>NC_039364.1:196647350-198032026 GCF_003573695.1 Papaver somniferum | reverse complement strand
TATCATTTATTTTCTTCTGGATTCATTCAAAATTATGCGGTATGGACTAAGCACAGAGAAGGAGATGAGTCATCAAGGTGGACACTTATGGATGGTAATGGCAGCGACGGTCCGCACTCTGATGAACCAACACATGCTGCAGAGACTAGAGAAATGGTTAGTGCTTTATTAGGAGACAACTTTTCAAAGGATTCTGAGAAGATGCAACGGATACTCGAAGATGCTGGGAAACCCCTATACGAAGGATGTGCCGATTTTACAAAGAATCTGCAATGTGTGAACTGTTTAACCTGAAGAGCAAGCACGGAGCTTCCGACAAGTTATTTAATGAACTTCTACCGCTGTTAAAATCCATGCTCCCTCCAGGAAATGAGATGATGAAAAGTACATATGAAGCTAAGAAGGTGATGAGAGACTTGGGTTCAGGTTACGAAAAGATACATGTATGCATCAATGACTGCATTCTCTATAGGAAGAATTACGAGGATCACATCAAGTGTCCCACCTGTGGGGAATTAAGATGGAAAGTTGACGACACCACCCACGAGGTTTATGAAAAAATTCTGGCAAAAGTCTTGTGGTATTTCCCAATTATCCCAAGACTGAAACGGCTGTTTCAATCAAAGACAATTGTCGAGTATTTATTGTGGCACGACACCAGAAAGAAAGAAGAGGGTGTTTTACGACATCCGGCGGACTCACCAGCATGGAAAAATATAGATGAAAGATATCCCGTAATTCGTGATGATCCTCGAAATCTGCGGCTAGGCATTTCGGCTGACAGGGTTGACGTAAACAAAGGCATGCAAAAACAACACAGTGTGTGGCCAATTCTGACAGTGATTTACAACCTTCCGCCAGAGTTGTGTATGAAGAGAAAGTTCACCATGATGTCATTAATTATCGATGGGGGGCCTTGTAAGGACATTGATGTTATGTTACAACCTTTTTTCGAGGATCTCAAGGAATTTTTTGAGGGAGTCCGATGTTTTGATGCGCTGAAATAGGAGATGTTTACTCTACGTGCGGTTGTTTTATGGACAATAAATGATTACCCTGCTCTCGGTACACTGTGTGGTTGCCCCTACCAGGGACGAGACGCCTGTAAGGTGTGGGAGAAATACTTACTATGTCAGGCTAAAACATTGTAGAAAAGAGGTTTATACCGGGCATAGAAGATACCTACCATACGATCATCCATTCAGACGTCAGAAGGGGTTCAACAAAGAAGAAACTGAAAAGGCTCCGGAACTTATGACCCCGTCACAAATATACAATGAGGTAAAGATTATAAAGAATAAATGGGGAAAGGGACGGAAGAACATTGTGGTGGAATTCGTGCAGGATAACCCTGGAAGAGGTGGAAAGATGAAGAGAATCGAAAAGACCATCGACCCAAAAAAGGGGAAGGGGAAGGAGAAGGAGACCGAAAGGCGCTACTGGAAAAAGTTCAATATATGGTTCCGGCTCCTCCCCTACTGGCGGTATCATGTTGTCCACCATTGCATAGATTTCATGCACGTCGAAAAGAATGTATGCGAGAGTATCGTTGGAACATTGTTGAACAATGAATTTAAGTCGAAAGACCACCTTGCTGCTCGAATGGACCTGAAGGAGATGGGTTTTAGAGACGAGTTGCAACCTCGGGAAAATGGCAAAGGGGGATATATACTAAAGGCAGCATGTCACTCATTAAGCCCGGAGGAAAAGGACAAGTTCTGTGCAACATTATCCGAGATAAAGGTTCCACAAGGGTATTGTTCAAACTTTTCAACACTGGTGAATCGAAAAGATCGAAAGCTTATCGGACTAAAATCGCATGATTATCACATACTAATGCAACATTTTTTGCCCATTGCGATTAAATCAATTATGCCGCAGCCAACAAGATATGCTATTATCAGGTTTTGTTTCTTTTTCAGGGCAATATCTAGCAAAGAAATCAAGGTGGCAGAGCTAGAAAAATTGCGGATCTCGTTGTGACGTTGTGCTTGCTCGAGAAATACTTTCCTCCATCCTTTTTCGACATCATGGTTCATTTAACTGTGCATCTTACCAGGGAAGTGCAAATTTGTGGTCTGTATTCTTTCGATGGATGTATCCGTTTGAAAGGTGCATGAAGGTCATAAAAGGGCATGTGCGAAACAGAAACAGACCTGGAGGAAGCATTGCTGAAGGGAACCTTGCGGAAGAGACAATTGAGGTTATCAGTGAGCACCAACAAAGCATGAATGATACAGTCGGAATTCCACCAGACAAACTCAACACATCTGACACTGGCGAAGATTCTTATTCTTTCAGGGGAAAACCAATGTCAAATCCTAAGTTTCCTCGTGTTGATAAGGATCTGTTTGATAAAGCGCATTTCTATGTATTGCGGAATTCGCCTGAAGTTGCTCCTTACGTTGAGTAAGTATAACTAGATCTAACCAGATAACCTCATTTTTTATTTAGTTTTTGATTCTGTGTCCGAATTTCTGTAAAGATAATAACATTAATCATTGCACTGTCCAGCCGACACCAGAATTTTTTGAAGGATAAATATCTTGGTATGAGTGATAGACAGCTAGATCAAAAACATCGTGAAGAGTTCGCCAAATGGTTACAAAAAGTGGTAAGAGTTTGCAGAAAATGTCACTCTTGCTATGTAACTTTTGCGTTGAGACGGAGGCTAATCCTTATAATGTATTTCAGGTTGACAGTGAGTGGGCAGACTCTAGGGAAAACTTCAATCAGGACTTAAGGTGGCTATCAATCCCACCGAATGCACAAGTAGAGACATACGAAGCATATCACATCAATGGATACCTGTTTCGCACAAAATCTCATGATGGTTCCGTTAACCAGAATAGCGGGGTTTACGTAGAGGCAACTGACACGCACATTAGACAAGGGGATTACCCTTAATCTGGCGGATTATTATGGTGTTTTACAAGAGATATGGGTGCTGACATATCATTCGCTGAAAGTGCCACTTTTCAGGTGTAAATGGGTTACCAAAGCAGGGGTCTCAAAAGACAAACTTGGCTACATTTTGGTTGAGCTTGATAAGTTGGGACTCCAGGATGATCCTTTCGTTGTAGCCTCCCAAGCTAAGCAGGTATTTTATGTGCCAGACCAGGAAAATAAAAGAAAGTCTATTGTGTTAGGTGCACCTACCCAAATCTGGAAATATGCTGGTGATGAAGTCGACGAGGAATTCAGTACGGCAGTTATTTGTCGGAATGAGTATAAATTGCCAAAGGTAGATAAACTTGACCTGCAAAGGACATCCAGGGATGATTACTATCGGGACGACATTAAGGGTAGAACTGCAAGGAAACCACCAGCACCAGCACCAACACAGTCCCTGCTTCTCAAACGACTGCATCTGAGCAACCATTTCCAAGGACTAAGCGACAAGCCAGGTGATAGAATGTAGTTGTTTGGATTTTTCTGTTAACTAGAGAATGAATGTATGGATTGTTGAAAAAAATTGATTCTTAAATCATGGTGGGGTTTTGTATGCAGATGGGTTTTAGCAATGTTGGATGAGTTTGGATTTGGCTATACTGATTATTGAATTAATATTCTGTCATGCTAGGATTAGTAGTAATAGTACTAGGCTTGCACATAGATTTTTTTTTGGAATTGGGCCTAAAATAGTCTTTGAATTAATCTTACTCCAACAACATTTTATAAACTGGAGTAATACCCACCATCTTAAACAACATTTTATATACCCTATTGATTCATTAATTCAGTCATTCCTACCCATCTCTACTTAACAATCATTGGAATTTTAGAATCATTCACCAAGAACATTGCTTGTTTGTACATTTACAAAAACAAGAAGACAATAACAAAAACAAGTCCAATACTACAAACATTCCTTTAACATTTATCAGCTCATTGAGCATTATATCAAGTTTTTTCAATTTCCGCATCAGCACCACAAGTTCACACAACTATCAAACCCTCAAAAGATCAAAGCTTTAAACTACCATTACAACTACCATTACATATTCTCAAAATACCTTCACCAAAAGGCCATAACCCAAACCCCTTTCATTACAAACCATTACTACAAACTTGAAACAACGACTACCCCTTTCAACTTTACAATCCAAACACAAGAAAATTCCTGTATCTTACTACTTGCCCACAAAATCAAAATAAAAGGAAATCCAAAACCGTCCGCATCAACTTTCAAAATACAAAGAAACTTACCATCTTTCGCACCAACATCAGGAAGAGTAGAAGGAAGGAAAATTACCAGAAAAGTTGTTTTGCAAAAAACTTGTTGATCGTTTTCAGGATTTATGCAATGCCTGAAAATCTAGCCTTTCCTGGTAACTCTGATGAGCTTACCACCGTTCATCCTCATCAGTATCCAGACCCTCTTCACCATAGTCCTCGCTATCAGATGGTGCAGGAGAAGTCCCACTGGATGATGATCATCATCACTATCCTCATCCCCTTCTTCCCTTTCTTCCTCACTTGACTCATCATCGAGATCAGCGATTCGACGGCTCACCTTCACTGCAACAGGTTCACCCTCACTCATGGTGCGAGCAAAAATCTTGGGATTGGCAAGTTCATATTCAAATCGCCTTCTCGCCTTCTCATCATGATAAGAATTCATCCTTTGCTTGTCCTCCGCAGCATCCGAATCTAGGTCACTGGTATCCACTTCCTCCACTTCATACTCATACCCTTCTGAGGCCTCGGAATCACTTTCTGTTGAACTGCCAAACTTTGGGGTCTTGGCCTGCTTCTCAGCCTTTTCCTCATCCTTCCGTTCTTGCCATTCTAAGAACTTGGGTAGCCATGCATTGTAGAGAGCCTCAAATTTTCTTCCGCTCCTGAACACCTCTTCTGCCTCTCTCTGACGAGTTTGCTCTTGAATCCGATGATCAATTTCAGACTGTGCATCTTCTCTTAACTGCTGCAATTCCTCTATGCTCAAAGAAGGGAGAATTGACTTGGCTTGTGCAAATTCAGGTGTTACTGGTGGTGCATTTGGAAGATTTCCGATGGAATTGGTTGAATTCTGGGCAGGATCACCATACTCTCAATTTAGTTTGCTAAACCTAAACCTTTCCTCTTCTGTTAAAGATCTCTCTGAAAATGGTAATCTCTCTGCTAATTAACCCCTCAAATACCCCATTGTGCCAATTCAATTCCATTTATGGCGCTTAGTTAGCCGTCATGTCACTTTGTTAACTACGCCCATTCAAAGCCATGTGTCCCCTTCACTCTAATAACCATCATTACCCTATCAAGACCTATTTTCAACACCTAATTCCCATTAAGACTTTTACCCTCTTTGGAACTGCCATTAAGGGAGTATCTGGTGGGTCACCAAACTTTGATGTTTATCTTTGGGGTCTAATTAACTCTTTATGTTTTATGCATACTAGGAGATGGCAGCACCAGTTGGGAGGCTTCATTGCAACCTGCTAAAAATGCTCTTCCTGCTAGAACAGTCCTTCATATAATAGCGTGTCCAAAAAAGGAAAATTTTGGCCATATTACGTTTCCAAAGTAATATTAACAATAATTAAAGCAAATACTAATTAACCACTAAACTCAAAATGGATATTAAGAGAAGTAATAAGGGAGAAGGGAGAATTTCTTATTCACTTAAGAAATTGGGATACAAAATACAATAGCCTAAGGGAGCTATTTATACAAGTCTTAAGGTGTTAGCTTGTATACACCACCTAGTATTACATGTCACACTACATGTAGGATGTTATGTAGCAATAACACCTCTAGCTTGCAAACCATGCAATTCAACACCCACTAGCTTAGGTGTTAATCTCATCCAACAAAGTAGCTTACTATTGCTTAAGTAGCTTATACAAGTTGCTTATACAAGGTGCTTGGTGTAACAAGGTGCTTATGCAAGGTGCTTGGTGTAACTAATGGTGCTAAGTGGATAGCCACCATATCCCATGCATATTATAACAGGCCACACTTTGATTTGGCGTGTTTATTAAAATGTTGAGTAGCTGAACCAGTTTAGTTTTTTCAAAACACCCTATAGACACGTCTAAAGATGGGCAGCTTGGTGGATTGATACGTTACCTAACTTCTTTGAGGTCATGCGTTCGAATATTGCGTTCGAAAGCTTTTTATTAATTTTTTCAGAAGGATGGGCTTGTTCAGAAGGATGACAGCGTCTTCTTCTAGAAGTTTTAAGGTAATTGGGCTTCCACTTGCCACTTCAAGCCCGTCTCTGACGAAAATAGTTGAGGGCAGCTGCGGTTCGGTACTGGGTTTCGACTTCGGGTCACGGGTAGCCCGCTTAGAGAGTCCGCTTGCCAAATAGCTGCCAAGTGTTTGCTGCCGCCTCTTAACGGCCAATAAGTTGGGGTGGCGTTCAATAGGTCTTTGCATGCACTTAGTAGGCATGTGCCTCCACGATATCTCAACTAATTGATCTCGAGGATTGAAAAAGGATGGGTGAGATGTGTTAACTGTTGGTCTTCTCGTCCATAAGGCCTGTTTGGAAGAAATCAGTTTTAATTTCCAATTCTGTAACTCTGTAACTTCCACATTCCATCTCCGCAAAATCCCTTCAGTGTTCCAATTGTTGAAGCTATGTCTAAGCGAGGTTATAATGCATATCTAAATCTGAATGATCGCCCAGCCATGTCTAAATCAGGAATCCATGGGTAGACCAGAGGAAAAGAAGGCTAAGATGAATATGCAAGAAAACCAGGTATTGATTTTTGATAATCATGGAAGAATTGTTGGGTTCAAGGTGTTGAAAGTGAATTTCATAGTTGTAATTGGCTTTATTAGTAACTGTGATGGTGTTATTGATTGGGATTCCCCCATTTCTCCAATTTGACAGGTAGTAGAGATAAGCAGTAGCAGCAGTGAGGAACCAAAGCCAAACATGCAAGTTGGTACTGGAGGTGTTGGAGAAGTCAAAGAGGATAGGGTTGTTATGCATGATAGTGCCAGTGTTTATGCGTTGGATCCTCAACTTCCTCAACTCCAAGGGGCTGATGAAGGGTGGGTGGTGTATGTCGTTCATCCTGACAAAGGCCGGTTTGTGATTAATGAAGGTGTGGTGCTTGTAGGGAGCAGCAGGTGGTTTGTGGTGGTGCTAGACAGGGGTTCTATTCTGCACCAGTTCCAGTTGCATGCAAAGCTAAGATTCGGGAGAATGACACTCATGGTCTCCCCAATGATGTGGTAGTATTCCCCAATATCTTCATGCTGGCACCAGTGATGCGACAGTTGGCAGAGGATGCTTATGATATTGCAATCTTCGGACCAGGGGAGATAACTGATTCTAATGAGATTCCTGAGGATGTAGTAGTGCCTATGCCTCCTCCTAGGGGAAACTATCTGTGCCAAGGAGGAGGGCTGCACCAGAAAGGAGTGGAGCTAACAAGAAGGTTGTTGGAAGTGGTGGGGACCTCTGGGGTTGCACCAGGAGCTTGACCAGTATTCAACCATCCCCTTCCAGATGGTAAAGTAAGTATTCCTGTAAATGTTTTTTGGTGAATATTGCATATGTTTCTCATGGATAAACAGTTAATGCTAGTGGTGCTGATTTTGGATTTGATAGTGTTGGTTTTAAAGACAATGATGTTCAATTGAATGTATATGTGGTTCTGGGTTATTGTATTATGCTTGGTTGAGTGGCTGTTGTGTTTAATTTTGGTTTTGAGCTTGATATGGTGACTATAGTAAATAGCAGGGGGAATTTGAAAGGGGGTTATGCCCAAAAGTGTTTTCTACAGAAAGTTATTTACTAAAAATGTCTAGTTTTTTAAAAATTCCGAAAAAGGTATAATGTGTACACATTATAGGTGTGGATTCTTGATATTGTGTACAATATCAAGCAATGGGTACATATTCAAACATTTTTGGTAATTTATAACATTTTTGGGAATAACTAAAGAAAACTAGACACCTTTGGAAATTTTCTCGTTATCATGAAGGTTTGAAATTGTTTTATGGGGTTAATAGTTTTATCTGGGCATTCATATGAACTACTCCAACTGGTAGCATAGGCAACTTTGAAGTTATAGAGATAGAATAACATATTAGTACAGGAATGCTTGAGAGAGCAATGAAAAATCTTACCAGAAATGCAGTGTGGTAGCTGAGAGGAAATTTTGATAGCACACATAGTCCAGGAGTAGGATCTTTTAGAAACCAAATTGCAGACTCCCAAGTTATTTATAGCATTCCAATGCAACGGATTACCAAAGAAATTTTGATTATAGGTGTTTAGAAGATTTGCAGAAATAGTTTTGGAGAACCCAATAACTTGCAGAACATGCAAGTCAGAATCTATTCCAGAGAAAGCTAGGGAATTAGTCTTGAGGGTTTTGGGTGTACTTTTTGGCCACACTTTCAACTTGGCGTGTTTATTTAAATGTTGAGTAGTTCAACCAATCTAGTATTTTCAAAACACTAATCAAAAACATCTAAAGATGGGCAGCTTGGTGGATTGGTACGTTATCTAAATCCTTCGAGGTCATGCGTTCGAATATGGGCGAAAGATTTTTATTAATTTTTTCAAAACGAACTTTTTAGCCACGCTATAAAACCGGCGTGTCTATAGAACGCACACTATGGACACACATATACTAGCGTGTCCAAAGAAGAACTTTTTGGCCACACTTTCAACTTGGCGTGTTTATTTAAATGTTGAGTAGTTCAACCAATCTAGTATTTTCAAAACACTAATCATAAACATCTAAAGATGGCCAGCTTGGTGGATTGGTACGTTATCTAAATCTTCGAGGTCATGCGTTCGAATATGGGCGAAAGATTTTTATTAATTTTTTCAAAACGAACTTTTTAGCCACGCTATAAAACCGGTGTGTCTTTAGAACGCACACTATGGACACACATATACTAGCGTGTCCAAAGAAGAACTTTTTGGCCACACTTTCAACTTGGCGTGTCTATATATCCTACACTATGGACACGATATACTGGCGTGTCTATAAATCGTACACTATGGACACACATATACCGGCGTGTCCAAAGAAGAACTTTTTGGCCACACTTTGAATTTGGCGTGTCAATCAATCGTACACTATGGACACGCATATACTGGCGTGTCTAATGAACCAACTTTAAAACCACACCTTAAATGGAGTGAATAACCTTTTGGACACGCCAAAACTCCCTAATGTGGCCATAAACTGGTCTATAAACACGCCCAATACCTAATGTGGCCATAGACTGGTCTATAAATACGCCCAATCAAAAATTTGAAGTTAACGTGACTAAACGGTTGAAATTTTGACACGCTAGTAGCCCTGGCGTGTCTGAAATCACTTATATGAACACGCCCATTGAACATTGCGTGTCTATAGGGTGGAAGTATACCCTATAGACACGCCAAAACCAAAAAGGCGTGACAGGAAAATTTATATTTGGCGTGGCTAAAGGCCATTTGTCTCTGAAGCGAGAGTATATTCTCAAAGATTTCTGAAAGCTCGAGATAAATTTTTTTCATGAAAGCTCATAAACAAAATTTTATTACTAACAGACGCACGTCTATTTAAAAAAAAAAAACTTTTCTCTCGTACGAGCATCCACCTTTGAAACGAGAGTTTATTCCACTTTGTGAAATCTCACATATTTAAAAAATAAAATTTTGTTTTTCGTGAAAGCTCATAGATAAATATTTTATCATTAGACTCAGGTCTATTTTGTTGTTTCTTAAACTAACGAACGAACGAGCGTCCGTGCTAAAACGGATTCCTTTCTTGGGACCGGCCCGCGAATCCTAAACGACCAAGGTTCCATCACCAAATCAGCGGTGCTACCACTTTATGCTCATCAAACGATGCTCTATCATGCCACTGAGATCTTCATTCAAGTCATGGTATGCTCGCACTATCAAAATCCGGTAACGTCTTAACTTACGACTAAGTTCAATTACTTATATTGTTTATGACCGGAAAATCACCATTCAATGCTGACTGATGAACACGGCTTTCCTCACTAAGCAGGGGACTTAATGTAGATGGTGGATTTTCGACAAAGGATAAAATCGTAAACCCATAATTATACGAACTTCTGATCCAGCAATCAGACGCGAGTATTGAGACACGGGTCTCTCATCGAACCTCTGACTGAGAATACTGTCTCTCAGAGGACATGCAGATATGTAGTCTCACGGCTAGACAACAACATATCTCATGAATACTGAACACTTCAGTAATTATTTCTATATAGAATCACGAGATTGACGGCTCCTAGACAGCTTGCTCTGCTAGTATAGAGCGATAACGTCTTCAGGATACAAACAACAGTTTTCCCTGACTATATAAAGGACATGAAGATCCAGCAAGCTCATGTTAGAATAATTAATGCTCCTAGACAGCTTGCTCTGCTAGTATAGAGCCATCAGTTAATTATTCTTAAAATTCTTGGATTCATCCATTGAATTTCTGAAAATATTCAAATATTTTCGTAATATTTCCTTACTTCAATCTATGGTTCTTCCCAGCAGAAATCCATGGGTTAGTAATAAATATTCAACGCACGGACGTCTGAGCTACCTCCAAGTAAGCCCCGGCTCAAAAGGTGCAAGGGTACTCAACGATGATACACTAACAATCACCGCACGAACGAGTATTTCAAAATACGACAAAACGATGAACCTGTGCAAAATAGGAAAGAAAATAATAAATAATTAAAATATTAACCAAGGCGCCAGGGGATTGGGCTCATCGACCGGTCGGCCGTGCCTTGGCCAATCCCACGCCAGTTTTATATTTTATCATATTTTTTGTTATTTTCCTTGATCTTATGAAAATCTTTTCATTTGAACAAATATCCTTCGTTTTGAGGAAACTCCTCAGTTTCATGGTGTTTCCTTCACACCAAGGAAATAATATAAAATTGGGAAAAAAAATTGTGGGGCCGTGATTATTGGCCAACCGGCCATGCCTTGATCCCGGCCGGCCCCACACCTCATGGTTCCTCATTATTTTATTATTATTTTCCTAATCTCATGAAAACTCCTTAATCTCATGGTATTTTCATAAATTCATGAAAAATATAATATAAAATTAGGAAAACCCGTGGGACCGGCCCAATCCGGGGCCGGCCATGCCCTAGCCGGTCCCACACGTCCCTTTATTTTATTATTATTATTTTAAGGTTTCCTTGATCCATGAAATTCCTTGATTTCATGGTATTTCTTTCAAATTATGAAAATTCCTTCAAATCATGGAAAATAATACACAAAAGTTACATAAAATTAGGGAAACTTGTGGGACCGGGCCCAAGCCGGCCGGCCATGCCCTACCCGTCCCCACACGCCCTTATTTTATTATTTTAATATTATTTGATTCCTTGATCCCATGGAAACTCTTTCACTTTAAGGAAACTCCTTAATTTCAACAAAATTCCTTTATTTCATGATATTTTCATAAATTCATGAAAAATAATATAAAATTAGGAAAAGCACCACGGGACCGCGGTCACTGGACGGCCGGCAATGCCTTGGCCTCAGCAGTCCCACGCTTCATCATTCCTTCATTTTATAATTATTTTCCTTCATCTCATGAAGTTACCTCAGTTTCAGCAAAACCCTGATTTTGTCATATTTTCTCAAATAGTTGCTCAAACGCACGCCAGAAAATATCAAAATTCTCAGCACTGAGATACGGACGTGTTGACGACGCGAGCATGTTACCTTGACCAACCAAGGTTGGATCTTTGGCTCGCAATGAGCCAGTCCCGCATATTTTCATGATTTGACCTAATTTGCGCAATCGCACATATTAGGTCCAAAACTCTTCCAAATATTTTTTGGAATTTCATGGAGTGATCATCATTCGATCCCATGACCATCCAGGACTGGTTTCATGACCTCTTAGTCGGTCCCTCACTTCTTCATAATTAATTAGGTTTTATCACCTAAGGCTCAGACGAGCATTTTTTTCGAATAAATGATTAAACCAGCATTTAATCATTCTTTCATCGACAAATCACCAACTCTTCAAGAGACCTTGGTATTCGCTCACACGAGCATATGGGAACTACATGGTCGATCCATGATCCCATGTAGTCGATCCCTCCTTCTTCCCATGGTTGATTTTGAAATAAATCATCAATTGGTCATCAATTGATCAAATTAGGGTTTCTGAGTCCAAGGATCATAATTCCAGATTCGAACACTAATAACTTTACGACGATCTCATGATCAGTATTCTTATTAATTATGCTCGGTTCAACTACCTACCAGTATTCTAATTAATGTATTATTTTGGTCACGCTACCAATAATTCATCAGACGAGCAACACTTGCTCAGATGAGCAATATTTGCTCAAACTAAGGAATATTGATTCAACCCTCAATATTCAACAATTCATCGAATGAGCAATACTTGCTCACCTCAACTATCAACATGAGAATTATACCCTGTCTCAACAGACACGTTCAATTCATGAGCTTCAGAACATTTTGCAAAATCATGTTCAACTCAGCAAATACATGGACTCATCGTCCCATAAAGTCATGAAGTCAACAACTGACTAATTAACCACGAGACGTCAATCATGTCACATGGGGGATATCAACTAGGGTTTTGGTCTGACGGTCTACGGCACGTGTTTTCACACACACGATGGGAATATGAGCAAGTCGTGCAATCAGTTGAAGGAGTTAACAAAGTAGTGAATGGAAAATCGACCAAGTCTCCGTACGATGAGCAATTGGTTTCAAACATGATTTCCATTCTCCCACTCTTTGATTCCATCAACTGTCACACTTCATGGGATCATGGTTTCTACAATTCCAGCAATATAAATAAGTTTCTGAATCATGATTTGAGGACAACGAAGAATCTCACGTCTCACAGACAATACGAGATCAACACCTCATCAATTGAGCCATTACTCTCAACTGAGCAACTTCAATCATTCAGAACTTATCTTATTTAGAATTCACAACACACCCACAATCTTTGATTACCATTGATTCCCCACATTTCTCAGCTTCCCTCCTACATATCAACCCATCCTCTCTTGTGACCGGATTTACTCTGGAACGACCATTGTCTTGGTTTAGGCCGGAGTACTACAGATTGACCTCTTGAATTCAAAGAACTCCCTTCTTGCAGTGCATCTGTGTGAGGTTGAACATTTCGCTCGGTTCAAGGAGTCTCCTCCGTACGATTGTATCCTAAATCCCGTGAAAACCAGCAAATCGTTTTGCCTCATCTACAGTTTTCTAAGGAAGTAAGTTCATAAACTTGTTTGTGAACCGAAAAGGAAATTGCCAGGCGTTATTGGTTTTGTTATTCATTGCATATCTTATGAACAACCAATATGTATTATTGAGTATAACCGTTCACGACTTGTTTGTGTTCTTGGTAGAACTATTCACAAAGGCCTGACTTATGTATTGGTATGAATTTTATTAGTGAAACCGATCTTAAGTAATCACCTGAGATGATATGATCGGGTTTGTGATTTTATGTCTAACCAAATATAGTAAAGGGGAACCGATCCTAGTAAGAGGTGCAGTACATCACAAAGGGGTATCGATCCTTGTATGAGGTGTAGCAAGGTTTATAGCATAAAGGGGAACCGATCCTATGAACATGTGAAACACGTTTTTAGGCAAAGGGGAACCGATCCTATGGTCATGTATAATACATATAAGTTAGATACCATATATATGTGGGGAACCGATCCTAGTACCTAGTCAACCGAATTTTGGAAAGCTAGTGTGACTATGCACAATACTCACATGGAAGGTAGAACCGAAACTTGTTTTGGTAGAACAGATAAACCCATGATTGTGATTGAATGTTATTTGATTAATCACATAGTTCTTGAAAGTCAGATGAACCAATTCTAAACTTGTTTGGAAGTGTGGAAAATCGGTTTTAAGGTTGTAAGTGTGAAAGAGAACTTACAAAGTAAGGGTGTCTGACATACTTTGAACACGTGCTATGAATGTTTATTATTTAATTGTTCAAAGTTATTCCTTAATAACTAAGGGAAGAGAATCCCAGGATCGAAACATAAATAAGTTAAGAATCTTTTAATTAAGGTATTTAACTTCATTTTGTAGGGAAATAATAATTAGTAATGTGCATTTACTAATTAGAGATTTTCCGAGAGATTTCGATCATTATATTTGAACAGAGCATTTCCAGGAATTAGGAAAACCGAATTTTTGCTTTATTGAATATCTTGAGAATATTTCCGGTTTTGGAAATTCCTTGGTGTCCAAACTTCCTTGTCTATAAATACTTGAAGTTTTCCTTTCTAGAAAACTAATCCTTCGTAACAACAAGCTTCCTCTTTGTTGTGTTGTTACTGGTGTAGCCGCCTATTCGGAGAGGAGAGTAACCTAATTAGGCGAAATCTCTTACGACAGCTCAGTTTAAAGTCTTCTTTGGGATTGTGAAGATCTAGCATGTACCGTTGGTGGGAAACTAGATAATTGCAGTTTATCTTTTGTTTTCATTAATTTGATTCACTAATGGTGGTTGAACTTTGATTGCACCTAGTTTGTTTATGCTTGAGAATCTTCTCTTCTGATATAAGATTCACTCAAACTAGTTCAGAGTTTCGACAGGGATCTTTAGACTGTTGTTAGTTCTAAAGACGATCTTGTGATAATCCATTGTTAACAGACTCCATTCTGTGCGTGATTGATCACAAGAGATTCAAGTGATTGTGTGCAGGTTATTATTGAAGATCTAAGAAGATTTGAAGATGAAGAATATATTGAAGATTTCTGATTTGTGGGTTCATAATCTTTGGTGTGCACAATACTTGTTTCGGTTAAAGAGGATCCAATTAATAATCGGTTTATCCTTGTGATAGATTAGATTGATTAATTGAGTAGATCGGTATCAACACAATTCTTTGGATTAATAGTGTTGTTGGCTTAATCTTAAACGATTACTTCGGTATTTGAATATAAGATAGATCTAAGAACCTGACGAAGGAGTTTATGTTAAGATAAACAGAAGAGCCTTTGTCCAACTCATATCACTTGGTTGAAGAGAGTTGATACCAAACATATTTGTTGTTCCTTTACTGTTTGGAATAAGAACCAAAGGAATTGTTCCAAGTACGTGACTAAGGTCGGAGGCGTGGGAATACAGACGGAACTAGGTGAACTATAGGTTTAGTTTCTTGGTTTCAACCATACGAAGTTAGGTGTAATTTTGTGTAGCGGCTTAATCCTGAGAGTATTCAATTCTGTACAAGGTCCCGGGATTTTTCTGCATTTGCGGTTTCCCCGTTAACAAAATCTTGCTGTGTCATTTACTTTATATTTCTGCATTATAATTGTTTTATTATAATTAAAGTAAATTACACAAACGTTAATTCTTATTTACTTGATAAGTGAATCCTATTGTGTTTGGTTAAGTCCGAACCTTTTTATCAGGTAACATACTTCATTGTTGTATTGTGTTGATCTCGTATCCATAGACGATCACACGAAGTGTGAACCGATTAGTTGTATTTTCTCGACTCAGTCCATAGACAATCACTTTCGGAGAAAGGACTTATAGGTAGTAAAAGTGTTAGCTTGAGGTATATCTGGGTACCCTCGCCTTTTCACTATCCTAATCCGAGACTTAGCTATAAGTAGACTAGAAATCAAGACTTATAGTTTTGAAAACTAAACTGGACAAACAAGCTTGAGATAGCAACGCTTGCGAGTTCGACCGAGCAGTGCTCTAACAACAACGATATTCAATCTTAGTGATAAGATAATGAGTTTGACAAAGGATCTTCTATTTAATCTAATAAACTCCTTTGTCGGGTTAGATCAATCCAAATTTTGATTACCGAGATAACCAAATTCTAGCAATCAATCAATATAGAGCTCAAAGAGTAACTATAATATGATTCCGATCTCACACAACTAGACGATCAAGTCTATCAAAGATAAAAATGATTCTAGTTGGATCCCAGCCGATCAAGATGTGTGTTAGAACACTGCTCGGTCAAACTCGCATGCGTTGCTATCTCAAGCATATTTGTCAATGTTAGTGATCAAAACTATAAGTCTTGATTTCTAGTATCTTATAGCTAAGCTCAAGGACTTCATGGCGATTCATCATACAAGTAGAAGATCTACTCAAGGAACCGGTGGAACTTTTCGACAAAAAGGTATGTGGAGACTTGAACTTATCTGTCACTCAAAAGTATATCTATTCTATCTCCTACTCTTTGAGACAAAAGTCGTATGCTATATATATAGACTAGATCATACACATTTGGTATTTCGAGACGAGTATACCTCGCCTATATATATCTCAAAATATGTGTTGGTAAGCTTTTCGCTTCGACCAAGTTTATCTTTACCTAGTGACGAAAGTCATGAATGTTTCAATCACTTTGAAAATTGCTTTGACGAGAAATAGTGTAACAACTATATAACGTCCTCTAAGAATGTTTCAATGATTGTAATGAGAGTTTAGATTACATAACCAATGGATTCCTTGAACCGAATTTTTGAACTTTGTTGATCAAGAGAACCGGAAGTATGGCAAGTGCCAAGTCCGCGAACTCAGTCCACGAACTGCCGAAGTTCTCAAACCCGAGAATTTCTGCTGGAGTTGACAAACTACTTGCGTGAGCCAAGTCCGCGAACCCAGTCCGCGAACTGGCGTAGTTCTCGAACCCGAGAATTTCTGCTGGAGTTAATTTGTAAATTCTATCTGGTGTCTTAAGTTCGCGAACCTAGTCTGCGAACTTGAGAAGTTTATATATCTAAAGATGATTTCTGAACTTAATCTTAAAAGACTAAGGAATGCATTTGCAAACCGTGGCTATTAAAGTTCATGAACCGATTCGAGCGAATCAAATCATCTTTGCTTCAATTGTGTCTTGTGTAGTTACATAATATTTCCTTGCAATTGAACAACTCTCTTAACTAGTTCATTTGAGTCAATTGAACTAGTTATGGTGAAGAAGAACATGGTTGGTATGAAACGCTATATGGTTAACCTCTTTGGGTAGACTATTGTTGAACCAACAATGTACATGTTTGGGTGTGGTTAACAAACCTAGAAGCGTACAGTCATTTGTGTATGACAAGCTAAGTTTTCGATCTGACGGTTGAGAAATATTATCTTGAATCTAAATCAGGTTTTCATCTAACGGTGAATATTGATTGCTTTGTAAGTAAGGCAAAACCCTGATTTGAAAGGCTATATAAAGGAGACTGTGTAAAACTAATCCCCACACCTTACGTGTGATACTAGTTTGCGTGCTCGTTTCTCCTTTAACCTTTGGTTTTCTTCTTCTAAAACCAGGTTAACGACTTAAAGAATTCATTGGGATTGTGAAGCCAGATCGATACTACTTTTATCGTAGTTGTGTGATCTGATCTTGCATCTTCTATCGTAACACTACAATTATATTGATTGGCTTGAGATCGTGAGAGTTCTCCGATAGGCAACATATAAAAAGTAATCACAAACACCTTCGTCTCATCGTTTGTGATTCCACGACATCTTGTTTCGCTACCATACGATTAAGATTGTTGTAAGGTGATTGATTAATCTAGGTTGTTCTTCGGTAATATAAGACCGGATTATCAATTGGTTCATGTTCACCTTGATTATTATCAAAAGACGGAAAAAAACTTTTAGGTTTTTTCTATGGGAGACAGATTGATCTTTTGATAGACTTGTCTGTGTGAGTCAGATTTGTTTATTGTTAAAGCCTGCAATTTTGGGTCGTAGCAACTCTTATTTGTGGGTGAGATCAGCTAAGGGAATCAAGTGTGCAGTATCCTGCTGGGATCAGAGGCGTAGGGAGTACAACTGTACCTTGGATCAGTGGGAGACTGATTGGGGTTCAACTATAGTCCAGTCTGAAGTTAGCTTGGAGTAGGCTAGTGTCTGTAGCGGCTTAATACAGTGTGTATTCAATCTGGACTAGGTCCCGGGGTTTTTATGCATTTGCGGTTTCCTCGTTAACAAAATTCTGGTATCTGTGTTATTTCTATTTCCGCATTATATTTGTTTATATAATTGAAATAATACAGGTTGTACGTTTGAATCAATCAATTGGAAATCCAACCTTTAGTTGTTGATTGATCCTTGGTCATTGGTATTTGATACCGTCCAAGTTATTCCTTGTGTTTGATTAGGACTCGCTGATTTCTATTAGCTTGAGTGAATCAAAACAAAAGAGAGATATTAACTCCTTGAGATACTTTTACCTAGAGTGAGTCTGACTGTCTAGTTGATTCTCTAGAAAGTGTTTCGGAGTTAGTCCATACATATTTCTAAGCGAAATATTGAGTGGTGTTGTTAGACCCCCGCTGTTTCAATTGGTATCAGAGCAGGCAAACACGTTAAGACATCACAAGTCTGTGTTTGTAGCGATCTGACTCTATGGATAAGAGTAATATATCTGATAAACGCAATACCAGAAATAAGTGTTCTATCTCGTCTAATTATAAAAAGAAGGGTTCTACTATCTTGTACTTAAATAAACCTTCCACACTGACGAGACAGACTAACACCGACATGTGTTCTTCCGATAACCCTTCAATTGAACGAGAAACAACTAAAGAGAGTCAATTTATTCTAAACCTTGCTAGAATCCAAGCTGATAGATTTAATCGGTTAAAACGTCATTTCGACGTTCTACTTGGTGTAATAAGAGATTGCAAATCCAAAGGAAACTATGATGTTCAATCATCGTGTACGTCTGTTGAAGCTAGTCTCAGAAAAGATGCCTTGGAAATTGAACATCGCTTGAGTAAACTCTCTATTCAAGGATGCTCAAAGCAATCTAATATACCAAGTACTTCTGACACAAAAGATGGTTCATGTTCAGAAGCAAAAACATAAATCCCTTCTTGTAAAACGAATGTGCCTGGAGTTACCATCAATCAAAAAGGCTGCACATCAAATGAAGGTTGTACTATCTAATCATTCTGATGATCAGAAAGTATGTCTTGTCTGTGAAACAAAGAGTTCAGTGAAACAAAAGGGAACCTCTAAGTTGAAGAAAAACTCCTTGGTTCAACTTCAACACACCTTAGATTTGATTCTTAAAAGTGTAACTGACATTCATATGTCTAAACCAATTGGTTTTCGTACCTACCCTGTGTATGTTACCAGGAAAGTCAGTTCAATGAGTTCCTTAAACACCCGAGAACAAAATAGACATCTGAATAAACATCGTCTAATGGAAGATCGTGTGATGATCTCTGAAAATAACATTGCTCCTGTTGAGAAAGACAGTTCAGATGAAAGAAGAAATATTGATGAATTGAGAGATAATCTGAAGAAGATAATTGAAGGGTATAAAGTGTAGGATCAGAATCTCGCAACAATAATATCTTAGCGAAATTATCAACAACACAACAGCGTCGCAGAACAATTTTAGAAATGATGTAATAAACGACATCAGCTAAAATCATTAGAAAGATATGATGATCCTGCGAAAATTAAAGAGTTTGCGAGATTAGCATTTGTAAGGTTGCGAGAATGTCGCAAGCCATATCCGAAAATAAAGGACAGATTAGCTGTCATCCACTATGTATTTCCCTATAAATAGTCGTTCAACTGAGAAGAAGAGAGAGATCTTTTTTGGGAAAAAGAAATAAGTAAATAGGAGAGAGAAAGTCTATAGCAGAGGTTATTCTTGATTATTTTATCTTTTCTTGTAATAATATTCAAAGATTCATTAATAAAATTAAGATTGAAAATCTAAAAATGAGTTGAGTATTAATGAAATCATATGAGGGGTGTAGTGTAGGATTTTCTGCAACTACATAATGGCGCTAGAAACAGGGAGTTGAAGATCGAAAGTTAAGATTATTGTTGAGATTGTTCAAATCAAGAAAGTGATTAAATAAATCAGTGAATCAGTTAAAAGAAAAATGATTAGAATCAATGAAGATGACAAAAGATCGGAATGTAATATGATAACAAAAATGATGGTTAATGAATTCCATGAAAACATCAAAGGAAGAATACATAAACGAAATTTTGAAGGAAAGAAGGTTATGGCGGTAGAAAAGACATCACCCTTGAAAGATTGGGAAAAGCAAAAAATTGCATTCATAGCGGCAGAAATACCAAAAGAAATTTGAACCACACATCTCCATGGGTTATTGCAGTGCCTATTACGCGAAAAGAGAAGGAGACAACAACAAAATCCACGGGAGAATGGATATTGAACAGAACTTTAATCGATACAGGAAGTTCGGTGGATATAATATTTTATCATGCATTCCGGGGAATAAGATTTAAAGATGAATAAATGTCCAGTTCAACATATTTCGTTCATGGCTTTGGAAAATCCACAACAAAACCTAAAGGAGAAATAGTGGTACGAATTCCACTAGGAGAGATCGAAACACATGTAACACTATGCGTGGTGGATATGGAATCGCCATATAATATGTTGCTAGGAAGACCATGGACACATGCAATAAAAGCTGTAGTATCAACGTTGCATCAATGTATTAAATTCCCCACACCAAATGGAATAGAAGAAATCATAGGAGACGTTGATAATGCGAAATTATGTCATCAAATTGAAGTAAAACATTATGAAGGACAAGCAAAAAGGAAAATTTTTTGTAGAAAGTTGGCGAAGGAGGCAAAGAAAGAAGAAAAATTTAGAGTATACATGATAAGGGCAAAAGAAGGCAAGGGAATACCCATCGAAATTTCGGAAGAAGGAGAAGGACTTGTGAAAACAATAAAAGAACCAACACCAATGGGAGAATCCGAGTCCAGTTACACTGCCGCAGAACCAACAAAAGAAGTAAACGTTGGGACTATGGAAGAACCTCTAATATTGAGAATTGGAACCAAGATGGATGTAGAAGAAGAAGAAAGAACTGTTAACCTTTTGCGAGAATATAAAGATGTTTTCGCAGGAAGCATGGATGAGATACCGTGAATAGATCCATCAATTGCATGCCACAAGTTGGAGATTAACAAGAATGTGAGACCATTTAAACAAAGAATAAGAAAAATCGCAACAGCATACCATTCCCAAATAGAAGAAGAACTACAAAAAATGCTTGATGCAGGAATTATAAGAGAAGCTAAATACCCAGAATGGATAGCGAATATGGTCATTGTCCCAAAGAAAAACAAAGGAATAAGGATTTGCATAGATTTCACTGATTTAAACAAAGCTTGTCCTAAAGATAGTTCTCCGTTACCAGATATTCCTCAGATGGTGGAATCCGCAGCGGGAAATGATAGAGTATTGTCTTTAGATGGGTACAAAGGGTATAACCAAATCCCTCTTGCTGAAGAAGATCAAGAACATACTGCTTTCTTCGCTCCTAGAGGTTTATATTGTTACACGAAAATGCCATTTGGTTTGCGAAATACGGGAGCGACATAGAAAAGGTATTCGCAAAATGGATACACAAAACATTAGAAGTATACGTGGACGACATGTTAGTAAAAAGTAAAGAAGCCAAAGACCATGTACAGGACCTGAGGGAGATTTTTGAACAAATGCGGCGGTACAACATTAAATTGAATCCTGAGAAGTGTACTATTGGAGTTGCATCGGAAAAAAATTTAGGCTACATTGTATCAAAAGAAGGAATACAGGTTGATCCAGAAAAAGTGCAAGCAATTCGTGACATGCCAACACCAGCAACAATAAAAGATGTACAGAAATTGAATGGACTTCTAGCTTCGCTGGGGAGATTCATCTCGCGATCATCAGAAAAATGCAAATATTTTTTCGATATACTCAAGAAGGGTGCGAAATTCAAATGGACTGATGAATGCGAAAAGGATTTTCAAGGGATCAAAGAACATCTTATGAATACAATCATTTTACAAAAAGCATAATCAGGAGAAGAATTATTGATCTATCTTGCGGCGACGTCGCATGCATTAAGTGCTGTGTTATTGCGAATAGACGCAGGAGTGGAGAAACCCATTTATTACATTAGCAAAACTTTTAATATTGCCGAGAAGAATTACTCAAAGATTGAGAAGTTGATCTTAGAATTAGTTTATGCATCATTTAAGCTCCGCATATATTTTCAAGCGCACAAGATAAAGGTATTAACAAAAGTACCAATTGAATCAGTGATGAAGAATTCTAAAAGATCAGGAAGAGTGGAGAGATGGAATGCACAAGTAGGCCACTTTAAATATGAAATTTTGTCTTCCCCAAAATCACAAGTTGTTGCAGATTTCTTGGCAGAATTTCCTTTAGAAGAAGATGAAGCGGTAGAAGAAATGATGGCTATAGAAGAAGAATACAGAGATCCAAAATATTTATTAACAGAACCAAATAGATGGGAGATATTGGTAGATGGATCATCAAATGGAGAAGGAAATGGAGTTGGAATTGTTTTAATTTCTCCAAAAGGAATAAAGATGGTTTTTTCATTCAGATTGGAATTCGCATCCACTAATAACGAAACGGAATATGAAGCTGTGATACATGCCTTAAAATTCGCAATAGAAATGAAACTAGAAAATGCAAGGATCACTAGCGATTCGCAGCTAGTTATTCTCCAAATAAAGAGAGAGTATACTACAAATGAACCATCCTTAAAGAAATACAAGAAGCTCGTTGAAGAATTATCAGCGAAAATCCCAAAAATAAAATGGAGGCACATTTCAAGAAAGGATAATAGACTCGCAGACGCTTTTGCTTTCATCTCAAACAAATGAACCATCCACAGATCCAACTGCGAGATGCATAAAAATACAAACACTTATGTCACCATCAATCAATAAAGAAGAAGAAGTGGACGTGATAATAATAGACAATGAAGAAGAAGTACAAACGAACAATATCGCAGACTGGAGAATGGAACTTCACACATATTTGGCGAAAGGAGAAACACCAAGAAATAGATTGGAAACACACAAGTTAAAAAGCCGAGCAACGAATTATGAATTAAGAGATGGGCTGCTATACCGAAAATCCTTTAATAGACCATCACTCAGATGTTTGACACGGGAGGAAGGAGAAAAAGTGCTAAAGATGTTACACAGTGGAGATGCTGGAAATTATAGCGGGGGAAGATCTTTGGCACATAAAGCAAAAATGCAAGGCTATTACTGGCCATACATGCACGAAGATGCAAAACAAATATCAAGACTTTGCGAAGATTGTCAGCGACATGGAAAGAAAATACATGCACCGGGAGCACCATTATCATCTTGAACCAGTGTGTGGCCTTTTGGAAAGTGGGGCTTAGATATTTTGGGGCCATTTTTACCAGGTTCTGGACAAAGAAGATACTTAATAGTAACAACAGATTATTTCACAAAATGGACAGAAGTGTAGGAAGTACAGCATATTCGTGACAAAGATATCTTTACATTCATATTCGAAAATATCATTTGCAGATTCGGAATTCCTGCGCAGTTGGTATCTGATAATGGGAAACAGTTTGAAGGACAGAACATAGAAATGCTACTTAATGCATTTAAGATAAAATGTGGAAAGTCTACTCCTTTGTATCCACAAGCTAATGGGAAGGTAGAAGTAACAAACAAAACAATCGCAGATATATTAAAGAAGAAATTGGAAGGACATCACAGAGCATGGTGCGAACAAGTACATAATGCAGTATGGGCTTATAATACAACTAGAAGAGAAGCTACTGGAATGTCACCTTTTTGTTTAACATACGGAGTTGAAGCGGTGTTACCAACAAAAGTTTTTATTACGACTACAAAGAGAGAAGCTTGGGAGAAAAATCTTAGTGTGGTTTTGATCTTAAACAAAATTGATGAATTAGAAGAAAGAAGAGAAAAAGCTTTACAACATATGGAGAATTATCAGCGAAGATTAGCCCGAGAATATATTAAACGTGTTAAAATACGCGACTTTCAACCAGGAGATTTAGTTCTGAGAGAGACACCAATATATCAACGAGAAAATGGTGGAAAATTAGCGAAAAAATGGGATGGACCTTACATCATTAAGGAGATAGTTGGAACAGGAGCTTATAGATTAATGGATCCAGAAGGTAGAGATGTTGGTCATAGACTTGACATACCATGGAGCAGGTTGTATTTAAAAAGATATTATCAGTAAGAAGCTTTGAGAAGTTATGGATTCTGAAAGAATAATTGCAAGATTTTTCATATCAAAACAAGACCATGATGTGCGAAATTTTCGCAGAGATAATCACAAAACAATGACATAAAAGAAAGGGGCGAACCTTCATGGCGTACACCCTAGTTCGCGAATAAAATTTCGTAAGAGGCAAATGTAAGACCTAAAGTACGTCATATCAGGGGGTACCTGTTGCATGGCTCAGGGAAAGGCTACACCGCCACCGGAACCTGAGTCATGGAGATTTGGGGTCAATAAATCCCATCCGTGAGAGGCACCTTGGATTCTCAGCTTAAGCATATGACTTGGGTTGGGAAACTAAGGTAATAAGGACTCTCCCAAGGAGTGCAAATCTGATAAAGGCGCCGAGGTACACGGTTGAGTCAAGAGTGCCAAGGGAGTTTGAAGCGTACCTTGACATTCTTGACAAGTCTTGGCTTATACTGCACTCGGCCTGAAGAAAACCCCACTTAGGGTGCAGTCTCGTAACCATAATCCCTATAGGTAAAAGGGATAAGAGGCTACGAAAACAATTGGTTGTTGTTAAGACCGGATGGGAGGAGCTAACCTTGTATGGTAAAAGTACGCCTCCTTGAAGGGGCAACCAGGGGGGAGATAAGGGTGGAACCCTCCATTAGGGAGCTGATAAGTGTCTTAAGACGCAAATGTCATGAGGCTTTTTATTCGCAAGGTTATTAAGGCTTGTCATATTTGTGCAACAATCCTTAAGAGGCAATAATACAAAAGCAAAAGATAAGACGAGATCAATGGGTTTTCGCATGAAAATGCGAAGACGTCCTGCGATTTCGTCGCAAGAAGACAATGTCATGGGGCTTTATTTTCGCAAGAATATTTAGGCCTGTCATATTGTCGCAACATTCCTGAAGAGTCCATAATACAAAAGAAAAATTTAAGGCAAGATCAATGGGTTTTTGCATGAAAGTGCAAGGACGTCCTGCGATTTTGTCGCAATGACAAGAGGTGGCATAATAAGACCTTTAATTAGGAAGGCAAAATAAGTCCACATGATAAAACAAAATATTTATAAGTATTCATCACAGATTATTTTTCGCAAAAAAGATAATGAGAGGCAAGTATGGGAATCAATAAACAAGAAGCATTATCTTTCTCATCATCAAAATACTAAAAGAAAAAATTGATTCCAAAGTTGGTTGAAGAATATTATTTGCAAAAGTGATAAAAATAAAACAATTCAAGAAAATAAAACTAGATAAGAAGCTCAAGCTTCAGTATTAATTCCAGTAAAAGGAGATAACAGACGTTCTTCGCGAATGTTCTCATTATCGCAAGCCCCTTCTTCATTTCGATTCTGATCTTCGCCTTGACTAGCACCTTGATTATCGTCAGCAATTACTTCTTCAAGAGAGATTTCTTTTTCATTCTGATTAACACCAGCAGATGCTCCCTTAGAAGGAATTTCTTCTTCATCTTCCAAGAAATTATCCTCTGCACCACTTTCATAATCATAATCACTATCAGCCGGACGAGGAACTTCATCATCATCTACTTCCAAGGGTTCGATTAATGTAGGAGGAAGAGATTTAGACAATAAAATATCATTTACGAGGACTTCAGCTCGGAGATGAACTTGACGAAGAAGTGCTCTCTGATGATTCCTATCTTGAATATCCTTAAAATAAGCAAGATAATCAAGTCTTCTTTCTGCTCGGTCGCGAGAACCAGTAAGGGCATAAACGAGCAATGCATTTTCTTTGTGAATTTTGGCATATTTATCCTCCAGAACAGAAATGGAGGAATGAAGATTCTTCTCAGACTCTGCGAAAGGTAGAATACAAAATTTCAATAAGATGAAGAACTCAGAAAGATATGACAAAGAAAAGATAGTTAAGGCAGTCAAATTATTATGACTACCTTCCTTTTGCGAAATAAGCTGTTGAATCAAGGACAGGCAACTATTCTCTCAACGATCCATTGCGTCATCAAATTTATCTCCAACTAAACCTTTAAGTCGAGACTGAAGATTTTTCTCTTTAGAAATAAGAAAGGCATTTTTCTTTGCAAGAGAAGAATAAGATTCTTCTAATTTGGAATATTGTTCTTTAAGTTGATTCGCCTTTACACTTAAAGATATTTTACCTTGAATGAGTGTATCTCTTTCAGCGATAGATGACTCTGTTACTTCTTTAATTTCATTTCTCAAAGAGCGAAGAGATTGCTCTTGGTCATTACATACTTTCTGAAGAATGCTAAGTTGTTGCGAAGATATCGCCATCTTATTTAAACAAGTTCGCTTCTCTTGAGATAAGGTTTTATTCTCATCTGATAAAGTTTCCATCCCTAAATTAGCTTAGTTAAAGAATAAGAAAGGCGAGATACTTCATTACTTAATAAATCTTGCCTCTGAACTAATTGGGTATTTCATTGGTAAGATTATTATATGATCAAGAGAATGAATAGAGGTTATCTAATTGGTTATATTGATCCATCAAAATTTCTTTATCAACACGGGCTTCTTCAACAGCAGATTCAAATTGATATCTCTCCATTATTCGTTTCTGGTTTAAGGCTTAACATGCGAAGAGGGATTTCAAGGATAATTAAATATGGGAAGGATAAAACCATTAAAAGGCAAATTGAAGACACAGATAAGAAAATCATACCTCTCAATTCATCATTCTTCTTGAAGATTGTCACGATCCAACAAAACATTCTGAAGCTTTTGATTTTCGAGACGAAGAGCATTACTCTTTTTCCAAAGCTGTCTGCGAAGCAGCTCTGTCAGAACCAAATGCTTGCTCAGAATTTCGCAAACATTAGACTTGATCATATGGAGACTTCTTCCATCATCCAGGACTTCAGACAAAACTTTGAAAGCAATATCTATTCCTTCCACGGTTTCTTTCGAAAGGGGAAGAGACTCAGGTAGAGAACTGGCCATGATAGAAGGTTGAGAAACATTCTCAATAGGAAGAGAAGAAGTTTCATTCACAGAAGGATCAACAAGGGGGGTTTCAATCATTGAAAGATCAGTTGAAGAAATGAAGTTTGAGGCAGCTTTTTCGCGAATTGGAGATAATGGTTTATCTTGCGAAGATGTCGCAGGATATTTAGAAGAGATAAGTAAGTGGAATGGAACAGAAGTTTGAACAGTTTTAAGGTAGCGAGATTTCTTGAGAGGTTTATTGACATCCTTATCACCCTGCGAATTACAATCCAGATAAGAAACAGAGGCAACAATATTGTCATTAGAAAAGGATAATGTTTCTTACTACCTTCTCATTCGCAGACTTTCTTTTATGTGCAACAACCTTATGCTGCGGTTTGGGAATGTTAGGGTTCTGAACCGTAAATTTAGTGGTGGAGGCGCTTTTGCTGAAATAACAACAGTATGGGAGTCACATAAACAACATCAAATAAGGCAGTAAACAAGATCAATTTCAGCAAAACCCATAATGGCGCTAAAAAACAAAAGAAAAAAAAAAGAAAACTAACCTTGATGAATCCATGGAAAGCACTAGCAGGAAGATTATTTCGAAGAAAATCACGAATGATGAAGATCTGCAGAAGAAATAATATGAAGATAAAGAAGAACTTAAAAAGATTGAAGAAGAAAGAAGAAAAGTTGCAATAACGAAATTTGCAGAAGAACAATGAAGTTGCAGAGAAAATAAAAAGAAAGAAAAAGAGTGTGAGAAAGAATATATATAGAGGGAATTTTTCCTCGAGAAGATAAACACGATTAATACGGAAAAATATAAGCGGTTAAAAAGCAGCGGTTACAAAAGACGTGTCAAGAAACGGATGGGAAAAAGGATAGTGTGATAAATGCAGAATATGAAACGATGGATAACTGCGGCATTTCTCACATCATTCTCTACTTCGAAGAAAAGATAAGAGAAGAGGCAAGATGTAGGATCAGAATCTCGCAACAATAATATCTTAGCGAAATTATCAACAACACAACACAACAGCGTCGCAGAACAATTTTAGAAATGATGTAATAAACGAAATCAGCTAAAATCATTAGAAAGATATGATGATCCTGCGAAAATTAAAGAGTTTGTGAGATTAGCATTTGTAAGGTTGCGAGAATGTCGCAAGCCATATCCAAAAATAAAGGACAGATTAGCTGTCATCCACTATGTATTTCCCTATAAATAGTCGTTCAACTGAGAAGAAGAGAGAGATCCTTTTTGGGAAAAAGAAATAAGTAAATAGGAGAGAGAAAGTCTAGAGCAGAGGTTATTCTTGATTCTTTTATCTTTTCTTGTAAGAATATTCAAAGATTCATTAATAAAATTAAGATTGAAAATCTAAAAATGAGTTGAGTATTAATGAAATCATATGAGGGGTGTAGTGTAGGATTTCCTGCAACTACATAAAGAATTCATCAACAGGTTGTCTTCCTCATCAAACCAAAATTCTTCTGGTAAGAACTTAAACTATGTCTTGTATTTTGATGACAGTAAGTTTTATGATGATTTCTCACATAACAAGGGATCATTTCCTCGTCTCGGAAGAAAAAAGAAACTTGGCCACAAACAAAAATCTCTTTATGAGCATATTGCTCATACATGTGCTAATTAATCACAAGGTTTAAAGAGATTACTCATAAAAACCCTGTTGAGTAAGATGTGTTGATATTCAGGTATACTTTTGGCATGCGCATCTGTTAAGTTGAGCTATCTTCTTATCGTCCATAGCGAAACGATTGCAGACTTGCTATGCTTAGAGTATTGTTTTGGTCTAAAGTTACTTCTCATTTTCGTTAGGAATTCCTCCGTTGAATCTTGGTTCTTGCTACATCCAGGTTCAAAAGTCTTTTTTAAAGGCCATGTTTTTTGTGGGCTTCTTTTTATGGGTCATGTTGTACTCGAACGGATACCCGTGTTCTGGCACGAGTCAACTGTTAAGGAAACCCTATAATCTCTTCTCTAAGAGACCCTTATATACTAACTTGTGAGTTTCAAAAGTCACATACGCATACTCTAAGTTGGTTTCTGGGTTATCAAGTATGTCTTCTTCTTCATCTTTCTATGGTGGTTTCGCAAGAGGATTCCTTGACAAAGAAGTTGTTGTCGAGTCTAAGAAGAAAAGAACTCTTGTAAACGAAGATCATCCCAATGCTTCATGTTACTTTTCCTATGTCCATGAGGATACTGAAAAGGATGATATGATTTCTGCTGAAGTTGTTCACGACTTTCTTAAGTACTTTGGAGAAGCAAAACAAGAGCTCATTGCTACTCTGAAAAATCTTGATGCTTTGAAAACTGAGTTGAAAAAGGTTACTACTGACCTTGGTCTCATTAAGTCATGCATCTATGATCTTTGCAAAGAGAATCACCACTCTGATGTTGCAATGAATGTTTTCTTTCACAAGCTCAAAGACCCCATGACTCGTGTAGTTCCTGAACCGTCCATATGATCTTAGTTCGTGTTTGGAAAGTGTATTGGAGTTTGCTTTCCTTTAGCTTGTTGATTTACTATTGTTGCCTAGTATGTCTTATGTTTGGTTTAGTTGGAAGAATAACTAGTGCTTTGAATAGGGATGATTGTGACTACACATAGCTATTATTTTCATCTTTTTGTTTTTAGTTTTTTTTGGTTTAAAATTCTAAAACTATTTGGAGGATGATTTTTTGCAATATTTTTGATTTTGTTATATTGCAACTTGTTATGGGATATTTGTGTTTACGTCCGTGAACTTTGTTGTCCCATATTCTTGTCAAAAGTAAAGTCGTTCATGATCGGTATTCATGTATTGGTTTAAGAATGAATAGACTTTTGACATATACAAAAGTTAATCCTATATTGTCAATTCTTGACGGAAGATAGGTTAAAATCTTTTGTATCCAAGGATTATTGCTATTGTATATGCTTGTGTAAAAGAATGAATCCTTGTGTATTCCACAATATAGATCTTCATTGATCCATCTTTTTGTATTACCTTGAGGCTCCGTGATGTGTCTTATGTTGAGCATGATACAACTAAGTTGATTATTTTTGATTAGCTTGGTTGGTTGTTCCGTGAGGTAAGTTATGTTGAGCATTTAGAACTAAATTAATCATCCTTGGTTATTTAGTTATTACTCCACAAGTTCTCTTGTGTTGAGCACATGAACGATTAAGCCAATCACTCTCTTGTATGATTAACATAGTCATTGCTCCATAAGTTTACTTATGTTGAGCACAATGAATTAAATTGATCACTTTTGTGGTTAATTTGATTATGTATTCTGATTAGATTATTCACGGGTTTACTTATGAATAATTTGATTGAGTGTTGGATATAAAAATCATTCTCATGGTTTTGGTGTCCAATAAAATCCTTCTTTTCTCTTGAAATTAAGGTCGCTCGTTTTTGTTCCCTTGGGAATGACATCAAATGGGGGAGAGTTCTTTTGAACTTGTGCTTAATGGTCAAATCTTGAGGGGTGTGCGGCTGTGGAATTTTAGAGGGGTTATCTTGTATCTTTAAACTCCTTGATGAATGTTGTTAGCTTCGGATATATGATTGCATCTAAATAAGATGATGTGTGTTTCTTTCTCTCAGTCATGAAATGTCTCTTACGGAAATTTCATTATGATCCCGTTCTTGTACCTTTGCCAATTTTATTGACAAAAAGGGGGAGAATTAATATGTAGTTCACACTACAAATACATATGGTTTTCGGATCATTGTGTAAGGGGGAGTGGTTTTCATGTGAGATGGAGTATTTACTAAGGGGGAGTGATACATATCACGAATAATATTATTGTTGAAGTTGTGATACAATTGGACTTTGACACTGTATAACAATGATCGAGACCGATGCTTTCTCATTGTTATAGCTACGGATATTCAACAACGGTGATGCTAAACTTACAACCTTTGGGATCATTGGAGTACTTGGAAGTGACGAAGATTTCGAGGAATGTTGAAGATTAGACATGTGGAATAGGAGCTAGTAAAGTTTCATTATCTTTTTGTATTCCATATGTATTTATAGTTTTGTCACTAAAATTGACAAAGGGGAAGATTATTAGAGCACTGCTCGGTCAAACTCGCATGCGTTGCTATCTCAAGCATGTTTGTCAATGTTAGTGATCAAAACTATAAGTCTTGATTTCTAGTCTCTTATAGCTAAATCTCGGACTAGGATAGTAAGTGTAGTTGAGCTCAAGGACTTCATGGCGATTCATCATACAAGTAAAAGATCTACTCAAGGAACCGGTGGAACTTCTCGACAAAAAGGTATGTGGAGACTTGAACTTATCTGTCACTCAAAAGTCTATCTATTCTATCTCCTACTCTTTGAGACAAAAGTCGTATGCTATATATATAGAATAGATCATACACATTTGGTATTTCGAGCCGAGTATACCTAGCCTATATATATCTCGAAATATGTGTTGGTAAGATTTTCGCTTCGACCAAGTTTATCTTTACCTAGTGACGAAAGTCATGAATGTTTCAATCACTTTGAAAATTGCTTTGACGAGAAATAGTGTAACAACTATATAACATCCTCTAATAATGTTTCAATGATTGGAATGAGAGTTTAGATTACATAACCAATGGATTCCTTGAACCGAAGTTTTTCAACTTTTTTGATCAAGAGAACCGGAAGTATGGCAAGTGCCAAGTCTGCGAACGTATTCCGCGAACTGCCGAAGTTCTCAAACCCGATAATTTCTACTAGAGTTGACAAACTACTTGCGTGAGCCAAGTCCGCGAACCCAGTCCGCGAACCGGCGTAGTTCTCAAACCCGAGAATTTCTGCTGGAGTTTGTAAACTCTATCCGGTGTCTTAAGTCCGCGAACCTAGTCTGCGAACTTGATAAGGTTATATATCTAAAGATGATTTATGAACTTAATCTTAAAAGACTAAGGAATGCATTTTCAAACGGTGCCTATTAAAGTTCATGAACCGATTCGAGTGAATCAAATCATCTTTGCTTCAATTGTGTCTTGTGTAGTTACATAAGATTTCCTTGCAATTGAAAAACTCTCTTAACTAGTTCATTTGAGTCAATTGAACTAGTTATGGTGAAGAAGAACATGGTTGGTATGAAACGCTATATGGTTAACCTCTTTGGGTAAACTATTGTTGAACCAACAATGTACACGTTTGGGTGCGGTTAACAAACCTAGAAGCGTACAGTCATTTGTGTATGACAAGCTAAGTTTTCGATCTAACGGTTGAGAAAATTAGCTTGAATCTAAATCAGGTTTTCATCTGACAGTGAATATTGATTGCTTTGTAACTAAGGCAAAACCCTGATTTGAAAGGGTATATAAAGGAGACTGTGCAAAACTAATCCCCACACTTTACGTGTGATCCCAGTTTGCGTGCTAGAGTCGTTTCTCCTTTAACCTTTGGTTTTCTTCTTCTAAAACCAGGTTCACGACTTAAAGACTTCATTGGGATTGTGAAGCCAGACCGATACTACTTTTATCATAGTTGTGTGATCTGATCTTGCATCTTCTATCGTAATAGTACAATCATATTGATTGGCTTGAGATCGTGAGAGTTCTCCGATAGGCAAGATATAAAAATTAATCACAAACACCTTCATTTCATCGTTTGCGATTCCACGACATCTTGTTTCGCTACCATACGATTAAGATTGTTGTGAGGTGATTGATTAATCTAGGTTGTTCTTCGGAAATGTAAGACTGGATTATCAATTGGTTCATGTTCACCTTGATTATTATCAAAAGACGGAACAAAAAGTTTTAGGGTTTTTCTGTGGGAGACAGATTGATCTTTTGATAGACTTGTCTGTGTGAGACAGATTTGTTTATTGTTAAAGCCTGCGATTTTGGGTCGTAGCAACTCTTAGTTGTGGGTGAGATCAGCTAAGGGAATCAAGTGCGCAGTATCCTGCTGGGATCAGAGGCGTAGGGAGTACAACTGTACCTTGGATCAGTGTGAGACTGATTGGGGTTCAACTATAATCCAGTCCGAAGTTAGCTTGGAGTAGGCTAGTGTCTGTAGTGGCTTAATACAGTGTGTATTCAATCTGCACTAGGTCCCGGGGTTTTTCTGCATTTGTGGTTTCCTAGTTAACAAAATTCTGGTGTCTGTGTTATTTCTATTTCCGCATTATATTTGTTTATATAATTGAAATAATACAGGTTGTGCGTTTGAATCAATCAATTGGAAATCCAACCTTTGGTTGTTGATTGATATTGATTGATCCTTGGACATTTGTCTTTGGTACCGTCCAAGTTATTCCTTGTGTTTGATTATGACTCGCTGATTTCTATTAGCTTGAGTGAATCAAAACAAGAGAGAGATATTAACTCCTTGAGGTACTTTTACCTAGATTGAGCCTGACTGTCTAGTTGATTCTCTAGAAAGTGTTTCGGAGTTAGTCCATACAGATTGCTAAGCGAATTATTGGGTGGTGTTGTTAGACCCCCACTTTTTCAATGTGTGTACAAGATTTAAAAGATATAAAAACTAATAAGAAAATCTTCTTCGTCTTCAAATCTTTAATCACCTTCTTAAAACCTGAACAACACAAACTTGAATCCTCTTGTGATCAATCGCACACATAACAAACTATGTTAACAATAAATTATCACAAGATGTCTTTAGATCCGAAAATGGATCTAAATATCCCATTGATACTTTGATCTAGTTTGGGTGACCCTTATGTAAGACGAGAAGGCTCTCAAGAATAATCAAACTAGGTGCAATCAAAGTTACAAAAACCGTTAGTCAATCAAATCAATAATCTAAAACTAAAATAACAATGCAATTATCTAGTTTCCCACCAACGGTACTCGTAGAGCTTCTTGATCCCACATAAGTCTTTAAACGAGCGGTCGTAAGAGATTTCATCTAATTAGGGTACTTTCCTCTCCGAATAGACGACTCCACCAGAAACTACACGAATGAAGTTTTCCTGGTTCTTAGGATAGTTTGCAAGCAATGCAAATTCAACTAATTATAGACCAAGGTTGTTTGGACAGCGAGGAAATTCCAAAGACGAAAATATTCTTAAGATATTAATATTAAAGTACCTAATTTTGGTTTTCCTATTTCTAATTAAGTACCAAACCATATTTCCGAAAACTCCCTTAGAAAACTTCTATTATTAATCTAGCACATTAACTAATAATATTTTCTAGAGGATATGCTTTGATTGTTGGTAATTAAAACATATATGATGAAAATCATAATTAAATTCTTTTCACTTTTTCCGACCAGGGATCACCTTGAGTATCAAGGAATATCTTTGAATAATAAATGATAAGAGTTATGTACATGTTCAAATATGTCGACATCCGTAAGCTTCTTAACTTGGAAGACCCAAAACCCTAATTCACACACGCCATGAAGAAATATGTGAACCATGGTTATTAGTTTTGTACATGGAACCGATTAAACCATCACTCCAAAATATATTGTGACCGATTATAACAAGATTCCCAATACAAGCCGTAATCGATTACACCTTGCTCACATAATAGCTTATGTCCGGTTACACCTTGTTTCTCGAGTTAGTTTGTGATCGGTTACAACTTGCTTCCCAAAGGTAGCTTGTGATCGGTTACAACTAACTTCCAAATTCATCTTGTGACCGGTTATAGAAGTAGATATATTCATCCTTTTTTTTTGGATACGACTTGATTGATTCTTGGATATTGATCTTTGGAATCGTCCAAGTACTCTCACACACAAATCAGATTCACGGACTTGTCTCTGTAAACTTTATGATTATGGGAGAAAGAGATATAACTCTAAATATTATTCCTTGATTGAGATTCATTAAATTGAACTCTCAGAATTGTATTTAACTTTTTCCATACATGTTTCCTAAGAAAAAGTTGGTGGTGTATTTTGGTAACCCCGCGTTTTCAATTGGTATCAAAGCAGGCAAACACGTTTAAGACCTAATAAGTCTGTGTTTGAAGCAATATGACTATATGGACAAGAGTAAAATCTCTAATAAACTTTCCACTAGTTTAAAAGAAACTGTTTTTATGGATTATGTAAAAGAGTCTGAATTATGAAACTCTCATAGAGACGAACATTTTGTTCCCATAAAACAATTGGATGTTGATAAGTGTTATCGTTATTATCTTACTAATGATTCTGGCCCAAAAACAGAACGGGAAGCAGCCAAAGAAAGTTCTGAGATTTTCAAGCGTATAGAACTTCAATCTTCTGAGGTCATTCGGCTGAAACACAAAGTCAATACTCTCATTGGTATTATTTCTAAACATGATTCCAAAATAAGGATTTTTCTGAAGAACATTCCAAAGTGAAATCGAGAATTCTTTTACTCGAAGCTAAACTTAAATATAATGCTTCGGAGATCGAACGATTGACGAGTAAGAACACTACTCCACGTTGCGATAGTGAATCCAAAGAAACTACCATGAAAATAGCTTTTGTATAAGGCGACGAGTTAGAAAAGGTAAGAACACTTGTTGTTCATGATATGCTAACAAAATCGCAATCAGAAACCAATAATCAAAGTACTATTACTTTGACAAGAGATGATCTGTTTAAATTCTCTGACCAAGAGAAAACTGTGTCTCCAAGGAGGAAAAGTTCTTTACAAGACGAGTGTGATGAAACTACCTATTTTGATTTCATTGAAACTCAGAAAGTCTGCTTCTATTGCAACACTAAAGGACATGTTCAAAGAAAGTGTAATCTGAGGTTGGAAAATTATTAGTTTGGATGTCTCCAAAACACCTTGGATTTAATTCTGAAGGGTGTGTCTGATATTCGAATGTCTAAACCTCTTGGGGTGAAATCACATTCAAGCAAAACTGCTTCTAGGAATGTTAGTAATTTATGGTTCACGATTATTCGAACAATTCAAAAAGGTAGTATGCAAAATCGGTTAAAAAAGAACTCGGTGAAACCATCACAGATATGGGTTCGTAAGGATACTCATATACTTCCTGAGAAAATTGATGTTTTCATCAATAAAGAAGCTAATATGAATTTGATCATTATAGGATCCAAAGATCTTATTGATAAAATTTCATCATCCAGACAATCAACCTCAGGTAAAGGTTCAAATCTTGTCGCCTTTCATGATGATAGTAATTTCTATGATCACTTCTCGTGTCCCAAAAGGAATGTCTTAGCGAAAGGAAGAGGTAAACTCAAAAGTAAACTTCACCAAAATTCGCATGGTGACTGTACGGCTCACCCTTTGTGCAAACTAGGCACAAGTCCTAGAACCTTGTCCATAAAAATCCTGCTAGAAAAGGATTGTTGTTTAACTTATTATTTGTTTCAAATAATACTTTAAATTGATGAGCTATGATTTTTTTTTATATTGCAATCTTTATATATTCTCTATGTTCTCAATCAAAAGAGTGCTAAAACTTTTTGTTGAGCCATGCTCCATAATTTTCAAGCATTTAATGATAAAAAACCTTTTTCATAAATACTATTACTCTCGTGCTCTAAACTTTTGTTTATTGAGCTAAGAGTGTATTGATGTTCAAAAGGGAATATGGATCATAGAAAAAGGTAGAGTGATTACAGTACTAAAAAATGTCTTTGTACTCTCTAAAAGATGTCCACTATCCTTTAAAAATATGTGTTTAAAACACTTTAGGAAAGTTGGTTTGCGTACCATGAGAAGGTATCCGTATTTATCACTTGTGACCGTACGAAAACCCCAACTTCAAGTTAGGTCAAGAAACGGCCGTCAACCCAGAAAATACCTCTTTCAAGCTCGTATATATACCTTAACTTGTGATTGATAAATTTTCATCCAAGGTATTCCACAACCAATCATGTCTTCTATGTCACGGATCTTCGAAATCATGGAGAAAGCTCTTAATTGCGATGGTATTGAAACAAAAGGAAAAAAGAGAACTATGGTTGATGACGAATTTGTTGAATCATCCGAAGATCTTCCTGGTGTGAATTTCTATTTTGCATATGACCATCAAGATGTTGAGCGTGAAGAGATGATCTCTGCGAATGTTGTTTATGATTTTCTTAAACAATTTGAGGAAGCAAAACTAGAACTTGTTGAAACGCTAAAAGGTATAGACATGTTACGGACTGAGTTGAAAAAGGTTTTTGATGACCTTGTTCTCATGAAATCTCATGTTCGTGATCTTCTCAATGAGGATATTTTCCCTGAAGAGCTCGCCGATACAGTTGATGACAAATTCAAGGGTCTCAATACTGATGAAGAGTCTGGAAAAATCTAGTTTAATTTATTTTCTATGTTATTTTCTTGGAAACTTATTGTGAGAATTGATTATTGTTTTTGAGAAGGATAACTAGGGTTTGGTATAGCAAATGGTGTGATTACACAAGCTATTTCCAACGATTTTCATGTTGCATGTTTTTATATTTATTTATTTAATTATAGAATTTTTGGAAGATGAACTTGGAGTATGTAATCATTATTGGTTTAATATATTGCAACTTCTTATGAGATATATGTGTCCTTTACGTTTTGTAAATTCAACTGATATCTCATAGATGCTCAGAAGTTAAATATATTATGTTTTTTATAACCAAAAAATAGAACAAACTCTTTGAGAATTTGCTCGCAGTATTGATGAACTTCTGATCACACTTATGTGTTATTGCTGCACTATAAACTCCGTAAGGTTTCTAGTCGCACCGACTAAAATTATCTATTTGTTCGTAACTGGCGTTGAGATTAATTTAATTCGATTTTCAGGATACAAATCCATATGATTTGTTAATGTCCGACAAAATCCTTATTTTTCATTAAAGTAAGGTCACTCATGTTGTTCTCATGGGAATGACATCAAATGGGGGAGAGTTCTTAAATGAACTTGTGCTTAATTGCTATATCTTTGTGGGTGGGTGTCTGTGGAATTTAAAGGGATGCTTGTTTCTTAAATCTCCTAGATGAGCACTAAGTATTTCATGCTATGTGATATCATTTAAATAAATTTGATATAAGGAGTTACATATTAACTATGTTAGTATGTATTATCTCTAACTTCCTTAAATCTTGAAGTATGTTTTGGTTGAACAATCCCATGATTTTCGTACATTTGCCAATTTTTATTGACGAAAAGGGGGAGAATTAATTAGTAGTTTCGCGATACATACATATGGTTTACGGATCATTATGTAAGGGGGAGTGAATCTATATCTATAGGTTTCACCTATTATGCAAAAGATGTAAGTATCGATTAAGGGGGAGAAATATATCACCGTAGTATTACTTCAAAGTTGTGAAATAATTGAACTTTGGAGAAGATAATAATACTATGTTTCAGTATAACAATGATTGAGAATAATAGTTTTTAAAGTTGTTATCGCTACAGATCTTCAACAACAACAATGCAGAGTTGAACACGTTCAGAATCATTTCAACTTGAAGTGCCAAATAATTTAAGGAGTTGAAGAAACCAAGGAAATCAAGCATGTTGGATTCAAGGAGTTTTTGAAGCTTTGTTTTTTAATCCATATGTATTGATAGTTTTATCACTAAAATTGACAAAGGGGGAGATTGTTAGAGTATTTCTCGATCGAACTCACATGTGTTTCTATCTCAAGCTTGTTGTCTAATTTAGTTGTCAAAACTATGTCTTGATTTCTAGTCTACAATGAGTTAAGTCTCGGACTAGGATAGAAGTGTAGTTGAGAAACAAACATCACGGTAGTTATCATTGCATTCTACTATTTGAAGTCGAAGATCAACCGAAGATTTTGGAGAACTTCTTCAACAAAAGGTAAGTGAAGACTGAACCACCTATTTCTCAAGTTATATTCATCTTTTTATCTATGAGACGTTGTCGCATAACTAATTAGATTATTGTAAGCATATCAAGAATTTCGAGTCAAGTTTATCTTGGTAATTAGTTTTCGAAATATATATGACTAATCTTAATGAACATTTGTTCATACTTGATGAATTTCGGTTAAGAAAAATTTATTGTTCATCATATTAATTGTGATTCAAGATTATTATTCGAAAATATCCTGGAACAATGATATGTGTCTGAAAATGCGTGGGTCTAACAACCTCACCCAATATTTCGATTAGCAATTTGTATGGACTAACTCTAATATACTTTTAAGAGAATCAACTAGACAGTCAGACTCAATCTTAATAAGAAGTATATCAAGGAGTTAATATCTCGATTTCTTGATTTAATCTATACTCAAGCAAATAGAAATCTGCGAGTCTTTATTAAATACAAGAGATATAAACTTAGATGGTACCAAAGACCAATATCTAAGGATCAATCAATTTCCAATCAACAACCAAAGGTTGGATTTCACAATTGATCGATACAACTATTGATGGTGGTTTTTATCTTAGGGTTAAAATCGTAAACCTTGCATCTGGTGTGACGTCACTCTGCAAGGAAACAGAGCCATGTGTGCTAACCTCTCCACTGGCAAATTTATTGAGACGCTCAATATACTTACATGAAATTTATCCAGACTGGCGAATGTAGCAACCATCCTAAATGTTCTATAAATTTCGGCGCCTCGCGTATATTCACTTAATAAAAGTTCTTCAGAATGCCTTTATTGCTATGTTCTCCGACTGAACTCTTAATGTTGATATGGCATGACGATTTGTGTTCACTCGCAGCAGAGTATCACGAATCTCCAAATATAAAGGATAAGATCTTTGCATAAGGTATTCAATCAGAAAATCATACTGCTCTCTAGCAATAAACTTAAAAGAGCTATGTGTTAACACATATAATTCAATCAATCGTTCTGACTAACTTTCAGAAGTTAGGGTTTCGCGCCTCGCGCAATATACCATACCTTGCTTGTCAAAATCAAGCCTAAACAAACTAAGCAATTAATCCGCCATGGATTGGCATGTGCAACCTCGCCCAGAATAAGAAAAACAGGGAGTCGCAGCAGCAAAGAGAGGCATGGCCATGTCTTAGGCCAGCTGGCGCCACTGGCCACGCCCCATCCTAAACCGGCCCTATTTCCCTCGACCAATCAGGTTGCTCTAAAGCCGTCATACTCTCACCAGAAGTGTGTTCGCGCCTTATGTTTGGCCGGCCCCCTTTTGTGGCCAATCAAGTTGCTCTAAACTTTCCACCATACATTAAAGGCCAAACGCACCCTGCCGCGCTACCATGCTAAACTGACAAGCCAAACGCGCCCTACCACAAAAACATATTGGTCGGCATGCCAACATGCCACTCTATCGCGGTAGCATACCAACATGCCACTCTACCGCGGCAACTTCCCAACATGCTACCTCGCAAACATGCCAGTTCGTGGCAACCTGCCATAAATAGCCACCCACGGCAATTATTACTCCTGTGGCCGTTTCCACACTATGGCCTTGCCGTAGTTCCTTTGCCATAGCCATGGTGCCATTTGCAAAAAAGTAGCGCCATGCCACAGCCGCATGCCACGTGCACTAATTAGGGTTTCGACATGCCAAACACTAATTTGGGAAAATTGCTACCAAATCCAAATAACGTTTCCCAGAGCAAAGGGATTGGTGTGGCAACAAGGCCAATGTTGCCACGCCACATGTGGGTCCGACTCCACGGCGCCAATTTTTGGCCACGCCAAACCCTAATTCTCCCACGGAGCCAAGTTTTGGCCACGCCAAACCCTAATTCCCCTAATTCTTCCACGACGAATTCTTTCATGGAGACTTGGCCACGCCAAGCCCTAATTTTTCCATGGCGAATTCTTCCACGGCGACAAACCCTAACTTTGACCACAGAGTCAATTTTTGTCTTTGGCCATGCTGCAACATCACTGGCATACCACTATACCGCGGCTACTAGCATGCCGATATGCCACGGCTACGCCATTGGCATGCCGTTATGCCATGGCTACACCACTGGCATGTCATTAGCATGTGGATGACTTCACTTCGCTATACAACAAGATATGGCCATAATCAATGGCCATCCTTCTTCATAAGATGCAATCTCAGCCATCCAAGTTCGCCACCGAACTGATGGGCTTGTGCCAACTCTTAGGCGACTGACCGCCTAAACCCAGCGACCATGTCTACGCCAGGTGCCACTTGCACCATCGTGCCACTGGCATGCACAAGTCATGCCGCAATGCCACTACGCCATTGTCAGGTGCTAACACAAGGTAGCCACAATCAACGGCTACCCTTATTCATAGTATTCGATCTCGGCCATCGAAGTTTGCCACGACCGGTAAGCTCGCGACAAGTTTTAAGCGAATAACTAAAGCGAGCCTAGCATTAATTGATATTTACCTGAGGCAAGCTTCTCAGTTTTAACTTGCCACACGTAGCAAAGTGCTACATGTTTTCCACGAAAACACTCGAGACATCAAAATATGTCATAAAATGGGGGATGCTCATCAGGGTATTGGTCTGGCGGTTTACAGCGTGCGGTGTGCAATGCGCTCGTTACAAGAAAGTGTCATGAAGTGGTATAATTAGTGGTGGTTAAAAGTAACGGTGTAAACAATTCATTTCCTTCATCATGGAAGCATTATGACTGGCGGTTACAAGAATTCACTTCCCTCATCATGGAAGCATAACGTCTGACAGTTACACGTTACTCTTTTCTTCCACCACTCAATCGTTTCCACTTCCTACGAGACCAGGGTACGTTTCACTATGACTTGTATAAATAGGTCTCACCTATTTCCACCAAACGACAATTTTTGGTCGGCAACAACACAGTATCTAGAAATCACCTGGTAGCTTTCCATTCTGCTAACCAGTTCTACTTCGGATACAAGTCATAAGCAACCACACCATCAGAATCAACGATTCTGGTCTCAACACTCTCTTCGCTTCCCTCCCTAAGACCAACCCTTCTCCTTCACTTTGTAACCGAAGAAAGCCTGGAACGGCCATTTCTTGGTTTAGGCAAGGATTGTACAGATTGATCTCTCGAATCAAAAGTACTCCCGTGCAGTACATTGTTTAGGGTTTAGATTCGTTTCTCATCCACACACCCAAAATTACCAAAATCAGCAGAAACGGTTTTCACCCACAAACAATTGGCGACCACAGTCAGAGATTAATCTCTCGGCTACAATATCAATTTCTCAATTCCCGATTTTATCTTTCAACTCCTATCTCAAGATGGTAGAACTCAGGTCAGGATCAGAAACAAACCCTTAGAACACCGACGCCTAAATTATTCTTGGTGTTAACGTTTCTCCCAGTGGTACTAATACGCCACCTGTCAACACCAACAACATGGAGAATGTTCCTTCAGGCGTTACACCTTCGATTACCAGAGCTAGAGCCTCTACCGCGGAAAATGCTCCTTCAGGTGTTACACATCCAATCACCGGATCCAGAGCCTCTGCCGCCACTCCCAATATTTCGTCAAGTGAGACACCTCCAACCGTCACCAGAGCCGTAACTACTCCGCCGTCAGGACGAGAAACTGGAGGAGCCAGAGGAAGCCGACCCTATATTACTATTGCTGATTTGATGGAAATACAAGAGGTCCTCGCTATAGCCCAAACGGACATGGCCTCGACTTAGAAGGATGTACTTGTTTTTCTCAAGACACTAACGGAGCGGATACCACAAGAATCACGCCAGCCAGAGCTCATGAGTAACACCTCCAATACCCCTGGCGCCAACACCTCAATAGGGCGCACCTTTGTAGATTAAGAGACTCGCCCAGGAACTCCAGCGGAGAGAAATCAACCGTCCCATTTTGTCACACGAGAAGATTTGGAACAACTTCTACGAAACCGAGACAAAAGCGATTCCATGGAAATACATCAGCATCAACCCCCGTATCCTCCGGAAGTACAAAGAATTCCCCTTCCAAGAGGGTACTCTTCCCGTCAATTCTCTCTGTATGATGGCACCGGTAATGCGTGTGAACATGTCTCTCGATTCTTGGAGTCCCTGGGGGAGCACGAATACAATCACGTTCTCCGTTTGAGAGAATTTTCGAAATCACTTACTGGAAGAACGTACACATGGTACAACAGCATTACGCCAGGAAGCATCCCCAACTGGTCTGACATGGTTGCGGCTTTCTACAAGAAGTACTTCTTTTTGTCTGAGCAAATTACTTTCTCAGATCTAGGAAGGATGTTCCAACGAAACAACGAACATCCGAATGATTTTGTCAAAAGATTCAGAATTCAAGCACTGGATTGTCATGACCCAAACGTGACCGAACAACAATTGGTGGATTCTTGCATCAATGACATGATTCCCATCTACTGCGCCTTACTAGAGAATCTACGATTCCAGATATTCTCTGAACTTCATGAAGCTGCAAAGCGGTCGGTCACAACAGCACCAGCGTTGTTGAAGAGAACCAGGCCAACCAGAGGCGAGGACGCATACTAAACTCGAGGAAATAGACGCCTCATAAATAAGCAATACAACACTGGTCCCTCCTCTGTGAGCGTGGTAGACGAAGGAGGAAAAAGGAAGGCTCCAGTGGCAGAACAACAATCCAAGCGCCCTGCGCCAGCACGACAGGCAGCTCCGCCACGGAAGACCACCGCTAAAGCTCCCATGCGACATCAAGAAGATGGAGAAAACGTCTTGGATTTACCGTTCCCAATCGAGGAAGTGATTGAACTCTTGGAAGCATGGATCCAAGACGACGCCATCAGGCTACCTCCTACCAGGCGCCCACCAACCGAAGCGGAAATGGCAAACCCCAAATATTCCCGCTACCACAGAATTTTCTACCACCCGACCAGTAACTGCAATAAGCTAAAGCATATCTTCAAAGAAAAGATAGAAGCAGGGAAGCTTCAACTGGGCAATGAAGGAGTTCACAAAGATCCACTTTCAGTCAGAAGTTGCATGGTCTATGGGGACTCTGTACACGAGACTGTGCAATCCATGATGCAGCATGTGTGCGAAATTCTCTATCTCTCCAAGACACAACGTCAAGATATCTTCACAGCCATAAATCGTGTTGTATCGGGCAAGCGACTCTTTCCTACTGAATAACCCCAAACTCTCTCGGGAAACGGTGCTGGAAAATACAACTGGGGACTGCTGATCACAGTTTATCTGAGGGACGCCGAGCTCGACAACACATTAATCGACGCCAGAACCCCAAACTCTCTCGGGAAACGGTGCTGGAAAATACAACTGGGGACTGCTGACCACGGTTTATCTGAGGGACGCCGATCTCGACAACAAATTAATTGACGCGGCCTCTGGCTTCAACATCATTACCATCAAAACCCTGAGAGTTGCGGGAGTTTCGAAGCAGGAGGCTACCCGTTCCCCAACCGTAAGTCAAAAACTTAGAAGGGGAGGCGATGGACGCATATGGCTATATCAACCTTGAAATCAAGGTGGGAGACACTCTAACACCTGGCAAATGCCATATTGTCAAAGAACTCTCAAATCAACAAAGCGAAGTTAATAGTATCCCCTCTGCCGATGACGATACCCGAAAGAATTTCCAACAAGCCGTCCAACTTGAAGATTACATGTTGCCGTATCAACAACTTACCAATGTAACTCAATTTCCTGGAGAAAGCCTGTCGACGTTCATCCGCGGATTCCGAGCACAAGTAATCCTGGTTAAACAACCTTCTCTGCACCCACTCACCTCTCCTCTCGGCAAGGCGTGGGGACTCGGTCCGATTATCAACCCGGGCGCCATTAGGAGATGTGAATGGGACGTTGAGCCTTTCAAGTGCTTTGCCAAAAAGTTGGAAGCGGTCACAGCCAAATATGACGAGCTCAAAAATCAATTGGTTGCACAGCGCTCAAACCCGTTTCAAATTGGAGATGTGGTAGTCCAGACGACCTCGTTTCAAGTTGGAGATATAACAGTGAAGATATCCACTCGACCCGATCCGCCTAAACGGAAGGAAGACGAGTCGTATCTGGTGGCGGATGTTATTTTGGGTGGTTAATGCAAACTCATCAATGCCGACAAGTTGGAAGGTGTGACGATTCACTCGCGATGGCTCAAACCCTTCAATACCTAAAACGTTGTGCTACCTCCACCCCCAGCGTCTCCTTTCAGCATTTCCTTCATCATTTTCCCTTTTCACGCAATGTTTGTAACTTTTCTAAAAATGATTGCACTGCTTGCATTCATAAGTAGAGTTTTTAACTTCAATTAAAAGAATATTTTTCCTTAAAAAGTTTCCCAAACCATCTTAAAATAAAAATACCAAGTAAACCCAAACTCTCACAGAGTCATTACCCGTCGATGGAAAACCAGAGAAACCAAACCACCACAAAAAATATCTATTCAAATGTACTGAAGAAGGGAATATGCAAGGAAGATGATCATCAGGCTGCAGAACAAATATCTTTTCAAAATATCCGGCTTCAAATCTCACTTAACGCTCCTCTGGTTTTCGGGATGTGTGACAACGATACTGCTACAAGGGAGAACCAAGAAACAGGTCCATCGAACCTTTAACCATTGTTGTTATTTTCCCTGTTTCGAGTTACTGTGGGTAATGTCGGCGTTCAGAGGCATTGGCTGCGCAGCAGGCCAGCTAGTACCTGTGGAAAATTCCATCCACACTATTTGTGTAGGGCGTTTGTCCATCTACTTGATGGCTAGAAGGGGCGAGCAACTTATTTTCTCATAAAGGGGTTTTGGATCTTTTCAGTATGAAGGTTTTACTAATTCATTCATAGATGTGAAGCCATAAAAGCTGAATAACGGAATGTTACTTGGAAAAACCCCAACTCCGCCATGGAAACAAGAAAACGAAAGTAAACCTTTGGAATATTAAAAGCGGCTGCACGCCGAGAAGAAATAAAAAAAAGTGGAAAAATTGGTCGTTAATGGAAGACGCCTGGATAAATAACGCCTTCATCGGAGCTTTTTAAAGCACTTTCCCCAGCACCTTCTCTGGCAGCAAACTTTCCATCCAGACGCCGCTTCAGCAGCAGCGACTCCAGCATTCCGCCCAGAAGCCTCCTCGGAAGCAACGAACGCAACATCCCATCCACAAGCCGCTTCGGCAGCAGCAGCTTCTGCATCCTGTCTGACGTTTGTTTCAACAGCAGTCCCAGCGTATGCTTCCGTAGCTTCTCCAATGGCCCCAACATATATTGCCTCCGTCTCCTCGTCCTCCTTGACGGCATCCTCATCGGTCGCTTCAACGTCCTTGACAACAGTTTTGGCGTCCACTCCAGAAGCTGCTTCAGTTTCGTAAACCGTGTCGACATCTTCCTCAAGAGCTTTTCCAACAGCTTCTTGAGGATGCCCCAGTTCGTTCGCATCAAAGTCGAGGATTACGATACCATCATGAACAAGGTAATTAAACTGGTTCTCACCTAAATGTTTTATGGACTCAGTCTTCCGCCGCTTCAACCGAGAGGCGAATCGTTCAGCCCTAGCACTGGTTTGTAGAGAAGCTTCATTACTCTGAGATCTCCCAACACGCTGAGATGCTTCATCATGCCTCCACTTTTCCTTCATGTCCAGCAAAGCCGTGAGAGTCTGAACACACATCCGCACTCTGCGTAAATGGGCGAGAGACATGCCTTGTATAAAATCGTCAGCTTCACGGAACAAGGAATCAATTCTGTCTAGCACCTCCTCATGAGAAGAAAACTGGGTTTTGTCGTCTTCAAAACTTCTCTCCTAAGAGTCAGAGTTACGATCGTCATTGGAAGATCCCATTATATGCTACAAAAAAATTACCATGTTTGCACCGGGATCTACATGATGAGGAAGACAAAATGGGAACAGAGAGAAGAAGAAACACGAAACAGTATCTGTGAAGAGGGTGGACGCGATTTTATGATGATCTATATGAACGAAGGATTCAAGATCACCTCTTATATTCAGCGGATTGATGAAGCCTGAGAAAGAAGATCTTTTTACCAGTCGTGAATTAAGGCTTCAAATGTGTGATACCAGCTGGATTAGATATTTTTTTATACAGGATAATTAGGGTTTGATATCCACGTCGCAGCCAAGCCCCATGCTAGTGCCAACAGTCCGTGGCCAAGACAATGCCAGACATTTCGCGTCCAAGCTAGCCACGCCATTGGCCCTTCCAAGCTAGACACGCCATTGGCCCTTCCAAGCTAGCCACGCCATTGGCCCTTCCAATCTATCCACACCATTGGCCCTTCCAAGCTAGTCAATTTATTGGCCCTTCCAAGCTGTCCTCGCTATTGGACCTTCCAAGCTAGCCGCGCCATCCACCTTTCCGTAGCCAGCCAAAGCGGCGCCATCTTAGCCGTTCGAAGCAGCGCCATCTCCACCAGCCAAGGAAGCGCCATCTTAGCCTTTAGAAGCAGCGCCATCTCCAACAGTCAAGAAAACGCCATCTTAGCCGTTCGAAGCAGCGCCATCTCCACCAGCCAAGGAAGCGCCATCTTAGCCGTTTAAAGCAGTGTCATCTCCGTACGTTCTGTGACCTAGCCAATTAACACCATTCACCGTGTCGTGGAACAAGTTGCAAAGAAACCTCTGCCAATCAGTAGCCAAAGATGCAGCGTTGAAGCCAACGTCCCACGTCCAAGACGAATTTATGCAAAGGCCAATGCAAGGATCACGGATTCCTCATGCCTTCCGCTAAAGGTTAGCCAAATCTTCCTGACAATATCTTTGTGACTTGTTTTTTCGATTTTATCCTCGTCTGTCACCATCTCATGCTTACCCCGCAACAATTCCACTGTTCCGAGCTAAGCAGGGGACTTAATGTTGATGGTGGTTTTTAGCTTAGGGTTAAAATCGTAAAACCTTGCGTCTGATGTGACGTCACTCTGCAAGAAAACAGAGCCACGTGTGCTAACCTCTCCACTGGAAAATTTATTGAGCCTCTCAATATACTTACATGAAATTTATCTAGACTGGTGAATGTAGCAACCATCCCAGATGTTCTGTAAATTTCGGCGCCTCGCGTATATTCGCTTAATATAAGTTCTTCTGAATGCCTTCTATGCTATGTTCTCCGACTGAACTCTTATTTTTGATATGGCATGACGATTTGTGTTCACTCGCAGCAGAGTAGCACGAATCTCCAAATATCAAGGATAAGATCTTTGCATAAGGTATTCAATCAGAAAAGCATGCTGCTCTCTGGAAATAAACTTAAAAGAGCTCTGTGTCAACATATAGAATTCAATTAATGGTCTTGACTAACTTACAAAAGTTAGGGTTTTGCGCCTCGCGCAATATACCAGACCTTGCTTGTCAAAATCAAGCCTAAACAAACTAAGCAATTAATCCGCCATGGATTGGCAGGTGCAACCTCGCCCACAATAAGAAAAACAGGGAGCCGCAACAGCAAAGAGAGGCGTGACCATGTCTTAGGCCAGCTGGCGCCACTGGCCACGCCCCATCCTAAACCGACCTTATTTCTCTCGACCAATCAGGTCGCTCTAAAGCCGCCACACTCTCACCAGAAATGTGGACGCGCCTTATGTTTGGCCGGCCCCCTTTTGTATCCAATCAAGTTGCTCTAAACTTGCCACCATACATTAAAGGCCAAACACACCCTGTCGCGCTACCATGCTAAACTGACAAGCCAAACGCGCCCTACCACAACAACATATTGGTCGGCATGCCAACATGCCACTCTTCCGCGGCAACTTCGCAACATGCTACCTCGCAAAAATGCCACTTCGTGGCAACCTTCCATAAATAGCCACCCACGACAATTCTTACTCCTGTGGCCGTTTCCACACTATTGCCTTGTCATAGTTCCTTTGGCATAGCCATGGCGCCATTTGCATAAAAGTAGCGCCATGCTGCAGCCGCATGCCACGTGCACTAATTAGGGTTTCGACATGCCAAACCCTAATTTGGGAAAATTGCTACCAAAGCCAAATAACGTTTCCCAGAGCAAAGGGATTGGTGTGGCAACAAGGCCAATGTTGCCACGCCACATGTGGGTCCGACTCCACGGCGCCAAGTTTTGGCCACGCCAAACCCTAATTCTCCCACGGAGCCAAGTTTTGGCCACGCCAAACCCTAATTCTTCCACGGCGAATTATTCCACGACGCCAAACCCTAACTTTGTCCACGGAGCCAATTTTTGGCTTTGGCCATGTCGTAACATCAGTGGCATACCACTATACCGCGGCTACTAGCATGCCGCTATGCCACGGCTACGCCATGGCCACGCCACTGGCATGTCATTAGCATGTGGCTGATGTCACTTCGCTATACAACAAGGTGTGGCCATAATCAATGGCCATCCTTCTTCATGAGATGCAATCTCATCCATCCAAGTTCACCACCGAACTGATGGACTTGTGGCAACTCTTAGGCGACCGACCACCTAAACCCAGCGACCATGGCTACGCCAGGCGCCACTTGCACCATCGTGCCACTGGCATGCACAAGTCATGAAGCAACGCCACTACGCCATTGTCAGGTTCCAACACAAGGTAGCCACAATCAACGACTACCCTTATTCATAGAATGCGATCTCGGCCATTGAAGTTCGCCACCAAACCGGTAAGCTCGCGACAAGTTTTAGGTGACTAGCCAAAGCGAGCATAGCATCAAATTCTATTTACCTGCGGCAAGCCGCTCAACTTTAACTTTCCACACGTAGCAAAGTGCTACATGTTTTCCACGAAAACACTCGAGACATCAAAATATGTCATAAACTGGGGGATGCTCATCAGGGTATTGGTCTGGCAGTTTACAGCGTGCGGTGTGCAATGCGCCCGTTACAAGAAAGTATCATGAAGTGGGATAATTAGTGGTGGTGAAAAGTAACGGTGTACGCAATTCATTTCCTTCATCATGGAAGCGTAATGACTGGAGGTACACGAATTCACTTCCCTCATCATGGAAGCATAACGTCTGACAGTTACACGTTACTCTTTTCTTCCACCACTCAATTGTTTCCACTTCCTACGAGACCAGGGTACGTTTCACTATGACTTGTATAAATAGGTCTCATCTATTTCCACCAAACGACAATTTTTGGTCGGCAACAACACAGTATCTAGAAATCACCTGGTAGATCTCCATTCTGCTAACCAGTTCTACTTCGGATACAAGTCATAAACAACCACACCATCAGAATCAACGATTCTGGTCTCAACACTCTCTTCGCTTCCCTCCCTAAGACCAACCTTTCTCCTTCACTTTGTGACCGAAGCAAGCCTGGAACGACCATTTTTTGGTTTAGGCAAGTACATTTTTTAGGGTTTAGATTCGTTTCTCATCCACACACCCAAAATTACCAAAATTAGCAGAAACGGTTTTCACCCACAAACAACAACGCACAACCTGTGATATTTCAATTATATAACAAAATATAATGTGGAATAGAAATAACACAGACTCCAGAATTTTTGTTAATGAGGAAACCGCAAATGCAGAAAAACCCCGGGACCTAGTCTAGATTGAACGCCACACTGTATTAAGCCGCTACAAACACTAGCCTACTACAAACTAACTTCGGTTTGGACTGTAGTTGAACCCCAATCAATCTCACACTGATTCAAGGTACAGTTGCGCTCCTTACGTCTCTGATCCCAGCAAGATGCTACACACTTGAGTCCCTTAGCTGATATCACCCACAACCTAGAGTTGCTACGACCCAAAGTCGAAGACTTGAATAAACAAATCTGTATCACACAGAAAAGTCTACGGTAATAGATAAATTTGTCTCCCACAGAAAAACCTACGAGTTTTGTTCCGTCTTTTATCACAAATTTGTGATTTCTTTTTATCTTGCCCTATCGGAGATATAATCTCAAGTCAATTCTTTAAATTGAACTCGTACGATAGAAATGGCAAGATCAGATTGCTCAACTACAAGAGAAGTAGTTTCGTCTGGCTTCACAATCCCAATGAAGTCTTTAAGTCGTTAACCTACAGAGTCTCGAGAAGAAACCTAAGGTTAAAGGAGAATCGACTCTATCTAAACCAACTAGTATCACACAATAGGTGTGGGGATTAGTTTTTCTAGTTGCTAGAGTTCTCCTTTATATAATTTTCAAATCAGGGTTTGCAATCAATGTTAGCTTAGTAACAAAGCATTCAATATTCACCGTTGGATGAAAACCTGATTGAATACAAGCTAATATCTTTCAACCGTTAGATCGAAACTTAGCTTGTCATACACAAATGAAATGTATTTCATTTAGGTTTGAGTAACCGTAGCTAAACGTGTACACTTAGTTGGTTCACAAATAGTTAACCAATGGTTAGCCATAAGAGCACTTTCATATTAACCGTATTCATCTTCTTCACAACTAGTTCAAATGACTTCAAAAGAACTAGTTGAAGAGTTATTCAATTGCTTAGGTCTTTATACATAGACACAATTGAAACAAAATCGGTATGATTCATTTGAATCAATTCATGAACAATATAGCCACGGTTTGCAAAGATTGTATTCCTTAAAATTTATTGTTTAAGTTCATGAACTACCGATTTGAGATTATAACCAGCTTGGGTACGCGTACGGGTATGCGTACCTTAGCAACCGGATTGAGTTGGTTTTGGTTTCCAAACTCAGCAGAATTTTTCGGGTAAAAAAGTTCCGCCAGTACGCGTACCTAAGGTGAATGGTTTACTAGTTTGTAAACTACAAACTTAGCAGCCAGTACGGGTACGCGTACCCAACCTGTCTCCTTTACCAATTCTGTATGCACACATATGCACACACTTGGTTTCCGGTACATGGATTTATACACTAATGTGCAAACACACTATATATGCTTATATTCATAGATGGTTACATAATCTCAACTCTACATTTCAATCATTGAAATATTCTTCTATAATGTTATAATAGTCGTTATTCACAACTATCGTCATCAAAGAAATTTTCAAGAGATTGAAACGTCATCATGACTTTAGTCACGGGTAAAGATGAAAATGGTTAAAGCGAAAGCTTACCAACACATATTTCGAGAAATAGATAGGCGAGATAAACTCGACTGGAAATAACAAATGTGTATGTATGAAAACTATCATACTTACACGACTTTTGTCTCAAGAGTAGGAGATAGAGTAGATAGACTTTTGAGTGATAGATAAGTTCAAGTCTCCGCATACCTTTTAGTCGGATGAAGTTCCACTGGTTCCTTGAGTAGTTCTTCGTCTTCGTAAGATGATCGTCGTGGAGTCTGGAGCTCAACTATACTTTACTATCCTAGTCCGAGACTTAGCTATAAGTAGACTACAAATCAATACATATAGTTTTGACAACTAAATTTGACAAACAAGCTTGAGATAGCAACGCTTGCGAGTTCGACCGAGAAATGCTCTAACAATCTCCCCCTTTGTCAATTTTAGTGACAAAACTATCAATACATATGGATTATACAAAATAAATAAAACTTTGTAGCTTCTCATCCACATGTTTGATATCCTTGGTGCTACAACATTACTTGAAAACTTCGTCTTTTCCAAGTACTCCCATGATTCCATAGATGTTCAGTTCAGCATCATAGTTGTTGAATATCCGTGGCCATAACAATGAGAAAACAAAAGCTCTCGATCATTGTAATACAGTGTCATAGTATTATTACGCAGTATCAAAGTTCAATTGTATCACAACTTTGAAAACAATACTATGGTGATATGTATCACTCCCCCTTAGTCAATACTTACATCTCAACATGAAAACCACTCCCCCTTACATAATGATCCGAAAACCATATGTATTTGTAGTGTGAACTAACATTAATTCTCCCCCTTTTTGTCAATAAAATTGGCAAAGGTACGAAAACGGGATCCTAATGAAATTTCCACGGAGATGCTTCAAGACCAAAGAAAAGTACATATCAACTTTTTTTAAATGCAATCATATAGCCGAAGCTAAATGCATTCATCAAGGAGTTTATAAAGATACAAGATAACTTCTTGTTAGAGCATAGCTCGGTCGACCTCGCATGCGTTGCTATCTCAAGCATGTTTGTCAATGTTAGTGATCAAAACTATGAGTCTTGATTTCTAGCCTATATAGCTAAGTCTCGGACTAGGATAAAAAAGTGTAGTTGAGCTCAAGGACTTCATGGCGATTCATCATACAACGAAGAAGATCTACTCAAGGAACCGTGGAACTTCATCAACAAAAAGGTATGTGGAGACTTGAACTTATCTATCACTCAAAAGTATATCTCTTCTATCTCCTACTTCTTATGAGACAAAAGTCGTATGCTATATAGACTGGATCATACACATTTGATATTTCGAGCCGAGTATATCTCGCCTATCTATATCTCGAAATCATGTGTTGGTAAAGCGTTTCGCTGTGATCAAGTTTATCTTCATCTAGTGACGAAAGTCATGAAAAGTTTCAATTACTTTGAGAATTGCTCTGACGTGAAACGGTCTGTGAATAACGGCTATATAACGTCCTCTGAGAATGTCTCAATAATTGGAATGAGAGTTTAGATTACATAACCATGTATTCCTTAATCCGAAGTTTTTGAACTTGGTTGATTGAGAGAAACCGGAGGAATTGGCTTTGCCAAGTCCGCGAACCCAGTCCACGAAATGAAGGAAGTTCTTGTACCGAGAATTTCTGCTGGGATTTTCCAAAAATTCGTTTGCGTGTAAGTCCACAAACTCAGTCCGCGAACCTAGTCCGCGAACTGGCGAAAGTATCTTTGCCGAGATTTTCTGCTGAGTTTGGAAAACTCCACCGGTTGTCTTAAGTCCGCGAACTTATTTGTGAACTTAAGAGGTTATGATCTAAAGATGTGTTCTGAACATGAAACTTAAATTACTAAGGAATGCTTTATGAAAACTGTGGCTATAAAGTTCATGAGCCGATTCAATCGAATCGAATCATCTTTGTTTCAATTGTGTCTTGTGTAGTTACATAAGATCTCATAGCAATTGAACAACTCTTTAACTAGTTCATTTGAGTCAATTGAACTAGTTATGGTGAAGAAGAACAATGTTAATATGAAATTCTCATATGGTTAACCTTTTGGGTTACTATGTTGAACCAACATACACGTACACGTTTGGGAATGGTTTTCACAAACCCAGTAACGTCTACCCAAGTGTGTGTGACAAGATAAGTTTTCGATCTAACGGTTGAGAAATATTAGCTTGAATCTAAATCAGGTTTTCATCTAACGGTGAATATGGATTTCTTTGTAACTAAGGAAAACCCCTGATTTGAAGACTATATAAAGGAGACATCTAGCATTGTGCAAAATTAATCCCCACACGTCTGTGTGATACTAGTGGCTCGCTAGAGTCGATTCTCCTTTAACCTTTGGTTTTCTTCTCTAAAACCAGGTTAACGACTTAAAGACTTCATTGGGATTGTGAAGCCAGGACGATACTACTTTTATCGTAGTTGTGTGATCTGATCTTGCATCTTCTATCGTACGAGTACAATCTTTGATTGGCTTGAGATCGTGAGAGTTCTCCGATAAGCAAGATAAAGAAGTCACAAACATGTTCGTCTCACTGTTTGTGATTCCTCGACAAACCTCCTGTATAGTCAGGAAGGATTATAAAGAGGTGATTAATTAATCTAGGCTGTTCTTCGGGAATATAATACCGGATTATCAATTGGTTCCTTTTCACCTTGATTTCATATCTTAAGACGGAACAAAACCTAGGGTTTATATGTGGGAGACATATTTATCCTTTGATAGACTTTTCTGTGTGAGACAAATTTGTTTATTATCAAGTTTGCGATTTTGGGTTGCAGCAACTCTTGGTTGTGGGTGAGATCACCTAAGGGAATCAAGTGCGCAGTATCCTGCTGGGATCAAAGGCGTAGGAGTACAACTGTACCTTGGATCGGTGAGAGACTGATTGGGGTTCAACTATAGTCCCGTTCGAAGTTAGCTTGGAGTAGGCTAGTGTCTGTAGCGGCTTAATACATTGTGTATTCAATCTGGACTAGGTCCCTGGGTTTTTCTGCATTTGCGATTTCCTCGTTAACAAAACTTCTGGTGTCTGTGTTATTTATTTTTCGCATTATATTTTATATAATTGAAATAATAATAGGTTGTGCGTTCGTGATCATCAATTGGAAATCCAACCTTTGGTTGTTGATTGATATTGATTGATCCTTGGATATTGGTCTTTGGTACCGTCCAAGTTATTCCTTGTATTTGATAAAGACTCGCTATTGATTTTAGCTTGAGTAAAAATTAAATCAAGAGAGAGATATTAACTCCTTGAGATACTTTTATCTAGATAGAGTCTGAATGTCTAGTTGATTCTCTAGCAAAGTATTTTGGAGTTAGTCCATACAGATTTCTAAGAGAAATATTGGGTGGTGTTGTTAGACCCCCGCTTTTTCAATTGGTATCAGAGCAGGAAAACACGTTTAAGACCTAACAAGTCCTTGTTTGTAGCGATCTGACTCTATGGACAAGAGTGTTATCTCTGACAACGTAACATCAGTACAGGACTACTCAGATAAGTTTCAAAGATCTGAAACTACTGAGGAAAACTCCTTCTCGTCTCCTTCAGCCGAATCTAAATTCAACTGGAGGAAATCTCTTGATGAACAGTTGGATGATCTCTCGGATGATAGCGATTCTGAAGAAGGACAGAGTCTTGATGAGGAAGTTTCTCAATACATCAAGTTGTTTGATCGTGAATTGAAGGAAACAAGGACAACTGCTTGCTTAAGAAAGTATATGGGTCCTCTCTGTCAAGAAAACAGAAAGCTGAGAAAACTCTTCAAAGGTTATGATGGTGGATACAAAGTGTTAAAATCTACCGTTAAAGATCATGAAGAAGAGGTTCGCTCAAAAAAATCTGAATGTGATAATCTTCTTCGCAACCTCTGTATATTGAAAGAGAGGCTTGCCGAAACTGAAGCGAGATGTGAATCTCAACAGAAGAGTTTCAATGACAAAGAGTGCAGTCTTCTTATCAAAGAGAAATCCTTGGAAACCAAACTCACTGCTGCTCATAATAAGGTAAAATCACTGGAAGAGAATCTAAATAGGTTCGGTTCTAGCTCTAAAAAATTGTCTTCTACGCTGGGAGCCTGTAAAGAACATCATGACAAACGTGGTCTGGGATATAAAGGAACAGACGCTCCTAACAGTGGTAAGACTAAATTTGTTAAAGCTGTTAATATTTCTCCATGTGAAGAACCTGTGTCAGCTTGCAAAAACAAGGATTCTACTTCTTATTCGGGGTTATCGCTCGATGAAAAACCCTAAAATAACTATCGACAAGGATGCAAGTTCAATTAATTGGCCACTTAACCAAACAAACATCTAATCCTATCACAATACATCAATCATATGATTATTGAAAACAGTAGAGATTTGAACGATAATCAAGAGAGAAAACTTATGCATTAATCAAGCACAAGTTGTGGATATAGGACTACATCCTTAACCAATAATATTAAATTAGCTACTCATAGCTATGGAGTTCATCATAATCAATAATCAAATAAAGAAGATGAAAGTAAAGCAAACCCTAGTAGCGTAAACAAAAGCGGATCTCTCCTTAGCTCCAAGAATAATACGTGATCCGAAAGTTGTAGAAGTCTCTTTCCTTTTGTAGCTTTCTTATCTCCAAAACTAGGTCATATCCTCCCAAGTCCAAGTCCAAGTCCAATATATTCAACAAGCCCATATAGTTCATGTGTGAAAATATCCAATAGAAAACTCTGACCCCAAAAATAGTCGCCGGAAACTGGATGGGAGTTAGCCGGAGAAGTGCCCAGGTGACCGGCAAAGTCCACCCGGTCACCAGTCAAAGTATCAGTCAACCCAGTCAAAGCTACTGAGTCAGGGTCTAGTCGACCGAGTTAACTCAGTGTCTGAATTAGATTGAGTTAGTTAGCTAATCAGATGAGTCAGGTCTGGCTCAGTCTGATTCACTTTGGCCTAGGCCATTTGCACTGACCAAATGTTTTGTTGCAGAATCATTGTGCTTCACTAGTGCGTATACAGCCATGATGGCTGATCATTCTTTACATCTGCAGCTTAAGTTCTTCCATGTATCTAGCACTTCATTTCCACTCCAGTTTCATGATTAAAGATTTTTCGTGGGTTGTAGTAATGAGGTTCAAACTCTCGGACTTGTGAAGGATAATTTTTTTAGAAAATAAATATATATACAAATATTGACAAATTGGTAGAGAGTTACTGGGACTAAGGACTTGGCCAATTCTCATGCATATGGTACATTTTATTTATCCTTAACAATTATCGCTCAAAACATAAAATGTAAGGACTCTTATTTTGCCAATATAAATTCTCAGAATATTAGTTATAAATCGTAAGCATGGGACATCAAACATTTAAGCAAGCATGCCGCATCAAATAAAATGATAACTAATTAATCAAAATCATTTTTCAATTTTAAATCAATGCAAAAGTCATAAAAAGAATAAATTAAATTTACCAGAATGACGAAAATCGCCTCCTCCATTGTCCCAATGTTGGGTTTAGCTCATCATGGTGTAATTCATCTCAAAATATATTATTATTGCTCCAAAGTTGATTACAAATGAGTAAACAATGCAATAGAGAAATCGCAACAGCAGTTCCTGTTGCGAATACGATGTTGGACTGTTACAGAGAAACAAATGGTGACGGAAAATAAAGTTCTGTGGCTGAATACGCTGTTGCAAATCGGTTGAAGAAACTGTTGCGAAGATGAAGAAACTGTTGCGATTCGGATGAAGAAACCGTGGCCGATTCCTTGTTCTTCAGAGCAGCAGCAACAGCAGTTTCTCTGTCAATTTTTCTCTCAATTCCTATGGATTCTACACTCCTCCTATCGACCCCAAACTCTCGACAACCCTTCTAGGCAACCATAGAAACATATTTACAGCCAACAGACCCATCGAATCTCGCTCATTCACTCCATATAATTCTCTTTAACTCGGCAGTAAAGAAAGATATTCTTGGGAATATTTTATTTCCATTCTTGCTCTGGTACGCATAGATTTCCATCCTGGTCACTCTAGAAGTGTTTACACATGACCCACAACGTTGCTAGAGCCCTCATGCATGATCAGAACACGCTCAAATCTTCTCCAATCCCGTGTTCAACCCGTGTTTCCCTGTTTTGCTTCCGTGAATTGTCCAGCAAATTATGGCCAAAGTTGATCGAACCAAAAGCCCAAAACGTGTTTTATAGGACATAACACAACTTCCTACCAAAAATCAGCCATTGAATCGCCCTAGAACACGTTCAAAAATTCCAACAAACATCTGCCAGTTGATATATTTTTTTCCCGCCAATTTTTGGTTTTTGAATTTGGGAAGAATATGTCCTTCCCCTAACCAGAACTGGGGTGTGAATAGCATCTTCCTTGGGGGTGACCTGGGGGGTGCCCCTTAGTAATTAGGTTACCCCTTATCCAAAAGCGAGAGTCCGAATAACACTTGTCCTCCGGGTGACAAAATCAACTTTTCGAGCCGAATTTTCCAAAAATATTTATTTCCAAAAAAATACCTACAAATACATAAAATAACAAAATTAGTACAAAATCGAGTGCCAGCAATATATAGTATTGAGATCAAATTAGACACAAAAATGTGTCTATCATTTCACAAAATCAAACCAACTGCGATTGCAGTTTCCCTGTAATCCATTCCTAAACATATATTCTTCAAGTTTCAATTCAAAACTGACTTCAGCTGCACCATACTATCAAATCCATTATCCCGCAACTCCATTACAGACGCAGAGCAATCTCACAGCTTCTTCTATACTTGCATGCACTGCAGACACCAGTTAACACCACCAAATGCAACTGCACTTCCTGCACTTCTTGTCTCAGCTGCATTAGATCCATCAACATCACCTGCAATGCCATAGCCTGCCTTCATCTCAGTTTCATCTCAGATAACCCAATGTCTGCTTTTTGACAGCATCAGCACCTGTATCTTCTTTGTCATGCATCTGTAGCTGCACCAGTTCTACTTCTTTGCAACCACTGCAGCTTGTAACATCTAAGTTCATGCTAAATTGCAGTTGAAATACCACATACAACACCACATTCAGTCGTCATTCCATTGCAGCATCACTTCCAACCAACTCCAGTTCATCTTTGCATTTCAGCTCAGTAGCAGCATTAAATCATCATCTCGCACGTTCCCTGTTTCAGTTCAGCTACATCTCAGGCCAATACTTAGTATCATCAGCAACAAACTAACTTCCTCAACATCTTGTTGTTCCTGACCTAATTTCCATCAGAACCATCTGCTCACAACCACTGTAATTTCTTGTTATTGCAACAAACATCATCCTTTTCTTCTCGGCATCAGACCTTAAATCTGAGCAGAACCCATTACTGTTTTTCAATTTCAGATCAAATTCTAACCTTGAATCACCACATTCGAGTCATACTGTTGTCATTTACCAAATCCATTTTAAATTCAACCCTTTACTTCAGTAACTACAACAACAACAACAACAGCTGTACTTCATCTTGTTCTTGACTGCAACCATTTGAAACCCCATCTGCATCTCTGAAATCCGTCAAAACCCTTGAACTTCAACCAATTTTTTCATTTCCCATGAACCCAGAGTATTAATTCAAACCCTAACTTCTCTGGTTTTCAGATACAATCACTATCTCTTCAATTTCTTCATCTGATTTCAACCCTGAACTTCTTCTCGATCTGTTCTCTCAGTTACCAGCAAGAGCCTCATCTATTTCTCGATTCAAAACCTCCATCAATCTGATTCCCATCTCATCTGAATTTTCACTGATTCTCAGACAAGTGCAGCCGCACTTCTCCTCTCTGATTCCACACACAAATGATTGAGAGGATAAATTTCTCTCACTCTTAGGGTTGGCAATGATAAAAATCGCTACAGGCACCCAGAACTCGGATAAGGGCCACACAGTGATATTTTGCCTGTCAGTCTCAGACAACTGACAGTTCATTCTTCGTTCCTTCTTGCGCAACAAGGTCTGCTCCAAATGAACTCTTTCTTCTTCGAATTCTTCCACCAACAACAACCATTTCTTACTTCTCAGATTCACTTCTTCTCTTCAATGTCTCTTCATCACTAAAGTTGTCATGCTTTTCAGACAATAGTTATGCATCACTAAAGCCGACATGCTTTTCAGATAGAGATGAAGAAATAAAAGCAAGTAATGAGAAATAATCCGCCTCCAACAACAGTTTCACATGAGATGAGACTTTTGCGTTGTTTCTTCTTCTTTTGTTCAAGCGACTACAAAGTGCCTAAACACTCAAAAGCAAACATAAGATACATAATTTACAAGAAAACTTAGCAAAGAAAGCATAAACAATAGATAAATATCAAGGTGTTTTAGACACCTATCAAATTCCCCCACACTTATACTTTGCTAGTCCTCGAGCAAATCAAACAAAATAATTATAAAACATACATACAACTCGTCTCGTCGAGGCTACGGTTACTCTTAGCATAAATAACAAGCCTTTAAACCTCTAGGTGTCCCTAGTGGACGAGTTTTAGTCTCGTGAAGGTTTAAAAGAGGTGTACCTACAAAACCTTTACTTCCGAAATCCAGCTACCTGTGAAAAGTCTAAAAATGACACTAAACATTTTGTAATTGGCATATTATCAATGATTACAGGAGGAAGTACCCACTTTCAAATCCAATTCATAAATTAGTAATATAGTTTTATCAGAAAGTTGAACACAACCACAATACTCAGAATCGAATCAACCACAATCACATGAAAAGATTAAGAAGATGGATATAGAAAGTAGATGGTGGCGGACTGTTGACTAAGATGAACGGTGTTTCCCATATCTGTCTGAAGGTCACTGCCAAAACAAACCTAAAAATTCTATTGGATTGAGCTACTTGTCTGAATTCTAATATCAACACGGCTAGCATATACAAGGGAACCAGCGGTCGACAAACTTAATTGTAGATCAATTCACTGGCATATACAAGGGAACCAGTGATCGATTTTATTCAACACAATAATAATATTTTCTTTTTCTTTTTCTTTTTTCAATTTTTCAATTTTTTTTTCTCTTTTATTTTTCAAATCGACAACATGATTGGATATTTTTGATCCAAGCGCATGATTCTTATCAGCAGATTACATGGTAATTCCCATGGATCCTGCATTCCACGCTTGTTTAGGCGACGGAGATAGGGAGAACACACACATATTTTTATCCAAGTGTCAATCTTTTATTTATTTTTTATTTTTATTTTTTTTATGTACACTGTTTGGTCAAATTGGCCTGGTCTTTTTTTTTTTTTTGTAGTAACTCAATCACTCTATTTCATCCTAGCAGTGATAACAATTCGATGTTGGTTCCCCACCAAATCACTTAGAGAAACAATAGATAAATATGGAAAAATAAAAATAGAACGTGATATGGTGACGACTCCGAGATATGGTGACAACTAACATGTTATTTATTTTTATATTTTGTTCGTTTTCATATGAATAGACTCTACTAATGGGTTCCTCAACTCCTACGTTTTCATTAGTGTAGGGCACAAGTTGCTAGATTTCGAAGTTTATAAAGCAATTTTTTTTTTACTAAAGGCATCAAATCAACTAACTATACAAACATATAAATGCTCCCCCACACCTAAACTTTACATTGACCTCAATGTAAAATTCAGTCATTCAAAGTAAAGTTCAAGGTGGGAAATTCCGCAAATGATATGCAAAAACAAAGATAAAATGCTTAAAAATAAAAAGAGAAAGATAAAGATACAAAACTGATGGGTTGCCTCCCACTTAGCGCTTGGTTTAAAGTCGTCAGCCCGACTATCTCCTCGCATGCTAAGGCTCCTCCAGAGGGAGTACTTCCACAAGGTTAACTCCTTCCACGACTTCCGAAGAGAAGTTCTCATAATATGGTTTCAAACGGTGCCCATCTACTTTAAGTTCATTTCCTGTATCTAGACTACGAATTTCCACTTTACCATGAGAAAACACATTAGTCACGATAAAAGGTCCAATCCAACGTGACCTTAATTTATCCGGAAATAATTGCAAACGGGAATTAAACAAAAGCACTTTCTGCCCAATGCAGAATTGTTTCTTTGTGATCATACTATCATGAAATACCTTCGTCTTTTCTTTGTAAATACGCGAGCTTTCAAATGCATCATTGTGGATCTCCTCTAACTCTTGGAGTTTCAACTTCCTTTACTTTCCAGCACCATCCAACTCCATATTGCATTTACGCCTTATGCTCAATTTCTACGGGTAAGTGACAAGGTTTAGCATACACAAGCCTAAAAGGGATACATCCCAATAGGTGTCTTTTATGCGGTTCTATATGCCCACAAAGCATCATTGAGTCGCGAACTCCAATCCTTCCTTGTTGTATTCACCGTCTTCTCTAGAATGGATTTCACCTCTCGGTTGGAAACCTCAGCTTGTCCATTTGTTTGTGGATGGTAGGGTGTTGCAATCCTATGCGACACATTGTACTTCTTTAACAAGCTTTGCAAGAACCTGTTTTTGAAGTGTGAACCTCCATCGCTAATTATAGCTCTTGGAATTCCAAACCTTGCAAAACTGTTTGCTTGCAAAAAACCTGAAACAACTTTAGAATCATTAATTGGGGTGGCCTTAGCTTCCACCCATTTCGAGACATAATCAACAACAAGCAAGATATAATAATTCCCACTAGAATTGACAAAAGGGCCCATAAAATCAAATTCCCATACATCAAAAACCTCAACAAATTGAATAATAGTTTGTGGCATTTTATTTCGAGCACCTAGATTGCCTTTTCTTTGGCACTTATCACATGTGGTACAAAATGCATGTGCATCCTTAACAAAGTTGGCCAATAGAAACCACATTCTAGTACCTTGAGAGCGGTTCTCTTTCTCCCAAAGTGTCCTCCACAAGCATATGAGTGGAAACAAGACAAGATAGAATTAAATTCTGATTCGGGAACGCACCTTCTTATTACTTGGTCACTACAATGTTTCCATAAGTATGGATCATCCCATATGTATTGGTTTCCTAACTTCTTAAGTTTGTCCCTCTCAGCACGAGACAAGTTCTTCGGGATTTGTTTAGAAACTAAGTAATTAACAATGTCAACGTACCATGGTTCTCCAAATGCAATTGAGAATAGTTGGTCATCCGGGAAACTTTCACGCAATGCGATAATTTCCTTGTCCACAACAAGATGGCTCAAGTGATCCGCAACGGTGTTCTCTATTCCTTTCTTGTCTTTGATCTCTATATCAAATTCTTGCAAGAGTAAAATCCATCGTATGAGCCTCGGTTTCGCCTCTTACTTTGTAAGCAAGTACCTAAGTGTTGCATGATCAGAAAAGACAACAACTTTTGTACCAATTAGATAAGAGCGAAACTTTTCAAAAGCAAAAACAATGGCTAACAACTCTTTTTCAGTGGTTGTGTAGTTTTGTTGGGCTTCATTGAGTGTCCTAGAAGCATAATAAATGGCATGAGGTATCTTCCCCACACGTTGCCCAAGCACTGCACTAACCGCATAATCACTTGCACCACACATGAGCTCAAAAGGCTTGCTCCAATCCGGTGGTTTAATGATAGGGGCTGAAATCAAAAGTTCTTTCAAACGATTGAATGCCGCCACACACTTTTCATCAAAGTTAAAAACCACATCGTTTTGCAATAAATTGCAAAGTGGTGATGCTATCTTGGAAAAGTCATTGATGAAATCTACGATGAAAACCTGCATGACCAAGAAATGAGCGTATCTCCCTCACCATAGTGGGAGGGTTTAGAGCACGAATAAGGTCTATCTTAGATTTATCGACTTCCAAGCCTTTAGAAGATATTATATGGCCTAAAACTATGCCATGAGTTACATTGAAATGGCACTTCTCCCAATTCAGCACAAGGTTTGTTTCAACACATCGTTCAAGGATTAATGATAAATTGCTCAAGCAAAGGTCAAATGAATCACCAAAGACACTAAAGTCATCCATGAACACTTCGATTATGTTTTCAACATATTCTCAAAAAATACTTACCATACACCTTTGGAAGGTAGATGGAGCATTGCGTAAGCCAAAAGGCATCCTTCTATAAGCAAAAGTACCGAAAGGACAAGTGAAAGTAGTTTTCTCTTGATCCTCCGGTGCTATCACAATCTGATTGTAACCTGAATAGCCATCAAAGAAACAATAGTAAGAGTGTCCAGCTAAACGTTCAAGCATTTGATCAATAAAAGGTAATGGAAAGTGATCCTTCCTAGTGGTGGCATTTAATTTCCTGTAATCAATACAAACCCTCCAACCGGTTTGCACACGAGTTGGGACAAGTTCGTTCTTATCATTCTCCACCACCGTCACACCTGATTTCTTTGGTACCACTTGTACCGGGCTTACCCACTTGCTATCGGATATGGGGTAGATAACACCCACGTCCAAAAGCTTGAGTATCTCCTTTTTCACAACTTCCATCATGGGAGGGTTCAAATGACGTTGCACTTCCCTTGTAAGCTTTACATCATCCTCCAAGCGGATCTTGTGCATACAAACGGCAGGGCTTATACCCTTGATATCGGCGATTGTCCACCCTATGGCCGTCTTGTACTTCCTTAGCACCCTCAGAAGTTTTTGCTCATGTAATTCACTAAGCTCATTAGAAAAAATCACAGGTAAGTCTTCCTTGTCACCCAAGTACAAGTACTTTAAGTGACTTGGAACAGGTTTCAATTCTAATTTTGGAGATTTAACAATTGATGGTACAAGTTTTCATCACTGCAAGGTAAAGAAGCATAAGAAATATTCTTAATTGTTAAATTTTCCGATAATGAGTCAACAGAACCAAGGGTTTCTTTAATCTCATCATCATACTCCAAACCATCATCGATGGGTGTAGTGAGCACGGTTTCCAAAGTATCAACACCATTCAACTCAAACATTTGTTGCGCCAATGTGTCCATCACATCAATGGAGAAACAAGAGTGGACATCACTAGGATATCTCATCGTCTCGAAAATGTTGAAACGTATTATTTCTCCATCGAATTCCATAGTCAGCATTCCCTTGTCCACATCAATAATGGTTTTCGCCGTTTTCATGAAGGGACGCCCAAGTAGCAATGGAAGAGATGAGTCTGGTGAACCTTCATCCATATCTAACACACAAAAGTCAGCTGGAAATACCAGTTGATTAACCTGCACAAGCACATCCTCAACAATACCCATTGGGTAAACATTAGAGCGATCGGCTAATTGCAACACAATTCCAGACTTTTTAAGAGGAACCAAGTCAAGTGAATTATACATGGATGCTGGCATAACATTTACGGATGCACCTAAGTCCAACATAGCTTTATTAAATGTAGTGTTACCAATTATGACGGGAATGTCAAAACTACCAGGATCTTTGCATTTCAGTGGAAGTTTGTGTTGTAAGATTTCCGAAGCATTCTCCCCCACACTTAGCACTTCATTACCTTGGAGCCTTTTTTCATTGGTACACAAGTCCTTTAACACCTTTGCATACTTTGGAACTTGCTTGATTGCATCTATGAGTGGTATGTTCACATGGATCTTCTTGAAAATGTCTAAAATCTCCTTTTCTAGTTCCGCCTTCTTGGAATTTGCAAATCCGCGAGGAAAAGGTAAAGGAGGAACATAAGTAGAAACTGGAGTTTTAGAATTAAAAATAGGTACCTCAGAAGTTTGGGGAGAATCCTCATTCTTCTCCTCCAAAACAGGTTCCTTTTGTGTTTCCACCTTGCCCGAATCAGTAACTTCGGGTTGCACAAGTTTTGTATCACTTCTCAACGTAATTGCATTGACATTCCCCTTCGGGTTAATTGGTTGAGAAGGGAGTTTCCCACCAATTTTTGCCTTCACTTGTTCAACTCAGTAGCCATGGAACCCATTTGTGTCTGCAACTCCTTGATTGCGCTTTTGGTCTCTTTTTAACTTTCTTGAAACATAGTAGATATGCCTTGCATCATTGTTTGAAGCTTTGCATCAATATCGGAACCTTTATTTTCCATTGATTGTTGTGGTTGCTGAAATTGTTGTTGTTGTGGTGGAAATCTACTCGAACGATTGAAAGTAGGTTGTTGGACTGCACCTTGCTTGTTGGAATAGCTAAAGTTGGGGTGTTCTCTCCATCACGGATTGTAAGTGTTGGAATAGGGATCATACCGTCTTTGCTGATTTGGAAAGATCACGTTAGCTTGTTCATTAGCGTCTTCATACCCTTGAGGAGAACTTGGTATCACCGCGGCTGCAACTTGTTGCATCATTGCTGTCATGTTACCCATTTGTTGACGTCGTTCCTCGACCTCGCTCACTTCATTTACTCTCCTAAGAAGCACATCCGAACCACGACTTGAAAATTGTTGCGAGTTCACTGCCATGTTCTCAATCAACTCTTTAGCTTGTGCCACTGTCTTGTTCACTAGTGCACCACCACTCGCAGCGTCAAGAAGATTCCTATCACTTGTTTGGAGACCTTCGTATAAGTATTGGATGATCATTGCATCACTGAATTGGTGGTGAGGGCAGCTTGCCACCAATCTCTTGTATCATTCTCAACATTCATATAAAGATTCTCCCACATTTTTCTTCATCCCACAAATCTCCTTGCGAATTTGAGTAGCATTTGATGCAGGAAAATATCTCTCTAAAAAGAGTTTCTTCAACCCATTCCATGTTGTGACACTTCCGGAAGGCAAATAATACAACCAATCCTTAGCACTATCCACCAAAGAGAATCGAAAAACTTTCAACATTGCACCATCTGCATCAGTCTCCGCTGGAAGCATGGCCATGACAATGGTGTGGAAGTCCATAAGATGCTTGTTTGGGTCTTCATTCACCATGCCATGGAACTTTGGTAATTCTCTAAGCAACCCCGGCTTGATCTCGAAAGTAGAGTTTGTTTGAATACACCATTGTTGTGTATCCAACTTGTGAGAACCCAAGTCCTTGAGTGTACGATTTGCATCACCCATTGCTTCTTCTTCTTCTTCAAAATGTGGTTCTTGTTCAACCGGAACCTCTTTTTCTACAACTTCTTCCTCTACTTCCAACTCTAGTTGTTCCGCCTCGTCAACTCTTGCTTGGAGTATTATTCCTTCCCGAGTAGTTATCCCGCACCTTTGATAATTCCAATTCTTGGGAGCCAGGGATTAGTACCTGAAGAAAAACTCTCACAACCAAGTAAGAAAAACGAAACAAGAAACAAAAAGCAAATATGAAAGCAGAAATGATGATAAGAAGCTAAAAACTTAATAACCAGTTGTATGCCTCCCCGGCAGCGGCGCCAAAATTTGATCGCAGTCGTATGCGTCAAAAATAATTCACTTTCTTACTCAACAAAATATAAATGAAGTACAAGGTAAGGAAGAGTTCGTTTCCACAGAGAGGCAATTGTTGTTATAAAAATTCTAGTTTCTTAGTAACCAATGGGGGGATTTTTGTTTTAATAAAATAAACAAAGCAATAAAGTAATGAAAATAGTTGAAAATAATCAATAGAGGGAGATATTGGTCAAGGAGTTCATCTTTTATCTTAAACAAGTGCTTGCATTCATGATTAGAATTACAATTTAATCTCTTCATCATCAAAAGCCTAGAGTATCAAGAGAGCAAGATATTCCATTAATTTTCTAAGTTCATCAACATACACATTAGAGCTGCGTATGTGAATTATACCTAAAGAATAACCTAACGCCTTGCGCTAATTAAGTTCAATTCCTAGGAGCATTAATTTTTGGAAATAGGATAATCAATGCAATTGTCATACATTGCGCATGACAATTCGAATAATGGTCAAACTCTACATATGAGCACAAGAGTGTATCACTACAAATTGTGATCATATCATGCTACTTGTATTCGGGGTTATCGCTCGATGAAAACCCTAAAATAGCTATTGACAAGGATGAAAGTTCAATTAATTGGCCACTTAACCAAACAAACATCTAATCCTATCACGATACATCAATCATGAGATTATTAAAATCAATAGAGATTTGAACGATAATCAAGAGAGAAAACTAATGCATTAATCAAGCACAAGTTGTGGATATAGAACTACATCCTTAACCAATAATATTAAATTAGCTACTCATAGCTATGGAGTTCATCATAATCAATAATCAAATAAAGAAGATGAAAGTAAAGCAAACCCTAGTAGCGTAAACAAAAGCGGATCTCTCCTTAGCTCCAAGAATAATACGTGATCCGAAAGTTGTAGAAGTCTCTTTCCTTTTGTAGCTTTCTTATCTCCAAAACTAGGTCATATCCTCCCAAGTCCAAGTCCAAGTCCAATATATTCAACAAGCCCATATAGTTCATGTGTGAAAATATCCAATAGAAAACTCTGACCCCAAAAATAGTCGTCGGAATCTGGCTGGGATTTAGCCGGAGAAGTGCTCAGGTGACCGTCAAAGTCCACCCGGTCATCGGTCAAAGTATTAGTCAACCCAGTCAAAGCTACTGAGTCAGGGTTTAGTCGACCGAGTTAACTCAGTGTCTGAATTAGATTAAGTCAGTTAGATAATCAGATGAGTCAGGTCTGGCTCAGTATGATTCACTTTGGCCTAGGCCATTTGCACTGACCAAATGTTTTGTTGCAGAATCATTGTGCTTCACTAGTGCGTATACAGCCATGATGGCTGATCATTCTTTACAGCTGCAGCTTAAGTTCTTCCATGTATCTAGCACTTCATTTCCGCTCCAGTTTCTCCAAATCAAACCAACTGCCATTGCAGTTTCCCTGTAATCCATTCCTAAACATATATTCTTCAAGTTTCAATTCAAAACTGACTCTAGCTGCACCATACTATCAAATCCATTATCCCGCAACTCCATTACAGACCCAGAGCAATCTCACAGCTTCTTTTATACTTTCCTGTACTGCAGACACCAGTTAACACCACCAACAGCAACTGCACTTCCTGCACTTCTTGTCTCAGCTGCATTAGATCCATCAACATCACCTTCAATGCCATAGGATTCCTTCAGCTCAGTTCCATCTCAGATAACCCAATGTCTGCTTTTTGACAGCATCAGCACTTGTATCTTCTTTTTCTTGCATCTGTAGCTGCACCAGTTCTACTTCCCTGCAACCACTGCAGCTTGTAACATCTAAGTTCATGCTCAATTGCAGTTGCAATACCACATACAATACCACATTCAGTCGCCATTCCATTGCAGCATCACTTCCAACCAGCTCCAGTTTATCTTTGCATTTCAGCTCAGTAGCAGCATTAAATCATCACCTCGCACGTTCCCTGTTTCAGTTCAACTGCATCTCATGCCAATACTTAGTATCATCAGCAACAAAATAACTTTCTCAACATCTTGTTTTCCTGACCTAATTTCCATCAGAACCATATGCTCACAGCCACTGTAATTTTTTGCTATTGCAACAAACATCATCCTTTTCTTCTCGGCATCATACCTTAAATCTGAGCAGAACCCATTACTCTTCTTCAATTTCAGATCAAATTCTAACCTTGAATCACCACATCGAGTCATACTGTTGTCATTTACCAAATCCATTTTAAATTCAACCCTCATCTTCAGTAACTACAACAGCAGCATCAGCTGTACTTCATCTTGTTCTTGACTACAACCATTTGAAACCCCATCTGCATCTCTGATATCCGTCAAAACCCTTGAACTTCAACCAATTTCTTCATTTCCCATGAACCCAGATGTAGATAGTGGATTTTCGACAAAGGATAAATTCGTAAACTCATAATTATACGAAGCTCTGATTCGGCAATCAGACGTGAGTATCGAGACACAGATCTCTCATCGAATTCTCAACGGAGAGTACTTTCTCTCAGAGTACATGTAGATATGTAGTCTCACAACTGGACAACGGAATATCTCATGAATACTGAATACTTTCAGTGATTATTTCTATATAGCATCACGAGATGGACGGCTCCTAGACAACTTGCTCTGCTAGTATAGAGCGATAACGTCTTCAGGAACAAACAACAAGTTTACCCTGACTATATAAAGGATATGACTTACCGGAAAGCTCGTATCAGGATAATCAATGCTCCTAGACAGCTTGCTCTGCTAATATAGATCCACAAAGTTAATTATTCCTAATTACAATCGCTCATATCCATGGTCGAATCCACGACTGGTCCCATGGAATGACAATAACAATTGTTCTGATTCTATGATCGAATCCACAGCTTGATCTCATAGAATAACAATAACTATATTATCTCATTACTCCGATTTCATGATCGAATCCACAACTGGTCTCATAAATGGTAATAGATAAACCTTAATTACTCTGATTCTATGGTCGAATCTACGATCCCATGGAATCGTAATGCTCACTTTATTATTCTGAATTTGTAGTCGAATCCTCAGCTGATCCTATGAATTAATAATAAACATCTTATTACTCAGTTTTGTGAATTATTCTCCACTGAATTCCACAATTAGTAATAAATAATCAACAACCGGGCGTCTGAGCTACCTCTAAGTAAGCCCCGATTCAAATGGTGAAGGTGTATTTAACGATGATACACTAACAGTCACCGCACGAACGAATATTTCAAAAATACAACGAAACGATGAACCTATGCAAAATAGAGACGAAAATAATAAATAGCTAAAAATATTGACCAGGGTGCTGGGAGCACGGACACACGACCGACCGACCGTGTCGTGGTCAATCCCACGCCAGTTTTATATTTTTAATGCATTTTTATTATTTTCCATGATTTGATGAAAATTCTCTCATTTTATCAAATCTCCTTCGTCTTGAGGAAACTCCTCGTTTCATGGTACTTCCATAAATCCATAAAAAATAATATAAAATTAAGGAAAGGAGTGTGGGGCTGACCATTGGCCAACCGGCCATGCCTTGGTCCCAACCGGCCCCACACCCACGGTTCCTTATTATTTTATTATTATTATTATTATTATTTCTCTAATTTCATGAAAAAACTCCTTGATTTCATGGTATTTTTGCACAAATCATCAAATAATAATAAAATAAAATAAAATAAATTATGAAAACTTGTGGGACCGGGCCTTAGCCGGCCGGCCATGCCCTAGCCGGTCCCACACGCCCCTTTGTTTTATTATTTTATTATTATTAGTTTTCCTTGAATTCATCAAATTCCTTGATTTCATGGTATTTCTCTCAAATTAGGAAAAATTCCCTCAAATCATCAAAATACTTAAAAATATTAAAAAAATAGGGAAACTCATGGGACCGGGCCCTAGCCGGCCGGCCATGCCTTCCACGGTCCCACACGCCCTTGTTTTATTATTTTAATATTTTTTGCTTCCTTGAACTCATGAAAACTCCTTCAATTCATGGAAACTCCCAAAATTCATCAAATTTCTCAAAATTCATGAATTTTTCATAAAATCATTATAAAATTAGGGAAACTCGTGGGACCGGGCCCTAGCCGGCCGACCATGCTTCCACGGTCCTAACGCCCTTGTTTTATTATTTTAATATTTTTTTCTTCCTTGAACTCATGAAAACTCCTTCAATTCATGGAAACTCCCAAAATTCATCAAATTTCTCAAAATTCATGAATTTTTCATAAAATCATCAAAATATTATAAAATTAAGGAAAAGGCACCACGGGACCGTGGTCACGACCGGCCGACCATGCCTTGACCACGGCGGTCCCACACCTCCTTATTCCTTATTTTATAATTATTTTTCATCATATCATGGTGTTTTCCTCAGTTTCGTCGAAACCCTAATTTTGGCATATTTTCTCGAATGGATGCTCAATTGCACGCCAGAAAATATCAAAATTCTCAGGACTGAGATGCGGACGCCTTGGGGACACGAGCATGCTATCTTGACCGACCAAGATTGGCTCTTTGGCTCACGGAATCCGGTCCCATCAATTTTCACAGCTTTGACCTAATTCACACAATTGCTCGTATTAGGTCCAAAACTCTCCCAAACACTTTGGATTTTCATGAAGTGATCGTGGTCACGGGACAACCCAGGGCCGGTTTCATGACTCCATGGTCGGTCCCTCGCCTCGTCATAATTAATTAGGTTTTCTCACCTAAGGCTCAGACGAGCATTTTTGAATAAATGATTAAACCAGCATTTAATCATTCTTCCACCAACAAATCATCAACTCTTCAAGAGTTCTTCGTATTTGCTCACGTGAGCATATGGACACTACATGGTTGATCCACGGTCCCATGTAATCGCTCCCTCCTTCGTCCCATGGTTGAAATTCTGACGAACCATGAATTGATCATCAATTGATCAAATTAGGGTTTCTGAATCCAAGGATCATCATTCCAGATTCTAACCTTAATAATTTTATGACGACCTCGTGGTCATTAATTTTATTAATTATGCTCGGTTCAACGACCAGTATTCTAATTAATATTTTTGGTACGCTGCCAATAATCCATCAGACGAGCAACACATGCTCAGACGATCAAACATTCAACAATTCATCACATGAGCAACACTTTCTCAGATGATAAATATTTGTTCAAACTAAGGAGTATTGGTTCAACAATCAATATTCAACGATCCACCGAATGAGCAATACTTGCTCACTTCATCGTAAGAACTATACCTCTGTCTCGTGACATGTTCAATTCACGAGTTTCAGAACATCATGTTCAACTCAACGACTACATGGACTCATCGTCCCATCAAACCAAGAAGTCATCAATTGACTAACAAACCACGAGACGTCAATCGTGTCACTTGGGGGGATATTACTTAGGGTTTTGGTCTGGCGGTCTACGGCACGTGTGTTCAAACACACGATGGAATGTGAGCAAGTCGTGCAATCAGTTGAAGGAATTAACGAGGTAGTGGGTTGAAAATTGACCAAGTCTCCACACGTTGAGCAACTGGTTTCAAACACGATCTCCACTTCCCCACTCCTTGATTCCATCAACTGTCACACTTCATGGAATCATGGTGTCTACAATTCCAGCAATATAAATAAGTCTCTGAATCATGATTAAATCATCATCAGTATCATAAATCTCACGTCTCATCGACAACACGAGATCATCAACTCATCAATTGAGCAACTACTCTCAATTGAGAAATTTCAATCACTCAGAGCTTATCGTATTCGGAATTCACACACCCACAATCTTTGATTACCATTGATTCCACACATTTATCAGCTTCCCTCCTACAGATCAACCCATCCTCTCTTGTGACCAAATTTACTCTGGAACGGTCATTGTCTTGATTTAGGCCGGAGTACTACAGATTGATCTCTCGAATCTAAAGCACCCCATTTGCAGCGGTGCATCTGTGTGAGGTTTAACATTTCGCTCGGTTCGAGGAGTCTCCTCCGTACGGTCGTCTCCTCAATTCCTTAAAAACCAGCAAATCGTTTTTCCCCATCTACAGATTGGCGACCACAGTGGGAGATTAATCTCTCGGTTTCAATCTAACAGTCTCACAAGATGGTTGGTCTTAGGACTAATTCAACTAATTCAGATAAGAATATTTCGAACGGCAACATTCCTCATGTTACACCTGGCGGCATGGAAGGCAGAGGGGTCCCGACTTTGGCAGAGTTGGCTCAAATCATAGAGGTCCATACCAGGAACATGGACCTGATGAAGGAGACGATAAACCACATCCTCGACTTTCTCATCAAATTAACATCCGAGTTAGGCGGTACCTCCGATCCAGAAGTCTCAACACCGGAGACTGAAGCGTCATCTGACCCTCAAATCAACAGCTTCACCACATACGAGAAGCCGGTGGAATAAGAGGTCACACATTTGATCGAAAATCTATGTGAACTCCTGCACTTCTCCAGGGATCAGAGCACGGACACATTTTCAGCACTCAACCAGATATCATCCAGCGTGCAAATAACACCACCAACACCATCAGTTGAAGAAGTCTCCCTAGTGCCTAGGAATTCGATCGACAACATCTCTTTTGGAGAAGAAGATCGCATGACGGATGAAGGACACAATCGAGCATTGTATGTCACTGGTTTCATCAAAGGCACCGAATTTAGAAGAGCTCTTGTTGACACCGGTGCTTCTACCAACATTGTCACTATGAAGACTCTCAGGATGGCCAGGTTCCCACAAGGTAAAATCGTTCGCTATCCCATCCTAATGACAGGATTTGAAGGAAGTCAAAGCCATACATATGGATATGCATACATAGATTTGAGGGTGGGGCCGATTCGATCGAAAGCGAAGTTTCATGTGATCGAGCAAGAACCTGACTACCATATAATACTGGGACGCCCATGGCTCCATGATAACAAGGTGGTTCCTTCAACATACCATCAATGCATGAAGGCCCTGCTCGACAACAAGATCGTTCGCATTCCGGCTTCATCATCTCCTTATGCTCCCGTCTATGATACTGAGTTCCTTGAATCTCAAAAAGGCATCCCGGAACCTCCAAGCAGGATTCACAGTACTCCACTTCCAAGCTGGAAGACTATCGAGAAGGCTGATAACGATCCGTCATCCTCAGCTGCTAAAATGATCAAGTCACCTACTACACCGACTAAACGCCATAATGATCAAGTCTCAACTCCAGGGACAAACTTCACGACCGATCGAGACGTAGAAGGGAGAGTCATTTATCGCCGACGGAAAGATTAGCAATTAATCGGGGAGAATGAAAAGTCTCCCCACCATGAAGAATCGTGTCAGAGTGAGCAATCACTTGAAGAAGTCCAAGATGCCCCACGACAACTACAGGACGGCACTGACTCTACCACTGACGATCTTGAAACAATCAACATTGGGACTGAAGACGATCCAAGGCCAATCCTGATCAGTTCAGCGCTATCACCAGAGGAGCGGACCGAGCTGGTAAAATTATTAAAAGAATATCAAGATGTCTTCGCCTGGACGTACGAAGAAATGCCGGGTCTGGATGACAAACTCGTCACCCATCACCTGCACATCGTCCCTGGTTCCAAAGCTGTCAAACAATCGCCCAGACAATTTAGACACGAAGTCGAGGAGCAAATCAAGGTCGAAATCCAGAAACTGTTGGCAGCAGGGTTCATCAAACCTATTCTTCATCCAACGTGGCTAGCAAATGTGGTACCTGTTAAGAAGAAAAATGGTCAAATCAGATGTTGTGTCGACTTCAGGAACTTGAATAAATGTTGTCCAAAGGATGATTTTCTTCTACCCAACATTGTCATGCTCGTCGATGCAACCAGTGGTCACGATATGTTCTCATTCATGGACGGCTATAGTGGGTACAACCAGATCAAGATGTATGAACATGACGCCAACAAGACTGCGTTCCGTACTCCCATTGGGAATTTTTACTACACTGTGATGCCCTTTGGATTAAAGAATGCTGGTGCCACCTATCAACGAGCCATGACTGCCATATTCCACGACATGATGCACAAGCAAGTAGAAGACTATGTTGATGATGTGGTGGTAAAATCGAAGACTCGAGCATCTGATCTCGAAGTTCTAAGGCAGGTGTTTGAAAGGTGCATAAAATACAAATTAAAAATGAATCCTTTAAAGTGCGCATTCGGAGTTTCTTCCGGAAAATTCTTAGGATTCCTGGTCATGGCTGAAGGGATCAAAGTCGACCCCGACAAGGCAGAAGCTATTACCACCATGCCTCCTCCACGTACCGTAAGGAACTACAGAGATTTATGGGCAAGGTAAATTATATTCGACGCTTCATTCCTGGATTATCTCAACTCATTGCTTCATTCACACCTCTGCTGAAGAAAGGAGCAAGCTTCACCTGGACAGCTGTTCAACAAGAAGCTTTCCATAAAATACAACAGATATTATTGTCACTATCCATCATGAGGTATCCAGTGCAGGAACGAGCTCTGATTCTTTACACAGCCTCCAGTGACGTCGCCATCGGCGCACTCCTCGCTCAGGAAGACGACGAAGGCGTCGAACGACCGATTTACTACTTCAACCGCACAATGAGAGATGCTCAACTCCGATATCCAAAGGCCGAAAGGGCATGCCTGGCATTGGTACATGCAATCCAGAAGTTCAGGCATTAATTACTATCTAACAGGGTCGTACTCATCTCCAAAGCTGATCCCGTAAAGTTCTTGCTATCAAAGCCAGCCTTGATAGGAAGACCAGCGAAGTGGCTACTCCAGATGTCAGAATTTGACATAGCTTGCATGCCACCTAAATCCATCAAAGGTCAAGCGGTCGCATACTTGCTCACCGCTTTTCCAGGGGAAGACATAACAACACTACATGAAGAAGTGTCAGGCGAATTCCCAGACATCTTGGTCATCAAGGAAGAAACATGGCTTCTATACTTTGATGGATCTGCCACCCCTAGTAGTGACACCGGAGGAGCGGGCATAGTGATGGTGTCTCCATCTGGTGAAGTTTTCTCACATTCGTTCAAGTTGGATTTCCACTGCGCCAACAACTCAGCGGAATATGAAGCCTTCCTATTAGGATTATCCTTGGCCAAGCAAGCAGGAGCAACACACCTCGAGATAAGGGGAGATTCAAAATTATTGGTCAACCAGATGAATGGAACGTATTCTCTCAAAGAAATCACACTTGATCCATTCAGAACCGAAGCTCAGCGACTGTTGACCTATTTTGCTGACGCAACGATCGTCCATACTGGACGGACTAACAATAGGCATGTTGATTTCCTAGCAACTCTCGCCTCCTAGCTGCAATTCGAAGGAGCACATAAAACAATCACTGTACAGAGACGTACGGTATCATCAACTTGGCTCACTCAGATCGAAGACATTCCAGCGAACGATTGGCGAGCACCCATCATTCATGAATTGAGCAGCTCTATTTCAGAAGGCCAAGTCAGCCTCAAGGAATTGAAGAACTACTTCTTGCTTCATGGAGGGCTATACTATCGAAATCCTGATGGATATCTATCACGATATCTTGGGAGCGACGAAGCGGAAGAACAACTCAAGCGCATACATGAGGAAGTTTGTGGGCAAACGTTAGTGGTAACACTTTACATAAAGCTTCAAATAATGGGGTACTACTGGCCATCCATGGAGACTCAGTCAAGATCTTTACAAGGATATTGTCCTGATTTCCAAACACCTCCTCATCACTTAGAGGTTTTGACGATCCACCACACTGGTGACTGGTGGGAGCCTTACATCAAATACCTCCGGAACAACGAACTATCAATGGAAAAGAAGCAAGCAGTCAAACTCATTCAGAAAGCTAAGAGATTTGTCTATCTCGATGGGATCTTATACCGCAAAAGCTTTGGTGGAAATTTACTAAGGTGCTTAGCCGAACATGAAATCCCTACAATCCTTAAGGAAGTACATGATGGAGAACATCAAGGAAAGAGAAAACTATTTCTTTAAATTCATGAGAAATATTATTGGCCAACCATGGAAGATGATGCATCCGCACACGTTCAGAGGTGTCACCAATTCCAAACTCATGGTAATTTCATCCACACTCCTTGTCTCCCATTGAATTCTGTGAATAGTCCGTGGCCTTTCTACAGCTGAGGACTAGATATCATTGGGAAGATCAATCCAGCATCTTCAAAACAACATGAATACATCATCACTACGACAGAGTACTTCACCAAGTGGGTCGAAGCTATTCCTCTTCGAAGCACCACTGGAGTTACGATTGCCGCCTTCATCAAAGAGCACATAATATGCAGATTCGGAGTTCCTAAGCATATCATCACAGATAACGGAACTCCTTTTGCCAATCAAGATGTTGAGAAGCTTCTCAATAAATATGGGATCAAACAAATCTTCTCCATGCCTTACTATCCACAAGGAAATGGTCAAGCAGAAAGTACCAACAAGACTTTGGTCAGGATTATCAGTCGGACGATTCATGACAATCCTCGATCATGGCATGAGCAATTACCCATGGCTCTATGGGATTACATAACTGCACCAAGGAGATCGATCGGTACTTCGCCATATTCCCTTGTCTATGGAGCCGATGCCATACTTCCAGCAGAAATCAAAGTTCCCTCAGCCAGGATTGCAACATCCAGTGGTGTACAATGGGATGAGGCCGAAATCTCCAGATCAAGAATCGCTGAGCTAGATATGCTGGAATCAAGGAGGACCAAGGTGGAAAAATATGTGGAAGCTTAAAAACATAGGATCTCCAGAGCCTACAACAAAATGGTAAAACCTCGAACATTTCAAGTAGGAGATTTGGTATTAAAGACGGTAAAGCACATTCAACAAGACATGTCCGCTCCTAAGTTCTCTCCTAAATGGGAAGGGCCATATGTTGTTATCAAAGCAGTGTCTAGCGGATACTACAAAATTTTAGCAATCAATGGAGGAAATGAAGGAAACATCATCAATGGAAAATGGCTCAAAGCTTATTATGCCTGATCCATGAAACAAACTACCTCTTCATCATTTCAAGCATTTTCAAAAATGTAATTTCATTCCTACAAAGAGCATACGAATGCTCCTTTATTCATTAAACATTCATAAATGAGAAAAATTCGTTCATACCATGATCAACTGTTTCACCTAACTAGAAACTCAGATTTACTCAAAAAAAAACAACCACAAATGCTCACTCAGAGCAAACCATCTAGCAATGGATAATCCCTGTAAGAAGCCTCGTCAAGCTTCTTCTGAAAAATCTTGGTCTTTGCCTTCAAGTCTTCGACTGCTTTCTCAACCCTTGCTGACTCCAGAGCCAGTATCCTCTCCTCATCCAGTAAAGCTGCATTCATGGAAATTGCATCAGCAGCCTCTGCTGCCTTATGAACGTTGATTATCTCAAGACGACGACGGATCCAACTTACATTGAATCGCAATATCTCACAATTCGAGATCATTTCATCCCATTGGTGCAGCTCATGGTTTTTGACGTCTCGCAAGTGCATCTGATTCATTTCCTCGATGATCGGCAATAACCCCGCTACCGTGGTTAAAAGGGTTGGAAGAAAACCTTTCCACACTTCTGTGGTGGCAATGTGACCATACTTCTTCCAGGTCTTGGTGTACAGAGATACATGACATTTGGGAACCACGAATCCGCCGACCATTTCATTGTTTGGGAAGGTATTAATCAATGGGGCTTCGAATAAAAGTCCAGCGGTTGGGTATTCACGAGCATGGACACCGTCTTCGGTCTCCACGGATCCTACAGAATCTTCACATGCCTGGTTACTGCTTTCCTCAACCTCAAACACGGTCACAGACTTTCCACTCTTTCTTCGTCTAGCATCGACGACGACACGAACATCCGCCTACGATGAAACGAATGAGTGTTAATCCCGGGACTCAGTATAATCTCAAGAGTCATAGGTTTACTTACAGACGATCCAGCTTCAGCACGAGCCGATCCATACCGGGAAGTAGCATTCTTCTTACAGTCCTACGACAAATCATTCTCTTGTGATCAACAATCTCGATTGAACAGAGACAAGAAAGGAGAAGAAGAAGAAGTGCACAACTTACTGAGATAGACGATGTTATTTCACGCTTCGACTAAAGATCATCTTGAGAAGAAATGCTATTGCTCGACATGGCAGCAAGAGGGTAGGATCAAAACTTCTCTGCACGATGAAGCTAACTCAGGAATGGAAGAAATATTTGCGTGGATCATAGATTTGGAGTCTTGAAGATATATATATAAGGCGATAGTCATAAAATCAACTCAATTACGAGTTTCAATGAAACCCTAGGCTTCAAATATCGATACCAAAGACGCGGAGGAAAATAACACACTTGGGACTGAACATCACGGGTCAAAGGATAGGCCACGCGGCCTTGTACACGTCATGAATTCTCATACATGTTGTGTTACTTCTCATGAAATCGACAAGTCATAATGAATTTGGATATATGGACATTGGTCCACGTCATGGATTAGAAGAAATCGACGTTAACAAAATGTTCATTATTCAGAAGAAAAGTCTAATTGAAGTAAAGTCTTTAAATAGTCAAAAGAAAGATATCCACTATGAAGACTAAAAAGGGAACGCTCTACCATCTACAAGAAGATGGAAGTAAAACTACTCGTCGGACTCATCCGAATTGTCAGCTTCATCGTCACTGCCCTTCTCAGAATCATCTTCTTCAGAGTCACTGTCATGATCATTGGTGAAGTCCGGTGGACGGATGATAACATCATCATCTGAATCCGAATTATCTTCTTCTGCAGCTTCAGCTTCAATTTTCTTCATCGTCCTCCGATGCTCTCTTTCATATCGATCAGGCTTAATGTAACGCTCGGATGCTTCCCATGTGGTCTCTCCTTCGGAAGCATCAGCATCAGAATCAGAAGGCACCCCATCCAAGAATTGACGCTTCTCCTCAACCCTCTGTCTCTTACGCCGGATGCGATCTTTTTCACGTTGACGGGAATCCTTCTTTTTGTCTTCAGCTCTTTTCTTTTCGAGTTCAGCAAAGAGACTCTTCGCTTACCCAAAGGAACATTAGTCTTCGCCCCTTCCTGGGTAACCCTAGCCTTCGATTTCGCTACAGGAGCGTCGGAATCCTCATCAGAAGAGCCAGAGGAAGAAGAGGAATACCAGTAATCATAATTGTTGTTACTGTTGGTCGACATTTTTTGGAACCGAAAGATCAAAGATTACTACTATGTAAACAAACCAACATCAGCAAAAATGGTAACTCTTAAGTCTTACCTTTTATACTTCCACTAACAATAGTGACAGTAATACTAGAGTTAACACCTCAAAATCGTTCGTCTCTTCGAAAACTGCAAAAAACGAACGAAACTTTATTAATTTCAAAACTGATTTTTCATAAAATCACGGACACAATTTTCATAATGTGAACATTCACACAACTGACCTATGAAGTTTACAACAATAAAATATTTCATCATAAATATATTGTCTATCTTCGAAGGTTCCTCAAAACCCACGTTTTGATTTTCAAAAAAAAAACAACAATTAATGCAACATTGCTTACATAAATTCTCAAGAATTTTATCTAATGAAAAAAAATTCATGCAAATAAAATATACCATCATATTTTACACAATTTATGTCACGACTACATATATAAAAAAAAATTCCTTCGTATCGTCGTTATTTGTCTTTAAAACGAAGGTTTATTTCAAAAAATATTGTGAAATCTCACGTCTCATACATATGATAAAGTTTTGTATTTTACATGAAAGCTCATAAGCAAAATTTTATCACTGGACACAAGTTCATCATACATATTTTCCTTTGTGTCATCATTATTTGTCTTTAAAACGAAGGATTATTCCGATTTCATGAAAATTCACTTATTTTATGATGAAACCTTGGTATACATGAAAGTTCATACACTAAGTTTTATCACTGAACCTAGGTTCATATATAAAAAAAAATCTCTCCTAAATCAGGGATTATAGTTAGTTTTCAAAACTAACGATTGAACGAACATACGTTTTTCAAAAACGAGGGTTTTTTCATAAAACTCACACTAATATACACACATGTATATAACTTCATCATGATCAAATCATGAACAACTCATGAGGATCATAAACATCAGCAAAAAAAAAAAAACGCACCTGGAAAGTTCGGCCGGAAATTGGCCGGCGGCAACGGCGACCGGCGGCGGCAGGTGGTGGTCCGGCGGCGGCGGGAATCTTCTCCTACTGGCGTGAAGGTGCAGAGATGATGGAGAGCTGGTCGTGAGAAAAAAAAAGGATTAATCCCTTTTATATCAATTTTATTTCCAAAACCTAATTTTCTAAGGATTTCCTTATTGGGCCCGACCCGCGAATCCTAACCGACCACGGACTCGTCGTCCAAACCAGCGGTTCAACACCAATTTATGTTCATCAAAAGACGCTTCAATCATGACATTGAAGCCTTCATCAAGTCGTGGTTTTCTCATGCTCTTTAAATCCGGTAACGTCTCAACTTACGACTAAGTTCAATTACTAGTATTATTATTTACGGCCGTAAAATCACCATTTAATGCTGACTGAGGAACACGGCTTTCCTCAGTAAGCAGGGGACTTAATGTAGATGGTGGATTTTCGACAAAGGATAAATTCTTAAACTCATAATTATACGAAGCTATGATTCGGCGATCAGACGTGAGTATCGAGACACGGGTCTCTCATCGAATTCTCAACGGAGAGTACTTTCTCTCAGAGTACATGTAGATATGTAGTCTCACGACTGGACAATGGCATATCTCATGAATACTGAATACTTTCAGTGATTATTTCTATATAGCATCACGAGATGGACGGCTCCTAGACAACTTGCTCTGCTAGTATAGAGCGATAACGTCTTCAGGAACAAACAACAAGTTTACCCTGACTATATAAAGGATATGACTTACCGGCAAGCTCGTATCAAGATAATTAATGCTCCTAGACAGCTTGCTCTGCTAATATAGAGCCACAAAGTTAATTATTCCTAATTACAATCGCTCCTATTCCATGGTCGAATCCACGACTGGTCCCATGGAATGACAATAACAATTGTTCTGATTCTATGATCGAATCCACAACTCGATCTCATAGAATAGCAATAACTATATTATCTCATTACTCCGATTTCATGATCGAATCCACAACTGGTCTCATAAATGGTAATAGATAAACCTTAATTACTCTGGTTCCATGGTCGAATCTACGATCCCATGGAATGGTAATGCTCACTTTATTATTCTGAATTCGTAGTCGAATCCTCAGCTGATCCTATGAATTAATAATAAACATCTTATTACTCAGTTTTGTGAATTATTCTCCACTGAATTCCACAATTAGTAATAAATAATCAACAACCGGGCGTCTGAGCTATCTCTAAGTAAGCCCCGATTCAAATGGTGAAGGTGTATTCAACGATGATACACTAACAGTCACCGTACGAACGAATATTTCAAAAATATAACGAAACGATGAACCTATGCAAAATAGAGAAGAAAATAATAAATAATTAAAAATATTGACCAGGGTGCTGGGAGCACGGACACAGACCGACCGACTGTGTCGTGGTCAATCCCACGCCAGTTTTATATCTTTAATGAATTTTTATTATTTTCCATGATTTGATGAAAATTCTCTCATTTTATCAAATATCCTTCGTCTTGAGGAAACTCCTCGTTTCATGGTACTTCCATAAATCCATACAAAATAATATAAAATTAAGGAAAGGAGTGTGGGGCGTGACCATTGGCCAACCGGCCATGCCTTGGTCCCAACCGGCCCCACACCCATGGTTCCTTATTATTTTATTATTATTATTATTATTATTATTATTTCTCTAATTTCATGAAAAAACTCCTTGATTTCATGGTATTTTTGCACAAATCATCAAATAATAATAAAATAAAATAAATTATGAAAACTTGTGGGACCGGGACTTGGCCGGCCGGCCATGCCCTAGCCGGTCCCACACGTCCCTTTGTTTTATTATTTTATTATTATTAGTTTTCCTTGAATTCATCAAATTCCTTGATTTCATGGTATCATCTCAAATTAGGAAAAATTCCCCCAAATCATCAAAATACTTAAAAATATTAAAAAATAGGGAAACTCGTGGGACCGAGCCCTAGACGGTCGGCCATGCCTTCCACGGTCCCAGACGCCCTTGTTTATTATTTTAATATTTTTTGCTTCCTTGAACTCATGAAAACTCCTTCAATTCATGGAAACTCCCAAAATTCATCAAATTTCTCAAAATTCATGAATTTTTCATAAAATCATTATAAAATTAGGGAAACTCGTGGGACCGGGCCCTAGCCGGCCGGCCATGCCTTCCACGGTCCCACACGCCCTTGTTTTATTATTTTAATATTTTTTGCTTCCTTGAACTCATGAAAACTCCTTCAATTCATGGAAACTCCCAAAATTCATCAAATTTCTCAAAAAATTCATGTATTTGTCAAAAGTCCATTCATTCTTTCATCAATACATGCATATCAATTCATGAACGACTTTACTTTTGACAAGATATGGGACAATCAAGTTCACGGACGCAAACACACATATCCCATAACAATATTGCAATATATCAAATCCTAAAGATTAATACTGCAACAATCATCTTCCAAACAAATTTAGAATTTAAACCAATAAATCTAAAAATATGAAGATGAAAACGTTGGACATAGCTATGTGTAATCACAATAATGGCTATTCCAAACTCTAGTTATCCTTCTCAAAAAATAAGAATAAATTCTCATAAGAAGTTTCCTAAGTAACAAGACAAACTCGTAATGCACATACAAACAAGATGATTTGTCCTTATAGGGTAGAATCAATCTTTTTCGCATGGATTTACACCAATAATAGCTACCAAAGGCGTATAAAAAGATTTTCTTAACAAAGAAGAACATACAAAGTCAATAACGACTATGCACCATAGTTCACAAAGGATGATTGTGAACATTCAAGAATTCCATAGCACTGCGCACTACTTTCCATTCTTGAACTTCCTTCTTTGTGATTCACCAACAACATTCTTGTAAAAGGTACAAATTAGCTTCGAAGAGTAGTACTCCAGGAATCCAAGTGCCCAAGTTCAAGAGAAGTGGAACAAGTGCAACGAAACGGAGCAAAATACTCAAAAACAAGAGACAGGACAAATACCAATCTTAACTCATCCAAATTCAAGGTTTCCCATCTCCATTTTTAAGAGAATCCAAATAGGAAGAGATTTCAAAAATAATGAGGTCAATCCGAGTTTGGACGAAGAAGTTACAGCCAAAACAAGTTTACCGAATATCGACGTCAAGTGTGCATATGGGTTTGCAAACGAATTTTCGTAACCTGGAGCAGTATGCAGACGGGGTTTGCGAACTTAAACCCCTGGATTTTGGTTTTAAATGATGTTACGCATACTTGGTATGTGTACCATGAAGTCCAAACATCCCGAACTAATGTTTTCAAACCTAAACATTAAAGAACCTTAAACACAGATCAAGTTAGGTAGAAATGAACGATAAGCAAGGTACATGGATCATTATAAGTACTCAAACAAGTAATAAAAACATAAAACTTGCTCAAGTTTATAGACATACCTTTTTATAAAATTCCAATTGAATTCTACAGCCTTACCGAATATAATCTGTGCGCCCCAGTTGTTGTGCTTCCCTCACCGTATACATAGCAGGGCATTTCTTGGTGAGGATGCACTTTCAACAAAAACAAGTTGTGTTGAGGTGAACAATGTCTTGCTCACCATGGCACCAAGAAAGAGTTTCTTTCCAACAACTCTTAAATCTTGTAGTGTTGAGAAACACCCAAGGAACTGTTTTTATAAGTCTATCAAAGAACTTCAAGAGAACCCAAAAAGATTTGTGTTTCTGATTTCTTGTTTTCCAACTTATAAAAAACAGTTTCTGCAGATAGTTTTTAGTACTGCGAAGGGAAACTATTTTGATAAAAAGATACGTCCTAGATTCTTCATAAAAGAAGACAATAGCACTATCTTGATAGGAAGTATCAGGAATTGAGCAACGAATCAATTCATGCTTTGAGGTGATACACTCAGATAACTAAGATTTAAACTCCTATTGTAATTTGTTTAGTTTATCACAACTAATTGGATTACGCAGAGGAGGAGCATTGCTCTCACTGATTAGTAAATCAATATCAACCTCAACATGAATATTATTCATCATAACTTGATCTAGCCTGTCAAGAGATTCTTGCTCTTTCTGGAGGTATAACTCAAAATCAAGAGATAAGCTCTAAAGCTTCTTTTCAAGACCTGAAAACACTTCAAGGAATTTTAAACCTGGTGGAGGTTTAGATAGAATTTCTTCTACAGATTTTATTAAATCAGTCATGGAAGAGAATTCTGAAATCCCTGGATCTGGTGGTGTATTTATTGAGATATCACTAATGTCCATAGAGTCAGATCGCTACAAACACAGACTTGTAAGGTATTGAACGTGTTTGCCTGCTCTGATACCAATTGAAAAAGCGAGGGTCTAACAACCACACCCAATATTTCGCTTAGAAATCTGTATGGATAAACTCCAATATACTTTCTAGAGAATCAACTAGACAGTCAAACTCAATATAGATAAAAAGTATATCAAAGAGTTTATATCTCAATCTCTCGATTTGATCTTTACTCAAGCAAATAGAAACCTGCGAGTCTTTATCAAAGAGAGATAACTTAGATGGTACCAAAGACCAATATACAAGTGTCAATCAATTTAAATCAGCAACCAATAAGGTCGGATATTCTAATTGATTGAACAACGTACAACCTGTATTATTTCAATTATATAAAAAAATATAATGCGGAATAGAAATAACACAGACACCATAATTTTGTTAACGAGGAAACCGCAAATGCATAAAAACCACGGGACCTAGTCTACATTGAACACACACTGTATTAAGCCGCTACAGACACTAGCCTACTCCAAATTAACTTCGGTCTGGACTGTAGCTGAACCCCAATCAATCTCACACTGATCCAAGGTACAATAATGCTCCTACGCCTCTGATCCCAGCAGGATACTGCGCACTTGATTCCCTTAGCTGATCTCACCCACAACTAAGAGTTTCTATGACCCAAAGTCGAAGACTTTAATAAACAAATCTGTATCACACAGAAAAGTCTACGATAATAGATAAATCCGTCTCCCACGAATATACCTACGAGTTTTGTTCCGTCTTTTGATAAATCAAGGTGAACAGTAACCAATCAATAATACCAGACTTATATTCCCGAAGAACAGCTTAGTATTATCAATCACCTCACCTCTTAATCGACGTAGCGAAAAAGATATTGTGGAATTACAAACGATGAGACGAAGTTTGTTTGTGATTACTTTTCTATATTTCCTATCGAAGATATAAAATCTCGAGCCAATTATTTCAATTGTACTCGTACGATAAAAGATGCAAGATCAAATCACACAACTACAAGAAAAGTAGTATCAGTCTGGCTTCACAATCCCAATGAAGTCTTTAAGTCGTTAACCTGGTTTAGAAGAACAAACCAAAGGTTAAAGGAGAATCGACTCTAGCTTAGCACAACTAGTATCACACAGAATGTGTGGGGATTATGTTTCCAAGTTGCGAGAGTTCTCCCTTATATACACTTTCAAATCAGGGTTTGCAATCAATGTTAGCTTAGTAACAAAGCATTCAATATTCACCCTTAGTTGAAAACCTGATTATATTCAAGCTAATATTTCTCAACCGTTAGATCGAAAACTTAGCTTGTTACACACAAATGAAATGTCCAATTTTGGGTTTAATGAACCGTACCCAAACATTAATATTTTTTGGTTCAACAAGTCAACCAAATGGTTAGCCATATATTACTCTCATATCAACCTTATTCTTCTTCACCATAACTAGTTCAAATGACTCAAATGAACTAGTTAGAGAGTTGTTCAATTGCTTATATCTTATGTAACTACACAAGACACAATCGAAGCAAAACCGGTTTGATTCACTCGAATCGGTTCATGAACTTTATAGCCACGGTTTGCAAAAGCATTCCTTAGTTTATTTAAACATTATTTCAAGAACAACCGACTTTAGATATAACCTTCTCAAGTTCGCGGACTGGGTTCTCGGACTTAAGCTCATGGAAGGAGTACACGAACTCCAGCAGAAAATCTCGGGCCGAGAATTTCCTCAAGTTCGCGGACTGAGTTCGCGGGCTTGGCTCACGCCACTTCCATTTCTCTTGATCAACAAAGTTCGCAAACTTTGGTTCAAGGAATAAGGACTTATACATATATGTGTTTCCACAACAATTTTTATATCCTACCAATGGTTATGTAATCTAAACTCTCATTTCAACCATTGAAACATTCTCAGAGGACGGATATAGCCGTTATTCACAGACCATTTTCCGTCAGAGCAGTTTTCAAAGTGATTAAAACATAACATGACTTTCGTCACTAGGTAAAGATGAATTCGACTAAAGCGAAAGCTTACCAACACATATTTCGAGAAATAGATAGGCGAGATAAACTCGGCTCGAAATAGCAAATGTGCATAATGAAAGTCTATATATCAAAACGACTTTTGTCTCAAGAGTTGGAGATAGAATAGATAGACTTTTGAGTGACAGATAAGTTCAAGTCTCCAAATACCTTTTAGTCGATGAAGATCCACCAGTTCCTTGAGTAGTCCTTCGTCTTGTATGATAATTTCCATGGAGTACTCGAGCTCAACTACACTTTCTATCCTAATCCGAGACCTTTAGCTATGTAGGGTAGAAATCAAGAATTATAGTTTTGATCACTAACATTGACAAACATGCTTGAGATAGCAACGCATGCGAGTTCGACCGAGCAATGCTCTAACAAATCTTATATCAGAAGAGAAGATTCTCAAGCATAAACAAACTTGGTGCAATCAAAGTTCAACGACCGTTAGTCAATCAAATCAATCGAAAACAAAAGATAAACCGCAATTATCTAGTTTCCCACCAACGGTACTAATAGAGCTTCTCAATCCCAAAGAAGTCTTTAAACTGAGCGGTCGTAAGAGATTTTTCTTAATTAGGTTACTCTCCTCTCCGAATAGGCGGCTTCACCAGTAGCAGCACAACTGAGATAGTTTTGCTGCCTTTGAGGATTAGTTTACTCGAAATGCAAACTTTGATATTTATAGACCAAGGAAGTTCGGACACCAAAGAATTTCCAAAACCAAAAATATTCTCAACATATGCAATATATTCCAGATTCGGTTTCCATAATTCCTGGAAATGCTTTGTCCAAAATAATGAACGAAAATCTCTTAGAAAATCTCCAACTAGCAAATGCACATTACAAATTTTCATTTTCCAATAATAAAATTAAAAAACTTAAATAAAATATTCTCAATTTATTTTATTCAATCCGGGATTTTCTTCCTTTACCTATTAAGGAATATCTTTGAACAATTAAAGAAAAGCGTTATTGCACATGTTCAAAGTATGTCGACATCTTTACTTTGTAAGTCCTCTTTCATACTTACAATCTTGAAACCGATTTGCCACACTTCCAAACAAGTTTAGAATTGCTTCATCTGACTTTCAAGAACTACGTGATTGATCAAGAACACTCAATCACCAAACATGGGTTTCACGGTTCTACCAAAAAAAGTTTCGGTTCTACCTCCGTGTGAGTACTTTGCATAGTCACGCTAGTTACCAAAATTCGGTTGACTAGGTAATAGGATCGGTTCCCCACATATATATGGTATCTAACTTGTACTTGTTGCACATGTCCATAGGATCGGTTCCCCTTTCTACTAAAAACTTTTTGCACCTCATAAAAGGATCGATTCCCCTTTGTGATAGGTTGCACCTCTTACTAGGATCGGTTCCCCTTTACCCAGAGTCGGTCATACCAATAAAACTAAATCGATCATACCATCTCAGGTGATTACTTAAGATCAGTTTCACTAATAAAAGTCATACCAATACAAATGTCAGGCCTTTGTGAATAGTTTTACCAAGAACATAAACAAGTCATGAGCGGTTATACTAATCACACATATTGGTAGTTCAAAAGATATGCAATGAATAAAAATGCCAATAATGCCTGGATATTTCTCTTTCGATTCACAAGTTCATGAATTTACTTCCTTAAAACAAATGTAAAACATTGTTTCCTAGGATGCAATCTTCACCTTATACCCATACATAATCACAATAGCATTCAAACGATTATGTAGATGTCTTATCTACAAAGTTTAGTGGTTAAACAATAAACCTCGTATTGTATTCTTTAATACTATGTCTAACTAGAGTGTTCATGCTTCGCAGTTTTGTTTTCAATATGCACGACTTGAAAGATACGTTAGGGAATGAAACAGTTCAAGTCAAATATGACTAACCTCAAGTGGAAGGATGATGTTGTCATTGTAGATTCTAACTTCTTCACTTCTTCAAGTCTTCGCAATACTTGTAATGTCTCATATCCTAATACTTTCAAGCTAACCTATACGAAGTTGACTCTAGTACATAATCAAGCGACTCTTAAATGAGTTTTGGCTCACTAAAATATGAAAACCAAACTTGACATACCAACGCTTGGTGGGTTCAACCGAGCTATGCCCTAACAGAAATAGATGTTGTTGTTGTGGTTGAATGATTTTTTAGAATGGGTTCTGAACAGTGAAGATAAACAAGATTGGTTGTGAAAAAGAATGGGTTCTGGTGGTTGTCATGGCATGATTTGAGAATATGCAGAAGGGTTTGTGGCTCTGAGATGGATGAAACTGCAACTACGGGTGATGGTGATCAATGGTTTAGTGAACTAGGGTGGTGTTGGTATCAGTTTGCAGTTTCAGATACAAGGAATGAATGATTGAAACTGCTTAGTTCAATGTTAGGATGATTAAATGAGTGTTTCAGGAAAAGAAGACATTAGATCGGCTTGAACTCGGCCTGAGAAAGTCCTTTAAATAGCCAAAACTTAGCCAAATCTCCATTCCGACGAGTCAACTCATATCCATCCATACTAAAACTCGGCCAAATCTAAAATTAAATCGTCTATAACCTTCCCTAATTTAACTTACCATTTTTCTAATTTTTGGGGCCCCTAGTAGTGAATACATAATAATTTAAGGGGTGCACAATAGATAAACCAAGTCAAATATTAGATACGTCACCATATAACCGATTCAACGCGGGTCAACGTTGGTCTTTAGACCAAACGCAAAGGCTGGACAAATGTTAGAACAAACCTAGGTTTTGGTCAAAACCTGAGTATCAAAAACCAAATAAACCTTTTTTAATCAGTTTTACCTTTAATTAATATTTTACCAAATATCTGACTTCTTTTTGCTCACAGCACAACACAACAAGGCACAGAAGAAAAGTGCTTTTGTAAAAGCCGCAACAATATCAAACTAAGCCTTAGTGCGAGAAACACATCACCGTAGTATTACTTCAAAGTTTTGATACCATTGAACTTTGGAAAAGATAATAGTACTATGTTTCTGTATAAAGACGATTGAGAATAATTGTTTTCAAAGTTGTTATCGCTACAGATCTTCAACAACAACGATGCTGAGTTGAACACGTTCAGAATCATTTCAACTTGACGTAACGAATAATTCAAGGAGTTGAAGAAACCAAGGAAATCAAGCATGATGGATTCAAGGATATTTTTAAACTTTATTTTTTAATCCATAGTATTGATAGTTTTGTCCCTAAATTTGACAAAGGGGGAGATTGTTAGAGCATTGCTCGACCGAACTCATAAATGTTGATATCTCAAGCTTGTTGTCAAATTTAGTTCTCAAAACTATATCTTGATTTCTAGTATATAATTATTTAAGTCTCGGATTAGGATAGAAGTGTAGTTGAGAAACGGACATTACGGAAGTCATCATTGCGTTTTACCGTTTGAAGGCGAAGACCGACAGAAGCTTTTGGAAAACTTCTTCAACAAAAGGTAAGTGAAGACTGAGCCACCTATTTCTCAAGTTATATTCATCATTATATCTATGAGACGTTGTCGCATAACTAACTAGACTATTATAAGCATATCAAGAATTTCGATTCAAGTTTATGTTGGTAATTAGTTCTCGAAATATATATGACTAAGCTTAATGAACATTTGTTCGTACTTGATGAATTTCGGTTAAGAATAGTTCGTTATCTAAATTGTGATTCAAGATTATCATTCGAAAATACCCTGGAACAGTGATATGTGATGCATAATGGTATTTCAAACATACCATTTATGCCCTTTTATTTCACAATTACTCTTTTATCCTCTTCTTTCCCTTATTTCTCATCTTTGTCCTTTTTGTTTACTACTTATTGTTTAAACCCTAGCTTTACTAGTTTAAAAAGTTTGGTTTTGTTTAGAAGGTGGTGTAAGAACCCTAAATCCTTCCTAATAGAAGAGCCTCCAACACTTTATTATTTCCAATTTGTAATTGGGTAGAAATTTCAATTTATAAGAGATGCATCTATTATCTTCTAGTTTCCAATCTTAGAATTGGGTAGAAAATTGAAGATTATTAGATAAGAAACTCAAATATTTGTATCTTCCTTGTTCCAAGGGTAGAAGAAGCATCATTTGAAGGTTGGTTACTTTTATTTCATGGTGTTTTGTTATAATTTAACATCCAATTTCAATTATAAGTATTACTTTACATTAGTTGGTATCAAGAGCTTTGGTTAGATTTTTTTGGAGGGAAGGTTTGGTAAAGATGCTAATTGTTAGTAGAGACTAATTAAGTATTTTGGGTTGTGTTTTCTTTTTCTTGGTAGTTTTCTTAAATTGGGTATTTCAATCTTATGGTGTTTTATTATGATGTCAAAAAGAAGAATGAAAATGGATGGGGAAAAAGTAAGGAATGTTCAAGTGATGGGATTATTGAATAAAATGAGATATAAGATGTTTGATGAAATGTGTCAACTAGTAGAAGAGAAAATTAAGAAGTTGGAAAGTATTTATATGGATTCATTTGAACTCTCTAATGATTATGAAGATGAACTGGAGTTAGAGAATTCAATTTCCATCGGTGGGTATGAGCATCAAGAAGTTTCCCACAAGATGTTTGATAAATTGTCTCCACCAAAGTTTGATAGTTTTTCAAGTTGTAGGGAAGGCGAGATTTGTAATGATGTTGCCCATATGGTATTTGATAAAATGTCTCCACCAAAATTTGATATTTTTTCAAATTTTGAGGAAGGTGAGATTGGTAATGATATTTATTTTGATCCTACGTTGCCACCCATATTTGATGAAGAACCTAACGAAGAAATGGAAGAAGAGTTTATCACCGGTTATCAAGTACAAACATTGGGTGTGATAAAAAAAATACTCCATGCTTGAATTTGATGATGGTGATCGAGGGACAAGGCATGACGCATTCCATACCACTTGTACCATGAGAAGAAAGGTAAGCAAGCTTGTTAATGATTCCAATAGTTATGTTTATGCCATATCCAAAAATGTCATTCAAGAGATGAAATTTGGGACAAAAATTCACCCAACAACTAGCTCTTTGTCAAATATTAGCAAAAGAAATGAGAATTCATCTTATGTGGATCCAATTTGGGTTTCCTTTGAAGATAATTATTATGGCGCTAGCCACGGTACAAAGTTAGGAGGGATACTTGGTGTTTCTTTGCTTCTTAAGTGTGCACTTGACTATCACCACAAGAGGTTAGACTTGGTGGGTAATTATATAGGAAGAAATCGTGGTCGAGTAGTTTTCAAGAAGAGAAGTAGTGCAATCATTAATGACTTCATTTTATTTTCGGACCACATGTCATTGAAGCACATCAATTCTCAAGACAAACTCTCTACTAGACATGGTAAATGGGCTTCTTATTTGCAACAATTTACTTTTTCCATCAAGCACAAGTCGGGTGTACAAAACAAGGTAGCGGATGCCTTGAGTCGACGTACTTCTCTTCTTACACAAATGAGGGCTCGTATTTTGGGATTCGATGATATTCGAGAGATCTTAAAAAATGATACCTATTTTGGTCCTCTTATGGTTGATGAAAGGTCACTCCAAAATGGTGATTATGTTCATTTCGATGGGTACCTTTACCAGAAAAATTGTCTTTGCATTCCGCAATCAAGCTTGAGATTGAAAATTATTAAGGAGCTTCACGATGAGGGCCACATGGGGACTACTCGTACTTGGAACTTGGTTTCTAGCTCATACTTTTGGCAGGGAATGTGGAAGGAGATTCATCGATATGTGAAGAGATGTCATATATGTCAAGTTTCTAAAGGAACGACCACTAATGCGGGATTATACATGCCACTTCCTATTCCTTCTCGTTCATGGGAATATTTGAGCATGGATTTCATCTTGAGATTACCGCGTACTCAAAGAGGTATGGATTCAATATTTGTAGTGGTAGATCGTTTTTCCAAAATGTCTCATTTTATTGCTTGTAAAAAGAAAATGGATGCGGTCATGGTAGCTCAACTCTTTTTTAAAGAGATTTATCGTTTACATGGTATTCCTTCTTCCATCGTCTCGGATAGAGATAGTCGTTTTGTGGGGCATTTTTGGCGTACTTTATGGAAGTTGGTCAAGACCAATTTAAGTTTTAGCACCGCTTATCACCCTCAAACGGATGGGAAAATTGAAGTGGTAAACCAGACCCTAGGTAATCTTCTTCATTGTTTGGTTGAGGAGAATTTGAAGACATGGGATCAAGTTTTATGCAAGGCGGAATTTGCTTATAACCATGCGGTGAACCGGAGTAGTGGTTATTCTCCATTCATGGTGGTGTACGGGTTCAATCCAAGAGTACCACTTGACTTGTCCTTAGTACCGGATTTGAAAAGGCCAAATGCTAAGGCGGAAGACTTTGTTTCTCAACTTCACCTTATCCATGAAAGCACCCGAAGCATTTAGAAGCTTCATCAAGGAAATACAAGAACAAGGTTGATCAAAGACGACGCGTGGTTGAGTTTGAAGTACGAGATCTTGTTTATGCGGTTCTTACTAAGGAACGTTTTCCCGTGGGTGAGTATAATAAGCTCAAGTCAAGGAAGATTGGACCATTTCCAATTGGAGAAAATATAAATGATAATGCTTATCGACTCAACTTACCAAGCTCAATTCGTACGCCCGACGTCTTTAATGTTAAGCACTTGGTTCCATATTGGGGTGACAATGCTATGGATGAAGATGGACAATTCGAGGGAGAATTTCACTTAAGGAGGGAAGGATAATGCATAATGGTATTTCAAACATACCATTTATGCCCTTTTATTTCACAATTACTCTTTTATCCTCTTCTTTCCCTTATTTCTCATCTTTGTCCTTTTTGTTTACTACTTATTGTTTAAACCCTAGCTCTACTAGTTTAAAAAGTTTGGTTTTGTTTAGAAAGTGGTGTAAGAACCCTAAATCCTTCCTAAGAGAAGAGCCTCCAACACTTTGTTATTTCCAATTGGTAATTGGGTAGAAATTTCAATTTGTAAGAGATACATCTATTATCTTCTAGTTTCCAATCTTAGAATTGGGTAGAAATTTGAAGATTATTAGATAAGAACCCAAAATCTTTGTATCTTCCTTGTTCCAAAGGTAGAAGAAGCATCATTTGAAGGTTGGTTACTTTTATTTCATGGTGTTTTGTTATAATTTAACATCCAATTTCAATTATAAGAATTACTTTACATTAATATGTAACATTGATGTTATTGGGAATGTTTCGAATTGACCTAGAGAGAAATATATAACTACTGAAAATATAGATACAAGACAGTATGCAAACCAGTTTCACAAACTGGGAAAGCTGTTATAGGTCCGGAGCTGTAGTACATGTACGCATTACACGTACCGGCGTAGCTATAGTCAGCGACATAGTGGTACGCATACCCAGTATCCATACCGAAAAATTTTTGTGAAGTCGTGAACCTGGAATGGTACGCATACCTAGTATGCATACCGAAAAAGGACTGTTAGTTCTGAAACCGTTGATAGACGCATTTATGTGTCTAATTTGTCCTCAATGTTTTGTATTGTTAGTACTCGATTTCGTACTTATTATGGTGTTTTGTGATTTTGTAGGTATGTTTTGGAAATAAATATTGATGGAAAGTTCGACTCAAAAAGTTGTTAAAGGCACCCCGGAGGATATATGTTATCCGGACTCCAGCAACGGATAAGGGGCGACCACTGGATAAGGGGTGACCTTCTTTAACAAATTCAAAATTTCATTTTGGCGGGAAAATAAAAAACAGAACTGTGTGATTTTCGATCGAAGGGCTGAAATGTGTTGGGTAGTTGTGATATGTCCCAACAAAACTATCATGAGTGATTTGATCGATTAAAATTGGCTGGATTACCGCGTAGAAGTAAACATAGCAACACTTTCTCGGGAAGAATATTTCACGGGTTTTGAAGAGTTTAAACATGTTCTGATGACTCGATCAACATTCTGGAACGTGTGTTGACCTGTTCAGAGTGTGCTGGCAGAGAATCAACGCGTGAGGAGGTAAAATAGGGAAGAAAATATTCCCGAGAATATTTTTTTCACTGGCGAGTTATGAAGAGATTTCCGAAGTTAATGCAGAGATTGGATGACCCTGTTGAGTATAAAATAGGTTCTCGGGCACCAGAGAGTGGGATGGAGAGGGAGGGGTGAGAATACAGCAGAGAATCGGGAGTTGCAGAGATTGTCTCTGTTGCTGCCATTGAAGAACATACGAAGAACATAAGACTACAAGGAGCAGTCGGAATTGCTACAGTGGTTGCGACACATAGTGACAGTCGTAGAAGCTACAACGATAACGACCCACAGCCGAGGGTCGTAGTTCAGGAGACAGTCTTAGAGCAACAGTAGTTCTCTGGTTTGTAACAAATATAATTGTTACAAACTCGATTTTGAATTATTTCTCCATTTTCTCCTTGTAAACACCTTTTTGAGCAATGAAAAATTCCTTCGAGTGTGTTTTCACCATGCGGAGCTAGACCCCATCACTGGGACAACGGAGGAAGCAACTTTTCATGATTGTGGTAAATGAATTAATCCTTTTATTGAATTTTTGCATAGATTTAATTGCTTTATGATTTCTATTAATTATTTGTTATTTTGTTAGATGCCGCATGCTTAGTTCTAAATACTTTAGATGCGTCATGCTTTTAACTTACAAATAATATTTTACGAAATCTATTTTTGGCAAAGAACTAGAGTCACAACTTTTTTTGTTTGGGCTATATTGTCTAGAGTTAATGACTGAACCATAACAATATGAAAAGTAGTGGATCTCGCGTCTCAGCGTATCTTCATCTTGTGACAAATTGTGTATATATATTTTTCCTTATTTTTTTATTAAGCCTTAAAACAAATTCTCAACAAATCTGAGTGAACGAATCATCTTACTACAACATCATTGAAAAATACCATCAATTTTTGGCGGCACCGACGCGGATTTGTTTATAAATTTGTTTTTAGGTTTTTTTTTTATTTGTTCCTTTTTACGCCTTTTGGTATTTCTTGTTTGCTTTCAGATTTGGAACTGAGCTAAAGAAAAGGGGAGAAAGTGCTGAAAACAAAAGCGAAGCCAAAGAAGAGAAGAAAGGAGGAATCCAAAAGGAGTGAAGAAGAAAATTTTTGTATATAGATATTCTATTTTATTTTATTTTTTTTAGAAACTGTAATTAAGGTTTTTATTTTTGTAATCTTTTATTTTTGGACATTTTTTTTTATTTTCGGACATTGAACTTTGGGACTTTATTTTTTTTTAAACCCTACAGAAGGGTAGTTTTAAATATAAACTGTGTGCAGAGAAGGACGACGATTACGATATCGTCTCGGCCCCTCGGGTTCGTACACGACATTGGAGTTGTGGCCCGAGTCGACTTCAATGGTTCATCCCCGTCTGGAACGGGAGGTAAGAATTATAAACACCCGCGAATCCCCTGTAAGCGGGTTTACTGGATGATTTTGTATGCATATATGTTGAGGACCTGAAATCGGATTTAATTTTCTAGTAAAGGGCAAGGCCTGGCCAAATCAAGATAAGGACTCGGATTTCATCATCGTTTCCTTCTTTCCCGCCTTAGGAACACGTAACCTACGCGAACCTAAGCTTAAAATTCTGACTAGAACGAGACCGATAGGGTAACGAGCTTAATAGGAAAGTCATTCGAAAAATATTGGTTACTCTTTTAAGCATACTTCGAAGTTCATGATGGTTTCTGTGAGTTGAATGCGTGACTGCGCGGCCTTGTAATGCGGTGAGGCCTTGGGTATCAAAGATCTACGCAGCTTCCCTCGCCTCTATTCAACTTACTTTGAATCATATTGATTCCAGAGGGGTTTGCTCAAATTGTAACGAATTCCCTTTCGAAGGATTAGAAGCTGGTCTAGAAACAATCTAAGTGGAGACATCATGCTTTTTGTTTGCTAGATAAAATAGGCTTGTTGTGTTCGAGTCAGCCTTCTTTGTGTTTGTTTAGAATTCCCTTGCAGTTAGGATGTCGAACTGGTATTATAATAGACAATACAATGAGTATTAGACTGAGCAGCTTGGACATTATCCTTTTTATGACCATAGAGTGAATAGTGATTGGGAACGCGAAACTTTTGAAGGTTATGGTCCATACCATTGTGAGCCCAATTATTATCCACATACCCACAGGTCATACGAGCAAAAAAATCCTTCTATTTCTATAGAAGAGTCTCTCAGGAGTTTCAATGAGTCAACACGGAAGTTATTTATGAAAGAGACTTATAATATTCTTCTCCCAGAAGAGTCCGTAGAGCGGTCAACTAAGTTATCGCTAGAAGAGACCCTCAAGCAATTTACTGAGAGTACAAATAGGATTGTGGAAAAACTTGCTCAGGATAGTCTTAAATTCCAGTATAGTGTTCCCAATACCACCCTTGAAAATAAGGATAGTTTTTATTCACACAATCGAGATGACGAGGTTATAATTGGTAACACTACCTGTTTTGATGAGGGTCGATCTTTTTCATGTTATTATAAAGATGATTATGATGAGGATATTATTGATGAAGAACATGAAATATGTAGGCATAGTGATCAGGAATTTGTTACTCCGATTGAGCTTTATAACGATAGTGTTATTTCTAGTACAAATCCAAATAATTTTAATAATTATTCACCTATTCAAAAGGATGAGGATTTGACTAGAGATACCACCGTTTTAGACGATATAGTTCATGATCCTTTAGCCTGCAGTGTGTTGGATAATCGATTATTTGATGTTCCTATCAGTGAATCGGAGGAAGTAACTATGATTAACACCTTAGTTAATGAGCCTTTACTAGAAACTTTCGCTGATAATCCTTTATATGATTGTGATGATGGTTTAGAGGAAAGAGTTTACTCTGAGAATAATGTTTTCGAGTCTAGCGATTTAGAAACACTAATCTTAGAAGACCACAAACTCGTAGATATGAGTGAGGATGAACCAGACTTAAAAGAATCAATTGACCATTTCCAGGAATCTGATGACCTAGAAATTAGGGAGACTGTGACTAGTCTATCTAGAGACACAGAAAACTCTAAGTTTGGGGGTGATTATCACTTTCCCGGTGCCTTACCTTTAACTCTTAAGTTCCTTCGTGTAGGACTTGACATTTTTGCCTCAACCATTTTACAAAATTATCTACATACACTCTTTCTTGAACCTAGTTGTGTCCATAAGAGAGCTCAGTTGTTAGAAACCCATCCTCTGGTTGATGTGGTTAACCCGGACTATGATACCAAGATTGACTTTGTTTTCCCACCAAAAAATTTTCTTCCAATTGTGGGAACTTAATATTTTCAGATGTGTCGGTTATTAAGTTTCGAGACTAAACCTAATTACTTTAGGATATTAGGGTCGACACATTTTCTTAAGGAATACCACCTCTTTCATTGTGGTCAGCTGGGTGAGTCAAATCTGATTGACTTAGAGGATCCCCAGTTATTCAGGCTTTTGTTATGCGCTTCTAAGTTCCTACTTGAGTATTTCCAGACTCTTCAGCCTGATCTTCAGAATTCCTTTGAGGAAATCCATTCCAGGAAAACTTCTTATTTAGACCATTTTATAGAGCCTGAACCTGAATCACAACTAGATGTAGTTGTCTTAAGCAAGGGTATGTTCGGTATCTTCTTGGTCTGTTGCACTTTCCTCTTCTTGTGGGTAACACTTTTTGATCAAAATGACCCACAGTTATTCCGGCTACTTCTTTATGATTCTACGAGGTGACTAATTCTTCCAATGTCTGGCTGAAGACTTTAAACTTAGCACTTCTTGGGAGGTAACCCAATATTCATTCAACACGGTAATATCTTTCCTTGACTCTTTTGCTTCAAGTGGTAACAGTTTCTCCTTTTTCATGCTTTTAATTTTATCTTTAGAACATTGAGGACAATGTTAGATTTAAGTTTGGGGGTATGGGAGAAACTTTTTAGTTGCAATATAAATAAACTCCAGAGCCTAGAAATTTATGCCTATTAAGGATAGCACTAACCTATCTAAGTGGATGGAAACATCTTGGTTGTAGGAGTTGAGGAACCAATCTGATTAGATGGAAACATCTAAAGAGTCTATTCATAAAAGCACAGAGCTCAGGTGTTAGAATTAAAAAAAAAAACATGGTAGTTTCGCCATATATCGTTGAATCCTAATCCTTCTGTTTTTATTTTTTAAGTGATTTGGTGGGGCACACGATTCAAGTTGTTACCTTTGCTAGGGTGAAATAGGGTGATTGAGATACCAAAAAAAAAAAAAAAATTAAGACCAGACCATCAGACCGACCGGAATAAATTCAATAAAGTCGACCACTGGTGCCCTTGTATATGCCAGTTGTGTTGACCTAGAGTTAGGATTATCGACCGCTGGTCCCCTTATATATGCTAGTTGTGTTGATATTAGTCTGACCGGTATCTCAGTCCATTAGGATAGGTTCATCCTGGCAGATGCCTTCAGACATATATGGGAAACACTGTTCACCTTAAACCATCTATCTTTTCTCTTTATCCATCTTCTTAATCTTTCCATATGATTGGTTGACTCCGTTTATGATGTAAAGAAACTATCTAAGTAGAGATCTGTCACTTTATATGAATTTTAGTATGCTTGAGTGCAAACTCGTGTACATCAATTGGAATTTTGCATCAGGGTACTTCCTCCTGTAGTCAATAGGTATGCCAACCAAGGAGATTCTTTAGTGCCTTCCAAGGTTCTGCATAGATAGTTAGGGTCTGGAGTAATGGTTTTGTGGGTACACCTCTGGTAAACCCTCCCGAGATTAGCTCGGTTTTATTTTCTTATTATTAGTTTTGCTCGAGGACTAGCAAATAATAAGTTTGGGGGTATTTGATAGACGCATTTATGTGTCTAATTTGTCCTCAATGTTTCTTATTGTTAGTACTCGATTTCGTACTTATTATGGTGTTTTGTGTGTTTGTAGGTATTTTTTGGAAATAAATATTGATGGAAAATTCGGCTCAAAAAATTGTTAAAGGCACCCCGGAGGACATATGTTATTCGGACTCCAACAATGGATAAGGGGCGAGCACTGGATAAGGGGTGACCTTCTTTAACAAATTCAAAATTTCATTTTGGTGGGAAAATGAAGAACATAACTATGTGATTTTTGATCGAAGTTTGAAGGAGTTCTAGGTTGACTAAAGGGCTGAAATGTGTTGGGTAGTTGTGATATGTCCCAACAAAACTATCATGAGTGATTTGATCGATTAAATTGGCTGGATTCTCGCGTAGAAGTAAACAGAGCAACACTTTCTCGGGAAGAATATTTCACGGATTTTGAAGAGTTTGAACATGTTCTGATGACTCGATCAACATTCTGGAACGTGTATTGACCTGTTCAGAGTATGCTGGCAAAGAATCAACGCGTGAGGAGGTAAAATAGGGAAGAAAATATTCCCGAGAATATTTTTTTCACTGGCGAGTTATGAAGAGATTTCCGAAGTTAATGCAGAGATTGGATGACCCTGTTGAGTATAAAATAGGTTCTCGGGCACCAGAGAGTGGGATGGAGAGGGAGGGGTGAGAATACAGCAGAGAATCGGGAGTTGCAGAGATTGTCTCTCTTGCTGCCATTGAAGAACATACGAAGAACATAAGACTACAAGGAGCAGTCGGAATTGCTACAGTGGTTGCGACACATAGTGACAGTCGTAGAAGCTACAACGATAACGACCCACAGCCGAGGGTCGTAGTTCAGGAGACAGTCTTAGAGCAACAGTAGTTCTCTGGTTTGTAACAAATATAATTGTTACAAACTCGATTTTGAATTATTTCTCCATTTTCTCCTTGTAAACACCTTTTTGAGCAATGAAAAATTCTTTTGAGTATGTTTTCACCATGCGGAGCTAGACCCCATCACTGGGACAACGGAGGAAGCAACTTTTCATGATTGTGGTAAATGAATTAATTCTTTTATTGAATTTTTGCATAGATTTAATTGCTTTATGATTTCTATTAATTATTTGTTATTTTTTTAGATGCCGCATGCTTAGTTCTAAATACTTTAGATGCGTCATGCTTTTTACTTACAAATAATATTTTACGAAATCTTTTTTTGGCAAAGAACTAGAGTCACAACTTCTTTTGTTTGAGCTATATTGTCTAGAGTTAATGACTGAACCATAACAATATGAAAAGTAGTGGAATCCCACGTCTCAGCGTCTCTTCATCTTGTGACAAATTATGTATATATATTTTTCCTTATTTTCTTTATTAAGCCTTAAAACAAATTCTCGACAAATCTGAGTGAACGAATCATCTTACTACAACATCATTGAAAAATACCATCAACCGTGTGGTATATATCCATACCGGGTACGAAAATCGAAAAAAATTATGTATGTTTCGGAACTTATATATGTCTTAAGGGTACATGTACCATGACAAATAGAGTCACGAATAAGGTTGAAGTACATGTACCTGGTACACGTACTTCCCCTGTCGAATATTTTCGGATGCACATAAAATTATTTCTATGAGATAATTAGCATTTGAATAAATCTCTAAGAACACTATATAGACATGATTGATCACATTATAACCTATGGTTGTGATTCAAACTTAAAAGTCTTAAGTGTTAATGAAAATGATTAAGCTTATAGTTCAATCGACTAGTTTCGGCTAACCATTTATGAACAATGTCTTTGTACATGGTTCTGGTACGGTTCATCCTAACCAGAGTGTATATCTTGATTTGTCAATCAAATTTCAAATATTCATCTAACAGTGGATATTGATTGCTTGGTTCCAAATTTATCTTAGCTTACGCAACATATGCTTTGAATTTCATAAAAGAGGAACCTCAAGCAACTGGAATCTTTGAATCCCGACAGTACTTTTGTGTGTCCTAGTTAAAAACTAGATTCGTCCACTTCCTAAAACCTTTTTAGGGTTTAGCGACTAAAAAGACTTCATAGGGATTCGTTAAGCCAGGTCCATCTAACGTTTATCTTGATACGAGTATCCTGATCTTGTTTGATTATTGAGCTTGCTCTATCAATCAAGATAGATAAAAACCACAAAGTTCTCTTCGTCTCGGACTTTGTTGATTCCAAAAATTTAATACTTGTGAGGTGAATAATAATCTAGGCTGCTCTTCAGGACATAAGTCTGGATTTTGGGGTTAGCTAGACTTTGTATATTGCTATCGATTTCAAGTCTCACCTTGATCTACAATCAAAAATAAAATCACACATATAGGCTTATCTGTAGGAGGAAGATTGGTTTAAAGTCTTCAATTGAGTTGATTCAACTCTTAAGATGTAACGGACGTCAACTAAGGGAATCAATTGCGCAGAGTCCTGCTGGGATTCAAGTGGCGTAAGGAGCGCGATTGTAACTGAATTGCTGTCAGGGTTTAATTCGGTCTCAACTAGATTCCAGTCCGGAGTTAATTGGTAGTAGGCTAGTGTCTTTAGCAGTTTAATACAATTTGGTGTTCAATCTGGACTAGGTCCCTGGGTTTTTCTGCGTTTGCGGTTTCCTCGTTAACAAAATTTCTGGTGTCTGTGTTATTTATTTTCCGCATTATATTGTTTATCTTTATATTTGAAATATCACTGGTTGTACGTTAATCAATCAAAGTAGATACTTTCATTCTTGTTTGTTGGATACGACTTAATTGATTCTCTTATATTGATCTTTGGAATCATCCAAGTACTCTCACATGCAAATCAGGTTCACGGATTTTCTCTGTAAACTTTCTGATTGTGGGAGCAAGAGATATAACTATAAATATTATTCCTTTATTGAGATTCAGTAAGTTGAACTCTTGGAATTGTATTTAAGTTTGTCCATACAGGATTCCCAAGAAAAAGTTGGTGGTGTATTTGTGCACTCCCACGTTTTCAGCAACATCTCATAGAAAGCTGGGACTGCCAGCTAAGAATCACCATAAAATTTATGTGGATGCATCATGGATATCCATGGATGAATCATCTGGATTCGCTATAATTCTTAGGTATGATACTGGTGAATTTTGACAAGGAAGGGTAGGACCATCCTTAGCAACTGAACCATAAGAGGTAGAGTAGTAAGAATCTTATAGACAGCACGGTGGGCCAAGAAGAACCTCACCAACTTTAGCATAGAGGATTGCAAGAAGCTTTTTGACTATCTAAATGGGATTCAAACTCTTTTATCAATTTTCTAGGTTTTTGCTTTGTTCGACAAATAGTGTAGCTAACACTCTAGCAAAGGAAGCTAAACACTTTAGTTGTATTGTAAATTGGGATGGTATTCTCCCATTTTGTGTTCCTCAATCTCCAATTGTAGATAAATCTAATGCTGGGAATGGTTCTCTTCCTTCCATGCTAGATGGCTCTACTTCATCTATAACCCGGGTTTCTAACACCATATGTTAGCCCTTCTAATATATTACAATATGCCAAAAAAAAAAAGGTGGGGTATATGTATTTTAATTAAGGGGTATTGGACAAAAGAATGCAGGGTCATTTTGAAGTAAACTGAAAACCCTTTATGCATATATTTTTTGCAGTGACTAAAATGTTCTTGTACTTTTAAATATTTTATGAAAAAATAATCTTTTTTTTCAAACTCGGCACGTTAAAATTAATAATATCGTGTTGATTATAGACAGTCTGACTCCCTATAAGAAGAACAGATGGCGGAGTCGGACTATGGTTACATTTAAAGTTAGAATGACGTTTTTATAGTGAAGCTCTCTTCACAGACTAGACTATTCGAACAAGCATTTCAATGGAGGAGCTAACACTGGGAGTTACAAATGTGAACTCTAGGTTGGTGATTGTATCCAATATAGACCACCCATTTCATAGACACCTGCTTGGTTGCATTAAAGATACTTGTGGTTGTGGATATGAATATTGGTTATCCCCTCGGACGGCTCATTTTTATTCTCTTTCATCAGTTATATCAGTTATAGGCTTATAGTCCAGTTACCTTGAACACCCATTAGACAAAAAAATATGATTTACTCATCAAGACTGACACCTTCACACAACAAATACAAATATGCTCGAGGAAAAATAAAAATAAATAAATACTGCAATACACATCTTTGACAAGATTTCGTAAACTGACGACATGCAATATCCCCACAACAAATTAGTTACATTGGAATGATTACTCGTATCTAATCTAATCAGACGACTGCATATAATCATGACTGTTAAAGCACTGCTCAGTCGAACTCGCAAGCGTTGCTATCTCAAGCTTGTTTTTCAAGTTTAGTTGCCAAAACTATAAGTCTTGATTTCTAGTCTACTTATAGCTAAGTCTCGGATTAGGATAGAAAGTGTAGTTGATCTTTAGACTTCACGACGTTCATGGAATGAAGACGAAGAGCTACCCAAGGGAACTTGTGGAACTTCATCAACAAAAGGTATGTGGAGACTTGAACTCATCTATCACTCAAAAGTATATCTACTATATCTCCTAATTGAGACAAAAGTCGTATTGCTATATAGACTTCAATTACATACATTTGATATTTCGAGCCGAGTTTATCTCGCTTATCTATTTCTCGAAATATGTGTTGGTAAGCTTTCGCTTTAACCAAGTTCATCTTTTATTCTTGACAAAAGTCAAAAGATGATCATGTGAAAATCGCCTTGTAACATCGTACATGATTTGTGTGAGACAGTCATTTGATGTTGACTCAGAATGTTTCGTATTGATCATTCGATCATTTGAAAATTGCTTTCAAGCTAATTGTTTGTGTGAGACAGCTATTGTCGTCTTCCAAGAATGTTTCAATGATTGAAATGAGGATTTAGAACATGTAACCATGATTGGATATAAACATTGTGTGTATTCACATCTGTGTAAAGTCCAAAACCGGGAACCATGGTATGCGTACCCGTACGCATACTGGTTGGTTGTTGGAAGTCCGAGAACTAAGTATACGTACCCGTACGCATACTGGCGGAAGTTCAAGTTCCGTGAATTTCTGCTGGAGTTTGGAAGTGTAATATGGTATGCGTACCCATACCCGTACGCGTACTGGCGAAACCAAACTCAGTCCGGCTACTTAGGTATGCGTACCCGTTTGCATACTTAAGTAGGGTATGTTCTAAAATCGGTTTGTTCACGAACTAATACATTTATATAATAAGGAATGCAATCTTTTGCAAACCGTGGCTATAATGTTCATGAAATGATTCGAGTGAATGAAAATCGATTTTGCTTCAATTGTGTCTTGTATACTTCTATGAGAATATAAACAATTGAACAACTCTCTAACTAGTTTCATTTGAGTTATTTGAACTAGTTATGGTGAAGAAGAATAAGGTTGATATGAGAGTGCTCATATGGCTAACCATTGGTTAACTATTGTTGAACCAACTAAGTGTACACGTTTAGGTACGGACACCATTATCTAAATGATGGTACATTTGATTTGTGTATAACAACCTAAGTTCAATCTAACGGTTGAAAGATATTAGCTTGAATCTAATCAGGTTTTCATCTAACGGTGAATATTGAATGCTCTTTACCAAGGTAACATTGATTGCAAACCCTGATTTGGAGACTATATAAAGGAGAACTCTAGCAACTGGGGAACCTAATCCCTGCACATTCTGTGTGATACTATTTGCGACTAGAGTCGATTCTCCTTTAACCTTAGGTTTTTCCTAAACCCAGTTGGTTAACGACTTAAAGACTTTATTGGGATTGTGAAGCCAGGCCCAACTATTTCTCTGTAGTCGCATGTTCTGATCTTGCTGTTTTCTATTGTGATTGAGTACTATATTCTTTAAGATTTACTCGAGATTTATTCTCCGATAGGCAAGATTGAAAAGTAGTCACAAACATCTTCGTCTCATCGTTTGTGATTCCACAATATCTTGTTTCGTTAATCCACCAGAAATAACCCGTGCCGTAACGGCACGGCAAGAGGCTAACAAAAGTTTAGGTGAATGTCTAATAAGAAAAAGACTAATTCGACATTTATCTAATTAACGATTATATTTAATTATATTTCGAAATGTCCTTAGGTTGAATTTCACAATATGAACTTATGGATCAGGAAGTCTATTACAAATAATTCTTAAATTTGGTTCAAAGTACGGAATAAATGCTGAAATTAAATCTTACTAATCAAATTGATTTATTGTGTTAAATTATTTTATTTTTGATGAATCAAACTAAAACCATATAAGCTCGATCAAGTTTGGACTAATATACAATATCTTTAAGATTGTATCATCAATCCATTTATCAACCCGAAGAATTTTACCAATTGATTTTAGTAAATAAATAAATTTTACATGGTTGTTATCTAGTTTACTTGATAAAGAATTCTTACGTGTAATTAATTAATTATATCTTAAAAAATATCTTTTTGACCCAGTTGTGCTTTCTTCCTGCAAACATACAAAATGAGGGAGGGGATATCATGATCAATAGAGAAATTCTTACCAACATACGAAAAAATATGTTTGTTTTTTAATTCTGCTTGATTGATAATGAAGCTTGACTAATTTTGTAACAAAATAATAATGTCGATGTTGATGGTGGTTTTTAGCTTAGGGTTGAAATCGTAAAACCTTACATCTGATGTGACGTCACTCTGTAAGGAAACGATGATGTGAGTGCTAACCTCTCCACCGGCATATTTATTGAGCCTTTCAATATACTTACATGAAATTTATCCAGACTGGCGAATGTAGCAACCATCCCAGATGTTCTGTAAATTTCGGCGCCTCGCCTATATTCACTTAATAAAAGTTCCTTTCAACGCCTTATATTTTATGTTCTCCGGCTGAACCCTTAATGTTTATATGGCATGACAATTTGTGTTTACTAGCAGCAGAGTAGCACGAATTTCCAAATATCAAGGATAAGGTCTTTGCGTAAGGTATTCAATCAGAAAAAGCATGCTGCTCTCTGGCAATTAACTTAAAAGAACTTTGTGTCAACACATAGAATTCAATCAATCGCCCTGACTAACTTGCATAAGTTAGGGTTTTGCGCCTCGCGCAGTATATCAGACCTTGCTCGTCGAAATTAAACCTAGGCACACTAGGTAATTAATCCGCCATGGATTAGCAGGTGCAAAACCTTGCTCAGAATCAGAGAATAGGGAGCCGCGGCAGCAAAGAGAGGCGTGGCCATGCCTTAGGCCAACTGGCGCCACTTCCATTGGCCATGCCCTTCCTAAACCGGCCCTATTTCTCTCGACCAATCGTGTCGCCTCAAATTAGCCACGAGCACATAAGTTGTGGTTGGGCCCATACTTGTCGGCCCCACTTCCCATCGACCAATCAGGTCGCTCTAAATCCGCCACACTCTCACCATAAGTGTAGCCACGCCCATGCTTGGTCGGCCCTCTTTTAATCGACCAGTCAGGTCGCTCTAAAGCCGCCACACTTTCACCAGAAGTGTAGCCGCGCCTTATGTTTGGCTGGCCCCTTTCCTTGGCCAATCAAGTCACTCTGAACTTGCCACCATACATAAAAGGCCAAACACACCCTGCCGCGCCACCATACTTGCAATCCAAATGCGCCTTACCACAACAACATATTGATCGGCATGCCAACATGCCACTCTGCCGCGGTAGCATGCCACTTTAGCCTTGGCCACGCCGCCAAGCCCTAATTATTACCACGACGCCAAATCCTAGCCTTGGAAATGCCGCCAATCCCTAATTCTTACCACGGCGCCGAATCCTAGCCTTGGCCACGCCGCCAAGCCCTATTCTTACCACAATTCCAATCCTAGCCTTGGCCATGCCGCCAAGCCCTAATTCTTACCACAGCGCCCAATCCTAGCCTTGGCCACGCCGCCAAGCCCTAATTCTTACCACGACGCCAAATCCTAGCCTTGGCCACGCCGCCAATCCCTAATTCTTACCACGATGCCAAATCCTATCCTTGGCCACGCTACAACGCCACATGCGTGTCCATGCCACAACGCCACCGGTATGCCGCCATGTCACGGCTACTGGCATGTCACTAGCATGTCGCTATGCCATGGATCCACCAGGCTACTATGCCAATGGCGTCACTTCGCTATACAACAAGATGCGGCCATAATCAATGGCCACTCTTCCTCATGAGATGCAATCTCAGCCATCCAAGTTCGCCAAAGAACTGACGGACTTGCGGCAAGCCCCGGGAAACCCTTTACGCCATGGCTACGCCATGCGCCACTATGCTAATGGTGCCACTTTGCTACACAACAAATATGTGCACATAATCAACGTCTACCCATCCTCATGAGATGTAATCTCATCCATTCAAGTTCGCCACCAAACTGACAGACTTATGGCAAGTTTTAGGCGACCGACCAAGGCAAGCCTAATAGCATCACTTGTTATTTTCCTATGGCAAAGTCTCTTGACTTTGACTTTCCACACATAGTAACCTGCTACACGTTTTCCACGAAAACACTCGAGACATCAAACATGTCACAAACTGGGGGATACTCATCAGGGTATTGGTCTGGCGGTTTACAGCGTGCGGCGTGCAATGCACCCGTTACAAGAAAGTGTCATGAAGTAGGACAATTAGTGGGGGTGAAAAGTAACGGTGTAAACAATTCATTACCTTCATCATGGAAGCGTAATGGCTGACGGTTACACGAATTCACTTCCCTCATCATGGAAGCATAACGTCTGACGGTTAAACGTTACTCTATTCTTCCACCACTCAATCGTTTCCACTTCCTACAAGACTAGGGTATGTTTCAATATGACTTGTATAAATAGGCTTCACCTATTTTCACCAAAGAACAAGTTTTGGTCAGCAACAATACAGTATCTAGAAATCACCTGGTAGCTTTCCGTTCTGCTAGCCAGTTCTACTCTCAGATACAAGTCATAAACAACCACACCTTCAGAATCAACGATTCTGGTCTCAACACTCTCTTCGCTTCCCTCCATAAGACCAACTCTTCTCCTTCACTTTGTGACCGAAGCAAGCCTGGAACGACCATTTCTTGGTTTAGGTCAGGATTGTACAGATTGATCTCTCGAATCAAAATTACTCCCATGCAGTGCATTGTTTAGGGTTTAGATTCGTTTCTCATCCACACACCCGAAATTACCAAAATCAGCAGAAACAGTTTTCACCCACAAACAATTGGCGACCACAGTGGGAGATTAATCTCTCGATTGCAATAACAATTTTCAATTTCATTTTTTCAATCACGATCTCAAGATGGTAGAACTCAGGTTCGGATCAGCAACAAACCCTGAAAACACTAACGCTGAAATTTTACTCTTGGTATCAACGTTTCTTCCAGTGGCATTAATATGCCACCTTCCAACACCAGCGGCGCGGAAAACTTTCCTTCAGTCGTTACACCTCCAGTCACCAGAGCCAGAGCCGCTGCCGCCACCCCCAACGTTTCTTCAAGTGTAACACCTCCAACAGTCACCAGAGCCGCTGCTACTCCACCATCAGGACGAGAGACTGAGGGAGCCGATCCCTTATTACCATTGCTGATTTGATGGAAATACAAGAAGTTTTGCTAAGGCTCAGACAGACATGGCCACAACTCAAAAGGAGCGAAACAATGAACATCCGAACGATTAGTCAAGGGATTCAGGATTCGGGCGTTAGATTATCATAAACCAAATGTGATCGAGCATAAATTAGTGGAGTTATGCATTAATGCTTTCTGGGGACTCTGTTCACAAAACCATGTAATCTATAACGGAGCATGTGTGTGAGATATTTTACTTCTCTAAGGTGTAGCGCCGAGATATATTTTCAAGCTCTCAGCCGTGTTGCGTTGGCACTTCGAACTTTGCTCCAGGAGACGCTTCTACTTTTCGCTCCAGAAGCCGCTCTGCTTCAACGTTCTCTCCAGAAGTCGCTCTGCTTCAATGTTTTGCTCCAGGATCCGCTTCAACGTTCTCTCCAGAAGCCGCTCCGCTTCAACGTTTCGCTCCAGGAGCCGCTTCAACGTTCTCTCCATAAGTCGCTCCACTTCAACGTTTCACTCCAAGAGCCGCTTCAACGTCTCACCCCCAGAAGCCGCTGGTCTCCAACGTTTCGCTCCAGAAACCGCTTCAACGTTTCTCTCCAAGATCCACTCTGCTTCAACGTTTTCTCCAGAAGTCGACACTCTTCCCTGTCAAGGATCGTGATCACAGCCAGCCAAGATTCGTAGTTGTGGCCACATTTTGATCCATCCCGCCAAACCTCGTGGCCGTGGGAAGTTTACTCACTTACGCATCCAGCCAATCCCTTTGCTTCCATGGACGCCCATGCAATTTCATCCAACCTATTTTGGTTCCCACGACGATGTAGTCTCTTCCGATCACATCTGCTGCCAAGAACTGTTGTTGCTCGTTTGTCAGAGCTTTACCATAGCAACAAACACTACAAAGGTAATCCATATTTCTCCATGTTTTAGTTTCACGTGGCAGAAGTAATAGAGTCACCAGTACGGATGCAAGATGATGTCTTTATCATGGTCAACTCACCGACCATACAAGATAGAAACATGCAAACCACACTTGGGGACTGAGGATCTACACGGGATCCATCACTGTCAAAGCTCAGAAGACATGTCCAACCAAAAATCATAGCCACGACAAGGTCATCCACCCTTCAAAGGTGTAGCGTAAGAATATCATCACCTCTCTATCTAGAAGGCGCCTGCAACACTTTACGAGGCCGCGACGGATCCCAAGCCTACTCAAAGAAAACAACTTCAGTAACCAAAGAGAAGTGTGACTGGGGACTGCTCATCAAGGTTTATCCCCGACAACAATCAAGCATTCATGAGATAATTCCAGAGACGCGGCTGAAACATTTTTCTTGAAGAGACAGAGGGACCCACGATTAACGACATAACTCGCTCACTTCTACCTCTTTGTTATCCAGAATGTTTTGTCCATGTGATATTCCAAGCATCCCAGCATCACATCCAGGAGAGTATGATAAGATTGTATCAAATCCCATAGGCGTGGATTCAAGGCGATGCAATTAAAGTAGACTACATTTGGGGACTGAAGCCTCCTTCGTGTTTAGAAGCTTAAACGCAGTCACCACCTTACCAGTGAATGCAGCAGAAGCACATCTCCCACGAGAAAATAGGTTCAGGATAATTACACATGGGGACTACCAGAATGGGATTCCTTCACTGCCCTCAACCAGGTTATTTCCAATTTCAACATCATCATTGTCAAAGTTTTACGATCCGCAAGAATTTCTCAACATGAAGTCGTACACGCGCATCAAAGACCCAAAAAGTACGCCATATAGATACATTCACATATCCGGACACGCCATCGGATCTAACAGAAATATAAATGGGGACTGCTCACCGCATCCCGTTCTATGCAATAGTCCAAGATTCAGAAGATGGTTCAAAGGATGTCGCTTGGAACGAAGTCCTTAAAGACTTGATATCAGCACATCGCTACTTCACCCAATGGTTCTAGAAGATTTCGACCATGCAAGCATCCACAACATATCATCATCGCAATCAGAAAGTCCAGGCACCAAATTACCTAAAATCAAGGATGGACCAACAACGCAACCATAATCTCCAAGATTATCCCTTACATGATCATTGTCGAGCACATATTTCATTCATCTATCCCAAGATCGCAATGGAGTTTGGTAAATTTGGAAATCCACTGGAGAGGTTAGATACTCATTCTTCTGGAGTCAGAGCCTTATTACACATTCTGGAGAAGACCGATGGTACTGTTGGGTGGATACATGCGAGAGCACCTACCTTTGAGTTCTCCTGGCTTTCCCTGCTGTTGATTATAACTATTGGAGATTGCTTTGTTGCCATTAATGCTCGCTCTACTACCGCTGACAAATGACGAAGAGGAGCCAGATGCTGCAGATGAAAGCATGGAGCCGGACGAACAACAAAAACAGAAGAGGGTCGATACCCCTTTTTATACGAACGCAGTTTCTAGAGTTTGAACAGAATAGGGATTCCTTATTGCTCCATGAACGGGAATAGATGACTAGGCGCACCACACTCATGCTCCATAGCCGAACAAGTAGTGTGCCAATATCTCCGCTCCATGACCGAACCAGCAGCGCGCCAGCACGAGATACACCAGTCGCTCAACCTAGATCCATGGATCCAACACTCCGTGGTCAAGATAACTCTCCATGGCTCCAGCACTCCGTGGTCAAGCTAACTCTCCATGGCTCCAGCACTCCGTGGTCAAGCCAACTCTCCATGACTCCCGCACTATATGGTTAAGTTAGCGCCAGCGCTCCAGCATTTCGTGATCCATCCAGCAATCCTTCCAAGTGACATTTCCACCGTTCCACGGACTGAAGCCATCAGCGCCACCATCACCATCTGAAGCCAAAGTTCCAGCGATATCATCACCGTTTGGTATCCAAAGTTCCAGCGCTATAGTTCCACCATTCCACAGACTGAATCCAGTTTCCACCATTCCATGGACTGAAGCCAGTTTCCACCATTCCATGACCTAGATAGCGCCATCTTAGCCGTTCAAAGCAGCGCCATCTCCACCAGCCAAGGAAACGCCATCTTGGCCGTTCAAAGCAGCGTCATCCACCGTTCTACGAATCAGGATCCAGTCGTGCCATATCTGCTTCTCCTTGATCTAGCCATCCAAGTGCCATCCACCGCTTCACGGACCTAGCCAACATCACCGCTCTACGTACCTAGCCAACAGCGCTGCTCCGCGGATCTAGCCAGCAGCACCATTCCATGGATGTAGCCAAGCAATCAGCGTCGTCTATCATTCATCCATCATTCAAAGCCAACAGCGCCATCTACCTTTCCTAGCCAACCAGCGCCAGTTGCAATGTCACCTTTGCTGATCAATAGCCAAAGCTGCAGCGCTGATGCCAATACCCTATGGCCAAGCCGAATTTATGCAAAACCATCAATACATGGATCACGGATTCCTCATACCTTCCGCTAAAGGTTATTTGAATTTCCTAGGAAATCTCTTCACGTCTTGTCCTTTCGATTTTACTCTTGTCTGTCACCATCTCATGCTTACCCCGCAACAACGCCGTTGTTACGTGCTAAGCAGGGGACTTAATGTTGATGGTGGTTTTTAGCTTAGGATTGAAATCGTAAAACCTTGCATGTGATGTGACGTCACTCTGTAAGGAAACGGTGCCGTGAGTTCTAACCTCTCCACCGACATATTTATTGAGTCGTTCAATATACTTACATGAAATTTATCCAGACTTGCGAATGTAGCAACCATCCCAAATGTTCTGTAAATTTTGGTGCCTTTCCTATATTCACTTAATATAAGTTCCTTTGAATGCCTTCTATGCTATGTTCTCCGGATGAACCCTTAATGTTGATATGGCATGACAATTTTTTTTCACTCGCAACAGAGTAGCACGAATTTCCAAATATTAAGGATAAGGTTTTTGTGTTAGGTATTCAATCAGAAAATGCATGCTGCTCTCTGGCAATGAACTTAAAAGAACTTTATGTCAACACATAGAATTTGTTATGTACCTAGATGTACAATAACATGATTTGGATCATAAACACTGATAATATCTCAATTCTCACGAATCAAGCCTATTGGTTCCGAAGAACACAACCTAAAAATCGAATAAACGATTCAATTGATTATAATTTTCTTAAGAGATTCATTACAGACTCTTGGATTATATATCTAGGTCTACCATACATAAGATCAAACGACCACTGGCAACCCAGATGGTTACATCCTAAGCCACCCTTACAATTGATAAAGACAACCAAAATAACCCAAGTACTATTATTGTCTCTAATACTATATTTACTGACACTAAATGGGATATGGGCACCTCCTCTCCTAGCCAGGTACATGACAATACCTTCCCCTCCAAAACATCCTTGTCCTCAAGGATGAAGATTAAAGCCAACTGTTTTTGTTTAAGTGTCTTCTCATGTGATTGTGTTAGGAATGCACCGTCAGTAGCAATAGCTCTTACCTTGAAATTTGAAAGTCGTAGGGTCCATATAAATTTTGCACAAAGATCTTGCTCACTTCCACCTTCAACAGTTGGTATCTTCTCATACATGTGGCCCATGGACTTGTCAAGATCCACTTGTTGCTTGAGGTTCCTTCTAATCTCAGAAAGTAATGCAACTACACAGACTGTGGCAGCAACATGCAGAGTTAAGTGAGTCAAAAAAACAAAAATTGTTGGATGTAGATGCAAGGTCCTCTCCCACTTGTTGGTACAGTCATTGTAGTTCCCTTGATTATGTGCTAAAAGACCAGTACCCAAACTGCCAGCGAATACCCTCGTGAGGTCCTTAAACACTGTATCACCAAGCACACTAGTCAATTGATCTCTTCCCCCATCAATCTTGACCTTACACAAAATAAGATGACGCAGCTGATTCAACATTTCTTCAGCTTTCAGAATTTGACAAGGAATAAAACTTTTGGATGCAAGTCGTTCTGGTTGTTCAGAAACTGCAGTATAGACCCTCACCTCATATGTGAATTTTATGTCACAAGTGACAGCATAAACTTCAGTGATAAATGGCCATGATGCAAATACATGTTGATGAGTCATCTGTGGTAGTAGCGGTAAGAGCAACACGGGAATAGTGTAGATTGTAGTGTGAAAACCACCGAAGGGGTTGTGCTTGTAAAGTGTCATCAGGTGCGCAAGACTAGCAACCATGAGAAACAACTGACCACACAGTTCTGGTGTACTGCCAACCTCCTTTTTCCGTGCCATTTGAAGTATCAAAATAAACCATAGAATATAATCTGGATGCGGCATTTGAGTAACCAACTGACTAGCATCACACCTTTCTCCATCGATAACAAACTCAAACACATGCAAGATTCCAAACCACATAACCAAATGGTACTCAAATTCCAAAATCAGCTCATAAGCAGATTTGCCATCATAAGCATCCGTGAAAATCAACCCCTTACTAACAATCAAACAAGAAGTAAAATAGAATTTGGAAATATGTCTATCAAAAACAGAACCTCTCGCTACAGGTGCAATTTCTTTACCACGATCAAATATGATGCGAAGAAACTCAGCAGTAGGTAAACTGACACATATAAAAGCTATAAGAATTATGTATTTGAAGAAGTATACCTTGCTGAAATTGATTGTGTAGAAACCGATTTGTGTAAGAAGCATATCGAAAGACTGAACATTGCAATTCTGAGTTATTGTGTTGCCGTCTTGGAGTAGGCAGTCTTGCAGCTTACCACCTACATCACTGTCACCCTTTCCAACCAACACAAACATGATTAGATATAAATATTGAAATTTTGTATGGTACCGTAGCTTATAGGCCAGTTCAAGAACGTATCCTCGATAGTCAAAGCATTTATCCACCAAGATAGTGAAAGTATTAAATGGATATGGTTGTGAATAATGCGTGCTAACAATGAAGACTGCAAAGCAACCATAACACAAACATTGGTCCGCCGTTGCTCCTCTCTTACACCGTTCACAGAATGTGTCCCCTGTAGCATAAAGCAAACCAGTTGGAAGTCTAATAGAAGGATCCGGAATCCAAGCAGAATTATTTTCGCGACTGAAGCCCATAATCGTTTGTGAAAGTTCCTCTCCAAAAGATGCATTATAGGCTCTAAGAATTCGATCAAACCAGCTACAATAGGCTGCATAAACCACCAACATATGAAGAAGAATATACCATAGTTGCATTACAAGGAATTCATGATGAAAGACAGTTGAGGTATCACAAGAAGTAAGCCAGAGGGCACATTTAAAAATCTCTAGGTTAACACCCAATGATCCGAGAGAATGAACTGCAATCTCATGAAGTAACCCACAGTACAGCTTCCTCATTACAAGCATTTGGAGACACCACAGTAAAACATCACCAATATCACCAGTTTTGAACACCAACAAGATATAATCCCTAGAGGATGAATGTAATTGAAACCCATGTCTAAAAAACAGCTGATAAACGAAATTCCCATTGTTTGCATTCCTCGCAATTAAACAAACATACAGGACAAACAAACAAGAATCAGTTAAACCCCAACTGAACTCATAGGCACCAGTAAAATAAGAGTATCCATTCTATGATTTCAAGCACACATCAATTTCAGAACAATTAGCAAAAGGAGAAGTCTGGAAACCGAGCTCGATCTCTTTTCTGTGATCCAATAATGAACGAATATGATAAAAAAGAAGAGTAACAAAATCCTTACAATTCAATTTGCTGTCAAGAATGATTATATCCTTTGAGCTTGCAAGGTGTTCATAGCTATTCTGAATAATAATTAATCTAGCAAACAAGAGTAACAAAAATCTACTCCTCTCAGGCATTTGAACGAACATCTTCTTTGCATCCAGAATTGCAAAATCATTAACACAGAATCGAGGAAACGAGTGTACAAACCACAAATTTAAGTCATACCCCAAGCTAGGAATCAATTGCTCAAGGTTTTTCTCAGAAGTAAATGATGATAAAACAGCATACTTACCTCGATCAAATAAGCATCGAGTATTATCAAGATGGAGAAAAAAGCAATCCATAGAGAGTAACTTGTTGTGATATAAGAACAACTCCTTCAAGTACTCAGGATTTTTGCAAAGCTCCTCAAAAAAATTGAAGCAATTTAGCATCTCAAAATCTTTCACGCCGTCAATTTTGGCTTGAATCAACTTGGAGAAGACATTCATATATGATTTTGCAATTTCCTCAAATTGTACCCTCACACCTTGAAGTGAATCAACACCTTCGTTTTCAACAAATAAAAATTGGGGAATTAAATCCAATTGGATAGAATCATCATCTTCTTCAAAGAAATAAGAAGGAATCAACTCTAAATCTGAAGATTCATCACCATCTGTAGAAGCGACTTTGACTCGGCAAGGAGATGGAAGAGATGGAGCAGTATCTCTAAGGAACAAGATATGTTCTAATTTATTTTCTGCCATATCTAACTATTTTATCCTTCTCGCAAGCCAGTAATCACGAGATGAACAGTTAGTCGTTTCCAACCACATCTTATACATCCTCCTACACATATCTAAACCTTCTCTTTCTAACGTTTCCAGCTTCATAATTGGAACAATTTTTCCATTCATTTCCACCCATTTTTCACTTGATAAACTCTGAATTTCAAAGAACTGTTGAAGTTCCTCCATTGATAAATGATACCCAGGAAAGTGAATCTGATACCAAATGTTATGTACCTAGATGTACAATAACATGATTTGGATCATAAACACTGATAATATCTCAATTCTCACGAATCAAGCCTATTGGTTCCGAAGAACACAACCTAAAAATCGAATAAATGATTCAATTGATTACAATTAGCTTAAGAGATTCATTACAGACTCTTGGCTTATATATCTAGGTCTACCATACATAAGATCCAACGACCACTGGCAACCCAGATGGTTACATCCTAAGCCACCCTTACAATTAATAAAGACAACCAAAATAAGCTAAGTACTACTACTGTCTCCAATACTATATTTACTGACACTAAATGGGATATGGGCACCTCCTCTCCTAGCCAGGTACATGACAGAATTCAATCAATTTCCCTGACTAACTTGCAGAAGTTAGGGTTTTGCGCCTGGCGCAGTATATCAGGCCTTGCTAGTCGAAATTAAACCTAGGCAAACTAGGTAATTGATACTCCATGGATTAGCAGGTGCAAAACCTTGCTCAGAATCAGAAAACAGAGAGTCGCAGCAGCAAAGGGAGACGTGGCCATGCCTTAGGCCAACTGGCGCCACTTGCCATTGGCCACGCCCCTTCCTAAACCGGCCATATTTCTCTCGACCAATCGTGTCGCCTCAAATTAGCCACGCGCACATAAGTTGTGGTTGGGCCCATACTTGCCGGCCCCACTTCCCATCGACCAATCAGGTCGCTCTAAAGCCGCCACACTCTCAACAGAAGTGTAGCCACGCCCATGCTTGGTCGGCCCTCTTTTAATCGACCAATCAAGTCGCTCTAAAGCCGCCACATTTTCATCAGAAGTGTAGCCGCGCCTTATGTTTGTCCGAACCCTTTCCTTGGCCAATCAAGTCACTCTGAACTTGCCACCATACATTAAAGGCCAAACGCACCCTGTCGCGCCACCATACTGGCAAGCAAAACGCGCCTTACCACGACAACATATTGATTGACATGCCAACATGTCACTCTACCGCGGTAGCATGCCACTTTAGCCTTGGTCACGCCGCCAAGCCCTAATTCTTACCATGGCGCCAAATCCTAGCCTTGGCCACGCCGCTTAGCCCTAATTCTTACCACGACGCCAAATCCTAGCCTTGGCCATGCCGCTAAGCCCTAATTCTTACCACGACGCCAAATCTTAGCCTTGGCCACGCCGCCAAGCTCTAATTCTTACCATGACGCCAAATCCTAGCCTTGGCCACACCGCCAAGCCCTAATTCTTACCACGGTGCCAAATCCTAGCCTTGGCCATGCCACAACGCCATAGGCGTGGCCATTCCACAACGTCACTGGTATGCTGCCATGCCACGGTTACTAGTATGACGCTATGCCACGGCTACTGGCGTGGCGCCATGCCACGGCTACTGGCGTGCCGCTATGTCATGGATACGCCACTAGCATGCCGCTATGCCATGGCTCCACCAGGCTACTATGCCAATGGCGTCACTTCGCTATACAACAAGATGCGGCCATAATCAATGGCCACTCTTCCTCATGAGATGCAATCTCAGCCATCCAAGTTCGCCAAAGAACTGACGGACTTGCGGCAAGCCCCGGGAAACCCTTTACGCCATGGCTACGCCATGCGCCACTATGCTAATGGTGCCACTTTGCTACACAACAAATATGTGCACATAATCAACGTCTACCCATCCTCATGAGATGTAATCTCATCCATTCAAGTTCGCCACCAAACTGACAGACTTATGGCAAGTTTTAGGCGACCGACCAAGGCAAGCCTAATAGCATCACTTGTTATTTTCCTATGGCAAAGTCTCTTGACTTTGACTTGCCACACATAGTAACCTGCTACACGTTTTCAACGAAAACACTCGAGACATCAAACATGTCACAAACTGGGGGATACTCATCAGGGTATTGGTCTGGCGGTTTACAGCGTGCGGCGTGCAATGCACCCGTTACAAGAAAGTTTCATGAAGTAGGACAATTAGTGGGGGTGAAAAGTAACGGTGTAAACAATTCATTACCTTCATCATGGAAGCGTAATGACTAACGGTTACACGAATTCACTTCCCTCATCATGGAAGCATAACGTCTGACGGTTACACGTTACTCTATTCTTCCACCACTCAATCGTTTCCACTTCCTACGAGACCAGGGTACGTTTCAATATGACTTGTATAAATAGGCTTCACCTATTTTCACCAAAGAACAAGTTTTGGTCGGCAACAATGCAGTATCTAGAAATCACCTGGTAGCTTTCCATTCTGCTAGCCAGTTCTACTCTCAGATACAAGTCATAAACAACCACACCTTCAGAATCAATGATTCTGGTCTCAACACTCTCTTCGCTTCCCTCCCTAAAACCAACCCTTCTCCTTCACTTTGTGACCGAAGCAAGCCTGGAACGGGCATTTCTTGGTTTAGGCTAGGATTGTACAGATTGATCTCTCGAATCAAAAGTACTCCCATGCAGTGCATTGTTTAGGGTTTAGATTCGTTTCTCATCCACACACCCGAAATTACCAAAATCAGCAGAAACAGTTTTCACCCACAAACAGTAGAATACTCTCAAAATAAATTTGCATTGAATTTATTTAATTTAAATGAAGAAATCCAATCAATATTGAATTTTATGACCCTAATTATGAGGGAACCCAATCAGTTTAAATTCATAATATAAGAGGTTACAACTCTTACATCTGTCGGATGTCTTTGGCTAAGATGCAATGTTTGTCTCTCAAAATGTTATCCATCCGTCCAAACTCAAAAACCCATTCTGTTTTGTATTATAGATTAAGATTATTGTGAAGTGATTGATAGTACTAGGTTGTTCTTCGGGAATATAAGTCCGGTTTATCAATTGGTTCCTGTTCACCTTGATTTATCAAAAGACGGAACAAAACTCGTAGGTATATCTGTGGGAGACAGATTTATCTATTCAATTGACTTTTCTGTGTAAGGAAGATTTGTTTATCAAGTCTTCGACTTTGGGTCGTAGAAACTTTTAGTTGTGGGTGAGATCAGCTAAGAGAATCAAGTGCGCAGAATCCGGCGTGGTTCAAGAGGCGTAAGGAACACAACTGTACCTTGATCAGTGTGAGATTGGTTAGGGATCAACTACATTCCAGTCCGAAGTTAACTGGTAGTAAGCTAGTGTTTGTAGCGGCTTAATACAGTGTGGTGTTCAAATATGGACTAGGTCCCAGGGTTTTTCTGCATTTACGATTTCCTCGTTAACAAAATTTCTTGTGTCTGTGTTATTTCTTTTCTGCATTATATTTGCTCATATAATTGAAAATCACAGGTTGTGCGTAAGTTCAACCAATTGTGAATCCAACCTTTTGTTGTTGATTAAATCGATTGACACTTGGATATTGGTTTCTGATACCTTGAGTCTGACTGTCTGTAATGACCCATCCTTCCACCGATACTGTCCCCATTTAGCCACTGTGGTTATCCGGAAGTGTGGGGTTTTCAACGGGCATCGTTGCGGTAATCCAGCAGAAACTTCCCGGATGGTCATCCATCCCTGGATTACTGCCGCCCGAGCACGCTTAACTATAGAGTTTTCTGCCAACTCTGGAGCCAATTGTGCTGAAAAGGCCTTGGTGTTAGGAAAGGAAAAACCATTACCTATATTCCATTCAATCGGAGAACCACTGCCGAAATTGGGGTATTACAATACCACCACCTTAAATTGGAGCCGCCCTCGACTCCAGAATATTTATATACAAGCCCAGATCTCCGACGTTCCCTACCCCTCATGAGAAGCACCTGGACCAACCCCGTCCAGCGTACCTTTCCACTCTCGACAGGTGACTCGTCGTCGGCTCTGATATCATTGGTAATGACCCGTTCCTCCACCAATATTGTCCCCACTTAGCCACTGCGGTTATCCTACAGTGTGGGGTTTTCAACAGGCATCGCTGCAGTAATCCAGCAGAAACTTCCTGGATGGTCACCCGTCCCTGGATTACTCCCGCCTGAGCACGCTTAACTATAGAGTTTTCTGCCAACTCTAGAGCCAATTGTGCTGAAAAGGCCTCGGTGTTAGGAAAGGACAAACCATTAGCTATATTCCATTCCATCGGAGAACCACTGCCGAAATCGGGTTATTACAATAAAGTCATTCATCAATGATTCAACACAAGTCACATACAAACCATGAGTTCACAGTACGAAAACCTTGGTTCGTACACCCACCTATCGTTTATCGGCATGGACAACCTCCATCGATGGTCAGGAACAAAAGTTTCTATGGGGATCATACCCATCTGCTCTCTGGGATCATTACCCGTTTCATTCACGGTACGAAAACCTTGGTTCGTACACCACCTATCGTTTATTGCACGGACAGCCGCCATCGATGGTCGGGAAACACAAGTTCCCATGGGGATCATTACCCATCTCTCAGGGATCATTACCCGCCGTTAGCATGAAACCATATTCCACCTAACGGAAAAACATGAACTCATTTCCTTTTGAAAATCATTTTTTTATACAAACAAGCAACCATGGATTACAACATATGACAAACAACAAGAGTTTCTTTTCGGCATTTATGTAAACAAGCTAACTGCACACATTTTATATCATATATCTCAGGGTGATTACTTTATCCCATCTTCCTAAAATACTAGGAGAACATTCATAACTCCATAAACAACCACCTGTCCAAAATTCACACCAAACCAACGGTTCAAACAAAACATATTCGTTATATATGATCCTTCTAAAAACTGGGCAGATAAAATCATATTAGAATAATATTCACAATAAATTCATATCAATCTCAAATCAAGCAATTCCAAAGCAAAATGAAAGATAAGATTTTTATCTGCAACTTTTGTTAAGACCTAAAATCATTTTAACATCATTAAGACTGCCTGAGAACATCAAAACCGCAGCAAAACAAAACTGTTCAGAATTTCAGAAATCCTTATCGAAACTAAAACAAACATGCAACGGTGAATTTACGGTGGATTGTTCTCAAATTTTAACCAGTGATACCCAATTATGTTATCTACTAATAATCGAAGGCGGATCATCAATCAAATGTATCTAATTATACTGATAAATTTCAGAATTATAATGATATAAGATTAAACAAAATAAAAAAGATTAAAGTATAGAAAGAAACACAAAGAGAAAGGGACTAAACATTCTACCTTTTATTAGATATAATCTCCTCTAAGTTCTCCATAGATTCTTTTCTAAAAACCTAGCTTCATCTCCTTCTCTTTCTCTCTAGCTTTTGGTTTTCTAACATCTAAAACTTTCTTCCCAAATACATTTCTCCTTATTTATACTAATATTATCATTAATACTAAATCTCATATTTATTATTTTAGTTATTATTTATTTAACTCTATAATTGTCTCTTCATTTTTCTTACATTTTATTCTCTTATTATTTATTTGTTAAAATAAAATTATAAGTAGGTGATTATTTATATACAATGTTTTTACTAACTATAAGAAGAAACATTTCTAAATGTCTAAGTTCTGATGTCACAACCTAGACTACGGAAAGCAAAGCGACTCAACAAAAACCCAAATAACAAGGTTAACTAAGTTGGGTAAACCCGACCCGAAAAGGTATATAAAAATATAAAGTATTACACTGTCTAGTTGATTCTCTTTAAAGTATATTGGAGTTAGTCCATACAGATTGCTAAGCGAAATATTGGGTGTGGTTGTTAGACCCCCGCTTTTTCAATGATATTCCCATCAAGTTCTTATACATAGGATAGAAGGATTTTGATTGGTACCACTACTGTTGATTTTTCAGTGGCTTCTGCTTATGAATGTATAAGAAAGAAATTTCAAATTTTGCACTGGACAAAAACAGTTTGGCACAAGAACTTACATCCTAGTATCTCTAGCAATATATGGAAACTGGTGAGAGGAGTTGTCTCAGCTGATGACAAGATTAAGAAAGAAAGTTCCAGTTGGCTTCAAGATGTCCTTTTTGTAAAATGCTGAGGAAAACTTGGATCATATTCTTTGGTATTGTAACTTCAGTGAAATCATATGGAGTTGGCTTGGAAGAATTTTTAGCTTCACTAATCCCAAATCATTTGTAAACATCCTTACATTTGCTAAACAAAAGAGTCCATCGGTGAAGGAAATTTGGAGAGTTGCAGCTCTAGTCACTTTAAAAGAAATATGGTTCTTGAGAAACAGAATGGTATATGAAGATGACAAATTGAACCTGGAAGCTTTAAAGAAGAGGATTACTCTGGTAACTAAGGAAAGTGATGTGAGAATGTGAGGATCTATGTATTCATCTTATGACTTGCAAATCTTGAATTTTTTTGGCTTAAAGTGTAGAAGAGCGGAAGCACCAAAGATAACTGAAATTTATTCACTCTTCCTGACCCAACTTTCTTTCTCATCTGTTGTGATGGTGCCTCAAGAGGAAACCCAGGTGCAGCTGGTTATGGATTTATTTGCAGGAGTGGGAATGGAGTTTTTAAGTTTGCAATGTCAGGAGGATTAGGCCTTGCAACTAATTTTCTGGCAGAAGTCTTTGCTATCATCTTTGCAGGGGAACGGGCAGTACATCATCACATTCAAAAAAGTTTGCTTTAGAACCGACTCTCACGCAGTGATTGTAGCTTTCCAATCAAGAAAAATTCTCTGGTGGGTCATTACAAGATGGAATAGAATCACAGATTCTCTACTTGAATGGTACTTCACCCATAGCTATAAAGAGATAAACTTCTCAGCTGATTTCTTGGCTAAGAAGGGGTCTGGACTAGCTAAAGGTGAAAGAAGAATTTATAATAGTCGTCCAAGTACCAGACTACCCATATTACTGATTTAGCTAGTTTTTTTCTTGTCTTTTGTTTGTTTTTGGTAATTTTTCTGTTTTTTTACCCTGTTGAAGGGGTGGTTTTGTAACTTTGGTTTACCTCTTGACTTTTAATTATAAATGAGTATTATCAAGCAAAAAAAAAGAGGAACTTTTTATATACGCCTGCTTCTGCTTGGCTGCGTTAAAGATACTCGTGGTTGTGGATTTGAATATTAGTTATAGCCCAGATACCTTAAAAACCCATTAGACAAAAAAATGATTTATTCATCAAGACTCACCTTTTCTTCACACCACAAATACAAATATGCTTCGCAACGGCCCCTAGCTCAACTGGTCATTCCCGTTTCCCAAAGTTTCATGCGCTCCACGAGGTTCCAGGTTCGAGTCTCCAATGACGTAATGTTGCTTGTCCTCCTTGTGACACAATCTCAGCCCTCCTCCCGCTTCGGATTCCTGTAGTAGTGCGTTGTTGGAGCTTAGCTTGTTAGGCTTCCAACTAGTTAATGTAATACTCTTTATCTAATTATTATAATAATAATAATAATAATAATAATGCAATACACATCCTTAACAAAAACTCCTACACTGAAGACATGCAATATCCCCACGATAAACTATGTAACTTTCATTGGAATGCTTACTCGCATCCGGTCTAGTCAGACGACTGCATATAATCATGACTTGGGTACTAGGAATGAAAGGATCCCAAATACTGTGGATGTGATCGTAAGTGCAATAAGTAGAACTGCAGCAAGGACCGAAACAATTGTCCATGGATTGCTGAAGTATTCGCGTTTCAAAGCTGCTTTCCAAATATGCCGACGCTTCTTGTAGTACTTGTTTATTCCAATGGTATATGGAGCATAATAATTGTTGTCGTTACATATCTCAACAGAAAGCTTGTTAAAGATATCAGCGACGTCTTCATCACAGCCTAAATAACTGGTGATTATTTCTTGTTTACGAAGAACCTTAACATCATCTGGAGAATTTATGAGGCAATCCATTAAAGTAGCATACGAACTCATAACATGGCTTCCTTTGTATAATTGCTCACAGGCGATAAGATTTCTAAACAATGTCTCAGTTCCATCGCAGAGATATATAGGAGGGATCTCCAAAATACCTTCTTCTCTCCTGAAATTAACATCCAAAAAACTTCCTTTGGTAGATCCCTTTTTGAACTTGACTCCTGCACGACTTAGCTCTGTCGCACTTGGTATGAATTCCATCCTGCGTGAGTTATATGAATACGAATCCTTATTCTCATCGATAGGTCCAACCGAAAAAACTCTCACGAACTTACGACATAGTAGTTGTAGCTTCGTGATTAGAGTTTGAATAAATAGTTTCATGGATGAATATACTGGTTCTGTGGACTTGACTACTTTGTTGTCCTTCAACTTCAGCAGAATCTTTAAGATTTTCCATGACGATGGCGAGCTAATGGCCGGATCTTTTTTGCCATTTTGGTGTAATATAAAAAGAAAATCTAGCAAATGCTCAGCGTTTTCACACTGATCTGGATGTGTTTTGAGAAGATCTTTTTCAGTTGGCAGCATATACAGAAAGGAACTGCTCTTGAAAAATTGAATAACCAACATTTCAAGGGACGTGCCCTCTGGGTCTGGCTGATCAATAAGAACCGCATCTAGAATTATGTTGAATAAGCATTTAAGGACAAACCATGGGATTTGGTTTTCAAGAAGTAGCAAATCATGCCGCACCGCTATCGACAGCCAATCATTACAGTACAAAAGGTCATCGAAAATGTATTTGTCTTGGCATGGTCCGGCTAAAAACCCAATAATGAACAAACCATCAATCACCATCATTTCTACGAATTCCCGCCCTCTGTCGAGGTCAATTGGTTCTGAATAACGCTCACGAATTATAGTTTCCATCTTCTCAATAGACGAGATACATTCCTCTAATATGATCGACCACCCTTCTGCTGTAACTAGCTTTCCCGAGGAGTCCAACTTAATAGTGTGAGTTGTTTCTTCTTCTTTTTTGAATTTTTGGTTAGCTGTTTTGGTGAGGAGGTTGTGCGCATACAGAAGCTTCAAATCTTGTGTTGCTTGTAAGCTGTCATTTTTACAGTGGTATGGACCAATAGAGATCGCCTCAGGCTTGTAGACACTAGGCTCGATCATTTTGTGAAACTTTTCTGGAACCCTGTGAATTGAACATCCTCCTTTTTTACGCGAACGAGGTGCACTGGTTTCAAGCTTCTCCTTAATGGAAGAAGCAATCAGTTCTTGCATACTGATTGAAACGTGTGGCTTTTCATCTGGAATCGACTTCTCTTGCACTGGGCTCGACTCCATTTTGTCGAAAAAAATGTATAGAGTGATGATCAACCTTAGAGCTAGCAGATGAAAGATATAATAGATCTGAAACTTGGTAATCTGATTTCCTTCGAGTTGGAGTACTCGATATTTATATATGTATTAGACCATCAAAACTGCAATGCATAGGGTGAAGAGTTGGTAATCATAATGGTAATATGCTATATAAAATGGAGTCAACCATATCTGGGAGAAGAAAATGGTGCTAACTTATGAGTAAAAATCGGAAAACAATTAAAAAGACTCCTGGAAAGACTTTGGATTTCCACTGGATTAGGTATGAAAAACTTAATTACCTTAGTTTAAACTGAATTATTGCTCAAGCTGTTCTAACTAAACGTTGTTGTGGCTTCTGTCCAAAGGAAATAAGATTTGGACAACATTTTCGTGTAATCCAGTTTTCAAGAACCTACATTTGTTGTGGCTTCTGTACTAGTCAGACATTCAGGCTTCTACGTCTAGGTTCTAACTAAACGCTGGATAGCAGTTGCAGTTTAGTCCAGCAACCGTTTTACAGAAACACATGATGCAATGGACGTTACACATGATACTAATACACATAAGTTTGAGGTAATTTTTTTAACTCTTATTTTACCAGAGAAATACATTTGCTTTGCAGAACAAGTGGATGTATATTAGTATTCCATTAGGTGAGATGTCGCTGCCAAATGAGAATGTAAAATTTGTCCGTTGTGAATTCGCATCCTATATATTTCTACCAGATGAGAATGAGAAATGCAATATTTTTCCCGCACGCCAGCAAACGGGACTATAGATGATGATGCCAAACAGATAACACAGCGATCAGTTGACAGCCTCGTTTAAACCGTTGGATGATGAACTACTGCTGATGCAAAGATGGTCGAGATATTTTCATCAAATCCGTTGGAGTGAATTTCATTGGGGACACTGGATCCTATGTTCTTGGGAGTTCGGTTCAGTAGTTATAAAGAAGGGAGGACTTTTAATCTACTTTGATATGACATTTTACTTAACAATGGAAATCAATGTTGACCCTTTACTGGCATGTGAATGTCTAGCTATCAACTGAATGTCTAGCTATCAACTGAATTTTCTTTTACGTATTTTCAAACGACCCTTTACTGGCATGTGAGTTGAGTGGCGAACATCAATTGTTCCCCTGCTTATGGTGAAGTTATTAGTCTAGTTTCTTCCCTTGTGGCAGTGCATGCCCTCTTAAAGTGCATCAGAAGTTAAAGACTTGGGAGATCACTGACTGACTTTCATATGCATCATCAGAATTATGTATCAACAAAGGGTGATTACTATTGATAGAGATGCCTGCGACTTTCTTCTACTGATGCATAGAGATCGAAGGCTATTATTGGGGCGTCACATTACATTAGAGGGGCGTCACCTAATAGGACAAAAACGGGTCACTCATAAGTAATATCAAAAACCCTTTATCTCAAATAATTTTGTAATGACTAAACAACCCTTATTTAGTTAATTTTAATTTAATTTAATTAGATAAAAATTAAATTAATAAATTTTGTTGTATACTTGGTGAATTCCGGGACAAAGTTTTTGTGGGAAGAAAAACTGGTCGTAAAATAAACTTCTACGGTTGGAAATAATCCAAATCTAGACGTAAAATCACTTATACGGTTGGAAATATTTCAAACCTAGACGTAAAATGAGCTTCTACGATTGGAACTAATTCAAACCTGGGCAAATAAAATTCTACGGTTGGAATTAATCCACACTTGGACGTAAAATCACTTCTACGGTTGGAAATAATCCAAACCTGGACGTAAAATCACTTCTACGGTTGGAATTAAAAGAAAACTGAACGTAAAATCGGATTCTACAATTGGAATTAAAAGAAACCTGGACGTAAAATGAGCTTCTACGGTTGGAACTAATCCAAACCTGGACGTAAAATTACATGCAAATAAAATTTTATGGTTGAATTAATCCAAACCTGGACGTAAAATCACTTCTAGTTAAAGGGTAATCTAGACATTTTATATGTGTTAGGATCTCCCATAACCACTTTTTTGGACATTAAGAATCCAAATGAAACCCCTCTATTGAAGTGTGACGCCTCAATAATATCCTTCTAGAGATTGGAGTTTCTGTTATCATCTATCCAGTGTCTAAATAACAAATATATTTCATGCGTAACAATATAAAAGAAATCAAACAACCAAATCTTTAGCAATTGACCGAAGAAATCTTAACAAAATAAATTACTAGTTACACATTCCGACTAGACTAATTCGTCTTTCTTTCTCCTGTTATGTTACTCAAGTCCAAGGTGCTGTTGCAAGAATATGTTGTGTGAGGCTTAGAGCGTCCACAGTGGTGCGAGCATAACTAAAGACCAAAGACTAAAAAAAAAGATCAAATTTGAGTTTAGTCCGTCCTGTGGCGTAGCGGGTGACGAGTAAATTTGGTCGTGCGTTGATATAAAGTCCGCTTCATCGTCCAGCGTAGATAAAGATTACGCCTGGCATGGGGCGTTGATAAAGATAACGCCTGGTATGGGGCGTTGATAAAGACAACGCCTGTATGGGGCGTGAACTATAACAACGCCTGGTGTGTGGGACGGAGATTATACGTTCGCCCGGGTTCAAAAAAAAAAAAAAAAAGGGGCGTTGATAAAGACAACGCCCCAAGCAAAGTTTTCAAAACTTTTCAAATTTGGGATCATGACTATATCAACGCCTGGGTGTCCGGCGTTAACTTTACGTACGCCCCATCCAGGCGGACATTATACCAACGCCCCATCCAGACGGACATTATACCAACGCCCCATTCAGGCGGACATTATACCAACGCCCCATTCAGGCGGACATTATACCAACGCCCTGCATCAGGCGTTAACTTTACGAACGCGCGGCTACAGGCGGACATTATACCAACGCCCGTCGGGTAGGCGGACATTATATAAACGCCCGACTATATTTGGATTTGGTCTTAATCGCCGATCAAATTTGGTCCGAGTTTTACTCTTTGATCAAATTTTGATCGATGGTCCGTCCCACTACACCAGCCCACTCGACACCAAATTTGGGTTTAGTCGTCCACTGCAGTTGCTCTTAGAGCGTCCACAGTGGTGCGAGTATAACCAAAGACTAAAAAAAAAGACCAAATTTGGGTTTAGTCCGTCATGTGGCGTAGTGGGAAAAGAGTATATTTGGTCGCGCGTTGATAAACATTACGCCTGGGATCAGGCGTTGGTAAAGATAACGCCCGAATGGGGCGTTGGTAAAGATAACGCGCGAGTGGGGCGTTGGTATAGTATACGTTTCAGAAACAAAAAAAAAAATGGGGCGGAGGTATAAAGCCCGCCCCATGTAAGTTTCATAAATTTGTGAAAGTGGGGCGTTAAGTATATGAACGCCCCATTTCGCGCGTTGTCTTTACCAACGCCCCATCGGGCGTACATTATATCGACGCCCCGTTTCAGGCGTACATTATATCGACGCCCCGTTTCAGGCGTACATTATATCAACGCCCGATGAATGGCGGAGATTATATCAACGCCCGATGTGTAGCGGAGATTATATCAACGCCCGACTATATTTGGATTTGGTCCTGATCGCAGACCAAATTTGGTCTGGATTTTACTCTTTGATCAAATTTTGATCGATGGTCTGTCCCACTACGCCAGCCCACTCGACTGAAAATTTGGGTTTACTCGTCCATTGCAGTTGCTCTTAGGCGACCAAAAAAATATAATGGCTCCCATTTTTGCGCCTTGGGCGCTTTATTTAGCGACGTGTCCCCTGCACGACTCGTGCACCTAGCTCGCCTTTCTCAACATGGCATGAAGGCATTCAACTTGTAAGCTTTTTCTGCAGACAAGTTCCGCCCCATCAGCAATGAAGATGAGGAGTGGTGATGAGCCTTCTTATTCAACATTCATGTGTAATAAATATTTTCTGGTCAGAACTTGAATTTTCTTATTTGGGGTAGGTGGAAGAGGTAGTGGTTCTGGACTACCGGGGTCTAGTAATTCAATTGGATGGATGTACTGCAGAGGGGTCAGTCCTTTAAAAAAAGACAGAAACTGAAATGACACAGTGTCCTTCAATTGGATTGATAAAAACTAAAGAAATGCTTCTGTCATAAAGCTGTCTAGGGTTTCACCGAGAATGCTCGATATACACCAAAAAGTGTACACCAAAATTTTACATCACTATGTGTCAATTTTTTATTGGCTCTCATTTAAAGAGGACTCCTATTTTCTCTGGTGGGTATAGTAGAGATGAAATTTATGGTGGAGATAATGACACATGGGGGTGTAAAATGTTGATGTACGATGGTGGTGTATACCTAGCAGCTTCGAACTAAGAACAAATGTCATTGTGCAAAGACTCCAATATCAATGTGGACAGATTTCTGATCATTATGTGTAACATGGAGGAACCTAATATCTGTAATTCAGCTTTATAGAATCCAACACCCAAATGATCTTTATAAATTGATTGAAAAATTCTGAACAAAATAAAAGGAATTAATCGAGAATTATCAAACAGAAATGGTAGTTGCTAGTTTGGATTTTAGAAAATTAGAATGGATGAGCAGTCATGTTAGTGTGCCTTCCAGATCACACCCCCGTTGAGAAAGATAGAACCAAAAAAGGGAAATTACAGCTAAAAAAACTAAACTTCATTCAAAGAAATAAATCTTTACAACAGAGATTTAAGTTCCTACCGGCTACCACCAACTCATTCCTAATTTCCTTCTTCTACTACTACTACTACTAAAGAGAAAGAACCAGTCCTTGCTGCTACTGCTAGAATTACTACCAAGGTTTTGTAGCAGCTGTTCTAAAATTAACCAAATTCTCCTGTTCCTTTAAAGTGCACCTCCTGACCTTAGACTTGAGATTCTGAGTTTCTGTCTCTTGAGTCTTTGCATTAGCTTCCAACAATATCATCTCTTTTCTTAACTCAGACAACCTGTTCTCAGTGAAATGTGCTTTAACTTCTAAATCTTTCATCTTTGATTTAAGTTCTTCTTTGTTTTCTCTGTTAACTATTTCATCTGCTGCAATACTCCTCAGCTCATCAAACTTCTCCCAGATCTTCTTAACATCATACCCCATCTCTTCCAAAGTTGACAGTTGAGAGCTGTAATCCCCTATACCTTTGAAAAACTCAACAGGATCTACAGCTTGAGTAAAAGTGGTGGCGAGATGAACAAAGTCCAACTCTAAAGCTACCTTCATAGCATCACGAATACTAGGAGAGTACTTTTCCAGGGGCTTGAAATGTGGTTTCTGATTAGGGAAAGTTCTGAAGACTTCCTTCTTAGTAGTCTCAAATTCATCGGAAATGTAAAGACAGTGAGTGTAGGAACCAGGTGATATGCTGCTCAGTGGAGAACCTTGTTGATCAGTTGAACCAGATGAAGGAGTAAGAGAGATCTTTCTTTTGAGAGAGTTCTGGCAGGGAACTAGTGAAGACATCTTAGCTAGTGGCCAAGTTGTCGAAGATAAAGGGGATAATACTATTACAGAGTTAGAGAAAGCTGTAGAGTGTAGACTGGAGAGAAGAAGATGAAGATTGAAGGGATATTTCCTAAGAGAGAGAAGAGAGAAGAAGAATGATTGAAGAGATGTTTACAGATTAATGGATTACAGCTGTAGAAATAACCTCTTATCAGAAAAAACAACACTCTCAAAACTTTATGATGCAGTAGTACTTTTTCATTTTTATCTGCTTATGTAATAAATTTCTGCTTTCCTTGAATAGTTCAGTCTACTAGTGACTAGGGAGAGTAGAATGGTAATCCCGTTTAGATCCCACTGATGATTAATCTCAGCAAAATCTGATTATGATAACTCAGGGGACGTACACAAGTTCACTGGGTAGTGGGAACAGAATAAAATATAGCTCTGGTTAGTCAAGTCATTGCATGGAACCCTACAACCATTGAAGGATGGTTAGTCGAGAAATTGGGAAATCTACAAGTTCTGCGTTTTTCTATGCTAGTGTTTAACACCCATTCGGAAAATCATACACCTTTCTCACAGTAAGTAGTTTGATAATTGGCCATACAATGCAATATAAATGTCAGCAAGGAGGAAAAATCACTACAAAAAAATATATTACAACGAAGATGGAGCATTGAAAAAACAAAAAAGAAAAGAAGGGGGCTTGAGCCTTCAGAAGTATATGCGATCCTGTAAGGTCAAGCAACTTCCACCAATATTGCAAGCTTTTATGATGTAGCTATGGTGTCTTATTCTGCTTTCTGTTTCGCTTGCTCCATCATACTGATGAACTCCCCAAAAACTGTTGCACGAATTATCATTTTAGGTCAGGTTTATAAGGATTCATGTTTACCTACAAAGAGATAAGAACTAACACCCTTCTCATGCGATGGGTGGCAAACACAATTATGCATGTGGTCACGAGGTTTGGACCAGTCAATTGGCTGGCCCTGTGAGTCTTTACCCACTAATGTTAAACACATGATTTTAGAGTTTAAACTGAGACGAGGGGAAATAAGGCTGACCAATTTATAATTAGTCTGTAGATAACACATGCAACATAAATGACAATAAGTGTGGGGGAAGGGAGAGATTCTTCTTTTACCAGAATCGGAATCATGAGGTCCAGGAGATGCTTCAGGATGGTATTGAAGTGACATAATGTTTAACGCAGGAAACGCCAGGCCAGCACAACTTTTATCATTTAGGTTGATGTGTGTCATTTGTGCACCCTCAGGGAGTGAGTCAGGGTCTACTGCATAGTTGTGATTCTGAAAATTTAACATAAGAAAGAATCAGTACGAAGGAGCAATGCAATCCCCACCAATTAACTACCATATACATTCAGTAGGTAGAGTCAAAATTGATATTGGCATGCTATCAATCATAATACAACAGAACACACATACACAAATGAAAAAAGTTGCAGTTTTCCATTATAAGCCTTAAACCAGTGTTGGGAGAGTCAATAATAATGTCATGAAATTCAGCAAATTTCATACCGCAACACATAGACACCATAATAAGGACATGCTAATCCAAAATATTATAGCACTGGAGCAGCATAGGGCTGTTTGCCACATATATGCATAGATTTATACTTTGGAAGCCTGATATACAACGGAAAGCTATTCAAGTAATTTCATAAAAGAGGTTTATTGTTGTTTTACAAATGCTTGCTCCCCGTAAATGAGCTTTTGTAGTTTTTACGACCTCCCCGTACAAAGAGAAGAAACTCCAGTTCAAGATTTCGTTCATAGTGTTTTCCGTCTATACACCAACCTGTTAATGTGATCGAGTAAAGATTTCTTTGTATCTACAGATGTAACACCTAACGGTCCTCAACCTACATGAGTAGATGGGGTGCAGTGGGTCCCAAAAGTAAAACACGCTGTGCAAAAGAAACAATTGGGTTGCTAGTTTGCAGTCCAACTATGGTGTACTTATCTATAATCCATGTCACAGAACCAGATCCCATACGTGATTTACAATCAACTGACCCAGAAAAGGTATGCTTCATAGCAGAACATTTATTAGCCTAGTGCTTATTCCAACATATTGATTTTTCAAACAAATGTACACACACTATATAATGCCTTTGCATAATCACATAAGCTGCTATATTCCAACCAACATATTTTCATTGTGTACTAATTGTCTCATTCATCTGATAAGCCTAGATAAGTGATGGCCAGTAGAGGTAAAGAATATGTTAAACAAACCTGAGCACTGATCTCAACACGGTTTTTCCGGATGTCACGGACAGGATGGTTTCCTCCATGATGTCCGAACTTCATTTTAGAGGTTTTACCTCCAAGTGCTTGGCCAAGCAGTTGATGACCCATGCAAATACCAAAGACAGGAACTTCTCCAATTATTTGTTTTACTGTCTCTACAGCATAAGGAACTGCAGAAGGGTCTCCTGGACCATTGCTAAAAAGAACTCCATCTGGCTTCATCTTTAGAGCCTCTGAAGCTGGCCATGTTGAAGGGACGACAGTGATTTTACATCCAGCAGATGCCAAGCGCCTCAATATGTTATGCTTGATCCCAAAGTCATATGCGACAACCTTCAATCCGCCATACAACAGTGGTTCAGAGACTCCAGCAACATATTCATTACTACATAAATAATATTTGAGTTTTGATACCTACATGAGACCTCTTTCCAACACCACTGGCGGTGTTGAATTCCCATTCAGAACCTGTCTTATCTACCCACTCATATGGAGCAGAGCAGGAGACGCCGCTTATGAGATCAACACCTGCAAAATAGTTTTGACTCCACATTACACTTCACTGTTACAGCAGAAAAGCATACGTAGACTCTTGCCTGTTCCAACCTTACACACAACAAATTTTATGGCCTCCGCTACAAGATATATTGTGGTTTTTGTGACCCTGCGGAGAAAAAGGAGGGTGTCTGGGGGAGAATGTTTGTAAGTTTTACGAAATATATCAACAGAAACTTACCGACGATACTCCAGTTATGTGACATTTCAAGAAGATCCTTGTCAGTTTTTGAAGCATCTGTGCTCAGTACACCTCTGAGACTTCCATCTTGTCTTAATCTACGAGTGATTGCACGTGTATCCACGTCATCTATTGTTTTTAATCAAAAGGAAAAAGTATATACATTAGGCAAAACTTCTTGAACCAGAATCACAATATTCTCATATCCAAACGCACAGTAACATAAACCCTAAAGTCGAGATTCCTATACAAAACTTACATATTCCCATGATATTCCTTTTAGCCAAGTAATCACTTAGATGTTCTGTGCACCTCCAATTTGAAGTACTAGATAAAAGTATATTACAAGATCAGAAAGGTAATGGATATGGGAAAAACATGCATATTCTAAATTTTAAAGCAGTGCCGTAGCAAATATAAGAACGCATACCTCATACTTAAACTACGGACCACTAGGCCGGCAAGGAAGCATTGTTGTGATTCTTCATCATCTGCTCAGAATGGCATCCCAATTTTAAACAGTAGGAGACAAAATTTTCCGCTATTTTATACAAGTAGGACTTACCAACATTAATTCCCGTATTGCCAATATGAGGATTTGTCATTAAAACAATCTGGCCAGCATCAGTCAAGATCTCTTGGTACCTAGTGAACCAAGATAGACAGCATCAAAATCTGGTTCATTGTATAGTGAATACAGAAAGCACAAGAATTGTAACTGATACATAAAAATGCAAGATAAACTCGGTAACCAGCAAGATTAAATAAACAGAGTTTTGCAAACTACAAAATCAACCGAGATACAAATTCAAAATCTTGCACCAAATATAGATTGCCACGCGTGATTGCATACCGACAAATTTTAATTTCGAAACACAACACAATAGGACAATATGACTCTAGGAGCAAAAGTTGTCTTCTATTATAGTAAAATTTCCTTACTCTCTTCAGTGTTACACAATACGATGAGCTCCTTCAGTTGCTGTATATGCACATCACAAGTGAATCATGGAAGTTGGAACTACAATGGATAGATTATATAGGAATAAGCAAGTGGTAAGCCAACAGACCTCTACAGCATATTTAGTTTTTAAATCCCAGGGACATATTTAAGGACATTAAACATCCCCAGAAATAGCATTCAAAATCTTTAACATGACAGCACCTAAGAAAATTTAAGACACTATATGGGAAAGAAACAGTAATTCAACTAGTCAAAAGCTTTACAAAATTCTAATGACACTAGATGCAATGCAATTTGCTTATCTCAATAGAGATGCAGCTTGGGTCTGCTAATATTACTTGAGCCAAGTCAGCTTGGTAAGAGATATTGCAATCGCATTTAGAACAGACAATTTAAGTAATCCCACAATCTGAAGCAAGGTCAAAGACCTGGTTACAAACTTACAGAGGGGCCAAGTGTAGATGATATAAGGGCTATTTACTAGTACAGATGTAGCAGATGTTCTTCCAACTATCTAGATCACCATAACAGGCACCAAATATATAAAACATCTAAATCCTGAAAAGAATCATTAGAATTTTCCAGTTAAAGATTCCTTAAACCTATACTGATTTCAAAATGGTGAGAGGCATGCAATGGCGACTGAGTTGGTCAGCAACACAATGTATCGTCTTTAAGAAAAATGAAATTTCTTAATTAATTAGTCATACAAAGAAACCCATAAACAAAAATTTTATTTCTTTTCAAGTTCTATTCCAAGTCCCATGAAACAAAAGATAGATTTGCGAGTAACTGCAATGGCAATAATTAACAATTGTACTCGTTATCTTCTTGTACTAAACAATCATTTCCCACTTGACAAGCAGTAACAAATAGTGTGCCTAATATTGGGCATACAGAACCATCATTATCTATGTCAATCTTACGATGCTGCTAAATGTGATCACATTCGTCAAAAGAGAAATAGAAACCACATTTGTGAATACAAAGATAAACACTAACTTACCCTGTCAAGGATGTATTGAAGACAACTTCGCCAACTTGGGTTCCTGAAGCACCAAAAGATTTAGCATTCCATACAGAACCATCTTCAAGTACAAGTCTTGTATCTGCTATCTTCCATGGTTTTCCCTTAAGACCTACAACCTCACAAAACAAAAGAAAGCATAAGCTGAAAATAATTAATAAAGAAGAAATTTGAAGACTTTGAATTAAGTAAGAAGTGAACATTATAAGTACCTAGAGTTGCATCAGTAAAGCTATTTGAGGTAGACAGAGAAGCAGAACATTGAATGACAGTGAAAACCCTAACAGCATTTCCAGTTTTATGTTGAGATGTTCTTCGAGACGATGAGCCGAATGAAGGATTACTCAACAGTGAAGTCGTAGCTGCTCTTGTCGCCATTTTTGTCTCTCCGCTCGCACTCTATTTTGTGATTGTTGCTGAAAATACTGGACTAAGAAGAGACCCCAAATTAGAATTAGAATAATCCCAAAAACAAAAACAAAAAAATACAGCATAGATTAGAGAGAAAAAAATGTATATCATTTTTAGAATCAATTGAATCTGTAGGTAAGGGTGAATTGAACAAACTCTGACCTTTTTGAGTGAAGATTTCTGCAGCTTCGAGTACAAACTGAGTTATTCTTTTTTGATGGAAGAGAACAAACTGAGTTTAGAAACACCAAAAGTAAGTTTAAAAAAAAAAAAAAGGCAAAACCCTAGAAATTAGAAAAACCCTCCTTTGACACGGAGGAGCTGAGCTTACGAAGAAAAAAACAAAGTTTTGTGACGACTAGTGAGCCACTCATAAGTGTTTGAAAAAGTGAAAAATACTAGAACCCCCTACTATATGGGTTCAATATATAGAAGCCCCACTAAATGGATCCTACACTATCAACTTCATTCTTTCACATTTGCATATTTCTAGGCCCAGAACTTTTATTTTAAGGGCTTGATAATAAAGTGACATTTTCGTAATGACAGTATTACCCCTTTCTATATATACAAGCATAAAATAAGTAGATACACTTTCATTTCTCAATTTTCTTTCTCTCTCTTGCCTCTCTCTCTCGTCTGTAGAGAAAACCATTTCTAGGGTTTTCTCAGATTCATTTTTCACTTTTCGAATCAATTTGATTTAATAGAAATTTCGTAAAATCATTCGTCATTGAGGATCTGGAGATTCTGCTGATGATGTTTATGGATTTGTTAAACTTAGTTCGAATATCTCTGTTTTACGAAGAAGAAGATGATGTTTATGGATCTTTGACGATGATGACGATGATGTTCAATCAAATAATCGATTGAACTTAATAGATGTGATCCGCGTCTGGATTTTTCAGCTGATTCGAAGATGTGAAAGGTATTGATTCAAATTTATAGATCTGAATGATTTAAGATTTTTCAGTTGATTTGAAAAATTAATCAATTTATAGATCTGAATGATTCAATTCCAATTTATTTAACAACTGATCATCTATGTACGAACTCTCAATTGATTCTAGTTTGTTGTTTCAAATCTACTCCATGTAAGGTTTTCTGATTTGAAGTTGTCGTTTCTTTTAATTTCGGAAATCAAGAAGAATCATCACTGTTTCGGAAGAACAGCAACAGAATCAAGGCACGTTTTGATTTTTAGTTGTTGTTATTGTTTGTAATTTCTCGATTCAATTTTAATTTCGTTCTCTATTTCAATTTTGATTCAGTTTTATCGCAAATTTGATTTCCTATGAAAATCAATCTTGATCTGTTTTTGATCATTTAATTTTGTTTTGTTCATTTAGATTAGGTGATTTTCAGTTGGATTGAAGAAAAATTAAGGAATGTGTGGATTCAATTTTATAAATCAGGTGTGTATAGATTTATTTAGGAGAATGATGTTTTCCTATGAGGTCAAAGACTGTTGGTTTTCAATTATGGTTGAAATTACTACAACAATGCTACTTACTGTCATTTTGCATCATGTGATTCATGGTTTGATTGTGAAACTGAGTTTTTGAGTTAATGATTTGAAGTTGATTGAATGGAAGCTTGAACCTGAAATCATACATGAAGTATTGCAGACGAGCTTTTTTTCCTCACACTTCAGGTTTAGGTTTGATATGTGTAACTCTTAGTTACATTAGGAGAATGCATGTGTAACTCTTAGTTACAGCAGAGAAATGCATATGTAACTGGTGATGTTGTTGTATTGTTGAGTGTTGAATCTACTTTGTTGAGTATGTAACTCTGTAGCCACTCTTGAGGTGAGGATATGCCTTTGTTATATACTTTTTGCAGTTAAGTTTTGATGGATATTATGTCGCCAAGGGTTCAGATGTGCATTGTGTGTTGCATGTATGTTTTGATTTCCATTTGGAAGATTGATGAATATGTTTTATTCTGTTTACAGGTTAGAGATAGTATGTGGTTTTGTTGTAGTGGCCTTGTTGGAGCCAGATAAACAAGTTATGGTGCTAGGAGGCAATAAGGGTATGTAACTTCCAGATGTGTAACTACTAGTTACACAAGCTAAATAGATGTGTAATTTCTAGTTACACATGATAATTAGATGTGTAACTTTTACTTACACATGCTAATTAGATATGTAACTTTGTATTAGATGTATTCATTTGAACTTTGTATTAGGAAGAGAAATGTTTATTTGTTGTAAGTTATCTGACCTTTTTTGGGTGTGTAACTATTAGTTACACATGCTAATTAGATATGTAAATTTTATTTACACAAGTTAAATGGATGTGTAGCTACTAGTTACACATGCTAATTAGATGTGTAACTTGTATATACACATTATTTTTATTATCTTCTTAGGTTTGATATGTGTAACTCTTAGTTACATTAGGAGAATGCATGTGTAACTCTTAGTTACAGCAGAGAAATGCATATGTAACTGGTGATGTTGTTGTATTGTTGAGTGTTGAATCTACTTTGTTGAGTCTGTAACTCTGTAGCCACTCTTGAGGTGAGGATATGCCTTTGTTATATACTTTTTGCAGTTAAGTTTTGATGGATATTATGTCGCCAAGGGTTCAGATGTGCATTGTGTGTTGCATGTATGTTTTGATTTCCATTTGGAAGATTGATGAATATGTTTTATTCTGTTTACAGGTTAGAGATAGTATGTGGTTTTGTTGTAGTGGCCTTGTTGGAGCCAGATAAACAAGTTATGGTGCTAGGAGGCAATAAGGGTATGTAACTTCCAGATGTGTAACTACTAGTTACACAAGCTAAATAGATGTGTAATTTCTAGTTACACATGATAATTAGATGTGTAACTTTTACTTACACATGCTAATTAGATATGTAACTTTGTATTAGATGTATTCATTTGAACTTTGTATTAGGAAGAGAAATGTTTATTTGTTGTAAGTTATCTGACCTTTTTTGGGTGTGTAACTATTAGTTACACATGCTAATTAGATATGTAAATTTTATTTACACAAGTTAAATGGATGTGTAGCTACTAGTTACACATGCTAATTAGATGTGTAACTTATATATACACATGTTAGAACGCAGTTTACACAAGATGTGTAACTGCAGTTTACACAAGCATTGTATATATGTAACTGCAGTTTACACAAGCATTGTATATATGTACAGTTTACACAAGATGTGCATATGAGATGTGAAGACGTTGAGGTGAAACTTTATTTCAAGCAGTGTGCGTATGAGTTGCAAGAAGTGCTGAGCTTCGATTCTCGTGTTGTTGGAAGTATACTGTGAAGACATTGAGGTGAAATTTTATTTCAAGTTTTTTTTACTTTTTGTTCTTTATTAAACAAGAGGTTATTTACTACTTTTCAAGTGTTTTTCATCTTTGCTTTGCATTTTTGTTTTTTCTCCTGATTTATGATTATTGAAAAGCTAATTTGAACATGAACTTGTGACCCATCGATTGTTTATGTTGAGGCAAATATTTGAGTTTTTCGTGGTTAAATGTTATTAAATGGTGGTTGTAGACTTTAGAGGATGAACAAGTATTTCGAGTGTTTACTTGAAGTGAGGATGGTTAGTTCTGTTATTGCAATGTCTGGGGATTATGTATTTCAATACTGATTGAGGCTTTGTTGTACACTTTATGCTGCAGGCGTTTTTTTGGGACAGTTCATGTGTTGGCTTATGGAGTATCTACCTTAAACAGTGCAGTTGCTTGTAAGAAATGCTAAAAGGTCAGTCTTGTGCCTTATTATACATTTCATTTAGTTTTTGAAACATTAAACAAAATAAGCAAAATGTAAATGTGCTAGGGTAGGAGTAATAATTAGCGGATATATTTGTTGAATTCTTTGTATTGTGTTGCGTCTTCGGTAGCTGAATAGATGGTATCTGAAGACCTCTAGTTTTCGTACATTGTTTCTGCTACATAATTTTTTGCAATGTTACTTGCTTACACGGGAAAAGCATATCTTAGAATGTGAATGGTGACTACTACATTAGTTGACACTGATGTCTTTGAAGCTTGTTAGTTTTGATGCTTTGATGAATTTTTTTGCCAGAGGTACACAATTAGGCTCAGTATTTGCTGATTACATAAGTCATATGTATGTGTAATTCCTAGTTACACATGCTATATGTATGTGTAACTTCCAGTTACACTATCCAGATGCATGTGTAACTTCTAGTTACACTAGCCATATGCATGTGTAACTCTTAGTTACAGATGCTAAATGCACATGCAAAAAGTGTTATTCTTATTTTTGGTAATTTTATTAACAAAAAGTTGATTCATTTTTCATGAAATATTATATGTAAGGTTCTATAGAATCTGAGAAACTATTATATGTTCTATATACACTGAAACTATTTTTGTGTTCAACGAAGACAGGAACCGCAGTCATGGTTTTCTATTTGTGGTATTGGTCTCGCTGGAACTGGAGTTAACGCTGAATACACAAGTCAGATGCATGTGTAACTCTCAATGACACTAGATAGACGCATATGTAACTCTCGATTACACTAGACAGATGTGTGTGTAAATTCTAGTTACACATGCTAAAAAATTGTTGTAAACGAATACTAAAGTAATACATGTATTTTTTTATATTTTCTTTTTGATGTCTATTTTTTGCATATATATACAAGTGTAACTTTGCATTACACATGTCATAAGGATGTGTAACTTCTGGATATACATGACATATGCATGTGTAACTTCTGTTTACACATTCACACTGTACTTTAATAATTTCGGGCCTAAATTTAATAATTTTGGGCCTAGATTTAAATTATATTTAATTACGGGCTTGACAATATGCATAAGGGTATCAAGGTCTTTTAATAATTCGGGGCCTAGATTTAAACTTCTTTTAATTAAGGGCCTCATATTATGGGTTACCCATGGGTGGGGCCTGAGCCTAATTTTCCCTTTGAAAAATACCCGTTACCGTCACACCCATATACCCGCGGTCATGAGGTCCCCAAATCCTGTGCCTTTATAATGCCGATAAATAGGAAATAACGACAGTTTTTTAGGACCGTTTTTCAGTTTTCACACACGTTATAACTGTTTTTCTTAAATTAGTTTGAATGTTTTTTCTTCTAAATAATATTTTAACGTGCATTTTTTAGAACTGTTTTCCCGTTATCACGCACGTTATAATCGTGCAAATAACTTTATTACCATTTTTTTTTGAGTTTTTTTCTTTCTCTGGATTGAAAACTTAAAAGTTAGAATTAAAATTTTAAAATAATACAGGGAAAATAAATTACATGATTAAAAACTTCAAATTTGAAAAACATAAGATTATTAAACTAGTGTTCATCATTTAAAAAGTTACGCGAACCAACTACGACCACCACCTTTTTGTGATCTATTCATGTATTTTTCATTTTCTCGGCGGTTCCTTTCCTCATTATAATCATCATCGTGGGAATACTGACTGTCTTCGTTCGCATAAGTATCATCATCGTAATAGCCTCCATTATCATCATCATAACCTCCTTCATTTTCATCATCATTGTTACCTACTTCATTATTGTTATCAATATTAGAATTATATCCTTCGTTCATATGTTAGACACCATGGTCAGAGCGATCAGTAGTGTAACGAGAATCGCATGTAGGATTCGCATTCTCATAACCTTGTGTATTATCTTCAAACGAAAGATTACCAAAGTCGTAAACAAAATCACTCACCGATAATCTTTCGTATGGGATTTCAACTTCGGGATCATGCCAGTTGTATGGTAGAGGGACAGGCTCTGGATAAAATCTATCGTCCACTGCTTTAGTTATTTGTTAAAACTTAAAATGAGATAAAAACTATAGATGCATCATCATGCAGTAGCAGTGGGGGTACATGACTTGGGAGTCTTGGACGTAATAATCATATCATCTGATAAGTAGTGGAATTTTAGATCGAATCTATTAATAGGTTGATTGACTCTACCTGACTGACCATGCACATGCCTAGTTTATTCTGTTTTTAAGCATTCAATGATTGAATTTTAGAAATTAGTACCCTATTGATGAGTTAAAACCCTGCCTACTTCTTGCCATTTGATGGAAATTCTTCAATCTAATAAAAGAACAAGTTCTAGCCAGCTAGGTTATGCACTCTCTTAAATTGGATTGATGATTGTTTATTTCTTCACATTACTTATGCATGTATTGCATAACTGCCGGTGAAAAAAATTTAGTGGCTACAATTGACCGTCACGAATTTTATCAAACTTTCGTAATTTGTATAGTGAAAAGCATTTCAAAACACCTAAGTAAGGAATATAAACATGACTATCGAATTCTACATATTTCTGATACTAACAATAATCAATTAAAATGGTAGTTTTAGAAATATCCCATTTTTTAATGATACAGGTCATCTATTAGTGGGACAAAATTTAAAAATGAATAGGTCATCTATTTAGGGACAGAGGGAGTATTAAAAAACATAAAAACTTAGTAGCAACGTTTTTTAGACTCGTTAAAACGTTTTCACGCACGTTATAACCGTTACATAGGAATTTCACATCATAATTTTTTTTTTAATTTTATATTTAACCGTTATAATTCCCGTTATTTTAAGAATACGTACAAAAAACGTGTTTTTCCCCTAAATAACGTGTTTTTTGCCCAAAACGTGCTCACACCTGTCAAAACGCGTTATAACGGTCACGCCTTGTGCCCGTGACCTGATCCGTGACCCGTTTTTCAAACCTTGGACACTGAGCCTTCCGCTCATTTCGCCGAGCAAAAATAACGGCCAAACTAGGGTCTCGCAGAAAAACTGCCTCTTAAACGGTCATCCACCTGGTGAGAGTCGTCGTTTTATGTAACAAATAACTTTCGTTCTTTTAGATTCGTTTTCATGTTATATAGGCCGAGTCCAGTGGAGTAAAACTTTAGGATGAAAGCGATGTAAAGGTGAATTCTGAAGTGTGTTTTCTCTCGCTCGAAAACGGGGAACGCTGGAGGGGATATAGATAGGAGGCGAGGATCTCATCCTCGTCCGAAAAAAATAAAAAACAGAAAGAGATATTGTGAAAACTGATAATGCGGAGAAGCAATAATTTTATTGGGAAAACAATTAAGATGCATAAAGTTGTCATTCATCTATTACGGAATAGTTGCAAAGCAATAAAAGAAGAAAAGACGTAATGCAAATGACAACTCAAGGAAGCGTTGAACAAAAAAAAGTTGTGTTAGAAATACAATAAAGGATGCCTGCATTATTTAGTAAAATAGTGTTATGTGTTAGAGCATTGCTCGGTTGAACCCACTAGCGTTGGTATGTCAAGCTAGTTGTCAATTTTAGTTGCCAAAATGCATTCTTGATTTAGTATACTAAAGATAGTTTCGGACTAGATTATTAAGTCTAAGAAGTAGAATCGAAGTTATCCTTGACGGATGAAGTTTGAAGACTACAAGAAGACATCAACAAGGAATTTATCAACAAAGGTATGTTGTAATTGATTTCATTTGGATTCTTGTTTAATTATACCTTTCTAATCTATCTAAACAAATGCTCACTCTATGGAACAATTCCTATGATGGTAAATGTACATTTATGTATATATACTTGAGGTTATTTGATTCACGACTTTGGTGACAATAACCTTTATACCTAGATAAAATCTCATGTTATAGTGAATGAGATTACGAATTCAACAAGCCAAGAATTACTCAATTCCGAGTTATAACGATGAAGTTATGAGTGATTTATTAAAGTAATAATTATAAGTGTTGTTGTAATTGTTACAGTTCGTTAGTAGGAAACAATCCACAAACTGTTTGTAACGGTTCACGGACTTGAGCCCAATTACGTGACTAATAGCCTTTTTCAGTCAAGTTTTTGATGTTTCCTTATCTAGGCAAGATAGCTATTACTCCAAATATATTTGATTACCATATTGAAGTGTTTGTGATTCCTTCCTAATATAAATTGTGATTTATTCAGATAAATACAATATTTGCTAGATTAATTATTTATTTAATTATTTTGGCAAGAGTTGTAACTTAGGAAAGACTCCCAAAATTAGGAGAGTCTTCAAAAAAGGAAAATATCTTTGCTTAACTTTCAAGCTACCTTGTTCACTATAAATAAAGGGTTCGTGAGTGCTACACGTTTTCATACCCTTTGGAAAATTGATGTGAGCTTCATAAGGTTGTTTTCCATGTATTTTGTTCTTCGTGAACAAGAGTGAGATAAAAGTCTTTGTATTTTGGATCACAAAGCCGAGTTGGATTTAATCTTCGTGAATGATTATACAACTTGTAATTTAGGTTTTTCGCCTCTTGTCTATTCTAAGGTTTTCTCTTCTGATATAAAACCATTCAAGAGTTGTTGATCATAGACCCTAGGTTTTGATAGATTTCAGTTTCCGGTCGTATATCAACACTTGTTAGTCGAAATCGGAAGTTAGAAAGAAAACTTCGATTAAGGTATCTCGTAAAAATCCTTAAGAAGTTTTAAACAAGATATCTCTAGATTTATTCTAGTTGTTCTTGTTGTAGAATTATTAGGGTTTTCTTAACTTGGAAATTGATCTTTGGAATCGCTCAAGTTCACTTACGAAAATCAGGTTCACGGACTCCTTGTAAGTTAAAACCCTAATCTACAAGTTTGTTTCGGTATCTCTACTTTTATCTGGTAGTTGTTCGAAACAAACACAAGATTTCCAAAACCTTGATTTACATCTAAAGGGAAATCAAATCGGTGTTTAGTGAAACAAAAAATCAAAAAATATCAACCGTGTTGTTGTATCCTTTGAAGATAACTTTGTTATGCCAGAAGATTTTCGGGAATAACTTCTAAAGAGAATTTGTGTTCTGCTAGAAGTTATACGAGAAGAATTCCTAAAGAGAATCGGTGTTCTGCTAGGAGTTTTATTAGTGCTGAAGCAAGTATTACATCTAGTGCGAATAGGTAGTAGGAAATTAGTGTAACAGCTTATTATCAGTGTATGTTTATTCTGGACTAGGTCCCGGGGTTTTTCTGCATTTGCGGTTTCCTCGTTAACAAAGTTTTTGGTATCTGTGTTATTTCTTTTCCGCATTATATTGTTTATCTTTATAATTGAAATATCACAGGTTGTGCATTAATCAATCATTATTGATAAATCCGACCTTGTTTGTTGGATAGGATTTTGTTTGATCTTGGATATTGGTCTTTGTTACTGTCCAAGTATTTCTCACATCAATCAGGATCATAGATTTTTATCTGTTTGATTTACTGATTGATTTGAGAAAAAGAGATAAACTCTTTAGTATTATTCTTTGATTGAGTTTTCACTCTAGGAATATTATTGGAGTAAGTCCTCTCAGATTGCCAAACGAAATATTGGGTGTGGTTGTTAGACCCCCGCTTTTTCAAATCGTATCAGAGCAGGCAAACACGCTAAGACTTTATAAGTCTGTGTTTGAAGCAATCTGATTGTTATGGACAGAGGTGTTATCTTTATAAACGTATCGCCAGACTTTGATGGACGAACTATTTATGGTGGAAAATTGATATGCGTTCTTTTATTCAAGCGCGAGATTTTCAATCATGGGTTCGTATTGTTAATAGCTATAATCCTCCATTAGTTATAGTAGACGGTGTAACCATTGCAAAAGGATACTGGTGATTATAATGATCTTGAGACTCTTGCTGCAAAGCAAAATTCTGAAGGATTAAATGCTATCATCCATGCCATTACCCCATATCTTCAGCACCACGTTAATACGTGTTATAAGTCTAAAGATGCTTGGGATATCTTAGAAACTGTATTCGAAGGGAAAGTCACAGAGAAAGAAGCAAGGCTTCAAAATCTAGCTTCTTACAGGGAAAACCTTCGCATGTCTGATGATGAAACCTTTGATGAGTTTAACCAAAGACTTTCTCAAATAGTTAACTCCTCATATTCATTAGGAAAGACTATTCCGGAGAAATTTATTGTGTGCAAAATTCTCAAGTCTCTACCATCAAGATACGAGTCTAAGAAACATGTCATTGAATAAGCAAATGATATTTCTACACTCTCCATAAATAATCTTGTTGGAAAGTTAAATATCTTTGATAATGAACATCGGTCTGGAAAAGAGGTGATTTCTTTTAAAGCTGCGAACAATTCTGAATCCCCTAAGGATAAATCTGGTTCGCCAGATGCTAAGGATGTTACTCCACGACAATTTAGAAAAATCTTGAGAGACAGGAAAAAGAGTTTTTCTAAAGGTGCAACATCTCCTACTTATGATGTACAATGCTTTAACTGTCGTGGTTTCGGGCACTTTTCTTCAGCATGTCCTAGCTGGAGCTGTAGACAATCGGCGTATGCAGCAGTCCTACTCTTGATGATGGACCTGAAAATTATGATCACAAAGAGTACGCAGGCGAGGTTGCATTAGCTTGTGGAAAAATTCTTTCGGATACTGATTCTGATTATGACGAAGAAGTGTTCCATGTTGATCCAGTTGCTCATAATCTTCTTAAAGAATGTCATCAGAAACTCTCGGAAGCTGAAAGCACCATTTTCAATGAGAAATTTAAATGTGACAGACTTCGTAGTCAGAATAAAGACTTGCAAGACCAACTTGATTCTATTGGTACAAGATATTATCTCAACGAAATACGAAAGCTTAAAGAAGAAATTGCCGGAGGTCAGGATCGGGAAAATATTCTTCAAGCAAAGCTAGATAACTTGGAGAACATTAAGATGAACTTGTTATTTGATTTGGAACGAGAAGATCTCAAAGTTCAGTGTGAATCATCCAAGAATGATCTAGTTATTGCGCTTGAAAAGGTCAAAAGGTTGGAAGAAGAAAACTCGAGCTTAAAAGAGAGTTTGTCTAGAAATAGCAGCTCAGATAAATTAACCTCAATATTGGGAGCATGTAGGATTCATCGTGATACACGAGGATTGGGCTATGAAAGAATTGACGCTCCTGTGTTTGTAAAGAGGTAAAATTTTTCAGAGCTAAAAAAAATTCTCAGCCAAAACCTTCCACGGTTGACAAAAGTGAAGTATCTCTAAAAACTGCCGATGACGAAAAGAGAAAATTCTATCAAGCTCGAAAGCAAGCACATACACATTCAGGTAACACTAAACATGACTTTTTCCATTATACTAAACATTGCTTTCATTGTGGAAAACCAGGTCACTTGCAAAGAAATTGCATATTTCTTAAAAGAGATAAAACCATATCTGATTCTGTTAAGATGACAAGATCTGACGTTCCAAACTGGAGAAAAACTGAGTCTCATAATATCGGTTCTTCTAATATTTCCCCCAAGAAGTTTCATAATTATAGTGGGGAGAAAAGAAATACGTTGCTCCAAAAGATGCTCAGAAATGGGTACCAAAGAAGATCAATAAAACAACGAGTGCTATTAAGAAGGATCTCCCAGGCAAGAGTTCGACAAGGGATAACATCTTAAAAAGGTATGGAACAGTTATTCAAAGTTTCAAGGAAGTTGTTAAATTCCTAGAGTTCGTGCATAATCTTGTTTCAAATACCTGCGGTGAGCAGGATTTTGTTCACCCCAACACAACCTAATTGTGTTGGAAGTGCGTCCTCACCAAGAAGCCCTAGTAAATGCGGTGAGGATTGCAAAGAATTGGGGCGCACATATTGTGTTGGGTAATTTTTGAATATGTGTTGGCAAGCTTTCGCTTCGACCAAGTTCATCTTATATTCTTGACAAAAGTCAAAAGATGATCATGTGAAAATTGTCGAGTAACATCTTACATGGTTTATGTGATACAATCATTTTGTGTAGACTTGGAATGTTTCGTTATGATTATTTTAATAACTAGAAAATTGCTTTGATGCTAATAGTGTGTGAAAACGGCTATTGTCATCCTCTAAGAAAGTTTCAATGATTGAAATAAGAGTTTAGAACACTTAACCATTATTGGATTGTGACATGTTGTGTACTCTTGCACATATGTAATCCATATCCGGGAACCATAGTATATGTACCCGTTGGTTTGAGAAGTCCGGGAACCTAAGTATGCGCACCCGTATGCATACTGGCGTAAGGTTCATGTCCGAGATTTTCTGAAGAGATTGGAGGTATGCGTACCCGTTCGAGTACTGGCGAAACCCAAACTCAGTCCGAGTATTTCAAGTATGCGTGCCCGTTCACGTACTTGAAGGTCAAAGTTCTAAAATCGGTTGTTTACATGAACTGTACATTTATATATTAAGTAATGCATCCTTTGCAAACCATGGCTATAATGTTCATGAATTGATTCGAGTGAATCAAACCGATTTTGCTTCAATTGTGTTCTTGTATACTTCTATGAATTTAGCAATTGAACAACTATATAACTAGTTTCATTTGAGTCATTTGAACTAGTTATGGTTAAGATGAATATGGTTAAATACCACGTGTATGATTCTTAATTACCTAACTTGATTTGTGATTAAAATTCTTAAGCATAACAGGTTAGAAGCAATAATCAAAGCCATTGGATGTTGGTTTTTATTGTCAAAGAAACTTTTTCATACACTTATGGTAACCATTCTTGGTGTAAATCCTTGTGGAAAAGGTTATTCTTCCTTCTAAGCAGATAAATTCTTGTCTCTACAAGTTTGTATCTTAGAAAAGATGATCACAATACTTGATCTTCATGATTACATATTGTGTATTGTTACCATGAGATAGTTTTATTTTTTACACGATCTCATGAGAGACTTTCAATGATTGGTTCTTAGCTCGTATCTCCTTGTGGGATTTCTAAAATCCAATATATAAATCCTTCTCTCTGGAGTAAGGTCACATTTTATGGGGGGGGGGGGGGAGTTCTTAATTAGCTTGTGCTTAATTGCCAAATCTTTGAGGGGAGTACGGCTGGGGAATATTGGAGGGGTTATCTTGTATCTTTATGAACTCCTTGATTAATGCATTTAGCTTAGACTATATGATGGCATCTAAACAAGTTGATATGTTGTTCTCTTTTGGTCATAAAGTATCTCTATGAAATTTCATGAGGATCCCACTAGTTTCCGTACCTTTGCCAATTTATATTGACAAAAAGGGGGAGAATTAATGTGTAGTCCACACTACAAATACATATGGTTTACTGATCATTATGTAAGGGGGAATGGTTTTCATTGTGTGATGAAGTATTGACTAAGGGGGAGTCATACATATCACTGTAGTATTATTGTCAAAGTTGTGATACAATTGAACTTTGATGTTGTGTAATAATACAATGATGGATCTTAAACAAGTACAGGATGAGCACAAACATAGTTGAAGAACCAAGGAAATCAAGCATGTCGGATTTTGGAGTTGTAATGCTTTTAACAAAGTACAATCCATATGTAAAATGGTTTTGTCACTAAAATTGACAAAGGGGGAGATTGTTAGAGCATTGCTCGGTTGAACCCACTAGCGTTGGTATGTCAAGTTAGTTGAAAATTTTAGTTTCCAAAATGCATTCTTGATTTAGTATACTAAAGATAGTTTCAGACTAGATTAAGTCTAAGAAGTAGAATTGAAGCTATCCTTGACGGATAAAGTTTGAAGACTACAAGAAGACATCAACAAGGACTTGATCGACAAAGGTATGTGGTAATTGATTTCATTAAGATTCTTGTTCAATTCTACCTTTCTAATCTATCTAAACAAATGCTCACTCTATGGAACAATTCCTATGATGGTAAATGTACATTTATGTATATATACTTGAGGTTATTTGATTCACGACTTTGGTGACAATAACCTTTATCCCTAGAAGGTTACGAATGAGCTTACGAATTCAACGAGACAAAAATCACTCAATTCCGAGTTATAACGATGAAACTATGAGTGATTTAGTAAAGTAACAATTATAAATATTGTTGTAATTGTTACAGTCGTTAGTAGGAAACAATCCACGAACTGTTTGTAACGGTTCACGGATCTGAGCCCAATTACGTGACTAATAGCCTTTTTTAGTCAAGTTTTTGATGTTTCCTTATCTAGGCAAGATAGCTATTACTCCAAACATATTCGATTACCATATTAAAGTGTCTGTGATTCCTTCCTAATATAAATTGTGATTTATTCACATAAATGCAATATTTGTTAAATTAATTATTTATGTAATTATTTTGGTAAGAGCTTTGCTTAGCTTTCAATCTACCTTGTTCACTATAAATAAAGGTTTCGTGAGTGCTACACGTTTTCATCCCCTTTGGAAAATTGGTGTGAGCTTCATAAGGTTGTTTTCCATGTCTTTTGTTCTTCGTGAACAAGAGTGAGATAAAAGTCTTTGTATTGGGGATCACAAAGCCGAGTTGGATTTAATCTTCGTGATTGATTATACAACTTGTAATCTAGGTTTTTCACCTCTTGTCTATTCTAAGGTTTTCTCTTCTGATATAAAACCATTCAAGAGTTGTTGATCATAAACCCTAGGTTTTGATAGATTTCAGTTTCCGATCTTATACCAACACTTGTTAGTCGAAATCGGAAGTTAGTAAAAAACTCCAATTAAGGTATCTCGTAAAAATCCTTAAGAAGTTTTAAACAAGATATCTCTAGATTTATTCTAGTTGTTTTTGTTGTAGAATTATTAGGGTTTTCTTAACTTGGAAATTGATCTTTGGAATCGCCCAAGGTCACTTATGAAAATCAGGTTCATGGACTCCTTGTGTGTACGCATATTGATTGTAAGTTAAAACCCTAATCTACAAGTTTGTTTCGGTATCTCTACTTTTATTTGGTAGTTGTTCGAAACAAACACAAGATTTCCAAAACCTTGATTTACATCTAAAGGGAAATCAAATCGGTGTTTTGTGAAAACAAAAGATCGAAAAATATCAACCGTGTTGTTGTATCTTTTGAAGAGAACTTTGTTTTGCCAGAAGATTTTCGGGAATAACTTCTAAAGAGAATTCGTGTTTTGTTAGAAGTTATACGAGAAGAATTCCTAAAGAGAATCGGTGTTCTGCTAGGAGTTCTATTAGTACTAAAGCAGGTATTACATCTAGTCCAAATAGGTAATAGGAAATTGGTGTAACAACTTATTATATGTGTGTGTTTATTCTGGACTAGGTCCCGGGGTTTTTCTGCATTTGTCGTTTCCTCGTTAACAAAATTTCCGGTGTATGTGTTATTTTTTTCTGCATTATATTGTTTATCTTTATAATTGAAATATTACATGTTGTACTTTAATCAATCATTATTGATAAATCCGACCTTGTTTGTTGGATCAGATTTTGATTGATCTTGGATATTGGTCTTTGTTACCGTCCAAGTATTTCTCACATCAATCAGGCTCATAGATTTCTATCTGTTTGATTTACTGATTGATTTGAGAAAAAAAGATAAACTCTTTAGTATTATTCTTTGATTGAGTTTTCACTCTCGGAATATTATTGGAGTAACTCATCTCAAATTTTCAAACGAAATATTGGGTGTGGTTGTTAGACCCCCGCTTTTTCATTATGGATAACCTGCAAACATTATAAATGAAGAAAGAAACAAAGCGAAAAAGACCGGATGTTGTAAGGTTTGAAAAAAATAGTGATGCAATGCCCCCTACAACACAGGATAACATAATGTTAGAAAACAAAAAGTTGTATGACAATATTTCACTTATACAAAAATATACATAGACTTCTTGCCAATATCAAAGACAGATAGGCATTGATTACACATATAAAAAACTTTTCTCTTAAACATATTAGTTTCATCTAAAAAATTTTGGACATTTAAAGCTCATAACTCCAGTGGAGTTTCCAAAACACCATCAAAAGTGTCCTGATATGGTATCGAAAGACCAATGTTAAAATATACACACACCGAATCATCTAACTGGGTGTCCAAACCAATATCAATATTTCCTTGATATACACTTGCATAGGGGTCTTCCACTTGTTGAACTGGCAGGTAACATTCTTCACGATTATACATAATAGTACCTGAAGGTTGGGAATCGCCAAGTGGAGTCGTCGCAACACTTCCATGTTTCCCCTACACGTTGTATAGTGTGTGTTCTTCTTGGAATTATGGTGAACAATTACTATTGGGTGTTCCGCTTGTGGTAAAACTAGAAGAAGAAAATCTCTCATGATAATAGTACTTTATGGAATGCTCCTGAACAACCTTTTTAGATTCATTGATAAACATGTGTTGCTCGAAACATAAGTTCAACAACTCATCCTAAAAAGGGATTAAAAAAATATCCAAATACCACTGCATTTCACAACAAATAATAGTACACAAATACCAAGTAAAAAAAATGTAACGTATTTACCCGTCCGGCGGCAATATGATAAAAAGTACAAGGATAAAATGTAGGCATGGGCATGGGCAAAGGTGTCAGATCCCCATTAATATACATAGGGACACACCAGTATACTACTGCTAGTTGAGTCACCAATTGGTCATCAGGATCAACATCATGTGACTGAGACACCATGTCCGGAGGTGAACGTCTGGGTCTGCAGCGACTTACATTATTACCAAAACCTATCACATCATGGTTTTGTATTTGTGTTACTCCTTCAGGTAGTAATAATCCAAAACTCTTCTCCTTCTAACATTCATCGTACCTTTCTTTAACGACCAACCAGTATTGGTGTATGCCTTCAACTACGATCGGCTGGACTAAATCTAACACGGGGGGGGGGGGGGGGGGGGGGGGGGGGTCACATGGGATAGCCGTTTCACCCGTAATATGCCGCACACATCTCTCACCAAGGTACATACTCAACCTCTCACCCATGCAGCCATAAAATTCAACTTTAGTCTTCGGTATTTCGTTTGCCACCATTACCTCTTCAATATCGTTGTACTGGTCATCTCTACAAGGTTTCCATATGACATTTTCTTTAGTTTTCATGTCAAGTTGTTCACTAGCTATTCCAAGTGAATTCTTGTAGTTATCAACTTGACTTCGACCCGTTCGATTTTCCTTCCTAAATAATAAAATTGCTGGATAGGGGCACTGATTATTGATGATCGTTTCATCTATTCTCAAAAGTGGTTGGCAATTGCGTAAAGAAAAGTAATACCAATACTCTGTAATCATCCACATCCCACCTAGATCTCCATTTAAAGAGGCAATCATACAAATTTCCTAATGCGACACTACCCCAATTATATTGGCCAAGATTATGCAAATTTTCCAATAATACAAACAATCCCTTATTTACTCTTGTTGTGGTGTTTGCTATCAAAAAAATCTACCAATACACCACAATAAAAACATTCTAGTCAATTCTTCTCATACACCTCGTTGTTTATGTCTTCTCTACTAGTTATGTATTTGGAAAGAAAGCCCAATAGAATGGAGCTCGCCTGTGATTCCCATAGACCGAATTTTTCATTTGGACGACCTTCTAGCTCCATTTGATCTGCATCTGCTGCTCTTGTATCCCGGTTTACCTTCACACCAGAAAAATACGTGTTATCATATCATATGTTTTCTTCAACCCAGCGGGTACATTTGGCATCACAACACCACCACCTATTAAAATACCCTTTAGTCTTACAAAATATAAAGGTGGTACTCCTAACTCGAACTTCGGGAAGTGAAATGTCCTAGTCTTCTTCCACTACATCTCCATAAGAGCTTTTATTTACATTCGGAAAAAGAGAAATCAAAATCAAACACCAAAGAAAAACCACAGTTTTGTAACACATTCAAGGATAACGGATTCTTTTTCACCACTATGTCATAATAATTCTTCACTTGATCCCAATTTGTTTGAAATTGCAACTTCCTATCAAGTCCTAACTATGTTTTATGTCACCCTTCCTAGACAAAATCTCATTTGCGTCATAGCCATAACCACTACAATGAGAACAATCACCAAAGTGTTACTCCCATACTTATTTATGATTATCAAGTTTTCACATGTAAATTCAAAAATTTAAAAAATAATCCAAACTCACTGTGGTTCATCAATGGAATCCTATATATATTTTTTAAACTTAAACAAGAGATTAATACCAAAAAATATAAAAATCATTAACAATTTATATGCATAGACAATTATCAAGTTTCGTCCAAATTAGAAGAAAAAAAACAATTCTCCATTGAACCCTAACAATAATACTAAATCAAATTAAAATTAAGTTAACCATCAATCAACCCTAACGACATAAAATACTACCACAACAAACATCAATCAACCTTCATCATGTAATTATAAGCAAAAACCAATCAATAATCAATTAACACAATTACTCCAAGGTTTTTGATTCCAAAATATACCTCTTTTTAGTTAATATTCTAAATCAAATCAATAAGCTACCGTATCCTCATCAAAATTGCATTTACACCAAACCCCTTTACCAGATTCATAAACAATAAATCAATAAGCTCCAAGTGAATCACTTGTTTAGTTTAGTATTTTAGGGCAAACTTTTCTTCTGATAGAAAGGGAAAAGAAAAGATGATAAAAAAACAGTAGAATGGAGAAGGAGAAACCGCAGTTTGGGTTTTGTGTATTAAACGGGCAAGGATTGTCCCCTCGCTTCAACTGGCATTGACCAGTCAAGCAACGAACCAATGATCGCTTTTTGGTTTTCAGACAGGCGATAATCGTGTCCTCGCTTGGGCGAGGAAGCAATATACAAATTCCCTCCCACACCGCTAGACTAAAACCATCCCTTGTGCTTACGTTTCGCAATTGTTGAATTCACCATTCTACTTTTCCATTAGACTCAGCCTAACATTCGGGATAAACAGTTTTCCAACCATTAACGGTTTTCCAATAATTAATGTCGGAGTTTATAGCCGAGTGGTTTTCCAGCGACTCCATTAAGGACAAGGGTTAGTGTTAGAGCACTGCTCGGTCGAACTCGCAAGCGTTGCTATCTCAAGCTTGTTTGTCAAGTTTATTTGCCAAAACTATAAGTCTTGATTTCTAGTCTACTTATAGCTAAGTCTCGGATTAGGATAAAAAGTATAGTTGAGCTTTAGACTTCACGGCGTTCACCGATTAAAGACAAAAAAACTACTAAGAGGAGTTTGTGGAACTCCATCAACAAAAGGTATCTGGAGACTTGAACTCATCTAAAACTCAAAAGTATATCTACTCTATCTCCTATTTGAGACAAAAATCGTATAGCTATATAAACTTCGATTATAGACATTTTATATTTCGAGCTGAGTTTAACTCGCTTACATATTTCTCGAAATATATGTTGGTAAGCTTTCGCTTTAACCAAGTTCATCTTATATTCTTGACGAAAGTCAAAAGATGATCATGTGAAAATTACCTGGTAACATCTTACATGATTTGTGTGAGACACTCATTTGATGTAAACTCGGAATGTTTCGTATTGATCTATCGATCACTTGAAAATTTCTTTGAAGCTAATAGTTTGTGTGAGACAGCTATTGTCATCTTCTAAGAATGTTTCAATAATTGAAATGGGAGTTTAGAACAATTAACCATGATTGGATATAACACAGTATGCATACTTGAATGCTAACTGTTGCAAGTTATTCCAAGTCCGGGAACCATAGTATGCATACCCGTACGTGTACTGGTTGGTTTATGAAAGTACGAGAACTTAGTATGCATACCCGTATGCGTACAAGTGTAAGTTCATATCCGGGAATTCAACTGAGTTTGGAAGGTATGCGTACTCGTTTGCATACTGGCAAACCCAAACTAAGTCCGACCACTTAGGTATGCGTACCCGTTTGCATACTTGAGTAGGTTATGTTATAAAATCGGTTTGTTCATGAACTAATACATTTACATAATAAGGAATGCAATATTTTGCAAACCGTGACTATAATGTCCATGGATGATTTTGAGCGAATCAAAATCGATTTTGCTTCAATTATGTCTTGTATACTTCTATGAGAATATAAACAATTGAACAACTATAGAACTAGTTTCATTTGAACTAGTTGTTTTAAGATGAACAAGGTTGATATGAATGTGTTCATATGGCTAACTTCAGTTAACTATTGTTGAGCCAACAAGGCGTACACATTTAGGTACGATTACCCATATCTAAATAAAGTCACTTTTCATTTGTGTGTAACAAGCTAAGTTCGATCTAACGGTTGAAAGATATTAGCTTGAGTCTAATCAAGTTTTCATCTAACGGTGAATATTGAATGTTTTGTTACTAAGGTAACATTGATTGCAATCCCTGATTTGAAGACTATACAAGGGAGAACTCTAGCAACTGGGAAACCTAATCCCCACACCTCCTGTGTGATACTAGTTGCGACTAGAGTCGATTCTCCTTTAACCTAGGTTTTTCTAAAAACATTATAAGTTAACGACTTAAAGACTTCATTGGGATTGTGAAGCCAGACCCGACTATTTTCTATGTGATTGTGTGTTCTGTTCTTTCTGTTTTCTATCGTATTGAGTACTATCTTCTCTAAGATTTGCTCGAGATTTGATCTCCGATAGGCAAGATAAAAAGTAGTCACAAAGATCTTCATCTCATCGTTTGTGATTCCACAATATCTTGTTTCGCTACCATACGATTAAGATTATTGTGAGGCGATTGATATTACTAGGTTGTTCTTTGGGAATATAAGTCCGGTGTATCAATTGGTTCCTGTTCACCTTGATTTATCAAAAGACGGAACAAAACTCATAGGCATTTATGTGGTAGACAGATTAATCTATTTAATAGACTTTTCTGTGTGAGACAGATTGGTTTATCAAGTCTTCGACTTTGGGTCGTAGCAACTCTTAGTTGTGGGTGAGATATGAAAAAGTGGGGGTCTAACAACCACAACCAATAATTCGTTTGGTAATATGTATGGACTAACTCCAATATACTTTCAAGAGAATCAACTAGACAGTCAGACTCAATCTTAAGAAAAGTATATCAAAGAGTTATATCTCAATTTCTCAATTCAATCCGCAATCAAACAAATAGGGATTTGCGATCCCAATTGAATATAAGAAATAACTTGGACGGTATCAAAAACCAATATCCAAGTGTCAATCAATTTAATCAACAACCCAAAGGTCGGATTCACAATTGATTTAACTTACGTACAACCAGTGATATTTCAATTATATAAACAAATATAATGCGGAAAAGAAATAATACAGACACCAGAAATTTTGTTAACGAGGAAACCGCAAACGCAGAAAAACCTCGGGACCTAGTCTAGAATAAACACACACTGATTATAAGTTGTTACACCAATTTCCTACTACCTATTTGGACTAGATGTAATACCTGCTTCAACAAAAACTCCTAGCACAACACCGATTGTATTTAGGAATTCTTCTCGTAAATCTTCTAGCAGAACCCAAGGCTCTCTTTAGAAGATACAACAACACGATTGATACGATTCGATATTTTGTTTGCATAAAACATCGGTTTGATTTCCCTTTAGATGCGAATCAAGGTTTTGGAAATCTTGTGTTTGTTTTGAACAACTACCAAATAAAAAGTAGTGAAATCAAAACAAACTTGTAGAATAGGGTTTTAACTTACAATCAGTATACATACACACAAGGAGTCCGTGAACCTGCTTTTCGTAAGTAAACTTGGGCGATTCCAAAGATCAATTTCCAAGTTAAGAAAACCCTAACAATTCTACAACAAGAACTACTAGAATAAATCTAGAGATTTCTTTTTTAGAACTTCTTAAGGATTTTTACGAGATACCTTAATCGAAGTTTTCTTTCTAGCTTCCGATTTCGACTAACAAGTGTTGGTATACGATCGGAAATTGAAATCTATCAAAACCCAGGGTTTATGATCAACAACTCTTGAATGGTTTTATATCAGAAGAGAAAACCTTAGAATAGACAAGAGGTGAAAACCTAGATTACAAGTTGTATAATCAATCACGAAGATTAATCCAACTCGGCTTTGTGATCCCAATACAAAGACATTTATCTCACTCTTGTTCACGAAGAACAGAAGACATGGAAAACAACCTTATGAGCTTACACCAATTTTCCAAAGGGGATGAAAACGTGTAGCATTCACGAACTTTATATTTATAGTGAAACATAGCTTGAAAACTAAGCAAAGTTATTTTCCTTTTTCAAGACTCTCTTAATTTTGGGAGTCTTTCCTAATTTACAACTCTTGCCAAAATAATTAAATAATTAATTAATTAGCAAATATTGTATTTATGTGAATAAATCACATTTTAACTTAGGCAGGAATTTAAAGTTCTCACAAACACTTTAATATGGTAATAAAATATGTTTGGATTAATAGTCATCTTGCCTAGATAAGGAAACATCACCAATTTGACCAAAAATGTCTTTTAGTCACGTAATTGGGCCCAAATCCGTGAACCGTTACAAGCAGTCCATGGATTGTTTCCTACTAACGAACTGTAACAATTACAACAAACACTTATAAATTTTTTTTTTTTTTTTTTGCTTAACAATATGAATTTTATTGAACCAAAGAGTTACAAAATTACAAGAATGTTACTTAAAGACATAACAAAAATAAATAATAAAAGCCAAGCTCCAATTATTGGAGTTACAACAACACTTATAATTGTTACTAAAGTAACAACACTTATAATTGTTACTTTAATAAATCACTCATAACTTCATCGTTATAACTCGGAATTGAGTGATTCATGGCTCGTTGAATTCGTAAGCTCATTCACTATAACATGATAACCTTTACAAGGATAAAGGTTATTGTCACAAAAGTCGTGGCTCAAATAACCTCAAGTATATATACATACATGTATATTAACCGTCATAGGAATTGTTCCATAGAGTGAGCATTTGTTTCGATAGATTAGAAAGGTAGAATTGAACAAGAATTCAAATGAAATCAATCACCACATACCTTTGTTGATGAAGTCCTTGTTGATGTCTTCTTGTAATCTTCAGTCTTCATCCTTCAAGAATAGCTCTTCTTAGACCTAATCTAGTCCAAAACTATATTTAGTATACTAAATCAAGAATGTGTTTTGGAAACTAAATTTGACAACTAGATTGACATACCAACGCTAGTGGGTTCAACCAATCAATGCTCTAACAATCTCCCCCTTTGTCGATTTTAGTGACAAAACCATTTTACATATGGATTTAAACAAATAAAAGCATTACAGCTCCAAAACCCAACATGCTTGATTTTCTTGGTTCTTCAACTATGTGTGTGTTCATCCTGTACTTGTTGAAGATCCATCATAGTATTATTACACAACATCAAAGTTCAATTGTATCACAACTTTGACAATAATACTACGATGATATGTATCACTCCCCCTTTGTCAATACTTCATCTCACAATGAAAACCACTCCCCCTTACATAATGATTCGTAAACCATATGTATATGTAGTGTGAACTACAAAATGATTCTCCCCCTTTTTGTCAATATAAATTGGCAAAGGTACGAAAACTGGTGGGATCCTAATGAAATTTTCATAGAGGAACTTCTTGACCAAAGGAAAACATATCAACTTTACTTTAGATGATATCACAGAGTCGAAACTTAGTGATTTCATCAAGGAGTTTATTAAGATACAAGTTAACCCATACATGTTCCACAACCGCTTCTCCCCTCAAAGATATGGCAATTAAGTACAAGTTCAATTAAGAACTCTCCCCCATAAGATGTCATTCCCGAAAGAACAACAAGAGTGACCTTACTCCATAGATAAGGATTTATATATTGGATTTAGAAACCCTACAAGGAGATACGAGTTAAGAACCCGTCATTGAAAGTCTCTCATGAGATCGTGTTACTAAAAACAATCGAACTATCTCATGGTAACAATACAGAATATATAATCATGGAGATCATGTATTGTGATCATCTTTTCTAAGATACACACTTGTATAAACAAGAATTGATATGCTTAGAAGGAAGAATAACCTTTTCCATAAGGATTTACACCAAGAATGGTTACCAAAAGAGTATGAAAAAGATTATTTGACAGTCAAAACCAACATCCAATGGCATTGATTATTGCTTCTAACCTGTTATATATAAGAATTTCAATCACACATCAGGTTAGGTAATTAAGAATCATTTGCGTGGTATTTAACCATATTGTTCTTCACCATAACTAGTTCAAGTGACTCAAATGAACTAGTTAGAGAGTTGTTCAATTGCAAAGAAATCTTATGTAACTACACAAGACACAATGGAAGCAAAAACGATTTGATTCACTCGAATCGGTTCATGAACTTTATAGCCACGGTTTGCATTTAGCATTCCTTAGTTAATATAAATAAGTTCACAAACAAATCGTCTTTAGATATAACCAACTTAAGTTCGCAGACTTAGTTCGCGGACTTAAGTTCCCCGAAGGAGTTCTCAAACTCCAGCAGATATTCTCGGGTCGAGAACTTTCGCCAGTTCGCGGACTTAGCTCACGCCACTATTCCGGTTCTCTTGATCAACAAAGTTCGCAAACTTCGGTTCAAGGATTACGTACTTATACATATATGTGTTTCCCCAACAATGCTTATATCCTCCACTGGTTATATAATTTAAACTCTCATTTCAATCATTGAAGCATTCTTAGAGGACGTTGATATTCTATAGTTGTTATTCACAAACTATTTTTCGTCAAAGTAAGCAATTTTCAAAGTGATTGAAACTTGTCATGACTTTCGTCACTAGGTAAAGATGAACTTGGCTAAAGCGAAAGCTTACCAACACATAAGGTTTTTCCTTCTTTGGTCATTCCATGTCTGAACCATGAGTATGGATCCAACATCTTATCTTGGCAAGATGCTAGATCAGAAAGATCAACTTAAGATTAAGTCTGGATTTTCTCTTGATATTAAGGGTAAAATCAAAAAGGGAGATTGGCTTAGCAAGAAGGAAAGAGAGAATACCCTGAGGAAAGATCAGTGTGTTGAAGCATTGACACACTTTTGTGTTTAATCAAAGACAGAATTACATGCTCTTGCAGAATCCTTCACGAAAATTTCTCACCTGCAAGAAGTTCTGGTCAAGCAACAAGGTTTTCTACTTGAAGAAATTCACAAGCTGAAGACTGAAATTAGTAATCCGCCTTCATTTAGCACTGATATGAAGGACTGGGTTGCAAAAGGAAATATACATCAATTTTTGATTTCTTTCAATGATTGTATTAAGTCTATTATGAATAAAACTATTATTACAAATAAAATTATTTTATTTATAATTTTCTTGTGATAGTTTTTGATTTACATAGCCTGTGCTTGAATGCTTATTATTGCTATGTATGTTTATGGGATGTTTATTTTCGGTTTTACTACCTTGATATTCGATCTCATAATGTTGTGGACCCTTATGGTTTGGGTGACTTTTTGATTTAGCAGGATTAAGTTCTAGCCCGTGTTAGTAGGCTTTATCAAAGGATAATGAGGGGTTCTGATAGAAACAATATGTGAAAAAGTCACAATATGTTGAATCGGTTTTGGTTTAGCATAAAAGCATATGTGTTTCGAGGGTGTTCAACTTTTGCTTGCAATAGTTAAAAACCGGTTTTCAACCTTTCTCTGGTAAAGGTTGGTTGTTGTTATTCTTTTGTTTAGCATAAGGATAACAACATAATTATATTTCGATATCAATTCTCCCTGGAAGAAAATGCAAACATGTTGGAGAAGAGGATGCGAAAATTGAGATAATAATCTTGTTAGTAAATTGTGAAAAGTGGGGATACAACAACCACACCCAATATTTCGCTTAACAATCTGTATGGACAAACTCCAATGTACTTTCTAGAGAATCAACTAGACAATCAGACTCAATCTAGATAAAAAGTATATCAAAGAGTTTATATCTCAATCCCTCGATTTGATATATACTCAAGCAAATAGAAATCTGCGAGTCTTTATCAAATACTAGAGAGATAACTTGGATGGTACCAAAGACCAATATCCAAGTGTCAATCAATTTAAATCAACAACCAAAAGTTCGGATATTCTAAATGATTAAAAACGCACAACCTGTGATATTTCAATTATATAAAAAAATATAATGCGGAAAAGAAACAACACAGACACCAGAATTTTGTTAACGAGGAAACCGAAAATGCAGAAAAACCCCGAGACCTAGTCCAGATTGAACACACACTGTATTAAGCCGCTACAGACATTAGCCTACTCCAAATTAACTTCAGTCTGGACTGTAGTTGAACCCCAATCAATCTCACACTGATCCAAGGTACAGTTATGCTCATACGTCTCTGATACCAGCAGGATACTACGTACTTGATTCCCTTAGCTGATCTCACCAACAACTAAGAGTTGCTATACCCAAAGTCGAAGACTTTAATAAACAAATTTGTATCACATAGAAAAGTCTATGGTAATAGATAAATCCGTCTCCCACGAATATACCTACGAGTTTTGTTCCGTCTTTTGATAAATCAAGGTGAACATGAACCAATTGATAAACCGGACTTATATTCCCGAAGAACAGCCTAGTATTATCAATCAACTCACAATAATCTTAATCGACGCAGCGAAAAAAGATATTGTGGAATCACAAACGATGAGACGAAGTGTTTGTGATTACTTTTATATCTTGCCTATCGGAGATATCAATCTCAAGTCAATTATTACAATTTTACTCGTACGATAGAAACAGCTAGATCAGATCACAAAACTACGAGAAAGTAGTATCGGTCTGGCTTCACAATCCCAACGAAGTCTTTAAGTCGTTAACCTGGTTTAGAAGAAGAAACCAAAGGTTAAAGGATAATCGACTCTAGATTAGCACAACTAGTATCACACAGAAGGTGTGGGTATTAGGTTTCCCAGTTTCTAGAGTTCTCCCTTATATAGTTTTTCAGATTAGGGTTTGCAATCAATGTTAGCTTGGTAACAAAGCATTCAATATTCTCCGTTAGATGAAAACCTAATTAGATTCAATCTAATATCTTTCAACCGTTAGATCGAAAACTAGCTTGTTACACACAAATGAAATGCACGTTTCTAAGCTTGTGTAACCGTACCCAAACTTTTACATTTGTTGGTTCAACAATAGTCAACCAAATGGTTAGCCATATGATCACTTTCATATCAACCATATTCTTCTTCACCATAACTAGTTCAAGTGACTCAAATGAACTAGTTAGAGAGTTGTTCAATTGCAAGGAAATCTTATGTAACTACACAAGACACAATCGAAGCAAAAACGATTTAATTCACTCGAATCGGTTCATGAACTATATAGCCACGGTTTGCAATTTGCATTCCTTAGTTTATATAAGAATAAGTTCACAAACATCGTTTTTAGATATAACTTATTCAAGTTCGCGGACTGGGTTCGTGGACTTAAGTTCCCGGACGGAGTTCACAAACTCCAGCAGAATTTTATCGGGACGAGAACTTCCGCCAGTTCGAATAGGAAAAGAGTGCAAAAATAATAAGGTTAATCCGAGTTCGGACGAAGAAGTTACGGCCAAAACAAGTTTACCGAATATCGACGTCAAGATGCATACGGGTTTGCAAACGAATTTTCGTATCCTGGAGCAGTATGCAGACGGGTTTTGCGAACTTAAACCCCTGGATTTTGGTTTTAAATGATGTTATGCATACTTGGTATGTGTACCATGAAGTCCAAACATCCCGAACTAATGTTTTCAAACCTAAACATTTAAGAACCTTAAACACAGATCAAGTTAGGTAGAAATGAACAATAAGCAAGGTACATTGATCATTATAAGTACTCAAACAAGTAATAAAAATACAAAACTTGCTCAAGTTTATAGACATACCTTTTTAGAAAAGTACAATTGAATTCTACAGCCTTACCGAATATAATCTGTGCGCCTCAGTTGTTGTGTTTCCCTCACCGTATACATAGAAGGGCATTTCTTGGTGAGGATGCACTTTCAACACAAACAAGTTGTGTTGAGGTGAACAATGTCTTGCTCACCATGGCACCAGGAAAGAGTTTCTTTCCAACAACTCTTAAATCTTGTAGTGTTGAGAAACACCCAAGGAACTGTTTTTATAAGTCTATCAAAGAACTTCAAGATAACCCAAAAAGATTTGTGTTTCTGATTTCTTGTTTTCCAACTTATAAAAAACAGTTTCTGCAGATAGTTTTTAGTACTGCGAAGGGAAACTCGTTTGATAAAAAGAGACGTCCTACATTCTTCATAAAAGAAGACAATACTACTATCTTGATAGGAAGTATCAGGAATTGAGCAACGATTCAATTCATGCTTTGAGGTGATACACTCAGATAACTGAGATTTAAACTCCTCTTATAATTCGTTTATTTTATCACAACTAATTGGATTACGCAGAGGAGGAGCATTGCTCTTGCTGATTAGTAAATCAATATCAACCTCAACATGAATATTATTCATCATAACTTGATTTACCCTGTTAAGAGATTCTTGCTCTTTCTGGAGGTATAACTCAACATCAAGAGATAAGCTCTCAAGTTTCTTTTCAAGCCCTGAAAACACTTCAAGGGATTTTAAACCTGGTGGAGGTTTAGATAGAATTTATTTTACAGATTTTATTAAATCAGTCATGAAAGAGAATTCTGAAATCCCTGGATCTGGTGGTGCATTTATTGAGATAACACTACTGTCCATAGAGTCAGATCGCTACAAACATAGACTTGTAAGGTCTTGAACGTGTTTGCCTGCTCTGATACCAATTGAAAAAGTGGGGGTACAACAACCACGCCCAATATTTCGCTTAGCAATCTCTATGGACAAACTCCAATATACTTTCTAGAGACTCAATCTAGATAGTTAGACTCAATCTAGATAAAAAGTATATCAAAAAGTTTATATCTCAATCTCTCGATTTGATATATACTCATACAAATAGAAATCTGCGAGTCTTTATGAAATACTAGAGAGATAACTTGGATGGTACCAAAGCCAAATATCCAAGTGTCAATCAATTTAAATCAACAACCAAAAGGTCAGATATTCTAATTGATTGAACAACGCACAACCTGTGATATTTCAATTATATAACAAAATATAATGCGGAAAAGAAACAACACAAACCAGAATTTTGTTAACGAGGAAACCCCAAATGCAGAAAAACCCCGGGACCTAGTCCAGATTGAACACATATTGTATTAAGCCGCTACAGACACTAGCCTACTCCAAATTAACTTCAGTATGGATTTTAGTTGAACCCCAATCAATCTCACACTGATCCAAGGTACATTTATGCTCCTACGTCTCTGATCCCAGCAGGATACTACGTACTTGATTCCCTTAGCTGATCTCACCCACAACTAAGAGTTGCTACGACTCAAATTCGAAGACTTTAATAAACAAATATGTATCACACAGAAAAGTCTACGGTAATAGATAAATCCGTCTCCCACGAATATACCTACGAGTTTTGTTCCGTCTTTTGATAAATCAAGGTGAACAAGAACTAATTGATAAGTCGGACTTATATTCCCGAAGAACAGCCTAGTATTATCAATCACCTCACAATAATCCTAATCGACGCAGCGAAAAAAGATACTATGGAATCACAAACGATGCGATGAATTATTTGTGATTACTTTTATATCTTGCCTATCGGAGATATCGATCTCAAGCCAACTATTACAATTGTACTCGTACGATGGAAACAACAAGATCAGATCACACAACTACGAGAAAGTAGTATCGGGTTGGATTCACAATCCCAATGAAGTCTTTAAGTCGTTAACCTGGTTTAGAAGAAGAAACCAAAGGTTAAAGGATAATCGACTCTAGCTTAGCACAACTAGTATCACACAGAAGGTGTGGGGATTAGGTTTTCCAGTTTCTAGAGTTCTCCCTTATATAGTCTTTCAAATCAGGGTTTGCAATCAATGTTAGCTTGGTAACAAAGCACTAAATATTCTCCGTTAGATGAAAACCTAATTAGATTCAAGCTAATATCTTTCAATCGTTAGATCGAAAACTAGCTTGTTACACACAAATGAAATGCACGTTTCTAGGCTTGTGTAACCGTACCCAAACTTGTACGTTTGTTGGTTCAACCATAGTCAACCAAATGGTTAGCCATATGATCACTTTCATATCAACCATATTCTTCTTCACCATAAATAGTTCAAGTGACTCAAATGAACTAGTTAGAGAGTTGTTCAATTGCAAGGAAATCTTATGTAATTACACAAGACACAATCGAAGGAAAAACGATTTGATTCACTCGAATCGGTTCATGAACTATATAGCCACGGTTTGCAATTTGCATTCCTTAGTTTATATAAGAATAAGTTCACAAATATCGTTTTTAGATATAACCTACTCAAGTTCGTGGACTGGGTTCGCGGATTTAAGTTCCCGGACTGAGTTCACAAACTCCAGCAGAATTTCTCGGGACGAGAACTTCCGCTAGTTCGCGGACTGAGTTCGACTTTTGTCTCAAGATAGGAGATAAATAGACTTTTGAGTGATAGATAAGTTCAAGTCTCCACATACCTTTTAGTCAATAAAGATCCACCGGTTCCTTGAGTAGTCCTTCGTCTTGTATGATGATTGCCATGGAGTTTTTGAGCTCAACTACACTTTCTATCCTAGTCCGAGACCTTAGCTATAGTAGACTAGAAATCAAGACTTATAGTTTTGATCACTAACATTAACAAACATGCTTGAGATAGCAACGCATGCGAGTTCGACCGAGAAATGCTCTAACAAATTGTTTTCCTGTTTAAGAAAAGCCTTATTTTATTTCATATATTTATTGCTTTTGCTTAACAAAATTTCGGTACAATTGATTTTTTATTCCATTATGTGTGTATGGATATGTGTGTGATTCAATTGGTTACGGTTAAGAAAAACTATTGTTATCTTGCTTTATTGTGTGGTATCAATCGTTTAGGCTTACAAAATTTCGGTGCAATTGCGGTACTTTAAAGTCTATGTTGTTTCAATTGCTTCCAGTTGAGGTGAATAATTATGCAAGTTGATTTATTTGGTTTGTATGAATTGTTTATGGATTAACGAAAGAAAAGGTTTACGGGATGAATTGTTTAGTCCAACTCGATTCCGGATAAGAGAAACTAAGTTAATTTTGATCTTATTTAGACTTATCAAAGTGGAGGTTTCGGTTATTCAAGTATAATCGAATGCCTTAACAAGAAATGCTAGTTAACTAACCTAGTACTTGTCTTGTTTAAAAGTTAAAGGTCTAAGTTATATGGATAATTAGAACCTGATGAGAAAAATAGAGTTATCTTTATTTTGGTCTTATCGAACAAGCAATTGTATTTGTACAATCGGTTTAGCAAAGCAACTAAAGTGCTTAGTTGATTTTTGGTTTGCTAAAGTATTAGGGAAAATTGCTTCGGGCAATTGTTTCCTTGATAACATATCAAAACATAATTACTTTGTAGTTTCGGTTTTGATATTTGTTATCAAAAATGGTGTGTGGAACCCTCGTGCTTAGCTCTATAGGTTGCAAGTCTATTTTGAGATTTGTAAGATTCTTTTCGTTTTGTCCTTTATTTTTTCGTTTCTTTGTGATTTTGTGACAAAAAGGGGGAGAAATATATGGAGTAAACAAGTGATGCTGGCATTGATTTATATTGATTGGTATCACTAAGAAAAAGGACATTGGTGCTTAAACGTTTATCTAACGAAAGAGTGAAAGCATAGACTAAGGGGGAGTAACATATCATTACAAAGGGAGTAACAAAGACGTGCTGATTGATAAAATCTACCTATCTTACCTTTAGGGGGAGTAATATTCTTTGTTATTATAATGTCAACAACGACATTTAAGGATTGAATGTATACAGGTTATTGTCTTGTTGAATTCGGGAATCAAGCGTATGTGTAATGAATTCTTGTAATTTGTTTATCCAATGATGTAAGAGTTTTGTCACTAAAATTGACAAAGGGGGAGATTGTTTGAGCATAGCTCGGTTGAACCCACCAAGCGTTGGTATGTCAAGTTTGGTTGTCATATTTTAGTGAATCAAAATTCATTTAAAGAGTCGCTTGTTTATGTACTAGAGTCAACTTCATATAGGTTATCTTGAAAGTATTAGGATATGAGACATTACAAGTATTGCGAAGACTTGAAGAAGTGAAGAAGTAAGAAGCTACAACGAAAACATCATCCTTCTACTTGAGGTTAGTGATATTTGACTTGAACTGTTTCATTCCCTAACAATCTTTCAAGTCGTGCATATTGAAAACAAAACTCCGAAGCATGAACACTCTAGTTAGACATAGTATTAAGAAATACAATACGATGTTTATTGCTTAACCATTAAACTCTGACATAATCGTTTAAATGCTATTGTGATTATGTATGGGTATGAGGTGAGGATTTCATCCTAGGAAACAATGTTTTACATGTGTTTTAAGGTAGTAAATTCATGAACTTGTTTTGTGAATCGAAGAGGAAATCGCCAGGTGTTATTGGTATTTTTATTCATTGCATATCTTGTGAACAACCAACATGTGTGATTAGTATAACCGCTCATGACTTGTTTGTGTTCTTGGTAAAACTATTCGCAAAGGCCTGACTTTTGTATTGGTATGACTTTTATTAGTGAAACCGATCTTAAGTAATCACTTGAGATGGTATGATCGATTTTGTGTTATTGGTAAGACCGACTCCGGGTAAAGGGGAACCGATCCTAGTAAGAGGTGCAACCTATCACAAAGGGGAATCGATCCTTGTATGAGGTGCATCATGTTTTAGCAGAAATGGGAACCGATCCTATGGACATGTGCAACACGTTTTTAGACAAAGGGGAACCGATCCTATGGACATGTGCAACACATTCAAGTTAGATACCATATATATGTGGGGAACCGATCCTAGTACCTAGTCAACCGAATTTTTGGAAAGTTAGTGTGACTATGCACAATACTCACATGGAGGTAGAACCGAAACTTGTTTTGGTAGAACCGTGAAACCCATGATTTGTGATTGAGTGCTCTTGATCAATCACATAGTTCTTTAAAGTCAGATGAACCAATTCTAAACTTGTTTGGAAGTGTAGCAAATCGGTTTCAATGTTGTAAGTATGAAAGAAGACTTACAAAGTAATGATGTCGACATACTTTGAACATGTGCAGTGACGCTAATCTTTAATTGTTCAAAGTTATTCCTAAATAGCTAAAGGAAGAAAATCCCAGGATCGAAACATAAATAAGTTAAGAATCTTTTATTTAAGGTTTTTAATTTTATTTTAGGAAAATGAAAATTAGTAATGTGCATTTACTAGTTGGAGATTTTTCAAAGAGATTTTCGGTCAATATTTTGGACAGAGCATTTCCAGGAATTATGGAAACCGAATTTGGAATATATTGCATATCTTGAGAATATTTTCGGTTTTGGAAATTCCTTGGTGTCCAAACTTCCTTTGTCTATAAATACTTGAAGTTTGCATTTCTAGCAAACTAATCCTTCGTGACAGCAAACTTCCTCGGTTGTGTTGTTACTGGTGAAGCCGCCTATTCAGAGAGGAGAGTAACCTAATTAGGCGAAATCTCTTGCGGCCGCTCAGTTTAAAGTCTTCTTTGGGATTGAGAAGCTCTATTAGTACCGTTGGTGGGAAACTAGATAATTGCGGTTTATCTTGTGTTTTCGATTGATTTAATTGACTAACGGTGGTTGAACTTTGATTGCACCTAGTTTGTTTATGCTTGAGAATCTTCTCTTCTGATATAAGATTCACTCAAACTGGATCGAAGTTTCGAAAGGGATCTTTAGACTGTTTGTAGGATCTAAAGACGTCTTGTGATTATCCATTGTTAACAGACTCCGTTCTGTACGTGATTGATCACAAGAGATTCAAGTTGTTGTATGCAGGTGTTTATTGAAGATCTAAGAAGATTTGAAGACAAAAAAGATATTGAAGATTTCTGATTTGGGGTTCATAATCTTTGGTGTGCACAATACTTGTTTCGGTAAAAGAGGATCCAACTATAATCGGTTTATCCTTGTGGTAGATTTGATTGATTAGTTGTGTAGATCGGCATCAATATAATTCTTGGTGATTAAAAGTATTGATTGTAAAATCTTAACAATTATTTCAGTAGTTGATCATAAGATAGATCTAAGAACCCGACGAAGGAGTTTATTGAGATAAACAGAAGAGCCTTTGTCGAACTCACATCACTTGGTTGAAAAGAGTTGCTACCAAACAAATTTGTTATTCCTTTACTGTTTGGAATACGAACCAAAGGAATTGTTCCAAGTACGTGACTTATTCATAAGTTGGAGGCGTGAGAATACATATGGAACTAGGTGAACTATAGGTTTAGTTGCTTGGTCTCAACTATACGAAGTTGGTTTGATTTTGTATAGCGGCTTAATCCTGAGAGTATTCAATTCTGGACAAGGTCCCGGGGTTTTTCTGTATTTGCGGTTTCCTCGTTGACAAAATCTTGTTGTGTCATTTACTTTTCTATTTCCGCAATTATAATTGTTTTTATTATAATTAGAAGTAAAATACACAAACGTTAATTCCTATTTACTTGATAAGTAATCATATTGTGTTTGGTTAAGTCCGAACCTTTTTATCAAGTAAACATACTTCGTTGTTGTATTGTCTCGATCTCGTATCCATAGACGATCACACGAAGTGTAAACCGATTAGTTGTATTGTCTCGACTCAGTCCATAGACAATCACTTTTGGAGAAAGGACTTATATGTAGAAAAAGTTTTAGATTGAGGTATATTTGGGTACCCTCGTCTTTTCAGACTTTTATTCAGTTGCCCGGTTATCTTCCTGGCTTTCATGCTGGTAAGTTCATGGTGATGTCTGATAATCCAGATCGTGCATCTCGCCAGGTTGGGCTCGACCAAGGGGTTCTTTCCCCCTTTCTTCCCTTTACCGATTCTGACTCTTCGGCAATTCGCGCTAACTTCAATCGTTTCGTCTTCAAGGTCCCTGTTCGCTTGAGTGATAGCGGAATTAATTTTTATTCTCAGCAACCTGTACCTGAACGCCTCTTAGTTGCGACTGACATTGCTCATGAATATCAAAATCACATTTGTCTTGCTCGCTGAATTTTTTCTTGCGTGTAGCGGCTCCCCCTCTTGGAATAGCTGATGAGGATTTCAAGAACTGCACGTGTCTGGCTGCGTTAAACTAAATGATGGAGTGGCTGAGGAACATGGTCTCAATCCAAGTACTAAAGGTCTCCCTTTGGAACCATTGGTGATTTCTTGGGACTCGCCTGAGGGGAACGAGCCTATAAGAAAGAAAAAAGGGGTGAGGCCTTCTTCTTCCATCAAGAAACCTAATGCGCTTTATATTCCAAGACCCTCTGTCAAATCTCCGATAGCGCGGGTGTTTTTTCCATTTATCGTTACTTGTATGTTCATTTCACGCTCCCTCCCCTCTCTCTCTTTTTCTTTTTATTGAGAGACGATGGGTATTACGTTCTCAGGGAATCGCTCCATCCGTTCAAGTGGGGTTGAAACCGCCTTCATATTTGGTGGAGGAGTATCGTAACATGCCTGAGCACGAATGGTCTCAGAAGATCCTTGCAAAAAAGGCTAAGTGGGACGCGATTATATTGTCTATTACCCGCGCATGTTCTTCTATTGATGCCTCGCTTATGTTTCCTGTACAAACCCAATGGGGCGCTAGTGGTATTCCTTCGCAGACCCGACGGGATGTCGGTGGTAGTCCGACTCCATCGTTCATGGACTGTGTGTAAGGCCTTGGTATCAAATTATCGAAGGGTCGGATGGGTGTCCCCATGTTTGCATGTATCATCGATTAATCCTTTAAGGGCGGAGACCGTTCATGTTAGATGTCAGGCTTTGGAGTCCCCCATTGATGTGTTGGATCCTGTAAGTCCTACCAGGTCGACTCGTTCGGTTTTTGGTGGGTCCTCTGCTCAGGTGGCACTGGTTCCGCTGAAGGTAACCGCCCATTCTCTGTCTTACACGTGTTCCTTTATTTAATTCGTGGAGTCCTTTGTTTTTCCGCTATTTATATGTCTACGTCTTTCTCAACATTACATTTTCTTTCTTTGTGTTGTAGGTCCTTCAGGAGACTCCATGTCCTCTTCCGGCTCCTCGGCTTCTTGTTCAAAGCCTTGCGATCTTTCTCCTGATCCCCTTAATTATGTGGTTGGTCCCTTTATCTTACTATTTGTGTGTTATTTTATTATTGTTTTTTTACATAGCGTGCCCTTTTATGCTCTCTTTTTCTAGAACATGGGTAGTAAGAGTAAAGTCGGATGGCTCTAGTAGTGTGGGCGGTGGGAAACGTGTTAAACTTGATGGTGATGGATATACACCGGCTGGTCAGTTGGAGAAGCATCCTGATATTTCTGACCCGCTATCGGTCCCTGAGGACGCTAAATTTCGCTTTTAACGGTGGTAGATGCTGCGAAGGCTGGTGTTGATCCGAAAACTTACAACCGTGTACATGGCTCATGGGTGCCCTTTTCCTTGGCCGTCACGTATAGAGATATGGTGGAGCGACATGGCGGTTATATGGTGAAGGAGGGCATCCTTGACATGAGGACTTTGTGCTATATGAACAAAAATCTTCTCGAGGTAGCTGATCAGTGGGTAAAGGATACTCTCATTGGCGCGAGTGTGTTGCAGGGTTGGGAGGCTTCTATCCGGTCGGCGCTTGGTCTCGGATTTCATGTAAAGTGGTTGGAGGAGCTATTGGTTAAAGTGAAAGATCGAAATGATCCGCGTATACATCTCCCATGACAGATCTCCCATCTGGAGAAAGAACTGTCTAGTCTTTCCAAGGTGACTTCTGAGAAGAAGATGGCACTGAACTAGCTTGTCACTAGCATGGCAACGATGACTAGTCCAACGCAACAAGCGGAGGAGGCCGAGAATGCAATTCGTCTGGATCTTGATAAGAAGAAGCAAGAGTGGTCTCCGTTCCGGTCTTGATGTGCTCTGTTATCATTCCCCCCTTGAACAATGTGAAGTGTTTGGTTGTATTTTTTCGAGGACATTTATGGATGCTTGGTTTGTGTTTATTTGTTTTGAATGTTGTTATGTTTGTTAGATCGACTGTTTTTGTTATATCGTAGGATATCCGCGTTCTCCTCTTCTTTTTCTTTTTGCAGGTGTTTGTGGTTATAGGTTCTGGTTGTTGTTTAGGCGTTTAATTGTTTCATCATAAATTGTCGGGCAACGACGAGTTCCGGTTTTAGCTAGTTCTTAGTTTTTGTAAACTGGCCTTTGGCGCGCATGACCTTTTAGGCTTATGTAAAAAGGCGTTGCCGTAGCGGCGAGTTTTGATTTTAGTAAAGTCTTAATGATGTAGTCGCTTTATAAATATAAGATATTTTCTTGAGGATGACCCGTGTTAATCGTTTTTGGCAGATTCTTATTAATGTATTCGTTTAACAAAAATGAGGTTTAAAGACGCGCCCTCCTCTCTCTTTTTCTCGAGGGGTTAAGGCTTTGGGAGGTCCAAAACGCGCCCTACCCCCTTTCTTTCAGAGGAATTAGACTTTGGAGAGTTCAAAATGCGTCCTTCTTTTTTTTTTCAAAAGAATTTGGACTTTGGAGAGTTCGAAGACGCTCCCTCCCCTCTCTCTTTTTCTCGAGGGATTAAGGCTTTGGGAGTGTTCAAAATGCGCCCTCACCCCTTTTTTTTGTTTTAGAGGAATTAGACTACGGGAATTTTGGAACGTGCCCTCTCATTGTTTGTGACGGCTGGTTGGTAACCGACTAGGTACATGGGGCGAGCCATAGTCTTTTGTAGATTTGTATGTCAACCGACCGGATGTGCATAGTAGTATGTAGCCTTCAGTAAACTTGTATGTCGGCCGACCGCATGCGCGTAGAAACCGTAGCTTTTAGTAAATTTGTATGTCAGTTGATCGGATGCGCGTAGCAGCCCGTAGCTTTTAGTAAATTTATATGTCGGCTGACTGGATGCGCATAGCAACCCGTAGCCAATAATAATTGTAATGTCGGCCGACCGGATGCGTGGAACAACCCATAGCCTTTATTAATTGTAGTGTCAGCCAACCGGATGTGCGAAGCAACCCACGGCCTTTTGTAAATTTGTATGTTAGCCGGCCGGGCGCGCATAGTAACCCTAGCCTATAGTAATTGTAATGTCAGCCCACCGGATGCGCATAGAAACCTGTAGCCTATAGTAATAATAATGTCAGCCGACCAGATGCGCATATCAACTCGTACCTTGTAGTATTTGTATTTTCAGCCGACCGGATGCGTGGAGAAACCCGTAGCCTTTTGTAAATTTGTATGTCACCCGACCGGGTGCGCAAAACAACCTGTAACCTATAGTAATTGTAATGTCATCCGACCAGGTGCGCATAACAACTCGTAGCCTATAATAATTGTAATGTCAGCCGACAAGATGCGCAGAGCAACCCGTAGCTATGTATATTTTTGTAATGTTAACCAGATGCGCGGAACAACTTGTAGTTTTGAAAGAGACCCTTCTTTAAATGATGAAACTAAATCTGTTTTTATTATGCATGGGTGCACCTCCGTTTTTTGCAAACTGGTTACACGAAAATCTGTCGAACTATTACTAAACGAGGACTCCTACCTTGATTCTTTTGCTATCATCCTTTTGGATTTACTGTCGAGGGAGTGGATCGCGTTCAATCACTTGGTTGGTTATTTTGATCTCCCCGGCCATGCGCTTTCGGTTGAATATGCTTCTGACAGCGAAACATTCAACTGTTGGGTGGCCTAGCCGTTGGTGGTAGTGGCAGTACGTAGTGGCGTTCTTGTCCATTTTGTTGACGTCTACTACCGTTTGTGGTAACTCGATTTCCTTGTTTTCTACCTACTGTTCCAAGAGTCCAATAATTTGCTCCCAGCTACACGGTAAGGGTGGCGGCTGAATAAAGTCTCATTTTGGTTGCATGATGCCACCCTGGTTTCCAATAGCGGATTGATGTGCAGTCGCGTTCTATCTATCCGAGTTAATATTCGCATGCATGTTACAGGGAACCATCGATGCAATGTTTGTTAGAGCATAGCTCGGTTGAACCCACGAAGCGTTGGTATGTCAAGTTTGGTTGTCATATTTTAGTGAATCAAAACTCATTTAAAGAGTCGCTTGATTATGGAATAGATTCAACTTCGTATAGGTTAGCTTAAAAGTATTAGGATATGAGACATTACAAGTATTGCGAAGACTTGAAGAAGTGAAGAAGTAAGGAGCTACAAAGACAACATCATCCTTTCGCTTGAGGTTAGTGATATTTGACTTGAACTGTATCATTCCCTAACGTATCTTTCAAGTTGTGCATATTGAAAACAAAACTGCGAAGCATGAATGATTATACTCTAGTTAGACATAGTATTAAGGAATACAATACGAGGTTTATTTCCTAACCATTAAACTTTGTAGATAAGACATCGACATAATCGTTTGAATGCTATTGTGATTATGTATGGGTATAAGGTGAAGATTTCATCCTAGGAAACAATGTTTTACATTTGTTTTAAAGGAGTAAATTCGTGAACTTGTTTTGTGAATCGAAAGAGAAATCTCCAGGCATTATTGATATTATTATTCATTGCATATATTTTGAACTACCAATATGTGTGATTAGTATAACCGCTCATGACTTGTTTATGTTCTTGGTAAAACTATTCACAAAGGCTTGACTTTTGTATTGGTATGACTTTTATTAGTGAAACCGATCTTAAGTAATCACCTGAGATGGCGATTTAGTGTTATTGGTATGACCGACTCTGGGTAAAGGGGAACCGATCCTAGTAAGAGGTGCAACCTATCACAAAGGGGAATCGATCCTTGTATGAGGTGCAACAAGTTTTTAGCAGAAAGGGGAACCGATCCTATGGACACGTGCAACACGTTTTTAGGCAAAGGGGAACCGATCCTATGGACATGTGCAACACAAGTTAGATACCATATATATGTGCGGAACCGATCCTAGTACCTAGTCAACCGAATTTTGGTAACTAGCGTGACTATGCAAAGTACTCACATGGAGGTAGAACCGAAACTTGTTTTGGTAGAACCGTGAAATCCATGTTTGGTGATTGAGTGTTCTTGATCAATCATGTAGTTCTTGAAAGTCAAATGAACCAATTCTAAACTTGTTTGGAAATGTGGGAAATCGGTTTCAAGATTGTAAGTATGAAAGAGGACTTACAAAGTAAGGATGTCGACATACTTTGAACATGTGCAGTAACACTTATCTTTAATTGTTCAAAGTTATTCCTTAATAGCTAAAGGAAGAAAATCCCGGATCGAATAAAATAAATTGAGAATATTTTATTTAAGGTTTTTAATTTTATTTTTGGAAAATGAAAATTAGTAATGTACATTTGCTAGTTGGAGATTTTCTAAGAGATTTTCGATCATTATTTTGGACAAAGCATTTTTAGGAATTATGGAAACCGAATCTGGAATGTATTGCATATCTTGAGAATATTTCGGTTTTGGAAATTCCTTGGTGTCCAAACTTCCTTGGTCTATAAATATCAAATTTTGCATTTCGAGCAAACTAATCCTCAGAGACAGCAAAACTATCTCAGTTGTGCTGCTACTGGTGAAGCCGTCTATTCAGAGAGGAGAGTAACCTAATTAGGCAAAATATCTTACGACCGCTCAGTTTAAAGACTTCTTTGGGATTGAGAAGCTCTATTAGTACCGTTGGTGGGAAACTAGATAATTGTGGTTTATCTTTTATTTTCGATTGATTAGATTGACTAACGGTGGTTGAACTTTGATTGCACCTAGTTTGTTTATGCTTGAAAATATTCTCTTCTGATATAAGATTCACTCAAACTATATCGACATTTCGACGGGGATCTTTAGACTGTTTGTAGATCTAAAGACGTCTTGTGATAATCCATTGTTAACAGACTCTGTTCTGTGCGTGATTGATCACAAGAGATTCAAGTTGATTCTGTGCAGGTGTTTATTGAAGATCTAAGAAGATTTGAAGACAAAGAAGACTTTGAAGATTTCTGATTTGGGTTCATAATCTTTGGTGTACACAATACTTGTTTCGGTAAAAGAGGATCCAACTGTAATCGGTTTATCCTTGTCGTAAATTAGATTGATTAGTTGTGTAGATCGGCATCAATACAATTCTTTGTGATTAAAAGTATTGATTGCGAAATATTAACAATTACTTTGGTAGTTGATAGTAAGATAGATCTAAGAACCAGACAAAGGAATTTATTGAGATAAACAGAAGAGCCTTTTGTCGAACTCACATCACTTGGTTGAAAAGAGTTGATACCAAACAGATTTGTTGTTCCTTTACTGTTTGGAATACAAACCAAAAGAGTTGTTCCAAGTACGTGACTTATTACAGGTCGGAGGCGTGGGAATACAGACGGAACTAGGTGAACTATAGGTTTAGTTGCTCGGTCTCAACTATACGAAGTTGGTTTGATTTTGTATAGCGGCTTAATCCTGGGAGTATTCAATTCTAGACAAGGTCCCAGGGTTTCTCTGCATTTGCGGTTTCCTCGTTAACAAAATCTTATTATGTCATTTACTTTTATTTTCCGTAATTATAATTGTTGTTATTATAATTTAAAGTAAATTACACAAACGTTAATTCATATTTACTTGATAAGTAATCCTATTGTGTTTGGTTAAGTCCGAACCTTTTATCAAGTAAACATACTTCGTTGTTGTATTATCTCGATCTCGTATCCATAGACGATCACACGAAGTGTGAACCGATTTGTTGTATTGTCTCGACTCAGTCCATAGACAATCACTTTCGGAGAAAGGACTTATAGGTGGAAAAGTTTTAGATTGAGGTATATTTGGGTACCCTCGTCTTTTCAATGTTAACTGAATAGCGCCATGTGTGGTCCATGCCCGAATCTTCGGCGCAGTCAGAAATCTTTCATGCGGCTTCTTCTAATTCGACGAAGGTCTGGAATCTAAAGTTAACTAGATTTCTCTTGAAGGAGGGTGTTATTCCGCTTATGAAGATCTCTACCAGCGTTCCTTCTTTGATGTCCTAGTCATAATCCATTGCGAAGTGGCGAAACCGAGTGATGTATTCTCTTATTTCTTTTTGTTAGAGCACTGCTCGGTCGAACTCGCAAGCATTGCTATCTCAAGATTGTTTGCCAAGTTTAGGTGATCAAAACTATAAGTCTTGATTTCTAGTCTACTAATAGCTATGTTTTGGATTAGGAGAAAATGTGTAGTTGAGCTTTAGACTTCACGGCGTTCATCGATTGAAGACGAAGATATATTGAGGAGAGCTTAAAGGAACTTAATCAACAAAAGTTATGTGGAGACTAAAACTTATCTATCACTCAGAAGTTTATTCTATTATATATCCTAATGAGACTAAGTCGTATAGCTATATAGACTTTTACATCATACACAATTGATATTTCTAGCTGAGTTTAACTCGCTTATATCTTTCTCGAAATATGTGTTGGAAGCTTTTTGTTTTAGCTACATTCATCATTATTCTTCACGAGTTTATTTGGAAACAATTTATTTGTTGGGAACAAATAATAAGTCAAAAGATGATCATGTGAAAATTGCCTTGAAACATCTTACATGATTTGTGTGAGACAGTCATTTGATGTCGACTCGGAATGTTTCGTATTGATCATTCGATCACTTGAAAATTACTTATTAGCTAATGGTTTGTGTGAGACAACCATTGTCGTCTTCTAAGGATGTTTCAATGATTATAATAGGAGTTTAGAACAGTTAACCATTGTCTGGATATAGCACAGTATGCCTACCAGTATGCAAACTGTTGTGGTATGATTCAGGTCCGGAAACCAAGTTTGCATACCAGAATGCCAACGATTTAACTGTTAAAGTCCGAGAACCAAGTTTGCATACCAGTATGCGAGTGGTTCTACCTGAGTTAGGTCCGGGACGACATTATGCATACCCGTCAGCGAACTGTCGGACAAGACCAAAGTCCCTGTTTGCAAACTTAGTTGGTCAAGTTCTAAAATCATTTATGTATCATTTCATACTCATGAAAAAATACATTTATATATTAAGGAATGCAATCTTTGCAAACCGTGGCTTTATGTTCATGAATTGATTCTTGAATAAGTAATCAAATCCGATTTTTTGTTTCAATTGTGTCCTGTATACTTCTATGGGAATATAAACAATTGAACAACTTTATGAGTAACACAATTATATTCATTTTATTAAATTTCATGATTGATTGATCATCATATTTGATCTAGAAGTGTTAAGTGAATGTGGTTAATACAAAAGTGTTCATATGGCTAACTTCAGTTAACTGTTATTGAGTCAACTCAATATACACGTTTAGGTACGGTTACCTATATCTAAATGAAGGTATATTTCGTTTGTGTGTAACAAGGGAATACCATCTAACGGTGGAGAGATATTTCTTAGGCTTTAAGCAAACTTAGCTTGAATCTTAAATCAGGTTTTCATCTAACGATGAATATTGACTGCTTTGTTTCTAAGATATCAAACCCATATTTGAAGATTATATAAGGGAAAACTCGAGCAACTGGAAAACCTAATCCCCACACCTTCTGTGTGATACTCGTTGCGACTAGAGTAGATTCTCCTTTAACCTAGGTTTTTATAAAACCCTTATAGGTTAATGACTTAAACACTTCATTGGGATTCTGAAGTCAGACCCAACTATATTCTCTGTAGTTGTGTGTTCTGATCTTACTTGTTTTATCGTATCGAGTACTATCTTCTCTAAGATTTGCTCGAGATTTATCTCTGATAGGTAAGATATAAAAAGTAATCACAAAGCTTTCCGTCTCATTCTTTGTGATTCCACAATAACTTCTTCTACTACCATATAGTTAAGTTATTGTGAGGTGATTGATATTTCTAGGTTGTTCTTCCGGAATATAAGACCAGATTATCAATTGGTTCATGTTCACCTTGATTTATCAAAAGACGGAACAAAACTTCATAGGTACTTCTGTGGGAGATAGATTTATCTATCAGAATATACTTATCTGTGGGAGACAGATTTTTTTATAAGTTTTCGACTTTGGGTCGTAGTAATTCTTGGTTGTGGGTGAGATCAGCTAAGGGAATCAAGTGCCTAGAGTCCTATTGGGATTCAGAGACGTAAGGAACGCGAGTGCACCTTAATCGGTGTGAGACTTGGTTAGGGATCAACTGCATTCCAGTCTGAAGTTAACTTATAGTAGGATAGTGTCTGTAGCGGCTTAATACAGTGTGATATTGATAGACGCATTTATGTGTCTAATATGTCTCTATTGTATGTATTGTTAGTGCTCAATTTTGTATTTATTGTGTTCTTTTATGTCTTTGTAGGAATTTTTAGAGAAATAAGCCCTTGCGGCGAAATGGGCTCAAAAAGCAGTGTTTTACACCCCGGAGAAATGTATCGTAGGCACCCCAGAAATGCACCGGAAGCATCCCAGAAATGTCCCGGAGGAACCCATAAAAATTACTATTTCCACCCAAAAATTACTATTTCCACCCAATTGCTATTCGCACCCAAGCTCTGGTTAAGGGGCATCCATCTTATCTTTAAATTCAAAAACAACTTTTGGCGGGAAAATATATTCAAAACTGGCAGATTTGTGATCGAGAAAATGAAGGTGTTTTAGTGCGATTCAATCGCTAAAATTTGGTCACATTGTGGGCATCGGATTCGATCGTAATTGGCTGGAAATCCTGGTTTGAGTCACGATCTCAAAACAGAGCAACGTGTCCTGTAACACGAGTTTGATTGTGTGTTTTCCATGCATGGAGTGTTTTGGAGGAGTTCGATGACTTCAGAGGCGTGGGGAAGGTTAACTAGAGCGTGCAGGATCAAAGTTTACGTGTGTAGAAGCCAATGGAAATTATTGTTAAATATGGGCAGCGAGCAATGACGGGATTAATGGGAGATTATACGGTGTTATGGTCGGATATTTTTGTTCTAAAACACTATAAATACAAGGCTAAAGAGTTTAGAAGAGGTCGAGAGTCTGGGGGGCTGAGGAGAGCCAGAGAAGAAGAAATTCGAGTTTTCCCAAACTCGGTTTCTGCTGCTGCTGCTGCTGAAGAACATGAAGAACACGAAGAACGGACCTGCACCAGCAGTCGTTTTTCTACAGAAATAATGACTCACACCTGTGGGTCGTACATAAGGCAGACTTATTTGCTACAATGTTTGCGACACAGCTTCAGCAGTCTTATTTTGTCACTGAGGGTCGTAGTTCTCTGGTTTGTAACAAATATAATTGTTACAAACCCAGTTTTATTGTATTTCTCATATTCTCATCATTTGTAAACCATTTTTGAGCATCAATGAAATATTTTGAGAGGTTTTCCAACATGATGAGCGGCTAATTCCCTCGTAACCAAGGCAATGGAGGAAGCTATTCACGCAACATAAATGGGTAACTATTTCATTTAATTATATAATTCACCTAATCGTTGCTTTTGAAGAGTTTTAAATTATTTGAATGATTGTCTTAATTATTTGTTATTCAGTTTGGTAGGTTATGCTTGGTTTAATCTCTTGATAATCTATGCTTAAGGTTAACAAATAATGTTTGAGAATCTGTATGATTGATAGTGAATTAAAGATAAAAGAGGACTTAAGAACTGAATAGAGTTTTGAAATATTTATCATTCAATTTTGCATAATAGTGGAATCTAGTGTCTTGGTTACCTCTCGCACCCATTGTTAATAATTTTGTATATAATTTTATTAAACCTTTAAATTTAATCTTCACAAGTCCGAGAGTTTGAACCTCATTACTACAACCCACGAAAAATCTCTAATCATTTTGGCGCCGCCGACGCGGAATTGTGTTTAGGTAGAATTTTTTTTTTAGATTTATTTTTCTTTGTTCTTTTTTACGTTCTTTGGGTATTTGTCTATGTGATACAGGTTTTGAGGCTTGGATCGAAAAGAAAAATAAGAAGAAGAAGTTGTCAAAGATTTTTGGCGATTTCATAAAGACTAGGAGCAAAGCTTAAAGCAAAAAGAACGGAAAGAAGACGAAGGACTTTCTTTTTATTATTATTTTTTAGATATTTTTTTTTATTATTTTTTTTTAGAAACTGTAATTAAAGTTTTTATTTTTGTAATCTTTTATTTTTGGACATTATTTTTTTTCCGGACATTGAACATTGGACATTATTTTTAAAACCCTACGGAATGGTTATAAATTAAAAAAAAAAATTAAATACAAACTGTTTGCAGGGAAGGACGACGATTACTATATCGTCTCGGCCCCTCGGGTTCGCACACTGACACCGGAGTCAGTGGCCCGAGTCGACTACAACGGTTCTTCGCCCGTCTGGTACGGGAGGTAAACTTCTAAACACCCGCGAATCTCCTGCAAGCGGGTTTACTGTTTGCCTTAAGGTGAATATATGCTGAGGACTTGAATATGGCTGTTTTAAATTCCTAGTAAAGGGCAAGGCCTGACCAATACAAGATAAGGGTTCGGATTTCATCACCGTTCTCTTCTTGCCCGCCTTAGGAAAACGAAACCAAACGCGATCATAAGCCTAAAATTTTGACTAGAACGAGACCTATAGGGTAACGAGCTTAATAGGAAACTCGTTCGAAAAATATTGGTTGCTCTTTAAGCACACTTCAAAGTTCATGATGGTTTCTGTGAGTTGAACGCGTGACTGCGCCGCCTTCTAATGCGGTGAGGCCTTGGGTATCAAAGCTCTACTAAGCTTCCCTCGTCTCTATTCAACTTACTTTGACTCGGATTGATTCCAGAGGGGTTTGCTCAAATTGCAACGAATTCCCTTTCGAAAGATAGAAGCTGGTCTAGAAACAATCTAAGTGGAGCCATCATGCTTTTTGTTTGCTAGAATTTATAGGTTTGATTTGGTCGAGTCAGCCTTGTTTGTGATTGTGTAGAATTCCTCTGTAGTTTGTGTTTCCTTGGTGATGAATCCTTTTCAGGAGACGCCACCTGAGATGACGTTACGAGAATATATGTCTAGAAATTCTCGTTATCAAGAGACGTCTTCGGAAATGACTCTTGGTGAATATATGCGTGGGCGGAGATATATGGGTACTCCAACTTTTATTGAGGAATCACCTCTAACGATCTATGAGAAATATTATAAACATAGACCATGTAGTTGGGAACAAAGCTTGAGAATTCGTGAATATCAAAAATTATATTGTGATGATGATGAGGAGGAGGATGGTGACGATGATTATAATGATATTTCTAGTTCAAATCCAAATAATTTTAATAATTATTTACCTATTCAAAAGGACGAGGATTTGACTAGAAATACCCCCGTTTTAGACGATGATTACGAAACCGATGATGGTTTAGAGGAACCAGTTTATCTTGAGAGTACTGTTTTCGAGTCAAAAGATTTAGAAACAATAGTCTTAGATGAACTCGTAGAGATTAGCGGGGATGAACCTGACTTAGAAAAATCAATCGCCCACTTTCAGGAATCTGATGACCTAGAAATTAGGGAGATTATGACCAGTCTACCTAGAGACGCCGAAAACTCTAAGTTTGGGGGTGATTATCATTCTCCATGTTCTTTAACTCTTACAAAAATCCCTCACGTGGGACTTGACATCAATGCCTCAACCATCTTACAAGACTATCTTCGTACTCGTTTTCCCGAACTTAATAATATTCAACACGAGTCTCAACTGTTAGAAACCCATCCTCTGGTTGATGAGGTTAGCCCTGGCAATAATACCAAGATTGACTTTGTTTTCCCACCAAAAAATTTTCTACCAATTGTGGGAACATATAAATTTCAGATGTGTCAATTATTAAGTTTTGAGACTAAACCTAATTACTTTAGGAGATTAGGGTCGACACATCTGTTTAAGGAAGACCACCACTCTCTTTGTGGTCAGCTGTGTAAGTCAAATCCGATTGACTTTAAGGATCCCCAGTTATTCAGGTTGTTATTATTTTTAATTGAGTTTTTCCAGACTTTTAAACCTGAACTGTTGGATCTTAGCTATGAGGAAGTGCATCCAATGAAAATATTCTATCAAGATCCTTTCATAGAACCTGAACCTGAACCACAATGGGACATAGGTATCTTAATCAGGAAACTAGATAAGGGTATGCAGTACATGTTCATTTTCTTGGCTTGTTGCAGATTCCTTTTACTTGTGATAGCTCTATTTGGTTTCGATAACCCACAATTATTTCGGCTATTGCTATATGATTCGAGGTGATTAAACCTTTCTTAGTCTGGCTGAAGACTATAAACTTAGCACTTTTGGGAGGTAACCCAATCTCATGCAACCCGGTAATATCCTTCCTTCACTCTTTGCTTCAAATAGTAACTGTCTCTCCTTGTTCATGCTTTTAATTTCATCTTTAGAACATTGAGGACAATGTTAATTTTAAGTTTGGGGGTATGGGAGAAACTTTTTAGTTGCAATAAATAAACTCCAGAGCCTAGAAATTTACGCCTATTAAGGATAGCACTAACCAATCTAAGTGGATGGAAACATTTTTGTTTTAGGAGTTGAGGAACCAATCTGACTAGATGGAAACATCTATAGAGTCTATTCATAAAAGCACAGAGCTCAGGTGTTAGAATTAACATGATAGTTTCGCCATATCTCGTCGAGTCCTTTTCACTTTCTATTTTTAGTTTTCTTTTATTTCAAGTGATTTGGTGGGGCACACGATTCAAGTTGTTACCTTTGCTAGGGTGAAATAGAGTGACTGAGTTACCTTTTCAAAAAAAAAAAAAATTAGACCAGACCAGTAGACCAATCGGAATAAATACTAACACTTGGATAGCAATATGTGTGTGTTCTCCCTGTCTCCGTCGCCTAAACAAGCGTGGAATGCAGGATCCACGGGAATCACCATGTAATCTGCTGACAAGAAACATGCGCTTCGGTCCACAAGGTCCAATCATGTTGTTAGTTCTTAAATAAATGTGTGTTTAATAAAGTCGACCACTGGTACCCTTGTATATGCCAGTTGTGTTGACCTAGAGTTAGGATCATTAACCACTGGTTCCCTTGTATATGCCAGTGTGTTAATATTAGTCAGACCGGTATCTCAGTCATTTAGGTTAGGTTCATCTTGGCAGAGGCCTTCAGACAGATATGGGAAACACCGTTCGCTTTTCAACCATCTACATTTTTCTTTTTCCATCTTCTTAATCTTTTCATGTGATTAGTCTGACTCCGAGTATGATGTCCATCGTGAAACTATCTTAGTAGAGCTCTGTCACTTATATGAATTTTAGTATGCTTGAGCGCAAACTCGTGTACAGCAATTGGAATTTCGCATCAGGGTTCTTCCTCTTAGAGTCAATAATTGTATGCCAACCAAGGAGGTTCTTTAGTGCTTTCCAAGGTTTTGCGTAGATAGCTAGGGTATGGAGTAAAGGTTTTGTGGGTACACCTCTGGTAAACCCTCCGGAGACAACACTCCGCCACTAGGGCCACCTAGGGGTTCAAATGATTTTCCTTTCTAGAATAAATTTGCTCGAGGACTAGCAAATAATAAGTTTGGGGGTGTTGATAGACGCATTCATGTGTCTAATATGTCTCTATTGTATGTATTGTTAGTGCTCAATTTTATATTTATTGTGTTCTTTTATGTCTTTGTAGGAATTTTTAGAGAAATAAGCCCTTGCGGCGAAATGGGCTCAAAAAGCAGTGTTTTACACCCCGGAGAAATGTAGCGTAGGCACCCCAGAAATGCACCGGAAGCATCCCAGAAATGTCCCGGAGGAACCCATAAAAATTACTATTTCCACCCAAAAATTACTATTTCCACCCAATTGCTATTCGCACCCAAGCTCTGGTTAAGGGGCATCCATCTTATCTTTAAATTCAAAAACAACTTTTGGCGGGAAAATATATTCAAAACTGGCAGATTTGTGATCGAGAAAATGAAGGTGTTTTAGTGCGATTCAATCGTTGAAATTTGGTCACATTGTGGGCATCGGATTCGATCGTAATTGGCTGGAAATCCTGGTTTGAGTCACGATCTCAAAACAAAGCAACGTGTCATGTAACACGAGTTTGATTGTGTGTTTGCCATGCATGGAGTGTTTTGGAGGAGTTCGATGACTTCGGAGGCGTGGGGAAGGTTAACTAGAGCGTGCAGGATCAAAGTTTACGTGTGTAGAAGCCAAAAATGGAAATTATTGTTAAATATGGGCAGCGAGCAATGACGGGATTAATGGGAGATTATACAGTGTTATGGTCAGATATTTTTGTTCTAAAACACTATAAATACAAGGCTAAAGAGTTTAGAAGAGGTCGAGAGTCTGGGGGGCTGAGGAGAGCCAGAGAAGAAGAAATTCGAGTTTTCCCAAAATCGGTTTCTGCTGCTGCTGCTGCTGAAGAACATGAAGAACACGAAGAACGGACCTGCACCAGCAGTCGTTTTTCTACAGAAATAACGACTCACACCTGTGGGTCGTACATAAGGCAGACTTATTTGCTACAACGTTTGCGACACAGCTGCAACAGTCTTATTTTGTCACTGAGGGTCGTAGTTCTCTGGTTTGTAACAAATATAATTGTTACAAACCCGGTTTTATTGTATTTCTCATATTCTCATCATTTGTAAACCATTTTTGAGCATCAATGAAATATTTTGAGAGGTTTTCCAACATGATGAGTGGCCAATTCCCTCGTAACCAAGGCAATGGAGGAAGCTATTCACGCAACATAAATGGGTAACTATTTCATTTAATTATATAATTCACCTAATCGTTGCTTTTGCAGAGTTTTAAATTATTTGAATGATTGTCTTAATTATTTGTTATTCAGTTTGATAGGTTATGCTTGGTTTAATCTCTTGATAATATATGCTTAAGGTTTACAAATAATGTTCGAGAATCTGTATGATTGATAGTGAATTAAAGATAAAAGAGGACTTAAGAATTGAATAGAGTTTTGAAATATTTATCATTCAATTTTGCATAATAGTGGAATCTAGTGTCTTGGTTACCTCTCGCACCCATTGTTAATAATTTTGTATATAATTTTATTAAACCTTTAAATTTAATCTTCACAAGTCCGAGAGTAGGAACCTCATTACTACAACCCACGAAAAATCTCTAATTAGATATTCAAAACTGGACTAGGTCCCGGGGTATTTCTGCATTTGCGGTTTCCTCGTTAAAAAAACTTCTAGTGTCTGTGTTATTTATTTTTCGCATTATATTTGTTATATAATTGAAATATCACATGTGATGCATAGTTCAATTAATTGGTAAATTCGACATTTGGTTGTTGATATAAATTGATTTACACTTGGGCATTGGTCTTTGGTACCATCCAAGTTATTTCTCATATCAATTGGGCTCACAAATTTCTATCTGTTCGATTGCAGATTGTATCGAGAAATTGAGATATAACTCTTGGATATCTTTCCTTGGTTGAGTCTGACTGTCTAGTTGATTCTCTTGGAATTATATTGGAGTTAGTCCATATAGATTGTCGAATGAAATATTGGGTGTAGTTGTTAGACCCCTGCTTTTTCAATTGGTATCAGAGCAGGCAAACACGCTAAGACCTCATAAATATGTGTTTGTAGCAATTTGACTCTATGGACAGAAGTGTTATCTCAATAAATGTACCACCAGATCCAGGAGATACATAATTTGTTTCTATGTATGATTTGATTAAATCTGTAGAAAATATTCATTCTCATCTGCCTCCTGGGTTAAATTCACCCGAAGTGTTTTCAAAAGTCGAAAAACTCCTCGAGAACCTTTCTCTTGATTTTGAGAATGTTCTCAAAAGGAACAAGACTCTCTCAGTAGATTAAATCATGTAATGATGAATAATGTTCTTATTGATGTTGATATTGATTCAGTGATGAATGAGTGTACTGCTCCTCTCCTTTGTTGCACAACGATTGTAATACAAAAGATGCATAAGTCTCTTTCATCTGAAATATCTTACTAGAACAAGATTCATTACATGAGTCAATTCCGGAAACATTTTTGCAATCTTATATGGTGATAATCTGTAGCAAAAACGCTAAGATGTCTTTCTATACAAAGAAAGTTGTCTTACGTTGTGTTGAAAACAACTTCCAATTGTTGTTGATAAAAGAATTCAAAACTAGACATCAAAGACATTTGTTTCTTGGTTGTCTAGGGTTTTGTATGGCTTTCACTAAATCATCTCATTGGGTATTCCTTAACCATTTAAGTGCAAAAGCTACTGGAAATAGGTTCTCTCTTGGGGTCAAGATATTAAATCTGATCAAACTCTTGCTTAGTTCTCAGATTTCACCTAAACCGGGTTTAGAACAAACCCATATAGCTCTTGATCCATCGTGTGCGGTTCACATGTGTGAAACTGTCCACGTACGAACCAGAACTGATTGGTTCCGGTACCTGGACTAATTTTACCGGTTCAAGAAATGTTCGGTTGGTTGCACATATAAAGAGAAGCTTCTCTCTTGTTTTCTTCTCCATCTTCTCTTGTTTGAGAACTCAGTGAAAGAAAACTCAAGGGTTCGCAAACTCTTAATTACCAAAAACCTCATTTCTCAATCATTTTGAGTGTTCTTGGTACTGTTGGATTCATAACAAAAAACTATTCAACGTGTTTATCTTTGTTTCTTCATCTCTTCCAGTTCCGGAGCTTCACCATTAACGGCAGTTCGAATACTCGGTAAGTTCTTCATCATCACTTTAAGTTTTTCTCAAATATTCAATGGCATCTAGAAAGATACCAAGTCGTGGTGAGAGTTCAAATGCTCAAAATAGTGAAGATACCTTTTTTGATCTAAGCTTGCAAATTAGGTTCGTTGACAGGGAGGCTCGAAACTGTTATGTAGAATATATTACAAAAAGGCTTATTATGGAAAGGATTTATGATTCCTCAGAACTTAGGGTAGAGGACATTCCTGGTTTCTTTAAGAATCATGAACGGGGTATTATTCATCGTCCCATGGGAACAACACATATAGAAATGACAACTCAATTTTATGCTAACCTATGAACCTGATACATTCAACTGCGCTTTCAAAACCATTGTTCGAGGAAAAATTATTCTTGTGAATCGTCAAGTCATTGCTGAAATTTTGAATCTGTCCCGAGAGGGTGATTTCCAATTACCACAACCTGAGCACTTGAGACCTTCTCCAAATGAGCTCTCTAAATTTCTTCTTGCAAAGGATGTATCCTGAAGGGATGGTAAGATTGATGTTCATGATGTTGAGTTGTTCCTTAAGGTTGCTGGAAAACTACTGGTGGAAAATTTAATGCGCAACACAATTGACAAATAGTTCTGTACCAGATCACTTGCTGAGTTAGTCTATTACATTGTTTGAGGGAGGAAGATTGTCTTTTGTGGTCTTGTTATTCGTCAAATGATAAGTGTAAAACAGACTTCAAGTAAGACTCCTGGTTTTCCTTGTCTCATTTCAAGGATTTGCAGTCATTATGACATTGTTTATGTTGGAACCAGTCTTGGAGGACCAAAAGTCTTGTCCATGAAAAGCATCGATATGATGTGCAGAACTCCGACATTGCCTAATCCTGAGATCATCCATCTTCGACAACAAGTTGAATGTTTGCAGGAACAAGTGGATTATGCTTCGGAAGCTTATCCATAACTGACTGGAAAGTTTAATGAAATTGCTAGGGACTTTTATGAGAGTTTGGGATAAATATTTTTTTATCTGTTTTTGTTTGTTATAACTCTTCTTACGGTATTTCTGTTAAACTTCTTATGTCGAACTTATTAACTGTTATCATTTAATGGTTGTAATAACTTTAATGGTATTTTAACCTTGAATGATTTTTATCTTTCAATCAAAATTGCGAAATGTGTTAAATCCATGAGAAGTTTAGTTGAATATATATCAAAAGTTAAGTCTATTGTGGCATTATGCAAAAATTGATAAAAGATAAAATGAACTTTTGAATATTATGCAGTATTGATCTTTTCCTTATCCACTTCTATATGAAAGTACTGTATGGATCCGTAAGTTTTCTTATGTTGAGCATTTCCGATTAAGTTAATCATTAAGGTCTTCTTGTGGTTAATTTATTCGAGTTTTCTCGATACAAATTCATGTTTTATGTAATTTGTTAATGTCCAAAGAAATCCTTTTTTTTTCTCGTAAAAGTAAGGTCGCTCTTGTTGTTCTTTCGGGAATGACATTTTATGGGGGAGAGTTCTTAATTGAACTTGTGCTTAATTGCCAAATCTTTGTGGGGAGTGCGGCTATGGAATATTGTAGGAGTTATCTTGTATCTTTATAAACTCCTTGATGAATGCACTAAGTTTCCACTATGTGAAATCATCGAAACCAAGTTGATATGTTCTCTTTTAGTCATGAATGATCTCTTTGAGAATTTCATTATGATCCCGCTAGTTTTCGTACCTTTGTCAATTTATATTGACAAAAAGGGGGAGAATTATTTTGTAGTTCACATTAAAAATACATATGGTTTACAGATCATTATGTAAGGGGGAGTGGTTTTCATTGTGATATGAAGTATCAACTAAGGGGGAGTGATACATATCACCGTAGTATTATTGTCAAAGTTGTGATACAATTGGACTTTGATGCTGTGTAATAATACTATGACATTGTATAACAATAATTGAGAACAAGTGTTTTCTTATTGTTATGGATGCGGATCTTCAACAACTATGATGCTGAGTTGAACACGTTCAGAATCACTGGAGTACTTGGAGTGACGAAGAATTCAAGGAATGTTGAAGAACCAAGGAAATCAAGCATGTTGGATGAGAAGCTACAAAGTTTGTTTATTTTGTAATCCATATGTATTGATAGTTTTGTCAGTAAATCTGATTATGAGGTTGAAATTTGAGGAAAAATGTCTAATAATTCAAATCCTAAATCTGATTATGAGGTTGTTATAAATCTCAGATCGGATGATTCTTCAGATCAAATTACTTTTAGCACTTCAGTCTTTATTCCTGATGAAGTTATTGATGCAAGTTTAAATGAATGGAGATTTAGCTTAATTGGTCGTTTGGATCTTGTTAACCTCAAGTTGCCAGTTGCTGAATCAAATCTGTGAAAAGAATGGACACTTAAAGGTAAATGTCAATTTATTCCTATTGGTAAGGGATTCTTTATCATTAAGTTGGATAATGGCAAAGATATGAAATATATATATATATGAGGGTTTCTGGGAGATTGAATCTCAAGCTTTAAGACTTAGATTTTGGGAAAGAGATTTTAAGCCAGAACTTCAAAAATCTTCTACTGCTTTTGTATGGATTGTCTGTCCAGGTCTAAGTATCGAATACTGGAAGGAAGCTATTTTAATAGCAATGGTAAGTGCTCTTGCCAGACCAATTAGAATAGATGAAACTACACTGAAGAAAAAAATTGGGTATTATACAAGCATTCTGGTTGAAGTTGATTTAACTAAAGTAATCCCAAATAAGGTTTGGGTGGAAACTAAATATGGTAAGTTTGAGCAAGAGGTGAGAGCCTCTAAAATTCCTAAATTCTGCAATTATTGCAAAGCTATTGGACATTATGTAGCAGAATGTAGAACATTTAGAAAAGAAAAAACACAGAATGTTGCTTCTCAGGTAATTCACCAGCAAAAATGGAGATACACTCCTAAGAAAATTCAACAAAAACTGTGAGTGGTTTTGATATATGCAATACTCCAATTAATGTAGGTACATCACAGTCTCATGAGGTGGAAGAAGGAGAAATTGTTATTCCTGATATTAGTCAAAATAAATCTCCAGAGGAAGTTGTGGATTCTCAATTGAAGAAACCTGCACAAAATGAAGTTAGATTTACTGGTATCTTAAACTCTCCTAAAGATTTTCCAGCTTTGTCAGTTGAGAAACTTATTGATGTAGGAACAAGTATGTTAGAGCATTGCTCGGTCGAACTCGCATGCGTTGCTATCTCAAGCATGTTTGTCAATGTTAGTGATCAAAACTATAAGTCTTGATTTCTAGTCTACTATAGCTAAGGTCTCGGACTAGGATAGAAAGTGTAGTTGAGCTCAAGAACTCCACGACAATCATCATACAAGACGAAGGACTACTCAAGGAACCGGTGGATCTTCATCGACTAAAAGGTATGTGGAGACTTGAATTTATCTATCACTCAAAAGTCTATTTATCTCCTACCTTGAGATAAAAGTCATTTTGCTATATAGACTTAGATTATACACATTTGCTATTTCGAGCCGAGTTTATCTCGCCTATTTATTTCTCGGAATATGTGTTGGTAAGCTTTTTCTTTATCCAAGTTCATCTTTACCTAGTGACGAAAGTCATGACAAGTTTCAATCACTTTGAAAATTGCTTACTTTGACGAAAAATAGTTTGTGAATAACAACTATAGAATATCAACGTCCTTTAAGAATGTTTCAATGAATGAAATGCGAGTTTAGATTGCATAACCATTGGAGGATATAAGCATTGTTGTGGAAACACTTATATGTGTAAGTCCTTATTCCTTGAACCGAAGTTTGCGAACTTTGTTGATCAAGATAACCAGAATGGTGGCGTGAGCCAAGTACGCGAACTGGTGGAAGTTCTCGTCCCGAGAAATTCTGCTGGAGTTTGTGAACTCCGTCCCGGAACTTAAGTCCGCGAACCCAGTCCGCGAACTTAAGTAGGTTATATCTAAAAACGATGTTTGTGAACTTATTCTTATATAAATTAAGGAATGCAAATTGCAAACCATGGCTATATAGTTCATGAAATCCGAGTGAATCAAATCGTTTTTGCTTCAATTGTGTCTTGTGTAGTTACATAAGATTTCCTTACAATTGAACAACTCTCTAACTAGTTCATTTGAGTCACTTGAACTAGTTATGGTGAAGAAGGATTTGGTTGATATGAAAGTGATCATATGGCTAACCATTTGGTTGACTATTGTTGAACCAACAAATGTACAAGTTTGGGTACGGTTAGACAAGCCTAGAAACGTGCCTTTCATTTGTGTGTAACAAGCTAGTTTTCGATCTAACAATTGAAAGATATTAGCTTGAATATAATCAGGTTTTCATCTAACGGTGAATATTGAATGCTTTGTTACCAAGCTAACATTGATTGCAAACCTTGGTTTAAGAGACTATATAAGGGAAAGCTCTAGCAACTGGGAAACCTAATCCCCACACCTTCTGTGTGATACTAGTTGTGTTAAGCTAGAGTCGATTCTCCTTTAACCTTTGGTTTCTTCTTCTAAACCAGGTTAACGACTTAAAGACTTCATTGGGATTGTGAAGCCAGACCGATACTACTTTCTTGTAGTTCTGTGATCTGATCTTGTTGTTTCTATCGTACGAGTACAATTGCAATAATTGGCTTGAGATTGATATCTCCGATAGGCAAGATATAATAGAAATCACAAACACTTCGTCTCATCATTTGTGATGTGATTCCGCAATATCTTTTTCGTTGCGTCGATTAAGATTATTGTGAGGTGATTGATAATACTAGGTTGTTCTTCGGGAATATAAGTCTGGTTTATCAATTGGTTCATGTTCACCTTGATTTATCAAAATACGGAACAAAACTCGTAGGTATATTCATGGGAGACGGATTTATCTATTACCGTAGACTTTTCTGTGTGATACAGATTTGTTTATTAAAGTCTTCGAATTTGGGTTGTAGCAACTCTTAGTTGTGGGTGAGATCATCTAAGGGAATCAAGTACGTAGCATCCTGCTGGGATCAGAGACGTAGGAGCATAGCTGTACCTTGGATCAGTGTGAGATTGATTGGGGTTCAACTACAGTCCAGACCGAAGTTAATTTGGAGTAGGCTAGTGTCTGTAGCGGCTTAATACAGTATGTGTTCAATCTGGACTAGGTCCCGGGGTTTTTCTGCATTTGCGGTTTCCTCGTTAACAAAATTCTGGTGTCTGTGTTATTTCTTTTCCGCATTATATTTTGTTATATAATTGAAATATCACAGGTTGTGCGTTGTTCAATCAATTAGAATATCTGACCTTTTGGTTGTTGATTTAAATTGATTGACACTTGGATATTGGTCTTTGGTACCATCCAAGTTATCTCTCTAGTATTTGATAAAGACTCGCAGATTTCTATTTGCTTGAGTATATATCAAATCGAGAGATTGAGATATAAACTCTTTGATATAATTTTTATCTAGATTGAGTCTGACTGTCTAGTTGATTCTCTAGAAAGTATATTGGAGTTTTTCCATACAGATTGCTAAGCGAAATATTGGGTGTGGTTGTTGTACCCCCACTTTTCAAAGTATTCCACCATTGAATCAAGTTGCTGAAAAAGTTATTACAGTTGAAGAATCAGTGGAAGCATTAACTGCAGAAGGATATCCGACCTTTTGGTTGTTGATTTAAATTGATTGACACTTGGATATTAGTCTTTGGTACCATCCAAGTTATCTCTCTAGTATTTGATAAAAACTCGCAGATTTTTATTTGCTTGAGTATATATCAAATCGAGAGAATGAGATATAAACTCTTTGATATACTTTTTATCTAGATTGAGTATGACTGTCTAGTTGATTCTCTATAAAGTATATTGGAGTTTGTCCGTTCAGATTGCTGAGCGAAATATTGGGTGTGGTTGTTGTACCCCTACTTTTCAATTGGTATCAGAGCAGGCAAACACATTAAAGACCTTACAAGTCTTTGTTTGTAGCGATCTGATTATGGAAAAGTCTATCTCTAATAACGTACCAGTTCAGAAATTACCAGATGATTCTAAAAGATTGGATTCACTTGGGAGAACTGTCACACCTAAGCCAATATCTAAACATTCTCTTGATGTAAAAACTGTTGATTGGGAAACTCTTCTAGAAGAACGGTTGGATGAACTTTCTGATGAAGGTGATTCAGATATTAATAGAGATGTTGATGAGTAAGTCTCAGAGTATGTTAAGTTTTTGGATTCGTGGAATATGAATAAGATTACAACTTCTCATGTCTCACCTCTTCTGACTCCTCTATGTCGAGAAAACAAGAAATTGAGAAAATGTTACGCAGGTGTTTATTTTTCGAATCGTTCTAACGAATCGATCCTCAAGGATTCTGAGGAAAACCTACGTATGAAGTCACTTGAATGTGATAATCTTTATCAAAAGTACTTTTTGTTGGAAGAGAAACGTGCAGAATCTGAAGCAAGGTTTAACTCTCAACAAATTAGTTTTGATGACAGAGAAAGTGCTTGTCTCCCTCGAGAAAAACGCCTTGAGGCTGATTTAGCTACTGCTCTTGATAAAATCAAGATGTTGGAAGATGACTTGAAAAATTTCAATACTAGTTTAAACAAATTAACCACTATGCTATGAGCAAGTAAAAATCATCGTGATACACGAGGACTGGGCTATAAGGGAATAGATGCTCCAAGTATTAGCAAAGAGGTAAAATTTGTCAAGGCTAGTGATTCTTCTCGACAAAAGGTTTCCACTGATGGAAAAAGTGAAATACCTTCACCTGTAGTTAAGGTTCGAAAGAGAAAAGTATATCAACCTCCAAAGTCAGCACATACAGATCGAGGTAAGAACATTCCTTATGTTTGCCACTATTGCGGAAATAAAGGTCACCTGGAAAGGAGATGTCGTTTCCGTATAAGGAATGAGAAACTTCATGATGTTCTTGTTTGGGCATCACAAGAAGTTGTGAAACCAAGATCATACGTTAAGACTAATCCTCTTAACGTTACAGGTCGTAACTGTCCAACCTTTAGGCAAAGGAATCAGTGACGTGATAAGCCTAGATTTGCCTATAAACGTCATACGAATCCTTTTCATAATCGTAATGGTTATCAAAAGTATACCTTCGTAAAGACGAAGACAAGATCTGATGCTCCCAATTGGAGAAAGACTAACTTGCAAAAGAATAGTCAATCCAATTCTCTTCCGGAAAATCTTGAAGAGAGTAATGGGAAGAAGGTTTCGGACGTTCCTAAACGCACTCAAAAGTGGATACCAAAGAAAGTCAATGATGTTTTGAGTGTGAAAAGGAATGATCTCCCAGAAAGTTCCATGACTATGGAGAAAGTAGTATCCATGATGCTGGAACTTAAAGAGTTCTTTGGGAAGATGGATTTGGATGTGAAAGGTTCTAAAAGCGATCTCTTTCATGATAATCCAAAAGTCACTTGTGGTGAGCAAGACATTGTTCACCTCAACACAACTTGAGTGTGTTGTAAGTGTATCCTCACCAAGGAATGCCCTGTTATGTATACGGTGAGGGAAGCACGAAAATTGGGGTGCACAAATTATGTTTGGTAAGGTTGTAGAATGCAACTGGATTCATCTAAAAAGGTATGTCTATAAACTTGAGCAAGATTTGTGCTTTTATTTTCTTAGAGAACTTATAATGATTCACATACCTTTCTTATCGTTCTTTTCTACCTAACTTGATCTGTGTTTAAGGTTCTTAAATGTTTAGGTTTGAAAATAATAGTTCGGGATGTTTGGACTTCATGGTACACATACTTTCCTGTAGACGTCGATATTCGGTAAACTTGTTTTGGCCGTAATTTCTTCGTCTGAACTCGGAATGACCTCATTCTTTTTTGCATTCTATTCCTCTTTGATTTCTCTTCAAAATGGAGATGAGAATTTATGAATTTGGATGAGTTAAGATTGGTATTTGTCCTGTCTTTTGTTTTTGAGTGTTTTGCTCTGTTTCGTTGCACTTGTTCCACTTCTCTTGGACTTGGGCACTTGTATTCTTGGAGTACTACTCTCATAAGCTCATTGTAGCTTTCACAAGAATGTTGTTGGTGAATCACAAAGAAGGAAGTTCAAGAACGGGCAGTAGTATGCATTATTATGGGATTCTTGAATGTTCACAATCATCTTATGTGAACTGTAGTGCATGGTCGTTAATGACTTTGTATGTTCTTCTTTGTTAAGAAAATCTTTTTATACGCCTTTGGTAGCTATTCTTGGTGTAAATCCGAGCGAAAAAAATTGATTCTACCCTCTAAGGACAAATCATCTTATATGTGCATTACGTGTTTGTCTTGATGCCTAGGAAACTTCTTATGAGAATTTATTCTTGTTTTTGAGAAGGATTACTAGAGTTTGGAATAACAATTATTGTGATTACACATAGCTATGTCCAATGTTTTCATCTTCATATTTTTAGATTTATTGGTTTAAATTCTAAAATTGTTTGGAAGATGATTTTTGCAGTATTAATCTTTATGGTTTTATATATTGCAAATTATTATGGGATATGTGTGTTTGCGTCCATGAACTATGATTGTCTCATACCTTGTCAAAAGTAAAGTCTTTCGTATGTCGATATGAATGTATTGATAAAAGAATGAATAGACTTTTGAAAAATACAAAAGTTAAGCATATTGTGTCAATTATTGATGGAAGATAGGTTAAAATCTTTTGTTTGCAAGGATTATGTTTATTGAATTTCGTTATGCGAATAGTGATGGAAAATAGAATGAATCCTTGTGTATTCCGCAGTATTGATCTTCCATGATCCATATTTTATGTATTACCGCGAGGCTCCGTAAAGCGTCTTATGTTGAGCATTAAACGGCCAAGTTGATTATTTTTATGATTAGCTTAGTTGTTGTTCCACGAGATACTTTATGTTGAGCATTTTAAATAAATTAATCATCTTGTTTGGTTATTTAGTTGTTGCTCCGTAAGTTTTCTTATGATGAGCATGACCAATTAAATTGATTACTTTTGTGATTAGTTTGATTGAGTATTTCAATTAGATTAATTATTGGTTCTCTTGTGATTAATCTAATTGTATTTTTTTTGAGTCTCCATAAGTTCACTTATGTTGAGCATTTTTCGATTGAATTAATCATGGGTCTCTTGTGGTTAATTTAATTGAGTATTTTGGATTCAAATTCATACTTGTATGTGATTTGTTATGTCCAAAGAAATCCTTCTTTTCTTTCGAAATTAAGGTCGCTCTTGTTGTTCCTTTGGGAATGACATTTTATGGGGGAGAGTTCTTAATTGAACTTGTGCTTAATATCCAAAGCTTTGTGGGGAGTGCGGTTGTGGAATATTATAGGGGTTATCTTGTATCTTTATAAACTCCTTGATGAATGCATTTAGCTTCGGCTTTATGATTGCATCTAAATAAGATGATATGTGTTTCTTTCTTTTGGTCATGAAATGTCTCTTTAGGAAATTTCATTAGGATCCCGTTCTTGTACCTTTTGCCAATCTCATTGAGAAAAAAGGGGGAGAATTAATATGTAGTTCACACTACAAATACATATGGTTTTCGGATCATTATGTAAGGGGGAGTGGTTTCCATGTGAGATGGAGTATTGACTAAGGGGGAGTGATACATATCACCATAGTATTGTTGTTGAAGTTGTGATACAATTGAACTTTGACGCTGTGTAATGATACTATGACATTGTATAACAATGATTGAGAACTCTTGTTTTCTCGTTTTTATAGCTATGGATTTTCAACAACGATGATGCTGAACTTACAACCTTTGGGATCATTGGAGTACTTGGAAGTGACGAATATTTCAAGTAATGTTGAAGATTAGACATGTGGAATAAGAGCTACAAACGTTTATTTATTTATTTTTTGTATTCCTTATGTATTGATAGTTTTGTCACTAAAATTGACAAAGGGGGAGATTGTTAGAGCATTGCTCGGTTGAACTCGCATGCATTGCTATCTCAAACATGTTTGTCAATGTTAGTGATCAAAACTATAAGTCTTGATTTCTAGTCTACTATAACTAAGGTCTCGGACTAGGATAGAAAGTGTAGTTGAGCTCAAGAACTCCATGGCAATCATCATACAAGGCGAAGGACTACTCAAGGAACCGGTGGATCTTCATCGACTAAAAGGTATGTGGATACTTTAACTTATCTATCACTCAAAAGTATATTTATCTCCTATCTTGAGACAAAAGTCGTTTTGCTATATAGACTTATATTATATACATTTGCTATTTCGAGCCGAGTTTATCTCGCCTATCTATTTCTCGAAATATGTGTTGGTAAGCTTTCGCTTTATCCTAGTTCATCTTTAGCTAGAAAGTCATGACAAGTTTCAATCACTTTGAAAATTGCTTACTTTGACGAAAAATAGTTTGTGAATAACAACTATAGAATATCAACGTCCTCTAAGAATGTTTCAATGATTGAAATGTGAGTTTTGATTATATAACCATTGGAGGATATAAGCATTGCTTTGGAAACACATATATGTATAAGTCCTTATTCCTTGAACAGAAGTTTGCGAACTTTGTTGATCAAGAGAACCGGAATGGTGGCGTGAGCCAAGTCCGCGAACTGGCGGAAGTTCTCATCCCGAGAAATTCTGCTGGAGTTTGTGAACTCCATCCGAGAACTTAAGTCCGCGAACTTAAGTAGGTTATATCTAAAAACAATGTTTGTGAACTTATTCTTATATAAACTAAGGAATGCAAATTACAAACCGTGGCTATATAGTTCATGAACCGATTCGAGTGAATCAAATCGTTTTTGCTTCAATTGTGTCTTGTGTAGTTACATAAGATTTCCTTGCAATTGAACAACTCTCTAACTAGTTCATTTGAGTCACTTGAACTAGTTATGGTGAAGAAGAATATGGTTGATATGAAAGTGATCATATGGCTAACCATTTGGTTGACTATTGTTGAACCAACAAATGTACAAGTTTGGGTACGGTTAGACAAGCCTAGAAACGTGCATTTCATTTGTGTGTAACAAGCTAGTTTTCGATCTAACAATTGAAAGATATTAGCTTGAATATAATCAGGTTTTCATCTAACGGTGAATATTGAATGCTTTGTTACCAAGCTAACATTGATTGCAAACCTTGGTTTAAGAGACTATATAAGGGAAATCTCTAGCAACTGGGAAACCTAATCCCCACACCTTCTGTGTGATACTAGTTGTGTTAAGCTAGAGTCGATTCTCCTTTAACCTTTGGTTTCTTCTTCTAAACCAGGTTAACGACTTAAAGACTTCATTGGGATTGTGAAGCCAGACCGATACTACTTTCTTGTAGTTCTGTGATCTGATCTTGTTGTTTCTATCGTACGAGTACAATTGCAATAATTGGCTTGAGATTGATATCTCCGATAGGCAAGATATAATAGAAATCACAAACACTTCGTCTCATCATTTGTGATGTGATTCCGCAATATCTTTTTCGTTGCGTCGATTAAGATTATTGTGAGGTGATTGATAATACTAGGTTGTTCTTCGGGAATATAAGTCTGGTTTATCAATTGGTTCATGTTCACCTTGATTTATCAAAAGACGGAACAAAACTCGTAGGTATATTCATGGGAGACGGATTTATCTATTACCGTAGACTTTTCTGTGTGATACAGATTTGTTTATTAAAGTCTTCGAATTTGGGTCGTAGCAACTCTTAGTTGTGGGTGAGATCATCTAAGGGAATCAAGTACGTAGCATCCTGCTGGGATCAGAGACGTAGGAGCATAGCTGTACCTTGGATCAGTGTGAGATTGATTGGGGTTCAACTACAGTCCAGACCGAAGTTAATTTGGAGTAGGCTAGTGTCTGTAGCGGCTTAATACAGTATGTGTTCAATCTGGACTAGGTCCCGGGGTTTTTCTGCATTTGCGGTTTCCTCGTTAACAAAATTCTGGTGTCTGTGTTATTTCTTTTCCGCATTATATTTTGTTATATAATTGAAATATCACAGGTTGTGCGTTGTTCAATCAATTAGAGTATCTAACCTTTTGGTTGTTGATTTAAATTTATTGACACTTGGATATTGGTCTTTGGTACCATCCAAGTTATCTCTCTAGTATTTGATAAAGACTCGCAGATTTCTATTTGCTTGAGTATATATCAAATCGAGAGATTGAGATATAAACTCTTTGATATAATTTTTATCTAGATTGAGTCTGACTGTCTAGTTGATTCTCTAGAAAGTATATTGGAGTTTGTCCATACAGATTGCTAAGCGAAATATTGGGTGTGGTTGTTGTACCCCCACTTTTCAAAGTATTCCACCATTGAATCAAGTTGCTGAAAAAGTTATTACAGTTGAAGAATCAGTAGAAGCATTAACTGCAGAAGTACTATCTAATATAAATTCTGGTGATGAAGAAAATTTGAGTCGGAAGGAAGTAAGTAGTAAAGCAGTCAAGAATAGAAGACTTAATTCAACCAATGAAAGTACAAATGGAAGTAAAATTATTTCTCAAAGCAAATTTAATGCTCTAATTGAAGTTGAGGAAAAACATGATCAAGCTTTCTCTAAAGTCATCGGCAAACCAGTTAAAGGGAAAAGCACTAAAGGTATTCCTAATGTCACTACAAGAAAACATGCTAGCAATTTAGTTAAAACTGGAGTGGGAAGTACTAATACTTCTCAACCCTCTCAATCTCAATGAGAGTATCAACCCTCTCAATCTCAATGAGAGTATTATATTGGAATATCAGGGGTTTGAGGAGAACTCAGGCTCAGGATAAACTTAAAATTTTAGTTCTTAATTTTAGTCCCTCTTTGCTTTGGATTTCAGAACCTAAAGTAAAAGCCTCCAGTAGTATTATAAAAAATATGAAACTCCCTGGAATGTGTCAAAAATTAATCCACAAGTACAGTCAAACTGTAAAGCGCAATATTTGATTAATGTGGCATGCATCTTTATCTACTCCTTCTGTAGTTTCATCAACAAGACGATCCATAGCAGTGCAAGTGGGTGATGTATTAATTACTGGTATTCATGCTGCTAGTTTAACTATTGACAGGAGATCTTTATGGGAAGAGTTAGTTCAGATAAATGATTGGAATGTACCTTGGCTAGTGATAGGTGATTTCAATGTGGTATTAACAAATGATGAAAATAAGGGAGGCATAAATCCTCTTAGAATATCAATGCAAGACTTCAGAGATTGTTTAGAATCATGCAACCTTATACAAGATCCAAGATCTGGAATCAAATTTTCTTGGTGTAATAATAGAGTGGGAAAAAGAAGGATATTATGTGATCTGGACAAAGCTTTCTTCAATATTAAGTGGCTGGAAAAATATGATGGATGGTGTTATAAAGTGGGAGTTAGGGGAACATCAGATCATGGTTCATTGTTGGGTGGAGTTAATTCTGTCCCTAAACCAACAAATACTCCATTTAGATATCAATCTGTCTGGACATCTCATCAGGGTTTCTTACAAGTTATAAAAGACTCATGGTAGGAAAAATGTGATGGAAACCCTGCATTCCAATTTATCAGTAAGCTTAAAATATTGAAGATTGTTCTAAAATAGTGGAACTGGGAGGTGTTTGGTGATCTCAGAATTAAGATGAAAACTACTGAAGATGATGTTTTGGCTGCTTCTTTAGAATCAGATACCCTGAAAATATTGAGCTACTTAATAATCTAATAACTGCAAGAGGAAAACATGATTTGGCTTCCCAACAATAAAATGAAATGATGAGAAATAAATATAGAATTAAATGGGTAAAAGAAGGTAGAGCTAACACAACTTTTTTTCATGCAAGTATAAGAATCAAGGAAAGCTCAAAATAACATAGCTGAAGTGGAGAATTACGAAGGAAATTTAGTAACTGATCAAAAACATATTGTTGATACCTTAGTCATTTTCAGAAGAAATTTGAAGAAAGAAATGTAGTATTTGATGAAGATCTTTTTGCAACAATACCAAAAATCTTAACTGAGGAAGATAATATAATTCTTGATCACATTCCTTCTTCAGTTGAGATCAAAAATGTTGTTTTTGAAATGAATGCTAACAGTGCTCCATGGCCTGATGGTTTTCCAGGGAGTTTTTACAAATTTGCATGGGAAATAATTGGGACAGAACTGGTGGAAGCTATTCAATACTGCTGGAGGAACAACTTCATTCCCAAAGGTTTCAATTTTAACTTCTTGTTTCTACTTCCAAAAATACAAAGTGCAAAAGGAGTTGAGCATTTCAGGCCTATTGGACTTGTTAATTTCAACTTCAAAATTATAACAAGAATTATTACAACAAGAATCAGTACTATGATTGATAAAATGGTTTCAATTCAACAAAGTGCATTCATCAAAGGGAGAAACATACAGGAGAAGATTGTTTTAGCATCTGAACTTGTTAATGAGTTGGATATCAAAAGGAGAGGAGGCAATGTAGGTCTTAAAATTGACATAACTCAAGCATTTGACTCCATAAGCTGGAATTTCTTGTTTGAAGTACTAAAAAGATTTGGTTTCTCATTCAAGAGCATAAACTGGTTAAGAATTTTTTTTGAATCAGCTAGAATTTCAGTGCTAGTTAATGGAGGCCCTTGTGGATTTTTTGAAGTTGGAAGAGGACTTAGACAGGGTGATCCACTATCACCTATTCTATTTGTGCTTGCTGAGGAAGTGTTAAGTAGAAATATCTCAAAATTGGTCCAAACATGCAAGATTCAAGCCATGGTAAATAGAGGTGGTTGTCAGCCATCTCATTTGATGTTTGCCGATCTACAAAACTTGATGGAGCTTCTGGATAAATATCAAAAAGCATCAGGACAAGAGGTGAATAAAGCCAAAAGCAAATGTTTTGTGGGTGGAGTTTCAGACTCAAGAAGAAATGAAATTGCAAGCTTTCTGCAAATGAAATTATCTGTTTTTCCTGATAAATATTTAGGAGTCATCCTTAATCCTGGTAGAGTTAAAACACATCAAGTATGGGGAATGGTGGAAATGATGCAAAAAATGCTAGCTGGATGGATGGGAAAATTGTTGGCTTTTTCTGCCACATTGACATTGGTTAAATTTGTGCTAAGTAGTATGCCCATATACATTATGTCAGTTTACAAATGGCCCAAATCTGTGATTTTAACTTGTGAAAGAATCATCAGAAATTTTCTATGGTCTGGTGATCCTAATATAAAGAAGCTAATCACTGCTAAATGGGATCAAGTAAATGCACCTGTAAAAGAGGGGGGATTGGGTTTGAGAAGACTAGAAGTGATGAATAAGGCACTGCTAATGAAGCTGCTATGGAGAATTGAAACAGAGGAAGTAAAATGGGCTTTATTCATGAAAGCTAAGTATCAAAACAAGAAGGGAGAATTGATCAATTATTACAAGCAGTCTTCCATCTGGCCAGGCCTGAAATGGGTAATAACAAGAAGGTAGCAGATGGCTAGTTGGTAATGGAGAAAGCATCTCTATTTGGAGGGATAAATAGGTAAAAGATTTTGCTCTAATAGAAAGTGTAGTTGCAGGAAATCCTACACTACACCCCTCACAAGATTTCATTTACATTCAACTCATTTTTGGATTCACAATCTTAATTTTATTGATGAATCTTTGAACAATCTTACAAGAAAAGATAAAGGAATCAAGAATAACCACTGCTCTAGATTTTCTCTCTCCTATTTACTTGTTTCTCACTCAGATAGATCTCTCTCCTTTTCCTTTACAACTAAACGACTATTTATAGGGAATTACATAGTGGATGACAGCTAATCTGTCCTTTATTTTCGGATATGACTTGCGACGTTATCGCAATCTTATAAATATCAATCTCGCAAACTTCCTTACTTTTGCAGGACCGTCACACTTTTCTCATGATTTGGTTGACGTCGTTTATTATGTCGTTTCTGAAGTTGTTCTGCGACACTGTCGTGTTGTGTTGTTAATAATTTCGCTGAGGCATTATTGCTGCGAGATTCTGATCCTACATCTTGCCTCTTCTCATATCTTCTCTGCGAAGTAGAGAACGATGTGAGAAATGTCGCATCTATCCATCTCTTCATATTATGCATTTATCACACGTATCCTTTCTTCCATCTATTTCTTGACACGTCTTCTGTAACCGTTGCTTTTCAACCGCTCACGTCTTTTCGCATTAATGGTGTTTATTTCTTCGAGTAAAAAAATCTTCTTTATATATTCTTCTTACTCTTCTTTCCATTTTCTTTTTACTTTCTCTTCTCTTTTTACTCTCTCATCTCTGCAACTCTATTGTTCTTTTGTAAGTTCTGCTACTGTGATTCTTCCCTCTTCAATCTTCTTACTTTTCATTCATTCCCATACTCTATCTGCAGATATGCCTCCAAGCGGTCAAAAGCATGAGAAAACTTTTAAGGAAATCCAAAAAGATCTTGCCGAGAAAGGTTTCACACTTTCTACCATTCATGGTGAAAGTGCCAAATCAATTCTTTCTATCAAACTTTTCTCTGATCGAAATTGTGATGATCAATCAATCATAGTTTTGCTGGGTCAAATTCTCGCAGGTCTCCCCATTCCTCTTTATGACCCAGATATTCCTCTGTTCTATGAAATTCTCGCTCATTCGGGATTTTTGCGAGCTATCTTCCAATTGAGTGGGGATTGTATCCGTCTGATGCTGGAGTTCGCTAACCATGGTGCTGGTAAAGGATCTCTTTATTCCAAAGAGCTTAGGGATCCTAAATTCGTAGATCTAGAGATAGTCGCTGAGAAGTATACAGTAGCGAATTTCTTCGAAAATTATGAATTAATATCCATGAAGAAAGAGAATAATCGCTGGGGTATTCGCTTGAAAAGGAAAGATAATATTGATGAAGGTAAAGTACTCATGCAAGACATTGATTGGCATTCTGGTAAGAATACAACCCCTCGCAAATCCAAAGATGATAAATGATGCGTTTTTCCCTTGTTGCTGAAAGGACCTTACATTGTTGGGTCAAATATTCTTCCTGAGAATCTCGCTACTTATCAACCTTGGGTATTCTCTGGGCCCGAGAAGAATAAAGAGGTATGTTTCTTCCAGTTTCGCCCACTTTACAGTTATTTATCTTTATTCTTTTGTTCGCCGACTCTTGCAATATTCTACAGATCCAGAAACTGGAAGATAGCTACCACAGGACTGGTAAGTCTAGTACCTTGTTAGCTCTTAGCTCATACACATATGAGGTAAGAAATATTCTCTTATGATCTTAAACAATATATTGTTTCCTCTGTTTCTTATTTCTTATTTCTATCTGTGTGTGAAGGTCATTGCTGAAATAGAAGAGCCTGCCAATGTTGCGAAGACTGTGATAAAGGCAAAGGTGTTCTTCGCAGGGAAAAACCAACTGCTCCTCTTTTAAAGAAGAGAAAAATCCGTTCTTCTCCTCCTTCAAATACTCCTTCTCATGAAAACTGCGAGAGTGATAAGGATGATGAGGATAATGGTGACCCTGCTGCAAATGAAGATTCTCCATCTGAATCTTCTATGGCTAAGCTCTCTGGCATCTTTTCTGATTCTTGGCAAGGAATGGGAGATAGTCAACTTTATAATACCTGCAAAGCTCTCGCCACTATTTGCGATGTTTCTTTATTGGATGGTGATAGTTCTCTTCGCGGACTTTCTAGATCGGTGACTCCCAACTTCCTGCATTCTCTTAATAGTCCGGTATACTTTCGTATTTTTATTTCTTTATTATTGTAACTCAAAATATCTTTCTATTTTAATACTTTTTACATTTTCTCGCAGGATGGAAAAGCTTCTTTCGATGTTGCCTCAGATCTGTAAAGGAGACGCGAAATTCTTGAAAAGAAGAATCTTCAATTTCGTACAAAGAATGAGGAACTGGAAATTGAAGTCAAAGATCTTCGCGAGAAGAACAAACAACTAGAAATTGATTCTTCTTCGTACAAGAATAAAATCTCTAGTCTTCAGCAAGCTAATAATCAACTCTATGGTATGTTACTTTTCTCCTTTCCCTTCATTCATTCATCCTGTTGTTTTATCTTATTTGATTGATCCTTTATGCAGACATTTATGGTCTTTCTGATGAAGATGATGATAAGAACAGAACTCATGACTTCTGTGGTTTGGAGGTGGTTCTGTTCCCATGTTCCATGGTGTTGGTATATTCTCCATCAAAATTATAGCTTCCCATATTTTCTCCACACTTGCATTTAGAAGTGGCATCTTGATTTCTTCCCATACTACCTTGTGACCTCCTTGTCCTCTATTATAGTTTTGTCTTTGACCTCCATAAGTTTCTTGCGGCTGATCGAGTCTTTGAATCTTGTTATTTCCACCACGATTGTAGAAATTTCTTTCTCTTTATCTTTTATACTCCTCTTGATCTCGGCTTCCCATAGCCACCAATTTCTGTTGATTATTGCCCGTCACCTTTTCTTGTTGTACTTGCGAAGTGCTCGCCACTGTGTTTATTAGTTTGGGTAATAAGCTTGCATTCACTGTTTGTGAACTGGTGTTCGCAACCGGGTATGATTCCATTTCATTTTGCGTTTCCTCTAGAACAATATATTCTTCCTGAAGTTCTCGCAATTCAGTCATTGTGATCGTATTCTTGACTCTGAAAATTTGGATATACAATAGATTGGTTGCAAACATAGCATTGATAAATGATAAGATAAGATATCTCTCATCCACACGGCCAGCCATTTCGCTACACATAGTCCTCCATCTTTTAGTTAGGTTCTTCAAACTTTTGCCAATCCTTTGTTTTAATCCAAACACGTCTTCAATACCAGGTCGCGAAGAATTGTTACTTATATATGCCCCCAGGAATGTAGTATGCAAATGATTGAAGGATGTTATTGTATTCTTTGGTAGACCTTCGAACCATTTTAACGCCTCCCCTGTTAAGCTGGATGCAAAATACTTGCATAATACGACATCATGATTTTCCCATTGCAACATGCACCTCACGTAGGCTTTAATGTGTTGAATTGCACAAGTTGTTCCATCAAAAATGCTGGTTAATGCGGGCAAATTGCATTTCGGGGGTATTCCTCCTAGTTGTACTTCTCTTGTAAATGGAGTTTTCGCAGCTTCCTCTATAGCTTCATCTAATTGTCTTCTACCTACTTCTCCTCTATTGTTCAGCATTCCTCTCATTTCTTCCAATTCTTTTAAGATTTGTCCATTTACGTCTGAATTTTGATCTATCGGTCTCTTTAATTTCGCCTCCCTTCTTCTGCGTTCATGTCTTTCTTCTCTTGCGAAATTATGCATTTCTTCTTCATCATCCTCATCTCGTCTTCTCCTGCGATTCTCTTCCTCATCTCTATCTTGAATTCACATATGATGATGTCTCTCATTTTCCCCTCCATGATTTTATTCATTTCTTATCAATTCCATTCGTTGTCTTTCAGCCCTTCTCTGTACTCTATCATACTCTTCATTGAGATTATCGTTATTCCGATTTTGTGTACGCCTTCTTTCTCGATTGTCGTGATTATTTTTGCGAATCGCCTCCTGCGGCTCTTGCTCTTCCATTTCCGCTCTCAATCTTTCACGTTCGCGAATTAAACGTGCTTGTTCAGCATAGTGTCTTTCAATTTCTTCTTCAATCGTTTGTTGATTTCTTTGAGCTTCTCTCTCATGTAAAATTCTCCTTCCTTCCTCTCGATTCCCTTCGCCAACTTGATTGTTACGTCCCTGACGTTGTCCATTCTCTTGATTTCTATCATTTTGCCTATCATCAAAAGTTTCATTTTGTGGAACGTAACGATCATCAGTACTTTCTCTATCTTCGCGATGTTCTTCATTAGGATTTGGTATTTCTTCTCGAATGTTATTTCCAGCATTAACTGTGGGTGAGTTTCGCCTCATCTCTCTTCTAGTCGATCTTGAATATGATCTTGTAGTACTTCTCGATCTTCTACTTTGTAGTCTCATATTTTCCATCCTCAATTCGTGATTTTGCCTTGTTAGATTTGCATGTTCTTCTGCTTCAGCTCTTCTTTCTTCATGTATTCTTCGTCTCAACGTTTCTAACGCTCCAATTTCCTCATCTCCATGAATTATTCCTTCATCTGCTTCTTGATTTCTCTCTACCTGTCTATGGTTCCTGGTTTGCTGCTCTTCTTCTACTTCTTTTGCTGAATTTGATCGCCAAGTGTGTATACTCACTCTATCATAATCTGTTGTTCCATTTTGTGCCGGTGTTTGCTGAACTGGCGGTTGAACTTGATTTTCTCCATTATTTCTCCTTCTAGTCGAATTCTCTCATTTCATTTCTCTCCCTTCCAGCAAGTCTCTTGCTTCTTCTAACAGTAGTTGGTTGTTCTGATGTATTTCTTCTTCTAGCCATTTCTTCAATATTAATGAATCGCAAGAGATTATGTAAAATTCTTAACCAATTACTCCAAATCTTCACAAATCTTAATATTAATCTTCAATTTTTTCTAGAACAATCTTCAATCTGTCCCTGTTTCTAGCGCCATTATGTAGTTGCAGGAAATCCTACACTACACCATTCACAAGATTTCATTAACATTCAACTCATTTTTGGATTCACAATCTTAATTTTATTGATGAATCTTTGAACAATCTTACAAGAAAAGATAAAGGAATCAAGAATAACCACTGCTCTAGATTTTCTCCCTCCTATTTACTTGCTTCTCACTCAGAAAATATCTCTCTCCTTTTCCTTTACAACTGAATGACTATTTATAGGGAATTACATAGTGGATGACAACTAATCTGTCCTTTATTTTCGGATATGACATGCGACATTATCGCAATCTTATAAATATCAATCTCACAAACTTCCTTACTTTCGCAGGACCGTCACAATTTTCTCATGATTTGGCTGACGTCGTTTATTATGTCGTTTCTGAAGTTGTTCTGCGATACTGTCGTGTTGTGTTGTTAATAATTTCGCTGAGGCATTATTGATGCGAGATTCTGATCCTACAGAAAGACATGTGGATGATGAATATATTCAACAACATTCAGAGATGAAAATGCAGGAATTGATTCAAAATCGTAAGTGGCATATTCCAAATTCTATGTTAAATACTTTAATCTCAATGAATTACCAATCATATGAGGAGGCAAAGATAAAAGAATATGAGCACATGATAATACTGTCAAGTTTACAATATCTAATGTTGCTCATGTGATAAGATAAAAACATCCTGTGGTACCTTGGGCTCATCAGGTATGGCAACCTTGCATTCATCCTTACACATCTGCCAATCTATGGAAATTTTAAAAAGGAGCTTGTGCAACTGAAGAATCAGCCAGAAAAAAGGGTTTCTCTACTGTTTCTAAATGTTATTTTTGTGGTGATCATCAAGATACAATGGAGAATTTACTTTGGTCATGTGATTTCAGTGAATATATATGGCACTGGATAAGTAACACTTTTCACTGCTCAAAACCTGCAAGCTTTGAAGATGTGCTAAATGTAGCTAAAAGGAAGAGCACTGTAATCAAGGAAGTTTGGTACAACTGTGCATTCAATATTATGGTACAACTATGGCATACAAGAAACAGAATCGTATATAAAGGGGAAAGTCCAAACTCTAAAAATTCAAGCAACAAATTGCAAAATTTACAAATGAATGCAGAGTAAGAATGAGAGGGGGAATGAATGGCAATATGTATGATCTACAGATTCTTCTCACTTTTGATATATCAGGGATCAAAACTCAAAACACCATAGCTAAACAATGTTATTTCAAGCTGCCCAGTCAAAACCAAATATTTATATGCTGTGATGGTGCTTCTAAAGGGAACCCAGGGATGGCAGGTTTGGGATTCATAGCCAGAAACAGTATTGGAGATTGTCTTGGTGCTAGGAGGACTGGGTGTAGCCACAAACTACTTAGCTGAAGTTATGGCTCTCATTGCAGCAGGGAATGGGCTACCACAAAAGGATATCAAGAGGTATGCTTCAGTTTAGACTCAAAGGTTGTTCTGGTTGCTTTCAGTAACAGTAAAATACCATGGATAGTATTTCATAGATGGATGAAGATAAAGCAAGGTATTCCTCTTATAACATTCAGACGATTATACAAAGAAACATATTTCTCTGCTGACAAAATGGAAAAAAGAGGAGTCACACTAGCTAGAGTAGTAGTGTAATTCTATGATGAAAAACCCAAATTCTTGGTAGAATGGAAAATGAAATGGATGTATACTTCAGATTTTGAATTTCTTGCTTCTGTTTCTTGTAATGCTCTACTGAGCTTTTTTGCTTTTTCTTGTTATTGGGCTTAGTATACTGGGCTCAAGCTTTCTTCTGTTTTATTCCTTGAAAATGTCTTGGCTTTTTTGTAAACTGTAAATTGATATTTTTAGTAATAAATTTCATGATCAAGCAAAAAAAAAAAAAAAAAACGATAGTTTAGTCACTAAAATTGACAAAGGGGGAGATTGTTAGAGCACTGCTCGGTCGAACTCGCAAGCGTTGCTATCTCAAGCTTGTTTGTCAAGTTTAGGTGATCAAACTATAAGTCTTGAATTCTAGTTTAGTTATAGCTATGTCCCGGTTTAGGATAAAATGTGTAGTTGAGATTTAGACTTCACGGCGTTCATCGATTGAAGACGAAGATCTACTAAGGAGAGCTTGGAGGAACTTCATCACCAAAAGGTATGTGGAGACTAAAATTTATCTATCACTCAGAAGTCAATTATATTCTATCTCCTAATAAGACTAAGTCATATAGCTATATAGACTTTTACATTATACACATTTGATATTTTGAGATGAGTTTAACTCGCTTATATCTTTGTCGAAATATGTGTTGGAAGCTTTTTGCTTTAGCTACATTCATCATTATTCTTGACGAGTTTAGTTGGAAACAATTTATTTGTTGGAAACTAAATAATAAGTCAAAAGATGATCACGTGAAAATTGCCTTGAAACATCTTACATGATTTGTGTGAGACAGTCATTTGATGTCGACTCGGAATGTTTCGTATTGATCATTCGATCACTTGAAAATTACTTATAAGCTAATGTTTTGTGTGAGACAGCCATTATCGCCTTCTAAGGATGTTTCAATGATTGAAATAGGAGTTTAGAACAATATTGTCTGGATATAACACAATATGCATCCAGTATACAAACTGTTGTGGTATGGTTCAGGTCCAGAAACCAAGTTTGCATACTAGTATGCGAACGATTTTAACTGTTAAAGTCTGGAACCAAGTTTGCATACCAGTATGTGAACGGTTCTACCTGAGTTAGGTCCAGGACAACAATATGCATACCCGTTTGCGAACTGTCGGACATGACCAAAGTCCGAAACTTAAGTTTGCGTACCCGTTTGTAAACTTAGTTGGTTAAGTTCTAAAATCTGTTAACTATGATTTCATACTCATGAAAAAATATATTTATATATTAAGGAATGCAATCTTTGCAAACCGTGGCTTTATGTTCATGAATTGATTCTTGAATAAGTACTTTGTACAATCATGAATCAAATCCGATTTTGTTTCAATTGTGTCCTGTATACTTCTATGAGAATATAAACAATTGAACAACTTTATGAGTAACACAATTATATTGATTTTATTATCTTTCATAATTGATTGATCATCATATTTGATCTAGAAGTGTTAGATGAATGTGGTTAATACAAGAGTGTTCATATGGCTAACTTCGGTTAACTGTTATTGAGCCAACTCAATATACACGTTTAGGTACGGTTACCAATATCTAAATGAAGGTATATTTCATTTGTGTGGAACAAGATAAGACCATTTAACAGTGGAGAGATATTGCTTTGGTTTTAAGCAAACTTAGCTTGAATCTTAAATCAGGTTTTCATCTGACGGTGAATATTGATTGCTTCGTTTCTAAGCTATCAAACCCTGATTTGAAGACTATATAAGGGGGAACTCTATCAACTGGAAAACCTAATCCCCACACCTTCTATGTGATATTAGTAGCGACTAGAGTCGATTCTCCTTTAATCTAGGTTTTTCCTAAAACCATTATATGTTAACGACTTAAAGACTTCATTGGGATTCTGAAGCTAGACCCAACTATTTTCTCTGTAGTTGAGTGTTCTGGTCTTACTTGTTCTATCATATTGAGTATTATCTTCCCTAAGATTTGCTCGAGATTTATCTCCGATAGGTAAGATATAAAAAAAATGATCACAACGCTCTTCGTCTCATTCTTTCTGAATCCACAATAAATTATTCTACTACCATATAGTTAAGTCATTGTGAGGTGAATGATATTTCTAGGCTGTTCTTCGGGAATATAAGACCATATTATCAATTGGTTCCTGTTCACCTTGATTTATCAAAAGAAGAAACAAAACTTCATATTTACTTTTGTGGGGGGCATATTTATCTATCAGAATATACTTATCTGTGGGTGACAGATTTTTTTATAAGTCTTCGACTTTGGGTCGTAGTAATTCTTAGTTATGGGTGAGATCAGCTAAGGGAATCAAATGCGTAGAGTCCTGCTGGGATTCAGAGACTAAGGAACACGACTGTACCTTAATCGGTATGAGACTTGGTTAGGGCTCAACTACATTCCAGTTTGAAGTTAACTTGTAGTAGGCTAGTGTCTGTAGCGGCTTAATACAGTGTGGTTTCAAAACTGGACTAGGTCCCGGGGTTTTTCTGCATTTGCGGTTTCCTCGTTAACAAAACTTCCAGTGTATGTGTTATTTCTTTTCCGCATTATATTTGTTTATACAACTGAAATATCACATGTTGTGTGTAGTTCAATCAATTGGTAAATCCGACCTTTGGTTGTTGATATAAATTGATTGACACTTGGGCATTGGTCTTTGGTACCGTCGAAGTTATTTCTCATATCAATCGGGCTCACAGATGTCTATTTATTCGATTGCAGATTGTATTGAGAAATTGAGATATAACTCTCGGATATCTTTCCTTGACTGAGTCTGACTGTCTAGTTGATTCTCTTGGAATTATATTGGAGTTAGTCCATACAGATTGTCGAACGAAATATTGGGTGTGGTTGTTAGACCCCCGCTTTTTTAATTGGTATTCATAAATACGTTGGACCAAAATGATTTATTATTATTTCGCAAAACAATGAAAGATACTCGTAAGAAATTGTTTTACAAAGGTACTCATCATTCCAATCTGTAAGTTTCCCATAACTTATAATCCTTAGGGCCGAAGTAACCTTTTGTTCAGGTCTATGACCTCGCATATTCAATGCATAAAACCGATAATTAAATTGAGGTTCTACCTGACAAATCTCAACAATAATCTTTATCACCAAGTGTCGGGTAATGCGGAATCGACATTGGAAATCTTGATAAGAGAACACACAGTCGTGAAGAAAATAATCGTGCATCAGCTTTTGGTGGTACTCATCCCCCCTCGATATCTTCTTGTGAATGTATGAGAATGTATGGAAGTTTCAACATTAGAGCTCTTTGTATGTTGCCGATTGTATGAGCATCATAATGTTGTTTAGTTCTCCATCTTCGTCTTCCTCATCATCAAGTTGTCACGACATCAGAACACATATTAAACCGATCAATATAAATTTGCATCTCTTCATCAGAATTCGTTATTGATTATGAAATATAAAATAAGTAAATTGAGCAAAAAGGTGAAAGAAATAGGTAAATAATGTAAATTTACGTTAAAATAGGTGTGAGTAAATTGATGAAGTAGGGGGCGTATCTATAGGAATTAAGTAGGGAGGAAATAACCGTTCCAAAATAGTTGTTAACGATAGAATTATCATCGATCGATGCAATTTCCAACGCATGTGATCAATGCTCTATCATTGGCACTATCCATTCTTTTATCATGTTGATCGAAAATTCTTGATTGCTTATCTGGAGTATAACACCAATTATAGATATAAAATACATATCTGGAGGAAAAAAATCAAAAGTAAGTATCTGAAACTTCAGATTCTTCTTACAATATTGATTCTTCTTACAATATAAATAGATCGTTGAACCCTTTTTTCACAGTGGTGGCTAATTTGCTGAACCCTTTTTTCATAGAGGTGGCTAATTTTCCGGGTCACCTGACATGCAAATGGAAAAATCAGTCATTGTGCATAGGAACCGGCCCAAGTGTTGTGCATATTGGAGTTTTGTACAGTTCCAAACACAGTGTTGGCTTCCTAGAGCACAGTAGGGTCTTAGAGCATCTCCAATGAGACAACGAAGAATTCCTATATTTTAGGCCACATAGGATTTTCAGAGTTTTAACAAAAAAATCTTCTCCAATGGAAACTTTAAAGACAAATGTGAGGATGATGTGTCAGGTAGTTATTCTCACATCCTCTACCCCATCCTCTGGTTTTAGAGGTTTCCTTAGAGGATGCAAATATCCTAACCATCAAAATCAAAGGTTATTAATAAAGGAGTTAAATATTTAGGTTTCAAATCAATGGTTTAAAATGTTTTCAACTAATATATATGATTTATGGTTGGAGATGGATTTTTTTTCACATCCTTAAATTAGAGAAATTTTATCTCACATTCATTAAAAAAGAACAATTAATTGGGGGATAAAAAAAGGAATTGGGGATATTGATTACTTCCCCCAACCCATGGTGTGTGGTAAGAGGTGATTTTTGTGTATGAAAATACTAAAATACCCTTTGATTAATTAAAAAACATTATGAAAAGACTACTATACCCTTTCCCCTAAAACTTAAAATCTAAAAACCAAACACATATCCCTCATTCTTCTCAGTACCGACACTGACCTAGGTTTAGGTTTTTGAAAAAAAAAAATCATCTTTTTTCATCGTTCTTCATCCGTTCTTCGTCGATTAATCGTCGATTCAAAAATTTCTTCGTCGATTAACCTACCCGAATCATAAACAATGCCTCCACGAAAGAAAACGAATGCCCAATCGAACTCAAAATCGATTGCTCAACAAAAACAGGAACAAAGAATTGCTAAGATTGCTCAAGAGCAAGAAGAAGAACAAGCAGCGGATTCTGACAATCAACCTCTCGCAACCATGGCTTTTGTGAGAAGGTAAGTGATTTTAAACTACTTTATGAGTGTTTTAATCGATTTATAGCAATGGGTTTAGGTTAGAATCACAAACCCTAACTGAAACAGTTGAGTTTCAGTGATTACCGGCACTGAAATATGTATGAATACAAAGCCGGTTTTACCTTCCGGCATTCAATCTAGGATGAATGCAATGCCGGTTTCACTCCTCAGATTCACCAGAAACTGAATTTTCGATACCGGCATAGAATTTGGGTCGAATTCCCTGCCAATTCTTGGTACCAGCAGTCATTTATAACTATTCGTGTATGCCGGTAGTGGTCTAAAAACATACAGGAGAGTTTATGAATTTGTCACCAGTACCGGCATAGACATTTGGTTGCATTGTATGCCGGTTGATAGTACCGACATTCTTTTGTAAAAATTCGAGCATGCCGGTAGTGGACTTAAACCATACATGAGAGTTTATGAATTTATCACCAGTACCGGCATACATTTTTAGGTTGATTTGAATGCCGGCACCAGGTTACGACATGGAATTGATTTATTTCGAGCAGGACGGTAGTGGAATTAAAACATACAGGAAAACTTAAGAATTTGTCACCTAAACCGGCATAGATTTTTAGGTTGATTCGAATGCCGGCACCAGGTAACGGCATGGAATTGATTTATTTCGAGCATGCCGGTAGTGGACTTAAAACATACAGGAGAATTACATATGATTACCGGTATTGTCGACGGTCATTGTTTAATGCCGGAACAGACAACCGGCGTGCTTTGCTTCAGTAAGTCAATGTCGGTAGAAAAACTGAAAGTGAGTTGTCTCACATTCATTTCGTGTGATTTTATGATATAGGTCAAAAGCAAAGGAGGCTAACAAATGAAAAACTAAAGATGCTGTCACTAAGAGAAGAAGGAAGGACGGTCTTGATACTCCTCAATCTCTCCCTCCTTGAGGGAAAGATGAAGGTCGTAAAAAGCGTTTGGGGGCTGAGGCAAGAGGGATAATTTGGGAGAGTGGTAGTGACCGTAGTCGAGCTGTAATCCGTGACCACGATGATCAAGATGAGCAAGATGAAGAGGAAAGTGAGGATGAAGATAATGTGGTTTCTCCAAGTCAATTAGCAATCCAAAGCGAAGTTGGTGGGCCAATTCAACAACCAACACAAGGCAATGGCAAGAAGGGAAATGGAAAAGTGAAAGTTAAAGGTTCCCACCTTCCTCATATTAATGACATGATACCTGACCTTGAACGTGGTAGAATTTGGGGTGAAGCTCCGGAACCGAAAACACTATTTGGATACAAGCACTCGTGGGCTCGTACTATCTATCAAACCTCTGTAAGTATTTTTTATCTTATGCATATGTATTGTTGTGTATTTATGTAAAATATCTTAATTGTATCGTCTCCTAATTGTAGGATCATAAGAAGGATGTGCGTGTTTGCCGAAACCAAGCCGCGGATTGTTGGAAATTGTCCGATGAATGTGAAGAGGTCCAACAAATAGTAATGGAATCCGGTCTATATGCTTTGCTTGAAAATTATGTGAATCCTGATTCTGTGACTGTCAATTGATTCGTCGAAAGGTATCATGGTGAAACCGATACCACGCACTTCCTTTTTGGGGAGATGATCTTCATCCCTGATGATGATCAGAACATTCTAGGCTTGAATGTTACCGGCAAATCAATTGCAGAAGAAGTTGAGTCTCTGGACCTAGAATGGTCGAAGTTGCACGCTCTGACTAACAAGTTGTTGGGTTGGGACTATAAATTGTTCGGGTAGCAAGGTAGTCGCCTACACCAACCAATTTCTCATAAAAGCTCCTCTTGTTCACAAGTTGTTCGGCCATCCTCGTTCTAGCATATCGGCATGGTGTCATACCTCTACTAACCGCCGTGTCAAAGATTCCTAATTGTTATGTCACAGCATGATAGCCACAATTTCCATCTCCATCGACATCATCCATATATACAATGTACTCGCGAATAACCTCAGGAAGTTGGTCTATGTAAGACTGTATCTTGGTATGATAACTTCTAATTGTGCTACCTGTTCTGGGATCCTTATACATCTTCATATTACCCTTTTCTAACTTGATTATATCCAAACCATCCTCTGCAATCTCTACACTTGCACTGTCTTCGATATGTGATGGGAGTCCGTACTTCCTTGGCCTACCCCTTCGCCTTGGAACTAAAACTACATCAACTTTGATATCACTTGGGTTTGTCACCAACTTTGCCTCGTCACCTTGTTGTTCTATGTCACTTGATGATGATACCTTTGGAGGCCTACCCCTTTTCCTTGGAACCTCCGCTAGATCGACTATGATTATGGCTTCGGAATGCTCACCTTGTTGTTCTTTGTCACTTGATATTGATACCTTTGGTGGCCACCCCTTTTCCTTGGAACCTCCGCTAGATCGACTAAGGATATGGCTTCAGAATGCTCACCTTGTTGTTCTTTGTCACTTGATGTTGATACCTTGGCGGCCTACCCCTTTTCCTTGGAACCTTCGCTAGATCGACTATGGGTATGGCTTCGGAATGCTCACCTTGTTGTTCTTTGTAACCTGATGTTGATACCTTTGGCGGCCTACCCCTCTTCATTGGAACCTCTGATGAGTTGGCTTTTGGTGTGGATACGGAATCCTTCGTTTGTTGTTGACTTGATAGCGTTCCTTCCTCGGCCTACCTCTTTTGTTTGGAACCTGCGCTTCCACGAACCTTTGTTCCGAAATCTCACTTGCGGTTAGATCTCGTTTCTTACTTGCTGCGCGTTCTTCTTCACGTTGAGTCATTCATTTCAATTCTACCCTTTGTTTTCTCCTTGACGTTTTAGTTTGGGGTCTACCTATTGGATCTCCCTTTCCTGTCTCTTCGCTTTGTGTGATCCATGGATGAGTAATTAGCATTAGTTGGCTCAACAAGACTTGCCGGCTTACCGAGGTTCCACGTGTGTAAGCTTCGTAGAATTCCTTTGCTTCGTTCGTATCCCATGGAGATTGCCCGGGATCTCCCGAAGGGGGAGGGTCGAAAGATAGTTGCTTCCAAAACGGATCAATAACCTCAATAGGTATCACTTCTTCATACTTCACAAGCATATGACGACACGGAAGCCCCAATGAGGACATGTCGGGACAAATACACACATCACCCGGTTTTCCGTAATTTTTCTCATATTCCATTTGTCTCATCATATGTTTTATTGCCCAATGAGAGACGTTGAATTCTATTCCTTGGAGCAACTTACGATAACGAAGAAATTGAGTCATCCTTTCCATTGAGATTTTCTCAAAAGCCACCTTGATCCTATTGATATCAGCCTTAAAGTATTGCTCAATTGCCTCGGTGACCGTAACCACATTGCCTTGACCGGACTGGATGAGATTTTTAAATCTCCCATGAGCGGACTCCGCTGCACTAGTTGCTTCAGTCTTGAAGTGTCTATACCGGTTTGTCCATGCACGCACAAATTTTTCCTTGAACTTATCCAACCATTGAGTCCGACAATACCAGACGACAGTCGAATAAACTTCGTTCCAATCGGCAATAAACTTCTCCAATATCTTTTCGTACATAACCTCGGTAAGAGACCAATAAACTTTCTCCCAATCTCTTAGAAATTCCAACCACTTTTTATGATTTTCCGCATGTTCTTTGTCCACTCGCTCCTTTATCTTGCCTCTCTCATCTTCTTCTTCTTCGGGGGATAGTTTGTTCTTTCGAACATCTTCCTCTAGTTGAACAATCATTATCTTCTTAATATCCGTCTTAGTGGGTTCAAACAAGGCATGGCAAGTTTTTATGATATTTTTGACGTATATGATATGTACATAGGAAATTTTGTGCGTCCGGGAAGACGTCGGATATTGCTTTCATTAATGCATCATCTTGATCGGTTACGATCACCCTCGGAAGTTGATTTTCCCGAAAGAATAATTTCAATTGTCGTAATGCCCAATATAATTATAGTCCCTCTTTTTTTCCATTAAACACCAAGCCAATGCGAATGTTACCTTGTCCGAGGTTTGCCCCACGATGTTGAACAACGACATATTGTATTTGTTTGTCTTGTAGGTACAATCCATCATAAGAACACCACAACATGTATTTGCCAATTGTGAAAGCAAAGGATGCGAAATGAATATTTGGATAGGATTCTCGTCCGGCCCTCTTTTAATGATACGCGTGTAGTTGTAATCCCAAGCCATCTTCTCAAATTCTTGCATAACGGACCTCCCTTCCCATTCCACCCTTCTAATAGTTGCTTGTGCGCTATAAATTGTACGTAGAGAAGACACGTTGGAATCATCCTTTTCCTTGAAGCCTCTGAGAATTTGTCTCGGTTTGATAAGTGCTTTGGTCAATCTCTTTACATCCTCGAACTCATGAGGTTTCAGCTTCGCAACTAGGGAGTGACCAACAAAATCTTTCGGATCCCGGTGGTTATGACAGCCACACAAAACCTCACAATCCCAATTGTTCATGTCATTTAAACGGAAAACAAGCTTAAACAGGCAATCATTCTTCCTCGTACGAGTCTTGTATACCCTATTAGTCTTCTTTGGATATACATAATCCTTTCTTTTGTGGCTATTTTTCTCCTTGTATTTCCCACTTCTCTCGCAAGCCATCTCAAAACGCCTCTTTGAACGTTCGGTATTCCTCACCAACACACACATGTTCTTAAGAGCCGTCTCTTTAGCCCAAGCGATTGCTTCATTTCGATTTATTATTCCCTACATAAGATCAATTTCACATTCATTAGAAGGTTCATTACTAGCAATCCATTAGTAAAGTATTCTTTGGTCACATACCAGAGGTATTTTATAGTATTCCGACATATCCTGATAAATCGGCTTTGCATTTGTTGGATCAATATATGTCACCACCTAAAGATCGAACGAAAATTAGTTCCAAACGAAATTAAAACACTATGCCGGAAACACGTACCGGCATGCTCGACCAATGTTCCGGCATTGTCGAACTTAGCCAAAACTGAAGACCAAATTTGAAAAATATTCTGGCATACATTATTCATTAGATAGCAACGCCGGAAAACAAGGTGTCGGCACTGTTGTAATTTATTGTCCCAAGCTGGTACACGATACCGACATTCCAATTAATTGATATGTAATGCCGGTATTTAGCTCTGAAAAACATTTATTCCTGTATGTTTTTTTGTAGGTACCGGCATTGTAAATTTGAAACTCAACAACGCCGGTTCCACTGCCGGCATTCTCGAAATTGATGGTACCACGCCGGTAACTGGTTCCGGCGTTGATGGTTATTAATTTTCCATGTCGTTTTTTAGGTTTACATGGAAATGTTTCCTGTATGTTTTTCATGCAGTTCCGGCATGGTAACCTATCAATGAACCCATGCCGGTTTAATATTCCGTAGTATATTCCTTGGTAGGTAAAAAAGTTAACTGCGTACTGGAATAGTTTTTTGGTAGAATACTATGCCGGATCAATATTCAAATTGGGGGATATCGCTTTACCGGCATGGTCGTAGTATGAATACCATGCCGGTAACGCGTCTGCCGGCATAGTATTCATACTACGACCATGCCGGCACCGAGGTTTTACAGTTGAAAAAATGGCGGGTTTAAAGAAAAAATCGATTTTTCAACCTCCTAGCAGCTTTACCTGTGTATTGGGGATGCTTGCATGTTGTGCAAGTTTACTTTCTTGTGTAGCTTTTTCGAAAAACTCTCCATACTCGTCAAAATCATCATTCAAGGGTGTTGGCTTAACAAAGAGTTGCAATTGAGAGTTGTTGTCGTTAGCTCCTTGTTGTAGTAGAGCTAAAGATTCAGCAGCTGCAATTCTCTCATCACAATCATCTTCCATTTTCACAAAAAAATTTCCACTCAAAAATATTTTTCCCTCCTTCTACTCTCACCTCACTCACCCAAATTCAAATAAAACACACACTAATCATTTATCTAAAATCTTAAAATTTTACTAATTATTATTAAACACTAATCCTGATTAGTGAAGGGTAGATTAGGTAATACGTAAAATACTTAGATTAGGAGTGACTCCGAATTGATATCTGGAACCAGTTTTTGTCCTTTTCTTATATCCCCAATTACTTTTTTTATCCCCAATTAATGGTTCTTAAAACTGTACTCCATGGTATACACAACCTTGGAACAGAAATACCCGCCTTTTCTCCTCTCTTCATTTATTTCTTAAATCAAAATTCAAAATTAGGGTTTTCATTTTTCAAATATTCGTCCCCCTCTGGTAACAGAATCCCTCTCATTATTCTTCGAAGTTTTAAGAAAAGAATGAGTTATGGAGGAAAACTGTGTAATGTATTAGGTGAATTAGGTTACGAGGGACATGATAAATTAGATCCAGATAGTTTTGAATGGCCATTTCAATACGAAGAAGTCCGTCCTCTTCTTGATTGGATCTGTTCCAGTCTTCGTCCTACTAATGTACTTTCTACTTCTGATCTCTCCATGTAAGTACCTTTGTTTGAAGATTATTTGATATACATTATGTCTTAGATTACTTTTATTATCATTTTTAGGGATTATTGGTGAATTTCCAGTTGAATTATTGCCGTTTGGAGTTTCTTTTTCGGCTGGTTTAGTTGTAAATTTAGGTTCAGATGAGCAATATCTGTGATGTCTTCTGAGTCATATTTTAGGGCATTTTGATGAATTTTGAGGTGGACTATGTTTGGAAGTTTTAGTTATTGGCAGTGTTGATTGTAGATTCAGGGTTACAAATTACAAAGTAGGAGGATTTGCTGTGTCTCTAGTCTGTATTTGAAACGAAGCATATTCCTAACAGTATCTCAAATGGGGTTTAGCAAAGAAGAATCATATTCCTAACAGTTACGTTTTTTTTTTACTGGTAACCGTGCTGAAGCCGGAAGGATCATTTTTTAGTCTGAAGTGTTTTTCAGTGAGACGGTATCTCTAGCAGTCCAATTTTGTGACAGCTGAAACTGATGGTTGGCATCTCGTTGTTTGCGTCATAAGTAGAACTTATAAGAATTATCATGAATTTGTAATGGTTTTTATGACTTGGTTGGTTTGTTATTTCCTTGATCCAGTTATGGTTTATTTTTATTTTTTTTAATCTTCTTGTCAAAATAGTTACTGGATATTTGTATTGCAGGTATGAGCAGTTTCTGCAAGAAGGGAAACTATTGGAGGTATATTGCATTACTTAATCTCTCCTGCTATTATAGAAATTGCTACAGAATGGATCGTTTTAGACGCCTCTGTATATCATTTTCCCACGTTTTGCTTCCCCCCCTCCAATTTTACGCTAAATAAACCAGAGCTGGCTACATTTTTCCTTCCCTGAGTGAAAGCTACCTGCAAAGCATGACTGTTAACTATTAATTTCATAAAGACTGTCTTTTTCGTTTTTACAATTTCTAACACATTACTGCACACATTAGCTGATTATCTATTCGCCAGGGGGAGGACTTGGACTTTGCATATGATAGCATTTCAGCATTTTCAAGTAGGAGAGATAACCAAGAAGCTGTTTTTGGGGCTGAGGAAGGATTGAAAGACATCCGGTGAGAATCCTTATCTAGTACTGAATTTCATAAATCCCACTGTGCTGGACAGTTTCTTGCTCCTGCTATATAATACATGCTTGCCTTGTCTCTACCATATTAAGAACTTGAGATCTCCGGCCAGCTGTCCTGCCCTTCATTGTAGAATGATGGGAATTAAAAAATTAGGCATCACGTGTGATCTTGTTATGTTAAAGCTGTGTTTATTCTGTTAAATTGCTAGTGTAGTTATTTGTCAATTTGGAAACCAAATTTCTTTTGGAACACACCTACTATCTCTTTTATTCTTTCCCCGTGAATGTGGTGCGACTCCCATTTGAACTGTATAGGGATTGAAACATTTTAGTCCCTACCTATAATTTTATGAGTGCCTGTTGTTACCACTGTTGTTTCTTCACCTGGAGATGCTTGGCTTGTGCAATGTTTCTGGGGTAGCTTTTGTCTTCCCACAATCCTACTCGTGGTTGAGACTAATGTGTTCTCTTTGATAATGCTGACCCTTCACATTAAACTTCTACCTGCATTCTGTAACTTGCTATATCCTACGTGGTACGTTAGATAAACTGCATTTAATTTCTTTTCCTTGTAAAGGCTGGGATAACACAATATTATGGTAGCATTATTAATGAATTGCTTATCCTTTCCAGGGATGCAACTCAAGCATACAAATCTGAAGCATTAGAACTGCAAAAACAACTTAGGCATCTCCAATCTCAGTTTGATTTGCTTGCAGGACAAGCTTCTACTTTGATTCAAAGTAGGAGGGCAAGGATGGGAGCAACATCCGTAGTCAGTGGACAACTTACTGCTATTGATGATAAGCTTTCTGCCAGGAATTTGGAGGTACCCCAGTATATTTCTGTTGCCTATTTAATACCTCATTATAGGTTCTAGTCACATATTTAAAGCTATTCAAACTGATGCCGCTACAGTATACTACAAATTAGTTGGCCATTAATTAAATTACTTGAATTGCATATAAGAGGGTTTTGGAAGTATATAAGTGGGTTTGGGTTGCCGTTTTTGTGAACTAGGTAAGTTGAAAAGGTGCAGTAGTATTCCTACTAGGTTTTACGTGTGGTTATGCTTTATGTCGGCTTTTGGCCATTAAATTCCTGATGATGTTAGTCAATCCCGTAGCGGATCAATTCCAACGAGCATTTCAAACAAGTACTTTTTGTAGTCGACTCATGTGAACTAGTCAATTAGACCATCTAATGATATTACTATACAAGGGTTCCTCCAAGACATAATATATGCACTCTCTATTATGTGTTAGACGACGGGTCATCTCCTAACGTAGCAAAGTTTAGCTTTACTTAGCTGAAAATCTTGCGGATGTGTTTTACAAGTGGCCATGCCTGCAAATAATTCAGTGTATTTAAGCAACTTTGCTGTTACTTGGTGTTGATGAAAAGAGTCAATAGACAAATATATGAGTGCTTCCTTTATATCCTGTCCTCGCGGACTTTCTGTTTTAGGTTTCCCTTTTAAACTTTGGGGGGAATCGAAAAACGTTTCATAAATAATTGGCTTGTGTAAAGGACTGTAAGCATTGAGTGCTGCTGATGTTTCTGTTGGCATTTTCTTCAGTAAATCTTCTCTTTTTACCTCTACTCTGTCCTCCATGGAAGATAATGTGTGAATCTGTGTTAGTTCGTTCGCTCTAGGTACATGCATAGTCTCATGAAATATTCTGAAGGTAATTGTGTTTTTGCAGTCTCTGGATGTTGGCTGACTTGTTTCTATGTGCGTAGATGAATGCAGTTCTTGGAAGAATTGCTTCCACTACACAGGAGTTGGCTCACTATCATTCTGGCGATGGTAATTTTTTCTTATTTCTAATAAACTTTTTAAGCTTATGAATAGTAAAAATCGTGCATTGTTGCTTGGATATGATTGGCTGCCTTCTTTGTAATGCTGATTTCATGAAGTTCCCATTACATCCCACTTCCATGTGTCCTGTTAAGGCATTTGCTGAAAGTTAGCTAGCTACTTGGCCCGAATCCAGTGGAATATGCTGGGTTGCACCAATACCGCCACGGGTGTCCGACACAGCGGCGTGTCCGCGTGTCCAATACGGCAATTCTGAAAAACTATAATACGGGGACACAGCGGTATATGTTGAAGTACCGTCAATTTTTAAGAAATATATAGAAATGTAAACGAGAAAACCACACAACTGTATTTGTTTTGCACTTGTTTACAATTGCACAAGTGTATTTCTGCTAGCACATGCATGTTTTCGACTATAATCTTCCTTAGAGGTAGGTGACCTTTAGTTTTCAGCTGTTTCCTAGTTTATAGTAAGATAGAAGTATTTTAGGTGTGTCCGAGTATGTGTGGTTGTGTCCATACGGGGACACACGATACGGGGAGCCCCAAGAAGTATTGGTGCAACCCAGGGAATATGTCTTGGGCTCTTATGTTTGTGTTTGTACTGGGCTGGGATATTCTGAAATTGGACAGTTTCTATAAGTTCATTTGTCCTGAAAGTACTCATCAAATCTTTGTGGCCACTTCACGTACTGTTGCGCAGTTCGCCCTTATTTTTCTTTCTGATATTGATGAGAACTATCTTTATTCGCAGAGGACGGAATTTACTTAGCTTACTCCGACTTCCACTCATACTTAATGGGAGATACGGCTTGTACGAAGGAGCTAAACCAGTGGTATGTGAAACAGTTTGAAAAGGTATTAATCATGAAAAGACCTCTTTTTCTTTGTCTTTCCAATGAGTATATTTAGAATCATTGAAACAAACATATGTAAGGTATCAAGCTGATGTTGTTATGACATGCTTCAAATAGGGCCCATTTCGATTAGTTGCTGAGGAGGGTAAAGCCAAATCTTCATGGGTTACACTTGAGGACAACTCAAATTGCTTAGTACGAGGTATCCTTCTCTAAGTACTTCATATGCATTATATCAAAACCTTTCCATATCTTACCTTGGGGAAATATATCTTCTGCAAACAATTCGGACGAGTAGCTAATTAAATATTCATGAGATATAAAATACTGCATGTCATTCTTTCCTAAGTGCCTTTGGTTTCATCTATTGGATTGCAAAGAAGACCTCGAGGTTGCTTACCTTGCCTAAATATTTTGAACTGTAAGCTAGAAGGGAAACTAAATAGATCACGAAATTGCTTTACTCGGACTTCAAATTGTCAATAAAAGTACAGAGAAAACATGTGTATTTGCCATCCTGTCCTTGTTTTGGTTTTACTTTTACGTATTTTTTCTGGAATGCACTTTACTCAACACACATAATGCCTCCAAAAGCAGATTGAAGATTCCAAACATTTATCTTGCCAATTAGATTTTACAACAGTTTCCTTTGTGATGATATGAAAATGCTCCTGAATTTTGACATATGTTTAACCAATATCGTAAAATGTTACAGATTCTGAGAAATCTCATCATCAACGTGTAGCTGAATTACAGAGACTGCGGTCCATGTATGTATCTCTGCTCATGTGGATCACTGGGTCCAAGAGTTTTATTTTCATTCCATGTCTTCCACCTCTCTATTGTAGTTATTTATTCACTGAAAATGATCATTTGTTTAATACATATGCCCAATTGGTTAGTGCTCTTTATTGTTACACAAATAATCATCACAAGTTGAACAGTGGATCTGTGCTTTGTGTTTAACTTGTTTCCATATGAATGTTTCTCTGTATGTTTAGTTACTCTCGGTTAATATGCTGAAATAAAGATAATTTTCAGTGATGAAGTCAATAGGAAAATTTCTTGTTTTTGCATTTTAACTGTCTTCATAGATTTAAAAAATCATTACCTCGTGCATGCAAGTCTCATTTTAAACAAAAGTAATCTGGCTGGCATTTCAATCATGATTTTTTGCTGTAATACTGCTGATGAACGTTCCACTGTATGCAGTTTTGGGACAAGTGAGAGACAGTGGGTAGAAGCGCAAGTTGAAAATGCTAAGCAGCAAGCAATTCTGGTGGCACTCAAATCTCAGGTGGCATCAGATGAGGCTCATATTCATCTTGATCTGCATTCTCTCCGGTATGATGTCTCATGTCTCTATGTCCTGTGTCCTCTATCCTGATCAAATTTTCCCTTTTCTTGATGCTTATTCCTTGTATGTTTTCTGTATCTTATCTCTTGCAAGTGCACTTTCCAAACTTACGCACGATATTTTTTTAGCAGTGGAACAGGACCTTTTTACCTTTAGGTGTCTAGTACAGTGTTCTCTTGCTATATCTTATCTAAGTTATCTTATCTTTATATCTAGGGTCTAAGACTCGAAGTTTGACTTTTATTTTCGTATACAGGAGAAAGCATTCTGAACTGACAGGGGAGCTCTCGAATCTGTACCGTAAAGAGGACAAGTTATTATCTGAGGTTTGCACTTTGCATTATCAAAATCCAAATACGATACATAAGTCATAACTCAACCTGCTATGTAGAGTTTTCTAAGTTTTTGAAGAGTCCATACAAATCCGATGTTCTCAGTCAAACAGTCTCAATGCGAGATCTTCCCAGAGTTCTGAGGTTGAAGATGATCTCAGCATGCAGATCATTTCGTCTAATTTTTATATAACTTCTAATCCCGTATATTTTTTGTTTCAACTGAACTGTTAAAAACTAAAAATGCAAATCTCACACGTCACCCAAATTCTTCATGGGTTAGCTCTTCTTGAATGCTGTAGTTTTGGGTGTTAATCTAGATATTGGATAGATAATCTTCACCAGAAGCCTCCCTTGGGCATTTTTATGTGGGCAGCATAAAAATTCTGTACGAATATTTTTATCTAGTTGTTGCTCTTTGAAAGCTTTTCCATTTCACTTCTTCCACTCTTGAATTTTCATTGCAGACAATTCCAGATTTGTGTTGGGAGCTTGCTCAACTCCAAGACACATACATATTGCAAGGTATGGAATATAGGACTCGTACTTAATTGATCTAATAAAATAAACACTCTCCTTGATTACCTTGTGGTTAAATATGGAACGTGTAGGAGATTACGATTTAAAGGTGATGCGCCAGGAGCATTATCTTGGTCAACAAAAAGTGGTGAGTTCTTTTCATGGAGATGGTGTTGTAATTTACTTTATTCTAATGCAATGATCTAATATGCAAACCAAAGGAGATTAAAAACTTATGAACCTTGTCTGAGGAACTCATATATCCAGTCTCGCCCTGACAATGGTTACCCTGCATCTTGATTAACCTGCACCAACAAATATTGAGAATCTTGCTGCAACATGATCTTGAACCAATTTTTTTCTGCCAATGGGCCTGCTCATGAGCGGCAATCTGATGTTACACTTTTGCATTTGCTGAGAATTACGCCTTGCCTTCTGTTGTGCAGTACATTAATCATCTTCTCAACCAGCTTGCTAGACACAAGTTTTTGAAGTTAGCTTGCCAGTTGGAGCAGAAGACTATGCTTGGGGCATTTTCACTGCTTAAAGTTATTGAATCAGAGCTTCAAGGATACCATTCAGCAACTGATGGACGTGTGGTATGCAAACTACCTTGATCTATTCTCTAAATGAGGATATAGTTCCTCTGATCTCGTTGAAACTTAATTATACCCAGCTTCCCGTCTGTAGTGCCTTAGGGAGCCATTGCTTATCAACAGTTTTTATTCTTCGCATCAAACTGCATGTTCTACTTTTTTTTGCTTTTGCTGTTTGTATCAGATAAAGAATTTGAACCTCTGCATAACCTGATTTATATGGCTACATTCATAATTGTTGGTAGGGGCGTTGCCTTTCACTGATTCAAGCTGCATCGGAAGTTCATGAACAAGGAGCAGTCGATGACCGCGACACGTTTCTGCATGGTGTTAGAGATCTTTTAAGCATTCACTCAAGTAAGATATTAATCTCTCTCTTGGATTACTTGCGAGTTGGTTTTGACAAGTACTCAGCTAATAGCCTACACTCCCACTTTCACTTGTTTAGATGCTCAAGGTATATTACCCACGTATGTCTCTGCACCTGGCATTGTACAGCAGATTTCCAGCCTCCGATCTGATCTCCTGAGTCTTCAATCTGACCTTGAAAATTCCCTTCCAGAGGACAGAAATAGATGTATCAACGACCTGTGAGTAATCTCAGTTTATTTTTACAAGTGTCCTTTTCTTTGTTAAGTTGCAAATTATTGAAGTGTTCATCTATGAAGATTATGTATTACTACTGGGCATTACTTGAGTTCATTGAACAGAGAAATAATAAGGGGCCTATTTTCGTCCCTTAAGATACAGGCTTAAGATAGTTTTGGGCCACAAAATCTGAATTTATATTTCTCATCATCTAGTTGTCAGACATATCGTGCACTAATTAGGCTAAGATTTTGTGTCCATCTCTGGTGGCCTATCAGTCCTTAGAGACATTTTAAGTCTTGAAAGTTATGCATGTTGGCCTTTTCTTTAAGGTTATAATTGGTATATCCTCGCAGCATGGATTTCAACTTCAGATCTTTAGTCACTCTGCGTGTCGCGTTTAATGCTTAAGTAACTATTATTGTATTTTGTATTAGGTGTACTCTTATCCAAAGTCTATGCTTAAGTGACTTCATTTTATTTTGTATTAGGTGTACTCTTATCCAAAGTCTTCAGAAATTGCTATTTGCGTCATCCACAACTGCTCAACCAATACTTACACCTTGGGTATATTCATCGACTTTACTGTTTTACGAGTTTGATCTTTTGATTGTTATGTGTTGTTCGTTTTGTGAACTAACGACATTTGATCTTTTGATTGTTATGTTTGTTTTGTGAACTAATGATATGAACCTAATTTGGTATTATTCACCAGCCATTGATGAAAGAGCTTGTGGAGATGGAAAAGGTGAATGCTCAGCTCTCAGCTGCAGTTGAAGAAGTGACACGTGAACATCGTGAGAAGGCTGAGGTAAGCTCGATTTCCAGTGTACTCACTTAATGTACAGTACAGTATGGCCACAGTAAATTTGTTCCGTCTCGTTTGACAATTTTCTATCATCTTTTTTTTCACAGATTGTGAAGCATCACCCACACGAGGTAGGGAGAGAGAGGCAGGTATTTGTCGACTTTTTCTGCAATCCAGATCGCCTGAGGAACCAAGTTAGAGAACTCACAGCCAGAGTGAAATCTCTCCAAGTCTAAAGCGAAAGACACCACCACCAGAAAGTCGTAGTTGCAACACGTATTGGGCTGTGCTTATGTGACTACTGCTGGCCTTGTGTGGTAAGAAAAGTGTGAAGATGGTGCATTGTACATGTGGGAGAAACTTTCTAGAGTCCCCATGGTTTGCACTTTACATCACGTGTTGTCTATCACTGATAACAATGTGGTTTCTCTGTATTATATACCTCTGAAAGTCTGGACATCTGTAGTTCCAGTTTATTTTATAATGGAAATATGGCAATTAAAAAAGATAAAGAAAGAGAACCAGTTACCAGTTCGGTGTTTCTCTTTGCTTTGTTTGAGAGTCTGTGTTATACCCCACGTTTCAAAGCAACAATGATCACAGTTTACACAGTAAGTTTGTAATTTCTCTACTGTGGTATATATAACCCTTAGATTTTGCCAAGGGTTGTTGAACCTTTTACCCCCAATTCTGGCGTGAGCAGCTTATCATTCTCCTTCCCATTAGAAAACTGTGAGGTGGCACCATGTCTCCTGTCAAGTACTCTGACCATAAGCCACGTTGCATTGGGTCGTCACTGTATTACAGTGTTGGAACAGTCGCTACGAAAATCTAGGTTCAAATTTCTTCATTATTATAATCAAGAAACTGGGGGTTGTTGTTGATTTTCTCACCCGCTGTCCCAAAATTCTCTCCTATCCCTTCCCATCTACCAAAACTAGAAGCGCCAACAGAGTAAAAAACCACATACCACCTCCTATAATAAGGAATCAACTTCCGGTAACAACCATAAACTTGAAAAAAAAAATATTCCAACTCCATGCCAAATCAAGAAGCTCTCTGTTTAGGTACGATCATGGCTGACATAGGAGCAGTACAAGAGCGGAAGATAGTTGTTGCAATTGATGAAGGAGAAGAAAGTATATATGCATTAACATGGGCAATCAAGAATGTTGTTTCGCAAAATTCTTCCAATGACACTATCATTCTTCTTTATGCAAAACCACAGCGTGCAGTTTACTCTACTTTAGATGGACCAGGTGATAAACCCAACAAGATTCTTTTTTTTTTCCCGTACATTTCACACATTAGTAATATTTTCAGTAATTTCTTGATTCATTTTGTAGGAAATTTGTTTTCATCTGATGTTATTATGTCAATGGAGAAATATAGTAAAGAGGTTGCTGATTGTGTGATTGAAAAGGCTAAAAGAGTTTGCAAAGACCTTCAAAATGTACGTCTTTTAATGTAAATTTGGTTATAAAGGGTAAAACGGGGGAGTTTTAATTTTTGTGTGGCAGGGTGTATGACCTGAAAAAGATGATCTATCGCGTAGGTTAAAGTGGAGACAATGATTGAGAGTGGTGATGCTAGAGAAGTAATCTGTGATGCAGTTGAGAAGATTGGTGCTGATTTACTAGTCATGGGAACCCATGGTTATGGTGTGATCAAAAGGTGAGGTATCATTTGTTTCCTTACGGTTTATGGTTTTTATTAGTGCGCATCATACACTAGTGAGGTTTGCTTATTGGTTAAATTGGCTTTGTTTTTGACAGGGCTTTTCTTGGGAGTGTGAGTACTCATTGTGCACAGAATGTCAAGTGTCCGGTTCTAATTGTGAAAAAGCCTAAATCATCTTAGAAGGATGAAGTTTGGAAATTCTCCTTTGCTTGTGACAAAGTGTTGTTTCTTTTGTACCGGAAGCTTGTTTTTGTACTTGTACTTATCGGTTTTATCCAACATCACTGTGCCCCTGTTATCCATTGATGGCATAAAACATGCTCACTTTCTCTTCAAAAAAGTGCGACGGTCAGTTGATGACATCCGATAATTACATGTTTGCTTTCCCACTGTTAGTTGAAACTACTCAAATGTGTGCTAGTGCACGACTCTACATCGAATTCGTGACAGCGAACATAGGAGATGTGCTTATGATAAGCAAATATGTGATTGTTCTTATCCATTTAACATCTTGAAATTTTAAGCATTTCGGAACGTGTAAGCAATTCACTGTATCAGTCATTAGAAAATCTGGCTACTGCATTATACTACGTTAAGATAAGGCTTTAACATATCAGTGTCTCAAATTGGAAGTAAGATAGTAACTAGGATAGTAACTGAAATTCTTATTTACACCTACTAGGGGATAAGAAGTTGAAAGAGTTCCCTTCATCAACAAAAATTTCAACTGGAATAGGAAAGTACTAATTACTGTGAAGTTTAGTGGGAATTAAGTGTTTGGTTTGCGCAAATAGCAACAAATGTTGGCAAAACCCCTTTCAGTAGGAGCCTGTACAAAAGTTGGTCACAGAAATGTTTTCTAGTCGAGATCATATTGCCAGTCTACTATCATTGCCATCTCCTTCTTCTTCTTATGGTTGTGGGACGATGCACTTCAATCTAGCTTCATTGGCATCCCTGTAAGCACACGCAGGAAGAAGTAAATAGAAAGTATGGCAGAGCGGAAAACATGAAAATTAGGACAGTTGCTTGTCACTAAACATGATGGATTCTTCAGATTTAATAATCGGCTTCAGATTTAAAAGAGAAATTAATGGGGTAACTAAAATCAAAATACGGTTGAGGCAGAAGATGCATACAGATTTGGCAAATTAGAAATGACACTTCTTCCACCACTTGACAGTTTATGGATCACAAAGGTTGTGAAACCACGTGCAACATTGACAACTAACGTTTCATATGGGTCACACGCGATTCAAAGGGGTTTAATTTGAGCCTTTTAAACATGTGATCTCAAGTCTAATGATTCTATTCTATGAATCACAATTCTTGAAAATGCGGTTATTCTAGACAAATTTCTATAGAAAAAGGAATAAGACGTTTCTAGTAGGCAAATTATCCATACTGATATCTAGAACACATAAGGGACCCTTGGGCAACCAAACTGGCTGCCACATTTGAATGTGAATCCAAGCGACACAATTAGTTACTATGACTCATGGAAATAGAATTCTTAATTAATGCAGATAAAATTAAACCTGAATGCATCTGCAAGCTCTTTGTTTCTAGGATCCAGAGTCAAACCCTTAAAAAAGGCATCTGCTGCTTCGCCATACCTCTGTGATAAGAAATGCAACAAATAAATTAAAATGTGATTCGTCTAGGAAACAACGAAAAAACAAAGCAGAGGAAGAAGACAGACCTTCAAAACGCTCAGTGCTACTCCTGCCCTGTAGTGTGCCTTTGGCCAATCAGGCCTTAAAGATATGCATTCAGTTGCATCCATTAATGCTTCAGATCCCTGTTGCAAACATGCATAGCATGCACTCCTATTGGATATTAGAGTTGCATCTGTTGGGGCAACTTCCAACGCCTACATTTTTTATAATCAAAATTTATTTGTTAAAGCAGTCACAACTCACAACACCCAAGAGGAAACCCAAAAAGAAAAAGGATATAGAATGAAAAAGTAAACTAATAAACAAGTAGTTCAGACAATACGAAATAAGGACTTTCAAAACAAAATATGACATAGGTAAAAATTGGCTTTCCGAAAAGATTTCACGAGGCCTCTTGTTCATCTTTTAATATTTTTTGCCTCCATAACCAGAATTGGATTTAGTCAGTTGACGAATATAACTAAAGTATTCTGCGCCCCTTAATGAAGCCCCTAATTTATAGAGAGTATCCAAGATCATTATACCAATAAGGTTAAACAAACTTCACTTGCAATCCAGTATTGCAAGTGATAAGCCACCAATATGATTGATAATCGTCATAACTACTAGTCAACTTTTTAAAGATCATTAATTCTGGTGGCTTTCAGCTATAAGTCTGCCCCGAAAGCATACACTGACTCTACTATATAATGGAAATGTGATATGCACCTTAGTTTCTCGTGTGGCTAAGTGAAGGTTATAGCAATTTGCTTGCCCTGTCTGAAAAACTGTGCATCTTATTATCTTTTAAGATGCAACTACAAACGCTCATAGTTGAGTTGGAAGAAAAGAAAAACACCAAATAACTATGTTGAACTGAACCTGCATATTATACCAAACAAGCTGATAACAGACACTGCATTCATTTACCAGTTTGCTTATTAATTGTGTGCAATCAGAAATATACATGTAAAGCGTGAAGAGAAAATATTCACCTTCAGAAACAACACTAACAGACTATATAAAATAACCCACCAATGACTAAACTGAGTTTACTCTTACATATCACCTCTAAAGTGTCATTCAATTACAGTTATGTTATTGAGGGATCATTTGCTTGCATAGTTAGAGAAAAATACCTGTGAGTACCAATATGCCGCCCAAACATACTGCTCATCCTGAAATGCTTTTGCACCGTTCCTTTTTCCTTGAAGAAACTTCTCAAAACCTTCAGGTTCCTTCTGTTCAAAAATTCGGATTTTCGTATTGTTAATAAATTCAGAAACAAACTGGAAGTACAAGCCATTTAAAATGCAAAATGGCAGAGATGGAAACAAAGAAGAGGAGATGCGAATTGATAGTTATACCACTGATTTTATAATAACATGACACATGTTATCCTTCGATGTGCGTATTTTACTTTATTATGCCTCCATCCCTTCACTTCCTTCAGTGTTCTTATATTCATTTTGAACTGCTGATTTTTTCCTAAAAGATTTAAAGCCAAGAAGTGCAGATGAACACTTAAGCCTTTAATTCTCCCCTAGTTCTTATAAACTCTCCGATCCTTACTACTTAAGTTTGTAAAAGATACAATGGCCTAGGATTCTTGATAAAACTTATGCCTACACTTATCTATGTGGATTGTGGCTATCCCATAGCGTGCAGTTTTAAGGGTTTATAATGTTGCGAATGTACCTCTAGTTCCTAACACAAGTGCTTGCTACACAGGTAATAATTGCCAGGCACCTGCAGCGACTGATATCGATAAACTGATTTGGAGCTTGATGTTGAGCGGAGCCATGTGGCCCTACTTAGCACCAGTGATATTAGAATCAGCTATATAGGTTGGTATATCCGTAATATTATGACTTTGTATTGCATTAAGCAGGTCTAGGAAGTGGATAAACTGATTTGGAGCTTGATGGATACTGTAGAACTTGTAAATGGAAAAGAAAGAGCCAAATAATGGAAATGGCATATATATACCAGTGGTCGAGAAATTTATTATCCCAAAAGGGGGGTGTAGTAGGACAATAGACTGGTGGGCAACCAATAAAGGTTGATGTATATGGAGGAAAAAGGCGATGCCGTGAAGGATAACTGTAGATGCAAACAGACAGAAGTACTATGTGTATTTTCCTCAATAAATAAGGGGTCCCAACGTTAAGTTGTTACATAACTACAGATAGAAGTCAATTCATCAATCGCGTAAGATATGGATTCTGTACCTTCTTCTTTTTGGCGGCCTCAGAATGCACATGCTCCATAAGTCCACCAATGGTCCAATTCGGATATGTTGGAATGCAAGAAGTCACAGGAAATAAAATCTCAACAATTTCACGTTTACCCTCTTTGGCAGCATGTTCTACTGCAGTCATCCCTTCCTGTGATTCAAAATAAAAGAGAAGGTTGATTCCATAAGCTGGATCATAGAAAACCAGTCACACTCAACAAGCTTGCTATTTATATTCTCATTTAGGTTTTCATGCAAGTAGGGCATCTTGGCAAACCTTTTCATTGTAAAGGAAGTGTAGCACACTAAGACTATGATGGTAATATTTTTGACAGAAGTAGATCAAATAACTCCCAGTATGACAAGGTCTAATGCACGAAAAAGTGCATTTTAGTAGTCTCATACACATTACATTATCTTTCACCTGTTCTTGTAAACCAGGGTGTTGGCCTCTTAGAGCATCGAATCCTAGGGGTGGTGTGCAACCCCAATTTACACTATCGAATAAACATCCTTAGAGTGGCTGTAGGGGTTAGCTGAACGCACAATGGGGGGTCGTCATGGGGGCCACAAAGTAATCTATATGGAATAAAAGTGTAAAGAAGTGTGAACTTGAGGGCAGTGAATTTAGAGGCCAAGTATTAGGTATCCATACATTATCTGTGACATTTGGATCAGCACCAGCCTCTAGTAAGCGCACGATAAATTGTGTTAGCCCATAAGTTACTGCAAGCGCCAGAGGGACAATTCCACGTATTTTGCCATTTGGATCAGCACCAGCCTAGATAGATGCGAAAAGAAAGGTAAGACTTTATTAGTTATCAAGATATGCAGAAAAATTACATAAAAGTTTAGGAAGAAATGGATACATCTTCGAGAAGATTCTGAGATGAGAATTACACTAGCATGTGGCTCATTCACATCATTATGTGTTTTTTTTTTCTTTCAGGATTTCAATTTTAGTGAACCAGACACAGTTATATTACGCCTATCTAAGTTATGTGCACTTATGACCAGCAAGTTAATATCTTTTGACATCGTAATTCGTAACAAGTTAGAATGATAAATTATTGGCGCTGTATCCATATGAAGCATTTTAATATAACTTGGAGTTGATTAAGCAGGGTTTGAGGCACTTAGGGTACTCGACTCTAGGATTGTTTGCAGCACCAACTTGTGTAACGGTCCTCATATGTTGATTTAACTTTGGACCTAGAGAACGACCTATATACCGAGAAAAGAAAATAGCACAAACTAAGTACATTGTTATTACTGAGCAAAACATTTCTTAAGCAACCCTCTGAGAAGATAATAAAACATTGTGCCACCAGAAGGTTGAGAACTTTTTGTACCTGCAGTAAGAGATCCATGATTACTGCAGGATAAAGATGCTAGCGGTGTAACCAAACCCATCAACTTTACATTAGGCTACATACAGGGAGGAACATAGGTTTAGTGTACAATCCCATCAAGTTGGAAAACCAATAGTAGATTAAAATTATTCGTGCACTGCACGATACTTTAACTGCTTTCAAGTAGAGATAATCCAGTATTTTTTTACAAAAGTTAAAGAGTTGCATAAAGTTCCTGAAACGGAAGAAAAGTACATCTTCCTTTTTATTAAAATAATAGCTGTTTAATTAGTTGAGGAGAAGTCAACTTACATCTGCATGGTGATCCAACAAAACTTTAACAGCATCAAGCTGGTCAAGAGCAGCAGCATATGATAGGGCTGTGCCAGATCTAGTCGCAACATTAATGCGAATACCTTTTGAAAGTAACAATGTCTGTATCTTTCGGTTCCCTGCAGATAAAACGGCATATGAGAAGAGATAGGCTACATCTTTATCCTAAAAGAGATTCTCAACAGACTCGCATTGAACTGTTTGCCTCTATGTGGTAAAAGGTAAGCCATAAGCCTCAACCTTCCAATGCTCCAGAACACTCCAAACAACATAAAAAAGAATCTAACAAAAGAACTTATGGAGGATAAAAAGTTCATGAGAAAGTTCATGTAAGCCTTAATCAAGCAAGCTCATAGAATGCATAATAAAGTCTCACAACAAGGGATTATATGCAAGGAAAGCTAAATTCCAACGATTTGGATAAATTAACGCACATCTATCACAAAATATCAAAAAAAAAATATTATTATCAAACTGGGATATATTCACAAAACAATATTAGGAACCGTGTTGTAAAAGGCGGCACCTAGGCTCGGTCTAGGTAGGATGTAGCACAGTCCTAACACAAGATTTTGCTTAAAAAGGCGAAGATAAGAATCGGATTTTCCTACCGGCCATAAATCAGTCAAAAGAGGCCATCCACAAAGATGATTTTCTTGGGGTTGACAGTAGGAAAGACAGTTCAAGTATTACATGTTCTTAAAAAAAAAAACTGAGGAAACTCTAGAAACCATAGAATTAGCTAAGGCAAAGATGCAAGAAAGGACGCCTTGGTCGATGGTTCTGCGGGATACATATAGGTTGCATAAAATAAGAAAGAATGTTATATAAAATAAGGTTAACAACTACTAATAAACTAAATCTAATCAAATTACTAGGATATGGGCAGCAGGGAAAGTTTGGATGGATGGGCTTTCCTTGCCCACTAATCTAATCTTTGCTGAGTGCTATGCCTATAGTAGATAAGAAATCCCACTAACAGTATCAACATTTAATGCCACTGTGTCTGGATAAGTAAACTACCAGCGAGTTTAAAATATAAAGAGCCAAATTGCTTTCACTTACTAAAAATTAAGAGGAAAATAATCAAAATATAAACAAGTGCTCCCACACAACAGACATATTACGTATAAAGAAAACGGGTAGATCTATTAAAAGAAAAGTACAAGTTCTGTTCTTAGGTTAAAGATATGGAAGGTACCTCCCAATACAGCATAATGCAAAGGAGTATTAGTTGTACTGTTTGGATCATTTGATTCATCAGGATTGGCACCCTGCTCGAGAAGATACTCTACAGTGTCAAGATGTCAAGATGTCCTTTAACAGCTCCATAACATAAGGGAGTTAGACCTGAAAAGCAAAAAGAACAATAAGATAAAACTTTATTTCAGCTAAAGAGGTTTTTCTTTATGTTTCACGAGGATAGTTGGGAAAAATACCAAACCTAACTGATCAAACAATTAATACAAGTTCCTTTTCAGTCCCCTAGGGCCTAGACTATGTCTGTTCAGGCATAATATGGAAATTTTTGCTAGTTCTGTGACATTTTTTAGGAGAAAATTAACAATAGTTCATTTTTTAGGGTGCCAATCCTGAAATTTTGCTGGTTCTGTGACATTTATTGTTAATCCAAATCAAAAAGTGCACAATAGTTCAAGGTGAAATCGTCAGCCCCAAAAACAAGCAGAACAACTACAACAAGGACTTGAAAGTGCTTAAATTTGTAAACAATTTCAGCAAGAGCCACCGCATCTTGTTGACAACCAGGAAACCGAATGAAATCAAAATCAAAAGTAAGAAGTAAATCATTAAAAAAAAAGATATTACCATGATTATCTTTCACATCAACATAGAGATTCAACACTTCAAGCAAGTATCTACAAACATCAACTCTTCCTCCAGCAGCAGCATAAGCAAGAGATCCTGTTCCATCTTCATCCACAAGCCGTTGGATCATTAACCCATTACCTCTTTTATCGTAACTTGAAGCAAGCACTGAAAATCACAAAAAAAAATAAAAAATTACATACAAATATCTGCAAAAACCTACTGTATTTAAAAATGACCAAAAAAAATCATAAAAAAATCTAACTATATTGGAGCTTACTCCTGAAACGATCTAGGTTCCCTGTGTAAGCAGAATTCAGAAGATCAAAATGCGCTGATCTAGGGCCTGCAAAAAGAGCCAAACTCAAAATTTAAATTTAAATTTAAAAAAAAAAAAAAATGCATGGAGAATTCAAGGATTTTGAAGAAGAAGAATACAAACTTGGAGAATACATGAAATCGATCTCATCTTTATTTGGGCGGCAATCGACATGTTCTGGTTCTAGTGAAGCTGCAAAATCAGAAAACGGAAATGTAAAAACCAGAAGAAGATTAAGTCAGAACTAGAGAAACTAGCTAGGGTTTTTCAGAGAAAGAGAACGAACTTTGATTGCTCTCCATTTTTAGGGTTTCCAGGAGAAGAGAGGTTGGTGTGTGTGAGAAGGGGAACTTAGAAGAGTGAAAAAGAGATTTATAAAGGAAATTATAATATGTATTTCTTTTTCATTTTCTGTATTTAAGAAAAATATCAGAAAACGAAGACGCGCCAAGAAATGTCAGTGTACGAAACAGTTAGAGAAAAAAGTGTTCGTATATGTTGTTGACGCACCAGTAATCGGAGGTAGTTAAAACTCAACACGTCACTGGCAGGATGGCTCTAAATGGTTCGATACATGGCTAAAACGTTCGTACTTTGTTTACCCACGTTTTGATGGATTAGAAAATCCAAATCCAATGGCTACACGAAAATCGAAGATACATTAGACCAAGAAAGAGGGGACACGTATTAACTGATAAATGATCCAATTTTTTACAATTCATAGAATGAAAATGAAAAAAAATAATTAAAAATATGAGAGTTGATGTTTATGTCTACCGTAATAGAATGTGAATTAACATGGATTTTTCAAATTTGCATTTATAGAGATTGAGGATTTGCATTCTCCAATGCAAATAAATATCATTTGTCATATTTTTTTTAATATTTTTTGTTTATTTCAATGTAATGATCGGATGTTGGTCATAATAAATTATTTTTCCTGTAAGTAAAACACTTGAACGCAAAGTAAGCCTAAAAGTTTTATGGGTTTGTATTCTCATTACGATTTCACGTCAGCGAAATGCTTAAGAGTTGTTTTTACATGTCAATCTCAAAAATTACAAATCGGTAAAAATAACACATAAACACCAAGGGTAATAGACTTGTTTCCAGGGATATCTGAGAATTTATTGGCCAAAAAGTTCTAATTGCGGTAAATTTTCTTTACTTTATAGCTTGTATACTTGCATCTCTTATATTTCTCTAGGTTGATACCGTATTTGCCAAGAGAAAAAAATATAAACACCCCATATATTTGTATGCACATAATTCATCACTCGCCACATGTCTGGAGAGACACACGTGGAGGACACACAGCCTGGAGCATCGAGATATGATGTCATCCGTGGATACCCAAGCAACACGTTTCATCAGTATAAGACCATCATCTGATGGATCTGAGGGCTGAGAATCGAGGAGTATTGAAGGAAAGGGTTACTGCGAAGCACTGAAGAACACCCAAGAGTTCACTTTATTCCATCTCGAGAGGGATCCAAGATCAACGACAAGGGTTGGTCCAACTGACGCGGATGTGACAGGGGTGGCAGGCAATTAGCTGGCGCGTGCCGACGACCCAGCCACCCGCATTAAACACCCTAGATTAGCATATGTGTGTTGATGGTGGTTTTTGAACAAGCGGTAAAACCGTAAAACCTCACGTATAGCATGACGTCACCGGTGACACTAGCACATTTATTAGAGCATTTAACGCGCTTATGTCAAAATTACCAGGGTACCCTTTTTCAAATACTAAATTAGGGTTTCGATGCGCGAAACCCTAAGTTCACACATACCGCGCAACCATTACGCAAAAAGCATGGCAAACATGCCAAATGCACGCACCGTGCAATCACTGCGCAAAAGCATGGCAATCATGCCACTCACACATGTGATGCAACATGCCAAATGCACGTACCGTGCAAACATCGCGCAAAACATAGCAATGGCACGTACCGTGCAATCATTGCGCAAAAGCATGACAAACATGCCAAATGCACGCACCGTGCACTCATCACACAAAACATAGCAATTGCATGTACCATGCAATCATTGTGCAAAATATGGCAACCATGCCAAGCCGTGCAACCTAGGGCCAAAGCCGCCACACGCGCCATTGGCACATGTCGTGCAACCCTTGCAACTTGGCATGCCAAGTCGTGCAACCTAGGGCCAAAGCTGCCACACGCGCCATTGACACATGCCGTGCAACCCTTGCAACCTAGCATGACAAGCCGTGGAACCTAGGGCCAAAGCCGCCACACGCGCCATTGGCACATGACGTGCAACCCTTGCAACCTGTCATGCCAAGCCGTGCAACCTAGGGCCTAAGTCGCCACACGCGCCATTGACACATGTCGTGCAACCCTTGCAACCTGGCATGCCAAGCCGTGCAACCTAGGGCCAAAGCCGCCATACACGCCATTGGCACATGCCATGCAACCCTTGCAACTTGGCACGCCAAACCTAGGGCCAAAGCCGCCACACGCGCCATTGGCACATGCCATGTAACCCTTGCAACTTGGCATGCCTAGGCCAAAGCCGCCACACATGCCATTGGCACATGCCATGCAACCCTTGCAACTTGGCATGCCAAGCCGTGCAACCTAGGGACAAGGCATACCACACATGCCATTGGCACATGCCGTGCAACACTTGCACTTTGGCATTACCACTTGCACCCGACATGCAACCCAGGGCCAAGGCACACCGCACCTGCCATTGGCCCATGCCGAGCAACACTTGCACTTTGGCACTTCCACTTGCACCCGACGTGCTACCCAGGACCAAGGCATGCCACACATGCCATTGGCACATGTCGTGCAACTCTTTCACTTTGGCATGCCGCGCCTACATCAAAGGCCACGATTCCTCTTATACAAAATCTCGACCGTCAAAGGTCGCCACTGAGCCGGCAAGTCTCTCAAGCTCAACTTATCAAACACCAGCGACATGCTACATGTTTTCCACGAAAACACTCGAGACATCAAAACGTATGTCACAAACTGGGGATGCTCATTAGGGTTTTTGTTTGGCGGTCTACAGCGTGCGGCATACATGCCTGTTTCAAGAAAGTGTAATAAGAATAAAACGGTTAGTAAATGCAGGAAGTAATGGTGAAACTCTCTTTCATTATGGAACATCAATTCCGTCAAATTCCATCAATACCAGGCGTTACCACATCTTCCCATTTAACTCATCCGTTTCTTTTCTTACGGGGTGATAGGGCTGGAAACAACACTATATTTATCTAACTGCAAGTGCACAGTGTCTAAAGCAACACATGGAAAGCACGGGTCAGTTCCACGGGGACTTGGAGGGATATTTGCTAATTTTTTCTAATCTTGCTTGTTAACTGGTCTTCCTAAGGGGCAGTGATGATGAAACAGTGAGAAAAGATGATTTTGTGGTGTTATGAACACCACTGATCGGTGAGGAGTGAGCAGTAGCAAGGGGGAAATAATGAGATCAAATGGAAACAACAGCAAATATAAACAGGGAGATTGAGTAAATGATGAGAAGAGTACTAGGGCCTTTGATTCCACCACTAACTTACACTACTTGTTCTGCTCTTAACACCAACCTTGTCCTTATAACTGATAATAAGAGGGATGTCAATCCTCTGCATATCTAAGGTCAATTTGAGATGGATGATTCAATCACAACTAAGGTAATTCTCCTAAGTATTAACTGTCTTTTCAAGGCACAACTAATCAAAAGGTTCATATATGTTGTTAAACATGAGTTGCAGTTCTACAACACGGAATAATTCTAACTACAATGGATGCATTACATACACTGTGAAAGTTAAGTGTTGAAGTCCTAAGAATAAATTTCATCCTAAACAATTAAGCATAACGAGGTTATTGTCAAAAACATGAACAACAAATAGCAAATTAGCACTTCATCTCAACCCTAGCAAGAGGAATTAGAACATTAAAACAGAAATTGAAAATCAAACAGAGAATTAAAATGGCATTGAAATTGAAGTTCAAACAGAAATTAAACTACATAGAACCACTAATTGGTGGTAAGTCGGCTAACCCAAGCACACTCATAACAGTCTACATCATCTTTTATTCATAGTTTTACATGAAATCACTAATTTCTAAACCCTAATTTTGAAAGAACCCTAATTTTGAAAATCGAGAATTCACTCACTGATTCTCTGAATTTGTCTCCTCTGCTCTCTTGCTCGTCCTTCCTTTCCTCTTCTGCTACGAACCCATGCCTTCTTGGTCTTCTCTGCACTCCTAGTTAACCATAGCTTCTCACTGCCTAATTCATAGCATCCAGGAATGATGTTAGGAATGAGAGAGAGGGAAACTAGGGAGATGGGTTTTTGTCGGGTGGTTGTGGTGGTGGAACTCGAGGGATGAGAGATGGTGGAAGTGAACATCGGGGTCTGGTGGTGGCAGGATATGGTGGTGAAGGAGTTGCAGGTGATGGCAGAGTTTTCTCTGCAGACGGTGAGGGAGAAGATGGAGTCGATAGAATTGGAGAAGGGTGCGTTTGTTTTGCGGGTATAGGTGTTGTAGTGTTGAGCGGTTATAACAAATTCGATGTCCATCGAAGATGATACGTTGGATGATCACATCATTGAATCGAACGGCTAAGATGGAACAAGCTTGCAGCGACCATTGGATGCGTGATACAACAATTATGACGGCTTAGATTGGAGTTAGGTACTATGATGTTTGACAGGAGCTTCAAGATTTGATGCTCGGTGATGAGGCGAACGTTGGATGATGTGATGGATCCAATCTGACGGCTCTCATGGAAATGGGTATGGATATTGGAAATGGATTTGGATAAGGGTTTTGGGCCTTGGGTATGCCAATCCCATATCTTCTTTAAGGATAATTCTTCCTCTTCAAGCCCACTTCTAGTTGATCCGGCTCTTGCAAACATCATTCTTCGCTGCCTTTCAGCGGGAGTCTTTGCCGTTTCTTTGCTCTTTTCGCTCCGTGAGTTAACCAGGCTTTATTTAGTACCTAAAAATGCAAAATTAATTAAGAAAAATATTCATTCTTGAAAACAACGAAAACACAGAATATGGGATAAAATGGAGCGTTAGTACACAAATGATGAGTTAAATGCCAATAAAAAGGTGCAAATATATACAATATTTGGCACTCATCAAATACCCCCAAACCTGAATTTTACCTGTCCTCAAGTAAAACAAAACTAAGGAAATCCTACCTATACCACTGTCGCTGGTCTCTCGATTGCATTTAGCGAATGCAATAAGCCTTTTAAACCACTAAGTGTCCCTAGTGGACGAGTTGAAGTCTCGTGAAGGTTTGCTTAGAACGTACCTACAAAGTTCTAGGACAAAATATAAGCTCAGATTTCATGAAATGTGACATGTGCAAGACAGTAGAAGCTCACAGCAAAATGGAGATGTCAATCTAGCTATCAAAGGCACAATCCTAGCACTGATAACAAATAAAGACATGTGATAAGAGTGTAAAGTGTATCTACACATGTGTAAAGAAAGATCGGATGTTATGACTACTAATCACCAAGAGATAGTTTCTCAGGCTAAGAACCGAGGTCGAAATCTAGCTAGCTGTCCGGAATTTACGAGAATTGTGAATGAGTTGGAGGTATTTCACAGTTACTCGCGTTGTACATCAATGGCATACACCCTTCCTTGCTTATAACACAAAAACACAAAAAATGACTCTTATTTACATTGACTACTCTCTTTTATTTTTGGAACAAGAGAGGATGGAATTGATAAATACTTGATTTTTTTTTATTTTTTTTTTTGAAAAAAATATTTACAACATGGTAACTCTTTTGATACATAAGCAAAAAGAAACAAAAAATTACATGACACTTTGCAAGAGGTAGCCCTTTTTGATGCACCCAGTTAAATTCGATGGTTGTCTTTCTTAATGTAACCTCCACCTTCTATCCCAACCAACCAAAGAACAAGCTAGTCAAGTTTCGTTCAGTATTCTAAAGTGATTGGCAATCGTGATTTCCGATAGAACACCTCAAGGTTGAGGCTATACATGTATTGGTAGATCGTGTGCGTGCAAGTTTCTTATCACTATGTGAATTGTGCTAGAATCAGGGTGCCTAAATATCTAGACTAAGAATCCTTATGTTTACATACATGCACAAGATTCAACATTTCAAGGTAAATGAGCTCCATTTTTATGTTTATTTCAATTTTCTAATTTTTTATTTTCATTTTTTCATTTTTCTTTTCATTTTTTTTTTCGTTTTTTTTTTTCAAAAAGAAAGAGTTTTGTTTTCAATTATAGCATGTTATAAAAGTATCTACTTTTCACCCCCAAACCTAAACTAAACATTGTCCTCAATGTTTCAAAAGATAAACATGATTATAACACATACCATGAGAACGATGGTAAGTGTAGAAAAAGGAAAGAGATTACCGGATATTGGCGAAAGCAAGTTCTGAACTCCATTATTCAAAGCAAAACCCAACAGTAACTCAAATGAATTCACATTGGGTTAGCACAATATATACAAGAAACATATGATTCCACTAAACATTACCTACCAGATTATATACAAACAAATCATTATATACATACAGTCTAAAGAGTTGAGGATCAACCCAAAAGACAAAGTGTTGAAACATAGACAGTTTCAAACAACTATAGTTGGACTGAAATGCGAGTGAGAGTGAAAAACCAAATGAATCACCCCTAAACCTATATTTTTCAACAGGTTTACTTTTAAGCACAAAATCTTTTAATTTTAGGGGTTCAGGATTCACAAGGTCTAACTCAAAATGGACTTTTCGCGGGATGGTCAGAGAAATTAATTCCAACTGTGGCTCTTTAAAAATGTTGTATTTTGATGCAAAATAGTCCAAAAGGACTTGGGAGGCACACAGTTCCAATCCTAGGTTGGGAATTTTCAGAAAAGTTGGTTTAAAAGTTTTGTTACAAACCAAATCTAGGTTGGGTGGAATAATCTCAATATGCGATTTAGGTAATAAAGTTGGTACTTCTAAGTTATTTTCATGGATAAGATCAATAGTACCAACACATACTTCCCCTAAATCAGAAATTGGTAAATCATGCTCACATTCATCGAACAAAACATCAAGACCTAAATCGGTATCATGATTGTCCGTAGTACTCAAATCAACATCGGAAGAAATAACATTTTGTGACTTAGGCAAGGAATCAGACACATCAAATTTGTTTTCATGCATATTAACATTAGTGTCTACAGAAGATTCAACTATTCCTATGTCATGCTCATCTTCGAAGAACAATTGTACGAGTACCATATCAATATCAAAATCATATGATTTGCTATGAGTATTAGAAGAAACAACATTCATGAAGGTCGAGGGCGAGAAGCCATATGTTATTGAACCAAAAGGTTCCACAATATTTTCATGTTCTTCTAACATAACATCATTATCATCATAATCTTCATAATCATCATCATGGTAACATGCATATTGGTCCTCATTAACAGTGGTGGTGTCATTTGTGGATTCATGTTCCTCTAAATTAGGTTCATATTCCACATCATTTACATGAATGGGACTAGACACTTCATTAGGGACAACATACATTTCCTCATGAATTTCCTCCTTTTGTAGGTGAAGCAAAATCTGATCTAAATATGCCTGAATTCATGATGTAGATCTAGCAAAGTTTTGCTCACTGAGTCTGAAAGCTTCTGTGGTGGGGTCTAAATTCATGGGAGTACAAAATTCTTCATGTTCAAATTGTGGTGAATGGTACATGTGTGCATGGTCATTAGGGTTTATAAAAGATTGATCGCAACCCTCAAAGGATTGATTATGGTCCCAATGACTACCAGCCTCACAATTTGTGGGCATTTCATAATTTGGATTTTCATGGGATTCTCTAAATTGCCTATAATCATGCAAAATATATTAATATTTATCTGGGTGGTCTAAACCACCATATAAGGTACATGCATAGATTTCAGGTCGTCTATGTGAACTAGAGATGCTACAGATTTCTCATGTGTTTGCATTTCTAAAGAAGTGATCCGAGCCTCTAACTGATTCACAAGTGACGAATGTGTGAGTTGGATATTGTCTAGATGTTCATTTTCACTCAATGGTGGATGATACATGTGTGAATAGTCATTAGGGTTTGCATATTGAGGTTCATGACCTACAGAAGGTCCATAATAATAATCCCTATAACTATTGACATCATGGTCTGTGGGAGGCTCATAAGGTGAATCTTGCCCGTAAGCTTCTCTAATAGATTTATTCCCAGTGGCAGACCAAAATCCAGACATGTTATGTTTATCAAACAATCACACAATTCAAAAAGAGAAATAAGGCCCACACTTTTCAGTTATGGGTTTCAAAATTTTGGTTTTTTTTAGGCTTTAAAGGTAAAGCCTATTTGGGATTTTTGGTTAAAAAGAGGGAGAAAATTTTTGGTTTTTGAATGAGAGAAAACTTTTGGTTTTAATTGGGAGATAAAAAGAAAAATTTGGTTTTTAATATTGGGAGAAAAACTTTGGTTTTAAAATTGGGAGCAAGCCCACATTGGTGGAGCAAGAATTTGGTTTTGAGTTGGGAGAAAATTTTGGTTTTTTATGGGAAAATTTTGGTTTTGATGGGAATGAAAAACATTTGGTTTTTGATGGGAAACATTTGGTTTTTATGGGTTTTGAAAACTCCTTTTGGTTTTAATGGGATGAGGCCCATCTAAATGGTTCAAAATTTCTGTGGGACAAGCCCAGCGAACGGCCTAGAGATTTGAGTACACGGCCCAACTAACGAGTTCAGTGAACCAAGCCCAGAAATGCACGAGGCCCAGCTGGGTATTTGATTTATGGGCTCTCAGTTAGCCAAAATACGAGGCCCACTTGGGCTTAAAAACGTTTTACAAATTCTGAGTTGGGTTCAAGCCCAGAGTTCAGAAACAAAGTGCACTTGGGTTCAAGAGTTTCAGAATCAATTCACAAGGCCCAGAATTTCAGTTTTTAAAGCAAGCCCACACAATTATTGGGTTTAGGCTTACTCTTTTTAGCACAGCCCAGCTGCTCTGTTGTTCTAGTTGCACAGCCAAGTTGGGCCTTGTTCTTTTCCTTAGCTTGTGTAGCCCAGCTGTGTTTTGGTCTAGCCACAGCAGCAGCAGACAACAACACCACAGCAACTTAGCAACAGTAACAGGCTCCAGCAGCAACACCAGCAGCAGCAGCACCACAGCACAGCAACAACAACAGCAAAAACACAACACATCTCCAGAAACATAAGCAGCACTAGCAGCAGTTCAGTTCAGCAGCAGAGAAACAGGAACAACTTCAGCAACAGCAGCCCAGCAGCTCCAGCAAGGCAACAACAACAACAGCAGGGGCAACAGCTTCAGCAACAGCAGCTGCACCACAGGGCAAATAGAAGGTAAGACAGTAGCTCAGTGAACAGCTATGACAAGCCCAAAAAATAGCAAATATGCCGCTACCGAGTCCCCGGCAGCGGCGCCAAAAACTTGATAGGGCTGGAAACAACACTATATTTATCTAACTGCAAGTGCACAGTGTCTAAAGCAACACAGGGCAAGCACATGTCAGTTCCACAGGGACTTGGAGGGATATTTGCTAATTTTTTCTAAGCTTGCTTGTTAACTGGTCTTCCTAAGGGGCAGTGATGATGAAACAGTGATAAAAGATGATTTTGTGGTGTTATGAACACCACTGATCGGTGAGGAGTGAGCAGTAGCAAGGGGGAAATAATGAGATAAAATGGAAACAACAACAAATGTAAACATGGAGATTGAGTAAATGATAAGAAGAGTACTAGGGCCTTTGATTCCACCACTAACTTACACTACTTGTTCTGCTCCTAACACTAACCTTGTCCTTATAACTGATAATAAGAGGGATTTCAATCCTCTGCATATCTAAGGTCAATTTGAGATGGATGATTCAATCACAACTAAGGTAATTCTTCTAAGTATTAACTGTATTTTCAAGGCACAACTAATCAAAAGGTTCATATATGCTGTTAAACATGAGTTGCAGTTCTACAACACAGAATAATTTTAACTACAATGGATGCATTACATACACTTTGAAAGTTAAGTGTTGAAGTCCTAAAACTAAATTTTATCCTAAACAATTAAGCATAACAAGGTTATTGTCAAAAACATGAACAACAAATAGCAAATTAGGACTTCATCTCAACCCTAGCAAGAGGAATTAGAACATTAAAACAGAAATTGAAAATCAAACAGAGAATTAAAATGGCATTGAAATTGAAGTTCAAACAGAAATTAAACTACATAGAACCACTAATTGGTGGTAACTCGGCTAACCCAAGCACACTCATAACAGTCTACGTCATCTTCTATTTATAGTTTTACATGAAATCCCTAATTTCTAAACCCTAATTTTGAAAGAACCCTAATTTTGAAAATCGAGAATTCACTCACTGATTCTCTGAATTTGTCTCCTCTGCTCTCTTGCTCGTCCTTCCTTTCCTCTTCTGCTACGAACCCATGCCTTCTTGGTCTTCTCTGCGCTCCTAGTTAACCCTAGCTTCTCACTGCCTAATTCATAGCATCCAGGAATGATGCTAGGAATGAGAGAGAGGGAAACTAGGGAGATGGGTTTTTGTCGGGTGGTTGTGGTGGTGGAACTCGAGGGATGAGAGATGGTGGCAGTGAACATCGGGGTCTGGTGGTGGCAGGATATGGTGGTGAAGGAGTTGCAGGTGATGGCAGAGTTTTCTCTGCAGACAGTGAGGGAGAAGATGGAGTCGATAGAATTGGAGAAGGGTGCGTTTGTTTTGCGGGTATAGGTGTTAGGTGTTGTAGTGTTGAGCGGTTGTAGCAAATTCGATGTCCAGCGAAGATGATACGTTGGATGATCACATCTGGATTGAATCTTACGGCTAAGATGGAACAATCTTGCAGCGACCATTGGATGCGTGATACAACAATTATGACGGCTTAGATTGGAGTTAGGTACTATGATGTTTGACAGGAGCTTCAAGATTTGATGATCGGTGATGAGGCGAACGTTGGATGATGTGATGGATCCAATCTGACGGCTCTCATGGAAATGGGTATGGATATTGGAAATGGATTTGGGTAAGGGTTTTGGGCCTTGGGTATGCCAAGCCCATATCTTCTTTAAGGACAATTCTTCCTCTTCAAGCCCACTTCTAGTTGATCCGGCTCTTGCAAACATCATTCTTCGCTGCCTTTCAGCGGGAGTCTTCGCTGTTTCTTTGCTCTTTTCACTCCGTGAGTTAACCAGGCTTTATTTAGTACCTAAAAATGCAAAATTAATTAAGAAAAATATTTATTCTTGAAAACAACGAAAACACAGAATATGGGATAAAATGGAGCGTTAGTGCACAAATGATGAGTTAAATGCCAATAAAAAGGTACAAATATATACAATATTTGGCACTCATCACGGGGCCAGAGTACGTTTCACTTAGGCTTGTATAAATAGGTTTTACCTTTTTCCACCAAGACACAAGTTTTTGGTCAGGGAGAAATACAACACTCAGAAAAGCAACTCTTGCTAGCTTCCTCAAAGCTTTCATCTTCTGATACAAGTCAAGTACTACTCTTCCAGAACTGCTTTGGTCTCAAAACTCTCTTCACTTCCCTCCCTAAACCAGCCCTTCTCCTCCTCTTTGTGACCGAAGCAAATCCGGAATGACCATTTCTTGGTTTAGGACAGATTTGTATAGATTGATCTCTTGAATCTAAAGTAATCCCGTGCATTACATTTGTTTAGGGTTTAGATTTGTTTCTCACCCACTCCCCGAAATTACCAAAATCAGCAGAAACGGTTTTCACCCATAAACAACGTGTCAACCAACCTATGGAGGGGGAAGAGGCGACTCATCGTCACCAAGTATAAACCGTTGGGGGCATCGGTTTAGAACGAGGATACCAGCGGGATCTGCACAAAGAATAAGAAGATAAGATTCCAACGGCCTCTGACGGTGGATCCCATGTACCACTATTATAAATACCCCTCTCCATCAAGAGAGAAGGGGTCGACCAATTGAGAGAAAAACTAGAGAAGAATTTAGGAAAGAGAAATAGGAAGAGTAAGTATGGTTTCTATTCCCCATGGCATCGTTATTCACCTAAAAGTCATTCGACTATCTTTGTAATATCTCCATACATAGTGAAACCCTCAACCCCATGGACGTAGGCCTTAGTGTTGAACCACGTAAATCATTGTCTCATTTACATTTCAGCACTTACTTTTTGTTATCATTATTATGTCTTGTGATATATGCTTCGGAACTGTGTAGAATAATTGAATCGATCCCTCACGACTAGACAAAGACGAGTCCAAAGGCTATGAGTCGATGAGTCAACGTGATCCGTGTCATTTTATATTTATATTATTCTACGTATTGTTTTATCGGCTCACGCGAATATTGTTTGTGAACACGTGGATGCCTTCGTAATTTATGTGTTCACAATATGGCGCTAGAAACAGGGACTCTGTCCCGGTAAAAGATTTATCTTTCCTGTGATTTTACCCTCTTGGACTCTCAGCGCTATTCCATGTGAAATAGTGTCTTAAATATGTCTCCATCGCTTAGTTATATTTCTTCTCAAAAACATTATTTCCTATAACAAAAGGCCATCAGATCTGATTTTCCCTCAGATCTGACTTAGATTTTGAACCATTTTAAACCAAACCGCCAGGATCTATTCTTTTAAATTTTATGCTAAGTACTTTTCAAACTACGCTTTAGATCTGTTAGTTTCGGATTTATGATCTTCGGTTCTAACCTTCATTTTGAAAAGATTCTCTTTGAAACCTTAAAGCGTTTGAAGGGATTTCCTTCGGGCTCATTCATAAGTGCTTTCTTTATATTTAACCCGTTTGATTTGAAAAGATTTTCCTCCAAGAGGATCCCGCTACGGATCTGTGCTTTCATCGGATTTATAAGTTTTCATAGTCCCTTTAACTTTGATCAATTAAATAAAACCGTCGAATGATCGCATGTAAAACCATTTAAGAAGTCCAATACCTCTGAAGAGGGGAATAATAACTGGATTCTCTCTTTTTACCTTCGGTGTCTCGGATCCATGAGTTGATCCGTGTTTTCAAAGTGTTTGGATCTCTCCAGATCTCAATTTTTAGTTCTCTATCTCTTGGAAATTTTCAATCAAGTTACGCTTTTGGGCCTACACGCTTGACTAGCTGTACTAACAGGATCCACATGGTTATCGGATTTTCGATGATGTTTTACCTGTGCAGGCAAGGAAAGCAAAAATGGAAAGCACGAAGGATGCAGGAAAGGCTAAGGCATCGTCCAAAGAAACACCCAGGACAACACCAGTCATGACACGCAACAAGCAAAAGGGTGAAAAAGCGAAAACGACAAACCAAAATCCAGACACTATGAAAATCACCTCCTCGTCAAATACCAATGATGTAGCAGCAACGGCTCTCAAAGCAGCAGCAGCAAAAGCCGATGCAGCAAGAGCTGAAACAGCAAAATCTGATGCAGCAAGAGCAGCGGTAGTAAGAGCAGATGCAGCTAAATCCGAGGCAGTAAAATCCGCAGCAGCTGCCCGCGTCCTTGAGCAACGGGAAGGAGTTGCAGAATCATCAATACCACAGCCACCCTTCGGGATGCCGCCAACAAATGAGCAGAATCAAACTCTGCCAACAACCCAGCCATTGCTGACAAGAAACCGACCCTTACCCCCGCAAGTGGAGTTACAGATAGTGAACACCAAACCTCCCATCCCCCTAATCTAAACGGTTGATGAAGATCATACCATGGCCCTTGGGGGGCAGGGACGACTTGGCACCCCAAACCAAGGATCAAACCATTCCCCTCTGTTGATGGCAGAGCTTGAGGAGATAAAGAAGAACCAAAGGGTGTACGCAGAAGCAGTGGCATTGCTGGCCCGAGAAAACCAAGAACTCAGGGATAAGATCTCCCAAAGCTTGGGAGAAACTCACCAACACAACGAAGCCTTGCACGAAGCCAACTCTAAAGCACCTGAGCCGAATCATGACCGAAGAATGGTCGTGACAAATGCAGCAAATACCGAACCATTAAACCAAAAACCAACTAGAGGAAACAGATCCAGTGATCCAAATTATGTCCCAGAAGACTCGGACTATTTCGACAGCGAATGATCACCATCGTGCCATGGAGAACCTTCGTGCTGAAATGATGGCAGAGATCAAGCAACTAAAGACTAGGCAAGGAGGGGGAAGACTATAAGAGGTGATGAGGGAAGCAAACACCACACCACTGACCCCACGACTGGCCAAAGCGATGATCCCCCAAAAATGCCATGTTCCAGCATTCGAATGTTACGACGGATCCAGCGATCCGACAACGCATCTTCGTTATTACAATCATATCTTAGCCCGATGGGAGCAGGACGATGCAGTCCTCTGCAGGTATTTTCCTTCAAGTATAAAGGGATCAGCACTATCTTGGTTCGACAACCTACCGCCCAACTCCATCAACTCTTATGGCCAGCTCACTGAGAAATTCTTAGAGACTTACATGTACAACAAGGCTGTCAACGCAGGAATAGACAAGCTCTTCTCGCTAGCAACCGCTTACAAAGAGACAATCAGGGAGTATACCGACAGATGGCATAGGATTTGCTAAGCCATAGGAAATGTAGATCCAGTGGTCAACATCAACTGTTACAAGTGGGGACTGGATAGAATAAGCCCGTTATTTATAGAGATCCACGGAAGTGTCCCCAAGACAGAAAAAGACCTTCAAGTAATCATTGAAAAGCATGCCAGGCTGGAGGAGATCCAACGGGAAAATCCTAGGGCCCAAGCTCAAAGATCTCATCGAACTAATTCTGTAGAACAAACCAGCATATCAAAGAGAGGCGGTTCGGCTGACCGTCCTAATGATGATAAAAGAGGACGAAGCGATGACCGTCGACGTGACGATCGGAAATTCGAAGATCAAGTCTTCACGAAGCTAAACACAAGCTACACACGCATTCTGAGGGATATCAAAGGCAGAGAAAACCTTGAGTGGCTATGGTCTAAAGGAAAACAACCCCTAGGTCCGAAAAATCAAGAGATTAATGTGAATATCACCGTTTCAACGACCACCAGACCGAGAAGTGCAAGAATCTCAAGATAATGATCCAAAAGTTGATTGACGAAGGTGACCTCAAGCAGTACATACAGAAGGCAGATAACGAAGATAGGACTAAGCGAAGCAAGCAAGTTCAATTGCCAGAGGGTAACCGAACACTCAACACCATCTCATGTTCCGAAGCTACGGGACCCTCGCTAACATCACAGATAGGCAAAAGATTTAGGAAACAATTCGAAGACTACTGTGAATAATATAAAATCGATGGGGTAGAAGTGGACGAACACGAGCAATGGATGAACGCGCCTATCACCTTCGACGTAGAAGACGTCGATGAAGATATGGAAGATCACAACGACCCTTTGGTCCTTACCTTACCAGTAGCAGGGTGCAATATCAAAAAGATCCTCATTGATGGAGGCAGTTCAGTTAACGTTTTATTCTACGATATATTCAAGCGAATGGAGCTTAACGATGAACAACTGATGTCTTCGTATTATACCATCTACGGATTCAATGGGGCACCTACAAAGCCGTTGGGGGACATTTTTTGCAAGTGGATGCAGGACCAATGAAAGTAGATACTCTATTCAGTGTAGTAGACGCTCCTTCCCCTTATAACGCCATCATTGGCCGAAGATGGGTGCACAAGCTCAAAGGAGTAGCAGTGACCTATCATCAGTATCTTAGATTTCCAACATCCGAAGGGGTAATGGAAATAAAGGGATATCAGGTCACCGCTCGGGAATGCCAAGCTATGCAAAACCAGCTCAACAACGAACAAGATGAGAAGCGGAAATCTCGAAGTCCCGAAACAAAGAGGCCGTGAAAGAGAAGGCAATTGATCTTTATCTCGAAGAAATTTCTGGAAGGAGCCTGACGAAGGAGAGTATCGTTCTAAACACTGAGGCAAGTACTTCGACATCTAAGGAAGGTGAAGAGCCTACCAAATAGCAATTAAAGAATGTCCCTCTCCTAGGGGAACCAAAGCCTATATTCACACCTGTAGAACCCATGAAAGAGATCAGCATAGGGACTGAAGAAAAACCGAAGATGATCAAGATAGGGACTCTAATTGATGAAGAAAGAGAGACTGCTCTAATCAAACTACTCATGGAATACGCGGATGTATTCGTATGGAAGTAGGGGATATGCCAGGGATTGATCCGAAGATAATTCAGCACGAGATTCGTATAAATCCAGGCACGCCCCCTTCAGACAGAAAGTACGAAAGGTAGCACCGGAGTATCACCAAGCAATTGAGAAAGAGCTCCGCAAATTGTTAGAGGCAGGATTCATCAAGGAGGTCAAATACCCTACATGGATATCGAACATGGTCATATTACCAAAGAAGAATGGGGGAGTAAGGATATGTATCGACTTCACCAACCTCAATAAAGCATGTCCGAAGGATAACTACCCGCTCCCAAGCAGCGATCAATTGGTGGAAGCTGTCGAAGGATACGAAGAACTATCATTCATGGATGGATATTCTGGCTACAACCAAGTAGCCCTTGCTGAAGAAGATCAACAACACACGACATTCTACACCCCGCACGGCCTCTATTGTTACACAAGGATGCCCTTCGGACTTAGAAATGCAGGGGCAACATACCAGAGGATGGTTGATGCTATCTTCAAGCCTTGGATCGGGAACACCTTAGAAGTTTATGTCGATGACATGCTTGTCAAAAGTAAGCTGCGCAAAAACCACCATAAGGACTTGAGGGACATTTTCGAAGCGATGAGGAAACACAACATGAAAGTAAACCCGGAAAAATGTACATTCGGCGTTACATCAGGCAAGTTCCTCGGATATTTAGTAACGAAGAGGGGCATCGAAGTCGATCCAGCCAAGATACAAGCTATCCTGGAGATGCCATCTCCGAAGAACCTGAAAGAAGTTCAAAAGGTTAACGGATCCCTAGCAGCTTTGGGCAGGTTCATCGCCAGGTCATCTGACAAATGCAAGCATTTCTTCAACATCCTCAAAAAGGGAAGCAAGTTTGAATGGACCACAAAATGCAAAGAAGTTTTCCAAAAGATCTTAGAATATCTCGCAACAATTCCAATCCTACAAAAACCCGGTCCCGATGAGGTCTTGGCCCTTTACATAGCAACCACAGAGGATGCGGTCAGCGCAGTGTTGGTCAAAACTAACACGAAGATAGAACAACCAATCTACTATGTCGGCAAGACACTCAATACGGCAGAAAGAAATTATACGAAGATCGAGCAGCTCATATTGGCGCTAGTATGGGCCACCCAAAGTTGAGGACTTATTTTTTGACTCACTATATTCGCGTTCTGTGCAAAGCACCGTTGGAAGTTGTTCTCAAGAGCGTTGGGAAAGTGGGAAGGATAGCCAAGTGGAACACTCACCTGGACCAGTTCAACATTATCCATGAAATCCAACACTCCAAAAGTCACAAGTCCTGGCAGATTTCCTTACAGATTTACCCTTGGATAACGACGAGGAAGTAAGGGGCATGCCAGAAGCAGACGAAGGCAAAGACCCAATCGACATCCTTGAACCCTCAAGCCAAAGGCGATGGGAGGTCTTCGTAGACGGATCAAGGAATAGAAAAGGAGCAGGTATCGACATCATAATCACTACCCCCATAGGGAGAGGATTGTGCATGCGCTGAGGTTGGAATTTAAGGGGCACACCAACAACATCGTAGAATATGAAGTTGTAGTGCATGCTCTGCGTTTAATAATAGAAATGGAAATAACCGATGTGCGACTGAAAAGTGATTCGCAACTAGTCATACGACAGATAGGTCTAAAGTACAATGTCTACGATAACACCCTGTCTGCATACATGGCTTTGGTCCAAACCTTAGCCTCACAGATACTAAGCATCAAATTCCGACACCTATGCAGAAAAGATCTTAGGCACGCCGACGCCTTGGCATACATATCATCCATGCTGAAAGATGGGAGTGTTAAAGCCATAAAAATATCATGGGTGTATGAACCTTCGATCACCCCACAACAGTCCTTTGCTACGAATCGTGAAGACGATGTAGGGGAGGACATTGGTGACGATGATGTGGGGGAAGACATTGCTGAAGACTTCATCGAAGACAACATCATGACAAGGGTAAACGAAGACGAGGACTTCAACAATGAAGAATACTGGAGAGCCGAGATTCACCGTTATCTTGAAGAAGGAACGTTGCCAACAGAATTGAAGCAAGCTAGGAAAATACAATCAAAGGAAGGGAGATACGATCTTCGTGATGGGATATTGTACAAGAAGTTCTTTCTTGGACCACTGCTACGATGTCTATCCAGAGAGAAGGGGCATCGTATTTTGAAGGACATCCACTACGGGGACGCAAGTAACCACAGCGGAATGAGATCACTGGCGAATAAAGCAAAAATGCAGGGATACTATTGGCCCCAGATGATCCGAGACGCAGCCAGGATGTCCAGGAGATGCGAAGAATGCCAGCGGTTTGCTAAGAAAATTCACGCTCCTGCCACAAAGTTGAATTCGGTGGATAGTCCCTGGCCATTTTCAAAGTGGGGTGTAGACATCGTTGGCCCCTTTATCAAAGGATCAGGGAAAAGGCGATTCTTGATCGTAGCCACATACTACTTCAGCAAGTGGGTAGAGACCAAAGACTTATCTAGAATCCGAGACGTGGATGTGTTCACATTCATCTTTCAGAACATCATTTGCAGGTTCGACATTCCCGCAGAAATTGTCTCGGACAATGGCAAGCAATTACAGGGGAAAAACATAGATATGCTCTTTGACACTTTCAAAATCAGGAAGAACAAATCAACCCCCATCTACCCCCAGAGTAACGGCCAGGCCGAGGCTACAAACAAGACCCTTGGTCTTATTCTCAAAAAGCAATTGGACGAACATAAAGGACGATGGTGCGAACAATTACACAACGTTCTATGGGCATACCGAACAACACGAAGATCTGCCACAGGTGAATCACCTTTCCTCCTTACGTACAGAGCCGAAGCGGTCATCCCGACAGAAATAATCATGCCAACTACGAAAACCGAAGCCTGGGAGAAGAAACTCACCACAAATATGATACTGGAAAGGTTCGATGATCTAGAAGAAAGAAGAAAGACAACACTTCAAAGGATGAAAAACTACCAACGAAGGTTAGCCAGAGAATACAACAAGAAGGTTAGGCTTAGGAACTTTTTAGAAGGACAGTATGTGCTGAGAACCATACCACAATACCAGCGAGAGAAAAAGTGGGGCAAGTTAGCACCATCACGGGGAGTACCATTTATAATACACAACATTGCCTGGAATGGATCCTACTACTTGCGTAATCTAAAAGGAGAAGTCCTCAAACACTCATGGAATGCTAAATACCTCAAGCCATACTATCCGTAAGGCAGCGCAGTTCTGCACCTGCGTGAAGAGTACTATAAGAAGAAGAAGACATCGTATCCGCTCGACGTGTTTCTATCTCTGAACGAGGCGTAGCAGACCTCAACCTATCAATCAAACGAACGAACTTTTGCAAAAACTATTGGGGAAAGTAGTCATATATAATCTCTTCGGACTCCCCTATCAGTGTCTATAAGTGTAGGACCATGGGGAAGGCATCCAACAGAAAGAGATACCCAACCACTTACAAGGCAGTGGTTCAGCGAAATGGGTGCATGTAAATATTCCTATAATGCACCACATATCCGAGGACGCTGCCCCGACCCCCACCGTATGGAAATCCTCTGGCCAAGGATTAGCCAGCGGGGTGACAGATCCAAAGACGATCACGAAGGTACATACCTTCGACATCGTTATCAAACACTTTTTGTCATTTGATTAGTTCACTTCTTATTATAGTTACCTCTATCTGAAAAGAACAAACTGAACTAACAATGCAGGTAAAATTTAAACTGTACATACTCAAGCAAACGATGATCTATTCCATAAAAGTTGATTACAAGATCGGGAAATGTACACAAGAAATACAAGACATATAAAAAAATGGCCCGAAGCCGAGTAATCAACAAAGATCAACTTTCTGTGACAAATAAGGGAATCTATTTTCCTTTTGATATTTCAACATGACCTACGGGGTTTTGTTTCTGCGACCAAGGTACGCTTCCACCCAAAGAAGGACCCGAAGAGTGAGTTAATGGCTCAGGCATACGACAACGAGGGTAATTCTTGACGATGTCATGTTCTGTCCGGAGGTCATGCTCAATCCGTGCAATAGTCTTGTTAATCTCTTCGGTCAGCTGAAAGCGAGCCTTATAACCAGTAACGGTGTTCTTCAGCTTAGCCTGCGACAATAGAGATGACAGTCGGTTGACTTCTTTAGCGGCCTCCTTAGCCGCTGCATCCCGAGACCCTGCTAGACCCTTGTAATACGTAGTCTGGCTCTCCTGCTGCACTAAGGAAGATTGAGCTTTTTCAAGTTTTTCATTTGCAGCGAGAAGTTGTCCCTCGATCTCTGTAGAGAAAAAAGATAACACCAAAGGTTATAAGGCTGGAACTACAGAACCACACACGACCAAATAAATGTATACCTTCGACATTGGCCGAAGCTATTTCATATTCGTTAACTACAGCGTCTCGGGCTTCGTCAAAGAAATCATACTCATCTGATATCTTCTTATAATCCAATCGAAGGGTCGTGAGAGCAAATTGACACTCATCTAACTCTACCTGCTTCATGGAGTCCAAGTGACGAAGGTGGTTGACTTCACTGTTTATCTCTTCTATCCCTTTACTAAGCTTGTACATATTCATTTCCAGACTTCTTTCAGACTCGACTAAACGAGCAACATCGGCCCGGGAAGCGGCCAAAGCATTTCTAAGGGCAAAATCCTCAGCTCTGGCATCATCCCTCTCACGAAAAAGTCGTTGTATATAGTCCCGGACTTCAGGATCGTGGGAGGATCGAGCTTGATGCAACTCTTCTTCCAAGACGGCTGCCTTAGCTTCCAAGCGAGAAATTTTCTCATGGGCCTCACGAAGACTTTCCCGAGTCCACAACAAAGCACCATTAAATAAACGGCGGTCAGAGTTATAATTATTCTGCATATCAACCATATGTTCCCGCCTTTCTCGATGTCGTGCAACCAGCTCGTTATGTTCATCAGCTCGGGCATCCCACTTCTCAGCTTCACCCTTAATCTTCGTCACTAGTTCCCGAATTCGAGAGGCTTGGCGAGCCCTCTCACTTTGAAGCCATTTTAACTCTCTGACATCACCCGCTGAAGATAGAGCGGGGAGACTCAGACAGCGTGCTAAGAAGACGAAAGGGACATGAAGGGGAAAGTTGAATAAGAATACAAACACTTAGAGGACGAAGCATCGTTACGGGCCTTCTCCAACTCACTACGACCCATGGCAAGTTCAACACGAAGCTTTTCCTCTTCGACTCCAAGCTGTTTTTTCCCATTCAACTGGTTCTTTACTTCAAGTATCTCTTTATCTCTAGCAGAGATAACAGCCTCGGCGGCGGACAATTCTTCCTCCTTATGACGAAGCTTGGCATCCAACTTGAGGGATTTCGCCTTGAAAAACTGATACAGAGTATGGTTACAATGTTCACTTCTCATCACCTACGTTCCAAATAAGTATATGATGATTATAAGTGATCACGACAGAACAACATGCAATCTATGAGGAATTACGATGGCTTACCTCAAGCATTCGCTGCTGAGTAAAACCATACTGATATCCATCAGCTATGGCCATCATATCAGCAACGGCAGACGGGGGATCAACTAGAAGGCTAGCGGAAGTGGCCCTCAAGTCCTTGTCCCACACTTCCGCAACTCTCCCTTCAGAAGATCGTTGCATCATCTGGCGAGTAAAAGCATCGGAATTATTCTCACCAGGGATTATTGGAGCAGGATTGGGCACGAACATCAGGTTCTTTTTCTTCAACCAGTCAAGGATGGCATCATCACCATCATGCATTAAGGATTATGGAAAATCCTCGGAAGTAACCCCAACGGAAGTCTCAGTAGCAACGACATTCTTCCCAGCATCAGAGTCCTTCTTAGCTTCGGGATTTCTCCCAGCCTCTGTTTTCTTGTTAGCAAGGGCATATGCATCCTCGCCATCAACACTCTCTTCCACCTCAACATTTTTTTTACCAACGGTCTCACCAAGAACATCCCAATCATCGTTTGGGAAAAGTATAGAAAACTCTAAAGCAAGCCCCAAAGCAGCGTCCATATCAATCGGCTCACCCACGGAATAGATCTTGCCAAAGGAGAACTCTTGACATGCGACAGGAATAGATAGGGGAGGAACAACGTTTTCGTCCATTGGTTCCGTAGAAGAAGTCAATCCGACGCCTCCACCAGGGGAAGCTTCTGTCTCTACAACTCCACTACCTCCAGGGGCAGGCTCTTTTTCCACATTTTCACCATCACCAAGGGCAATATTCTCCTCAGCAACATCATCATCAATATTCCGGCCATCCTCGTGATTAGGAGGAGAAGTATCAATACGTTCCTCGTCATCAGTCAGATCTTCGTCTTCCACGATGAACTCTTCGTTCACGGGGTTGTTAACCTCCTCAGGAACCTCTGTTTCATCAGTCGCAGCAGTGGAAGATTGAAGAGGCCCAATTTTCTTTTTCTTGGTCACTTAGAAAGATAACATGGAATCATTACGACGGCTATTTCCTCCTTATTTTGATCAAAAATCCAAACAAAGAAGAAAAAGGGTAAGTATACGGTGTAACAAGAAGCCATACCTTGGCAGCAGCGTTACTCTTTGAAGGAAGAGTGGCATCAGAACTTTCTTCTTCATCCATATCAGCGGCATCGTAGGCATAGTCAAAATTCATGCCTTCAAAATTCAACTGCCAAGGGCAGAAATTACCATAACGAGCCGGGGCACTCTCACGAGCTTGACTGTCAGTAGTGGGACGCCATCCATGCGGACCGGGCACCCAGCCATAAGCCCAAGGACCAACAATCTCGATAACGGTGGCATGCCACTCATAGTCATGATCACGCTTTATCCCCGCACGATCACGAAAAATCTTCATGTGGGGATTCCCTTCGGTACCAGGAACATACTTCAGCTTTGAATCACTTACTTCACTCAAGAGCCGAATCTCACCACGAGGAGCAGCAATGGTTCGAAGGACAACGCTCCATGGTTTACGGTTCCTACCATTAACATAATCCCCGAAGGAATTATTGAAATTCTCAGGAGTATACCAGTCTCTCTCAGCAGGATCAGGAGTGTAGCAGGTCATCATCATTTCTCCTTTGCGCCGAAGATAACACTCCTTAAGTGCACGAAGATAGTTTCCAGTCAGCTGCACCACCGAGCGTCAATGGGTGTGAGGGGTGGAGCCCTCACGATGAGCCAAGACGTCAAAGTAGAAAGAATCTCCCGACTTGGATAAAGGCAACATGAGGCCAGCTTCGAAGGCTCCCACCGTTGTTAACAGATGGAACTCATCGTATTGATAATTCGAAATTAGATCATAAGTGAGATCATCATTGAGAGCGTAAAACCTAACATTAAAAGCTTCGAGTTCATGTTTCGCCTTGAACGCTGCAAGATCTACGTGCTTGAAAGTAACCTTCTTTTTACCAATTGTGACGCTTCGTATAAGTGGGGCAGTGTCCGAATCGTCAGCAGGATCCGACGAAGGTCTCTTCGGGGGACTCATATCTGAAGCTTTCCTTTTGGTAGGATGATTCTTTGATAGATCAACCTTCAGTGCGGGACCCTTAGTAGATTTTCTTCTTACAGGAATGGTAGAAGGTGGAGCTGTAGGTTTCTGTAGGGGCATCGTAGGTGGAGCAATAGAACGAAGAGGATGGGCGTTCAGCGGATCAGTACGATGAGGCGAAGGGGTCTGCGTATTTGCTGGCACAACACGTTGAGAAGCAGCAGGGCGATTAACGGCACACCTATAACCCTGAGGACCCTTCGTCTGATCCCCTTTCTTGACAGATGAAGCTCTTGGACCAGCAGTAGATGAGGTCCTCTGAGCACGAGGGTCTAACTGTGAAGGCCTAGACGAAGCACCCTTCGGCGGAGATATATCAGGACTTCTATGTGGGGCAGACCTATAAGGGCTCGGTGGCGGTGTTTGATAGGGATCCTGCTGACGATCAGCCATATCTACGAAGAAGCATAAAAACAAGATAAAGATACAAGCAGAGAAGCAAATGAAGATCATAAAACGTGAAATTTGTCAAAACTTCTACCGTCAAAAATATCAACTGAAAATCCTAAATTCATCAAAAACGAAAAACCCTAACTTAATTGGGAACATCGTGGACAAGCTTAAATCTTCGAGTACGAATCCTTAAGTTTTTTGATAAAGAACAGGGGCAAGTATATATACTTTGTATATTTGTTCTTCATCACAAAACTAAGAACACAGTAGCAGAAGATGAACAAACAATCGCGATCTAAGAAAAAATAATCTCATACATGTATCAAAAGCCTTATGAGCTGAAGCGTGCGATAGGAAGACAATGAACAACAACAACTGTCAAACTTCGAAGAATCCTAGGAAGATCTTACTCACAATATCACCAGCAGAAGTTAATGACTAGAAATCAAGAAGAGAAGAATGAGAAGGTTCAGAGGAAAAAGAATTATGAACTGACAAGAGAATGAAGGAATGAAATTTATTTCAAATTTTTAGCATTCTGTCTCCTATTTATAACATTAAAGAAGGTAAAAAACGTCCCTATCCAAGAAGAAGTTATTACCAGGAGTGAGAAACGTGCCCATAATCCAAGGAGAAGTTATTACCAGGAGTGGGAAACGTGCCCTAAAATCTAGGGGAAGTTATTATACAGAGATGAAGAATATGTGAGGACGATTTTCCTCTAACTTCAACTGACGCCTTAGTCAGAAGAAAAGGGGCGAATTGTATGCACATAATTCATCACTCGCCACGTGTCTGCATAGGCACACGTGGAGGACACACAACCTGGAGCATCGAGATATGATGCCATGCGTGGATATCCAAGCAACACGTTTCATCAGTATAAGACCATCATCTGATGGATCTGAGGGCTGAGAATCGAGGAGTATTGAAGGAAAGGGTTACTACGAAGCACTGAATAACACCCAACAGTTCACTTTATTCCATCTCGAGAGGGATCCAAGATCAACGACAAGGGTTGGTCCAACTGACGCGGATATGACAGGGGTGGCAGGCAATTAGCTGGCGCGTGCAGACGACCCAACCACCCGCATTAAACACCCTAGAAAAGAGTATATCCTATAAAATGAATTGTGATTAAGGAGGGTTCACTACAGAAAATAAATTGCACTAATAGTACATTCTAGCTAGAAAATGAAATGTCACGAAAAATAGTTCATTTCCAAAAGATGAACTACAGTTGATAAGTGTTCTTTTTCCCAACAAAAAAAAAGTGTTGAAAGCACTGAAATAAAGTGTTGAGGCAGTGATTCGTCTGTCGTGAAAATACCTAGATGAGAGTTAAGGCAATATACCATTAAAACTAGGATGATTAGAATTTGGGCGTTGATATACATAACAGGTTCAAGGAATTCAGCCGTAGAATTTCCGCGACTTGAAGCAAGTTCAAGATTTCCGAGTCTAAATATTGATATATGAACGAGTCTAGGGAATTCTATCGTGGAATAATTGCATCTTAGAAAAGGTTCAATATTGCTCTATACTAGTGGACATCTATCAAGGAGCGTTGTTATTCAAGAACAAGGTCAAGGAAGCAGGTGGCACAAGAGTATGTTCTTAATATTTCGTAAAACCAGAGGACATCTGGGAGGAGTCGTACCGAGCATCAATGTCATTTTGAGGAAAAAGTCGCTCTGTATTAGTGCGCAATCCATTGATCAAGAGCTTTGAGATTTATTGTGTAAAATTATAAAATATATATGGGAGTCTTGCAGCATGCACCAACATTATTCTGATAATTGTATACATACATAGATACTGAGATATACAGTATTTGTATTGCATATACATAGTATATTCAGAGTTCGGACGGGGAAAGCTCTAGTACTTATATAGATGCATATGTTTTATAGAGAGGTTATGGTATTGCCTTAGAATACTTATAGTTATTAGTTAAGTTCTTAGTCTAAATCTTTTATAGATTTAGGACCATATATAAACTATATATGTTTTCGATATAGAGGTGTAGGTAGGCTTACATGTGTCGTTGTAGTCATGGGCACCGCAAAAATTGGATGAAATAAGCAAATTTTGTGTGTTTACACAAAATTGAATAAAATAAGCAAATTTTATGTGTTAACACACAATCGTTGAATTTTGTTATTATTGTGTCTAGCATGGGAACCACCTAGTCTTGTTAACATAGCTGCGATGTTCTTGATCAGGTACCCTCGTGCATAACTTAATTAGACACTTCAGTGAATCCATGTTATTCAGCTGAGAATGAACATGGATGTCAGGTCAATATTAGGAGTTCAACTGAGGAACATAGCATTAAACAAATACTTATCCGGCTTTATACTAGTGATTAATTCATCTAGGAGTTTGAGATTTCATTATAAAATTATTGAATATCTGGGAGTATTGTAGGATGCACCAACATTGTTCTGATAATTATATATATACATATTGTTTGTGCCTAAAATTACTTTTAGGCACAACCACGATGATATGATGATGATTATTGAAGATTAGGGTAAAATTTGGTTGAGAACGAATTAGAGAAACAAACAAAGACAAAGGATTTTACGTGGTTCGGCATTGTGCCTACATCTACGGATGAATCTCCCTAAAGAAAGTTATTTTATTGATTCTATTACAATTGCTTCCCCTCTAGGGTTTTCATTTTTTCCCATTCCTCACGGATTACATTTCCCTCTATTTATACCTTTGAGAATTAGGTTTTTACCCTCATTATGAGGTAAACATAAATGGTATTTACTTCCCTTGCATGCCTCCAGGTATTAAGTTTGCATGAAACTTCCCTGCATGCCTCCTGGCATTAATCTGCGCTGCATGCCTCCTTGTATTGATTTGCGGCCTCCCGTGTATTTTATAAATAGTACAAACACACACACACACACACATATATATACAATTGTTCATATATGTACATTTTCTGAGCTCAGCCAGGCGAAGCACATAGATATAGACATATAAATACATAAAGAGAGGCATATGCACTCATTAGGTGTTAATGGATTCAACTGAGAATGAATTAGGCTTTGTATCTGAATCCATCGGTAGTTTAAATCCTTTTTCGCTGTAACAAAAGTTTTGAGTTCAGTTAATTGATGGGTCGTGTATGGAACTTGAATTTTTTCCTAGTACATGTGGTATGAAAATTAGTGATGTTCTTGAGATTGAATTGGCAATGGATGAAGTCGTTGGTTGATTCAAATGAAGAACAAGGTCTTGATGGTTGTGATTATTGTGATGTGGGTTCTGAAATGAGAAATTGGTGACCTATGTTGTGGAGATGAAGATTGAACTGAGGCTTGAAGTTGTCTGTGCTGATGATGCTGTCAAGAGAAAGGGACCGAATGAGTGCAGTCAACAGTTCTGGGAATTGTAGTTACAAGCGGAGATATAAATGGTGGTGTTGGTTCTGGAGAATGATATGATTTGAGGGGTTTCTGCAAGTTTTTGTTGTTGGTAGAAGAAAGTAATGAGCTGATGGAGGTTACCATGTCGAGAAGTTAGAAGATGCGGTTGCAGATGGATAGTTGAGTTATGGAATGGATTTGTGAATGTTTGGGTTGTTGTTGTTCAGGTTAGAAGTGAAGAGAGGAGATGTTGGTTTGAATCTTTAGTTGCTAGTTACGGTTGGAGGAAGGTGTTGTGAGCTGAAATGCATTTTATTTTTCTTTTATTAATAATATCTTTATTAAATTAACACATTTGGTAACTGTCCACGACGATTTTTCATTTTATGGAACCGTCGTATGATAACCTTGTTATCAATAGCATCAAAAACATTTTTTTCAATATAACAAAGCAAATTATCATTCATCCACTCATCTGCCATTCGATTGCGTAGCCGAGTCTTCATAATTTTCATACCGGAAAAATACTCTTTTTATGGTAGTTGTAGCAACTGGTAAGAGCAACGCTAACGTCAAAAGCAAATAAACCAATGGGTACACTTGATCTTTATTTTTTCTCAACCATTCTTTTAGCAAGATCATCAATACTTTTCAACCCCAAAAATCACCACTTGATCTCATGACCACTATATAGGTTTCAAGTTGATCTTCAAGAATCCCCAGTTCAACAGCAGAGAAGTCACTCGGATATAATTGAGCAAGGCAGACAAGCTTTTGCTTATCGAAAGCAGAAAATGAGTCGATAGGGCTCAAGGATGCCACACAAAGAAATAACTCGGTAGTCGTTTCTGAAAAACGGTAATTTAACTCCAGGAGTTGCATGTTTATTACTTCATAGAAGAACTCGACACGATAATGATGCAAATTAGTGATATGTGGAGCTAAGCGTTTTGATTTTCTTGGAAAACAAAACATGTCTTCCATGTTAAGAACTTCAATTTCGTGTTTCTCGCAAAAAGAAGAAACTTGTGGTAATAAAGATTCCCATCCATCTTTTGCAATCGTTGCTTGCATATGGTAAACAGTTTCATGGCATTCACAATATCTTGATCTTTCCTCTACAAAGCTTGCGACAAATCTGCCGTGATACCCATTATATTTTTCATCAAGTGTAAGCTAAAAACAAAATTGTATGTGTGAATTGAATCTCGGAGAACTCTTGCTTCAAATTTTTTGTCTGAATGATGTGCCAATGTATCCAGGACATCAACTACAACCGAAAACATATTAGTCATACTGATTAGAGTATTCTGGTGGGAACTCCAACAAGTGTCGCCGTCTCGTTTAAGGTTGGTTTATTGATTTAAACCTTGCCATGTAGAGAGTTCACCTCTATCAATTGCCTCATAAACTAAAGTGGCTTGTTTTTCCAGAATCAAATCTTGACGTTTCGTTGACCCTTCAACGACAGTCACTATATTAGTGACTAGTAGAAATAAGTCCTCAACATAAGTATGTTTCTTTGACACGGCCCTAACTGCTAGCTGAAGTTGATGAGAAAAACAATAAACAGAGTATGCACTACTGTTTTCATTCAAGACAAGTGTTTTCAAACCATTGTACTCACCCTGCATATTGCTTTCCCCATCGTAACCTTGACCTCGCACCTTGGAAATGCTTAATCCATGTCTGGAAAAAAAAATCATCGATTGTAGATTTAGTGAAAGACCTGTTGTATATGATACATGCTTGATACCCACAAAACGCTCAATTACACAACCATCTTTTACGTAGCGCAATACGATGGCCATTTGCTCTTTCGAAGATATGTCGCGTGATTCATCTACGAGAAGGGAAAATAATCCATCACCAATTTCTTTTGTAATTGAGGAAATAATTCCAAAAGAAATTGCACTTGCTATATCCTTTTGAATGTCATGCGCTATCATTTTCTCATTCTCAGGAGCATTATCCAATATCATCGCTTTTATTTCCTTATTGTTGTCCCCTAACTATTTCAAAAGTTCGATAAAATTTCCTCGATTTTTAGATTCCTCAGATTCATCATGTCCACGAAACGAAAGCCCTTGCCGTAAAAGAAATCTAGCACAATTAATATATGCCTCCAACCGCTTTTGGTACTGATTCTTTGTCTGATCTTTGTATTTATGAAAAATTATTGTAATGGGCTGATTTAGATCGAAGAGATCTTCACAACTCTGTCTAGCTTTGTTATGGGGACTATTAATGCCACCAACATGATCATGTAATGCTTTTTTATTCTTCCAATATCTAAAGCCTTCGCCAACAAAAGGACTCTCATTTTTTGGCCTGAATAAGTAGCAACATAAACAAAAAGCTGCGTCTTTTTCGATACTATACTCCAACCAATTGGGATGTTCATCACACCATGATGACTTAAACCTTCTTAACTTTGGCTTAATATAATGTTGAGGGAAATTATGACCTCGAGGCTGGCACGGACCTCGTAGTAGAAAAGCTCTTCGAATCTCATCATGGTCATTAGTGTTATAATCAGACATCGCAATTCCAAGCCCCGGGTCTGCTGGTAAATTTTCCAAATCAATATGCTTATTATGTTTTAAATTCAGATCAAAATCGCTTGGAGTTCATCCCAACAAAAAATTTTAAAAAAATTGCGATCTAACTATCTCATAAGGAAAAAAGTATAATTTCAAAATAAAATTGTTGCTTCAAATTTACTAATCGAAAATTCAAACATATAAATAAATATAGGATGTTTTCACTTACAACATCAAATGTATTAGGAATAGGAATGGGAGATTGTGAGAATTCTTTATCTCTTGATATGTTTTCATTTCATGATGTCTCACTTGTTGTCATTGGATTGCTTGGTGTTGACGGCGTCTCACTTCTTTTAATTCTTTTGAAATACCTTTCGATTGTTATTTGATGATAAGTTGATTGCTTGGTGTCGAAAAGAGTAAAAGCCTAAAATACATAAACTTGCAAACCGCAACCTAGGAAAGTCTTAGTTTTTACCTATTTTATAGCTAAAAATATCATATATGCGTTGATTACGAATATCTTGTTAGCTAGAAGATGTTCTCTATCTATTTTGTTACATATTTTCCTTGAAGAAAATCTAAATGAATTTATTACAATAAAAAAAAAAATCTAAAAAAAATCTGACAAAACATGAATAGGTAAAGATTTTTTTAGGTAAATCTTGTATGGGCACGTGTCTAAGTGTGCCTTCAAAAAGATACGCCCCTGTTAGGGTTGAATGATTGTGATTGCAAATTACAAAGAAGCAAGAAGCACCATGATGGTGCAACCTGAGACTGTGTAGCGCCATCATGGTACAACATAAGGTTTGGCATTTCAAAATGGCTTGGGACTTGACCAACTCAGTACTGACTCACCTCTTTCCTACTTTGACTTTGACTCCTTGACTAATAGTAACGTTAACTCTGACGTAAACTGGTAGTGGACTTTTCCGGTCACCTGAGGTGTTTTGTCTTTACTTTGCCGGCGACTTTCCAGCTAACTCCGTCGACCGATTTTAGGCATATTATCCAGTGGTTTTTTTCACACATGAGCTTGGTGGACCACTTGGAGATGAACTTTGATAAGACTTAACCTAGTTTTTGAAGTTGGAGAAGGAAAATGGCTATAAAAAGGAAACCCTTGTTCACATAAAAGGGGGTCTATTTTTATATCCTATGTTACTTTTTTTCTAGAGTTTATAATATTTCTTTTCTTTTTTCTCGTTCTCCATTAACATGAATTGCTGGAGTTTTTATACCTGGATTGATTGGGGTATAACCAAATTAATTGGCGTATACCTAATGAGACAAAACCCAAGACATTTTGAAGGAAAAGAAGCCACCCCTTAACCTTGTATTTTCTAAATGGCTAATATGCCCTTGTTTAATTAACACTAAAAATTATGATTAGATTAATTAATTGGGTTTAGATTAAAATTTTGAAAATGAGAATTCAGTAGATTAAACCTTTTATATGTCTTATGAGTTCGATTTCGATCAAAATATTTAGTTTTGAAAATATGAAAGGTCGGCAAGGTCCAAGTTTGAATAAGGTGCCGACTAAGATCCGCCGGCTTGGTCCACGTTTGAATAGGATGCCGACTAAGTCTAGCCGGCATGGTCCGCGGATGAATAACACGCCGACCATTGTTAGGCCGGAAGGGTTTTTGAATGAAGAATATGCCGACTATCTTGGGCCAGCAATCTTACGGTCAGCATGTAAATATTTCCTACCATGCCGGCTATCATATAGTCAGCATGCACATAATTTAAAACACTGTCGGCTGACCTATAGTCGGCATGCTAATGATTTCTAACATTGCCGGCCTGTAGTTATACCCAACAGAAAACAGAATATGAGAAGATGTAATTCACTTTATTCATGCAATTTTGGTTACTACACCGATTGAAACATAAAACCTAACTCCTTGTCAACGGAAAAATGAATGCACTTAGCATGTGCATCAAGCCTTTGAACCCCTAGGCGACCCTAGTGGACGAGTTATAGTCTCGTGAGGGTTTACATAGAGATCTACCCACAAAACCTACACTAAAACCATAAATCTTCGTTGGAGGAATCCCATTCATCTCCGGCCTGCATGAAGTCTGGGGCGTACTCCGGGATTTTGGAGACCATGAATTGATAGCTTGCATGAATGTGAATGCTTCCCCCTTTTCCTCCAAGTAGCGCGCTTTGACAACTTCATGCTACAAAAACAAAACACAAACTTACTTTGTTAGTGGTGTTTAGTAGGAAGATCAAACAACATGGATCACGTAAAATAAACCACAAAAACACTTACAAATTGTTCAATAGACAAGTTGAAGTTGGTAGCGTTGAAAATCCGGGGTTGGAGAGCTAAAAAAGCGAGTGTCGCATTTTCAATGACTAAGTGCCTATCATGCACTTGTTGAACACTTCTTCCATTAGGATTCCCAAACTCTTGCATAAATTTGTTGTGTACCCTAGCCCAAAAGGTTACGACATCCACCCTTACGAAGGACTGATGTCTAACTCGAGTTTCCGCGTATCACGCTTTGGTGATTGCCAAAGATTCATTTGAATCAAATGAATCCATTGTTGTATGTAGAGAGCTATTGGGTGAGTTAGATGGAGTGTATAATGATATGAGCTTTTGAGAGTATATGCAAATAGTTGTGTGTTGTTTTGTAGAGAGAAGTAGTGTATTTATAGAATGGTGCCCAAATTTGGCCGTTATAGTGCATAAGTACAAGTCAATCAAAGCAATTGTACTCGCAAAAATTTGAATTTTGAATTCGCCGGCCAGGTTTTTGTTTCCCCAGTATGCTGACTAAGTCTGGCCGGCAGGGTCGAAATTTTGTTACCATGCCGACCTTATGCTGATTTTAGGCATCAGGAATTCATTTTCTTCTGTGTAACCGCTGGATAGATATTTGGTCATTAGCATGCCGGCTATGATATAGTCGTCAAGGTCATATTTTACAACCATGCCGACCTTATGATTATTTTAGGCATCAGGAGTTGATTTTCTTCTGTTTAACCATCGGAATGGTATTTCGTCACCAGCGTGCCGGCTATGATATTGTCGGCAAGATCTTAATTTATAATCTTGCCGACCTTCTGATGATTTTAGGCATCAGGAGAAGGTATTTTCTGCAACACATAGCCGGCAGGGTCGATAACATAATACCCTGCCGGTTGTATAACAGCCGGCTAGGTATTGATCTGATTACCTAACCGACCCTGGTATGCAAATAATTTATGCTGTCAGGGCCGGCAGTCTCACAGTTCAAAACCTTGTCGGCCCTAGTGTAATCTGCATTGTAACTTAAAAAAAGCATGCCGGCATAAGAATTGAAACTTTATGTAGCTAAACGAACCATTCATTCAACAACTAGAAATCCAACACTTTTTGTCCAAAATACGAAAACATGTCCCATAAACCTTAAAAAAACATTTGTCCAACAGTTAACCTTAACATTTGTCTACCACAACATAAAGAAATAAACTAGGAATGCATTCATTCACCACCACGACCACGACCCCGTTTAGGAGCACTACCACTACTACTACCTTCACCACCATGACCACTACGAGCCCTGTTTTTGTCAGCATTCATCTTGGCTTGTGCTTCCCTTCTGGCTTTTTCTTCACTCTTTACTTCAACATCAGCTTGCTTGAACAATTCATAGGAATCCTCATTGTCAACATTGCTAGCATAGTCAATGTGCTTGCTTTGCTCTTCAATCGACAAAGGCTCTCCTCTTTATCTCGCGCAACACATCACCCTCACAAGGCTCTTCAAATGCTCCTTCTATTTTCAATTAAACAACAAACAATTAATAGAATGATTTGATAATGTAATCTTAAAACAGTAAGAGCAACTCTAAAATACTTACAAAGAACTTAAGACTTGTTGTTGGGTCTTTCGATGCCGTCTTCCTCTTATTAGCCAATTCTTCAGCAGTCATTTCCCTAATCACAGTAGGACGAGCCCAACCCGAGTACCACGTCATGTATTTCTTATTAGCTTCACGACCTTCGGTCACCTCGTCCAAAAGACTCGTATCGACTTTACGGACACGTCTATCGTTCCAATGATCTTTAACTGGCGGTGGAGCGTAAGCGACGTTAATAGTTTTTTGGGACGTGGTGCAGTCATCCCTTAACACATTAAAGAACATCTCAGCATCGAAATGAGGTTCTTCTTGGACGTAACTCAATTGTCGCATTACCCGATGTGGATCGTACATTGAATATCCATGGGTGCACAACGAGGGACCGTAGTACAATGCAACATCATCTCTCCTTTGGATTAAACCTTGATTTCTAGCATCTCGATACGGATCAAATATTACCTGATCCGCAGTCAATTTGTCGATGGCGATTTGGATTTTGATAAGCTGTTGCGGCATTTCCTTATCCTGACCACCCTTAAAACTATATCTTTGCCCTATTAGATTATCAAGCGCAACATTGTCATCCACTTTGATGTAGGAGTTGGCTTTCACCAAAGTAGGGAAGTTCTCATATATCCAAACCTATGTAAACACAAAATTTAGTAAGAATCTTATCTTACGAGAATTTTGCAAATATAAATGATTTAGACAATAAAATTACCTGGAAGAGACATATATTTCCGTCTACTTGCGCAGTGAGTGCCCTAGAACCCTTTGTCAACACATTGTTCAAGAAGGCGACCACCGCAGTACCCCAAGAATACTCATGCATCTTATCTAAGGGATCCAATAGTTGCATATAATGGCGTCGACCAAGCTTCCGGAACTGTCGGGGAAGATACATTTGCCCAGGACGTATAACAAATAAGATGACGCGGTAGCATTGATTCGCACCGAGTTCACCCTTCCTTCCTTACCAAAGATTTTCTTGGTGTCACATAATGTGTCCCTCAAGTGCTTCAGATTAAACTTCTTGCTTAGACGACCATCCTTTTTCACAAGCATAGACTCCGTCTCAGTCTGATCCCAACCGAACAATTTCTTGCTCAATTTGTAAATCGTCTCCCAAGAAATCTTACTATCGAAGCCATCATTGATTGTTTTCCCCTCAACCTCGAGGCCTAGAATTTGATGAGCATCATCGGGAGTTATCGCCATCTCACCGAATGAGAATAACATTGTATCGGTCTCTCTGTAGAACCTCTCACAGAATACAGATACGATAACTCTATCATGCTCAATATTCGAACTCTCCACCGCAGGCCATAACACGGAGTTCTTGACAATCACTTTCACCTCCTCACATTCATCCTCAAGATCCCAATTCTTAGTCACTGAACATGAAGATTGGGGCCTCATGAGACAGATGGCATGCTTGTGATCCTAAATACCAAAAAAACAAAATGAAAAGAAATACAAACACTTGATGCAAATTTAAGATAGATACACACTTAAATAAAAAACAAAGACGGATTGGGATTACTTACGATAGTATTATGGATCGTACATGCCCATGAGTCTTTGTATCCAAAAAGAATATTTCCACCATCTTTTGGGGTCCCCTTTGGAGGCTCACCTGCTTTCAGTCTAACCATCAAGTGACGGTGAGGCATGTGGGAATCATCTGTTTTAGTGATAACCCTCTTCTTCTTTTCGGTTTCAGTTGAAGTTGAAGCTTCGGTTTTTTGAACAATAGCTTGAGTTTGTTCTCCATCTCCATATCCTTCTTCTTCTTCTTCTTCCACTGCCTCTTCAACAATTTCATCTTCGATATGCTTATATTTATCTCCATTACCATCATCATTAATACCTCCTCCAACAGGTAGCATGTCCTGATCACCATCATCATCATCATTGTTACCTCCTCTAGCATCCGGAGTGCTTTCATCAGCATCATCATCATCACCTCTTCTACCAGATGGAATTGATTGGTCTTCATCTGGAGTTTCATCCGAATCACTTGGTTCCGGTGGTGGTTGAGAATCATTTCGTCCACGGATCTTGAACGTTTCTGGCTCATCGAATGCCCCTCGATGTGTTAAAGTCAAGAGTTTGGAGCCTACGCGAGGAGGTCTTAAAGGAGGAGTAACATTTTTCTTCTTTCCCTTAAGCGATCTAAACAAGAAAAAATTAAAAAAAAAAATCAACAGTCGGCAGGGTCGACATATGTAACAAATCCGGCGGACCAACAGTTGGAAGGGTCGACTAAAAAATGTATGTCGGCTAAACATTAGCCAACGGGGTATTATTCACATAACCTGCCGGCTTATAACAAATATGAACACAATAGATACAAGGATTTTCCACATAATCAGTCGGAAAGATCCATTACCCATACATTGTCGGCTAACAAAAAACCGGCATGGTTTTATCCAAATACCATTCCGACTTCAAAATTCAAGGCATCATGAGACACAAAAAAAATTGAAACACAGCCGCCAAGGTAAAATTTTATAACCGACCCGGCTAAAAAAACCCGACGCCGACAGTGTAATAGGTTGAATACCTTGCCGACCCTGAAAGTAGCAGTTACAGATACTAAACAGCCGACAAGTTCTTCAACCTAAGAGCTTTCCGACTAAACCTACCTATGAAAAGTCGACAAGGTCGTGAAACAAACACCTTGCCGGCTAAATAACTGCAAATTCAAAGATTCAATTTTTCTGACCTAATTTGACATGCAAACATGAAATTTAAGTACTTGAGTGGGTTTAAGTAGGCCCTTACTTTCTTAATCGCGTCATTTCTTCGGTTTCAGCGGCGTTGATCTCTTCTTCTTCGACGATTTTTTTGTTCGCTTTCCTTTGAACTAAATTTGCAAATCCAGGGTTAAATTCATTGCGCTTTCTATTTGTTTGTTTCATCTTACTAGCTGTTAGAGCTGAAAAAGCGGGGGTCTAACAACACCACCCAATATTTCGCTTAGCAATCTGTATGGACTAACTCCGAAATACTTTGCTAGAGAATCAACTAGACAGTCAGACTCAATCTAGATAAAAGTATTTTAAGGAGTTAATATCTCTCTCTTGATTTGATTTTTACTCAAGCTAAAAATAATAGCGAGTCTTTATCAAATACAAGGAATAACTTGGATGGTAGCAAAGACCAATGTCCAAGTGTTAATCAATGAAATCAACAACCACAAGGTAGGATCTCTAATCGATTAAACTTTAACGCACAACCTGTATTATTTCAATTATACAGATAAACAATATAATGCAGAAAATGAAATAACACAGACACCAGAAATTTTGTTAACGAGGAAACCGCAAATGCAGAAAAACCCCGGGACCTAGTCCAGATTGAATACACACTGTATTAAGCCGCTACAGACACTAGCCTACTCCAAGCTAACTTTGATTTTTACTCAAGCTAAAAACAATAGCGAGTCTTTATCAAATACAAGGAATAACTTGGACGGTAGCAAAGACCAATGTCCAAGTGTTAATCAATGAAATCAACAACCACAAGGTAGGATCTCTAATCGATTAAACTTTAACGCACAACCTGTATTATTTCAATTATACAGATAAACAATATAATGCAGAAAATGAAATAACACAGACACCATAAATTTTGTTAACAAGGAAACCGCAAATGCAGAAAAACCCCGGGACCTAGTCCAGATTGAATACACACTGTATTAAGCCGCTACAGACACTAGCCTACTCCAAGCTAACTTCGGACTGGACTATAGTTGAACCCCAATCAGTCTCCCACAAATTCAAGGTACAGTTGTACTCCTACGCCTCTGATCCCAGCAGGATACTGCGCACTTGATTCCCTTAGATGATCTCACCCACAACCAAGAGTTGCTGCAACCCAAAATCGCAGACTTGATAATAAACAAATCTGTCTCACACAGAAAAGTCTATCAAAGGATAAACTTGTCTCCCACAGAAAAACCCTAGGTTTTTGTTCTGTCTTAAGATATGAAATAAAGGTGAACAGGAACGAATTGACAATCCGGTCTTATATTCCCGAAGAATAGCCTAGATTAATCAATCACCTCTCAACAGTCTTACTTGAATACACAAGAGGACGTCGAGGAATCACAAACAGTGAGACGAAGATGTTTGTGACTTCTTTATCTTGCCTATCGGAGAACTCTCACGATCTCAAGCCAATCAAAGATTGTACTCGTACGATAGAAGATGCAAGATCAGATCACATAACTACAATAAAAGTAGTATCGGTCTGGCTTCACAATCCCAATGAAGTCTTTAAGTCGTTAACCTGGTTTCAGAGAAGAAAACCAAAGGTTAGAGGAGAATCTACTCTAGCGAGCGCAATACTATCACAAAGACGTGTGAGGATTAGTTTTGCCCAATGTTAGATGTCTCCTATATATAGTCTTCAAATCAGGGTTTTGCCTTAGTTACAAAGCAATCAATATTCACCATTATATGAAAACCTGATTTAGATTCAAGCTAATATTTCTCAACTGTTAGATCGAAAACTTAGCTTGTCACACACACTTGAGATATACGTTTACTGGGTTTGTGAAAACCGTGCCCAAACGTGTACGTGTATGTTGGTTCAACATAGTAACCCAAAAGGTCAACCATATGAGCATTTCATATTAACCTTGTTCTTCTTCACCATAACTAGTTCAATTGACTCAAATGAACTAGTTAGAGAGTTGTTCAATTGCTACGAGATCTTATGTACCTACACAAGACACAATTGAAACAAAGATGATTCGATTCGATTGAATCGTCTCATGAACTTTATAGCCACGGTTTGCATACTGCATTCCTTAGTAATTTAAGTTTCATATTCAGAGCACACCTTTATACCATAACCCACTCAAGTACGCAAACAAGTTCGCGGACTTAAGACAACCGACAGAGTTTTCCAAACTCAGCAGAAAATCTCGGCAAGGAGACTTCCGTCAGTTTGCGGACTAGGTTCGCGGACTAAACACGCAAACGAGTTTTTGGAAAATCCCAGCAGAAATTCTCGGCAAGAGAACTTCCGTCAGTTCGCGGACTGAGTTCGCAAACTGAGTTCGTGGACTTGGCAAAGCCAATTCCTCCGGTTTCTCTCAATCAACAAAGTTCGCAAACTTCAAATTAAGGAATAAGACTTATACACATATGTGTTTCCACACAATGCATATATCCATCATTGGTTATATAGACCTAAACTCTCATTCCAACCATTGAAACATTCTTAGAGGACGTTATATAGTTGTTACACTATTTCTCGTCCAAGTGATTTTCAAAGTGATTGAAACAATATGACTTTCGTCATTAGGTGAAGATAAATCCGATCAAAGCGAAACGCTTTACCAACACATGATTTCGAGATATAGATAGGCGAGATATACTCGGCTCGAAATATCAAATGTGTATGATCCAGTCTATATAGCATACGACTTTTGTCTCATAAGAAGTAGGAGATAAAAAAGATAAACTTTTGAGTGATAGATAAGTTCAAGTCTCCACATACCTTTTTGTTGATGAAGTTCAACGGTTCCTTGAGTAGATCTTCATCGTTTTATGATGAATTGCCATGAAGTCCTTGAGCTCAACTACACTTTTCTATCCTAGTCCGAGACTTAGGTATGTAGACTAGAAATCAAGACTCATAGTTTTGATCACTAACATTGACAAACATGCTTGAGATAGCCACGCATGCGAGGTCGACCGAGCTATGCTCTAACAATCTCCCCCTTTGTGAATTTTAGTGACAAAACTATTAATACATATGAATACAAAAAAGATAAACTTTAGTGGCTCCTACTCCATTGTCTAATCTTCAACGTTCCCTGAAATCTTCGTCCTTCCAAGTACTCCAATGATCCCAAAGGTTGTAAGTTTAGCATCACCGTTGTTGAAGATCCGTAGCTATACCAACGAGAGAAATCGAGATTCTCGATCATTATTATACAATGACATAGTATTATTATGTAACATCAAAGTCCAATTGCATGACGACATTAACAATAATACTACGGTGATATGTATCACTCCCCCTTAGTCAATACTCCATCTCACATGGAAACCACTCCCCCTTACACAATGATCGGAAACTATATGTATATGTAGTAGAACTACACATTAATTCTCCCCCTTTTTGTCAATAAAATTGGCAAAGGTACAAGAACGGGTTCCTAATGAAATTTTCGAGAAGAGACGTTTCTTAGACTAAAAGAAGAAATACATACCAACTTAATTTAGATGCAATCATAAAGTCGAAGCTAAATGCATTTATCAAGGAGTTTTAAGATACAAGATAACCCTTATAAAATTCCACAGCCGCACACCCCGCAAGATATTACCATTAAGCACAAGTTCAAAAGAACTCTTCCCCATTTGATGTCATTCCCGAGAGAACAACAAGAGCGGCCTTAATTTCGAAAGAAAAGAAGGATTTTTAATTGGACACCAAAAACCATAGGAAAATGATTTTCTATATCCAAAACTCAATCAAATTAATCACAAGTAAACCCATGATTAATTTAATTGGAATACACAACTAAATCAAACCACAAAAGTGATCAATTTAATTGATTGTGCTCAACATAAGTAAACTTACGGAGCTACGACTAAGGTAATCATACGGAGATGACTAACTTAATCGTTCACATACTCAACATAAGGAAAACCTTACAGAATATACGACTACATCAACCAATAGAACATAGTTAGTATAGCCGTTCATATACTCAACACAAGAACTTGTGGAATATATGAAAACTCAACTAGACTAATTACAAGAGAACCCATAATTAATCTAATTGGAATACAAATAACCAAACTAATCACGAAGGTAATCAATTTAATTGTCAAAAGTTTTGCTCGACAAAAGAAGACTTTCGGAGCAAATAACTAAATAACCAACCAAGATGATTAATTTAGTTCATAATGCTCAACATATAGCATCTTATGGAACAACCAACAAAGCCAATAAGAACAATCGACTTAGTTGTATCGTGCTCAACATAAGACACACAATGAAGCCTTCACGGTAATACAAAAAGAATGGATCAAAGAAGATCAATACCGCGGAATACATACAAGGATCTATTCTATCTTTGCATCACTATATGCATAATGACATAATAGACTTTATCCTTGTCACACAAAAGATTTTATCCTATTTTCCATCAAATAAATGACTGCATGGGCATAAATTTTGTATTTGTCAAAAGTCCATCCATCCTTTCATTAATACCAATACCAATTCATGAACGAATTTACTTTTGACAACGTATGGGACCTTGAAGTTCACGGACGCAAGCAATACATATCCCATAAAAATATTGCAATATCACAAAATCATAAAGATTAATACTGCAATAACATCATCCTCCAAATATTTTTAGAATTTATAACCAATAAACCTAAAAAATAAACATAAGAAGATGAAATCAAAATAGCTATGTGTAGTCACAATCTTCGCTATTCAAAACGCTAGTTATTCTTCCAACTAATCCAAAAAGAAGACTTATTAGGTAACCTCAGTTTTCCTTGATGATTTCATACCTCTGAAATGGTCCATCAAAATAGGAGTCACTGATATCCTTGATCCTGTTGACTGTAGAAACACCATGTTCAAAAGTTAGAATGTTGACTTTTCGATCAATAGTGTGAGCATAATGGCGAGCCTTTGCGCAGTCAAGGATAACTTTTTTCTGATTCCTGATCAAGATATTCTGAGTACTAAGGATTTTTGCCTGTCCATCAAAAATCCGGTTCATCTGCAGTTGAAGGTTAGCAAGTTCGTTCTTGACTTAATTTTGAACATGAATCAGATCCTTGACAGATTCTCCTTCCAAGAGTTATACTATTTTCTTTCAACCATCTTCTTCAAAATAAAATATTGACCAAAAACACATCCTTTGAGATAATCCTCAACCATAGGGTTAACTTCTTCTTTGGGAACAAATTCCATAGAGTTCCTTTTTGAAGAATAAAGAAACACATATAAGACTTATATATATGTTCGTGAGTACCCTAGCTGGAAACCCTAAAGTTTCTTGAGGAGACACGGAAGTTCGTGGACCAGCCAAAGTACAAATGGCCCAAATTAGGAAAACTGCATACCATGCTTTCAAAGATTCTCTATCTCCAAAAGATCATAGTGACAAAGGAAAGAAGTACTAACAACATAACATCATAAGATATACAAACTGGAGAAAAACAACACAATACTTGAGCATCTCACAAATCCTCATTCTTGTATATCTCAAGTTAGACACAAGAATAGACTTTCTGCTACTAGGTAACAGAGGGAGACACAGTCTCACCATAGGTTTTGAGAGAATAACAGTTATTTCCTCCAGGATATCTGAACTTAGCATTTCTTGTCCTTCCTTGGCAGTTTCCAGGTACGGGAGAACGTCTCACAGTCCCTCTGGGAATCACAGGTGAGGAATCTTTCTGATAACAAAGTCTAGGACCTCTAGAAATGGGTTCTAGGGGATTTTCCGAAAATGGTCTCCATATACTAGACTTAAGTTTACCAGAGTTTTTCTTATAAGCACAATACATGCTTTCATAGGTAGTACGATTTATACCACTAGGATTTACCAGTGTCCTGTAACGATTTCTAGGAGAGAGATCACTCTTATAAGATGCCTGGTTCCGTATGGAAGCGAGGTTCACTGCAACAGTCATCTGACTATTTACTCCATTGACAGTAGAAAGAAGCAATTTGTGAAGTTTAAAGACTTGTTTCTTTCTGGCAAAACAATGAATAACATAATGATTTCCTTTTCCACATAAGGTATAGGTTCGTGGAGGAGAAGCAACATCAGACACTTGTTTAGACTTTATAGCAGTCAAAGAAGATTGTAAGTTACTAAAACCCTTTTTAACACAATCTTCATCTGGAGAAGATTTAATTCTGTACGGTAACTCGTGAGAATTAGTTTGTGTAGAAGAATTTCTTCTTAAGACAGAGTTTTCGTTTTCCAAGGATTTACACCGTCCATGGGCTAGAGCAAGTGATGCTTCAAGTTTCTCTTTCTCAACACGAAGTTTGTCTAGATCAGATGCATGCGTCTTTATCAAACATTTTTCTCTAATTGAGCCTTCTTTAACCAGCTTTTCAAGATCACAAATCTTTTCGTGTTGTTGATTGTTTTCTTGAAGAAGTTTCTCAATTTCCTTAGAGAATGACCCTATAATGTTATAGAGTACCTGTTCACGATCAATAGACTTGTCGAATTCACCAAAGAGTTGTACATGATCCTTGAGATCAACAAACTCTGTAGAATTTTTTGAAATTCTGGTGAGATCCATTTCAACTTTAGCTATTATGTCTAATGTCTCATTGGAGGAAGAGTGGCTGACACAAGATGAGACAGTCTTCCTACCTTGGGATTTGGAAGAATCAGCTAAGGAATGATCCTTTGAGGTATTTTCGAGACACTTGACAAAGTTGACAGCTTTAGGAGGCATTTTGGTATGCTTATGAAATTTCTTCCACAAACACAGACTTATAAGGTCTTTAACGTGTTTGCCTACTCTGATACCAATTGAAAAAGCGAGGATCTAACAACACCACCCAATACTTCGCTTAGCAATCTGTATGAACTAACTTCGAAATAATTTGCTAGAGAATCAACTAGACAGTCAGACTCAATCTAGATAAAAGTATCTCAAGGAGTTAATATATCTCTCTTGATTTGATTTTTACTCAAGCTAAAAACAATAGTGAGTCTTTATCAAATACAAGGAATAACTCGGACGGTACCAAAGACCAATGCCCAAGTGTTAATCAATGAAATCAACAACCACAAGGTCGGATCTCTAATCAATTAAACTTTAACGCACAACCTGTATTATTTCAATTATACAGATAAACAATATAATGCGGAAAATAAAATAACACAGACACCAGAAATTTTGTTAACGAGGAAACCGCAAATACAGAAAAACCCCGGGACCTAGTCCAGATTGAATACACACTGTATTAAACCGCTACATACACTAGCCTACTCCAAGATAACTTCGGACTGGACTATAGTTGAACCCCAATCAGTCTCCCACTAATTCAAGGTACAGTTGTACTCCTACGCCTCTGATCCCAGCAGGATACTGCGCACTTGATTCCCTTAGCTGATCTCACCCCCAACCAAGAGTTGCTGCAACCCAAAATCGCAGACTTGATAATAAACAAATCTGTCTCACACAGAAAAGTCTATCAAAGGATAACTCTGTCTCCCACAGAAAAACCCTAGGTTTTTGTTCCGTCTTAAGATATGAAATCAAGGTGAACAGGAACCAATTGATAATCCGGTCTTATATTCCCGAAGAACAGCCTAGATTAATCAATCACCTCTCAATAGTCTTACTTGAATACACAAGAGGACGTCGAGGAATCACAAACAGTGAGACGAAGATGTTTGTGACTTCTTTATCTTGCCTATCGGAGAACTCTTGCGATCTCAATCCAATCAAAGATTGTACTCGTATGATAGAAGATGCAAGATCAGATCACACATCTACAATAAAATTAGTATCGGTCTGGCTTCACAATCCCAATGAAGTCTTTAAGTCATTAACCTGGTTTTAGAGAAGAAAACCAAAGGTTGCAGGAGAATCGACTCTAGCGAGCGCACTAGTATTACACAAACGTGTGGGGATTAGTTTTTCCCAATGTTAGATGTCTCCTATATATAGTCTTCAAATCAGGGTTTTGCCTTAGTTACAAAGCAATCAATATTTACCGTTAGATGAAAACCTGATTTTGATTCAAGCTAATATTTCTCAACTGTTAGATCGAAAACTTAGCTTGTCACACACACTTGAGATATACGTTTACTGGGTTTGTGAAAACCGTGCACAAACGTGTACGTGTATGTTGGTTCAACATAGTAACCCAAAAGGTCAACCATATGAGCATTTTATATTAACCTTGTTCTTCTTCACCATAACTAGTTCAATTGACTTAAATGAACTAGTTAGAGAGTTGCTCAATTGCTATGAGATCTTATGTAACTACACAAGACACAATTGAAACAAAGATGATTCGATTCGATTGAATCGTCTCATGAACTTTATAGCCACGGTTTGCATATTGCATTCCTTAGTAATTTAAGTTTCATGTTCAGAGCACATCTTTATATCATAACCCACTCAAGTACGCAAACAAGTTCGCGGACTTAAGACAACCGGCAGAGTTTTCCAAACTCAGCAGAAAATCTCGTCAAGGAGACTTTTGCCAGTTCGCGGACTAGGTTCGCGGTCTGAGTTCGCGGACTAAACACGTAAACAAGTTTTTGGAATATCCCAGCAGAAATTATCGGCAAGGGAACTTCCGTTAGTTCGCGGACTGAGTTCGCAAACTGAGTTCGCGGACTTGGCAAAGCCAATTCCTCCGGTTTCTCTCAATCAACAAAGTTCGCAAAGCGTTAGTTGTTACATTATTTATCGTCAAAGCGATTTTCAAAGTGACTGAAACAATATGACTTTCGTCATTAAGTGAAGATAAACCCGATCAAAGCGAAACGCTTTACCAACACATGATTTCGAGATATAGATAGGCGAGATATACTCGGCTCGAAATATCAAATGTGTATGATCCAGTCTATATAACATACGACTTTTGTCTCATAATAAGTAGGATATAGAAGAGATAAACTTTTGAGTGATAGATAAATTCAAGTATACACATACCTTTTTGTTGATGAAGTTCCACGGTTCCTTGAGTAGATCTTCATCGTTGTATGATGAATCACCATGAAGTCCTTGAGCTCAACTACGCTTTTCTATCCTAGTACGAGACTTAGATACATAGAATAAAAATCAAGACTCATAGTTTTGATCACTAACATTGACAAACATGCTTGAGATAGAAACGCATGAGCATTGCTCGGTCGAACTCTCATGCGTTTCTATCTCAAGCATGTTTGTCAATGTTAGTGATCAAAACTATAAGTCTTGATTTCTAGCCTACATACCTAAAGGTCTCGGACTAGGATAGAAAGTGTAGTTGAGATCAAGAACTCCATGGAAATCATCATACAAGACGAAGGACTACTCAAGGAACTGGTGGATCTTCATCGACTAAAAGGTATGTGGAGACTTGAACTTATCTATCACTCAAAAGTCTATCTATTCTCTCTCCTACTCTTGAGACAAGAGTCGTTTTTATATATAGACTTTCATTATGCACATTTGCTATTTCGAGCCGAGTTTATCTCGCCTATCTATTTATCGAAATATGTGTTGGTAAGCTTTCACTTTAGCCGAATTCATCTTTACCTAGTGACGAAATCCATGTTATGTTTCAATCACTTTGAAAATTGCTTAGACGAAAAATTGTCTTTGAATAACGGCTATATCCGTCCTCTGAGAATGTTTCAATGATTGAAATGAGAGTTTAGATTACATAACCATTGGTAGGATATAAGCATTATTGTGGAAACACATATATGTATAAGTCCTTATTCCTTGAACCAAAGTTTGCGAACTTTGTTTATCAAGAGAAATGGAAGTGGCGTGAGCCAAGTCCGCGAACTCGGTCCACGAACTAGCAGAAGTTCTCGACCCGAGAATTTCTGCTGGAGTTTGTGAACTCCTTCCAACAGCTTAAGTCCGCGAACCCAGTCCATGAACTTGAGCAGGTTATATCTAAAACCGGTTGTTCTTGAACTCATGTTTATTTAAACTAAGGAATGCTTTTGCAAACCGTGGCTATAAAGTTCATGAACCGATTCTTGTGAATCAAACCGTTTTTGCTTCGATTGTGTCTTGTGTAGTTACATAAGATCTAAGCAATTGAACAACTCTCTAACTAGTTCATTTGAGTCATTTGAACTAGTTATGGTGAAGAAGAATATGGTTGATATGAAAGTAATCATATGGCTAACCATTTGGTTAACTATTGTTGAACCAACAAATGTTAATGTTTGGGAACGGTTCGTAAACCCAAAACTGGACATTTCATTTGTGTGTTACAAGCTAAGTTTTCGATCCAACGGTTGAGAAATATTAGCTTGAATCTAATCAGGTTTTCATCTAACAGTGAATATTGAATGCTTTGTTACCAAGCTAACATTGATTGCAAACCTTGATTTGAAAACTATATAAGGGAGAACTCTAGCAACTGGGAAACCTAATCGCCACACCTTACGTTTGATAATAGTTGCATATCCAGAGTCAATTCTCCTTTAACCTTTGTTTTCTTCTTCTAAACCAGGTTAACGACATAAAGACTTCATTGGGATTGTGAAGCAAGACCGATACTACTTTTCTTGTAGTTGTGTGATCTGAACTTGCATCTTCTATCGTACGAGTACAATTGAAATAATTGTCTTGAGATTTTATATCTCCGATAGGCAAGATAGAAAAGTAATCACAAACACTTCGTCTCATCGTTTGTGATTCCACAATATCTTTTTTCGCTGCGTCGATTAAGATTATTGTGAGATGATCAATAATACTAGGCTGTTCTTCGGGAATATATGGTTCTTGTTCACCTTTATTTAACAAAAGACGGAACAAAACTCGTAGGTATATTCGTGGGCGACGTAATTATCTATTACCGTAGACTTTTCTGTGTGATACAAATTTGTTTATTAAAGTCTTTGACTTTGGGTCGTAGCAACTCTTAGTTGTGGGTGTGCTAAGGGAATCAAGTACGTAGCATCCTGCTGTGATCAGAGGCGTAGGAGCATAAATGTACCTTGGATCAGTGTGAGATTGATTGGGGTTCAACTACAGTCCAGACCGAAGTTAATTTGGAGTAGGCTAGTGTCTGTAGCGGCTTAATACAGTGTGTGTTCAATCTGGACTAGGTCCCGGGTTTTTCTGCATTTGCGGTTTCCTCGTTAACAAAATTTTGGTGTCTGTGTTATTTCTTTTCCGCATTATATTTTGTTATATAATTGAAATATCACAGGTTGTGCGTTGATCAATCAATTAGAATATCCGACCTTTTGGTTGTTGATTTAAATTGATTGACACTTGGATATTGGTCTTTGGTACCATCCAAGTTATCTCTCAAGTATTTAATAAAGACTTGCAGATTTCTATTTGCTTGAGTATATATCAAATCGAGAGATTGAGATATAAACTCTTTGATATACTTTTTATCTAGATGGAGTCTGACTGTCTAGTTGATTCTCTAGAAAATATATTTGAGTTTTTCCATACAGATTGCTAACCGAAATATTGGGTGTGGTTCTTTTACCCCCACTTTTCACTATCCCTCGGTGGTTCCATGGTCGAAGATTAATCAGAATTTTCGAATCGACGATTACGAAGAGTTAATCGACGAATTTTCAATGGTGGGGGAGGAAGAGCCGGTAAGGTAGAGAGGTGGAGGAGAAGAAGAAGAGAAGATGATGAAATAGTATAAAAGAAAACTGATTTAGGGTAATTAGAATTATGAAGGGTAAGGATATTATTGTAACTTCCATATTTGGCCTCCCCTTAGTAAGCGCACTATGTCCATATAAATCTGGGTATACCCCAATTAATCTAGGTATACCCCAATATCGCCAGGTTTTTATAATTGGTTAAAGATTGGTTGGATTTTACAAAATATGGTTTTTGGTTTGATACATTAGTTTTCTCTCAATTTTATCGTTCATGATTCTCTGGAAATATAGTTGTATGATTGACGCATTACAACATGATTTGATTGTTTTTCTAGTCAAGTTGGAAATTATTTAAACTCACACTCATATCTACAACCGGATTAAGATTTATTATACACAAAAGTGACAAATTCCTGATTGCAAGTAACATAATTGTAGTTATTGATTGTAGTGATATATCCTAGTTGAAAAAGCGGGGGTCTAACAACACCACCCAATATTTCTCTTAGCAATCTGTATGGACAAACTCCAATATACTTTTATGAGAATTAACTAGACAGTTAGACTCAATCAATAAAAAGATATATCAAAGAGTTTATATCTCAATCTCTCGATTTGATCTTTACTCAAGCAAATGGAAATCTGCGAGTCTTTTATCAAAGAGAGATAACTTGGATGGTACCAAAGACCAATGTCCAAGGATCAATCAATATCAATTAACAACCAAAGGTCAGATTTCCAATTGATGATCACAAACACACAACCTGTATTATTTCAATTATAAAGATAAAAAATATAATGCGGAAAATGAAATAACACAGACACCAGAAATTTTGTTAACGAGGAAACCACAAATGCAGAAAACCCCGGGACCTAGTCCATATTGAATACACACTGTATTAATCCGCTACAGACACTAGCCTACTCCAAGCTAACTTCAGACTGGACTATAGTTGAACCCCAATCAGTCTCCCACTAATTTAAGGTACAATTGTACTCCTACGCCTCTGATCCCAGCAGGATACTGCGCACTTGATTCCCTTAGCCGATCTCACCCACAACCAAGAGTTGGTGCAACCCAAAATCGCAGACTTGATAATAAACAAACCTGTCTCATACAGAAAAGTCTATCAAAGGATAAATCTGTCTCCAACAGAAAAACCCTAGGTTTTTGTTCCGTCTTAAGATATGAAATCAAGGTGAACAGGAACCAATTAATAATCCGGTCTTATATTCCCGAAGAAAAGCCTAGATTAATCAATCACCTCTCAACAGTCTTACTTGAATACATAAGAGGACGTCGAGGAATCACAAACAGTGAGACGAAGATGTTTATGACTTCTTTATCCTGCCTATCGGAAAACTCTCACAATCTCAAGCCAAAACAAAGATTGTACTCGTACGATAGAAGATGCAAGATCAGATCACACAACTATGATAAAAGTATTATCGGTCTGGCTTCACAATCCCAATGAAGTCTTTAAGTCGTTAACCTGGTTTTAGAGAAGAAAACCAAAGGTTAGAGGAGAATCGACTCTAGCGAGCGCACTAGTATCACACAGACGTGTGGGGATTGGTTTTGCCCAATGCTAGATGTCTCATATATATAGTCTTCATATCAGGGTTTTGCCTTAGTTACAAAGCAATCAATATTCACCGTTAGATCGATGAAAACCTGATTTAGATTCAAGCTAATATTTCTCAACCGTTAGATCGAAAACTTAGCTTGTCACACATACTTCAGATATACGTTTACTGGGTTTGTGAAAATCGTGCCCAAACGTGTACGTGTATGTTGGTTCAACATAGTAACCCAAAAGGTCAACCATATGAGCATTTCATATTAACCTTGTTCTTCTTCACCATAACTAGTTCAATTGACTCAAATGAACTAGTTAGAGAGTTGTTCAATTGCTATGAGATCTTTTGTAACTACACAAGACACAATTGAAACAAATATGATTCGATTCGATTGAATCGTCTCATGAACTTATAGCCACGGTTTGCATATTGCATTCCTTAGTAATTTAAGTTTCATGTTCAGAGCACATCTTTATATCATAACCCACTCAAGTACGCAAACAAGTTCGCGGACTTAAGACAACCGGCAGAGTTTTCCAAACTCAGCAGAAAATCTCGGCAAGGAGACTTCTGCCAGTCCGCGGACTAAACACGAAAACGAGTTTTTGGAAAATCCCAGCAGAAATTCTCGGCAAGAGAACTTCCGTCAGTTCGCGGACTGAGTTCGCAAACTGAGTTCGCGGACTTGGCAAAGCCAATTCCTCCGGTTTCTCTCAATCAACAAAGTTCGCAAACTTCGGATTAAGGATTAAGACTTATACACATATGTGTTTCCACACAATGCTTATATCCTTCATTGGTTATATAGACCTAAACTCTCATTCCAACCATTGAAACATTCTTAGAGGACGTTATATAGTTGTTACACTATTTCTCGTCAAACCGATTTTCAAAGTGATTGAAACATTATGACTTTCGTCATTAGATGAAGATAAACCCGATCAAAGCGAAACGCTTTACCAACACATGATTTCGAGATATAGATAGGCGAGATATACTCGGCTCGAAATATCAAATGTGTATGATCCAGTGTATATAGCATAGTCTCATAAGAAGTAGGAGATAGAATAGATAGACTTTTGAGTGATAGATAAGTTCAAGTCTCCACATACATTTTTGTTGATGAAGTCCCATGGTTCCTTGAGTAGATCTTCGTCGTTGTATGATGAATCGCCATGAAATCCTTGAGCTCAACTACACTTTTCTATCCTAGTCCGAGACTTAGCTATGTAGACTAGAATTTAAGACTCATAGTTTTGATCACTAACATTGACAAACATGCTTGAGATAGCAAGGCATGCGAGGTCGACCGAGCTATGCTCTAACAATCTCCCCCTTTGTCAATTTTAGTGACAAAACTATTAATACATATGGAATACAAAAAAGATAAATTTTAGTGGCTCCTATTCCATAGTCTAATCTTCAACGTTCCCTGAAATCTTCGTCCTTCCAAGTACTCCAATGATCCCAAAGGTTGTAAGTTTAGCATCACCGTTGTTGAAGATCCGTAGCTATAACAATGAGAGAAATAGAGATTCTCGATCATCATTATACAGTGACATAGTATTATTATGTAACATGAAAGTCCAATTGCATCACGACTTTAACAATAATACTACGGTTATATGTATCACTCCCCTTTAGTCAATACTCCATATCACATGGAAACCACTCCCCCCTACACAATGTTCCGAAAACCATATGTATATGTAGTAGAACTACACATTGATTCTCCCCCCTTTTGTCAATAAAATTGGCAAAGGTACAAGAACGAGTTCCTAATGAAATTTCCGAGAAGAGACGTTTCATAGACTAAAAGATAAAATACATACCAACTTAATTTAGATGCAATCATAAAGCCGAAGCTAAATGCATTCATCAAGGAGTTTTAAGATACAAGATAACCCCTATAAAATTCCACAGCCGCACACCCCGCAAGATATTACCATTAAGCACAAGTTCAAAAGAACTCTCCCCATTTGATGTCATTCCCGAGAGAACAACAAGAGCGACCTTAATTTCGAAAGAAAAGAAGGATTTTTAATTGGACACCAAAAACCATATGAATGATTTTCTATATCCAAAACTCAATCAAATTAATCACAAGTAAACCCATGATTAATTTAATTGGAATACGCAACTAAATCAAACCACAAAAGTGATCAATTTAATTGATTGTGCTCAACATAAGTAAACTTACGGAGCTACGACTAAGATAATCATATGGAGATGACTAACTTAATCGTTCACATACTCAATATAAGGAAAACCTTACGGAATATATGACTACATTAACCAATAGAGCATGATTAGTATATCCGTTCATATACTCAACACAAGGACTTGTGGAATATATGAATACTCAACTAGACTAATTACAAGAGAACTTATAATTAATCTAATTGGAAAACACAAACAAACTAATCACAGAAGTAATCAATTTAATTGTCAATTGTTTTGCTCGACAAAAGAAGACTTTCAGAGCAAATAACTAAATAACCAATCAAGATGATTAATTTAGTTCAAAGATGCTCGACATAAAGTACCTTACATAACAACCAACAAAGCTAATCACAAAGTAATCAACTTAGTTGTATCGTGCTCAACATAAGACACATTACGGAGCCTCACAGTAATACATAAGATATGGATCAGTGATGATCATTACTGTGGAATACATACAAGGATATATTCTATTTTTCCATCACTATTTGAATAACGACATAATAGACTTTATCCTTGTCACACAAAAGATTTTACCCTATTTTCCATCTAATAAATGACTGCATAGGTATAACTTTTGTATTTGTCAAAAGTCCATTCGTCCTTTCATCAATACGAATACCAATTTATGAACGACTTTACTTTTAACAACATATGGGACCTTCAAGTTCACGGATGCAAACAATACATATCCCATAAACAATTGCAATATCACAAAATCATAAAGATTAATACTGCAATAACAATCTTTGCCCTTAGAAGGTAGAATCAATCTTTTTCGCACGGATTTATACCAAGAGTGGTTACCAGAAGCGTATAAAAAAATTTCCTTAACAAATAAGAACATACAAAGTCATTGACGACTATGCACCATAGTTCACATGAGATGATTGTGAACACTCAAGAATATATAGCAATGTGAACTACTACCCATTCTCGAACTTATTTCTTTGTGATTCACCAACATCACTCTTGTAACAGCCACAAAATAGCTTAGAATAGGATTTCTCCAAGAATATCAGTGCCCAAGTCCAAGAGAATAGAACAAGTGCAACGAAATGGAGCAAACACTAGAAAACAAGAGACAGGACAAAGACCAATATTAACTCATCCAAATTCAACAATTCTCATCTCCATTTTGAATGTAATTCAATAAGGAATAGAATGCAAAAAGAATGAGGTAAATCCGAGTTCCGACGAAGAAGTTACGGCCAAAACAAGTTTACCGAATATCGACGTCAAGTATGCATACGGGTTTGCGAACTTAAACCCCTGGATTTTGATTTTGAATGCTGTTATGCATACTTGGTATGTGCACCATGTAGTCCAAACATCCCGAACTATTATTTTCAAACCTAAAAATTTAAGAACCTTAAAAACAGATCAAGTTAGGTAGAAATGAACGATAAGCAAGATTATTATAAGTATTCTAAGCAAATAAAAGTACAAATATTTCTCAAGTTTATAGACATACCTTTTTAGATGAATCCAATCGAATTCTTCCGCCTTACCGAACATAATATGTGTGCCCCAATTCTTGTGCTTCCCTCACCGTATACAAAGCAGGGCATTCCTTGGTGAGGATGCACTTCCAACACAATCAAGTTGCGTTTGGGTGAACAAAGTCTTGATCACCACAAGTGACCTTTGGATTATCATGAAAGAGATCACTTTTAGGACCTTTCACATCCAATTCCATTTTTCCACAAAACTTGTTAAGTTCCAACATCATGGATACTTCCTTTTCCGTAGTCATTGAGTTTTCTGGAAGATCATTCCTTTTCACACTCAAAACATCATTATCTTTCTTCGTTATCCACTTCTGAGTGCGTTTAGGAACAGTCGGAACCTTCTTCCCATCACTCACTTCTAGAATTCTTGGAAGAGAATTGGATTGTCTATTCTTTTTCAAGTTAGTCTTTCTCCAATTGGGAGCATCGGATCTTGTCTTAGTCTTTACGAAGTTATCCTTTTGATAACCATTACGATTATGAAAAGGATTCGTACGAAGTTTATAGGCAAATCTAGGTCTATCATAGCACTGATTCCTTTGCCTAAAGGTTGGACAATTACAACCTGTAACGTTAAGAGGATCAGTCTTAACGTTTGATCTTGGTTTCACAACTTCTTGTGATGCCCAAACAAGAACATCATGAAGTTTCTCATTCCTTATACGGAAACGACATCTCCTTTCCAGGTGACCTTTATTTCCGCAATAGTGGCAAACATAAGGAATGTTCTTACCTCGATCCGTGTGTGCTAACTTTGGAGGTTGATAAACTTTGCTATTTTGAACCTTAACTGCCGGAGAAGGTATTTCACTTTTGCCATCAGTGGAGACCTTTTGTTGAGAATAATCACTAGCCTTGACAAATTTTACCTCTTTGCTAGTACTTGGAGCATCTATTCCCTTATAGCCCAATCCTCGTGTATCACGATGATTTTTACTTGCTCCTAGCATAGTGGTTAATTTGCTTGAACTAGTATTGAACTTTTTCAAGTCATCTTCCAACATCTTGATTTTATCAAGAGCAGCTAAATCAGCCTCAAGGCGTTTTTCTCGAGTGAGATAAGCGCTTTCTCTGTCGTCAAAACTTGTTTGCTGGAGTTAAACCTTGCTTCAGATTCTGCAAGTTTCTCTTCCAACAAAAAGTACTTTTGATAAAGATTATCACATTCAAGTGACTTCATACGTAGGTTTTCCTCAGAATCCTTGAGGATCGATTCGGTAGAACGATTCGAAAAATAAACACCTGCGTAACATCTTCTCAATTTCTTGTTTCTCGACAAGAGGAGTCAGAAGAGGTGTGACATGAGAAGTTGTAATCTTCTTCATATTCCACGAATCCAAAAACTTAACATACTCTGAGACTTCCTCATCAACATCTCTATCAATATCTGAATCACCTTCATCAGAAAGTTCATCCAACTGTTCTTCTAGGAGAGTTTCCCAATCAGTTTTTACATCAAGAGAATGTTTGGATATTGACTTAGATGTGACAGTTCTCTCAGGTGAATCCAAGCTTTTAGAATCATCTGGTAATTTCTGAACTGGTACGTTATTAGAGATAGACTCGTCCATAATCAGATCGCTACAAACACAGACTTATAAGGTCTTTAACGTGTTTGCCTGCTCTGATACCAATTGAAAAAGCGGGGTCTAACAACACCACCCAATATTTCGCTTAGCAATCTGTATGGACTAACTCCGAAATACTTTTAGAGAATCAACTAGACAGTCAGACTCAATCTAGATAAAAGTATCTCAAGGAGTTAATATCTCTCTCTTGATTTGATTTTACTCAAGCTAAAAATAGCGAGTCTATCAAATACAGGAATAACTTGGATGATACCAAAGACCCAATGTCCAAGGATCAATCATTATCAATCAACAACCAAAGGTCGGATTTCCAATTATAATCACAAACGCACAACCTGTATTATTTCAATTATAAAGGTACACAATATAATGCGGAAAATGAAATAACACAGACACCAGAAATTTTGTTAACGAGGAAACCACAAATGCAGAAAAACCCTGGGACCTAGTCCAGATTGAATACACATTGTATTAAGCCGTTACAGACACTAGCCTACTCCAAGCTAACTTCGGACTAGACTATATTTGAACCCCAATCAGTCTCCCACTAATTCAAGGTACAGTTGTACTCCTACGCCTCTGGTCCCAGCAAGATATTGCGCACTTGATTACCTTAGCTGATCTCACCCATAACCAAGAGTTGGTGCAACCCAAAATCTCAGACTTGGTAATAAACAAATCTGTCTCACACAGAAAAGTCTATCAAAGGATAAATCTGTCTCCCACAGAAAAACCCTAGGTTTTTGTTCCGTCTTAAGATATGAAATCAAGGTGAACAGGAACCAATTGATAATCCGGTCTTATATACCCGAAAAACAGCCTAGATTAATCAATCACCTCTCAACAGTCTTACTTGAATACACAAGAGGACGTCGAGGAATCACAAACAGTGAGATGAAGATGTTTGTGACTTCTTTATCTTGCCTATCGGAGAACTCTCACGATCTCAAGCCAATCAAAGATTGTACTCGTATGATAGAAGATGCAAGATCATATCACACAACTACGATAAAAATAGTATCGGTATGGCTTCACAATCCCAATGAAGTCTTTAAGTCGTTAACCTGGTTTTAGAGAAGAAAACCAAAGGTTAGAGGAGAATCGACTCTAGCGAGCGCACTAGTATCACATAGACGTGTGGGGATTGGTTTTGCCCAATGCTAGATGTCTCCTATATATAGTCTTCAAATCATGGTTTTGCCTTACTTACAAAGCAATTAATATTCACCGTTAGATGAAAAACTGATTTAGATTCAAGCTAATATTTCTCAACCGTTAGATCGAAAACTTAGCTTGTCACACACACTTGAGATATACGTTTACTGGGTTTTTGAAAACCGTGCCCAAACGTGTACGTGTATGTTGGTTCAACATAGTAACCCAAAAGGTCAACCATATGAGCGTTTAATATTATCCTTGTTCTTCTTCACCATAACTAGTTCAATTGACTCAAATGAACTATTAGAGAGTTGTTCAATTGCTATGAGATCTTATGTAACTACACAAGACACAATTGAAACAAAGATGATTCGGTTCGATTGAATCGGCTCATGAACTTTATAGCCACGGTTTGCATACTGCATTCCTTAGTAATTTAAGTTTCATATTCAGAGCACATCTTTAGATCATAACCTACTCAAGTACGCAAACAAGTTCGCGGACTTAAGACAACCGGGAGAGTTTTCCAAACTCAGCAGAAAATCTCGGCAAGGAGACTTCCGCCAGTTCGCGGACTAAACACGCAAACGAGTTTTTGGAAAATCTCAGCACAAATTCTCGGCAAGAGAACTTCCGTCAGTTCGCGGACTGAGTTCGCGGACTTGGCAAAGCCAATTCCTCTGATTTCTCTCAATCAACAAAGTTCGGAAACTTCGGATTAAGGAATAGGACTTATGCACATATGTGTTTCCACACAATGCTTATATCCATCATTGGTTATATAGACCTAAACTCTCATTCCAACCATTGAAACATTCTTAGAGGACGTTATATAGTTGTTACACTATTTCTCTTCAAAGCGATTTCCAAAGTGATTGAAACATTATGACTTTCGTCATTAGATGAAGATAAAACCGATCAAAGCGAAACGCTTTACCAACACATGATTTCGAGATATAGATAGGCGAGATATACTCGACTCGAAATATCAAATTTGTATGATCCAGTCTATATAGCATACGACTTTTGTCTCATAAGAAGTAGGAGATAGAAGAGATAGACTTTTGAGTGATATATAAGTTCAAGTCTCCACATACCTTTTTGTTGATGAAGTTCCACGGTTCCTTGAGTAGATCTTCGTCGTTGTATGATGAATCGCCATGAAGTCCTTGAGCTCAACTACACTTTTCTATCCTAGTCCGAGACTTAGCTATGTATACTAGAAATCAAGACTCGTAGTTTTGATCATAACATTGACAAACATGCTTGAGATAGCAACACATGCGAGGTCGACCGAGCTATGCTCTAACACTAGTAATCACAAGTGAATTGCGACATATGTTGAATTGGTTGCACAATGTATTTCAATTGCATTGGTTAGCCTATTTCATGAATCTTAATGCTCCATGAGAATTGATGCGCTTCCCACGTTAGGTTATTCTTTTATACTTGCATCTTTTTACATGTAAGTATGATGATTTTAGGAAATTTGCGGGATATTCTTGCGATCAAGGTATTCTAGGGATTTTGATAAAAGGATATTAAATATCAATTCTAGTTATTAAAACAAGAATATTTTTGTGAAAGAAAACGAAATCCCTGACCAATATTTTTACTTGTTTGATTTGCTTGTTTATTTTCTTGTTAGTTTTTAGTTTAGTTTAGATAAAATTAGAAAACCGCCCTTTTTATATAAGAAATTGAAATATGGTAACAACCAAGACCTCTCTGTGGAAACAATCCTTTCTTACCCTTACTTCATAATAAATTTTATTTAATGAGAAAGTATAAATAATTTTGACATGCATACGACACACATCACTTATGTTAAATATCATATCGTTCTTATCCAATATCCATCTTTTAAGGAAACTAATAAGTTAGTATTTGCATGGCACTATCTAAACATCTTGGATTTGTATTATTCGCCACATGTAAGCAAACCACTATATTAGTCATTGGAAATTATGGATACTTGATTATACTACTAATAAATTAGAAACATGGGGTGATCATGTGGTTTTTGATTTTTTATTTTCTCTCTCCAAAAATCTCAAACACACAACCACCAAAATTTCTTCAAGCTTGACTCGAAATTTATTCTTTCCAATAAATCTACTGGAATCATACAACATAGTCTCAAATAAATAAAATGGTAAAGCTTGTGAGTAAATAAAATGGTTCGGTCTTGATGAAATTCTCCGAATGTCTTCGTTGATCTTCAGTCTTCGAGGGTGATTCAGTGATGTCTGATACTCAACTAAATTTTTTTATACATAGTCCGTGATTTGACTTAGTAGACTAGAAATCAAGATATAATTTTGTTCATCCAATATTGACAACAAGTTTGAGATAACAAAACTTGTGAGTTTGACCGAGTAGTGCTCTAACAAATGAGTAATTTAATATGTTGATAATAAAACAAACACACATTAGTTTGATGTTATGTCATAGATCTTTCACAACAATGTAACTAAATTTTATGAATTTTCTTACCATTGCATTTTTTTTCTATCTTCAACTCTTTAACTCTAAGTGCTTAGTCGTTTCTTCGCAAATTCATTTCTTCTCCCAAGGTTTCAGTATACTTGATTTAAAATATAAATCTTGTCATAATTAGTAACTGGACTAAAATGAACCCCATTTCGGACCTCAACATCTTGCTGCTCATGGTCTTTCACGATAAGTATTGGAAATGAACGGAGAAGTAGTAGAACGTAAAGAGGGGTAATTTATGCATAGTCATTCCAGGTCCACGCATGTTGAAGGTAGTGGTTATAAAATTGATAGAACCTAAAATCGATGAAATACCAAATAGATGAAGACTAAAAGTTGTTGTTAATTAGGAACTGGACTAAAACATGAACCCGTTGTTTCGAAGGAATTTTTTTTCTTCAGAAGTTTTGAATTTTTTTACGAGTTAATAATTATCCGTCCTTTTTCAATTTATATGCACATAGATAACTAAAGAAGGCACAACTAGGGGATATTCTGACAAATTGGGGGATACTAAAAAAATAAAAAATTATGGAGTAATTTGAAGAACTCTTTATCCAAATAATTTTTATAATGGCTAAATTATCCTTAAGTATCCCCATGAGCGTTAAGATTAAACTTTAGATTTAGATTTTTCTTTAATTGTTGGTTATATAATAGAGAGAGAAGTAGGAGGAGGAGGAGGATTTTGGGAAATTTTACTGACGTGAGATATTAACAGTCATCATTCAGAAGTGTTACGTACCCGACAATGCCAACTATGGCTAATTTCAAGGTAGAGAGTTCAATTTTCCCGAAATTGTGCAAACAACAGTCGACATTGGTTCAAATGGAATAGGCATTGGTAACTAAGAGCGAACATTGGAATCATGAAAATCGACTATGCAGACTAGGGTTGTCGATGGTTATCCATTACCCGGAACTGGAACCAAACCCGGTAGATTCGGGTCCGATTCTGGGTCCTAAAGTTGGATCCATTAAAAACGTAGGACTCGACGGGTAATTACCCGATTGGACCCGAATGTTAACAGGTCCAAACGGGTAATACCCGTCGGGTACCTGCTTATTCATCATTTTATTCATCTTCTTAGAAAAATTATAAGTACTTTGCTAGTTTTGGCTTTGATTTTTTGTTTTCATTTTTTTCATACATTTAATCTTTATTTAGTACATTAATAAAGAAATAATAATAATTTTTTATAAAAATAATTTAGATTCAAGTTAAAAAGAGAAAGAAATTAAGATTTTGAGATTTTCTTTATATTTTTGTTAATACCAGACGGGTACCTGAGACTTTAAACGGAACCGGTTCTGGGTCCACAAATTTAGAAACCAGACCTGAAACCGTTAGAATCTGAACCCGACTTTTATAAGTAGGATCCGCATCTAGTGATACCCGGGAGGACCCTGACCAATTGACAGTCGTAATGCAGACTCCTAACATGCAAAAATACCCATATAACTTAATTTCAATCGATATTGAATTCAACCTACAAACAATGCCGACTAACACAGTCGGTAGGTTTCGTCAACAAAAAAATATCGACAATAACACTTGGTATTGCATTCAAACTAATATCAGTGGCGGCTGTTGATGGGATTTTAAAGTTGTAGTAAATAGGTTCGTTGAGACTTGTCAAAGCAAAAGATTTTAGACTTAATGAAATTTAAAAACAAACAAAACTTAACTCAAAATTTGATTTCAAGATATTAGTAATAACCAAGACACTGATTCCACTATTACACATGAATAAATGATGGTAAATAATCCAAAACTCTAATTATCTTTTAAGTCCCTTAATTCTTAATTCACAAATAATCAGGCATATTCTCAAATATCAATTGTATTCCCTAAGCATAGATTATCAATTGACTAAACGAAGTATAACCTATCAAATTGAATCACAACTAATTAAGAAAATTATACGAACAATTAAAAACTCTGCAAAACCAGTGATTGAGTGAATTATAAATTATAAATTAGAGAAAATAAATAATTACCAATTATTCATGCGTAAATAGCTTCCTCATTCCCTTGGTTGTGGGAGAATTTGCCTCTTATCATGTTGGAAACACACTCAAAAGTTGATTTCATTGCTCAAAGTGTTTACAAATGATGAAAATGGGAGAAAATAATTAAGAACTGGGTTTGTAACAATTATATGTGTTACAAACCGAACTGTTACAGGGAACGATAAAAGCTAACTGTCGTTGTCACTGTAGCAAAAAGACGGTCCTTGTGCGTCTTATGTTCTTGGTGTTCTTCACAGCAGAAGAAAATGGCGATTTTCTGCAACTTGATTTTCTCGCTCTGTAATATTCTGAACTCTCCCTAATCACTTCGTCCTCCGTAACTCTCCCAAACTCTCTCCGTCCCCGCTCTACTGCTCCTCTACACCATATATAGATCCCAGAACTGAAAATACTCCTCCATAACTCCAGAAAATTTTCCATTACTCGACATTGAAAAAAAATATTCTCGGGAATATTTTCTTTCCATTCTTGCCTTCTCAGGCGTTGATTTTATGCCAGCAAACTCTAAACTGTCTCCTACACGTTCCATAATCAGTGTAACATGCTGTAGACTCGTGCAAACTTCCCAAGCATAAAGCCGAGAATATATTCCTCCCTGATTCTTCTTTGTTTGATGATTCAGCCAAATCTAGTCGACACAAATAGCTATACCAACCCTGTTTCACAGAAACAGGTTGGTTCTAACCCAAATCCGAGATTTAATCTCTCTCAAAACTCTCCACGATACTTCACAGAACCTGTCGGGTTTTGCCTTCCCTGTTTTCTTCGAATCCGAATATCCAGCCCAATTGGATCGAAACCAACGACCATACCATGCATGTGATGCTCAAACAAGACTTCCCAAACGATTTCAGCCATTGAGTCTCACTGGAACACCTTCAAAATCTGAACCCTAATTCCGGTTCTTTTGAAACCAGATTTTCCCGCCAAAAACCAGATTTGAAAGGTTGGGGATGACCTCCCCCTAACAGAGATGGGGGGTGTGAATAGCAGCTTCCTTGAGGGGTGCCTGGGGTGCCCCTTATCCAAAATGAGAGTGCCTTTAGTACTTTTCTCCGGGGGTCCAAATAGCGTTTTTTGAGCAACTTTTTCCACACAAGTGTATTTCTCCAAAAACACCTACACAAACATAAAAACACCATAATAAGTACAAAATCAATCACTAACAATAGAGACACTGAAGACAATTGAGACACAAAAATGTGTCTATCAAATACCCCCAAACTTATTATTTGCTAGTCCTCGAGCAAAATTAATCTAGAAAATAAAATCCTAACTCACTGTCACAGGCATCACGGCTACACTTAGCACGTGCAGCAAGCCGTTAAACCGCTAGGTGGCCCTAGCGGCCGAGTGTTGTCTCGGGAGGGTTTACCAGAGGTGTACCCACAAAACCTTTACTCCAAACCCTATCTATCTACACAGAACCTTGAAAGGCACTAAAGAATCTCCTTGGTTGGCATACAATCATTGACTATAGGAGGAAGTACCCTGATGCGAAATTCCAATTGTTGTACACGAGTTTGCACTCAAGCATACTAAAATTCATATAAGTGACAGAGCTCTACTCAGATAGTTTCTGGACATCATAACCGGAGTCAACCAATCACATGGAAAGATTGAGAAGATGGATGTAGAGAAAAACGTAGATGGTTTTGATGTTGACTAAGGTGAACGGTGTTTCCCATATCTGTCTGAAGGCTACTACTAGGATGAACCTATCATAATTGACTGAGATACCGGTCTGACTAATATCAACACAACTGGCATATACAAGTGGACCAGCGGGTGATAATCCTAACTATAGGTCAACACAACTGGCATATACAAGGGCACAAGTGGTCGACTTTATTGAATTTATTCCGGATGGTCTGATGGTCTGATCTTCTTTTTTTTTTTTGTATCTCAATCACTCTATTTCACCCTAGCAATGGTAACAACTTGAATCGTGTGGCCCACCAAATCACTTAGAAACATATTTAAAAGAAAAGAAAATAGAAACAAAAGTGAAAAGGATTCAACGAGATATGGCGAAACTACCATGTTTGTTTCCTAACACCTGAGCTCTGTGCTTTTATGAATAGACTCTATAGATGTTACCATCTAATCAGATTGGTTCCTCAACTCCTACAACCAAGATGTTTCCATCCACTTAGATTGGTTAGTGCCAACCTTAATAATCATAAATTTCTAGACCCTTGAGTTTATTTATTGCAACTAAAAGCTAACAAAAAGTTTCTTCCCCACCCCCAAACTTAAATCTAACATTGTCCTCAATGTTTCTAATGAAAGAGCAATACCAAAAAGTAAAGTAACATGAGGAATCAGTAAAGAGAGAAGTCGGAAAGATAGTACCTGGATGAAGAGAGAAATAAAAAACTAATATACAACATACAAACAAATCGCCTTGATGGTCAATCAAGGATAAACAGGGTCCTCCAGAGGGACCTCCTCAACATCACCTATAGGAAATGGCTCTACAAAGGGTTTCAATCTCTGACCGTAACCTTCGAAGAACTACTACCATCCTATGTCTCGATCTCAACAGCTCCATGAGGAAAGACAGTGCGAACAATAAAAGGACCCGTCCACCGAGAACGTAACTTCTCAGGGAAAAGATGCAAGCGGGTATCATACAGAAGAACTTTTTGACCTGGAGAAAATGACTTTCTTAAAATATTCTTATCATGCATAAGTTTCATTTTGTTCTTATACTCCTTAGCACTATCGTATGCATCTCTACGAATCTCTTCCAACTCATTGAGCTGGAGTTTCCTATGGGTTCCTGCCTTGTCAAGTTAAAAATTTAGCTGCTTAACAACCCAATATGCTATATGTTCTAACTCAACAGGTAAGTGACATGCCTTGCCATACACAAGTCGATAAGGTGACATTCCAATGGGGGTCTTAAACGCAGTACGGTAAGCCCATAAGGCATCATTAAGCCTAGACGACCAGTCTTTCCGATTAGGATTAACTGTTTTCTCTAATATCCCTATTGGAAACCTCTACTTGACCACTAGTCTGTGGATGATATGGAGTAACTACCTTATGTGTAATACCATATTTCTTCATCAAAAGCCTAAAAGGTCCAAAAGTGCGACCCTCCATCACTAATTATAGCTTGCGGTGTACCAAAACGTGTAAGTATATTATCTTTTAAGAACTCAATCACAACCCTATGGTCATTGGTCTTACACGCAACCGCCTCAATCCACTTAGAGACATAGTCTACAGCAACAAGGATGTATAAGTTACCAAAAGAATTAGGAAACGGACCCATAAAGTCAATACCGCACACATCAAAGACCTCAACAACTAAAATAGGGTTCAAGGGCATCATGTTCCTACGGGAAATGGTTCCTAATTCCTGGCAACGTTCACAAGTAACACAGTAACTTTGGGAGTCTTTAAACAACGAAGGCCAATAGAATCCACACTGCAATATCTTAGCAGCAGTCTTCTTAGCACTAAAGTGACCCCCACAAGCATGATCATGACAAAAGGAAATAATACTGGACTGGTCACTCTCAGGTATACATCTCCTAATAATCTGGTCGGGACTATACTTAAATAAATAAGGATCATCCCAAAAGAAGTGCTTAACCTCGGCTAAAAACCTAGAACGATCTTGTTTACCCCAATGTTGAGGCATTCCACCAGTAACAAGATAATTCACTATATTCGCATACCAAGGTAATTGGGTAAAAAAAACAGTTGTTCATCAGGAAAATTATCCATAACATGAGGAGAATCATCAGGGGTATCCACAACAAGCCTAGACAATTGTCTGCTACTATATTTTCTGCACCTTTTTTGTCTCTAATGTCTAAGGAAAATTCCTGCAACAAGAGGATCCATCTAATAAATCTAGGTTTAGTGTCCTTCTTGGAAAGAAGATACTTCAAAGCAACATGATCGGTGAAGATTATGACCTTAGAACCTAAGAGATAGGGTCTAAACTTGTCTAAGGCAAACACAATGGCTAACAGTTCCTTCTCCGTAGTGGTATAGTTCAACTGGGCATCATTCAGAGTTTTTCTAGCATAGTAAATCACATGAAGTAATTTTTTTTCTCACTGACCTAGCACAACACCAATAGCATAATCTGAAGCATCACATATGATCTCAAAGGATAGGTTCCAGTTGGGTGCCTGGACTATGGGGGCGGTAGTGAGTAAAGTCTTAAGCTTCTCAAAAGCCTCTAAACAAGCATCATCAAAGACAAACTTTACATATTTTGCAAGCAAATTGCAAATGGTCTAGAAATCAAGCTAAAATCCTTAATGAATCGATGATAAAACCTGCATGCCCTAAGAATGACCTAATATCTTTTACGGTTTTTGGGACCTGTAAAGTCTTAATAAGGTCAACTTTGGCTTTATCTACCTCTATACCCTTAGAAGATACGATATGCCCTAAAACAATTCCTGAACGAACCATGAAGTGACATTTCTCCCAATTAAGCACTAAATTCTTTTCCTTACACCTAGTCAACACTAATGACAAATGATGCAAGCACTCATCGAAAGACGAACCAAATACTGAAAAATCATCCATAAAGACCTCTAAGAACCGTTCTACCATGTCAGAAAATATGCTCATCATGCAACGCTGAAAAGTCGCAGGGGCATTACATAGCCCGAAAGGCATGCGTCTATAAGCAAAGGTACCAAAGGGACACGTAAAAGTGGTTTTCTCCTGGTCTTCTGGGGAAATAACGATCTGATTATATCCATAGTATCCATCTAAAAAGCAGTAATGACTATGTCCAGCTAATCTCTCTAGCATCTGGTCGATGAAGGTAAGGGGAAAATGGTCCTTCCTAGTGACCTTGTTCAATTTCCTATAGTCAATACAGACACGCCAACCCGTGGTCACTCGGGTCAGGATTAACTCATTGTTATCATTTTGGACTACAGTGATACCGGATTTCTTGGGGACAACCTCAACGGAGATAACCCACTTACTGTCTGAAATAGGGTAGATAATGCCTATATCTAACAACTTAAGAACCTCGGTTCGAACTACTTCTTTCATATTATGATTTATTCGACGTTGCATCTCCCTAAAAGGTTAGGTATCTTCCTATAAATAAATCTGATGCATACAAACAGTAGGACTTATACCCTTAATGTCTGCTATGGTCCACCCTAAAGCTTCCTTGTTATTTTGAAGGACGGTTACTAGCCTATTCTCCTGATCACTATCCAAGTCGGATGCTATAATCACAGGTAAAGTTTCAGATGGGCCTAAAAACATATACTTCAAGGTATCTGGTAATGGTTTAAGGTTCAACTCAGGAGGCTTTTCTAATGAAGGAACTAGGGTAGACTTAGAAACGGGTAGAGGTTCGAACTTTGGTTTCCAGCCATTACTAGTGTCTATCAAAGGGGTTGAATCTAACAAAGCATTCACCTTATTAATCACATCATCATCATCAAAATCAATCCCAAAGTGAGCTAGGCATTTCTCTAATGGGTCTTCTAACAAACTGTTTGGTAATGACTCCTCGAATAATGTTCTTATCATGTTCACCTCTTCTATGTTCGAGTCATCTAGTTCAGAGGGTATCTTACTAATATTAAAAATGTTCAGCTCAATAGTCATGTTACCAAAAGACAAATTCATAATACCGTTTCGACAGTTGATGATCGCATTGGATGTAGCTAAAAACGGGCGACCTAAAATCACTGGTATTAGGTTTTATGGGTCAGGTACAGGTTGGGTATCTAGGATAACAAAATCCACTGGATAAATAAACTTGTCGACCTCGATAAGAACATCCTCGATCACACCACGAGGAATTTTAACGGACCTATCAGCTAACTGAAGTGTCATCTTGGTAGGTTTCATCTCACCAAGTCCTAACTTAAGGTACACATGATATGGTAGTAAGTTCACACTGGTTCCTAAGTCAAGCAACGCTTTCTCAACACGGTATTCACCTATTGTGCAAGAAATTATAGGGGACCCTAGGTCTTTATACTTAGGAGTAGTGGTATTCTGAATAATATAACTCACATGACTAGCTAGAAAGGATTTCTTCTGGATACTAAGTTTTCGCTTTCGCGTACACATATCCTTAAGAAACTTGGCATAAGCGGGAATCTTCTTAATTGCATATAATAATGGAAGGTTGATAGTTACCTGCTTAAAAACCTCCAATATATCATTAAAGTTGGACTCCCTCTTAGTTGGAACTAGCACCTGTGGGAATGGGGCTCTGGGAACAAAGCTGGGCTCAACAGGACCCTCATTGGTCTCTTTGGGGATTTTATTAATCTCCTCATTTTCTGGCTCAGAAGGGTGAACTACAACATGTTCACTATCAGGCATAGCAACCTTATTGTCAACTTTCTTTCCACTCCTAAGGGTTGTAACAAAATTCACATGATTGTACGATTTCTCTCCTTTTGGGTTAGGATCAGTATGACTAGGGAACCTTCCATCTTCTGTCTCACCAATAAACTTAGATATCTGGCCAACTTGAAGTTCTAATTTAGCAAGAGTCACCGAATTATTCTTCAAATTATGCCTGGTTTCTTGTTGAAATCTAAGGTGGTTAGAGGATAACATATCATGGTTCTTTGCTAACATAGTAAGAGTTTCTTCTAAGGTAGAGATCTTTTTCTCAGAAGTGTTCTGGAACTGGGGTTGACCTGAAGAGTTCTTAGCATAACCAAAACCTGGGGGAGGCTGAGAATTACTAGACTGGCCTTGATTCTGGCCCTTAGACCAAGAAAAATTAGGATGGTTTCTCCAACCAGGGTTGTATGTCTCTGAGTATGGGTCAAACTTCTGACGGTTCTCAAACCTAGCATTGTTATAGACAGCATGAGCTTGCTCTTCACTAACTTGACCTTCCCAAAACGAGTTATTGGGTTCTACTCCACAACTAGAGACTTGAGAGGCTCTAATCCTATCATAAGGTTCAACAAGAGACCTATGTTTAGACTAATTCAATTCCAAATCTTCTAACCTTCTAGACAAAGCAACAAACTTAGCATCTGACCCAAAGCTTGTATCTACCATATTGGTTCTAATTCTATTGACCAAGAGCCTTTTAGGGGGGTTCAACACAAGGCTCTTATTGTTGGGATTTTTCAGCAACAACTCCTAAGAAGGTAAAAGCATCATCGGCATTTTTACTAGTGAACTCACCAGCGCACATAGACTCGACCATGGCTTTGGTCGAATAGTCTAAACCATCATAAATAATCTCTACTAGTTTCATTTTCTCAAACCCATGATGAGGACATTGGGATAGGAGATCATTGAATATCTCTAAAAACCTATAAAGAGATTCTCCCTCTTGTTGCATACTGGAACTAATTTTCTGCCTAACAGTTGCAGTTTTATGCTTAGGGTAGAATTTCAAATAGAAAGCAACAATAAGTTCCTGCCATGTTTCTATGGATTCATATGGTAGGTTATTCAGCCAGGTCTTGGCTTTATCTTTCAAGGAAAAGGGAAACATCCTAAGTTTCAAGACTTCATCAGTAAGGTCTTTAATCTTAATTGTTCCACAAATTTCTTCAAAGTCCCTAATGTGAAAGTAAGGGTTCTCGTCATCTTTTCCTAAGAATATAGGGATCATCTGAAGAATACCAGGTTTCAACTCATAATTAGTCGTAGAGGGTGGCAATTTAATGCACGAAGCTCGGTTGGTCCTAGTTGGGTACATGTAATCTTTCAAAGTAGCCATTGCTGGTACAACTGAAGTACTAGGGGTACTTTCCTCACTAAGACTTAAATTCTCAAAATTGAAGTTTCAAAAAACGAGGCTCTCTAAGAAGAGTCTTCGATCTCCCCGCTTCCATAAGAAGAACTTCTAGGCTCGTCACTAACCAAACGGCCAAAAGTATCTCTTTTCCAAGCACGCTCTCTAGTGGACTCGAGCGATTTTGGCATACACTAACAAAAATTAAAAATAAAAATCCTATGGAAGGGAGATTCTAAGCAAACACACAACAGGCTGACTCCACCAAAGCAAACCCAAAGATTTCTAGCAAACAAAAAGCATGATGACTCCACTTAGATTGTTTCTAGACCAGCTTCTATTCTTTCGAAAAGGAATTCGTTACAATCTGAGAAAACCCCTCTTGAATCAATTCGAGTTAAAGTAAGTTGAATAGAAACGAGCGAAGCTGCGTGGTAGCTTTGATACCCAAGGCCTCACCGGCATTACAAGACGGTGCATTCAACTTACAGATACCATCATGAACTTCGAAGTATGCTTAAAAGAGTAATCAATATTTTTCGAACGACTTTCCTATTAAGCTCGTTACCCTATCGGTCTCGTTTTATTCCAAATTTTAAGGCTTAGGTTCGCGTTAAGTATCGTTTTCCTAAGGCGGGAAAGAAGAGAACGGTGATGAAATCCGAACCCTTATCTTGTATGGCCAATCCTTTCCATTTACTAGGAAATTAAAGCAGCCGTTTTCAATTCCTCAACATATATGCAAACGAAGGAATACAGTAAACTCGCTGATAGGGGATTCCCGGGTGTTTAGATAAACTTACCTCCCATTCCAGACGGGGGATGAACCGCTGAAGTCAACTCGGGCTACGACTCCTATGTCACGTACGAAACCGAGGGGCCGAGGCGATATCGCAATCGCCGTCCTTCTCTGCAAGCAGTTTATATTTAAAATTACCCTTCCGTAGGGTTTAAAAAATAAAAATAATGTCCCAAAGTTTAAAGTCCAAAGTCCAAAAATAAAGTGCAAAAAAAAAGAAAATTACAAGAATATAAGATATCCTAATACAATCTAAAAAAATAAAAATAAACTCTTTTTTTTTCTTTTTTTTTTCTTTTGCTCTTTCCGCTTTGTCTTTTACTCCAAATCTTTAAGTATTCACCAAAATATTTGGCAAATTTTTCTTTCGCTCCAAATTCCAAAATCTGTAATGAAAAGACAAAAACCCAAAAACGTAAAGTAGAACAAATAAAACTAAAAAAAAATAAAAACCTAAAAAAAAAATCTAAAAACTCTAGCCTAAAGAAAAGTCCGCGTCGGCGGCGCCAAAAATTGATGGGATTTTAAAGTTGTAGTAAATAGGTTCGTTGATACTTGTGAAAGCAAAAGATTTTAGACTTAATGAAATTTAAAAACAAACAAAACTTAACTCAAAATTTGATTTCAAGATATTAGTAATAACCAAGACACTGATTCCACTATTACACATGAATAAATGATGGTAAATAATCCAAAACTCTAATTATCTTTTAAGTCCCTTAATTCTTAATTCACAAATAATCAGGCATATTCTCAAATATCAATTTTATTCCCTAAGCATAGATTATCAATTGACTAAACAAAGTATAACCTATCAAATTGAATCACAACTAATTAAGAAAATTATGCAAACAATTAAAAACTCTGCAAAAACAGTGATTGAGTGAATTATAAATTATAAATTAGAAAAAATAAATAATTACCAATTATTCATGCGTAAATAGCTTCCTCATTGCCTTGGTTATGGGAGAACTAGCCTCTTGTTATGTTGGAAACACACTCAAAAGTTGATTTCATTGCTCAAAGTGTTTACAAATGATGAAAATGTGAGAAAATAATTAAAAACCGGGTTTGTAACAATTATATGTGTTACAAACCGAACTGTCACATGGAACGATAAAAGCTAACTGTCGTTGTCACTGTAGCAAAAAGACGGTCCTTGTGCGTCTTATGTTCTTGGTGTTCTTCACAGCAGCAGAAAATGACGATTCTCTGCAACTTGATTTTCTCGCTCCGTAATGTTCTGAACTCTCTCTAATCACTCCGTCCTCCGTAACTCTCCCAAACTCTCTCCGTCCCCGCTCTACTACTCCTCTACACCTTATATAGACTCCCAGAACTGAAAATACTCCTCCATAACTCCAGAAAATTTTCCATTACTCGGCATTGAAGAAAAATATTCTCGGGAATATTTTATTTCCATTCTTCCCTTCTCACGCGTTGATTTTATGCCAGCAGACTCTAAACTGTCTCCTACACGTTCCATAATTAGTGTAACATGCTGTAGACTCGTGCAAACTTCCCAAACAGAAAGACGAGAATATATTCCTCCCTGATTCTTCTTTGTTTGATGATTCTGCCAAATCTATTCGACACAAATAACTATACCAACCCTGTTTCGCAGAAACAGGTTGGTTCCAACCCAAATCCGAGATTTAATCTCTCTCAAAACTCTCCACGATACTTCACAGAACCTCTCTGATTTTGCCTTCCCTGTTTTCTTCGAATCCGAATATCCAGTCCAACTGGATCGAAATCAACGACCATACCATGCCTGTGATGCTCGAACAAGACTTCCAAAACGATTTCAGCCAGAGTCTCACTAGAACACCTTCAAAATCTGAACCCTAATTCTGGTTCTTTTGAAACAAGATTTTCCCGCCAAAAACCAGATTTGAAAGGTTGGGGATGACCTCCCCCTAACAGAGATGGGGATGCGAATAACAGCTTCCTTGAGGGGTGCCTTGGGGTGCCGCTTATCCAAAATGAGGGTGCCTTTAGTACTTTTCTCAGGGGGACCAAATAGCGTTTTTTTAGCAACTTTTTCCACACAAGTGTATTTCTCCAAAAACACCTACACAAACATAAAAACACCATAATAAGTACAAACTCAAGCACTAACAATAGAGACAATGAGGACAATTCAGACACAAAAATGTGTCTATCAGCTGTGACCAGTGTGTTAGGTCCAACTCTTGAACTTTTTTTTGGTCGAGGAACAATGTTAGAGCATTGCTCTGTTGAACCTACCAAGAGTTGGTATGTCAAGGTTGGTGAAAAAGCGAGGGTACCCAAATATACCTCAAGCTAAAACTTTTCCTACCTATAAGTCCTTTCTCCGAAAGTGATTGTCTATGGACTGAGTCGAGACAATACAATTAATCGGTTCACACTTCGTGTAATCGTCTATGGATACGAGATCGAGACAATACAACAATGAAGTATGTTACTTGATAAAAAGGTTTGGACTTAACCAAACACAATAAGATTCACTTATCAAGTAAATAGGAATTACGTTTGTGTAATTTACTTTAGTTATAATAAAATAATTATAACGCGGAAATATAAAGTAAATGACACAACAAGATTTTGTTAACGAGGAAACCACAAATGCAGAAAAACCCCGGGTCCTTGTCCATAATTGAATACTCTCAGGATTAAGTTGCTGCACAAAATTACACCTAACTTCGTATAGTTGAGACCAAGCAACTAAACCTATAGTTCACCTAATTCCGTATGTATTCCAACGCCTCCGACCTTAGTCACGTACTTGGAACAATTCCTTTGGTTCGTATTCCAAACAGTAAAGGAACAACAAATCTGTTTAGTATCAACTCTATTCAACCAAGTGATATGAGTTGGACAAAGGCTCTTCTGTTTATCTTAACATAAACTCCTTCGTCAGGTTCTTAGATCTATCTTATATTCAATTACCGAAGTAATCGTTTAAGATTAAGCCAACAACACTATTAATCCAAAGAATTGTGTTGATGTCGATCTACTCAATTAATCAATCCAATCTATCACAAGGATAAACCGATTATTAATTGGATCATCTTTTACCGAAAGAAGTATTGTGCATACCAAAGATTATGAACCCACAAATCAGAAATCTTCAATATCTTCTTCGTCTTCAAATATTCTTAGATCTTCAATAATAACCTGCACACAATCACTTGAATCTCTTGTGATCAATCACGCACAGAACGGAGTCTGTTAACAATGGATTATCATAAGATCGTCTTTAGAACTAACAACAGTCTAAAGATCCCTGTCGAAACTCTGAACTAGTTTGAGTGAATCTTGTATCAGAATAGAAGATTCTCAAGCATAAACAAACTAAGTGCAATCAAAGTTCAACCACCATTAGTCAATCAAATCAATGAAAACAAAAGATAAACCTCAATTATCTAGTTTCCCACAAACGGTACACGCTAGAGCTTCTCAATCCCAAAGAAGACTTTAAACTGAGAGGTCGTAACAGATTTCGCCTAATTAGGTTACTCTCCTCTCCGAATAGGCGGCTACACTAGTAACAACACGACAAATAGGAAGCTTGTTGTTACGAAGGATTAGTTTGCTAGAAAGGAAAGCTTCAAGTATTTATAGACAAGGAAGTTTGGACACCAAGGAATTTCCAAAATCGGAAATATTCGCAAGATATTCATTCAAGCACAAATTCGGTTATAATTCCTGGAAATGCTCTGTCCAAAAATAATGATCGAAATCTCTCGGAAAATCTCTAATTAGAAAATGCACATTACTAATTCTTATTTCCCCACAAAATGAAGTTAAATACCTTAATTAAAAGATTCTTAACTTATTTATGTTTCGATCCTGGGATTCTCTTCCCTTAGCTATTAAGGAATAACTTTGAACAATTAAATAATAAACATTCATAGCACGTGTTCAAAGTATGTCGACATCCTTACTTTGTAAGTTCTCTTTCACACTTACAACCTTGAAACCGATTTTCCGCACTTCCAAACAAGTTTAGAATTGGTTCATCTGACTTTTAAGAACTATGTGATTGATCAAATAACATTCAATCACAATCATGGATTTAGCGGTTCTACCAAAACAAGTTTCGGTTCTCCTTTCCATGTGAGTATTGTGCATAGTCACACTAGCTTTCCAAAATTCGGTTGACTAGGTACTAGGATCGGTTCCCCACATATATATGGTATCTAACTTATATGTGTTGCACATGTCCATAGGATTGGTTCCCCTTTGCCTAAAAACGTGTTGCACATGTTCATATGATCGGTTCCCCTTTCTGCTATAAACCTTGCTGCACCTCATACAAGGATCGCTTCACCTTTGTGATGTACTGCACCTCTTACTAGGATCGGTTCCCCTCTCCCATATTTAGTCAGACATAAAATCACAAACCCGATCAAACCATCTCAGGTGATTACTTAAGATCGGTTTCACTAATAAAAGTCATACTAATACATAAGTCAGGCCTTTGTGAATAGTTCTACCAAGAACACAACAAGTCGTGAATGGTGATACTCAATCACACATATTGGTTGTTCATAAGATACGCAATGAATAAACAAACCAATAACGCCTGGCAATTTCCTTTTCGGTTCACAAACAAGCTTATGAACTTACATCCTTAGAACACATGTAAAACATTGTTCCCTAGGATGAAATCCTCACCTCATACCCATACATAATCACAATAGCATTCAAATGATTATGGTGATGTCTTATCTACAAAGTTTAATGGTTAAGCAATAAACCTCGTATTGTATTCCTTAATATTATGTCTATCTAGAGTTCAAATATGCTTCGCGGTTATGTTTTCAATATGAACGACTTGAAAGGTATGTTAGGGAATGAAACAGTTCAAGTCACATATCACTAACCTCAAGTGGAAGGATGATTGTTATCGTTGTAGCTCCTTGCTTCTTCACATCTTCAAGTCTTCGCAATACTTGTAATGCCTCATATCCTAATACTTTCAAGCTAACCTATACGAAGTTTAACTCTAGTACATAGTCAAGCGACTCTTAACATGAGTTTTGGTTCACTAAAATATGACAACCAAACTTGACATACCAACGCTTGGTGGGTTCAACCGAGCAATGCTCGAATAACCCCCCCTTTGTCAATTTTAGTGACAAAACTCTTACATCATATGGATAAACAAATTACAAGAATTCATTACACATACGCTTGATTCCCGATTCAACAGCAAAGTAAACTGCTTACATTTAATCCTTGAAAATGTCGTTGCTGACATTATAATAACAAAGAAAAGGAGTATTAGCTTTGTTAAACCACACGTCTTTGTTATACCACTTCATATGACATGTTACTCCCCCTTAGTCTATGCTTTCACTCTTTCGTTTAAATAAAACGATTAAGCACCAATGTTCTTTTCCTTAACGATACCAATCAATATAAAATCAATGCAAGTATCACTTGTTTACTCCATATATTTCTCCCCCTTTTTGTCACAAAATGACAAAGAAACGAAAAAATAAAGGACAACACGAAAAGAATCTTACAAATCTCAAAAGACTTGCAACCTGTAGAGTTAGGCACGAGGGTTCCACACACCGTGTTCTGATAACCAGTATCAGAAACCGAAACTACAAGTAGTTTTATTTTAATATGTTACCAAGGAAACAATTGTCGGAAACAATTTTTCCAATTTAGTTTAGCAAAACAAAAATCAACTAAGTATCTTAGTCCCTTTGCTAAACCGATTGTACAAAAACAATCGCTTAATTCGATAAGACCAAAATAAAGATTCTATTTTTCTCACCAGGTTCTAATTATCCATAAACTTAGACCTTTCAATTTTAAACAAGACAAATACTAGGTTAGTTAACTATCATTTCTTGTTAAGGAATTCTATTAGACTTGAATAACCAAAACCTCACTTCGATAAGTCTAACTAAGATCAGAATTAACTTGATTTCTCTTATCTGGAATCGAATTGGACTAAACAACTCATCCCATAATCCTTTTATTTCGTTAAGCCATAAATAATTCATACAAACCAAATAAATAACTTGCATAATTATTCACCTCAACCGGAAGCAATTGAAACAACATAAGCATTAAAAAACACCGCAATTGCACCGAAATTTTGTAAGCCTAAACAATTGATACCACACAATAAAGCAAGATAACAATCGTTTTTCTAAACAGGAACCAATTGAATCACACACATCCACACACACATCATGGAATAAATATCAATTTAACCGAAATAAATATATATGATATATTTTTGTTAAGCAAAAGCAATAAATTTATATGATATAAACTCAGGCTTTTCTTAAACAGGTGTTTATGGGTGAAAACTATTTCTGCTGGTTTTGGTAATTTTGGGTGTGTGTGGATGAGAAATGAATCTAAACCCTAAACAAATGCACTGCACGGGAGTGCTTTTGATTCGAGAGATCAATCTATACAATTCTGGCCTAAACCAAGAAATGGTTGTTCCAGACTTGCTTCGGTCACAAAGTGAAGGAGATGGGGTTGATCTTAGGGAGGGAAGCGAAGAAGGTGTTGAGATTGTGAAGGTGTTGGCTATTTATGACTTGTATCAGAATGTTGAACTGGCTTGCATAATGTAAGTTGTAAGCTCTGGTGTTTTATGGATACTGTGACAACATTTGGTTTTTCTGTGCTTGTCTCTTGTGTTTTGGAAATAGGTAAAGGACCTATTTATACAAGTCATTGAGCACAAAACCCTCATCTCGTAGGAAGTGGAGGAAGTTCAGTGATGGAGTAGTGGGGTCGTGTGAGTGATTGCACGATCACGTCTTGTCCCACTTCCCTTATCCTCTTAACCGTCCATGCCTCCTGACACGTTCTTGTAAATGGGCGTGTTGCACGCCGCACGCTGTAAACCTCCAGACCAATAACCCAGTAAGTGACATGCTTGATGTCTCGAATGAGTGGATCGTGGGACCCACAAGACGTAGCATACGATGCTATGTTAAATAACTGAGTTATTTAGGAAATCGATATTCATGAAATATCGTGTATACTCTATGCATGTAATGCATCAAATACAATCAATATGCATGAAGCATCATTGTTTTAAAGCTTGATCGAATAAGCGTGGATCAAGCGCCTTAAAATAACATCATGTCCAACCATCTTCGAGTGATTGTTTGGAGGATGCTTGGGCGAGCCATGCTTTGGTCGGTGACTCCCTGTGGAAGAGTGGCGGACGGTGATCATCGGGATGCTTTATTGGTCGTCTAGCTTTTAACCTAGGTTGTCCAATCAAGCTAGCAAAGTTGGACGGATGAGATGGTTTGCGACTCTCATTTGCGGCCGTTGATGGAATTTTAGGGTTTTTAAGAGGTGCGCAAGCATCACTCTTTTGCTCGATCGAATTCAAGCATGGACGCCATTTTTGGTGGGACCGACCAGGCATGCGTGTAGACGGCCTGCCGGTGTACATGTCCATGATGTCTCGTCTCACGAAGGTGCGATCTATGCCACTCAATTTTACCAGCAAGGGTGAGTGGTTGAGATCGGTTTGCGGCAGAATTCCATTGCCGCAAAGGATTTGGAAGCTGCGCGACATGCCACTTTTGGGCGTGCGTTTCGAGGCGTTCGGCCATGGTTGGCCTAGGTCGATCGGTTACACGTATAGGTGGGCCCATGGTGATCACGTTGATACTCTCTGGACCTCCTTAATCTATATCTACACCCTTCATCCAAGCTGGTGAAGATGGATGGTCGTGATCAAACTGCGGCAGTTATACAATGTCGCAAACCCTAATTAAGGTTTTGAAGCAGTCACGCACGCATGACTTCGGCCAAACAGTTTGGCAGACTATGCTCCTTCTTTGGGGAGACCGACCGTGTGGGGGCCATGTTGGGCCGACGGTGAACATATGTGTACTTTTTCGATGGCCCTAGGCGCGATTAAGCCATCTAAATAAGCAGGAGAAGTTGGATGGTTGTGATCGACTTAAGACGCTAGTGGAGTTCCCATGACCCTTTAAACATCACGCCAGCCTCACTTCGAGAAAGCGTTAATTGCTCTAGGGCTAGGTCGTGAGAAAACCGATCAGGTGGGTGAGGAGTGGGCCCGCTAATGCGTGCATTAGCGCTTCACTGATCAATCGTGGGATGATCAAAGCCGTCCAACCAGGCTGGTGAAGTTGGACGGTCGTGATGACTTTAAGACTGCCTTGAACAGTCTTAGCTCGTCGAGCTTCTTCCAAAGCAGCGCAACCACCCTATCTTAGGGCTGGCGTTTGACGTGCTGGGAGGAGTTCGTGTGATGTTCGACCGTCTAGGGCATAAGTGGGCCCGCCGGTGGTCATCACGATGCTCGCCTACTCTTTCCAAGGTTTGGCTAGGCTTGTTAAATTGCGTGACCAACTTGTGTGGCCGCGATCATTTCTGAGACTGATTTGGACAGTCTAGATTTCCCTTAAGGAAATTAAGCATGCTCGATCGGGCTAACCAAAGCGTGTCGATGCGAGACTCTCTCTGTCAGAGAAAATGGTGTAGCCTGTGTGAATATTTCATGTATGTCTCAATATTGGCATGGAGATTCGTGCTACTCTGCTGAGAGTGAACACTCAGTCGTCATGTCATGCTAGTAATGAGAGTTCGGCTAGGAACAACATATGAAATACCAGGCTAATCATGCATTAATAATAATATTAAATGCTAAAACAGTCACAGAATATTTGGGATTGTTTCTACATGCACCATTCCGGGTGAATTTTATGTGCTTATTGAATTACTTCGAATAAAGCAAAGAGATTCTCATCACTTATCAAACGGCTTTATCCTTTGCAAGATGTCAGCGCATTAGACTTGGTTTTACAATTTTAGCCCTGAACTAAAATCCACCATCAACAACAGGAAAACAATTAACTAACAAGATTGTTACCTCAAATTTCGCATCCACTTCTCCAATATGATTGCATCTTCGTCCAGGGAGAATTGATATTGAAACAAAAGAATAACAACAACCAACCTTTACCAGAGAAAGGTTGAAAATCGGTTTTAACAATTGCAAGCAAAAGTTGAAAACGTCGAAACACATATGCTTTTATGCTAAACCAAAACCGATTCAACATATTGTGACTTTTCACATATTGTTTCTACCAGAACCCCTCATGATTCTTTGATAAAGCCTACCAACATAGGCTAGAACTTAATCCTGCTAAACCAAAAACTCACCCAAACCACAAGGGTTCAGAATATATGAGATCGAATATTAAGGTAGTAAAACCAAAGTCAGACATCCCATAGACATACATAGCAATAAGATAAAAGCATTCAAGCACATGCTATGTAAACCGAAAACTATCACAAGAAAAATTATAAATCAAATAATTTTGTTCATAATAGTTTTATTCATAATAGACCAATATAATCATTGAAAGAAATCAAAAATTGATGTCTATTTTTCTAGATTAAGTAAAACAACAAATAACTTAATCTCTATTAACCTTCAGATAGGTGTTTTCAAAGATCATCTTCAATTTCCTCAATTTTTTTCAGGATCTTCATCAACAACATCTCGATTGATATCTCGGATTCTGCACACAGTACCTTGGTCATGTTCACAGGCTAAAGCATTAACCTTTCGATTAATATTCCGAGCATACTCCCTATTACCGATTCCAAGTTTAAATAGTTTCCTTTGGTTACGGATAACAGTTCTTAGTAATGCTGCCTGTCTATGATGAGTTTCGATGGTACTGAGGAGGACTTGTTGTAGATTGATAATATCAATCTTAGCATCCAAACTGTTTTAGAAAAGGAGATGAGTCACATCTCCCTTTTCATCATTTTTGATATTTTCGCAACCAGATTTCTCGAAGGTATTATCAAGATGAACGCTTTCCTTAGAAGTCATTCCACTTAAGGCTTTCAGAAGTTGTGCTTGAGATCTTGTTTGAGAATACATCCTTTTGTATAAGTTCTCAGACACGTTGAGTACAAATACCTGAAATACCTTTAACACATTCCAAACATAGATATCAGCCTTAAATAAATAATTCTGACAAGATTTGAAAAGATTTTCGCATCTGATGTGTTACAGAAACACAATATTCTCCAAAAAGATTATCTCAAAAATCGGTATCAAGAGATACTTCAAAATAACCACTCAAATCCTCTTTAAGGTAGATTGTGTATTCTCTTTATAATGAATAAGAGATGTTTGTAGGATTCTGATTGCCCAAGTATATGTGCTTCCTTATATCCGAAGATTGGGCAAACATAAGGATGCACATTCTAATGCGATTAAGCATTAGGATGAGGAACTTCCTCATCAAATACTTTAAAGGAGATTCTTCCTCCTTTTTCTTAGGAGCATTATTGTGTCCCTTTTCTCGAGCTTTGATCCCATCCTCTTGGTTAGGAAAATTGCTATATGCAATATCCTTAATTACATCTTGTGCCCAAGATGGTATGTTCTTTGAACTTGAACCCGTCTGATCTAGATCTTCCAGTCGGCAGTATGCTAATGTCTCATGTTCAAGACATTCTATATGAAAAAGTGGGGGTACAACAACTACACCCAATATTTCGCTTAGCAATCTGTATGGACAAACTCCAATATACTTTCAAGAGAATAAACTAGACTCAATCTTAATAAAGTATATCAAAGAGTTATATCTCTCTTTCTTGATTCAATTCTTTCTCAAGCAAATAGAAATATGCGAATCTAATTGAATACAAGAGAAATCACTTGAATGGTACCGAAGACCAATGTTCAAGTATCAATCAATTTTAATCAACAAGCAAAGGTCGGATTTCCAATTGATTGATTCTAACGCACAACCTGTGATATTTCAACTATATAAAAAAATATAATGCGGAATAGAAATAACACAGACACCAGAATTTTGTTAACGAAGAAACCGCAAATGCAGAAAAATCCCGGGACCTAGTCCAGATTGAACACACACTGTATTAAGCCGCTACAGACACTAGCCTAGTATAAACTAACTTCGGTATGGACTGTAGTTGAACCCCAATCATTCTCACGCTGGTCCAAGGTACAGTTATGCTCCTACGTCATTGATCCCAGCAGGAAACTACGCACTTGATTCCCTTAGCTGATCTCACCCACAACTAAGAGTTGCTACGACCCAAAATCGAAGACTTTAATAAACAAATCTGTATCACACAGAAAAGTCTACATGAATAGATAGATCTGTCTCCCACAGAAATACCTACAAGTTTTTGTTCCGTCTTTTGATAAATCAAGTTGAACATGAACCAATTGATAAACCAGAATTATATTCTCGAAGAACAGCCTAGTATTATCAATCGCCTCACAATAATCTTAATCGACGCGGCGAAAGAAGATATTGTGGAATCACAAACGATGAGATGAAGATGTTTGTGATTACTTTTATATCTTTCCTATCAGAGATATAAATGTCAAGTCAGTGTACTCAAAATGATAGAAGATGCAAGATCAGATCACACAACTACGAGAAAGTAGTATCGGTTTGGCTTCACAATCCCAATGAAGTCTTTAAGTCGTTAACCTGGTTTACAAGAAGAAACCTAAGGTTGAAGGAGAATCGACTCTAGCTAATACAACTAGTATCACACTGGAGGTGTGGGGATCAGGTTTCCCAGTTGCTAGAGTTCTCCCTTATATAGTCTTTCAAATCAGGGTTTGCAATCAATGTTAGCTTGGTAACAAAGCATTCAATATTCACCGTTAGATGAAAACCTGATTTAGATTCAATCTAATATCTTTCAACCGTTGGATCAAAAACTTATCTTGTTACACACAAATGAAATGCACGATGTTAGGTTTGTGTAACCGTACCCAAACATGTACATTTGTTGGTTCAACAATAGTTAACCAAATGGTTAGCCATATGAGCACTTTCATATCAACCATATTCTTCTTCACCATAACTAGTTCAAATGACTCAAATGAACTAGTTAGAGAGTTGTTCAATTGCAAGGAAATCTTATGTAACTACACAAGACATAATCGAAGCCAAAACGATTTGATTCACTCGAATAGGTTCATGAAATTTATAGCCATGGTTTGCATTTAGCATTCTTTAGTTAATATAAATAAGTTCACAAACAATCGTCTTTAGATATAACCAACTTAAGTTCGCAGACTTAGTTCGCGGACTTAAGTTCCCGGAAGGAGTTCTCAAACTCCAGCAGATATTCTCGGGTCGAGAACTTCCGCCAGTTCGCGGACTGAGTTCACGGCTCTTGTTCCGATTCTCTTGATCAACAAAGTTCGCAAACTTCGGTTCAAGGAAAAAGGACTTATACATATATGTGTTGCCACACAATGCTTATATCCAACATTGGTTATATAATCTAAACTTTCATTTTAACCATTGAAACATTCTTAGAGGACGTTATATAGTTGTTATTCACAAACCATTTTTCGTCAAAGCAATTTTCAAAGTGATTGAAACATATCATGACTTTCGTCACTAGTAAAGATGAAGTTGGCCAAAGCGAGAGCTTACCAACACATATTTCGAGAAATAGAAAGGCGAGATAAACTCGGCTCGAAATAGAAAATGTGTATAATCAAAGTCTATATAGAAAAACGACTTTTATCTCAAGATAGGAGATAGAGTAGATAGACTTTTGAATGATAGATAAGTTCAAGTCTCCACATGCCTTTTAGTCGATGAAGTTCCACCAGTTCCTTGAGTAGTCTTTCGTCTTGTATGATGATTGCCATGGAGTTCTTGAGCTCAACTACATTTTATATCCTAGTCCAAGACTTAGCTATAGTAGACTAGAAATCAAGACTTATAGTTTTGATCACTAATATTGACAAACATGCTTGAGATAGCAACGCGTGCGAGTTCGACCGAGCAATGCTCAATCAATCTCCCCCTTTGTCAATTTTAGTGACAAATTATCAATACATGTGGAATACAAAAAATAAATGAATTAACTTTTGTATCTCCTATTCCACATGCCTAATCTTCAACATTACTCGAAATCTTCGTCACTTCCAAGTACTCCAATGATCCCAAAATTTGTAAGTTCAGCATCATCGTTGTTGAAAATCCGTAACTATAACAACAAGAAAACAAGAGTTCTCAATCATTGTTATACAGTGTCATAGTATCATTATATAGCATCAAAGTTTAATTGTATCACAACTTCGACAACAATACTATGGTGATATGTATCACCCCCCACCCCTAGTCAATACTCCATCTCACATGGAAACCACTCCCCCTTACATAATGATCCGAAAACCATATGTATTTGTAGTGTACATATTAATTCTCCCCTTTTTGGTCAATAAAATTGGCAAAGGTACGAAAACGGGATCCTAATGAAATTTCCAAAAGAGACATTTCATGACCAAAAGAAAACATATATCAACTTGTTTAGATACAATCATAAAGCCGAAGCTAAATGCATTCATCAAGGAGTTTATAAAGATACAAGATAACCCCTATAATATTCCACAACCGCATTCCCCACAAAGATTTGGCAATTAAGCACAAGTTCAATTAAGAACTCTCCCCCATAATATGTCATTTCCGAAAGAACAACAAGAGCGACCTTAATTTCAAAAGAAAAGAAGGATTTCTTTGGACATAACAAATTACATACAAGTATGAATTTGAATCCAAAATACTCAATTAAATTAACCAAAAGAGAACCCATGATTAATTTAATCGGAAATGCTCAACATAAGTGAACTTATGGAGACTCAAAAATACTCAATTAGATTAATCACAAGAGAACCCATAATTAATCTAATCGAAATACACAACCAAATTAACCACAAAAAGTAATCAATTTAATTGGTCATGCTCGACATAAGAAAACTTACGGAGCAACAACTAAATAACCAAACGAGGATAATTAATTTAGTTGAACAAGCTCGACATAAAATACCTCACAGAGCAACAACTAAGAATAACTCAGTCGATTGTGCTCAACATAAGACACTTTATGGAACAACACAATATATGCACAAAAATTGTAGACTGGAGGTCGACCAAATACTGTGGAATAACCAAGGATTCATTCTACTTTCCATCACCATTTGCACAATGACATACAATAGACATAATCCTTGTAAACAAAAGATTTTAACCTATATTTCATCAATAATTGACATAATAGGCTTAACTTTTGTATTTGTTAAAAGTTCATTCCTTCTTTTATCAACACATGCATATCGACATATAAAGGACTTAACTTTTGACAAGGTATGAGACAATCACAGTTCACACATATCCCATAACAAATTGCAACATATAAAACCATAAAGATTAATACTGCAAAAATCATCTTCTAAACAATTTTAGAATTTAAAACAAAAAATCTAAAAACATGAAGATGAAAACGTTGGACATAGCTATGTGTAGTCACAATAATGGATAATCCAAACGCTAGTGTAGATGGGGAAAGACGATTTGCTGGTTTTAAGGAATTGAGGAGACGACCATACGGAGGAGACTCTTCGAACCGAGCGAAATGTAAATCTCACACAGATGCACCGCTGCAAAGGGGGTTCTTTAGATTCGAGAGATCAATCTTTAGTACTCCGGCCTAAATCAAGACAATGACCGTTCCAGAGTAAATTCGGTCACAAGAGAGGATGGGTTGATCTGTAGGAGGGAAGCTGAGAAATGTGTGGAATCAATGGTAGTCAAAGATTGTGGGTGTGTGAATTCTGAATATGATAAACTCTGAGTGATTGAAATTTCTCAATTGAGAGTAGTTGCTCAATTGATGAGTTGATGATCTCGTGTTGTCAGTTTGACGTGAGATTGATGATACTGATGATGCCGATAATTCAATCATGATTTAGAACTTATTTATATTGCTGGAATTTTAGACACCATGACCCCATGAAGTGTGACAGTTGATGTAATCAAGGAGTGGGGAAGTGGAGATCGTGTTTGAAACCAGTTGCTCAACATGTGGAGACTTGGTCGATTTTCCACCCACTACCTCGTGAATTCCTTCAACCGATTGCACGACTTGCTCACATTCCATCGTGTGTTTGAACACACGTGCCATAGACCTCCAGACCAAAACCCTAAGTGATATCCCCCCAAAGTGACATGATTGACGTCTCGTGGTATGTTAGTCAATTGATGACTTCGTGGTTTGATGGGACGATGAGTCCATGTAGTTGCTGAGTTGAACATGATGTTCTGAAACTCACGAGTTGAACATGTCATGAGACAGAGGCATAGTTCTTACGATGAAGTGAGAAAGTATTGCTCATTCGATGGATCGTTGAATATTGATTGTTGAACCAATATTCCTTGGTTCGAGAAAATATTTATCATCTGAGAAAGTGTTGCTCATGTGATGAATTGTTGAATATTTGATCGTCTGAGCATGTGTTGCTCATCTAATGGATTATTGGCGGCGTACCAAGAATATTAATTATAATACTGGTCGTTGGGCCGAGCATAATTGTAGATTAATGACCATGAGGCCGTCGTAAAATTATTAAGGTTGGAATCTGGAATGATGATCCTTGGATTCAGAAACCCTAATTTGATCAATTGATGATCAATTCATGGTTCGTAAGAAGTTTAACCATGGGACGACGGAGGGAGCGACTATATGGGACCGTGGATCAACCATGTAGTTTCCATATGCTCACGTGAGAAAATATGAAGAACTCCTTGTAGAGTTGACGATTCGTTGGTGAAAGAATGATTAAATGCTGGTTTAATCATTTATTCGAAAATGCTCGTCTGAACCTTAGGTGAGAAAACCTAATTAATTATGACGAGGCGAGGGACCGACCATGGAGTCATGAAACCAGCCCTGGGTTGTCACGTGACCGCCTGAAGATCACTTCATGAAAATCCAAAGTGTTTGGAAGAGTTTTGGACCTAATACGAGCAATTGTGAAAATTAGGTCAAAACTGTGAAAATTGATGGGACCGGCTTCCGTGAGCCAAAGAGCCTATCTTGGTCAGTCAAGATAGCGTGCTCGTTTCCCCAAGGCGTCCGCGTCTCAGTCCTGAGAATTTTGATATTTTCTGACGTGCAATTGAGCATCCATTCGAGAAAATATGCCAAAATTAGGGTTTCGACGAAACTGAGGAAAACACCATGAGATGATGAAAAATAATTATAAAATAAGGAATGAGGATGCGTGGGACCGCCGTGGTCAAGGCATGGTCGGCCGGGTAACCACGGTCCTATGGTGCCTTTTCCTTAATTTTATAATATTTTGATGATTTTATGAAAAATTCATGAATTTTGAGAAATTTGATGAATTTATGGAGTTTCCATGAATTGAAGGAGTTTTCATGAGTTCAAGGAAGCAAAAAATATTAAAATAATAAAAACAAGGGCGTGTGGGACCGTGGAAGGCATGGCCGGCCGGCTTGGGCCCGGTCCCACGAGTTTCCCTAATTTTTGTGTATTTTTCATGTATTTTTGATGAATTGAGGGAATTTTTCCTAATTTGAGAGAAATACCATGAAATCAAGGAATTTGATGAATTCAAGGAAAACTAATAATAAAATAATAAAACAAAGGGGCGTGTGGGACCGGCTAGGGCATGGCCGGCTGGCCAAGACCCGGTCCCACAAGTTTTCATAATTTATTTTATTTTATTATTATTATTTGATGATTTGTGCAAAATACCATGAAATCAAGAAGTTTTTTCATGAAATTAGAGAAATAATAATAAAATAATAAGGAACCGTGGGGTGTGGGGACGGTTGGGACCAAGGAATGGCCGGTTGGCCAATGGTCACACCCCAAACTCCTTTCCTTAATTTTATATTATTTTTTATGAATTTATGGAAGTACCATGAAACCGAGGAGTTTCCTCGATACGAAGGAGATTTGATAAAATGAGAGAATTTTCATCAAATCATGGAAAATAAAAATGCATTAAAAATATAAAACTGGCGTGGGATTGACCACGACACGATCGGTCGGTCGTGAGTCCGTGCTCTCAGCACCCTGATCAATATTTTTAATTATTTATTATTTTCTTCCCTATTTTGCATAGATTCATCGTTTCGTTGTATTTTTTGAAATACTCGTACATGTGGTGACTGTTAGTGTATCGTCGTTGAATACACCTTCACCATTTGAATCGGGACTTACTTAGAGGTAGCTCAGACACCCGGTTGTTGATTATTTATTACTAATTGTGCAATTCAATGGAGAATAATTCACAAAACTGAGTAATAAGATGTTTATTATTAATTCATAGGATCAGCTGAGGATTCGACTACGAATTCAGAATAATAAAGTGAGCATTACCATTCCATGGGATCGTATATTCAACCATAGAATCGGAGTAATTAAGATTTATCTATTACCATTTATGAGACCAGTTGTAGATTCGATCATGAAATCGGAGTAATGAGATAATATAGTTATTGCTATTCTATGAGATCAAGTTGTGGATTCGATCATAGAATCATAACAATTGTTATTGCCATTCCATGGGACCAGTCGTGGATTCGACCATGGAATAAGAGAAATTGTAATTAGGAATAATTAACTTTGTGGCTCTATACTAGCAGAGCAAGCTGTCTAGGAGCATTAATTATCCCGATATGAGCTTGTCGGTAAGTCATATCCTTTATATAGTCAGGGTAAGCTCGTTGTTTGTTCCTGAAGACGTTATCGCTCTATACTAGCAGAGCAAGCTGTCTATGAGCCGTCCATCTCGTGATACTATATAGAAATAATCACTGAAAGTGTTCAGTATTCATGAGATATGCCGTTGTCCAGTCGTGAGACTACATATCTACATGTACTCTGAGAGAAAGTACTCTCCGTTGAGAATTCGACGAGAGAGTCGTGTCTCGATACTCACGTCTGATTGCTGAATCAGAGCTTCATATAATTATGAGTTTACGATTTTAGCCTTTGTCGAAAATCCACCATCTACAGCTAGTTATTCTTCTAAACAAAACAAAAAAATAGAAGATTTACTAGGCATTAATACCTTTGAAGAATTCTTTATCGTCCCCGAACTCCTTGTCTTCAACATCCATTGGGACATAAGGTTCATGAAGATAGGAGTTAATATGAATAAACCTTCTTGACTGATATCGGACCAGGGCCTTCTGAATCTAATGAGTCTTAAACACAAAAGCCTTTATTTGATGAATCTCCTTTTGCATCTCCTTCAACACTTCAAGAACATCAGAAAACTTCTGAGAATTTGAAGGAACAACTCTAGGCTTCCTCACATTCCTTCTTTTTCTTTTCAATGTCGGAGCTAACGGAGATTTCTATTTTTACTTCATGATTGATGGCTTGACAATCATATTAATATCCTTTCCATCAGAAGACAAGGTACTTGGAGCATCCATAGGCGTATGGGTTTGTGAGAGGAATTCACAATCTCAACAAGTGGTCTTGATATAAAAAGAGATTTCAGGGAAGGAAAAAGGAATGTAGGGTCACGCAACCTTTTAAAGGTTCGTGCATGCACAACTCTGAACCCTAGAGAGAGTAGAATTGTCAAGAATAACCCTCCTTTATTGATAGACCCAAAACTAAGAAAAGGAGAAAAAAAACTTTTCTTAAAGCCTGAGAGGTACACAATCTTGTCTCTTTTGATCAGGCACATGAGGCAGGATTTACCAATCAACACAATCAAGTTGTGCTGCGGTGAAAAAAATTTATCCACCATTCTCCTCTTGAGAGGAATCCACAGACCTCTGTATATCAAAGCGATTTGACCATACTTTCCTCTTTGATGGTCTTGGTTTATCCTTGGAAACTAACTTCTTAGACGAAGATAAAATCCTACATACCTCAGCGGTCTTCTTTGCAAGTTTAAGCTTATTTGTCAATTTATTTGCTCTTCGTTGAAGTTTGTTGACGTGCCTCAATTGGTGTTTGTACTTGTAACACCTTGAAAGTTCATGACCCTTTAGAGAACAGTACGAGCACGTCAATCTAGCATAAAAATCAGGCTTCCGAGATGTGCAAGCAGCTAGACACATGGTGGAACCTGAAACATTACATATAGAGTTTCCAAAGAATGTGTCAATTTTTTCTTCCAGATTAGTTGAGTTTTCTTCTGAAATAATATCAAGATTGATGTACGTATTGATACAATTATCAAAAGCAATATTTTCACCAAGAAGTGCAACACTTGATTTTTCGTCTTCATTAGAATCATAGCTGCCAGACATTTCATCAAGAGGTTGTAGCAAGACCTTTGTTCCCAGTGTATTTTCTATGATTTGGACACTCGTTTTCAAAATGATCCTTTACACTTAAAGAACTGAGGCATATCCTCGTTATCAGTTTCATCAGTATCCCTATTTTTAGGAGGAACACGATTATGAGGTTTGACTGATGCTTTAGGCTTATCTCTAGAGAACCTTTACTTCTCTTCAACAGAAGAACCCTAAACTGTCTTGTGATCATCGAGACCGATTTGTCAAGATATTCATCTGATGAATCAGTCTCAGAGCGATCGTCTTCAGAGATATACACTTTTTTACTTTTATCAAGTAATTTAGTGTCCTTTAGTGCTTTGAACGCAACATCCTTAGATTTGGATGAAAGCTCATGATCAAAGATCTTAAGCTTCCCAACCAACGTATTTCTGGAGAGATTATCTAGGTTATTTCCCTTAACGATGGCATGCTTTTTAGAATCGTATCTAGATGGTAGCGATCTGAGAATTTTCATCACAATGTCCTTTTCAGGAATAGTCTTACCCAATGCAAAAGATGCATTAACAATTTCAGACACTTTGTGATTAAACTCATCAAATGTTTCTTCATCTGCCATACGAAGTTTTCCCAATCGGAATTAAGGTTTTGAAGCCTAGATTCCTTTTCACTGGTATTACCTTCGAATACGGTTTCTAATATATCCCAAGATTATTTAGACTTAGTGCAATTTGACACATGGTGCTGAAGATTCGGGGTAATGGCATGTATGATGGGAGCATTATAGCCATTAACAACATATACCCATGATTGAAAATCACGTGCTTGAAGAAAAGCTCGCATAACAATTTTCCACCATAAGTAATTAGAGCCATCGAAGACTCGTGGTACGTTGATAGAGATAACACCTCTGTCCATAGAGTCAGATTGCTACAAACACAGACTTATAAGGTCATGAACGTGTTTGCCTGCTCTGATACCAAATGAAAAAGTGGGGGTACAACAACCACACCCAATATTTCGCTTAGAAATCTGTAGGGACAAACTCCAATATACTTTCAAGAGAATCAACTAGACTCAATCATAATAAAGTATATCAAAGAGTTATATCTCTCTTTCTTGATTCAATTCTTTCTCAAGCAAATAGAAATCTCCGAGTCTAATTGAATACAAGAGAAATCACTTGAACGGTACCAAAGACCATTGTTCAAGTATCAATCAATTTTAATCAACAGCCAAAGGTCGGATTTCCAATTGACTGATTCTAACGCACAACCTGTGATATTTCAATTATATAACAAAATATAATGCATAATAGAAATAACACAGACATCAGAATTTTGTTAACGAGGAAATCGCAAATGCAGAAAAACCCCGGGACCTAGTCCATATTGAACACACACTGTATTAAGCCGCTACAGACACTAGCCTACTACAAACTAACTTCGGTCTGTATTGTAGTTGAACCTCAATCAATCTCACACCGATCCAAGGTACAGTTATGCTCCTACGTCTCTGATCCCAGCAAGGTACTAAGCACTTGATTCCCTTAGCTGATCTCACCCAGAACTAAGAGTTTCTACGACCCAAAGTCGAAGACTTTAATAAACAAATCTGTATCACACAGAAAAGTCTACAAGAATAGATAGATCTGTCTCCCACAGAAATACCTACAAGTTTTTGTTCCGTCTTTTGATAAATCAAGATGAACATGAACCAATTGATAAAATGGACTTATATTCCCGAAGAACAGCCTAGTATTATCAATCACCTCACAATAATCTTAATCGACGCGGCGAAAGAAGATATTGTGGAATCACAAACGAGGAGACGAAGATTTTTGTGATTACTTATATATCTTGCCTATCGGAGATATAAATCTCAAGTCAATCGTTACGATTGTACTTAAAACGATAGAAGATGCAAGATCAGATCACACAACTACGAGAAAGTAGTATCGGTCTGGCTTCACAATCCCAATGAAGTCTTTAAGTCGTTAACCTGGTTTACAAGAAGAAACCTAAGGTTAAAGGAGAATTGACTCTAGCTAATACAACTAGTATCACACATGAGGTGTGGGGATTAAGTTTCCCAGTTGCTAGAGTTCTCCCTTATATAGTCTTTCAAATCAGGGTTTGCAATCAATATTAGCTTGGCAACAAAGCATTCAATATTTACCGTCAGATGAAAACCTGATTTAGATTCAAGATAATATCTTTCAACCGTTGGATCGAAAACTTAGCTTGTTACACACAAATGAAGTGCACGATTTTAAGTTTGTGTAACCGTAACCAAACATGTACATTTGTTGGTTCAACAATAGTTAACCAAATGGTTAGCCATATGAGCACTTTCATATCAACCATATTCTTCTTCACCGTAACTAGTTCAAATGACTCAAATGAACTAGTTAGAGAGTTGTTCAATTGCAAGGAAATCTTATGTAACTACACAAGACACAATCGAAGCAAAAACGATTTGATTGACTCGAATCGGTTCATGAACTTTATAGCCACGGTTTGCATTTAGCATTTCGTAGTTAATATAAATAAGTTCCCAAACAATCGTCTTTAGATATAACCAACTTAAGTTCGCAGACTTAGTTCGCGGACTTAAGTTCCCGGAAGGAGTTCTCAAACTCCATCGGATATTCTCGGGTCGAGAACTTCCGCCAGTTCGCGGACTGAGTTCACGGCTCTTGTTCCGGTTCTCTTGATCAACAAAGTTCGCAAACTTCGGTTCAAGGAAAAAGGACTTATACATATATGTGTTGCCACACAATGCTTATATCCAACATTGGTTATATAATCTAAACTCTCATTTCAATCATTGAAACATTCTTAGAGGATGTTATATAGTTGTTATTCACAAACCATTTTTTGCCAAAGCAATTTTCAAAGTGATTGAAACATATCATGACTTTCGTCACTAGGTAAAGATCAAGTTGTCCAAAGCGAAAGCTTACCAACACATATTTCGAGAAATAGATAGGCGAGATAAACTCGGCTCGAAATAGCAAATGTGTATAATCAAAGTCTATATAGAAAAACGACTTTTGTCTCAAGGTAGGAGATAGAGTAGATAGACTTTTGAGTGATAGATAAGTTCAAGTCTCCACATACCTTTTAGTCGATGAAGTTCCACCGGTTCCTTGAGTAGTCCTTCGTCTTGTATGATGATTTCCATGGAGTTCTTGAGCTCAACTACACTTTCTATCCTAGTCCGAGACTTAGCTATAGTAGACTAGAAATCAAGACTTATAGTTTTGATCACTAACATTGACAAACATGCTTGAGATAACAACGCATGCGAGTTCGATCGAGAAATGCTCTAATAGTATACGCCCTCTTAAGGTATTCATTCCTTGTTGGAAGTCCTTTTCTAAACATTTGTTTAGATATACCTTATCTTTGAATGCTCCAGCGAATGAGTAAGAATTTCACACTCTGTAGTCTGATGATGAACTTCCTTGCACAAGGCCAGTTTTTGTTCCATATAATCTGCCAGATTATTTTGAAGACTGAGTGTTTCTCGCTTTCCTTCACATATTCTTACATTTAGTTGAACAGTAAAGTTCTGTGACATCATCTAGACTGTTAATGATCTTTCCCTTTTCTGAATTTTTTTGAACATGTTTGAAAAATCTTTCCAACATCTTTCGAAATTCAGGACTTGGGAAGACTAGTGAATCGAATCTCTTTTCAGAAGATTTTTCACTAGGAATTGGAGTAGAATCCAAAACATTTCTCCTGAGTTTCGAACTCATTCTTTTCTGATCAGTAACCTGACTCCCAATCAAGTCAATAGTCAAAGACTTTTTCTTTGATTTATGAAAAGACTTTCGAGGACAATTTCCATTGGTTTTCCTTGAGATCTTATTCTCATTATCTTGGCATACGTTAACTGAATCACTCATTAGATTCATTCTTATAGGTTGGATCGCAACAAACACAGATTATTAGATCTTTTCGTGTTTTCCTGCTCTGATACCAATTGAAAAGGCGAGGGTACCCAAATATACCTCAAGCTAAAACTTTTCCTACCTATAAGTCCTTTCTCTGAAAGTGATTGTCAACGGAATGAGTCGAGACAATACAACCAATCGGTTCACACTTCGCGTGATCGTCTATGGATACGAGATCGAGAAAATACAACAACGAAGTATGTTACTTGATAAAAAGGTTTGTACTTAACCAAACACAATATGATTCACTTATCAAGTAAATAGTAATTAACGTTTGTGTAATTTACTTTAATTATAATAAAACAATTATAATACGAAAATATAAAGTAAATGACACATCAAGAATTTGTTAAATGCAGAAAAACCACGGGACCTTGTCCAGAATTGAATACTCTCAGGATAAAGCCGCTACACAAAATTACACCTAACTTTATATAGTTGAGACCAAGCAACTAAACCTATAGTTCACCTAGTTCCGTCTGTATTCCCACGCCTCCGACCTTAGTCATGTACTTGGAACAATTTCTTTGGTTCGTATTCCAAACAGTAAAGGAACAACAAATCTGTTTGGTATCAACTCTATTCAACCAAGTGATATGAGTTGGACAAAGGCTCTTCTGTTTATCTTAACATAAACTCCTTCGTCAGGTTCTTAGATATATCTTATATTCAATTACCGAAGTAATCGTTTAAGATTAAGCCAACAACACTATTAATCCAAAGAATTGTGTTGATGCCGATCTACTCAATTAATCAATCCAATCTATCACAATGATAAACTGATTATTAATTGGATCCTCTTTTACTGAAACAAGTATTGTGCAGACCAAAGATTATGAACCCACAAATCAGAAATCTTGAATATCTTCTTCGTCTTCAAATCTTCTTAGATCTTCAATAATAACATGCACACAATCACTTGAATCTCTTGTGATCAATCATGCACAGAACAGAGTCTGTTAACAATGGATTATCACAAGATCGTCTTTAGAACTAACAACAGTCTAAAGATCCCTGTCGAAACTCTGAACTAGTTTTAGTGAATCTTATATCAGAAGAGAAGATTCTCAAGCATAAACAAACTAGGTGCAATCAAAGTTCAACCACCGTTAGGCAATCAAATCAATGAAAACAAAAGATAAACCGCAATTACCTAGTTTCCCACCAACGGTACACGCTAGAGCTTTTCAATCCCAAAGAAGACTTTAAACTGAGCGGTCGTAAGAGATTTCGCTTAATTAGGTTACTCTCCTCTCCGAATAGGCGGCTACACCAGTAACAACACAACAAAGAGGAAGCTTGTTGTTACGAAGGATTAGTTTGCTAGAAAGGCAAACTTCAAGTATTTATAGACAAAGAAGTTTGAACACCAAGGAATTTCCAAAACCGAAAATATTGTCAAGATATTCATTAAAGCACAAATTCGGTTTTCATAATTCCTGGAAATGATCTGTCCAAAAATAATGATCGAAATCTCTCGGAAAATCTCTAATTAGTAAATACACATTACTAATTCTTATTTCCCTACAAAATGAAGTTAAATACCTTAATTAAAAGATTCTCAACTTGTTTATGTTTTGATCGTGGGATTCTCTTCCCTTAGCTATTAAGGAATAACTTTGAACAATTAAATAATAAACATTCATAACACGTGTTCAAAGTATGTCGACATCCTTACTTTGTAAGTTCTCTTTCACACTTACAACCTTGAAACCGATTTGCCACACTTCCAAAAAAGTTTAGAATTAGTTCATCTGACTTTTAAGAACTATGTGATTGATCAAATAACATTCAATCACAATCATGGGTTTAACGGTTATACCAAAACAAGTTTCGGTTCTACCTTCCATTGAGTACTGTGAATAGTCACACTATCTTTCCAAAATTCGGTTGACTAGGTACTAGGATCGGTTCCCCACATATATATGGTATCTAACTTATATGTGTTGCACATGTCCATAGGATCGGTTCCCCTTTGCCTAAAAACGTGTTGCACATGTTCATAGGATCGATTCCCCTTTCTACTATAAACCTTGTTGCACCTCATACAAGGATCGGTTCCCCTTTGTGATGTACTGCACCTCTTACTAGGATCGGTTCCCCTCTCCCATATTTGGTCAGACATAAAATCACAAACCCGATCATACCATCTCAGGTGATTACTTAAGATCGGTTTCACTAATAAAAGTCATACCAATACATAAGTCATGCCTTTGTGAATAGTTCTACCAAGAACACAACAAGTCGTGAACGGTTATACTCAATCACACATATTGGTTGTTCATAAGATATGCAATAAATAACAAAACCAATAACGCCTGGAAATTTCCTTTTCGGTTCACAAACAAGTTTATGAACTTACTTCCTTAGAACACATGTTAAACATTGTTCCCTAGGATGAAATCCTCACCTCATACCCATACATAATCACAATAGTATTCAAATGATTATGGAGATGTCTTATCTACAAAGTTTAATGGTTAATCAATAAACCTCGTATTGTATTCCTTAATACTATGTCTATCTAGAGTTCAAATATGCTTCGCAGTTTTGTTTTCAATATGCACGACTTGAAAGATACGTTAGGGAACGAAACAGTTCAAGTCAAATATCACTAACCTCAAGCGGAAGGATGATTGTTGTCGTTGTAGCTCCTTTCTTCTTCACATCTTCAAGACTTCGCAATACTTGTAATGTCTCATATCCCAATACTTTCAAGCTAACCTATACGAAGTTGACTCTAATACATAATCAAGCGACTCTTAGCATGAGTTTTGATTCACTAAAACGCTTGGTGGGTTCAACCGAGCAATGCTCTAATAGTTGGTTGTCATATTTTAGTATCAAAACTCAAAGGTCACTTGATTAGATTACTAAAGTCAACTTCGTTAAGTTAGACTAGGAAGTCTGGAAATATTGGGACATACAAATATTACTCTAAAGACCTGAAAATTTCGAAGACATATCGACATCAACGAAGACATCATCCTTCTACTTGAGGTTAGTAATACAAGACTTGACTTGTTTCTATTTCTATATCGTTACTTTAAAGTCGTTTATATTGAAAACATAACATGCGAAGTTAATTATATACATGAAACTGTAGTATTAAAGACTTGATCATCTTCTTCTTATTGTGATCAAAGTGTCACGGAAGAATATACAATTTTTTTTACAATATGTGTATTTAATTAAGAGTATGATGTTTATCTTTTGAACTTCGTAATTGCGACATAAACATAAATTGTAACTTGTTTACCAGATTGTGTAATGAACTTAGGATTGATTTCATGCCTAGAAAACTATGTATAATTACTTGAGTTTAAGGAAGTAGACTTACGAACTTATTTCATAGTTGAAAGAAATCAATAGGATTGGTGGTCCGGTTTTCATTGAAGATCTAAGGCAAGACCGATCCCTACTTATATTGGGAACATGGTAAAACCGATCGTTACCTATGTTTGGAGTCAAAGTCGTACCGATCCTTATCTATGTATGGAGTCAAGGTAATGCTGATCCTAAACTATATGGGAATCAAGGTAGAACCGATCCCTACCTATATTGGCAGTCATGGTAGAACTGATCCCCATATGCAAAACCGATTTATATAGTCACGTACACTTTAGGTTTTGTGTGATTTTGGAAATTAGGTTTGCAAAATAGGAAAGTTCAAGATGTCGACATAATGAGTAATTTGAACATGTGCATAAATCTCATATTATATTGTTCAAAGATATTCCTTGATACTCATGATGAGATCCCAAGCCGAAATGTTTGAGAATCTTTTTGTTAAGATTTTCGAATGCGTTTTGTTTTTTCAACAAGAAAAACATATCTCTGGAAGATATATGAGTTAAGTATCTTGTATGCTAGATATTATATCCAATAGTGATTTCGGTTATACAGTTGGATATTAGTTGGAATTAGATAAAACCGAATTTAGGTGCTTATTGCATATCTTGAGAATATTTTCTACTATGGAAATAAATAGTGAAGTTTTTCTTCTTACAAACTTATCCTGCGGCAGGTACTTCATTTTGTATTCACTGCTCTAGCTGACTAATAGTATCTTGGAGAGGAAAGTAACCTAATTAGGCGAGTTAGTTTAAAGACTTTTTTGGGATTAAGAGGCGTATACTAGTACCGTTGGTGGGAAACTAGAATTGCTTTGTTATTTTGGTTTTCGATTATGATTTGATTGACTAACGGTTGTTAACTCTTGATTGCACCTAGTTTGATTATTCTTGACAGCCTTCTGTTCTGACATAAGGTCTGAAAATGCGGGGGTGTAACAACCTCACCCAATATTTCGATTAGCAATCTGTATGTACTAACTCTAATATACTTTTAAGAGAATCAACTAGACATTCAGAATCAATCTTAATAAAAAGTATATCAAGGAGTTAATATCTCTATCTCTTGATTTAAATCTTACTCAAGCAATGTGCGAGTCTCGATTAAATACAAGAGAGATAAACTTGGATGGTACCAAAGACTAATATCCAAGGATCAATCAATTTCCAATCAACAACCAAAGGTTGGATTTCACAATTGATCGATACAACGCACAACCTGTGATATTTCAATTATATAACAAAATATAACGGGGAATAGAAATAACACAGACACCAGAAGTTTTGTTAACGAGGAAACCGAAAATGCAAAAAAAACCCAGGACCTAGTCCAGATTGAACACCACACTGTATTAAGCCGCTACAGACACTAGACTACTACAAACTAACTTCGGTCTGGACTGTAGTTGAACCCTAACCAATCTCACACTGATTCAAGGTACAGTTGCGCTCCTTACGTCTCTGATCCCAGCAGGATACTACACACTTGATTCCCTTAGATGATCTCACCCACAACCAAGAGTTGCTACGACCCAAAGTCGAAGACTTTAGTAAACAAATATGTATCACACAGAAAAGTCTACAAGGATAGATAAATTTGTCTCCCACAGATATACCTAAAAGTTTTGTTCTGTCTTTTGATAAAAATCAAGGTGAACAAGAACCAATTGATAAACCAGACTTATATTCCCGAAGAACAACCTAGTATTATCAATCACCTCACAATAATCTAAATCGTATGGTAGCGAAACTAGATATTGCGGAATCACAAACGATGAGATGAAGATGTTTGTGATGTCTTTTTATCTTGCCATATCGGAGATATAATCTCAAGTCAATTATTCAATTGAACTCGTACGATTGAAATTGGCAAGATCAAATCGCTCAACTACAAGAGAAGTAGTTTCGTCTGGCTTCATAATCCCAATGAATTCTTTAAGTCGTTAATCGACAGGGTATCGATAAGAAACCTACGAATAAAGGAGAATCGACTCTAGCAAACCAACTAGTATCACACATGAGGTATGGGGATTAGTTTTGCACAGTTGCTAGACGTCTCCTTATATAGTTTTCAAATCAGGGTTTGCAATCTAAGTTACCTTGGTAACAAAGCATTCAATATTCAACGTTATATGAAAAACCTGATTTATCCAAGCTAATATCTTTCAACTGTTAGATCGAAACTTAGCTTGTCACACACAAATGAAATGTATTCATTTAGGTTTGAGTAACCGTACCTAAACGTGTACATCGGTTGGTTCACAAATGGTTGACCAATGGTTAGCTATATGAGTGCTTTCATATTAACCGTATTCATCTTTCTCATAACTAGTTCAAATGACTCATAAGAACTAGTTCAAGAGTTGTTCAATTGCTTAGGTCTTTATACATAGACACAATTGAAACAAAATCGGTTGGATTCGTTTGAATCAATTCATGAACAATATACCCACGGTTTGCAAAGATTGTATTCCTTATAATTTATTGTTTTAAGTCCATGAACTACCGATTTGAGAAATAACTAGCTTGGGTACGCGTACGGGTATGCGTACCTTAGCTACCAGATTTGAGTTGGTTTTAGTTTCCAAACTCAGCATACTTTTCGAGTGAAAAAGTTCCGCCAGTACGCGTACGGTTACACGTACCTAAGGTGACTGGTTTTTTGAGTTCGTAAACTTCAAACTCAACAGAATTTCACGGACGTGAACTTCCGCCAGTACGCGTACAGGTACGCGTACCCAACCTGTCTCATTCACCAATACCGCATGCATACATATGCACGCACTTGGTTTCCGGCACATGTATTTATACACTAATGTGCGAACACATTATATCCTTACATCCATAGGTGGTTACATATTCTCAACTCTACATTTAAATCATTGAAACATTCTTCTATAATGTTATAACAGTCGTTAGACATAAAGAATCGACTATCGTCATCAAAGCTATTTTCAAGATTGAAACGTCATCATGACTTTCGTCACGGGTAAAGATGAAGATGGTTAAATCAAAAGCTTACCCACACGTATTTCGATAAAAAGATAGGCGAGTAAACTCGGCTCAAAATAGCAAATGTGTATGTATGAAAACTATCATACTTATACGACTTTTGTCTCAAGAGTAGGAGATAGAGTAGATAGACTTTTGAGTGACAAGATGAGTTCAAGTTTCCACATACCTTTTGGTCGGATGAATTTTCACCGGTTCCTTGAGTAGTTCTTCGTCTTTGCAAGATAATCGCCATGGAGTTTGGAGCTCAACTATTCCTAACTATCCTAGACCGAGACTTAGCGTGAGTCATGCTTGGGAATGGAGAGAGCCGTACATTAGCTATTTTCGCGATGGAGTAACTCCTGCTAATCAAAAGGATGCCATCAAGATGAAGCAAAAGGCGAAGCGATTCGTATTTCATGAAGGGATCCTGTATCACAAAAGTTTTGGAGGCAATATGTTACGGTGCCTAGCCGAATTAGAGATCCCAATTATGTTGAAAAAAATGAATGAAGGGGAACATCAAGGGAAGAGGAAATTGTTTCTCCAGATACACGAGAAATACTATTGGCCGGCCATGGAGGATGATGCAGCTGCATTTTTTCAAAGCTGCCACAAATGTCAAATTCATGGGAACCTCGTTCACGCACCTTCCGCCCCTTTACACTTGATAAGCAGTCCATGGCCCTTTTATAGCCGGGGACTTGACATTATTGGAAAGATCAATCCGCCTTCATCAAAGCAGCACGAGTACATCATAATCGCGACAGAATATGTTACCAAATGGGTTGAATCCATTCCTCTACGAGGGACTACAGGAGCAACGATTGCGGATTTTATCAAAGAGTACATCATTTGTCGGTTTGGCGTGCCTAAATATATCATCACCGATAACGGCACTCCCTTCACCAACAAACAAGTACGAGAGTTGCTTGAGGGATACAGAATTAAACAAGTCTTCTCCACCATTTATTACCCCCGGGGAAACAGACAAGCTGAGAGCACCAACAAAACACTAATTCGGATTCTCATTCGAACAGTGCATGACAATCCCAAAGAATGGCACGAACAACTACCGATGGCGCTATGGGCGTATCGAACAACACCTAGAAGTTCTATTGGAGTTTCTACATATTCGCTTGTTTACGCCGCAGACGCGATCCTCCCAGCAGAAATCAAGATCCCGTCAGCCAGGATTGCAGCAGCAAGTGGGATATATGGAATGAAGCTGAAGCGTTGAGCTCCAGGATCGCCGAGTTAGACACTCTAGATTCCAGAAGAGGTAAAGCATAGGAACGTGCTCAGGTGTGCAGAAATAGGATCTCCAGGGCATATGACAAGACTGTAAGGCCGCGTGTTTTTAAAGAAGGAGATTTGGTCTTAAAGACGGACAAGCACATTCAGCAATACATGTATGCACCAAAGTTCTCTCCAAAATGGGAAGGTCCTTATGTGATTACCAAGGCTTACAGTACCGGCTACTACAAGATCGTTAAGGTGGATGGAGGCAAGTTAGAAGCAGTCATCAATGGAAAATGGTTCAAGGCATATCATGCTTGATCATCATCCTACCATTGTCTCATGACATGGCAATACATGCATTCTTTTTTCATTACACATCTGAATTATCAATTTATTCAAAAATACATTAACGAAAAACTCCTTCCACCTACCAAAAAAATAATCAATGCAATTCATTTCTCAAAAGTGTTCAAAAAAAAAAAAGAGATGACGTGAGCGCCATTGACAATAAGAGAATGCAGCCTAGAATAGGTAATCCAACAGATTATAGTTCCTTGAGAGCATCATCTTCAACCTAGTTTGGTATCTCTCTGTCCTATTTTTCAAGTTTTGGATTGCCTGCTCCACCTTCTCTGATTCCGCAGCCAGAGCCTTCTCTTCCTCCAATATAGCTTTCGCAGCAGGAACTACATTCACGAGGATACCAGCTCGATCAACCTTGATAATGTCAAGACGCTTCCGCAACCATCCCACATTGAACTCCATGAATTCGCGGGTAAACACCATGTTCTCCCACTTTTCGAGGTTTGATTCAGTAACGTTGCGGATAGAGATATTCTCCATCTCAGCAGACATGGGAAGAAGGCAGTTTACCGTGGTAACCAAAGCAGATGAACAGTGTCGAACTACATTCCTGTTTGCAATATGGCCATACTGTTTCCATACTTTTGTGTATAAAGGAACAAACTCCTTCCGCACTAAGAATTCACCGACAGTTCGGTAACTGGAAGATAGACATTTCATGTGGATATCAAATGAAAGGCCTGCATTGGAATATTCATGAGATGAGATGCCCAGATCAGCATATTCAAGATCCGTGGGGGTAGGCGTGTTTGAGTTTGAAGGCGGGGAACTGTTTAAGTCGTCATCATCGATCATTGTCACACATGTTCCAGTAGGATATCCTTGTGAAAGGGGAGGTTTATTCACCTGATCATGAAGAACAAACAATTGTTCGGAAAAGTAAAATAAAGGAAAAAGTAGCATCGTTGAAATTAAGAGATGGCTCGGAATCATACCTCGGGTGCAAGTCGTGTACGTTTAGCAGAAGAACCTGGATGGTATGAAGAGAACGATCCATTGTTGTTCGACATGATGAAAAGATGGAGTTCCTGAAAAACGTTGTCACGAAAAGATAAATGGTGGTTCTATATCCTTGTGTGCACATATATATGGAGGAAACCCTAAAGGAAGACCAAATCGGCTGCAGCGAGGGTTATCCGATGAATAAGGATTCAACCTACCAAGTCGTGCTTTCTTCCAAACCCTAATCAAAGTTGGAAAGGTCGCTGGATATCTAAAAGGGAATGATTTGACCAGCTCCGGGACGTTTAAGGCATATAGTGATATTCATCTCTACGGTAAATATTTATTTATTTGCTTTAGCTTAATCGTTCTAATATTCGAACTGTCACCATCTAATGCCCACCCCGCAATAGTGCAACTATTACGTGCTAGGCAGGGGACTTAATGTTGATGGTGGATTTTAGTTCAGGGCTAAAATTGTAAAACCAGTATTTAATGTGTTGACATCCTGCAAAGGGTAAATCCGTTTGATAAGTGATGAATACCTCTTCACTTTATTTATTCGAAGCAATTCAATAAATATACAAAATTCACCCAGAATAGTGCATGTAGCAACAATCCCAAATATTCTGTGAATTTTAGCATTATTAATTAATACATGATTTGCCTAGTATTTCCTGTGTTGTTCCTAGCCGAACTCTCATTATTAGCATGGCATGACGACTGAATGTTCACTCTCAGCAGAGTGACATGAATCTCTAAGTGCCAATTTTGAGATATGTACGAAATACCCGTACAGGCTGCATCACTCTCTGACAAAGAGAATTTCGAATTGACGCGAAACAACTCGATCGAATGTATTTAATTTCCTTAAAGGAAATCTGGATTTTCCGTATCAGTCTCAGAAACAATCACGGCCACACAAGTTGACCGCATGATTTAACCAGCCTAAACGAACCCTACAGGAGCAGGCGATCACCGTGATGACCACCGGCGGGCCCGCTTATGCCCTAGCCGGTCTAACACACGCTATACTCCCAAACACCCGCCGAACGCCAACCTAAAATAGGATGGTCGTGTTTTTTTGGGAAAGGCTTGAACGAGCGAGACTGATTAGGTCAGTCTTAAAATCATCACGATCGTCCAACTTCGCCAACCTAGTTGGACGGCTTGGATCGCCCCGCGATTGATCAGTGAAGTGCTAATGCACAAATTGGCAGATCCACTTCTCACCTACCCGATCGGCTTTCTCACGGCAATGCAATGGAGCAATGAACGTTTGCTCGAAACATGGCTGGCGTGATGCTTTAAAAGATCGTGGAAATTTCACTAGTGTCTTAAAACGATCACAACCATCCAACTTAGCCAGCATAATTAGATGGCTTAGATCGCGCCTAGGACCATCAGGAAGGTGCACATATGTTCACCATCATCCCAATGTGGGCCCCACACGGTCGGTCCTCCCAAAGGGGAAGCGTGGCTTGCCAAACTGTTTGGCCAAAGTCACGCGTGCGTGACTGTTTAAAAACCCTAATTAGGGTTTACGGCGATGCATATCTGTCGCATTTCGATCGCGTCCATCCATCTTCGCCAGCCTAAACGGAGGGTGTAGATACAGATTCAAGAGGTCCCAAGGATGTCGATGTGATCATCGTGGGCCCACCTGTGCGTGTGACTGGCCGGCCTAAGCGAACCATGACCGAGCGCCTCGAAACGCATGCCCGAAGGTGGCATGTCACGCGGCTTCCAAATCCTTTGCGGCAATGGATTTCTGTCGCAAATCGATCACGACCACTCATCTTTGCCAGTCAATTTGAGTGGCCTAGATCAAGCCTTCATGGGACTGAGAGGTATAGACGTGCACAACAACGGACCGCATCCATGCGTGACCGATCGGTCCCACCAAAAGTAACGCCCATGCTTGAATTCGATCAATCCAAAGAGGGATGCTTGCGCACCTCTTAAAAACCCTATTCCATCAACGGTCGTAGATATATACCGTAAACCATCTCGTCCGTCCAACTTTTCCAGCTTGGATGGACAACCTAGGTTAAAAGCTAAACGACCAATGAAGCACCCCGGTGATCACCGTCCACCACTCTTCCACAGGGAGTGATCGACCAGGGGATGGCCCGCCCATGCGGCCTCCAAACGATCACTCGAAGATGGTTGGACGTGATGTTATTTTAAGACGCTTAATACGCGACTTATTCGGTTAAGCTTTAAAACAGCGATGCTTCATACATATTGATTGTTTTCGATGCATTACATGCATCGAGCATACACGATATTTCACGGATACCAACTCCTTAAATAACTTAACAACGTATGCTATTTCCTGCGTGGTTTCTACGATCCGCTCATTCGAGACATCAAGCATGTCACAAACTGGGGGATACATACTGGGTTATTGGTCTGGCGGTTTACAGCGTGCAGCGTGTAACGCGCCATTACAAGAACGTGTCGAGAAAAGGTGGACGGTTAATAGTGATGAGGGAAGTGGGCAAAGGTGTGATCGTGTGACAATCACCACTCCTACACGACCCCACTACTCCATCACTTCACCTCCTCCACTTCCTACGAGATGAGGGTTGCGCTCAATGACTTGTATAAATAGGTCCTTCACCTATTTCCAACACAAACGGAGAGAAACCAAGTGTTGTCATAGTATTCAGAAAACACCCAGAACTGATAGCTTTCATTGTGCAAGCCAGTTCATCATTCTGATACAAGTCATAAACAGCCAACACCTTCACAATCTCAACACCTTCTTCGCTTCCCTCCCTAAGATCAACTCCATCTCCTTCACTTTGTGACCGAAGAAAGTCTGGAACGGCCATTTCTTGGTTTAAGCCAGAATTGTATAGATTGATATCTCGAATCAAAAGCAATCCCGTGCAGTGCATTTGTTTAGGGTTTAGATTCGTTTCTCATCCACACACTCAAATTTACCAAAACCAGTAGAAACAGTTTTCACCCATAAACACCTTTTTAATCTCAGTCACGGACAATGACCAACCTACATCTATCAACACGTTCAAGCAAAAATTCTTTTATTTCATCATAGTACCGATTTTGCAGATTCTTACAGATTGAATAGTCGTAGTAGATCAGCAAGCTATCATTTGGTGGTATTCTTCAGTATCCAAATATGATAACTTGTAATTCAGATAACCAGACAAAGGATTTTATTGATTTCAACATAAAGCCTTTGTCGTACTCAACATAAATCTCTGGTTAACTTCTTGAGGTTGAAGAGCGGTTACCAAACAAATTAGTCCTTCACTGTTTGGAAGACGATCCAAATGATTTGAGTGCTTGAACTCTTCACAGCGGCTGAAGCAACTTAAGATCGTGGACTCTATCTTAGGATTCACGTGCCTTGGCCATATTGGTTGTAAGTGAAGGGACTGAGGAAACCAGGTAACTAGGGTTAGATTACTTGGTCTCAACTATACGAAGTTGGTAGTGTTCTTTGTCTATCGTCTTAATTATGAGAGTATTCAAAACTGGACTAGGTCTAGTTTTTTTTTTACATTTGAGATTTCCTCGTTAACAAAACCTTGTTGTGTGCTTTTACTTTACTTTCCGCATTATAATTGTTTAAGTTATAATTAAAGTAATTGCACTTGTACGTTAATCCAACACTTGGATTGATCCATATACCTATAGTTTAAAGTTCGGTTCCGGGTTTATACTAGATACCAAATGTATACCTTGTAGTTTGCTATCTTCTTGACAATCTTTGTCTATATTAAACCACACAAGGTATCATATTTATAGGTTGATATCGAAAAGATTGTGTTGTACTTAGTACCCTCGTCATTTTAAAGAGAGGATATTAAGAAGGGTTTTTTTTGAAGAACATTGTGGTATCCATTTTTTTTAGTTAATTAAAGAAGACGAAGGAGAAGGAGGGAAGCAGGAGTACTTTTATGAAAAGATGATATCCCCAAGTGTATCCTTTTCAACCTCCTCCTCTTTTTCTTCTGGTCTTTCCCCATCACTTTTACAATTCTCAAGATATAAATATTAGCGCTTGACATTTGCAATTGATTCAGGTTTTGAGGGGCTATCAAATTAAAATGATTTATGTTTTTCTTCTTAGTTTTTATTAGGGTGAAGTGCAGTATTGACATTTTATCTCAAAAAATGTCACCTTAGCCAAAATCCCGCTCCATATAACCGTGAGTATTCCCCAATTTATGAGAGTATCACCCAATTATGCCACCTAAATCAATTAGTAAAAAAAGGTCCAAATTTATGTTCGCCGTAGGTCTTGTATATGTCAAGGACGACATGTTTATTGTCCTCCATGTCGTCCTCATCTTGAGAAGTTAGATTGAGTCTGGGGTAATTCTAACTAGACTGTAGCTCGTTAAAACCAATATAGTCAATATCAGATTTTGGTTTGTCTCGGGGACCTATACACTGGTATATATCTGTATCAGAGAGGTTGTTATTGACATATGGGCAAAATTTCGGTTCCAAATTTTATATATATAATTATTATATCAAATATTTTTCACATATAACACCTATTAAGATATAAAATTAGTACTCATTTTTCTAAAATACCACCAGAAACCCGATAGTATTTGTATGAAAAAGATGAAACCCACACACAAAATCAAAAGTACAAAGCACAAACCTAAGATAGTTGTTGATTTTGATGTAAATTTTAAGAATCGCAAAGCTCAAATCCGAGAAATCACAATCATATCATCCATTAGTGAACATGAAACAATGAAACATGAAATTAAGATGAAACCCATAAAACATGATAAACAATTGGAAATTCTAGAATAAAAAAATTATCTTATTTTTTTAGTTAGTCCCATCATCCTAGTATCGACCATCTCGGTCATCGGGGCTACCTCGTGTCGGTCCATCTCGGTCGAGATTATCGGCCAAGTCTCGTCTCGGGTGAGTGCTCACACCGTGGTATCCGCCATATCTGGGCGGAGGCTAAATTGGTTGAAACAAGCTAACTGCCGTAGTGTTCGCCGATTCGAATCGTCCGTCCAGCAGCACTGCAGACGCAAACCTCAACATGGGGAGATAAAGCATATGCCAAATATCCGTTCTTATCCACTTGGTATTTGCGTGGCAGTATTTCAACATCTCGAATGTACAACATTCGCCACGTGTAAGCAACCCACTGTATTAATAATTAAAAATCAAGGCTAATAAATAAATTAGAAACAGGGGGTGATTATATGGTTTTAGATCTTTCATTTTCTCGCTTCAAAAATCAAAAATTCTCAAAACACTTTCACCACCAAAACCAAAGCCGCCAATCAGAATCAAAACCATAAACCACCTCAACTCAAATGTTGTCCCCGTTGTGTTTATGTTTATATAAGAAAAGAATTCGACTTTTCCCTTATCCATTATAACAGCACAATACACTTTTGCCGAATTTCATTTTCCACTTGTTATTACTAAACCGAGCTCTTATTTAGGTGCCAGTATGGCTGATATGGAAGTACAAGAACGTAAGATAGTTGTTGCAATTGATGAAGGAGATGAAAGTATATATGCATTAACATGGGCAATCAAGAATGTTGTCTCACAAAATTCCAATGATACCGTCATTCTTCTCTATGCAAAACCACCTTTGAAAATTTATTCTACTCTTGATGGATCAGGTAATAAACGATTTTTCAGTTCAGATCCAATTTTGCCTGTAAGTATGACCGTACGTTTTGTTATTGCAGGGTATTTGTTTTCATCTGATGTTATTATGTCAATGGAGAAGTATAGCAAGGAAGTTGCTGATTCTGTAATTGAGAAAGCTAAAAGGGTTTGCGAAGATCTTCAAAATGTATGTCATTTGAATTGTTGATTTTGAGTAAAATGGTGATTTTTTGTATTTTTCAAGTTGTCTGACGGAATGCTTGATTTGTCGCGCAGGTGAAAGTGGAGGCAAGGATTGAGAAAGGTGATGCTAGAGATGTGATTTGCGATGCAGTTGAGAAGATTGGTGCTGATATGTTAGTCATGGGGACTCATGGCTATGGCATGATCAAGAGGTGAGAATCTTATCTCGTACTCTTAATTTAGTCCCATCCTTGAACTATAAGAGGGTATCTATCTAACTGATCAAAATGGTTGTCCGACAGGGCTTTTCTTGGAAGTGTAAATACTCATTGTGCACAAAATGTCAAGTGCCCTGTTTTGATTGTGAAGAAGCCCAAATCAGAGGTTGGCAGCAAATCATCCTAGGTTTTGTCTATTCGAGTTTTTGTAACTTTTTATTATAGTTGTTCCTTGTTTGTAACTGAGTGATGTGTAGTTTAACTGTCTGTTCTGTAATTGTAAGTTTGTAACATAAGAATGTCGTCGTACTGTCTATGGAATGGTGCATTTTGAACTTGTCAAAGTCTGTATCCGTTAATACTAAGATGATAAGACAATGTGGCGAAAATGTGGATGCAAAAACCATTTAGTTGGCTTCGTTGTGACGCTGCTATACAAAAGATGCTTGAGAAAAATATTTTCCAAATGAAATTGTGTACACCTTTCTTTTCTATGTAATTTCCACGGCAGATGGGTGTTCTCTATCTGGTGAGCTGGGTTCTGCGGAGGACAAACCTTGATCTAATTGAGACATAACATCTGGAGAACAACAAATAATAGCAGGGAAATTTGTTTGTTGCTGATCACGGTATGTACTGTTGTTATTCCCTGTCACATCACTTAAGTCTACGGATAATGCTGGCGTAATTGGTTTGATATTCTTCTGTTTCTTCTTATCAAATTCCTTGCACAATGAGCGGAGCTTTTGCCTAACCGGTAATTGTGAAGCTAAAATGTTTTTATTTTCACGGAGAAAAATGATTACGAATATCAAGAAAGCCGAAATTGAAGTGAAACCTGCAATAAAAAATAAGCCTAGAAAACTATCAAGCGACAAACTGTCCGAATTAAGATTTGTACCCCGTCTCTGTTCGAGACAGTCAACCCTGATTCCCAAACCCCCTCCTCAATTGCTATCATTTTGTCTCCCTCTGTTACACTTAAGATTGCTCGTGAAATGTCTGGTACTAGAGGAGACCCCTTTGGAAATGCCTGCAGCAAGACAAAACAAGATAGCGCATTAGTTATACAGAAGTTTGCTTGAAAAGAGAAAACAGTGGTTAGCTAGCAGTGTTGCCAGAGAGAGACTGCTCACAAAACCAAAGCCGGCAGTCTTGTAGGTCGGTCCGATGATGGTGTATTTACTGGTGCAATACTTGGCCATGAAGAGCTTTATGTAAGGAATTTCATCGACAATGGCAGAAACACCACCATTTCGACTACCTTTATCTAAGGCATCCCGATATTCTTCGGCATTGTTATATGCCTTGAGCCTCTGAGGGTCAAAATTTAAGCTCTCCATAGGGCCAGCAACAAAAGAACCACTTTGATATCCTACGTAGTCTCCATTCTTGATGAGATCTTTAATGTCTGTTACAGTTGGTTGAAGCTGTTGTACTGTCAACAGAGAAGTTAAACGTGTAGCTTGATGTAATAATGAGCACAACAAATAGCCATATAATCATCACAAATCTTGATAAGTTGCTCATTACTTTCTCCTCTGCAGCAGCAGGAAAGGAAAAAAAAAACAAAAAAAACATCGACACAACAATTGATTAGTTCATTGCAAGTGTGCCAAAATATTCATTTGCTGCGCTAGAAGCAAAAGGACCAAGGGAATTACTCTGAGCGAACACGAGCGTGGAGAAAGAGAAATAAAATACGGTGCCAATTTGTTCTGAAGGTTGCCCTCTGAAATCATTATTTATTCGATGTTCAAGAACCCATATTACCAAACCAGTTAAGATGAAAAGTGCTCCAATTGTTAGCCAAAGATCCCTTGTCAAAGGCTTCAAAAATATCCAGGCGTTCTTCTTGGCATCATCCTTGATTGGTACTACCATCGCCACCCCAGACTCCGAAAATGGCAACGGGAAGTCTACATACAACGATCTGTTTGCAACAATTGCTGTATCTCCTACAACAGCATCTTTAATCTGCTTTTACCACATACATATACTGTTATATCCAACGGCCATGCATATAGAGTTTAGCTATCTGACGATATTCGACTGAGAGATGCATAGAGATTTTAGCAGATTAATTACCTGGAGATACACTTCATAGACCATGTCATTGTAATCTGATGATGAATTCTCACGGGACTTCTCATACGGAACAAACTCATAAGGAACTGAGTATGGCAATGAATCCATCACTTCCTTGAGCACATCAATTACAAAACCAGTAACTTTTGGCTCGGAGTTGGCATTTCTCTCTACCTTTAAAAATTCAGTAAAGCCTTGTTTCACTGGGACCCCGATCCTTAACTTCTTCTCGCTTGTAGGAATCTCCCAACCTTTTGGCATTTCAGTGGATTCACCAGGCCAGATAGTGGCTCGAAGGTTGTCCATGGAATTTGAGTTCTTTTTCGTATCTATCGACTCTAAAGTTTGAGAAAGCCCATTAGTTGGTGTCCAAAATCCAATGACTCTTGCTGCACTGCCAATAACATTTACAATTTGAAAAGCTGACGATTGTAGTTGCCCGTCTATAAGCTTGAATTCTCCACTCAATCCTGTAAAACTAGTCCCCAGAATTGCTTTGCGGAACTCTGGACCCAATTGAGAAACTCCAATTTTCTCCAGGTCAGTCGATTTCTCTCCCGTCTTTAGCATTTTAAATCCACTGCTTCTATTATACGGATACACTTCCTCAGCTGCCATTGCTAGTGCTCGGATGCTATCATATGCCCACAGTCCAAAAATACTTAGCTGGTCACTTCCATTGGCATCTTGATGATCCAAAAGAAATTTTCGTCTCCATCTAGTTGTAAAATTTTCAAGTTCTCTGGATCGTGGAACGTAAGGCTTTACACCTAATACTCCTTGCATCGACTCAATTACTGAGGAATTCATTGAAGTTAATAATTCTGTCAGACCATTTGTTATAATCCAGGCATACCCTTTTCTCATCATTCCAACTTCCTTAATCTTCATGAAGAGGCGAGAACCAAGTGTGCATGAAACATGCACCACAAAAACTCTAGTCTGCATGCTCATCAGCTTGTATAATTCTCCACTGATTTGTTCATCAGTAGCGGCAGAAGAAATAACGCTTCGGTAGGGGACCCTGGCATTATCTTCTTGAATAGCATCTACTATATACGGCAATGAATCCTTTCCGTAGTCGGAATTTTCATACATAATTACTACTTCTCTCCATCCACAAGCCTTTATCATGTCCCCAATTGCTTTAACTTGACATGAATCGTTGAGTGCAGTTCGGACGAAAAAAGGAGTCTTAGCATAGGACAGTTCAGGACTCGTAGCTGAAAAGGATACCACAGGGACTTGAGATTTGGTTCCAACGTTTGCTACAAACTCTGCTTGGAAAGATTTTTGCAGTCCTAGTAAGGCTTTCACTTGAACATTTTGGAGCAAATCTATAGCTGTAGACATGCAAATGATATCCTGGTTCAGTAATAAGTACTTTAGGTAATAACCGCACGTATGACTACAAAATAGCTAGCAGAATAAAATTGAGAAAAGAAAGAGTTGTTTACCTGAAGAAGCTGCCTCGATGATATCTTTTTTAGAATCTCTGGTGTGAAGAACCAACCTTGTTTTGTAGTTAGGATTTGAAGAATAGAAGTCAGAGATAGCCATTAAGACACAACTTTGGCCCACCTTCCCAACCCATGTATCCAAATCAAGAATTAGTCCTACATCAACAGTTGTGATCCTCGTCGCTTAGCTGCTGTTTTGTGCATACACCAATGTTGATTCTCTTGGCAGACACAACAAAGAGATGAACAAGATGAGAAAGAACTGCAGTAGTATAGACAAAGGATAAAGTCTGCTGGTTATTGTTGTGTTTTTCATCTTCCAATAAAATGGGTTTTGCCCAAGTCTCTAAAATCACTCTCTATAACTTATGCATTTGAATGGATAGAGAAATGCTGAATATAAAACTTTTTTACTTTCTAAAACAATTCGATTGTTGACAAGTCAGACGTAATCAACTGAAATACCAACTTCAAAAATAGCAATGTGGTTGACCTTTCTCTTCAATTTTATGACTTTATTTTATTCGTTTGAAAGGAATTTTATTATGAGTTTAAAAAGTGTTAGATTAATGAGCTTCCTATGATTTGTTCACTAATCCACACTTACACTGGTGCTCAACCATAGATTATATACTGTTGAATATTCTAACAATAGATTAGAAACTGTTGCGTGGTGCTGCTGCCAAGTACTTGGCAAAGGGTCGTACATAGACCAAGGAAAGTATTTGGCTAGATAAAAATTGTCTTATTATCTTGATTTTTGCCAAGTCCACCACACCTGCAGTGTCCCTACGCCTTACGTGATAGCCAGGGCCTTCTTCAATTCCCTTAGTAACGAACTCTTGAAGTTTTCTCAACTTTGACTTCCAGCTACCAATAACCTTATCATCATTTAGACATTTCTTTTGGTCAAAGTAAAAGGGCTGCAAGATACAGCAGAAGTAGTGAACGAGTTAGAGTTTAGAGTTTAAGGTCAGTACCTGTATATCTTTTCACACAGTGGTCTCTTGTATGAGTCATGCGACTGTAAGGAAACAACACAGCCCAGACCATCAAAAATACAAAGACCCTATGATAATTCTCAGGACAGTTTAGTTTAGGACACTAACTCCTCCACAACGGAGAAGATTGAACTATCATGTCTGACTGCTTCACTGACTTACCCGAGTACAAGAGGCTATTACATTCTATCTCAATAGCAGATAATACATACCTCAGTTATATATGACCAACGGGGCAACACCACTCAGATAAGCACCCACTTTTCTAATCAGACATTCCGTACGATTAGATTCAGTCACATACAGGTTTAGCCAAAGTAAGTTTTTGAGCTGCTCCACAGAGAAACAATCAAATAAGGGCATTGCTTGGTGAAAAAATTCTTTGCCGCAATATTCAAAGAAACTTTTGGGCTTTCTCAACATCTTTTCTTTCAAGAAAACCCTTAATAATGGTTTCATAGGTTACGGCATTTGGCATGCAACCATTCCTTTCCATTTCAAAAATCAATTTCTCGGCCTCCAGTAAATTACCTTCTCCGCACATGCCACTGATCATTATGGTATATGTTCTAACATTGGGGACTAATCCTTGATTTGGGATTTCATGGAACAATTTCTTTGCATCTTCATCTTTTCCCGCCTTGAACAAGCCATCAATAACTAAACCATAAGTCTGAATATCAGCTTTACACCCCTTAAGTTTCATAGACTGGAATAACTCTATCGCCTCATCAATATGTCCATTCTTGCAAAGGCCATCCAACATGGCATTATATGTAACTATGTTTGGAGATGCACCAGTTGATTGCATCTCAAGTAGCAGGCTTCGTGCAATTGTAACTTTTTTGGCGCGGCATAGTCCATCCAGCAGAGTATTGTAAGTAACTTGAGTTGGCTTTATTCTCTTTTGCTTCATTTTCTCGAACAGCTGCAGAGCATCATCCACCTTAACTTCTTGCAATACCCATTAATCAACACATTGAAACTGTATAAATCATGCTCAAGACCCTTATCAACCATTGAATCAAACAGTTTCCGTGCTTCCTCTATCTTACCTGCCGAACACAAACCATCTATTATCGAGTTATAAGTAATTACATCAGGCTCCTTGCCTAATTTAATCATTTCCTCAAACAACCGTTTTGCTTCTTCCATCTCCCCTTGTTTATACATAGAAACTATTAGTATATTATAGGTAGATACTTCGGAAGAAACACCGCTTGTAGTCATTTTATCAAACAGTTGAAGCGCAGAACGGTTCATTCCTTGCACACAAACCCCTTTAACCAGATTATTGAATGTTATAATATTAGGATGATATCCCCTCTTAAGAATTTCTCCAAACAAACAGAACCCATAATTGACTCCACTTAACTGGCAACAAGAATTTATCAAAATGTTAACTGTGAATATAGTGGGTTGAATACCAATTAGAGCTGGTAAACGGGCGGGACGGGTCTGGCTTGTGACCAACCCGCGGGTTACGGGTTAATACAAGCCTGAGCTCGCGGGTTGAAATTCTTCACGGGTGGTCATTTATCCCACTCGTGCCCGTCCCGGGTAAAGCTCGCGGGTTCATGGGTGCTCACGGGTTACCTGGTTTTTGTTGAGTCAACTCGCCAGAAATCGATTTCTGGGCTATTTCCTTCCACATTCAGGCCATCTAAAGTTCCTTTCCTACAAGCTACAACCTAGTATCTAACATTCATCCAATTCATTTGGTATATCAATTCAAAACAAAAACTCAAAATTGCAAAACTAAACAAATTAGTCTTCTTAAAGAAACACAGACACAGATACTATCATAGTATCATACATTCATACTAGTCATTAGTAGTTTACTTTAGTACTTAAGTACTTTAGTTACAGTTACACAGTACTTCATCAGTTCATGATGATAATTGATAAATAATGAAAATAAACTTCCGAGACCGAGACTGTAGATACCATTGTTTCTAATTTGTATCACCAAGTGCGACAATATTAATAACCACTTCCTGCACAAAATATATATTGTGTGGTTAATCAAAAAAAGTGTTAACTATCAAAAAAACATCTCCAATCTCTTTTCTATGCAATATTTGGAGATACTGGTAAGTGATAAATAACTGTCTGTCCAAAAAACATTCTCATATTCCATGTTTATCTTTGAGTTGCTCCAACTATTCAATATGAATCTGTAATTTCAAGAAAATATAAACCAAACAAAAAAAAGATTCAAGTCAAAAACATGGAATTTGCATAATTACCCCGCTTTATATTGAAGAAGTACGCATACTAACTAGACGCATAAGAACTTACTTCCTCCACATCCTCCACTGCGCCAGGTTCAAATCCTAATATATCTTCTTCAACGATCACATTGTCCTCATCCATATCTTCTTTTCCTATATGGATCATAATAAAACAACCAATGTTATAGATAAGATTTAGACACTCAACTAAATAAAATATTATTGATTTACTTACCAATTCCATATTCCCAATCACGAGTTGTTATTAACGCCTCAGCATTTTCAGGTAATAAGGAACTGCGAAATCGATCAATCACCCTTCCTCCAATGCTAAATTCAGACTCCGATGCGACGGTTGAAATAATAATTGACAAAATATCCCCTGCCATTCTTAAAAGTACTGGATATTGTTGTTCATGGTTCTTCCAATAGTTTAGGATGTCTAGTGAATTTAGACAACCTTTGTACGTCTCGCCAAGATATTCATCTAACTCTGACAAGTCAGTTAATACATTACCACCACGTTCCTGTGTTGCAACATATTCCTGTTGACAATACCCTTAAAGTCAGTAACTTTAAAAAGAAAAACTCCACCACCTAGTTCTAACCGAAGCCCGGTAAAGGAATTCATACACTCATACACACTAGATATCAAGACACAGAATCCCAAACAATCCAACAACCAATTCTTGGGTACATTCCTCATTCTATCATAAGTAATTATAATGACAAATAAACGATATATGGCATGCTCAGAGTTTACATTGACATATTAAATCTGGGTTCAAAGTTATCATCTTGTATTAAACATATATAGCATCAGAATCAGGCATCATTGAAAGATCAAACCACATAAATACTTAACATAGATTCCAATTGTGAATTATCAAGAGATACTAACAAAGTTATCATCTTTCTATCGTAGGAATTACAAAGTTATCATCTTGTATTAAAAAAAAAAGAACATGTTTTGCAGACTTATACCAATCATGAAGAACTAAAATGAATCAAACTGAACATAAAAGTTGAAATTACCTGAAAAAAATCACTCCCTTCTTGGGCAGCAAAATTCCCACCATTTTGAACACTCAAATTTTGAGCTGCACAACTGTTGGAAGCTCTTGAACTTGACAAGGTGTAATACTCATTAAAAAGTGCTTTTATATTACTATGCACTTTATTAACTTGACATTCTAATTCTCTCTCATCAGGATACAACTTGGAGTAAGTAAATTTCACAAAATTCATTTTCGATCTAGGATCTAACACAACTGCCATAGCCAATATAGGACTCAACTCCTTCCAGTAACTATCAAATTTTGCTTGCATCTCTTTTACCATGTTCCTAATGAATTCAATATTACTTATGCTCTCTTTCTTTAGTAACACCTGAACTTGACAAATTCTTTCAAAATACAGATTGGAAGTAGGATACTTACTACCAGAAAAAACCTTTGTGAGTTCATGAAACACCTTGAGAAACTTTGTGACTACTTCAATTTGTTCCCATTCTTCATTAGTTGGACAGTCTTCATAGTCTGAATCCACCAACTTCAAATGAGAGAAAACTGGCTTATACAAGATACAACTGTCTAACATAAGATAAGTTGAATTCCACCTGCATAAAACAAACATTCAGTGAGTATCTAAAAAAACATTAATACAAATTATACAATTCTCCAACTTTATAATTTATAACAGGATAGAAGTGGAATCCCACCTTGTCTTTACGTCTTGCCGAATACCCTTTTTCAGACCAGACATTCCTAAAGTTTCAACAATGTCCAAGAACTTTTGTTTTCTTACTTGGGACTTTTTAAGGGACTTCACTGACGCTCGAATCTTAAGCACGGATGGATCAATCTTCGTAAGTCCTTCTTTTACAATAAGAGCTAAGATATGAGCACAACAACGCACATGAAAGTATTTTCCATCGTTCAACAAGATCTTCTTTGCAACAAGTCTACTCTTCATAATTCCAGCACAAGCTCCGTTATTTGCAGCATTATCCAAGGTGATGTTGGATACCTTGTCTTCAATTCCCCAATCTTCTATCATTGCAAATAACTTAGAAGAAAGGTGTTCACCTGTTTGAGGTAGTAGAAAGGGGAATAAGTTAACATGAAATTATATTTAAGATAATAAAGAAATAAAATTAAGTGCTTTACCTGTATGAGGTGGTGGAAGGGGAGAGAAATTCAGAAGCTTCTTTTGCAATACCCAATCTTTATCAAGATAGTGCGCAGTTAAGCTTATATATCCAGTAGTTGTTACAGAAGTCCACATGTCTGATGTTAGACATATCCTACCTGTAAGGGTAAGTCATACACATTATAAAAGTATAAACAAATCATATGGGTCATTAGGATTTGAAATTTTGAATCATACCTGGAGCAAGTTTCAATCTGTTGCGAATAACTTCTTTTTGTTCTTTATGTTTCTTTACCACATCGGCTTTCCCAGTATTCCTTGATATTGGTTTAAAGTCATCATTTAAATAAGCACATATATCCCTAAAATCTTTCCACTCCACCAAAGCAAATGGAACATTTCTTGCAATGAGTAAAGCTGAGAACAAATCCCGTAATTTCATTTGATCAACCTTGCGTACACGGGTAGACAGCTGGCTATTTTGTGAAGCTAATATCATCTGCCCTACGTCCATAGACTGACGTTTAATGCACTTATGCCTTTTCATGGCTGAGGTTCCACCTCTTTGGCTTTCATATTTATATCCTACATTACAAGCCTTGCACACCCCCTTCGTTGTACCATCCTTATACTTAACGAGTTTAAAAAATTCCCAAACTTCGGATCTAAGTCTATTTTTCTTTCCACATGCAACTTGTTCAGGTGCACAACCAACAGTTGGATCCTCATTCACAGAATCTAGCATCTCAACATCATCATCTTCATCATCAGCACTCATAACATCGTTGTAATGGTCTGGTTCTGGTAACTCTTGTTCTTGACATCCTGAAATGGATGGAGCGGCCACAAAGAACAAGTCAAAGAGTCATTCAGAAACATGAAAATTACATAAACAGAAATTGAAAAAATGCATATACATCCAACAAAACTATTATAGTACATGCATTTTCAAGTCACCCAAAACAATAGCATCTAACAAAACAAACAACTCAAACAAATCCCCTAAATCTCTGTAAAGAACATAAAAAATCTCAAGACCCACAGGCCACAACAGTAAGAAATTTAATTCAGTTAAAACTGTCATTCCATGTTTCAACAAGAATTCATGTGATAAAAAAAAAGATGGAGACACCAATAAGCAGTAACAGTGTAAGACTAAGAGTCTAAGACCCTGACTTAAATCAAGAATTGCATTATATGAAACAACATCTGGTCTGCAATTCCATTTCAACATCTGGTCTGCAATTCCAAATAACACTTTAGTTTTGATAATGATCCCAATTCCCAATACATGATTAAATGTAACATAAGATGGTAAAAACTAATTGATCAACTAAAAACTTAACCAATAAACCAAACCACATGCATGTTAATATTCTTAAGGATTTCAACTAAAAACTTAACTATCCACAAATTAGACGAAATTGTGAATACCCATTGATTGGCTCACAGAAATCAAATCACCAAATCAACTAAAGCCTTTAAACCAAGCAAAACTAATGAGTAATAAAAAATTAAAGATTAAGAAAAAACCCTTTTTTTGTGGTAAGAACTGAAACATCATGAAATTAAGAAAATTAAAGATTACCTATCTTCACAGAATCACAATCACAAGTTCACAACAATACTAAGAATATTAAAGATTTGTTGGGATTCCTATGTAAAACCCTAGATTCCTAGAAGAAGAAAATAAAGAAGAAAACAAAAATTAAAATCTGATTACCTGCTAGCCTTGAATCTTTAGATCAAATTAACTGCCTTTGATGTTCAGTTGTTCTGTGCGTCAGGACTCAGGAGACTCTCTCTGAGTCAGGGAAGAAGAAAAAAAGAGGAAGAACCGAAGAAGAAAGATAGGAAAGCTTAGGGTTTTCCCGTTTTATACGATGGAGATTTGGATGACACGTAACAAGCTACGTGTTTCAGTTTCAGCAGGGTATAAAATTACGGGTTACGGGCCAGATCGCGAGTTTCATGGTACGGGCCGAGTTAACCCGTTTCTTCACAAGCCACTAATTGTACAACCCGCGCCCGTCTTGTTTAGTTACCAGCCGGGACGGGTGCGGGTTTTCACGGGACGGGACGGGCCAACCCGCGGGTTTTGGCTTGGTTTGCCAGCTCTAATACCAATCCATTTCATCTTGTCATACAGTGGAAAAACAGAAGAATGACATCTAAGTTTTGAGATTGAAATGAATAGATGGTTGAATGTTTCAATAGATGGCAAGGGATTCAGTGAAACCAATTTATCAAAGTATCCTAATGCTTCATCAAGTTTCTTGATTTGACCAGGTATGGACTGATTGAGTACTTTTACTTCAAAGAGTTTTCTTTTTTCTTTTTTTCATAAATTCAAATTTACCTGATGGTGAAACATAACTTCTTCTTCTGCTGTTAAATTCAAGTTTACCTGATGGTGAAACATAACTTCTTCTTCTGATTCTAGTTGTGATTAGAATCAAAGGAGGAGGCTGCTGGACTGTATTAACATTATTGTTGTGCTCGAGGAACGGAGGTTTAGCAAGTGATGAGTGACTGGATGTTATCCTTCTGATGAGGAGGTGATTCATTGGTTTTCTTTAGTGGAATGAAGAAGATTGGATTAAGATTCACTTCTTCACGATAATCACTGTTTGTGATTGTATAAATGATTCACTGGAAAACCCTAAATCCCAAACATAGCGATTTTGGCTAGAGGTATCAACGTGTCCGATATCTGACAAGTGTCCGGGACTCCGGCGGATATTTGTACTTTGAACTCTTTTCACCCAGCGGTCTCTTATACGCATTGCTCCAGTTTTTCTGTCCAAGGCATACTCGCGCTAGTCGATTGTTATTGGGGAACATTATCGAGGGATGGAAAATAGACTTGAACTCATTTATTTTCAAGCTTAGTATAGGGGCGGCATGATTTATTAGAGGGACGGCATTCTAATAGGACAAAAAGGGTCATTACATGATCATTCAAGGTGTCCCTTATAAAAAAAATTGGAAATGACAAATTAATCCTCATTATTGATAACCTAATTTAGTGATGATAATCAAGTTTAGTGTTAATGATTAATTTCACTTATATTAACTCAAAATCAAAATAAAATTAGATTTATAGAGTTCAAAAAAAAATCAGAGGAGAAGAAAAAGAAAAACTTTTGTGATATTTGTGAAACCCTAGATTTTGATTCACTCAACCAAAATGAGTGATTCCAGTGACCCGGTATACTTCTAAATTAGTTCCCATTAGCTTTTTCTCGCTCGAAATTATCTAAAGTACGTAACAAAATCAAAACTTTTAAATTTTCAGAAGAACTTACGGTTGCAATTTTGCACGTGACCAACCGTGACTCTTAGTTACGGTTCGTAAGTTATCGAATACCAACCGTAACTGGTTAAATTTGGGGAAGATCCAATCGTAAAACCAGTTACGGTTGGTAATTAAATTTGGACAACAACCGTAACTAAATTACGGTAGGTAACTAATGAATCGAGACCAACCGTAACTACCGTACGGTTGGTGTGTCAACTTAACTTTTGAACCGTAAATCATTATTTGATAAATTCTTAAGACACAGGATTATTTACAATTGGTATGGTTGTTTGAGTAACAAACCATAACACAATTACGGTTGATAAATATGATACAAATACAAACCGTAACTGAACATATTTCTCAAAACTAAGAACTTACAGTTGGTATTTGAGTTAAAACCAACCGTAACATCAACCCAATCTACAGTTACGGTTCGTATTTGAGTTATTACCAACCGTAACTCACATGCAACCAGAAATTTCAATTTCAATTTTCATACAAAACCCTAATTTTTGATACAAATTTAACTTAAATCCAACACGATAAACTAAACCCTAACTGGGTTTTTCCAAACATTTTTCAAATCGCCGATTAATCGAAGACGATGAAATTTTCAGTTTTAATGGAGGAGAAGAGAAGATGGAGAAGGTGATGAAAAAAAACTGATTTGATTTTTTCTGATTCATTAGGTTTAAAAAAATTGATTTGATTTTGGTTGATTTAAGGTGAAAAGGGTAATCTAGTCAATTTACATCCCCTTTAGGACATCTCCTAACCAACTAAAGGGACATTACTATCACAATGCCACCCCTCTAATAAACTATGCCGCCCCTACAATAAGCTTTTTATTCTTTTTTTGATGTTCCCATATCTGGAGTAGGGTGTTACAATCATGTTTAAGTGTTTTAATCAGTAGTTAATCACAAAACGGGTCAACGAAACAGTAATTCCTGGGCGAAAAAGACATGTAAAGGAGAAAGATGGTATCTCTTCTCCGAACGTTACGGAGCTTCCAGAAAATGGCGATCTCCGTTATAGAACTCAGCCTTCTACTGGTGTCAATGATGAGTGCTAAAAAGTGCATATTTTTATATATTTTTCTTGGCATTTAACTCATCTTTTGTGCATTAATTCTACATTTTATCCCATATTCTGTATTTTCATTGTTTTCAAGAATAAATATTTTTCTTACTTAATTTTGCATTTTTAGGTAATAAATAAAGTCTGGATGACTTGCGGAGCGGAAAAGAGCAGAAAAGTAGTGAAAAGCCGGAAGAAATTACGCAAGGAAGCCGCAAAGAATGGAGCGCACGTCCAAAAAGCTAGGAATGGGCTCAAGAAGGAAGAATTGTTCTTAAAGAAGATATGGGCTTGGCATACCCAAGGCCCAAAACCCTTACCCAAACCCATTTTCTATATCCATACCCGCTTCCATTCTCATCCGTTAGATGGGATTACATCGAAATCCTACGGTCGCTTCTTCGTAGATCATCAAAATCTGAAGTCTCTGACAAACACCACAGCACCTAAATTCCAAGCCTTCAGATTAGATTGTAGTTGAATCCAACGATCGCTTCTTTGCCTGCGCATCAAACCCAGATACTTCCGCTTAACACTACAACACCTAACTCCATCTGATGTCGTCAATTTTGTTGTATCTCATAATCCAACGGTCACCACATACCTCTCCATCGTAGCCGTTCGATTCAATCTATATGGGATCATCCAACGCTCTTTACTTGTTGTTCATCAAAGTTCTCTACACCCGCTCAACACCCGAGTACCCAGAACCCTATACCCTAAACCAAACAGCACCTAATCTCTTCTCCATCGACTCCATCTTCCCTCACCTCCGTCTGCAACAGCCTCACCTCCACCACCTTCTCCCTGCCGCGCCACCAAACGCCCTGCCACAACCACCTCGAGCTCACACACTGCCACCCTATCATCCTACACGCGATTGATAGCTTCCCCCATCCTTCTAGCCCTTTATCCCATCAACTTATTACCTAACCTAAACCCTAGGTTATGGGTTGATGGATTAACGTGTGCTAGAGAGAAATTGAAGGCATGGAGAGGTAGAGGAGGACAAATAGAAGCATGGGTCGACATCAAACTGGAGTGGTTGTGTCAAATTGGGTGAGTAATCCCTAACCCTAGCCTCAACTGTTTTGGGGGGGGGGGAGTTTGGGGAAAAATGTGTAGAACTATAAATTGAGCGCTGGGGTGTTGAAGAAAACTGTTCTTGGACTAGCCAAGTTACCAATTAGGTTTAATTTTAGTTTGTAAAATTCTAATTTCAATTTCATAAACAGTTAGGGTTCTGTTAATTTAGGGTTCTTCATTTGCTGCCACTGTCCAAATTTCAATTCCATACTTTATTGTTTAATTCCATGTTTAGGTTAGTTTTAATTTCAAATTCAGTTAATTTCAATTTTCAATTTTATTCTTAGTGTTTGCTGTTAATTGTCTGTGTTACTGTTAATTTTATTTTGTAAATTTTGTTAATGTTTCATTGTTTAATCTATGTTAGGATAGTTTAATTAGAATGTTGCACTGTTTAATTTCACTGTAAATGCTCCTGATTTGTGTATGTTACTATGTTATCTCTGTCTTGTTTACTGTTTTGTGTGAATGTTAGGCTAAAGCCTGTGAAGCATTGGATTGATTGAGCAGTGGGGAGAAACTAGTGCTCACTAGTGACTGTGAGCAAGCTGGTTCTCTTCCCACTCTAGTAGTATGCCTAGGCTCACCTTCACCATTTCACCTTCACCATCTCCCCTGCCCTTGGCTTAGGCCTTGGTTCCATTGTTCTCTGCTTGTAGTTTCATTGTACTGTCACATTTACTTCACTATTACCTTGTGTTTATTGTTTTATCATCCATTGCCTCATTATTTCACTACTATCTTCATCACTTTCACAATCTTTTGTCACTGCTTTGTTTAGTGCACTGTTGTTTAGTTCTTTGCTGTTTAGTCATTGTCTTGTTTAATTTTCTTCATTGTCTTTGCCTTAGGCTAACTGCCTTTGTATTATTGCCTCACTGCCTTTTTCCTCTATCTTTGCTGTTTTGGCCTAGAGCCATTGTTGCTCATTGTTACCTGTCTCTCCTGGTCACTTCTTTTCTTCTTGACCAAAAACTCTCTAAGCCCACTGTCCATTGTTTGTACAAACTGAAGCCCAGTTCACTAAGGCAAAGACCCAGTTCAATCCAAAGATCAAGCCCAGTTCAATTCACATCAGAAACCAACTGAACCCAAGTTCAGCCCATCAAAACCACTCAAAAGCCCATTGATTATTCATAGCCCAATAACAAATTAGAGCCCAAAATAACTAGAGAACTCCAAACACACCCAGTCTCTGTGGATCGACCCGTACTTGCACGAGCTACAACCGACGACCGTGCACTTGCGGTATTACTGTAGGCCCGTTTTCATTGCTCTTCAATTTTATACACTTTCCTGGGCCCACCAAGTTTTTGGCGCCGCTGCCGGGGATTGGTGCTGTGTTTTTCTTGTAGTTTTATTAGCTATTTTTGCATTTCACTGCATAGCATTTGCATCTGCATCTGCTTCACTTCATTTGCTGTTGGACCTGCTGTTCTGAACCTGTTTTTCCTCTGCTGGGACGCCACCAAGGAAAAGAACCAAAGCCCAACTGGGTTTTTGCAACAATATCAGAGCAGCTGGGTTGTGCTAAAAAGGTAAACCCATTCAGAGAACCCGAATTGTGGGCTTCCAATTTTTAATTGTGGGCTTGTAATATTAAAGCCAATTTTTGGGTTTTTTATTTTCTGTTGGGTTTGTAATTAATTTTTGTGGGCTTGTTTGTTTAATTTGTGGGCTTGTTTAAATTCTTTCATTGGACTTGTATTTTGTATTCTGGGTTTTTAAACCCAGCTGAGCTTGTAACCGATCACGCTAGGTTAACTCGTTAGTGGGCCGAGTACCCAAATTCTAGGCCGAGATTTTGGACTCAGTTTCACCAAACGTTTTCAAAACCAGCTGAGCCAAAGCAAACACAAAACCAACAGTGGGCTTGCTCCCATTCAAAAACCAAATTTTATTTTCTTTTTAAAAAAAAAAAAAAAAAAAAAAAGTTTCCAATTGTCTCCCGCCAAAACCAAATGTCTCCCGCCAAAACCAAATTTCTCCCAACAAAACCAAATTTTTCCCAAAAAGTCCAATCCCATTAAAAACCAAATTTTCTTGTAGATAATGTGTTAGTTAAATTTTCTTTTGTATATATTTTGTGCTCATCCATTGGACTCCGAATATGTTGGAGTTTTGCCTTGGATAACAGAGTTTTAATTCTGCTTTCGCCGAAATCGGGTATTCTCTCTCCTTTTACTCTACTCAGCATGTCCCTTTCCATATGTTGCATTTTAATTCTTTCCATATTTTGAAACATTGAGGACAATGTTTAGTTTAGGTTTGGGGGTATAGAGTAGATACCACGATAATATGCCATAATTGAAAACAAAACTCCATCTTTTTGAAAAAATTGAAAAATTCCAAAAAAATTAAAAAATGAAAAATCATAAAAAATGGAGCTCATTTACCTTGAAATGTTGACTCTTGTGCAAATATGTAATTATTAGGAGTCTTAATCTAGATATTTAGGCACCCTGATTCTAGCACAATTCACATAGTGATAAGAAATTTGCACGCGCACGATCTACCAATACATGTATAGCCTCGATCTTCAAGGTGTTTGATAGGAAGTCACGATTGCCAATCACTTTAGAATACTGAACGAAACTTGACTAGCTTGTTCTTTGGTTGGTTGGGATAGAAGGTGGAGGTTACATTAAGAAAGACAACCATCGAATTTAACTGGGTGCATCAAAAAGGGCTACCTCTTGCAAAGTGTCATGTAATTTTTTGTTTCTTTTTCCTTATGTATCAAAAGTGTTTCCTTGTTCAAAAAAAAAAAAAAAAAAAAAACGATGTATATATTCAGAAAAAAAAAAAAAAAAATCAAGTATTTATCAATTCCATCCTCTCTTGTTCCAAAAATAAAAGAGAGTAGTCAATGTAAATAAGAGTCATGTAAAGAGTCATTTTGTTGTTTCATTGTAATAAGCAAGGAAGGGTGTATGCCATTGATGTACAACGCGAGTAATTGTGAAACACCTCCAACTCATTCACAATTCTCGTAAAGTCCGGACAGCTAGCTAGATTTCGACCTCGGTTCTTAGCCTGAGAAACTATCTCTTGGTGATTAGTAGTCATAACATCCGATCTTTCTTTACACATGTGTAGATACACTTTACACTCTTATCACATGTCTTTTTTTGTTATCAGTGCTAGGATTGTGCCTTTGATAGCTAGATTGACATCTCCATTTTTCTGTGAGCTTAACTGACTTGCACATGTCACATTTGATGGAATCTGAGCTTATATTTTGACCTAGAACTTTGTAGGTACGTTCTAAGCAAACCTTCACGAGACTTAACTCGTCCACTAGGGACACTTAGTGGTTTAAAAGGCTTAGAGCATATGCTAAATGCATTCGAGAGACCAGCGACAGTGGTATAGGTAGGATTTCCTTAGTTTTGTTTTACTTGAGGACAAGTAAAATTCAGGTTTGGGGGTATTTGATGAGTGCTAAAAAGTGCATATTTCTATATATTTTTCTTGGCATTTAACTCATCTTTTGTGCATTAATTCTACATTTTATCCCATATTCTGTATTTTCATTGTTTTCAAGAATAAATATTTTTCTTACTTAATTTTGCATTTTTAGGTAATAAATAAAGTCTGGATGACTTGCGGAGCGGAAAAGAGCAGAAAAGTAGTGAAAAGCCGGAAGAAATTACGCAAGGAAGCCGCAAAGAATGGAGCGCACGTCCAAAAAGCTAGGAATGGGCTCAAGAAGGAAGAATTGTTCTTAAAGAAGATATGGGCTTGGCATACCCAAGGCCCAAAACCCTTACCCAAACCCATTTTCTATATCCATACCCGCTTCCATTCTCATCCGTTAGATGGGATTACATCGAAATCCTACGGTCGCTCCTTCGTAGATCATCAAAATCTGAAGTCTCTGACAAACACCACAGCTCCTAAATTCCAAGCCTTCAGATTAGATTGTAGTTGAATCCAACGATCGCTTCTTTGCCTGCGCATCAAACCCAGATACTTCCGCTTAACACTACAACACCTAACTCCATCTGATGTCGTCAATTTTGTTGTATCTCATAATCCGACGGTCACCACATACCTCTCCATCGTAGCCGTTCGATTCAATCTATATGGGATCATCCAACGCTCTTTACTTGCTGTGCATCAAAGTTCGCTACACCCGCTCAACACCCGAGTACCCAGAAACCTATACCCTAAACCAAACAGCACCTAATCTCTTCTCCATCGACTCCATCTTCCCTCACCTCCGTCTGCAACAGCCTCACCTCCACCACCTTCTCCCTGCCGCGCCACCAAACGCCCTGCCACAACCACCTCGAGCTCACACACTGCCACCCTATCATCCTACACGCGATTGATAGCTTCCCCCATCCTTCTAGCCCTTTATCCCATCAACTTATTACCTAACCTAAACCCTAGGTTATGGGTTGATGGATTAACGTGTGCTAGAGAAATTGAAAGGCATGGAGAGGTAGAGGTGGACAAATAGAAGCATGGGTCGACATCAAACTGGAGTGGTTGTGTCAAATTGGGTGAGTAATCCCTAACCCTAGCCTCAACTGTTTTGGGGGGGGGGGGGGGGGGGAATTTGGGGAAAATGTATAGAACTATAAATTGAGAGCTGGGGTGTTGTAGAAAACTGTTCTTGGACTAGCCAAGTTACCAATTAGGTTTAATTTTAGTTTGTAAAATTCTAATTTCAATTTCATAAACAGTTAGGGTTCTGTTAATTTAGGGTTCTTCATTTGCTGCCACTGTCCAAATTTCAATTCCATACTTTTGTTTAATTCCATGTTTAGGTTAGTTTTAATTTCAAATTCAGTTAATTTCAATTTTCAATTTTATTCTTAGTGTTTGCTGTTAATTGTCTGTGTTACTGTTAATTTTATTTTGTAAATTTTGTTAATGTTTCATTGTTTAATCTATGTTAGGATAGTTTAATTAGAATGTTGCACTGTTTAATTTCACTGTAAATGCTCCTGATTTGTGTATGTTACTATGTTATCTCTGTCTTGTTTACTGTTTTGTGTGAATGTTAGGCTAAAGCCTGTGAAGCATTGGATTGATTGAGCAGTGGGGAGAAACTAGTGCTCACTAGTGACTGTGAGCAAGCTGGTTCTCTTCCCACTCTAGTAGTATGCCTAGGCTCACCTTCACCATTTCACCTTCACCATCTCCCCTGCCCTTGGCTTAGGCCTTGGTTCCATTGTTCTCTGCTTGTAGTTTCATTGTACTGTCACATTTACTTCACTATTACCTTGTGTTTATTGTTTTATCATCCATTGCCTCATTATTTCACTACTATCTTCATCACTTTCACAATCTTTTGTCACTGCTTTGTTTAGTGCACTGTTGTTTAGTTCTTTGCTGTTTAGTCATTGTCTTGTTTAATTTTCTTCATTGTCTTTGCCTTAGGCTAACTGCCTTTGTATTATTGCCTCACTGCCTTTTTCCTCTATCTTTGCTGTTTTGGCCTAGAGCCATTGTTGCTCACTGTTACATGTCTCTCCTAGTCACTTCTTTTCTTCTTGACCAAAAACTCTCTAAGCCCACTGTCCATTGTTTGTACAAACTGAAGCCCAGTTTACTAAGGCAAAGACCCAGTTCAATCCAAAGATCAAGCCCAGTTCAATTCACATCAGAAACCAACTGAACCCAAGTTCAGCCCATCAAAACCACTCAAAAGCCCATTGATTATTCATAGCCCAATAACAAATTAGAGCCCAAAATAGCTAGAGAACTCCAAACACACCCAGTCTCTGTGGATCGACCCGTACTTGCACGAGCTACAACCGACGACCGTGCACTTGCGGTATTACTGTAGGCCCGTTTTCATTGCTCTTCAATTTTATACACTTTCCCGGGCCCACCAGTTAATCCTTGTGATTGATTCATGGTAGAAGTGTGCTATTCTGAACATCACCGATGTCCAAGGACGGATCTTTGATCCTTCCCCTTGGGGCCGTGATTTATTGGGTAGTAGAGTTTATTCCTTTCGCTATTTTTTTTGTTTTTTCTTTTTGCATGGCTACGATCTCGTTTGAATCAAAAACTTTCGTTTCATCATGGAAGAAAAGAGGTGGTCAAAGGAGATAAAGATTAATGAATATTTCAGGGGCTGTCAAAGTTGGATCTTTATTCCACAAGAGGCGATTGACTGGATCCAGTCTCTCACTGTGAAAGCTGTTTCTTTCTTGGGTAGAAAGCCAGAAAAATGGTCACAGAGATTTAATCAGATAGTATTGCTTCTGGAAATGTGCTCTAATCTTAAAGGTGATTATCTAAAGATATCAAGATTTGAACTTGATTCAAGTTTCAGTTTCATCTGTATTCCTAGTGGGAAAGAAGGAGAAATCTGGAATACTTTCTGGGCATCTTTGATTCCTCGGAATCATCAACAAAATAATTTTGTCCGAAATCCAATGATTTTCCAAGGCTTCATGTAGCTAAGGAAGATAATAATCATCATTTAGGAGTTGTTGTTGAAACTAAGGGTCCTCATCTTGGATTGATGCGTATCTCTATTGGGTTGAAAAAAACACTTTATCTGGTCGGGTGATTTGGGTCTAAGAAGCATCAATTCTCGTATTGTTTTCTTTGAGGCAAAAAATATCTCAATATATGAGCTATTCAAGGAGGAACAAGTTATATCTTTGGGTAAAACACAATTATACCTAAGACAATGGAAATCTGATGAACAGTTATCTTATATAGATATGGGTCTTCACTGGATATGTATTAGAGGTCTATCCTTTCATCTCTGGGATATTAAAAATCTGGAAGCTATTGTTTATCCTTGGGGACGAGTAGTGGAGATTCATAAATCATCAAGTGACTTTTCGAAACTTAACAGTTGCAAAATAAAGGTCCATGCTGATCTCTGTAAAATCCCAGTTGTTGTTTCTTACAGAGGCAGTTGGTTGAGTATCGAATGGATCCACGATTATACTGATAATTTCTTAAACCATCAGCATATTATCGTTCCATCTATCAATCAAAACTGGTGATTCCGGATCATCAGAATATTCATGATCAAGATAATGATATAATGCTTGCAAATCCTACTTCTTCGCAGTCAAACGAAAGTTCTCAAGGAAATCTTTCAGTGCATGCTAAATATATGCCGAAAAATAAGTCACATAATACATCTTCTTCAAATTCAAACTCTTCTTCTAAAAAGACGCCAAAAAAGGTGGAGAAAGTTTGGAAACGTGTATCCCACATTCAGTTAAGGGGTGCCCAATCTTCTAAAGACGCACAGCTTGAAGGAGACAAATTTGGGCCTTTGAAGTGTGATGTTGGGCCTTCTTCTCAAGAATCATTTCCATCTAATGATGAAACGATAATTCCTTGGGTTACTGTAAGGAAGAAAAAAGCGGGTCGACATATGAGCCAGATGGGGGGAGCGTTATCTACGGGTTTGGATACAAACTCAGGTTTCGGCTCTAGATTTTTGAATCTCGCTCCTGCTCATGACTCGCGAACTCTTGATTTATTTGATCAAAATATGGGCCAGATGGGGGTGGGGTAGGGTGGGGGGTTCTGTCGGATCCTCTTAAGGAACCCGGATTCGACCCTAATTTTTTGAATTTAACTCCTGCCCATGATCATCTGGATTCGGGTTCAAATTTGGGTTCAGATTCATCAAACCAATTTAAGAACCAAATGAGGAGTAAGTCTGACTCACCTTTTGACTCTACCTCGGTTCAGGTTTTGAATAAGTCTGACTCGTTACCACTCTCGGAATCTCCTCCGTCTATCTCAAATCATCATGCAGCGTTGGATCAAAATTTGAATAATGATATTTCAAATAACGGAACGTTGGAGATTTCAGAAAATACCATACTTCAACCTCTTCACTCTACTCCTTTTAAGGTGAATACTAATATTTCATCTAAGATAAAAAAAAGTCACATTGATTTCAGCATAGGGAATGGGGATTTCATGTGAACATCCTAAAACAGTTGAAATATGTGAAAGTATGGTGATCAGGAATGCATCACCGGTTAATAACATGGAAATTCCTGACGTAGAAGATGCTGATGGTTAGGGATCATTTGACCAGGAGGATGTTGAACCAATTGATGAATCCACTGATAATGACTGTATTGATGCAGTTTCTGATGTTGCAGAATTCGAATCCTATGATTTGGATGGTTTTAACCCAATTTTGAATTCTAGGGCTTCTCAAGATCTTAATGGATCATAAAATCATGTTGTGGAACATTAATGGCTTGGGTCAAGACACCAAGGTGATTGCAATTAGAAATGTTATCCGGCGAAACAACATCACTATTTGTTCAACTCAAGAGTCTAAGAAGGAATTGGTGGATGATGCTCTTACTAGGTCTCTTTGGGGCAATAATGGTTGCAAATATATTCACATTCCATCATGTGGAATTAATGGTGCATCTGGAGGAATTATTGTTATGTGGAAAGATGGTGTGGTGGAAATGGAGGATAGTCTTCTAGGGGCCTTCTCTCTCACAATCAAATTCAAGAATGTTGCTGATGGTTTCAGGTGGGCTTTTACTTAAGTTTATGGTGCTTCTGACAATGGTTACTATAAACAGTTTTGGGCTGGGATGAATGATATTCAGATTCTTTTTGATGAGCCTTGGATAGTGGGAGGTGATTTTAATGCTATCTTGTTCCAACCAGAAAGGAACAAACCTGAAGGTTGTCTGGCTTCTAGGAAATTTTTCAAGAAATTTGTTAAACAACATTCCCTCATTGACTTGCCACCGAATGGAGGTAAGTTTACTTGGACTAATTCTCAGCAGCATCCACTTTTGATTAGGTTGGATAGATTCCTTGTTAATGGAGATTTTCAAGATCATTGTCCTTCTTTAATGCAAATGAGACTCAAGAGACCCATTTTTGATCATTGTCCAATTATGATGAATTGTAATTCTGTAATGAAGCCTGTTTCTCCATTCAGATTTGATAATTACTTGTTGTTTCATCCTTCTTTTTTGGATAATATGAAATTGTGGTGGGCTAGTCTAGTTTTTTCTGGTAGACCAAGTTTTGTGTTTGCTAAGAAACTTCAAGGCTTAAAAGTTCTTATTAAAGCTCGGAGGAAATCTTTAGGTGACCTCCAAATTCAGCTGGATTATCTTGAAAAGGAAATAGATGTTATTGATTGTATGGAAGAATTTGTTATTCTCAATACTGATGATATTGTTCAGAGATAGAATGCAAAAGAAAAGCATGTTTCTTTAAATCTAGATAGAAAATGGGGTCAAAGATCTAAAGGTAAGTGGTCTAAAGATGATGAGAGAAATACAAGATATGTTCATCAACTTGCTTCTTATAAATCTAAGCTGAATAACATCAATTGTTTAAGAATAGATGGTGATTTGTCTTATGATAAATCAAAGATATCTGCAGAAGATGTTAACTTTTACTCTAACTTTTTTTCTGAGCAATTCCCTACCTGGCCAAGGTTTGATGAGCTGCAAATGCCATCTATTCCTGTGGAAGACAATATTCAACTTGAAAAGCCTTTTTCTGAAGAGGAAGTCAAGAATGTAATTTGGCATTTTGGAGCTAACAAGGCTCCTGGTCCAGATGGATTTACTATGGAATTTTTCAAGCATACCTGAGAGGTAATTAAGGATGATCTAATGAAGGTGATAAAATAATTTGAGTCAACTTCTTCACTTGACTGGAGATTAAAGTGCACCAACTTGAAGTTGATCCCAAAATGCAGTGGAGCAGTTTCTTTGCATAACTTCGGACCTATTAGTTTAATAGGTGGAGTTTATAAGATCATCTCTAAATTATTAGCTCAGAGAACGAAACATGTCATGCCTTCTATTATTTCTGAATTTCAATGAGCTTTTATCCATGAGAGACAGATAAATGATGGCATCTTGATTGCTTCTGAGCTGATTGACTCAAGAAAAAGAGAGAATAACTTAGGCATTGTTTGCAAGGTGGATTTTGAGAAAGCCTTTGACAACATCAATTGGGTTGTGTAGACATTTCTTTGGAGAGATTTGGTTTTGGTCACCTTTGGAGGAGCTGGATAAAATGGTGTATCTCTTATTCAAGATTTTCTATACTCCTAAATGGTGAAGCTACTTCTTTATTTAAATCTCAGAAAGGGATAAGAAGGGTGACCCCATTTCCCCTTTTCTGCTTATATTAGTAGTTGAAATTCTCTCTTTAATGATTAAGAAAGCTGCTTCTTCTGGGTTGATTTCTGGTTTCAAAATCTCTTCAAATGGAACTTCAGTTCAGCATCTTCAGTTTGTTGATGATCTGATTGTATTGTTGGATGACACTGCTGAACAAGTTTCAATCTGAAGAATATTTTGCTCTCTTTTGAGTTGATTTCAGGTCTCAAAGTTAATTTCAGAAAAAGTATAATTGTTGGAATTGGAGATACACATAATGGTGCTGAGTATGCTAATATCTTTGGTTGCAGCTTATCTCAATGGCCTCTGAATTATCTAGGCATTCCCTTGGGAAGCAACTCAAAGTGTAAAATTATGTGGGAAATTATAATTCAGAAAATTCATCAAAAGCTCTCTACTTGGAAGTGTAGGTATCTTTCTAAGGGACAAAGATTAATAATGGTGAACAATGTTTTATCTAACTTACCAGTTTACTATCTTTCTATGTTTTAAATGCCTACATCTGTCATGAAAGAAATAGAAAAGATTATGAGAGACTTCATTTGGGGTTCTTCAGCAAACTCTAAGAAGAGAAGTTGGGTAAAATGGTCTAGAGATGCTCTATCTAAGAAGAGAGGAGAAATTGGGGTTAAAAAGTTGAAGCTGGTGAACAAGGAACTTCACTGTAGGTGGATATGGAGATATGGCTCTGAAGTTAGAGCTGTTTGGAAACAAATCATTCAACAAAAATTTGGTGGTGAATTGAATGATTTCTTTCCTAAGAACTCAAATTGGCTATTAAAAGTAGCTTATGGGATGGAATCTTAAAGGCTAAAGAGCATGTCTTGCAGAATACTTCCTTGACTGTGAATTCTGGTGACAGAGTTCTTTTTTGGGAAGATAAGTGGAATGGTGATAATCCACTTAAAGATACTTACAAGTCACTTTACAAATTATCAAGAAAGAAGCATGTACCTATTAAGGATTGCATTTCAGATAAAGCAGCTTGGAATTTGGATTTTTCTAGGAACTTAAATGCTGCTGAGCTAGATGATGTTGTTCTTATACTACAGTATTTAGGTGACCTTGCTTCTATTATTGACAGCTGAGTAAGGGGAGATGATCAGATACAATGGATTGCTGAGGGAGGAGAATTCACAGTGAGTAACTGCTATAAATCTTTGGATATGGATGGTTTCCTTATTTTTCCACATAAGCAACTGTGGAATTCAAAGGTTCCAACGAAGGTTTCATTTTTTGTTTGGACCCTTTGCTATGGAGGTGCTCCAACTCTGGATTTTCTCCATAGAACTGGCAGGATAAATAATAGTGATTGTCTTTTCTGCAATGAGTCTCAAGAAACAAACAATCATTTATTCATGTAGTGTTCTGAAACTTTAAAACTTCGGAATTACTTCCTAAACGGTTTTGGCATTGGTTGGGTTTTTTCTGTCTCTGTCAAAGCAACTTTGTGGGAGTGGCCTGCTAAGAAAGGGAATAATATGCACAAGAATCTTTGGGGTTGTTGCCATTTGCAATTTGGTGGAACATTTGGACTGAGCGAAACAACAGATTGTATGGGAATAGAAGAAGAAATGTTAACCAATTAATCATTGCAGTTAAATGCACTATCTTCAGCTGGTGCAGGAGTACTAAGATTTTTGAAAACATTTCTTTGAGCACAATCATTTGTAACTGGGAGGCTATAGTGACTTGATCTCTAAGCCTGACTTTGTTTCTTGTTTGTTGTACTTAGTCATGCCTTTATGACTGAGTATATTTTTTCGAATGAAATTTGCCATTGTCAAAAAAAAAAAAATAACATGTAAAGTTTGATATTGTTTAAATGCCCAAGAATCAAATCGATACTTTTCAAATATCCTGTTTGGTTATGTCACCCAACTTTAATAACCAACTTTTATACTCACATACTAAAATGCTCTTGTATTCATCTTTCGACCGACAAACCTTGTTTATATCCCAAAAATACATATATCTGAAGGTAAAACACCTGCTAACAAGTTCTTCTACAATTCTAGGGATTTTAGAGATGGAAAAGACGGTAGAAATAACAATTCAAACATATGACAACCTTGAAAAGGAATCGACCCCTAAGCTGATTTCCTGAGAGATTCAGATTTATCAATGGCATCGAAGTGAATAAGCTTATGGAATAGAGGTCTACAGAACGCCAGCTTTAGAGAATTCCCTAATGTAGGTGGAACATCGCCTGTTAGAGTATTGTTGCTGATTCTAAGAGAGGCCAAACTTGCGAACTGCGAAGTTCAGTCACAATTCACCCCCTCTATCTCAACAGTCCCTGCAAATACAAACAACTCACAAATCAGAAATCCACCATCCACTACAGAAACCATAAGAAACTCACACAGAATGGAAACATAAACCATTTTTAAGCAATTTGAAGAAAACCCAGAAAAGGAAAACAAGAAGTAACCACCATTGAAAGATTGAAACTTACAAGAAAAGGGCTAATACAAGAAGAAAGGATAAACACACATCAAAAACCCAGAAAATCAAGTAAAGTATAACGATAAAGATGAAAACTGAACCACCTTTATAACAAATGAAACCCTTATTTTTCAACTAAAAGCATTGAATGTGAGATATCTTCACTCAATTAATTGAAACAATAAAACCTATAATATTAGGACTACTATCCATTACACACATAGTATCCTATATTGATTCAATTACATACCCAGACCATCAACCATAATAAAAAAAAACTGTTGCAATCCCTTAAACACCCCATTAGTATTTGTTACTCTCAATTCACCCGTTGCAATCTCTTATAAACCAGTTTCATCTTAGTTAAACATGGGAGAAATCGAATTCAACCCAATCTAAAACAGGATAAAATCATTTTCAACCTAAATTACAGCAGAATGAAACTAGTTTCATCCTATTTTAAACATGGGAGACATCAAATTCAACACAATCTAAAACGGGGATGAAACCAATTGCATCTTAGTTAAAAATGGACGAAACCAAATCCAACCCAAACAGAATGAAACCAATTTCATCCTAGTATATAAATAGGAAAAAACTAAATTCAATCGAATCTGAAATAGGAAGATGTACAAAATATTCATCCGGTAGCAACACATGATGAAACCAGGCTCATCCTGTGGAAATACAAAAGGAAACCAGTTTCATCCAGTAAAAACATAAGATGTATAGCAGATTCAACTAGTATCAACAGATGATGAAACCAGGCTCATCCCGCGGAAACACAAGACGAAACCAGTTTCATCCAGTAATAACACAAGATATTTGAAACAGTCATTCGACATAAACACATGCTGAAACCATGTTTCATCACTGGAAATACATGATAAACCAATCCCATCCATTAGTAAAATATTGCATCAGATTCTAAACCTTAATCTAAACAAATTCAATAAAATGTAAACTAGTATTTATGCAAGTGCATCAAAAAGAAAATTATCAAAATTAGGTTTAGGAAACTTACTCATCTTGTGAAATTTATAGAAAACAAAACCCAATTTCTTTAATTAGCTTCAATCAATCTGAGAAATGAACCTTAATTTAATTAGGGTATTTCAAAAAAAAAAAAAAAAATTATTGATATCCGTGGCGTTTTCGACGATGGTGTTGCTGGAGTTTGTAGTGGTCGGGATAATGAGGGATTCTATATATATTTTTACAGAGAGGGTTTAGATTTGGGTTAATCCATTACTAGAGTTTCTTATTGTTGCTCCAATAGACATTTTAGAACCTTGATGCCTCTGAACGTTGAGAATTAAGTCAGATTTGTAAGTAGGTGGACTTAGGGGCGTCACAATTGCATACACCTGACATTCATAAAAAAACATCTAAGACGCAGCATGGTCATTATGAATTCAAAGTGATTCCCTTTGGGATCACCAATGCACCTGCAAATTTTCAAGCACTCATGAATTTTGCTTTTGGTCATCATCGTAGAAAATTTGTTCTTGTTTTCTTTGATGACATTTTGGTTTATATTCCAAACATTACAGAGCATGTTCATCATCTATCATTAGTGCTTTCATTACTTAGAGAGCGTCCTCTTTTTGCTAAATACTCTAAATGTTGTTTTCCACAATCCTCCTTTGAGTATTTGGGTCATATCATCATAGCTAATGTTCTGGCTGCTGACCCTGAAAAGATTGCTTGCGTGCAGTCATGGCCTGTTCCCACCAAACTTAAACAATTTGGAGGATTTTTGGGTCTTTCCGGTTATTATAGGAAATTTTCCAAAGGATATGGTGCCATTAGTAAGCCTCTGACAGACCTCTTACATAAAAATTCCTTCATTTGGTCACCATTAGCAAGTAATGATTTCATTACACTCAAAAATACCATGCGTACTACACCAGTACTTGGACTTCCTGACTTTTCGAAGTAATTTTTGGTGGAAATTGATGCTTGTTCTAGAGGAGTTGGAGCTGTGATGATGCAAAAAGGAAGACTAATTGCTTTCTACAGCAAACTACTGGGTCCAAAAGCTTTGGGACTTTCTACATCTGAAAATGAAATTTTGGTTGTGGTCAATGTTGTCACTAAGTGGAGATACTACCTCACTGGCCATCATTTCATCATCAACACTTCTGTTAATGAAGTGATCAACAAAGTATCAGATTCTTCATGGAGCGAAATATTACCAACTTATTACAACAAAGATGGCTCATCATCTGCAGATGCTCTCTCTAGATTATCTGTTGATGTCTCTACTTCTAGCTGCAGATCCATAGTTATCTCTACTACTACATGGGCTCAAGACATCATAAAGAGCTATGCAAATGACGTTGTAGCCTATCAGCTGATCCCATAACTATTGGTCAACACTTCTACATCTCCCCATTATACTTACAATGATGGCATTCTCAGGTATAAAGTCAAGGTTTGTGTGGACGCTGCTACAAATTTAAGACAACACATCTTGCATTTTATTCATTTCTCTGCTATTGAATGTCATTCAGGCATACATGGTAGCTATACGAGAGCCAAAAGTTACTTTTATTGGAGAGGATTGAAGCAAGACAACTTATTGTTGATTAGTCACTGTAATACTCGTTAAAGAAACAAAGTGGAACATACCTATTCCCTTGGTCTTTTACAGCCTCTTCCAACACTAGATCGAGCTTCGCATCACATCAGCATGGACTTCATTGAAGGCCTACAGAAATCCAATACCAAGGATGTCATTATGGTAGTGGACAGATTCACCAAACACAGTCACTTTTTGGGGCTCACTTATCATTTTACAACAATTATAGTGGCTCAAGAATTCTTGAATAACATCTCCAAGCTACGTGGCTTACCAGTCTCCGTTGTCTCTGACAAAGATAAAGTTTTCACCAGTACCTTTGGGCAAGAACTCTTCAGGACACTTGGTACACATCTTCTCATGAGTATTGCGTACCATCCTCAGTCATTGGGAGAATGGTGGTACAATACCAACCACCACACTAGCTTGAAGATGTTACCATTTCAAGCTTTTTATGGTTACTTACCATCTCACTTGGCTTTTCGTATGCAACAACTACTTTTGTAGCTTCGGTAAAAGAATATTTGAAGAAAAGAGATGTTGTGATAGATGTTTTGAAGGAGTCTGTTCATAAGGCACAAGAAAGGATAAAGTTGTCTGTTGACAAGATAAATCCTTTGATATTGGTGATTTAGTTTACTTAAAACTACAACCTTACAGTCAGTCTTCTACAACATTACGCAAGAATTTCATATTGTCAACCCGATGGGCCAAGTTGCTTATTGGCTTGACCTTCCACCTAGCTCCAAGATCCATCATGTGTTTCATGTTTCTCAGTTAAAAAAGAAGATTGATGTTGTTGCAACCACCATCCCTACACTACCCTCACTGGATTCTGAAGATGAAATCATTTTGAAGCCACTTGCATCTTTGGATTCCCGATAAATTTTTGGCAATGGCCAAGCAGTTTAACAGCTACCGATTTTCCGGTCTCACACCACTCTTGTTGATGCAACATAGGAGAACTTGGCCCATATCATAGCTCACTTTCCAAAATATCATCCTTGAGGACAATGATATGCTGAAAGGGGAGTATTATTATGGTTATGTGATGTCTCATATCTAGAGTAAGGTGTTAAAATCCTGTTTAAGTGTTATAATTAGTAGTTAATCCTATTTTAATCGTCCAAGTGGTGTAAGTAATGAAGTGCGGTGATACACCCACATGTAGGGAGGAGATGAATACTAGATTCATGCTTCTGTTTTGTAGTTAAAGATTATGAATCAAGTAGCATGCTTCTGTTTTGTAGTTAAAGATTATGGATGAAATAGCAAAGATTCTAGGCAGTACTCTCAGGCTAATTCAATCACTGAGCCAATGCCCGATTTAAACATGCTCGGTACCCTGTCTGGTACTTATATTTGGTACTTCCTCCGTCCGACTTTACTTGCCTAAATTGTGTGTTTTTAGCAAAATTGTACCAAAAACTTGGTATATTTTCCATTAAAATTTCCTAATTATCAAGAAAGAAACAAAAATTAGGATATAAAAATTAATATATTAAATAAACAATTTGGAAGATCGATGCTGTATGTGGGAGTAATTTGAATTTCTTTCAAGTTTTTGCAAAATCCAAATTAGGCAAGTAAACTTGGACGGAGAGAGTACTATCTTTAACCATATATCTAATCCATGCCAAAACTTGGACAAACCCTCTTGAGTCTCTTGACTGATAATGAGACTGGAAACTGCAAAGCCAAGAAATCAAAAATACACTATGATAATAGATAGACCATCAAAAATATACTATGATAATAGATAGAACTATCATATCTAATTACTTCACTGGTCACATTCTATCTCAATAGTAGCTCAAGGAACGCCATTGCCAGACATGAACAGTGAAACTATTGGATACAAAAAAAAAGAACAGAAGCAAGAAATAAATGATAAAGAATTAACACCTGCAAGACAATCAAAAGGAAAAATTCACTACAAGCAAATTAAAATTAACTTCCCCTGAAGAATTGTGATACGACTATACCACTTAAAAAGTATCAAATAGCAAACAGTAACTTAAAAGTACCCAAAACTTAAAAACTGGTAAATTCCTTTCTGCACCCTCCACTTACTATGAACGTGATCTAACTACATTCACGACTAACACTTGTTATCCTCTATACAAGGACTTGGAGGTAGAAGGATGAGGAACTGCGGATGCCCACCAGAGGCAAAAATCAAAGTTGAAATCATCAGCTAAATTTCCCAAAATGCAATCAAGCGTCATACATTGCAACAAGTATTCTGATCCATAGAGTAGTTACAAGCTTCAACAGTTCCTCCTGCAAAAAGAATATTTCAACTTGTTTGAAGAATTCAATTTTTCAAGAACCTAACAACAAAATTCATAGGGTTGAAGCACCGAAAATCATTGTAGCATATATGATAAGATAGTAAGAATGCTTGATAAGTATTTATTAGTGTTCCTGTCACGGTTATATTTTATTAAGAAGGCACCATGCGAGCATACACTCATACTTTCTACCCAATAAATTACAACATAAGTTCTCCCACTTCCACTTGGGGAGATCAACAGGAAACCCTACGATCGCAGCTACGTTCACAAAAGTATTCTATTATCAATCTTAAAGTGAGGCATGGATACCAAATGCTACGGAATAAAAAATATACTCAATGACAGGGTGCAATCGCTAAAAAGTAAAAAATATGTAAAAGGTTCCATTTACTATGATTCAGCCTATTGCCTACATTCTAAAAATAGTAAGGATATCAAAGAAAAAGGATATAACATACGTTCTTAATATCCGTAACTTTTAATGCATATCAAGAATACTACCTCGCAGAACTTTTTTTGCATATGCAAGTTTATGGCACAAACAAATGTTTATGAAGCGAAGTTAACTTATGACGAATTTATGTTGATTACAAATATAACAGTGTTCTTGTTGTTTAGATTTGCTCACATAGCGCTGTGAATGACCAGAACTTTTGCTTAAAGGCGCGCAGAGTGACTATTCCGAGCTTCTTGCTCATCAAATGTAACTTTGGAGAACAATTGTAAGCTGAGCTCAATTAGATTTCATGTGAATTTTAGAGGAAAGAGTAGGAAGCTAAGTTCTGCTTAAATATAAGGAAGGAAAAAATGGCGAAAAAGACATACCAGTTGAGAAAAGAAACTCAGCCTCCCATCTTACAGAAAATCAGTCGCTCATGCCTTGCCCATTATTATTGTCCTCTTCTTCTTCGTCACCTAGCTCAAGACCAGCAAGCATCTGATCTAAAGGCAATGGCCCATCATCATCAGCATCAGTCATCTCCGATGGTTGGTACTCTTTATTGCGATATAAGGATATGTTAAACGTCATCTCTGGGTTTTCTTCCAAATCTTTCAAGAACTCTTCATACTCGGTATTCATTTTCTCCTCATCAAGTTTTCTATTAGAATTATCCACTTCCATGTTCATGGACTTGAGCTTCCAAGAACGAGGTTTGCCACGCTTCTTTAGTCGCTTCTCTTCGTAGCTCTTCTTTATTAGAATCGCATCAGGAATGACAAGACCTTTATATTTGTCAATTTCAATATCATTGCTGTTAGCTCCGTATAGGTCATAACCAAGAGCATAATCACCGGGGTTTAAAAGATGGCCAAGATGGGTTCTTATATTAAAGATCAAGTCATTTTTGCCAAAATCAGAAACACGTGCAACTTGAACGTCTGCTAGTGCATAAGTTGTTCCGCCAACATTGACTTCAGATATCATGGATTCCACGTCCAAAACTATATATTCCACAAGTTGTCGACTTGATAGCAAAGTCTTGAAAGGTATCCTCCAATACTGGTCTGCAACCATGTACGACATCCTCAAAGTAAGGGGATCAAGTAAAGCAATGCTGTCACTTACTTTCGTGCACAGTACAAGTGGACCCAGATTTCCCAAGCTAAGAGCTGTTTTGGGAGGAAGACAAATCAGATCTTCACGGCAAATGGGACAGATTTCAACAGAAAATGTGTATTTATAATTGTAAGTCGAGCTCTTTTCGTCATGGGATACTAGCTGTTTATCATTACGGCTCTTGATTGGACAAACTTTACCGACGAAATCAACAAACTTTAGAGCGTGGCTTCGGTTGCCGAAGAAAAAATCAATACCATGATCCATCTGCTTAATCTTTATTGCACGAAGAGCTGCATCATGCTTGAGGATGAGTTGCTCGAGATAAAAGAAAGTTCTACGGTGCGGCACATGTTGTCTTAACTGAACAGAAGCAATCCACTGATCAGGATTAGCAGCAACCCTTGAACAGGATTCACACAAGTGGTCCTGTACAACATACTCAACAAGGTAAGCTTGCTCTAAAACAACTCCATTAAGTACTTCTTTCTGCACTCTCACTTTAACCTTTATCCTCTTTGAATGTGGTTCTGTCCATATAAACTCAGCATGTATAAGCCTAACCTTGTTCAAATTCTTCAACCTTTTCACACAAAATGTTAAGAGCTCTTTGGATTCTAGCTCGCATTTTATCCAAGTTCGCGGAGGCTGCAAGTAACTGTTGCACTCAGGGCAGTACATGATGATAACACTCTTTTGTAGACCTTCAGTGATGTCAACTTCAGATCTTAAACATTTGACGCACATATTTGCAGCGTTCGGTGCCATCAGGATTCCACATTTGCAACATAAAACAGTCCCAACAGTCTGTTGTATCCTAAACATCCCTGATTCTTCGACCGCCATTTTTAAAGACAGATGAACTGAACAAAGAAACACAAGAAACAAAAAGGTTAGCGCTGAATATGGTGAACTTAACTTGAGTCTCAACCAAAATAGTATCTACAACAAACCATTAGAAAACTCTTGATGCAATAACGCCTATGTTGCTCTAAAAATATAACAAGTAACAACCCAATCCAATGAAATTCTTGTTACTAATGGGTACAATAGCAATTTAGCATATACAACAACATGGCAGTATCGTAGTCCAGGCATGGATATCTTCATCACTTGAACAAACCCTTGACCTAAATCTAGGTGATTATTTTGATTTCTAAATATACCTGTTATATAAAACTAGGTACATCAACTCTATCATAGGTTTCTAGAATAACTAATTGAAATAAGATACAAAATAAACATAGAACCTACAACATCATAAGAATCATGAATCTAATCCAATGATACCATATAACTTCATAATTACAGGATTGAGAAGAGTATAACGACTCAGAACATGAAAATAAACTAGTTTCTAATTCAACTTCTCAAACCACATAATTTTTACAGCTTATATTCCCAAAAGTCTTAAACCTATACAAACAAACCTCAGAGCAGCAACAACATCTAAGGACTCATATTACTCAACGAAAACAATCAGAATAATCAAGAACATGACAAAAATCACAATAAAGCCATGAATATCTTCATAGCTTCAACAAACCCTTAACCTACAAAAACCAAGGACTTTTATGATAATTTTTAAGAAAACTATTGAATCTAACCTAAATTAATCCAATCCAACCATATATTTCATGAATCTGATAAATGAGAAGTATAACATAAAACGAAACCCTAAATCAAAGTGAGAAAAAAAGGAGGATCTCAACATACCTGATCTGCCTCTGCTTGGTGAGGGTGGTGAATGGGGATGGTTTGGTTGCGTGCGGTGTAGAAAGAGAGGTTAATAGAGAGAAGAGAAAGAAGGGTTTAGGCTGCGGCTGGGTTTGTATCAAGCGTTGGATTAACCGAATGAAGTAGGTTATATTCTAGTCGTTGGATTATCATTTGGTATCTTCTTTGAAAAATAAACGAAACAAATTGACAAATGACATCTGGCTCCTTGTACGGTATATCTCCTTGTGCATCACTTCTTCTGTGACTGCCACTATTGGTGAACGCCTCCAATGGCATTCAGTTGAAAGAGTCTCAGCTGGTGTGCTAAAAATCAATTTGGTAATTGATGTTTTATTTTTATTTTATTTTTTATTTTTTTTAGATAACGGCCTTCAAAAAGGCTAATGATCCCCTCAACTGTTGGTAATAACTAAACAGGAGGCACATACCAGTATATAGAGGCATTGTTTGTTTTTGTCCGTTGAGCTAACTCATGGGCTACAAAATTACAAACACGCGGTTGAAAGTTAAAAATACAAGCTACTAATTTAGAAGAAAAGAACTGAATGTCTTTGAAAATAGCATCCGTACGCGAGTCTCCATCAAATTGGCCAGCTGAAAATTGATCGATGACAGTCTTAGCATCACTTTCGACGATGATATGAGTTAACTACTGCTCAAAGGCTTTCTTCAGGACTTCCCAAATAGATCTGGCTTCAGCTTCTTCAGCAGACTTTACTTCAAAAACCAGGGAAGCACAAAAGGAGGCTCTGCTTGAGAAATCCCTCATCACAAAACCTGCACCATTTGCTCCAGAAATGTCATCATAGGCACCATCAGTGTTACATTTTATCCATCCAAATAGAGGGGGGCATCCATTTGTCACAAAGGTTAACATGAGTAGTAGGAGAAACAGTAAGACAGGTTTTCCTAGTTAAAAGCATGGATCTAGCTCTTACTAAGACAACTATATGGGTTTCTTGCATATTTTGGAAGATGAAATTATTCCTACTAGTCCAGAGAGACCACAAGATTGTAATAAAAAGACACTGAGCTTCATCGGGGAGTCTAGACAAAGGATTTATTTTGAAAAAAATGAGTGTTGATGCAAAAACCAAACTCGACTAGCAAAGGGACAGATGACCAAAGCATGCATTATGGATTCTTGGGGATCATTGCACCTAGCATAATCAACACTATGCATAGGCATTCTGTTATGCAAAATGGTTCTGGCAGGAAGAGCATTTCTAGCAGCTTTCCATGTAAAGACTTGGATTTTGTAAGGAACCCTGATTTTCCAAATGCGCATCCAAAGGTTTTTGAAGAAAACTTGCCATTCTTGAGTGCAAAGCTGTCTTAAGAGAATGGTGACAATCTTCTTAACAGAAGCATTATCAAAGTGGTTGTTTAGTTTAGACAAATTCCAGGTTCTGGTATGAGAGTCAATGAAATAAGAAACTTTAATACTAGGATCGGGTGGGACTAAAGGGTTGGGTGTGGCAGTACCCAAGGTTGGGATCCATTTATCACACCAGGGGTCAATAAAATGACCACCCCCAACAATCCAGGATATAAAAGGCTTGATAAGTTCTTTTATAGCATGCAAACACTTTCAAGTCCAAAAGCACTTATTGGTACACTTCGCATTCAAGAAATCAGTTCTAGGAAAATATTTGGCTTTAAGAACAATAGCTAGCATACAAGTAGGATTTTCTAGAATTCTCCAGGCATTCCTATCCAGCATAGCCGGGTTATTTAACTCAGATTTTCTAAAGCCTAAGCCACCTTCAGTCTTAGAGGAACATAGAATGTACCATCCTAAAAGATGCAGTTTCTTGTCTTTAGGATCTAAAGTCTCTCCCCACCAGAATTTACACAGATGGGAATCCATTTGTTTACAAAAATGTAATAAGAAAATCTCCCATTTGAAAAAGGGGGATAGCTTGGCCGATATGTTTAATCAAAGTAGTTCTAGCAACTTGAGACAAGAGCTTATGTAGCCAAATAGAGATTCTGGCATCCACAGCTTGGAGAATACCCATATGGGTTTGAATTTGAGAGGCTTGAAACACAGTAGGAGTGACCAAGAAATTTTTCTCCCAAATATATGCTCTTAATCTCTAGAATGTTATCCAGAAGGGCTTCCCTGTGTTCAGGAATTTTCCTACTAAATGAAATACCAGATTTATCAAAGTTTATTTCTTTCCCAGAGGCCAGGCAGTATTTTTGAAGATAATCTTTGATAACTTGAAAGTTTTGAATAGTAGCTTTAGAAAACAAAAGAGAATCATCAGCAAACAACAAATGTGTCATTTCTGGAGCATCTCTACAAACTTTGATGCCTTCTAAAATTCCTTCTTTTTGAAGGTTTTCAATGTAAGAAGATACAGACTCAGAGCAGATGATGTAGAGATAGGGAGATAGTGGGTCTCCCTGACTTAGGCCTCTTTCTGGTTGAAAATATCCTGTGGGGCTGCCATTGAGAAGGATAGAATAAGAAACTGTAGAAACAGACTGGTTAATGAGTCTGATCCAGTGGTTTGAAAGACCCATTCTAGTCAAGACACTCTCAAGAAAACACCATTCAAGCTTATCATAAGCTTTTGACATATCAAGTTTAATGGCAGTTATGCCTTCAATTTTGTCAAAATGATTGACAGCAAATATAGCCTCATTAGCTAGCAAAATATTATCAGAAATACTCCTCTTAGGAATAAATGCACTTTGATTTTGAGAAATTATGTTATTCATGAAAGGTTTAAGTCTATTAGCAAGAGTTTTTGAAAGAATTTTGTAAATGAAGTTGCAAAGCCCTATTGGTCTATACTGGGATACAAGTTCAGCAAGAGGAACTTTGGCAATGAGAGCAATATTAGTGTGATTAAAAACTTTAGCAATATGCCCTATTCTGAAGCAGGTTTAAGTCATGTCAATGACATCAACACCTACTTCTTTTTTTGAAGGAAAGATGTGTTTGAACAACCCATAATTTATTAAATTACCTCATTAAAATTGAAGTTTGAAGGGATACATAATGGTGGAGAATCACCATTCCAGAAATCGTGATAACAACAATATCAATTACATAGGTAGGAAACAGAAAGAAACAACTAGTACTAAGTTACAGAATTCGTAACATAAAGAAACGAAAAACCGGAATTGTACTAATTTACATTCTGTAGACGAAATTGATATCCTTCGAACGGTTATTAATTCAAACCATTTTGATTCCTGATCCTTTGATTCTTCATCGTTAACATCGTATATGTTAAATGCTTCCATGTAAAAGAAGTAATATGCCCAAAATAATTTCATCACGATCGATCTTGATCTTGTTTGTCGAAGAAGATAATAATCTTCCGTGATATAGTTGATAACAATGCAGCAATACCACCAAAAAACACCAAGATGGCTAATATACAACAAATCCAGATGACATAGAGGAGTCATTAGATCGATCAAAGCAAACTAAAAATAGAAAAAAAATAAAACCCTAAATATAAAATTGTTGGATCAACAATTTTATTTTATCCGATAATATTATAAAAACTAATATAATTAACCTTGATTTGCTTGGCTGATTTGACAGATCAAATCGAATCCGGACAGATCAAGGATTGTGAACGAAAAATTTGGTAGTTTTTACTCTCTGTTTTCTGAGTTTTGGAGAGAAAAGAGGAAAGAGGAGAGAAAAATTTAGTTACAGCAACACCTACTATATATATCCCAATTTTTCTGATAAAAGAAGCCTGTAAAACCATCAGATCTTGGAGCCTCCCCCCCTCCATTTGAAAAACAACATTCTTGATTTCCTCAGCAGTTAGAGGTAAATTCAGAAGAGAGTTATCTTCAGGAGAAAAGTTAATAGGGAGATCAACAAGGATTTCATCTTGAAATTGTTGAGGGTGAGAAGAATACAGATTTTTGAAGTAATTTATAAAAGAGGTTCCAATATTGTCTCTATCAGTTAGAATAGTATTTGTGGAATCCTTTATCCAGCTAATAACATTTCTTTTTCTCCTAAAGAGGGTGACTCTATGAAAATAGGGTGAATTTCTGTCACCTTCCATGAGCCAAACCTCCCCGGACTTATCCTTCCAATATAGTTCCTCTAGGTTGTAGAGATATTCCAGTCTAGCCTTGAGTCTGGAGGTAGTGCTAGTATTAGTAAGATTAGAAATCTGGACCTCTGCCAAATCTTTTCTAATGGTAGATATATTATTTTGAGTATTACCAAAAGAAGTTTTGTTCCAGTCCCTAAGACCTTTTTTGGTATTTAAAAGCTTAGCTTTCAATTTATAGGCAGGAGAACCTACCACATTAACAGGCCAAGAGTTAGCAATGATATCTCTACAAGTAGGATCTTCAATCCACATAGCCATAAAATGGAAAGTCCTGGGCATACAAACTTCCTCATAATTAGAACCAATATGCATGGGGAAGTGATCAGAAGAATCTCTGGGTAGATTATTAACACGCAGTTTGGGGCAAAGGTCCTCAGCAGTTTGGTTTATGAGGCATCTATCTAATCTTTCAAGAACTAAATCATGACCCTGCTACATGTTGGACCAAGTGAATCTAGGACCATAGAAACCAGGATCATGCAAATTGAAAACCGAACAAAAATTCTAAGATTGGAGAAATCAGAGTCATCAACCTCTAACCCACCATTTTTATCTTCTCCTAAAAGAGCATTAAAATCACCTATAAAGAAGACTGGTTCATCTAAGGGAGCATTAGACTGTTGGCATTGTTGTTCCCAAAAAGCATGTCTCAAACTACTATTAGGTTCACCATACATAAAATGGATGTGACAAGTTTTAGAATGAATGATGTCAGTAGAAGTAACATATATTCCCCACATGCTGGATGATATAATGTTGAGTTGAATTTCCTTCTTCCAAGCCAGAACTAGACCACTACTCCGACCAATACTAGAAACATTTAAAGTGCAAGGAAATCCCATGTTTTTTAATTTCCTAGCAGCCAGATATTTGTTCATTTTTGTTTCCGATAAGAAAATGATGTCACGATTGACATTTTTACATAGCAATCTAAGTTCCTTGTTTGCAGTATTTTTACCTAAACCTCTAATGTTCCAAGCTAGCAAGTTAACATTATTGACAGTGAAATGGTTTATGGGGGTAGCTGAAGTATGATCAATTAAAGGGGGTGAAGGGGTAGGATTTACCTGAGCGGTGGAATTAGACCCGCCACCAAGAGAAGCACTGGTAGTATCACCACTTTGAGAAGTATCTTGGGAAGAATTGAGATTATAAGTAGCAGCATTGAGATGAGAATTATTGCGGACACCATTGTTGTTTGGAGAAGTATCAGCAGGTATATTATAGCTCTCATAAGAATCAAGTAAAGGTTGGGTATTGAGAGAACAGTTGGAGAGATTGATAGCAGGTAATTCCCCCATATTGGTAATTGGAGGGCACAATCATAGTCAGGTTCAGTAGTATCATGTTCTTTTGGGATAACCACTAGACTAGCAAGACTTGAATTAGCTCTAGTACGTTTCCTCAAATCAGCCTTGGGATTAATCTTCCTTTTGAGATTGGATAGAGCATTGAGATTGGATAGAGCATCATGCTCAGCGGAGTTAAGAGCTCCTCTGGTGATCATAGGATTGGGACTAGGGACAGTAGCAGTTTTGAATCTCCTTGAAGAGTTTGATGTTCGAATCGGTCGATTAATAACCGGTTCAGAACCAGTGATTGATGCTTCAACAGTAACATTCTGAGTAGTAACCTGTTTGTAAATGATTGGTAACCCGTTGTTTTGCTGAGTCGAGTGTTGCTGAATCGGGCCAACATCAAGAATCTTCAGATCGGTTGACAAAAGGTCCCATCTGAAACATATTTGATAAGCCTTTTTGGGTAGTATTTTCCATCTTCTGATTATTATCCTTAGATTTTCCTTTGTTGCATATGAGAGCTGCAGTATACTCAACTTGAGTATCTGGCACAATCTCCGTCTGTTGCATGATAATATCATCAATTGTTGTAGAGGTAGAAACAACTTGTTTTTTTACTGGTGGTGATGGAATCATAAGCCTTGAGACATCAGGGAGAACATATTTGCTATTAGAGGAAGCAACTTCCTTGATGGCTTTCTGTTTCAACTTCCAAGCTGGGCAGTTAACATCCTTATGATCAAGAACACGACATGAAGTGCAGAAATATCTTGGAAATTTCATGTATCTACACTCAATGAGAAAGGGATGCCTGCTGGTAAAGATTTTTGCACTGGAATCCTGACACACACCTTGACATTCTTCTTTAAGGGATTATTTCCAAAAGGGTCTCAAGCTTCAATGACTTCTCTCATCTTAAAAGTAAGCTTCTTAAGATCTTCAAATTCAATACATTCTTTTGGAATATTACACAGAATGAACCACATTAGTTCTTCAGTGAAAGATGTAGTTGGTAATTTGCTGGCCATCCCTCTGTTGGGACAACTTTTAGCACCATTAGATACCCACAGACAAACCAAGGCATCTGTGAGTTGATTCTATTGAAATCATCTTCAGCTAAGAAGCGTATAAGAACTTTGTTGCGCAATCCACTAAAGGTTGTGACAGTGGGAGTTAATCTAGAGGCCATTGGTTACAGATGTACGTAGTAGCGGATTGAGGAGGTAGGAACAAGAGTTTCACGGCATAAATATCCTACCATACACCACTTCCAATTACTATCAGACTCGGCTATAATGACCGTTTTGTCAATGAAAACTGGATCAGAAAGTGTAGATGGTAATGTTAATTTTTCAGCCATTTGGGTAGACAAGTTTTGAATTTCTTGGTTTATTTTCTGAGAGTTATCAGATAGATTTGAAGGATCCATTTGATAAGTAAGATGGATACATATGAATATGGATTGGTAGAGGTGAGAGACACAAAAAAAAACATATAAAATGAAGGTGTATAGAAAGGAATCTCTTCTTGGTACTATCGTGGTAAAGATCACGGGCTGTATGGATGGAGAAAAGGAAGTGGGTTCTTATTTTTTTATGGCTTTGATCCTTAAAAAAGGAATGAGAAAACAGATGAATTTTTTTTTGATATAATGCTCAGGAGAAATTTGGTGTAAAGTAGTTGTACTGCTACTTCCTCTTTGGAGACACGCTTCACCATATGACTTGTCCCTGTCTTTTCCATATTTTATATGTAATAGCAGAGCTGGGATATTTGTATACACGTGAGGTATATGATAAGAGAGCCAAGTATGGACAAATACAATGATCCTTTGCAAACTTTCCAGAGATATATGTAGTTGGTACGTAAGCATGATGAGATTAGAGGATGGTGAATCATAAATGAGTTTGCATTTTTTTTTAGATAGACATAAGTAAGATGGTATAAGCTACCAAAGGTAATAATGATATTGACAATACAAAATGGATGGTGGGGATTGAAGCAGTAAAAATAGAGGGAACTGGTATATGGTGGTTTATGGTTTTGATTGGCAATTTTCCTTTTGGTAGTGGATGTAGGTTTGATGGCTAAACTGGTTATGGGGATAACCCATCTGGCAGACATGCTCCAAACCGCAATGGTGCCTCTCAACCAATGTTGCATTTTTCTAATCTGCATAAAATACAAGATTTCAATTAGACCCCAAATATTTTATGAAAGTTAGATGACCTACCAATACTCCTCTTGATGGAAGTTCCATAGGGAGTTAAGGCTAATGAGGCAGATAGGCCTTGAAAATAGAGTTTTATAGGGTAATTATGATATTGAAATTGAAGGGAATATGCATGGCTTTCAAGGGACGTGACTAACCAAGTGACATGACTGTTAACCAAGAGCCATAAATGGCGGTTAATAGGCAAATTGTCATATTTAAAAGGGGGGTTTTGGATGAAATTAACACAACCATTAGCAAACTTACCAGAAGAGGAAAAGTTTAGGGATATTTGAGAAAGAGATGGCCAGTTCCAGTGACCCCATTCCGGTAGTTCCTGCCATTTCCGATGAGTACAAACTATCCAAAGATCATGCATTCTTGCTAGGTTTAGAAGAATTAATGAAGTTGATGGATGAGGTTCAGGGAGAGATAACCGGACGTGCAGGGGAAGCGGCTCAACGCCAGAGAGAGGAAGAAGAGATAAAAAGAAGAGAAGATGAAGAAATTGAATCTCTTTTTGCTGCTTGGAAGCCAAAGCATTTTGCAAGGGTTGATCGGAAAGAAGAGGAGAGATCTCTGAAGCGCCAGAAAGGTCCAAAGTATAACAGTGCAACTGAGAGTGATTCCAAGGAGGGTTCTGATAGTGGGTTTGAGTGTCCGGTGGAGGAAGTAAATACCAATGAAGAAGACTCTGACGTAGTACAGGACAAGAAGAGGATGGGGAGGTATTTGGACTGGAAGCTGCGTAGACGGTTTGACCATGAGAGGGTCAATCCAAAGATCTTTGTCAGGACCATGCGTGAAGGAGAACCCAGCGATGATGAGAGAGTTCCTTCAAGAATCTTCCCCAGAACCATGCATGTACAAGAATCCAGTGATGATGATGAAGAGCTTCGGGATGCTGCCAGAAGTGAAAATGATGATGAAGAAGATAGTGATGAGGAGAGCATATCATCTGATGGTGATACTTCCCCTGCTTCATCAGGCAGTAGCTACAGTGCACAATACGATGAGGATGAAGATTCGAGTTACGATGGGGAGGATTTTTAGAGTTCTCTTTTGGAGTATCGAGAATAGCCAATTTTTCAGACTTTGAGAAGAGTTTGAAAATGATCAACAAATTTTTCCCAAAATAGCTTTCGCGATGCTTACTCATGGTCTTCTGTATTCTGTTGTTGATGCTGGTAAAAAGGTTCTTAGTATTTTTCTATTTTTCGGTCGGCTTTTGTTGCATTAGTTTGTGTGTCTAGATGTCGATAATTGATGTTACTGTTGGGATTTGTAAGGTAAGTGGAAAGAGTGTTTGAGAGGCAAACTCAGTAGCAATTGTAGGATGGGTTTGATGATGGTGATGTTGATAGTGGTTATTGATATTTTGGTCTGTAAAAACTTTAAGCTGGGTAATATGATGTATGTAACTATGTATGTTGCTATGAATACTACTTTTAATGTTTCCTTTTAGATGAATTTCCTTAATGTTGGATGAATTTGCATAGCAGCACAGATGAGGTTGGTTTGAGTGGTAATGTTTCGATTTTTCTTTTTGTACAAAGAATTGGGACTGATTTTGTTTATGAAATTACATAGAGAAATGAAGAATGTGATGAAGAACTTGATGAAGGATTCAAGGCTACAACTGATAACAGTACTAAATTTGGTAGAGAGACTATAAAGAACAACAAATTGCATCTGGAGAACAAACTTGTTAGACTTCCTACGTCACGATGACGTTGCAGACACTCTCTTTCTTCGGGAAAATTCACTTTAGAGATTATTCTCTTTTTAGTAATTGATGTTGCCACTTTTAGTACTTCATTTAATGTAAGATATTGTATATGCACCAAGAATTTTAATTACTGTTATAGATAAGTTAGCTAAAGAAGCTAATAGAGTATTTGGATGTGCATTGAGAAGTAGCTTTTCGACTTCCAAAAGTTGAAAAATAACAAGTCAGTTCGGCGATATTATTTCAGAATGATTCTCATGAGCAAGAAAGTTAACTTTTTGTGAATCTAAATGTTTTTGTTTCTAATAATCTAAACGCGTTATAAGTTTTTAGTGTTAATTTTTTTTATCTTATTAAAAAATGCCTAGTCTTGGGTTAATTTCTTTTTCTGTGAAAAATTCCTAGTCAAGCTAAGTTTTCTTTTTTGTTTCGACTGGAATCGGGTCTGGATCTATGGTTACTTCTGTGGTTTTGCAAGCTTCTTAATGTAATAGTCTGATTCATCAAAAAAGAAAAGAAAAGAAACATGATTTATGTAGGCAGGTGCCAAGACTAGCATAGTACCATTTGATGATGTGACAGTCATGATCGGTTAGGATCTGTTTGTCCAATGTGGAATATAACCATGCTAGTCTTGGTACTCTCTATATGATACCTAGTGGATTCTTGTCCATTCGTATGACCTTGACTGTGAGAGGTAGCTCTAAACCGTTAATTTTGTGGAGAACAATACAAAAATTTGATAAGTGCTTAATTATTACATATTTACTACTCAAATTTACATTTACTTAGTTCTTTATTTTGTACATATTTGATGATTTCATTTATTTTTGCAGTTTTTAGAAAATAAAGCTATATGGACTAAAATGCGAAATTTTGCTGGAGAAATGGAGTGATTTGATGGGTTAAGCCCAAAAGGAAACATGAAGAATGATTGAGTCGGTTATTTGGATATGGGCATGTGTAGAAATGTTCCACGGCGTGTGTAAAAGTGTGTCACGACGTGTGGAGACCATGTGCAAGATATCAATTATGAAAAAGGATATTTGAAGATATTATGTTTAATGAAGAAAATATTTCTTTATGATGTGGATTAATGAAATATATGAAGATTTGGGAAATAATATTATTCTGGTTGGAAATAATAATTAACATACTGATTGCAGTATTTGACACATGGCGCATATTTTGGATTTTTATATTATTTGACACATGACATACTTTTATTGGATGATGATGTGATAGTAGATATGAAACTATAAATACTGGTTGAAGCAGATGGAAAAAGGAGGAGACGTCCAAGAGCCGAGAGCCGACAATAGTTTTTAGATTTATTTTTCTTTTCCTCTTTTTAATTCTTTGCAATGGAAAACTAGCCCTCTTTACCGGGGTAAGGAGGAAGCCAATAACTTGTGTAAGAAATTTTTACAGTCTTTAATAAAAATTCTTTTGAGCTTAATTGTTTAATAATTTGTCTTCATGTTTAGCTTTGCTCTTTAAACCATACTGGATAGTCTTCGGCTATTAACCTTTAATAAGTGAAGGAGATTATATTATTTTGGAACAACAAAAGTTGTTCTTTATTTTACTTGCAATATTTTTCGAGGCATGCGGCTGTGTTCAAAATTGTCTTGAGTTATAAAACGAATATTTATTAGAGTTTAATCGAGTAGTATGCATAATTCAATTGGTGGAATCTGAAAGCCCTGATTCTCTTTAATTTGGTTGTTATTATTTTCTATATCCAATTTTTTGTAATTTAATTAGGAATTGAGGATAACAATACTTTAGTCCCTGTAGAACGATCCTGTATTTTGCATACTATCGCATCGATAGCCGTGCACTTGCGGTGTTATAATTTAATTCCCATCAAGTTTTTGGCGCCTACGCGGACTTGCCTTTAGGTTAGGTTTTGGAATTTTATTTTATTTTTAGTTTTGTTTTTATTTTGTTTAGTTTTTTTTAGTTTGATCAAATTTATTTTATTTGATTTTACTTGGGTATTTTTCTTGTTTTTATTGTGTAGGTAATATTCTACATTTATTGTGAAATTGCCTGCCAAAAGAGGTAAGTAATAAAACCCAACTTTTATTTATTCTTTTAGATTTTATTTCCTTTTTTATATATTTCCTTTATTTTCTTTGATTTATTTAAAAAAAAATATGTGCACACACCAATTGCATTATTCGCCTGGCACCGATTTTAGGAAAACACATGGTTTAGTAAGGTGAACCATCTGGGCGTTATCATCCGAAACACCACAAGCCTCAGCCTTGTACCTGTGACCAGTCTTTGACTGTAGGTATATTTTTGTTGTAGCTAACCCAAGCTTACCTGAATTAGTGAACCCCAGCATTTGCATGTGCACAATTTCTTGCTAAACACTGGTATTCTTGCTTGTGTATGCGCCGTTGGAAACAGGTAGGAGATAGACCTGTGGAAAACGACATTTTTAATTTGAGTCCGACACATTATATGGATTTCGGTGCTACTTATATTTTTACCGAAATGGTTAATGAAAATGATGAGGGTGAAGTGCCGCCAACCAAAACCCTTAAAGACAGTTTGAACCCGTTTAGAGTGATACGTGAACCTGGGTTGTGTTACCGGACACTACCGTTAAGTTTGATATTAAACCTGGGACATTTAGCATGCTTCAAAAATTTAGGGGAATAGAGAATGAAAACCCGTATACCCATGTAAGAGACTTTGAAATGATTTGTGACACAATGAGTTACCCGAATGTCTCTAAAGATGTGCTTAGGTTGTGTTTGTTTCCTTTTTTCCTACAAGAGAGAGCCAATGAGTGGTACCATTTGATTCTCTCTAAAACAATCACCACCTGGGATGGCCTTGTAGAGGCCTTTGTTAAAAAGTTCTACCCACACCACAAGACTTCTGTTGTTAGGCAGTCTATCCAAACCTTTAAGCAGAAAATAGGTGAGAGCCTACATGACTACATAGAAAGGTTTAATGAATTGTTATACCAACCCGCACCATGGATTTAAGAAAGCCCACATGGACCAAATCTTATATGAGGGCCTTGATAGTGAAACCCGAATGCAGGTAGAAACAATGAGTTATGGAGAATTTACCCATCAAGACTCAAATGAATGTTTTGACGAGTTCATCGAGTTAGCTGAAAAGACTCGTCAATGGGATTCAATGAGGGAGCACCAAATAACTAGGAACCCTATCCATAGGGTCAATAAAGTCGATAATGGGTCAGATATCCTTAGACGTCTAGAGGCCTTAGAGATGAACCAAAGGTCTACCCAAACTATGAGTTGTAACAGTGAGCCCAGAACCTATCCATGTACCATTTGTGGTGACCAAAGTCATACTGGACCCCAGTGCCCCCTGTTCGACCCTAGTGAAACAACCCGTGACCAGGTTAGTGTCCTACATGGTGGTATGCAATCTAAATATGAGGGTCGACCCAAGTTTGATCCCTATTCTAATACCTATAACCCGAGTTGGAGACATAACCCTAATTTCTCGGGGTCTAAAGGTGCCCAACAGGGTGGCCCATCTAGCAACCCACCACCAGGTTTTCATAGGAACCAAACTCAAGTCCAAGAACCAAACCCAGTTGATCATAAGTTGACATCTTTTGAGGAATCCCTGAAACTTTTAGCTCAAAGTGTTGTCCAAAGCAACCAAAAGTTCGATGACTTTGTCCTAATGAGTCAGCATAACCAGCAGAATAATTCCCAAGCTATTAACAACTTAGAGACTCAAATAAGTCAACTCTCAAACAGGTTAAGTAATAGGGAGAACGAGACATTTCCTATTCAAACGACTCCAAATACGAAAGGAGTTAACCAGGTTAATGGGCCAGGTAGTTCTAACCAAAATGAACATATCAAAGCAGTTATAACCCTTAGGAGTGGTAAAACTCTAGAGAACTCGGTAGAACCACCTAAGGATAGTAGTCCAGCTGAAAAAGAGACTGAGGTTGACCAAACTTCGTCTAAAGACCCTAATGAGCCTGAGAGTGCTAAGAGTCCAAATGAGGAAAATATCCCTAAGAGAGTATACGTAGCACCTGCACCATTTTCTCAGAGACTTGCTAAGAAAAATCCTAGTACATATGCTGAAATCCTAGACACATGTTTAAGCAAGTTAAGATCAACCTGTCCTTGTTAGATGCAATAAAACATGTACCAGATATGTTCAAGTTCCTAAAAGAGATGTGCACTGTCAAGAGAGACGCGAGTGTCGATAAGAAGGCATTTTTGACCCAACAAGTTAGTTCCATAATCTCACAAAAGTACCCAGTCAAATTTAAAGATCTCGGTTGTCCTACTGTCACATGTGTCATAGGTAGCCAAAAGATAGAAAATGCTCTTTTAGATCTTGGGGCTAGTGTGAATCTTTTACCGTTCTCGATATATGAACAACTTGGACTAGGTGAGATGAAACCAACTAGGATAACACTACAGTTAGCCGATAGGTCAGTCAAAATCCCACGTGAAATTATTGAAGACGTTTTGGTTCAGGTAAAAAACTTTATCTATCCAGTTGACTTTGTGATTTTAAACACTCAACTTGTCTCTAGTCAAGATATCAATATCCTAATCATTCTAGGTCGTCTGTTTCTAGCCACTGCAAATGCAGTCATACGTTGTCAAACTGGCTTAATAGAATTTTCCTTTGGGAATTAGAAAATGTCGGTGAACGTTTTTAAGGCATTGCAAGCCCCACCGGACCCTGAACACTATGAGTCTATATGCATGATTGATTCTCTAGTTGAGAATACTGTTAGAGCACTGCTCGGTCGAACTCGCATGCGTTGCTATCTCAAGCATGTTTGTCAGTGTTAGTGATCAAAACTATAAGTCTTGATTTCTAGTCTACTATTAGCTAAGTCTCGGACTAGGAAAGAAAGTGTAGTTGTGTTCAAGACTCCATGGCGATCATCATAAGAACTACTCAAGGAACTGGTGGAACTTCATCGACTAAAAGGTATGTGGAGACTTGAACTTATCTATCACTCAAAAGTCTATCTACTCTATCTCCTATCATCAGACAAAAGTCGTTTTGCTATATAGACTATGATTATACACATTTGCTATTTCGAGCCGAGTTTATCTCGCTTATCTATTTCTCGAAATATGTGTTGGTAAGCTTTTGCTTTGGTCAAGTTCATCTTTACTAGTGACGAAAGTCATGTTAAGTTTCAATCACTTGAAAATGGCTTTGACGAAAAATGGTTTGTGAATAACAACTAAATAACGTCCTCTAAAAATGTTTCAATGACTGAAATGAGAGTTTAGATTATATGACCATTGTTGGATATAAGCATTGTGGGGTAACTCATACATGTATAAGTCCTTATTCCTTGAACCAAAGTATGCGTACTTTGCTGTTCAGGAAAACCAGAACTAGAGTCCGCGTACTGTCGGAAGTTCTCATCCCGAGAAATTCTGCTGGATTTTTAAACTAAAAACAAACTTATTCCGCGTACCAGTTCGCATACTGAAGTTGGTTAATTTCTAAAAACGATTATTTGTGAACTTAAACTTATATAAACTAAGGAATGCATAATTGCAAACCGTGGCTAGAAAATGACCAACTTCAGTACGCGAACTGGTACGCGTTCGAATCGATAAATTGGGAAATCCAACCTTTGGTTGTTGATTGAAATTAATTGATCCTTGGACATTGGTCTTTGGTACCGTTCAAGTGTTTTCTCTTGTATTCAATTAGACTTGCAGATTTCTATTTGCTTGAGTAAGTATTGAATCGAGAAAGAGAGATATAGCTCTTTGACATACTTTTATCAAGATTGAGTCTCACTGTCTAGTTTATTCTCTTGAAAGTATATTGGAGTTAGTCCATACATATTACTAATCGAAATATTGGGTGTGGTTGTTCTACCCCCGCTTTTTCAGATACCTTTACCACTAATAATATTAGTGATACTTTAGAGGCGTGCTTGGCACACTTTGGAGCCTACTATGATGAGGATAGTCATTTTGAAGAAGTTAATACGTTGTTAGACTCTGCGCCAGTAATGAATTATGGGAAATGGTAGCGTAAACCAGAACCTCTTCCGCCGACATAGATAAACCCCTCCCATCATCAGTTAAGGCCCCCACCCTTGAATTAAATCCGCTACCAGATACATTGATATATGTATTTCTTGGGTGTGAAAATACTCTTCCTGCCATAATTGCCTCTGACTTAGAGCCCGATCAGGAAAGTAGACTAGTTAGTGTTCTCCAAGAGCACAAGACTGCAATAGGGTGGACTATAGCAGATTTGAAAGGAATTAGTCATGCTGATGTATGCACCACATCTACCTAGAAGAAGGTGTCAAAACCTTAAGAGAAATGCAGAGACGTTTGAATCCTAATATGGAGGAAGTTGTTCACCCTGAGGTGCTCAAATTATTAGATGCGGGTATCACATACCCCACCTCTGATAGTAAATGGCTTAGTCTTGTCCAGGTTGTCCCAAAGAAGTCTGGGATTACAGTAGTTGCGAATGAGAACAATGAATTGATCCCTACCCGCGTTACCACTAGGTAGAAAGTATGTATAGACTACCGTAAGCTGAACTCAGCCTCTAGGAAAAATCACTTTCCTTTACCATTCATCGACCAGATGTTAGAAAGATTAGCTGGCCACAACCATTATTGCTTCCTAGATGGTTATTCTGGTTATAACCAAATCCTCATAGCCCCGGAGGACCAAGAGAAAACAACCTTCACATCTCCATTTGGTAATTTTGCTTACAGGTGTATGCCTTTTGGGTTGTGTAATGCACCCGCAACATTCCAACGTTGCATGTTAAGTATCTTTTCGGACATGGTTGAGCAATTTCTCGAGGTCTTTATGGACGATTTTTCGGTTTTTGGATCCTATTTCGATGAGTGTCTGCACCACCTTACACTATTTATAGAACGTTGTAAAGAAAATAACTTAGTCCTTAATTGGGAAAAATGTCATTTTATGGTTAAATCTGGAATAGTGTTAGGACATATGGTGTCCTCTAAGGGAATAAAAGTTGATAAAGCCAAGGTTGAACTAATTTCAAAATTAAGACCACCTAAGAATGTAACAGATGTTAGATCTTTCCTTGGCCATGCTGGATTTTATCGTTGTTTCATCAAAGACTTTAGCAAGATTGCTTTACCTTTATCGAACCTACTTTCTAAAGATACTGCTTTTTTTTTTATGAAGCATGTGTTGCATCTTTTGTGAAGCTAAAATTATTATTGATTTCTTCCCCTATCATCCAACCACCCGATTGGAACGTCCCATTTGAACTCATGTGTGGTGCGTCCGATTATGCGGTTGGTGTTTTCCTTGGTCAACAGCATGATAAAGCACCTAGTGTGATTTATTACGCTAGTAGAACCATAAACGATGGCCAGTTGAACTACACAACCACTGAGAAAGAAATGTTAGCCATCGTTTTTGCTTTAGAGAAATTTAGATCATATCTCTTAGGGTCTAAGGTCATAGTCAATTCTGATCATGCCGCACTCAAATATCTCCTTTCAAAGAAGGACTCAAAACCTCGGCTGATTATATGGGTATTGTTATTTCAAGAATTTACTCTAGATATTAGTGATAAGAAGGGGTATTAAAATGTAGTAACTGACCATTTATCATGTATCCTTGATGAGACTAGAGATGATGAGAGACCGATCCTTGACACGTTCCCTGATGAACAATTATTTTTCATCTCTTTGTTACCTTGGTTTGCTGACATATTCAATTATTTGGTAACTGGTCAAACTCCCCGACCATTTGGTTTAAACAGGATAGAGCTAAATTCTTGTCTGAGGTTAAATATTTTTTCTGGGATGATCCGTACTTATTCAAATACTGCCCTGATCATATGTATTCTTGACAACGAAATCTCCAGTGTCCTGACTTCTTGTCATTCTGGAGCTTGTGGGGGTCACTTTAGTTCTATGAAAAAAACTACAAAGGTTTTACAATCTGGTTTTTATTGGCCAACACTGTTTAAGGACTCCCACCTATTTTGTCAAAGTTGTGATAGATGTCAAAACAAAAGTTAGGAAAGATGACCCGACGTAATATGATGCCAGTTAGTCCTATACTAATAATAGAAATATTTGATGTGTGGGGTATAGATTTTATGGGTCCTTTTGTCAATTTTTATGGCAACTTTTATATCTTATTAGTTGTTGACTACGTGTCCAAATGGGTTGAAGCAATAACTACCAAGACAAATGATCGCCACATTGTGATCAAGTTTGTTAGAGACAATATTTTCTCTCGATTTGGTGTGCCTAGAGCAATCATTAGTGATGGAGGTTCCCATTTTTGTAATCGGTCTTTTGAGACGCTCATGAAGAAATACTCCATTACCCATAAGGTTTCTACACCTTACCACCGCCAAACTTGTGGCCAAGTTGAAGTGTTTAATACGCAGATTAAACAAATTTTAGAAAAGACCGTAAACCATACCCGAAAGGATTGGTCTTTGCGCTTATTAGGAGCACTGTGGGCTTATCGAACCGCTCTTAAGACTCCACTTGGAATGTCTCCGTATAGACTTGTCTTTGGTAAAGCCTGCCACTTACCTGTAGAATTAGAACACTGAGATTATTGGGCCATTAAACGGCTAAATTTTGACCTACATATCGCTGGTGATAACCGTAGACTGCAACTCAGTGAGTTAGAAGAAATTCGTAATGATTTTTACCAGAGTGCAAAAATTTACAAGGAGAAAACAAAAATATTTTATGATAAACCGATTATTCGAAAGACATTTGAACCAGGTCAAAAAGTTCTTCTTTACAATTCTCGTCTACATCTTTTCCCTGGTTAATTGAGGTCTCGGTGGTCCGGACCATATTTTGTCAAAATTGTTTTTCCTCATGGTGCAGTTGAAGTTGAAAATCCTAAGAACGAAGATACTTTCAAGGTTAACAGTCAACTATTGAAACCATTCTTGGAGTTACCCAGTCATGCAATAGAAGAATCGGAGCTGAGGGATCCTGTCTACCAGGATTAATTTTAACGGTTAACAAAGTCTGGTTGAAGACACTAAACTTAGCGCTTAATGGGAGGAAACCCATACATGGTGATATTAAGGTCCCTCTGGAGGACCGTGTTGTTGTTGTTGAAAAAGTGGGGGTACAACAACCTTACTAAATAATTCTCTTAGCAATATGTATGGACTAACTCCAATATACTTTTAAGAGAATCGACTAGACAGTCAGACTCAATCTTAATAAAAAGTATATCAAAGAGTTATATCTCAATTTCTCGATTCAATACTTACTCAAGCAAATAGAAATCTGCGAGTCTAATTGAATACAAGAGAAATTAACTTGAACGGTACCAAAGACCAATGTTCAAGGATCAATCAATTTCAATTAACAACCAAAGGTCGGATTTCCCAATTGATTGATTCAACGCACAACCTGTGATATTTCAATTATATAACAAAATATAATGCGAAAAAGAAATAACACAGACACCAGAAGTTTTGTTAACGAGGAAACCGAAAATGCAGAAAAATCCCGGGACCTAGTCCAGATTGAAGACACATTGTATTAAGCCGCTACAGACACTAGCCTACTATAAACTAACTTCGGCCTGGACTGTAATTGAACCCCAATCAATCTCACATTTATCCAAGGTACAGTTGCGCTCCTTACGTCTCTGATCCCAGCAGGATACTACGCACTTGATTCCCTTAGATTATCTCACCCACAACTAAGAGTTGCTACGACCCAAAGTGGAAGATTTTAATAAACAAATCTGTATCACACAGAAAAGTCTACATGAATAGATAAATATGTCTCCCACATAAATACCTACAAGTTTTGTTCCGTATTTTGATAAATCAAGGTGAACATGAACCAATTGATAACCCGAACTTATATTCCTGAAGAACAACCTAGAATTATCAATCACCTCACAAAAATCTTAATCGACTAGCGAAACAAGATATTGTGGAATCACAAACGATGAGACGAAGATGTTTGTGACTACTTTTATATCTTTCCTATCGGAGAAATTAATCTCGAGTCAATTTTACAATTGTGCTCAATACGATAGAAACAACAAGCTCAGATCACGTAACTACAGAGAAAATAGTTGGGTCTGGCTTCACAATCCCAATGAAGTCTTCAAGTCGTTAACCTACAGGGTCTCGGTAGAAACCTAAGGTTAAAGAAGAATCGACCTTAGCTTATACAACTAGTATCACATTGGAGGTGTGGGGATTAGGTTTCCCAGCCGCTAGAGTTCTCCTTTATATAGTCTTCCAAATCAGGGTTTGGAATCTAAGTTACCTTGGTAACAAACCATTCAATATTCACCGTTAGATGAAAACCTGATTAGATTCAAGCTAATATCTTTCAACCGTTAGATCGAACTTAGCTTGTTTTACACAAATGAAATGCACGTTCATTTAGGTTTGTGTAACCGTACCTAAACGTGTACCCCTAGTTGGTTCAATAGTAGTTAACCAAATGGTTATCCATATGAGCACTTTCATATCAACCATATTCATCTTCACCATAACTAGTTCAAATGACTCAAAAGAACTAGCCAGAGAGTTGTTCAATTGCTTAGATATCATAGAAGTATACAAGACATATTCGAAGAAAAAACGATTTTGATTTACTCGAATCAATTCATGAACTTTATAGGCACAGTTTGCAAATATGAATTCCTTAGTTTATATAAGTTTAAGTTCACGAATAAAACCGTTTTTAGAAAACAACCTTTTGTTAGAATGCATAATTAACCGTTTTCTAAAACCGTTTTTAGAAAATAACTGTTAATTCCCAATTGGCTAGAATGCATAATTGCAAACGATTCAAACGCACAATTGAATCGATCAATTGGGAAATCCAACCTTTGGTTGTTGATTGAAATTGATTGATCCTTGAACATTGGTCTTTGGTACCATTCAAGTGTTTTCTCTTGTATTCAATTAGACTCGCGGATTTCTATTTTCTTGAGTAAGTCTTGAATAGAGAAATAGAGATATAGCTCTTTGATATACTTTTATTAAGATTGAGTCTGACTGTCTAGTTGATTCTCTTAAAAGTATATTGGAGTTAGTCCATACAGATTGCTAATCGAAATATTGGGTGTGGTTGTTGTACCCCCGCTTTTTAAATTGGTATCAGAGAAGGCAAACACGTTTAAAGACCTTATAAGTCTGTGTTTGTAGCGATCTGACTATATGGACAGTAAAATCTCTAGAAACGTTCCACCAGAGTTAAAAACTAATCGCATAAAAAGTTCTGAAAAACTGGTTATTCTCCAGAAAAAATTGGATGAAAAAATCCGGATCAACTCTGATCTTGTTGCAGAAATTGCATGCTTAAGGATTTGAAATCTGTCAAAATTCCTTTGATGGACTTGAATAACTCTTGTTGTTCCTCTACGAAGAAAAGTTGTAAATCAGATGTTAAACAATGTGTAGATATTGTGAAACCTGATAATACTCAGAACAAGATTAAAAATGTTGACCCATGCATGTCATGTGATTCTTACAATCACATTCAACATACTTGTATGTCCTTCCGGAAAAGCCTAGAAGTTGCAACTAATCTTCATAAGAAAGCTGAACAACTGTTTGCTTCCCTGAAAGAACGTACAAAACTAACAAGAAATCCTAAACAGGAAAGTAGTGTTAGTATGGGAGCTTTTGCTTTAAAATCAACATCGCCTTTTCAATGGTTTCTTGATAGTGGATTTAGCCGACATATGACAGGAGATCTCACATGGTTTGTTTCCTCAAACAACTATGAAGGAGGTCCCGTGACATTTGGAGATGGGAGTTGCTTCTATATAAGCAAGAAGGGGATGATCAAACTTCCCGGCGTACCTGAAATTCATGATGTAGTATACGTAAAAGGTATGACTGCAAATCTTCTTTCTATTAGTCAAATTTGTGCCAAAGGCCAAAACTGGGAAAGTAATTTTTCAGGGAACTCGTGGTAAAAATAAGTGTTATCTTCTGGATACTCAGTTCATCAACTGTTGCAATTTGGCTAAGGTGGAATTTACACATATTTGGCATGAGCATTTTGGTCACATCAATTATCGTCTTCTAACTAAGATCATTAGCAAAGAACTTGTTAGAGGCGTTCCCAAAATCAATGCAAAGATTGATGGTATATGCGGTGCCTGTCAAAAAGGTAAACAAACGAAAGTTCACCATAAATCATCTCGATATATTCTCACTAAAGCTCCACTTTATTTAATTCATATGGATCTCTTCGGACCAATTCAACAACCCACGGTTGCTGGTAAGAAGTATGCTTTAGTTATGGTAGATGATTACACCAGATTCACTTGGGTTGCATTTCTATCTCATAAGAATGAAACCCTTGATGAATTCAAGATTATTGTTAAAAGAATCCAGAACGAACAAGGTCGCAAACTAAAGAAAATTAGAAGCGACGGTTGAACTGAATTCAAGGACACCAAGGTGTTTGAATTCTGTGACGAACTGGGGATTATTCAACAATACTCACCACCCATCACTCCTCAAGCCAATGGAGTTGCAGAAAGAAAAAACAGGAATATTCAGGAAATGGCCAGGGTAATGCTCCATAACAAAAACTTACCATTAAGGTTTTGGGGAGAAGTTGTCTTTACAACATGTTATTTGATCAACTGTGTCTACCTACGATCCAAAACTCTAAACACTCCTTATGAGTTGTGGTATGGTAGAAAACCCAACTTGCACTATCTCAGAGTGTTCGAAAGTAAGTGCTACATTCTAAAAGATCGAGAACAGAGAGGGAAATTTGATACAAAAAGTGATGAAGGTATCTTCCTTGGCTATGCTTCTGATAGCCGTGGTTTTCGATTGTTTAATCTCAGAACCCAGGTTATGATGGAATCTGCTAATGTTATCATTTATGATATCAGTAATTTTCATCATGATAATTCTCCTGCTGAATTGCCTCCAACCGAGACAATTGAGAAGGTCAAAGAAATCCCAGATTCAGTTGAAGTTATTCCAACTGTTACTGATCCTGGTATTTCTAGTGACGAGGAGAAGAGCACTGATCAGGCTATTCCTGTCGAACAAGAACGTGTCCCCTCAATGACACCTCTGGGTTCAAAGGAATCATGATCCCAACAGTATTATCGGAGGAAGAGATTCTACTGCTAAAACAAGAGGACAACTTCAAAATATTTGCAATTTTGGTTGTTATCTTTGACAAGTATAACCGAGAAATATTGATGAAGATCTTAGCGATCCCTTTTGGGTGAATGCAATGCATGAAGAGTTAAATCAATTTCAAAGACAAGACGTATGGGAATTAGTACCTTGTCCCTCCAATATCAATATTGTTGGTACCAAATGGATATTCAAGAATAAGTCTGATGAATTTGGCACAATTGTCAGAAATAAAGTCAGACTTGTCGTTCAAGGATATTCACAGATTGAGGGTATCGACTTTGACGAAACCTTTGTTCCTATGGCATGCCTTGAGTTCATCCGGTTGTTATTAGCACATTCTTGTTTTCTTAAGGTTAAGTTGTTCCAAATGGACATAAAATCCGCGTTCCTAAACAGAAATTTAAAGGAAGAGGTCTATGTCGCTCAACCTAAGGGTTTTGAAAACCCTGATTTCCCATATCATGTTCTTAATCTTAAAAAGGCATTATATGGGTTAAAACAAGCACCTCGTTCCTGGTTCGAAAAACTAACTACTTCTCTTCTTAGGAAAGGTTTTTCGAGAGGCGGAGCTGATAAAACCTTGTTTACCAAGTGGAGTGGGAAATATGTTGTCATTGCTCAAGTCTATGTAGATGATATCATGTATGGTTCAACTTCTGAGAAACTTGCAAAAGATTTTCAAGTCTCTCTTTGCAAAGAATTTGAAATGAGTAATGTTGGTGAATTAAAGTTCTTGTTAGGATTACAAATTCAGCAACATAAGGATGGAATTTACTTATCCCAAGAAAAATATGCAAAGGATCTTGTCTCGAGACTCGGTCTGTAGAAGTCAACTTCAAAACTGACACCTATGCCCACTACTGGTAAACTACACAGAGATGAGAAATGAGTAAATGTGGATCAAAAAATTTATCGATCTATTATTGGTAGCCTTTTATATCTTACAGCTACTAGACCTGATATTGCTTTTAGTACTGGTTGTTGTGCTAGATTTCAGGCTAATCCAAAGGAATCTCATCTTGCAGCTACAAAAAGGATCATACGATATGTGAATCACACGGTCGGGTATGGTATATCTTATACTTTTGATACTAACACTGACCTTTTTGCTTATTCTGATGCTGATTGGGCAGGATGTGTAAAATACATAAAAAGTACATCAGGGGGTTTCTACTACGTAGGACTGAATCTTGTGGCTTAGCATAGCAAGAAACAAAATTCACAATCCCTGTCCACATGTGAAGCAGAATATATTGTTGTCGGCTCATGTTGTACTCAACTTCTATGGATGAAACAAATATTGGCTGATTATGGAATTGATACTGGAATAATGAAAATATTTTGTGATAACTCTAGCGCGATTCGAATCACCGAGAATCCCGTTTAGCACTAAAGAACAAAGCACATTGATATAAGGTACCATTTTATTCGAGATCTCTATGAAAATGGTATCATAAATATGGAATTTGTGCCTTCCGAACAACAATTGACTGATATTCTTACCAAACCACCAGACACTGCTACGTTTCAACACTTACGGCAGTCTATTGGTGTTGTTTTGGTTCATTAGCCGTTCCTAAAACTCTTGCCCCTGTGCTTATCTCAATCTTTTTGGCAATTGAGTTTGGAACTCCAATAAGTGTTTACTTCAATTCTACATTTGTTTCAGTAGGTTGATTTTTTGTCAGGTTTCTTAGTGTGTTATGTCTAAAAGAAATCCTTCTTTTCTTGTAAAAGTAAGGTCGCTCTTGTTGTTCTTTCGGGAATGACATTTTATGGGGGAGAGTTCTTAATTGAACTTGTGCTTAATTGCCAATCTTTGTGGGGAGTGCGGTTGTGGAATATTATAGGGGTTATCTTATATCTTTATAAACTCCTTGATGAAAGCATTTAGCTTCGGCTATATGATTACATTTAAAAAGTTGATATGTGCTTGCTTTTGGTCATGAAATGTCTCTATGGAAATTTCATTAGGATCCCACTAATTTTCGTAGCTTTGCCAATTTTATTGACAAAAAGGGGGAGAATTAATGTGTAGTTCACACTACAAATACATATGGTTTTCGGATCATTATGTAAGGGGGAGTGGTTTCCATGTGAGATGGAGTATTGACTAAGGGGGAGTGATACATATCACCATAGTATTGTTGTCTAAGTTGTATGCAATTGAATTTTGATGTTGTGTAATAATACTATGACACTGTGTAACAATGATTGAGAATTCTTGTTTTCTCATTGTTATGGCTACGGATTTTCAACAACGATGATGCTAAACTTACAACCTTTGGAATCATTGGAGTACTTGGAAGTGACGAAGATTTCAAGTAATGTTGAAGGCCCGAGAAGATCAGGCATGTGGAAGAGAAGCTACACAAGTTTATTTACATGTTTTTGTATTCCATATGTATTGATAGTTTTGTCACTAAAATGGACAAATGGGGAGATTGTTAGAGCACTGCTCGGTCGTACTCGCATCCGTTGCAATCTCAAGAATGTTTGTCAATGTTAGTGATCAAAACTATAAGTATTAATTTCTAGTCTACTATTAGCTAAGTCTCCGACTATGATAGAAAGTGTAGTTGTGCTCAAGACTCCATAGCGATCATCATACAAAGACGAAGAACTACTCAAGGAACTGGTGGAACTTCATCGATTAAAAGGTATATGGAGACTTGAACTTATCTATCACTCAAAAGTCTATCTACTCTATCTATGGAGACTTGAACTTATCTATTACTCAAAAGTCTATCTACTCTATCTCCCATCTTGAGACAAAAGTCGTTTTGTTATATAAACTATGATTATACACATTTGCTATTTCGAGTCGAGTTTATCTCGCTTATCTGTTTCTCGAAATATGTGTGGGTAAGCTTTTTTTTTTGGCCAAGTTCATCTTTACTAGTGCCGAAAGTCATGTTAAGTTTCAATCACTCGAAAATGGCTTTAACAAAAAATGGTTTGTGAATAACAACTATATAACGTCCTCTAAGAATGTTTCAATCATTGAAATGAGAGTTTATATTATATAACCATTGTTTGATATAAGCATTATGAGGTAACTCATACATGTATAAGTCCTTATTCCTTAAACCAAAGTATGCGTACTTTGCTGCTCAGGAAAACTGGAACTAGAGTCCGCATACCAAGTCCGCGTACTGTCGGAAGTTCTCATCCCGAGAAATTTTGCTGGAGTTTGTAAACTAAAAACAAACTTATTCCGCGTACTTAAGTCCGCGTACCAGTTCGCGTACTTAAGTTGGTTATTTTCTAAAAACGATTATTTGTGAACTTAAACTTAGGAATGCATAATTGCAAACCGTGGCTATAAAGTTCATGAATTGATTCGAGTGAATCAATTCGTTTTTGTTTCAATTGTGTCTATTATAAAGATCTAAGCAATTGAACAACTCTCTAACTAGTTTATTTGAGTCATTTGAACTAGTTGTGGTAAAAAGGAATATGGTTGATATGAAAGTGCTCATATGGCTAACCATTTGGTTAACTATTGTTGAAGCAACTAAATGTACATGTTTGGGTACGGTTACACAAACCTAAAAACTTGCATTTCAAGCTAAGTTTCGATCTAACGGTTGAAAGATATTATCTTGAATCTAACCAGGTTTTCATCTAACGGTGAATATTGAATATTTTGTTACTAAGCTAACATTGATTGCAAACCCTGATTTGAAAGACTATATAAGGGAGAACTCTAGAAACTGGGAAACCTAATCCCCACACCTCCAGTGTGATACTAGTTGTATAAGCTAGAGTCGATTCTCCTTTAACCTTAGGTTTCTATCGAGACCCTGTAGGTTAACGACTTGAAAACTTCATTGGGATTGTGAAACCAGACCGATATTACTTTCTCGTAGTTGTGTGATCTGATCTTGCTGTTTCTATCGTACTAAGTACAATCGTAAAGATTGGCTCGAGATTGATTTCTCCGATAGGCAAGATATAAAAGAAGTCACAAACATCTTCGTCTCATCGTTTGTGATTCTGCAATATCTTATTTCGCTAGTCGATTAAGATTATTGTGAGGTGATTGATAATACTAGGTTGTTCTTCGGGAATATAAGTTCGGGTTATCAATTGGTTCATGTTCACCTTGATTTATCAAAAGACGGAACAAAACTTTTAGGTATTTATGTGGGAGACAGATTTATCTATTCCCGTAGACTTTTCTGTGTGATACAAATTTGTTTATTAAAGTCTTCGAATTTGGGCCGTAGCAACTCTTAGTTTTGGGTGAGATCAGCTAAGGGAATCAAGTGCGTAGTATCCTGCTGGGATCAGAGACGTAAGGAGCGCAAATGTACCTTGGATCAATGTGAGATTGACTGGGGTTCAAATACAGTCCAAACCGAAGTTCGTTTGCAGTAGGCTAGTGTCTGTAGCGGCTTAATACAGTGTGTGTTCAATCTGGACTAGGTCCCGGGGTTTTTATGCATTTTCGGTTTCCTCGTTAACAAAACTTCTGGTGTCTGTGTTATTTCTTTTTCGCGTTATATTTTGTTATATAATTTAAGTATCACAGGTTGTGCGTTTGAATCGATCAATTGGGAAATCCAACCTTTGGTTGTTGATTGAAATTAATTGATCCTTGAACATTGGTCTTTGGTACCGTTCAAGTGTTTTCTCTTGTATTCAATTAGACTCGCAGATTTCTATTTGCTTGAGTAAGTATTGAATCGAGAAAGAGAGACATAGCTCTTTGTTATACTTTTATTAAGATTGAGTCTGACTGTCTAGTTTATTCTCTTGAAAGTATATTGGAGTTAGTCCATACATATTACTATTCGAAATATTGGGTGTGGTTGTTATACCCCCGCTTTTTCAGATACCTTTACCACTAATAGTATTAGTGATACTTTAGAGGCGTGATTGGCCCACTTTCGAGCCCATTATGATGAGGATAGTCATTTTGAAGAAGTTAATACGTTGTTAGACTCTGCGCCAGTAATGAATTATGGGAAATGGCAGTGTAAACCAAAACCTCTTCCGCCGACATAGATAAACCCCTCCCATCATCAGTTAAGGCCCCCACCCTTGAATTAAATTCGCTACCAGATACATTGATATATGTATTTCTTGGGTGTGAAAATACTCTTCCTGCCATAATTGCCTCTGACTTAGAGCCCGATCAGGAAAGTAGACTAGTTAGTGTTCTTCAAGAGCACAAGACTGCAATAGGGTGGACTATGGCAGATTTGAAAGGAATTAGTCCTGCTGATGTATGCACCACATCTACCTAGAAGAAGGTGCCAAAACCTTAAGAAAAATGCAGAGACGTTTGAATCCTAATATGGAGGAAGTTGTTCACACCGAGGTGCTCAAATTATTAGATGCGGGTATCATATACCCCACCTCTGATAGTAAATGGCTCAGTCCTGTCCAGGTTGTCCCAAAGAAGTCTAGGATTACAGTAGTTGCGAATGAGAACAATGAATTGATCCCTACCCGTGTTACCACCCAGGTTGAAAGTATGTATAGACTACCGTAAGCTGAACTTAGCCTCTAGGAAAGATCACTTTCCTTTACCATTCATCGACCAGATGTTAGAAAGATTAGCTGGTCACAACCATTATTGCTTCCTAGATGGTTATTCTGGTTATAACCAAATCCTCATAGCCCCGAATGACCAAGAGAAAACAACCTTCACATCTCCATTTGGTACTTTTGCTTACAGGTGTATGCCTTCTGGGTTGTGTAATGCACCCGCAACATTCCAACGTTGCATGCTAAGTATCTTTTTGGACATGGTTGAGCAATTTCTCGAGGTCTTTATGGACGGTTTTTCGGTTTTTGGATCCTCTTTCGATGAGTGTCTGCACCACCTTACACTATTTATAGAACGTTGTAAGGAAAATAACTTAGTCCTTAATTGGGAAAAATGTCATTTTATGGTTAAATCTGGAATATTGTTAGGACATATGGTGTCCTCTAAGGGAATAAAAGTTGATAAAGCCAAGGTTGAACTAATTTCAAAATTAAGACCACCTAAGAATGTAACAGATGTTAGATCTTTCCTTGGCCATGTTGGATTTTATCGTTGTTTCATCATAGACTTTAGCAAGATTGCTTTACCTTTATCGAACCTACTTTCTAAAGATACTGCCTTTTTTTTATGAAGCATGTGTTGCAGCTTTTGAGAATCTAAAATTATTATTGACTTCTTCCCCTATCATCCAACCACCCGATTGGAACGTCCCATTTGAACTCATGTGTGATGCGTTCGATTATGCAGTTGGTGTTGTCCTTGGTAACAACATGGTAAAGCACCTAGTGTGATTTATTACGCTAGTAGAACCATAAACGATGCCCAATTGAACTACACAACCACTGAGAAATAAATGTTAGCCATCGTTTTTGCTTTGGAGAAATTTAGATCATATCTCTTAGGGTCTAAGGTCATAGTCAATTCTGATCATGCCGCACTCAAATATCTCCTTTCAAAGAAGGACTCAAAACCTCGGCTGATTAGATGGGTATTGTTATTTCAAGAATTTACTCTAGATATTAGTGATAAGAAGGGGTATTAAAATATAGTAACTGACCATTTATCATGTATCCTTGATGAGACTAGAGATGATGAGAGGCCGATCCTTGACACGTTCCCTGATGAACAATTATTTTTCATCTCTTTGTTACCCTGGTTTGCTGACATTGTCAATTATTTGGTAACTGGTCAAATGCCCCGACCATTGGTTTAAACATGATAGAGCTAAATTCTTGTCTGAGGTTAAATATTTTTTCTGGGATGATCCGTACTTATTCAAATACTTCCCTGATCAGATCATCTGTCATTGTATTCTTGACAACGAAATCTCCAGTGTCCTGACTTCTTGTCATTCTGGAGCTTGTGGGGGTCACTTTAGTTCTATGAAAACAACTGCAAAGGTTTTACAATCTGGTTTTTATTGGCCAACACTGTTTAAGGACTCCCACCTATTTTGTCAAAGTTGTGATAGATGTCAAAACAAAAGTTAGGAAATATGACCCGACGTAATATGATGCCAGTTAGTCCTATACTAATAATAGAAATATTTGATGTGTGGGGTATAGATTTTATGGGTCCTTTTGTCAATTCTTATGGCAACTTTTATATCTTATTAGTTGTTGACTACGTGTCTAAATGGGTTGAAGCAATAACTACCAAGAAAAATGATCGCCACATTGTGATCAAGTTTGTTAGAGACAATATTTTCTCTCGATTTGGTGTGCCTAGAGCAATCATTAGTGATGGAGGTTCCCATTTTTGTAATCGGTCTTTTGAGACGCTCATGAAGAAATACTCCATTACCCATAAGGTTTCTACACCTTACCACCGCCAAACTTGTGGCCAAGTTGAAGTGTCTAATACGCAGATTAAACAAATTTTAGAAAAGACCGTAAACCATACCCGAAAGGATTGGTCTTTACGCTTAATAGAAGCATTGTGGGCTTATCGAACCGCTCTTAAGACTCCACTTGGAATGTCTCCGTATAGACTTGTCTTTGGTAAAGCCTACCACTTACCTGTAGAATTAGAACACCGAGCTTATTGGGTTATTAAACGGCTAAATTTTGACCTACATATCGCTGGTGATAACCGTAGACTGCAACTCAGTGAGTTAGAAGAAATTCGTAATGATTCTTACCAGAGTGCAAAAATTTACAAGGAGAAAACAAAAATATTTTATGATAAACCGATTATTCGAAAGACATTTGAACCAGGTCAAAAAGTTCTCCTTTACAATTCTCGCCTACATCTTTTCCCTAGTAAATTGAGGTCTCGGTGGTCCGGACCATATTTTGTCAAAATTGTTTTTCCTCATGGTGCAGTTGAAGTTGAAAATCCTAAGAACGAAGATACTTTCAAGGTTAACGGTCAACTATTGAAACCATTCTTGGAGTTACCCAGTCATGCAATAGAAGAATCGGAGCTGAGGGATCCTGTCTACCAGGATTAATTTTAACGGGTAACAAAGTCTGGCTGAAGACACTAAACTTAACGCTTAATGGGAGGCAGCCCATACATGGTGATATTAAGGTCCCTCTGGAGGACCCCGTTGTTGTTGTTGAAAAAGTGGGGGTACAACAACCTTACCCAATAATTCTCTTAGCAATATGTATGGACTAACTCCAATATACTTTTAAGAGAATCAACTAGACAGTCAGACTCAATCTTAATAAAAAGTATATCAAAGAGTTATATCTCAATTTCTCGATTCAATACTTACTCAAGCAAATAGAAATCTGCGAGTCTAATTGAATACAAGAGAAATTAACTTGAACGGTACCAAAGACCAATGTTCAAGGATCAATAAATTTCAATCAACAACCAAAGGTCGGATTTCCCAATTAATTGATTTAACGCACAACCTGTGATATTTCAATTATATAACAAAATATAATGCGGAAAAGAAATAACACAGACACCAGAAGTTTTGTTAACGAGGAAACTGAAAATGCAGAAAAATCCCGGGACCTAGTCCATATTGAAGACACACTGTATTAATCCGCTACAGACACTAGCCTACTACAAACTAACTTCGGCCTGGATTGTAGTTGAACCCCAATCAATCTCACATTGATCCAAGGTACAGTTTCGCTCCTTACGTCTCTGATCCCAGCAGGATACTACGCACTTGATTCCCTTAGCTGATCTAACCCACAACTAAGAGTTGCTACTACCCAAAGTGGAAGATTTTAATAAACAAATCTGTATCACACATAAAAGTCTACATGAATAGATAAATCTGTCTCCCACATAAATACCTACAAGTTTTGTTCTGTCTTTTGATAAATCAAGGTGAACATGAACCAATTGATAACTTGAACTTATATTCCCGAAGAACAGCCTAGATTTATCAATCACCTCACAAAAATCTTAACCGACTAGAGAAACAAGATATTGTGGAATCACAAACGATGAGACGAAGATGTTTGTGACTACTTTTATATCTTTCCTATCGGAGAAATTAATCTTGATCCAATTTTACAATTGTGCTCAATACGATAGAAACAACAAGATCAGATCACGTAACTACATAGAAAATAGTTGGGTCTGGCTTCACAATCCCAATGAAGCCTTCAAGTCGTTAACCTACAGGGTCTCGGTAGAAACCTAAGGTTAAAGCAGAATCGATCCTATCTTATACAACTAGTATCACATTGGAGGTGTGGGGATTAGGTTTCCCAGTTGCTAGAGTTCTCCTTTATATAGTCTTCCAAATCAGGGTTTGGAATCTAAGTTACCTTGGTAACAAACCATTCAATATTCACCGTTAGATGAAAACCTGATTAGATTCAAGCTAATATCTATCAACCGTTAGATCGAACTTAGCTTGTTTTACACAAATGAAATGCACGTTCATTTAGGTTTGTGTAACCGTACCTAAACGTGTACCCTTAGTTGGTTCAATAGTAGTTAACCAAATGGTTATCCATATGAGCACTTTCATATCAACCATATTCATCTTCACCATAACTAGTTCAAATGACTCAAAAGAACTAGCCAGAGAGTTGTTCAATTGCTTAGATCTCATAGAAGTATACAAGACATATTCGAAGCAAAAACGATTTTGATTCACTCGAATCAATTCATGAACTTTATAGGCACGGTTTGCAAATATGCATTCCTTAGTTTATATAAGTTTAAGTTCACGAATAAAACCGTTTTTAGAAAATAACCCACTCAAGTATGCATACCGATATGCATACTTGAGCACCCGGGTTAAGTTTGTTTTCAGTTCACAAACTCCGTCAGAATTTCACGGGACGTAAACTTCCGATAGTATGCGGACTTTAGTTCTGGTTATCCTGAACAGCAAAGTACGCGTACTTTGGTTCAAGGATTTTGTACTTACACAAGTATGAGTTCTCATACAATGTTTATATCCATTCAAGGTTATATATTCTAAACTCTCATTTCAATCATTGAAACATTCTTAGAGGATGTTAAATAGAGGTTACTCACACATTATTCTTCATCAAAACGATTTTCAAGATATTGAAGTAATCAACATGATTATCGTCACATGTAAAGATGAACTTGGCCAAAGCGAAATCTTAACAACACATATTTCCAGAAATAGATACGCGAGATAAACTCGGCTCGAAATAGCAAATGCGTATAATCAAAGCCTATATAGCAATACGACTTTTGTCTCAAGATAGGAGATAGAGTAGATAGACTTTTGAGTGATAGATAAGTTCAAGTCTCCATATACCTTTTAGTCGTTGAAGTTCCACCAGTTCCTTGAGTAGTTCTTCGTCTTTGTATGATGAACGCTGTGGAGTCTAGAGCTCAACTACACTTTCTATCCTAGTTCGAGACTTAGCTATAAGTATACTAGAAATCAGCACTTATAGTTTTGGCAACTAAACTTGACAAACAAGCTTGAGATAGCAACGCTTGCGAGTTCGACCGAGCAATGCTCTAACAATTGTACATTAGTTTTTATTTTCTTTCTTTATTGCTCCTATGGAAGGATTGCTACGCTTCATCCAGGTACTATCTTTCTGACTTCTCTCTTTACTGATTCCTCTAGTTACTTATATTTTGGTACTACACTTTAATTTGAAACATTGAGGACAATGTTAGATTTAAGTTTGGGGGTGAAGGAAAAACTTTTAGTTAGTTTTAAATAAATAAAAAAAAATTTCAGAGCCTAGAAATTTGTGTCATTTCAAGATGACACTAACCAGTTTAAGTGGATGGAAACATCTTGGTTGTTGGAGTTAAGGAACCCAATAACAGAGTCTATTCATAAAAATATAGAGTTCATGTGTTAGAATGAAATCATCACACTACGTTCTGTTTTTATTTTATTTTATTTGAAAAGTTATATGTTTCTCTAAGTGATTTGGTGGGGCACAAAACATCGAATTGTTACCACTGTCGGGATGGAGTAGAGTGATTGAGTTACTAAAAATAATAATAATAATAAAGAGACATTAGCATGGCGTACTCCTCCTGTTCAATCAGACCAAACAATAAAAATAAATAAATAACATTTGGATAACAATATGTGTGTGTTTTCCCTGTCTCCGTCGCCTAAACAAGCATGTAATGCAGGATCCGTGGGAACTATCATGTAATCTGCTGACAAGAAGCATACGCTTGGATCCAAAAGATCAAATCATGCAGTTAAAAAATTGATGAAAAATGAAAAGTTTATTATTGTCGACCGTTGGTTCCCTTGTATATGCCAGCTGAGTTGATCTAGAATTAATATTATCGACCGCTGGTTCCCTTATATATACCAATCTATGTTGATATTAGTCCAGACCAATATCTCAATCCATTAGGATACATAGGTTCATCTTGGCGGAGGCCTTCAGACAGATATGGGAAACACCGTTCACCTTAGACAACATCTTTTTGAACTATCCATCTCTATAATCTATTCATTTGTGTGATTCCGATTCTTGATGTCCATAGTGTGACTATCTGAGTAGAACTCTATCACTTATTTATATGAATATGATTCGCATCAGGGTACTTTCTCTTGTGATCAATGAGAGTATGCCAACCAAGGAGATTCTTTAGTGTCGCTCCTTAATTCTGCACATGTAGCTATGGTTTGGAGTAAAGGTTTTTGGGTACACCTCTTGTAAACCTTCCCAAGAATATTACACGGCCACTAGGGCCACCTAGGGGTTTAATGGCTTGTTGCACACGCGAAGTGCAATGACGAGCCTGCGACAGTGAGTTAGGATTCTTATTTGTCTTTAGTTTTGCTCGGGGACTAGCAACATGTAGGTTTGGGTGTGTGATAAGTGCTTAATTCTTACATATTTACTACTCAAATTTACATTTATTTAGTTCTTTATTTTGTACATATTTGATGATTTTATTTATTTTTGCAGTTTTTAGAAACTAAAGCTCTATGGACTAAAATGCGGAATTCTGCTGGAGAAATGAAGTGATTTGATGGGTTAAGCCCAAAAGGAAACATGAAGAATGATTGATCCGGTTATTTGGATATGGGCATGTGTAGAAATGTTCCACGACGTGCGTAAAAGTGTGCCACGACGTGTGGATACCATGTGCAAGATATCAATTATGATAAAGGATATTTGAAGATATTTTGTTTAATGAAGAAAATATTTCTTTATGATGTGGAGTAATGGAATATATGAAGATTTGGGAAAGAATATTATTCTTTATGGTTGGAAATAATAATTAAGATATTGATTTTTGTATTTGACATATGACGCATTTTGATTGGAGGCTTTTTATATTATTTGACACATGGCATACTTTTATTGGATGATGATGTGGTAGTAGATATGAAACTATAAATACTGGTTGAAGCAGATGGAAAAAGGAGGAGACGTCCAAGAGCCGAGAGCCAACAATAGTTTTTAGATTTATTTTTCTTTTCCTCTTTTTAATTCTTTGCAATGGAAAAGTAGCCCTCTTTACCGGGGATAAGGAGGAAGCCAATAAATTGTGTAAGAAAATTTTATAGTCTTTAATAAAAATTCTTTTGAGCTTAATTGCTTAATAATTTCTCTTCATATTTATCTTTTCTCTTTAAACCATACTGGATAGTCTTTGGCTATTGATCTTTAATAAGCGAAGGAGATTATATATCTTTTTGGCACAACAAAAGTTGTTCTTTTATTTTACTTGCAATATTTTCCGAGACATGCGATTGGGTTCAAAACTGTCTTGAATTATAAAACGAATATTTATTGGAGTTTAATTGAGTAGTCTGCATAATTCAATTGGTGGAATCTGAAAGCCCTGGTTCTCTTTAATTTGGTTGTTTATTATTTTCTATATCCAATTTTTTGTAATTTAATTAGGAAGTGAGGATAACAACACTTTAGTCCATGTGGAACAATCCTGTATTTTGCATATTATCTCATCGATAGTCGTTCAGTTGCGTTGTTATAATTTAATTCACATCAAAACTCTTAAGGAGCTCATTCTATGTTCCTACATTTTTCTTTTCTATCAACCTAGTCAAATTATATGGATACGCGGAACCTGATTATTTCCTTCCCAAACAGGTATTATTTGAATTTGATCTAGACGATTCTGCAAACCTTGATAAACTAGTTATGGAATCATATCTCATATCAATAAACATTCAGTTTTGGTAACTAGATCTTGTTTCTTGTAAGTGATTTCAACAGGAAAAAAGAAAGGGAAAAAGATAAGTGTGGGTGATTCAATATCTGATTTGAGTAGCAATTAATAAATTGAGTATGACCTAATATGGTCATGTTTATAAGACAACTCAATGTCGGTAGAGTTAAGTTAGTGGCATATATTCAATGAACCCACTTCAAAACTAAAGTTGAAAAAACAATGAAATTACTCAACTTGTCATTCACAATGAAAAGAAATTTAGTGTTCTAAAATTTTTAATAACCGGAAAGCTACTAGCATATAGTACTGTTGGTGGTGGATTTTGATAGACGCATTTATGTGTCTATATTAGTCTCAATTCTCTGTAATATTAGTACTCGATTTTGTTTATTTTGATATTTTATATCTTTGTAGGTGTTGTTGGAGAAATAAATATTTGCGACGAAAATAACGAAATATGGCTGGACTGGTATATCTATATATCAGCAACACATAAGTCATCCCGTCACGACCCGATTTAATGGAATAAACGGACTTAGAGATGGTGAGACAAGTGGTGGAGTTTATGTCCTCCTACTCAGATTTAATGTACGAATCTTCCAATGGCTGAAATCATGCAGTGGACTTACAAGATTTGCAGAGAGGCGTTGAGAATGAGGACGTAATGGCTGGAATGTTCATATCCAGTCACCTGAGTTTGAGTTCAATGTAGGGTTTTGTGTGGTGGCTGCAGAGACAGCTCAGTTGTGATCGAGAGGAAGCTGCAGTCAAGAGTTGTTGTTGCTGCCATCGTGGCTGTGTATGAGAAGATAAGGAAAATGACTGTTGAATTGGTTCTGGTCGAAGTTTGGAAGGGTGCTGCTGGTTTGCAGTTGAGCAGCTGAGAAGTTAGAAGTGAAGATGCATGTATTGACTGTTCCATGTTGGGTAGTTATCGGTGGAAGATGGCGGCAGTTCTCAAAATGGTGGTCGTCTCTACACCAGCGACAAGAACAATGATTATCTGGTGGCTGTATGGCAGAGATGGTTTGCTGGTGGAGCTAATGAGAAATGGAGGTGTATTTGTTGTATCGTTTGAGTACAACGGCGGCAACAGTGAATTTACTCATGTGGTCCGAGCAGTGGTGGCTCCTCAGTGTATGCAATGGGGTTCGACTAAAATGATGTTGGTTTCTGTGGTCGGAATCGAGTTAGACAAGGAATATAATGTTTTCGTTAGAGTTCTGAAGGTGCTCAGAGGGACGGAATGGATAAATGGGTGTCTACAGAAGCAGACGATGGCCAGAAAGTGGTCACGATGGAGCCTAAACTTTGGAGTTGGATTTTGTTTATTGGACTTGGGCCTTGCAATGGGCTAGGTCGTATTTTTAGAGTTTATAACTCTTCTCAGTTTGCAGGAGACGAGGGGGGAAAAGGGAGGAGGAGGCGAGAGCCGTAGACAGAGAAGAAGGAAGGAAGGGAGGATGCTGCTGTTGCGGCTTCACAGCCGTTTACGGTTTGAAGTTTTGTTTCAATTCCGTTTTTCGATTAGCTATTGATTTTATTTGATATTTGTTTATGGCTTTTGAGAAAGCCATGGCTAACTAGATCCATATTAGGGTTTAGGTAGAAACCAATTCAATTGTGTACTCTCTACGATGATATTTTTAATAATGATTTGATTGATTAGTATTTTTACTTCATATAGCTTGGTGTATAATTGTTCATGTGATTATTTTGATTATTTATTCTTTTCAATTGATATGGCGTGCTTGGGTTAAATTCTTTGACGTGATATGCTTTAGGATTGATAAATAATGCTTTATAGAATCACTACGGATGAAGCGAAGGAATTTACAGCGGAGAAACAATAATTTGGAATTTAACATACTATCTTCCGAGACATGAAATTAATTTCAATATTTGTCTTGAGTAATATATAAAAATTAGTAGAGTTCACACGATTTAATTGGTGGAAACCGAAAATCCTGATAACCCGTTTTCATTTTGTTTATTGTTAAAATTATTATTATTTCATTTTGTTCCGATCTTTTGAAAATCGTTAAAACATTACTTATTTGATTATTTAGTTTTGGTATTAGTTAGCAGAGTATTTCACACTCCTCGTGGGAACGACCTGTACTTGCCATTGTCTACTAGTTAGACGCTGTGCACTTGCAGTATTTTATTGTAGCTTTCCCAACCTACCAAGTTTTTGGCGCCGCTGCCAGGGAGTGGCTGTATAGTACTCTCTGATTGATATCAATTTTCTTGTACATAATTGTTTTATTTTATTTTTATTTTTGTATATAATTTATTTTGTTTTCCTTTAAATTTTTTTTTTTTTAGTTCCTTTTTACGCAGTTTATTTGATTTTTTTTAGGTACCTTAGAAAGTGCTGCGGGTGAAAAGAAAGTATGGATTCACAAAGATTTTGCAAGGACCAATTGGAAGATCCACTAGAGGTTTGCTTAACTCATTTTGGGTATGATTTTGATGATGATAGTGTTATTTGTGAAGTCAATGCCTTATTAGACTCCACACCACTACTAGACACTAATAAATGGAAGCCCATAATAGAACCTCTAGTATTGGCCGAGTCTCGACTAGTTTCATTAGCCGAGAAAGGTCCGACCTTGACCTTTAAACCATTTTCTGACATATCAAGTTATGGTTTTTCTCATCTTGATAATATTCATAGTGAAACCGTTGTAGATGATAGTGGGTCTATGAGTCATGATATTATTGCTCTATTGAGCCCTTGTTCCACGACTGAACTTTCAGCCGTGGAAGTTATTTCCGCTGATTTGGAACCTGATTTAGAGCGTGCCCCGCGAATAGAAACTGTCAAACAATCTGAACTTATTTCTTACGGGAGTGATTTACCTATCCTGTCCATGCATGACTTGAATATTACTTACAGATTTCTATTGGGAATGAACTTACGCATCCATTTGGAGCTTTATAGTGTTTGCAGGTTCATATTTTCAGCCGACCGGACTAGTTGGGATGATCCTCAACTTTTCAGACTCTATATATATGATTGGATGTCTACTTTTGGGTACCATCCCCACCTTGTTTGAAAACATTCTACTGACAGCAAGAAAAAAAAATACATTTTACTTCTTGGGAGGTATCCCATGCTCATGCAACACGGTAATATCTTTCCTTAACTCTTTTGCTTCGAATGGTAACAGTTTCTCCTTGTTCATGCTTTTAATTTTATCTTTAGAACATTGAGGACAATGTTAGATTTAAGTTTGGGGGTATGGGAGAAACTTTTTAGTTGCATTATAAATAAACTCCAGAACCTAGAAATTTATGCCTATTAAGGTTTGCACTAACCAATCTAAGTGGATGGAAGCATGTTGGTTTTAGGAGTTGAGGAACCAATCTGACTAGATGGAAACATCTAAAGAGTCTATTCATAAAAGCACAGATCTCAGGTGTTAGAAATAACATGATAGTTTCACCATATCTCGTTGAGTCCTTTTCACTTCTGTTTTTATTTTATTTTTTCATTTTAAACTATGTTTCTCTAAGTGATTAGGTGGGGCTCACGATTCAAGTTGTTACCATTGCTAGGGTGAAATAGAGTGATTGAGATACCCATAAAAAAGAAGTTATGAAAAAAAAAGAAAAAAAATGTTATAAATTTTTTTTTGAGACCAGACCATTAGACCAAACGGAATAAAATTCAATAAAGTCGACCACTGGTACCCTTGTATATGCCAGTTGTGTTGACCTAGAGTTAAGACTATTGACCACTGGTTCCCTTGTATATGCCAGTGTGTTGATATTAGTCAGACCGGTAACTCAGTCATTTAGGATAGGTTCATCTTGAAAGTGGCCTTCAGACAGATATGAGAAACACTGTTCACTTAGTCAACATCAAAACCATCTATGTTTTTCTATATCCATCTCTTAATCTATCCATGTGATTTGTTGACTCCGAGTATGATGTCCATAGTGAAACTATCTTAGTAGAGCTCTGTCACTTATATGAATTTTAGTATGCTTGAGTGCAAACTCTTGTACATCAATTGGAATTTCGCGTCAGAGTACTTCCTCTCATAATTAATAAGTATGCCAACCAAGGAGGTTCTTTAGTGCTTTCCAAGGTTCTGCGTAGATTGTTAGGGTCTGGAGTATAAAGGTTTTGTGGGTATATCTCTGGTAAGCCCTCCCGAGACTATAACTCGGCCACTAGGGACACCTAGGGGTTTAAAGGCTTATTGCATACGCTAAATGCAATCGACGATGCCTGCGACAGTGAGTTAGGATTTTATTTTCTAAATTCGATTTGCTCGGGACTAGCAAATAATAAGTTTGGGGGTATTGATAGACGCATTTATGTGTCTATATTAGTCTCAATTCTCTGTAATATTAGTACTCGATTTTGTTTATTTTGATATTTTATATCTTTGTAGGTGTTGTTGGAGAAATAAATATTTGCGACGAAAATAACGAAATATGGCTGGACTGGTATATCTATATATCAGCAACACATAAGTCATCCCGTCACGACCCGATTTAATGGAATAAACGGACTTAGAGATGGTGAGACAAGTGGTGGAGTTTATGTCCTCCTACTCAGATTTAACGTACGAATCTTCCAATGGCTGAAATCATGCAGTGGACTTACAAGATTTGCAGAGAGGCGTTGAGAATGAGGACGTAATGGCTGGAATGTTCATATCCAGTCACCTGAGTTTGAGTTCAATGTAGGGTTTTGTGTGGTGGCTGCAGAGACAGCTCAGTTGTGATCGAGAGGAAGCTGCAGTCAAGAGTTGTTGTTGCTGCCATCGTGGCTGTGTATGAGAAGATAAGGAAAATGACTGTTGAATTGGTTCTGGTCGAAGTTTGGAAGGGTGCTGCTGGTTTGCAGTTGAGCAGCTGAGAAGTTAGAAGTGAAGATGCATGTATTGACTGTTCCATGTTGGGTAGTTATCGGTGGAAGATGGCGGCAGTTCTCAAAATGGTGGTCGTCTCTACACCAGCGGCAAGAACAATGATTTTATGGTGGATGTATGGCAGAGATGGTTTGCTGGTGGAGCTAATGAGAAATGGAGGTGTATTTTTTGTATCGTTTGAGTACAACGGCGGCAACAGTGAATTTACTCATGTGGTCCGAGCAGTGGTGGCTCCTCAGTGTATGCAATGGGGTTCGACTAAAATGATGTTGGTTTCTGTGGTCGGAATCGAGTTAGACAAGGAATATAATGTTTTCGTTAGAGTTCTGAAGGTGCTCAGAGGGACGGAATGGATAAATGGGTGTCTACAGAAGCAGACGATGGCCAGAAAGTGGTCACGATGGAGCCTAAACTTTGGAGTTGGATTTTGTTTATTGGACTTGGGCCTTGCAATGGGCTAGGTCGTATTTTTAGAGTTTATAACTCTTCTCAGTTTGCAGGAGACGAGGGGGGAAAAGGGAGGAGGAGGCGAGAGCCGTAAACAGAGAAGAAGGAAGGAAGGGAGGCTGCTGCTGTTGCGGCTTCACAGCCGTTTACGGTTTGAAGTTTTGTTTCAATTCCGTTTTTCGATTAGCTATTGATTTTATTTGATATTTGTTTATGGCTTTTGAGAAAGCCATGGCTAACTAGATCCATATTAGGGTTTAGGTAGAAACCAATTCAATTGTGTACTCTCTACGATGATATTTTTAATAATGATTTGATTGATTAGTATTTTTACTTCATATAGCTTGGTGTATAATTGTTCATGTGATTATTTTGATTATTTATTCTTTTCAATTGATATGGCGTGCTTGGGTTAAATTCTTTGACGTGATATGCTTTAGGATTGATAAATAATGCTTTATAGAATCACTACGGATGAAGCGAAGGAATTTACAGCGGAGAAACAATAATTTGGAATTTAACATACTATCTTCCGAGACATGAAATTAATTTCAATATTTGTCTTGAGTAATATATAAAAATTAGTAGAGTTCACACGATTTAATTGGTGGAAACCGAAAACCCTGATAACCCGTTTTCATTTTGTTTATTGTTAAAATTATTATTATTTCATTTTGTTCCGATCTTTTGAAAATCGTTAAAACATTACTTATTTGATTATTTAGTTTTGGTATTAGTTAGCAGAGTATTTCACACTCCTCGTGGGAACGACCTGTACTTGCCATTGTCTACTAGTTAGACGCTGTGCACTTGCAGTATTTTATTGTAGGTTTCCCAACCTACCAGATTTTGACGAAGGTTATATTCGTAAAATTACCTCAGAAATTATGCATCTCTAATCAATATCGGAATCATAAGAAGTTTATGTATTCCCTTTTCACAAGATAAGTGAATTGCAGTTTTGTAACCTCATGAAAGTAATAATATATGTCCGTGATATTAGGGTTTCTGAGGCAGAGCTTTTAATATTCAATTAAGCTGAAAAACTCATCGTCTCTTTTGAATTTGGAATTCATCTCTGGTGTCTGAACTTACCCTAAATTATATTCAGAAAAAATATGACGTTAATCACATCATATCTGAATCAGTTAAATGCTCCTAGACATATTGCATGCTAGTGTGGTGCGACTACTTAATTAAATCTAGTTGCAGTATTCGTCGGTTGAATTCCTAGAAAAAATACATTAATTAAACCCTAATATTCACTTACTCAGGATTCGTGGCTTTCCTCAGGTGAATTCCATGAAACAGTGATAGATACTTACCTTTCGGGCATATTGAGCACCCGGAGTAATCCCCGAATAAAAAGCACAGGCATATTTAGTAATAATGCTCAAATGAGCATCCAAAACATGGAAGAACAAGGATATGGAAGTTTGATCAAAGAAGGATAAGGAAAAGAGGTAAAATAATAATAAAAAAAAAGAAAACCGCGAGGGGTAGGCCCACACGGCTAGTCTACCCGCCATGTCGCCTGTTTTTGGCCTGCACTCCACTCTTTTTCCTTTATTTTAGTATTATTATATAGGGTTTTCTCTTCCAAGGACTTCCTCTTTCTATCAAAACTCCTAGTTTCCATATCTTTCCAAATCTTGCTTCATGGACCATATGGTTAGTATAGCAAGTCAACCTGCATTCATCACGTCTTTCTACCATAAAAAATGTTAAAATAATATTACTTTAATATTTTTAATAGTTTATCTTTAAACCAATTAAGAATTTCAATCAAACTCAAATTCTTCATAAAATGATGAAATAGTGCTCGATGGATCATCTAAAAATACCAAAATTCTCAGATTGGTCCGCGGACAGCATGGTGAGACGGGCATACCACCATGGTTGGTCATGGTCAGACATTTGGCTTGCAGAAGCCGTTCACACCTCCTTTAATGATTAATGACCTAATCATCACAATTCATATTTGGTTCAAACTCTCTCCAGCAACTGGGAAGATGATCCATTCATCATCAGATGGTCAAACGACCACCAAACGATGGTTCCACACCCCTTGGTCGGTCCCTTGTCTTTTCATAATTAGCTTTTACTACCTGATGCTCAGTCAAACACTATTATAATAATGATTAAACAATAATTAGTCATCCTTTCACCAACTGCTCTACAAAGGACTTTGGTCAAGCATCTGCAGGCCACATGGTCGGTCATATCACCATCATGGCTAGTCCATCTCATTCATGGATGGTCTTTTTTCCCTCATTGGTAGATCACCCATCGAACAAAATTAGGGTTTTGAACCTAATGCTCTGCAAAGCATAATTTTGAACAGGTTCAAACGCCAATAATTTTATGTTGATATAACACTCAACATATTAATCAATACTTTAATATTCGGTCAGCTACCAATATTTTACTTAATTGATATGACTGTCAATTTCTCTGCAAAGTAATATTAATTCAAATATTAATATTTGAGCAATATTTCTCATGTTGATTCAACCACTAATATTCGACAATTTCATACGAATCCAGATATCATTATTTTATTATTTTATCAACCAATACTCATTTGGTTCGTCAGTCGATCACTATTTTAAATCTTTCCTTGTCATTCGATTGACTCATGACATATGGATCGAAATGAACCTCCTATGATTATTCAACAATGATTATTTTTACGACTTCCGGTCAAGTGATCAGTGCACGAACTTAATGATTTATGATCGATCTAGCAGTCTCACTAGCATATGCTCATAAATCCAAGTCATTCAACTATCATTACTGCTTCAGCTAGCATAATGATATGTTATAGTCATCAATGACCTAATTCAACGTTTATGATCCACAAAGCATTTTGTTGTTCCAACAAGCACTTCATGCTTCATCCATCAGAAATTCGACTGTTCAAGTCATCAGTTAAGACTCATAGTCTAACTAGGTAAAAGATTGACCACAATACGTCTGCAAAGAAGACTTTCACATGAGACATTAATTCATGTCACATGCGGGTATATCACTAGGGTTTTGGTATGGTGACCTATAGCATGTGCGTTGTGCAATACATCTACAATGAGAAATGTGAGTAAGTCGTGCTGACAGTTAAGGAGTAAATAGAATAGATGGTCAATTAACCAGGTCTTCTATGCAAAACAAAGATGATTTTTGCACGTTTTCCCACTTCCCCATTCTTCCACTTCCTTCAACTGTTACAACTTACAGGAGATCGATATGCTGCAATAAATCGGTTTTTTAACCAATGATTTGATAATAATAATAAGAATATACATAAGCAAACCTGCGAAAGTCAATTATCAAACACTTATAGATAATTCATCTCGTCTACACGGAGAAATCATCTTCAAAGCATTTCAACACATTACATCATCAACTGATCAATCTCCATTGATCTTCATACATTCTCAGCTTCCCTCATTAGATACCGACCTTTCTCTTCCTCTTGTGACTGAATTGGACCTGGAACAACCATTGTCTTGGTTTAAGCCAGGGTCCTACAGATTAGTCTGTCGAACTCAAACTACTCCGGAGCATTACATTTGTTTAAAGGTTCAGAAGATTTGCTTTATCGAGCACTTGCCTCCTCCACCACTTTTCACCAAAAAACCAGCGAGTCGTTTTGGCCTGCAAACAAATTGGCGATCACAGTGGAAGATTAATCTCTCGGTGGAAAGTTCGATTTCTTGAAGACGGTCGGTCTCGGATTTGGTTCAACTACCAATCCCAATCTTGAGGGTTCAACACCCAATCCCAATCTTACAAGTTCTAGTATTACTACTAATACCACTCCTCTTGCCAACAATGTCACGTCAGGCGTTAATACTATTCCTAGTGCTCCAGTCAACACTCATGTCAACATTGCTGATGGCAATACTGCACTATCAACAATCCTACCATTGATGAAGTAAGAAACAATCCACATACCATAACTAATCTTATGAAGACGCAAGAAACCCTTTCCAAGGCTCAATGAGATATGGTTACAACATAAAAGGAGATCCTCACTTATTTGAAGACCTTGACGGAACGACTAACAACTAATCATCATCGTAGCGAGAAAGGAAAATCTAAGGAAACTTTCTCGGTCGCCGATCCTGAAGTCACCCCAATTCATATTGTGGAAGATGATAAAGTCCAAATTACTACAAATGATACAGACGAAAGATCAGTAAAACTTCATTACTCGTGAAGGTTGGAACACTTCTTGGAGAAACGTGGAAAGATGAACCATCATCAGTTCACCGTTTCTCGCCTCTGTATCCTCCTGATGTGCAGAAAGTTCCTCTTCCTAAAGGGTACACTTATCCAACGTTCTTAGAGTTGTTAGGAGAGCATGAACACAACCATGTTCTCTATTTGAATGAATTCTCCAAGTCTCTGACAGGCAGATCCTACACATGGTACAACAACATTGTGTCGGGAAGCACAACCAGTTACGCGACATGGTCAATGCAATTTACCGTAAATATTTATTCGTCTCTGAGCATACCAATCATTCCTCTCTTGGAAGAATGTTCCAGAGGACCAGTGAACATCCAAATGATTATGTTAAGTGGTTTAGGCTTTGGATTGCCATGATACAAATGTCACTGAACAACAACTCGTGGATTTATACATCAACGAGATGATTTCCGTCTACTGAGCATTGTTGGAAAATCTACGTTTCCAGACTTTTTTTGGAACTTCATGAAGCAGCCAAGCGATCAGCTACTACAACACCTGCTTTACTGAAAAGACCTAAGTTTTTCAAGACCGAGAAACCTCGTGAAGCTCGAAGCAACATGCACCTTATCAACAAACAATATAATCTTCGACCGTATGTGAATGATTTCAATGAATGAAAAAAAGGAAAGCTACCACTCCGGATGCACATCAGCCTAAGCGCGTGACACCACTACCAGCTTCAACGCCATCTCAACCGGCATGGACGCCACAGTGAGCTAATCAAGCCCAAACTGCCCCATCTCCACGTCAAAAACTGCGACAAGCAAGAGAGGCTCATACACCTCAAATTATTTGTCTGTTTATGGAAGAGGTACTTGAACTGCTGGAGGTATGGATTCAGGATGGTGCAATCAAGTCACCTCCCGTCAGAAATCTACATACTAAATAAAAGATAAAAGATCCTAAGTAGTGTCGCTTTCACCGATTCATGAATCATCCAAAAAGTGAGTGCAATATTCTGAAATGTATATTCAAAGAAAAAGTAAAATTTGGAGAATTAGACCCGCGGATTGAAGGAGTCCACATAAACCATTTTCCGGTCAGAGCATTCACTTTATCTGAAAAGTCAGTCAATGAAGCAGTCAAATCCTTGATGAACCACTTATCTGAGTTTCTTTATATATAAAAGACACAAAGGAATGACATATTCGACGCTCTTAATCATGTTGTGTCAGGAAAGCATTTGTCCCTGCTAGAAGCACTCCCCAAACCCGTCACAGACAAGGAGTTATACAACTAGGGACTGTTAACCACAGTTCACCTCAAAGGTAATGAGTTCGGAAGAATTTGATTGATGTTGGTACTCGAGTCAACATCGTTCATCTCAAGATACTCAAGGTTGCAGAAATCACTTTCCAATAGGCTACATTCATCCCCACTACGATCAGGGGCCATAAAGGGAAAGTCAAGAATGCTTATGGCCACATCACTCTGAAGATGAAGATGGACACTACTTGGACAGAAACCCAATTCCACATCATTGAAAAAGATCCGGGATATGACATGATCCTTAGAAGGGAATGGCTACATGATAAAAAGATAACTACTGGCAAGGAGCTTCCATCAATGCATTCCCCTAACGAGGAAATCCCTGATCCAGATGAGTTGATTGATGGTCCATTTACAGATCGTTTGGAGGAATTCCTAACTTTGATGACGATGAAGCATGATCGCGGAGAGGATGCAACATAATTGTCAAGAGGTTCCAAGCTGAGGCAAGTCTCTTTTCATCTGCATCAATTTTATTGAGTTTTCCACATGCTTTGTTAATTGGACTCAATTTTGCTAGTAAGAGCACTACTACTATTACAAGACATTATGTCTGGATGACATATCCTACCCAATACTTTACTGAGTGGATGACTCCAATTAATCCACAATCTTAACTTCATGTCGGGACATTTACCACTAAGATGGAGTCCAAGCATGACAGAAAGCATTTAAGGTTTCTCCCGACGATACTGCAAAAATGTCCGCATGTGCCACAAAGTAATCAAGAAGAGTTTCAGGGACATATTCCCACATGGAACATATATGTTGATACAAAGATGAAGGAGAAACTGAATCAACGGAAGATATTCAGGGCTCCAATCTAATCTAATGCCCTTCACATTATAAATTTAGAACTGAAAGCAACAAAGCGCAATCGTCACTCCATGACTAACTCTGATTGGTAAGGTCCCTTCATGATTGCCAACTCGACTGTCGGCGGATACTACAAACTAGTTGATGCGGACGAAAAATTAGTAGAAGCGACAAAACATGAAAAACGGCTTAAGGCGTTTGACGCTTAAAACATTCGAAGCTTAAAGCATTTGGTATTTAAAACATTTAGGATTTCCTTGTTTCGTTTGTATATTCAATTCCTCCAAAACGGATGCAATACTTGCAACTAATAATCAAATTTTCCTTTCCAGTAATCAATCCCAAATTCATTATCTTTATCAAATTAAAAGGAAATCCTCATAATCATCTACCTATCCTAAATCAGTCAAGTAATCAAAACCAAGTACCAAATAAAACATCACATCTCTCAATAGTTCAAAACCAGAGTTCAAAGGAAATAAAATTGTAAAACTAAGGGAAATTGGATAGATATGGCTTTCGCTCCTTGACAAGGCTACTTGTATGTTATGTAAAGCATTCTTCTCCAACTTCAATTATTCAGACAACTTTGCAATTTTCGCATTTGCTTCTCAATAACGTTATTAGAGGGAGTTTTATTCTCGGTACAGATCTTCTTAATAAGCTCAATTCCTTGACGAAGCCACTTGACGTCGAGACCATATTCCTCAGCAGCTTTCAAGTTGAATTCCCAATCAAAGGGTACACCTTCAGTAATAACGCCTTTTGTGTTTGGTACGTATATCAATAACAATACGTAATATTTCTTATACTCGCATTATCAGAAAGTAAATATGCTCAGTTTCTTAGTGGCAGAAATATGGACATACATCCTCCATATCTGTTTGTACAAACCAACATATTCAGTGGTAATAATGAACCCACCAACTAGCTCATGATATTCGAGTGGTTCGTTGAATGAAGGGTCAAAAGGGAACACCAACATTTGGATACTATACAGGTTTCAGTAATTGGAGTATCACTTTTTGGTTTTAGGAGTCACGTCAATTTGGACTTCAATTTCAAGCATCGCCTTAAGAGTAGCATTTCTATGATCTTGAAGTTCAGAAGGAATCTCATTATTCAATTGGTTCACAATGGTGCTTTTGCTATCATATGTGACCCCATTTTATTTTATTTTTATTTCGCCGTTTTGCACTTAGTATGACAATGTTATAAGCAAGAGTCCTTCGAGTAGGAAATCCAAGCATCAATCATAAAATTCAGAGTGAAAGTGAATTAAATAATCAAGATTCTTCTAATAAGCATTCAAATCACAAACCAATAGTCTAATGGTTTAAAAATACGTTTTTCCAACAAGTCTGTCTGAAGTCGTTTTACACTATCCTGTATGAAACAATGAGCTGGGAGAATAATCAAGCCATGAGTCATATACCACTATCTTCGTATGGATGTGAATTAATTAATCAAGGTTCTTTGAATAATCGTTCAAAGAACAAACCAATAGTCTAATGGTTTAAAAATACGTTTCCCAACAAGTCTTTCTGAAGTCGTTTTACACTATCTTGTATGAAATTATGAGCTGGGAGAATAATCAAGCCATGAGTCATATACCACTATCTTCGTATGGATGTGAATTAATTAATCAAGGTTCTTTGAATAATCATTCAAAGAACAAACCAATAGTCTAATGGTTTAAAAATACGTTTCCCAACAAGTCTTTCTGAAGTCGTTTTACACTATCTTGTATGAAATTATGAGCTGGGAGAATAATCAAGGCATGGGTCATATACCATTATCTTTATATGGATGTCCTCTACAATATATCCAAAATTCAACTCAATTGGATGAACGAACTAAGAGTCATGGGTCAACCAATGAACATCATCAGTGTTGGAAAATTTATGGAATTCTCCTGGAACTTTTCTATTTCGCTGATTTGAACCCCTAAATGAGCTAAAATCAGTGAAACAGAAAATTTCTAGGAGAGTAGCTTCACAATTAACAGTACGAGGTTACCTTTAACTTCAACCAACAATATTGGAGAATTCCAGGATGTGTCTCCAAATGAGCTCAATGCCGATGTGCAAATTGTTGCAAAAGGAGGTTACCTTTAACTTAAACCAACTTAAAAGAATTGTTGAATACCGCACCAGTTATTAAATCACCTGACTGGAGTTTATTGTTCGAGTTGATATGTGATGCAAGTGATTATGCAGTTGGGATTGTTTTGGGTCAAAGTGGACAAGAGGTCACCTCAAATCAACTACTCGACCACTGAGAAAAGAGTTACTGGTTATAATATTTTCATTAGAGAGATTCATAGCTTATTTGATGGTACAAATGTGATTGTATATTCTGATCATGCTGCACTTCAGTACCTATTGAAAAAGAAGGAGGCTAGGCCAAAACTTATCAGGTGGATACTTTTGTTTCAATAATTTAATATTGAAATTAGAGACAAAAAAGGTGTTGAGAATACTGTCGCAGATCATCTTAGTAGACTTGTTAATTATGGAAAAAAACTTCCCCTACAAGATTGTTTTCCATCCGAACTACTCTTCTCGATTGAAGAATCATCACCATGGTATGCTGATATAGTGAACTATTTAGTTATAAGGCAAGTACCTAGTACGATGTCTAATTTTCAAAAGCTAAATCTCAAGAAAATAGACAAACAGTATGTGTGGGATGAGCCCTACTTGTGAAAATACAACGCTGATCATATTATCCACAGGTGCGTACCCAACTCTGAATTTTAGTCAATTCCGTCTTTTTGTCATTCTTATGCTTGCGGTGGTCACTTCGGTTCTAAACGTACCGCTCTCAAAGTCCTCGACAATGGATTTTATTGGCCTATCCTATTTGAGGATGCATATGTTTTTTGCAAATCTTGTGATAGATGTTAGCGAATGAGCAATCTAGGTGCTCGAAATCAAATGCCACTCACATTGGTTTTTGCTGTAGAAATATTCAATAGGGAATTGATTTTATGGGCCCTTTTGTTATTTCAAATGGATTTTTTTATACTTACTGTTGTGGATTATGTTTCAAAATGGGTGGAAGTTAAATCCACTCGTGCTAATGATTCTCAAGTTGTTTGTGACTTTGTTAAGGAATTTATTTTTCCTAGACATGATATACCAAGAGTGGTTATCAATGATTGAGGCTCGCACTTCAAGAAATCCTTTCATAGTCTTATCAAAAAGTACAACATTACACACAAGGTCCACAAACTAGTGGACAAGCTAAAATTTCAAATCGTGAAATTAAGTTCATTCTGGAGAAAACCATCAATATTACAAGAAATGAGTGGAGCTTCAAGATCAACGATGCATTGTGGGAATATATGACGGTACATAAGACACCAATTAGTTTATGGCAAAACCCGTCGATCATCTTCCAGTTACACTTGAGCGTAAAGCTTTTTGGGCAGTAAAGATAAACAACATGGAGTATGATGAAGTTGGGAAACAAAGCAAGCTACAAATCAATCAGATAGAGGGGATACGTGATGATGCTTTGAGAGCTCTCGTATATACAAGGAAAATACGAACTTATTCCACGAAAAAATGATTTCTTGAAAAAGTTTTGTTGTGGGACAAAGAGTTCTTTATTTAATTCTCGTCTTAAGTTATTTCCTGAAAAGCTAAGGTCACGATGGATTGGACCATTTGTTGTTACTAGTGTTTTTTCTCAGGTGCAGTTGAAATCTCTAGTCTCAAAACTTGGAAAATTTTCAAGATAAACGGTCACAGATTGAAGTCATACTACGAAAACTTCTCTATAATGGGTGAGTTTGAGCTTCAAGTTTGCTCCTTTTGTAGGAGTAATGAGAATTTGTGCTAAGTTAGGATGAGGATGTTACACCAATCGTTACATGGGAGGCAACCCATCGGTTTTGTATCTCTATCTTTTGTCTTTTTACTTTTTATTAGTTTTTCATATCATATTTTGATTTCCCGCCCTAGTTTTACTTCGGATGAGTCAATTACATAGAGGACAATATAAAATTTAATTGGGAGAGTATTTTCATAATTTTATGTAGAGTTTTTAGCTTTTAGAGTATAATTTTTCAAAAAATTTATACATATTTGCATAAAACCTCCAATTTGTAGAGATTTTAGGGTTACTAGCATACTTTCAGCTAAGTTTACATAGATAGTTCTCACTGAAATAATTGAACATGGAATTATTAGAGAACAATTGCAAAGAAGAAATTTCGAGCCAAGCTTGTCTTGATTAAATCTCTCGAAATATGATTCAAGCAATGGATGTTCATAAATCCTTAAAATCTTAGGTAAGAACAATTTATTGTTCAAAAGTTATTTTTGTTTCAAGATGATCATTTGGAAATTGCTTAAGCAATGATATTTCATATCTATGACGATTGAGAATGTTTAAAATTGTTCAAATAGAATTTTTCAGAACTTTGAATATTCTGGACGCAAGGTTGGTATGCGTACTGATATCTAAGTTTCGGAACAAAGGAGTTACGCATACCCTAAGGTTCTAAACTCATAAATTGGTATGTGTGGGTGGGGGAGGGGGTACGCGTACCCTAAGAGCCCGATGAATGACTAAGGGTACACATACCCGGTATGTGTACCCTTAGCTAGCAACTGAATTCACAAACTGGTACATATGTATGTATACCCCTACACATACATACCTAGTACGGAAGAAGCAAATTCTCATAAACTATTTTCGCACATATATTTGACATTATTATAACTTTCATAAATACTTATAAGACAACTTTGATCACTACATCATTTTGTGTTTGTGAATCATGATTTAAATCTCGAGTGTTAATGAGCACGATTATGCTTATAAGTTCATAAGGCATATTTTCCAAGAACTATCATTGTACACGGTTTCAGAACCCTAGACCATAGTGTATATTCTTCTATGTAATTTTAAGATAAAATTATTACATGCTTATTTGAATTCCTAAAAAGAGTTTCATCTAAACTAATAAGTTGTTTGCTTACATCTCAAGTTAACTTAGACTGAAATCAAGGTTACTTATAGTATTGAAAGTCTATAAATAGAGAGACTCAAAGAATTGGGAACTTCAATCCCTAATACTTCTATGTCCTTGGTTCTTTCTAGAGTCATCGTTTATTAACTTACATTTTCTCCGAGAAACATAATAAGGTTTACGACTTAAAAACTTCACTTACGGATTCATGAAGCCAGGTTCGACGATCTTTACCTTGATAGTTTGTGTATCCTGATCTTTTTCTTATTGATTGTCGAGGTTTTCATCAATCTACTATCAAGAACGAGATAAATATAAATTACAAAGTTCTCTCCGCCTCTGACTTTGTGATTCTTGAAGATAAATATATAATTTTTTTATTAATCGGTTTAAAATTTTTCTGGAGAGGTGATTAGTAATATAGGCTTCTCAGCTAACTGAGTGTAAGTGTTCCAGATTCGTGAGGTTTTGCTAGCTTTGTATATTACAAGCAGATTTCAAATCCTTGATATACACGATCTAAAGGGGAATAAGATAGGATTATCTGTTAGAGTCAAATTGGTATTCAAAGTCTTCATTTAGGCTGAAGCAACTCTTAGGATGTAAATGACGTCAGCTAAGGAAATCAATTCCATAGAGCGTTGCGAGATTCAAGAGATCTAAGGAGCACGACTGCAACTGAATTGCTTGGATGGTTTATTCCATCTCAACTACATTCTAGCTCGAAGTCTGATAGTGGGATGGTGTCTGTAGCGACTTAATATAGATGGTGTTCAAATATAAATGAGGTCCTGGGATTTTTCTGCAGGTGCAATTTTCCTCGTTAACAAAACTTCAGGTGTCTTGTGTTTTTCCTTGTCCGTATTATTTTATTTTATTTTTATAATATGAATAACACTAGTAGTACTATTCAATCTAGATTAATTGTGATCAATTACGAGATTGCTCTTGTATAATTTATATCTTGAAAGATAGATAACAAGTTTCAACTTGGAAGAATTCAGATCCTCTTGATTTAGCTACGACTAAATTCATCCTGGGTATTGAATTGTGAGATCATCTAAGAACTCTTCTACATGATCAGGTTCACAGACTTTGTTGTTTAGACATATTGATTGTGGAAGAGATAAAAGAAAACTATATATACGTACATATTGTTCAAGGATCTTTAATTAAATCTACTTGCAATTGTATTGGGTTTTGTCTGTATAGGTTGCCGAACGAAAAAGTTGGTGGCGTACTTGGTACCCTCTCATTTTTAATTATACTAAAGTTGGTGAGGGATCAACACCAAGTATCACCATGCATTCCATGGATTAGACTTATCGCATCAAATGATGTTTGGTGACGATGTAAGGTTGTACGCTAGTCTTGCATGGTGGGTGAATGCTGTTAGGGAAAGCTTGATAACAATATTTCTCTTCCTTTTTGCTGTTAGTAAAGTGGGAATAACTTTTTTCTTGTTTTTTTTTTTCCGTGAAGGAATTTTTTCTCTAATTATTTATCTTATTTTTCTGTTGATCGTTCTTGTCGTAACTGGTTTTTCTCTGTTTGGTTTAATTAAATAGATCTGTATTTTTATTGATGATTCCTCCTTTTTAATACATTTTCATTGATAATTTCCTTTCTTTTGATTTTGATCGGTTTGCAGTTTTGATTTCGGTATCCTTATTTTAGTTTTTTGATTTTTAATTTCAGTTTGAGGTGGTTTTCAAAACTGATAAAAACAAGGAGTTGTGCAGTAATTTTCACTTTTCAAAACCTTTTTGAGCTTCCGGGAAAATGGTTTTTCCTTGTGGACTATAGGATGAAGACGAGATTCTCGACCTACCAACAAATTTCCCGTTACGGGTGATCAATGGGTGGGTGGGTGCAGATTTAGTACCACTGGTGTCCAATCCATTAAAATGACAGATATTAGAAATGCACTCACGTCCAATCCATTACCCAAGGTAAAATATCCACGGGTGAACGAATGAACTGGGTGGATGCGTGGTGGACTGGTGGATTTCAAAACATAATTACAAAAAATTAATATTAATACTACGTACAATAAACACAGACAAAAAAGATTGTGTGATCATGCATACCAAGTCCGTAGTATCCATAGCTTCGTCCCTCTCTCTTATTCTGATCCTGGTTATTTCTCTAGCTTCTAAATATAATTACCTTGCTCACTCCCTAGCTTATCCTTTGTATTTTGGTATAATACTAAAACTATCCTCTGTATGGGTGTCCAACGGATGAGTGATATATCACCCACATCCAACCTGTGAAAACGACCGATTTCATAATTTCATCTACACTCAATGCAGCGAAAAACAGATTGGATGTGCACCCTCTAAAATGCAGATTGGTTTGGATAAAATCCGTGGACATGGGTGTTTTTGCTCACCCCTTCCCGTGAGGCTAAGACGCGGCCCGATCCATTGTGCAGCACAAGAAACGGCACGCACAATACAAAACTCTCAGCAGTCAGCACACAGTAAACGGCACGCACAAAGAAATATAGGATCCCGCTATAACACGCCACGGAATAACACTTTCATCATAAACCTAATTTTCAAGACTTTTTCTCATTTCCCACGGAACCCAATAAAAATTCCACTTTAATCAGACGAAAATAAGAAGAAGAGGAAGAAAAAGAAAAACCTAATCCTGCAAATCGATAAATTCCAGCTTCAATCTAATCGAAATCAATGGCATATGTAGATCACGCATTTTCAATATCAGATGAAGATATAATGATAGAATCTTCATACATAGTTCATAATCGACCACCAATTAAAGAAATAGCTCTAGCGATTTCATTACTTGTTTTTGGAACTTTAGGTATAATCTTTGGGATTTACATGGCGGTTAACAGAGTTGGTGGTGATACTGCTCATGGTAAGTAATAACTTTACCTAATTTCACCTAATTTCTCTCAAACCCCAAATCTTTAATTTCTTCTTGATTTAAGGTTTTAATTTTTTGGTAAAATTTTAGGGTTTTAATTTGTTGTGCTAATCTAATTCTAGAGTTTCAATCAAGATCGTTTATTTATGTGATTCTTTTTTTGTTTTTGGCGTTGTTGAAATTTTAGGGATTTTCTTTGCGGCATTGGGATCGATACTGTTTATACCTGGGTTTTATTATACAAGGATTGCCTACTATGCGTATAAAGGATACAAAGGGTTTTCTTTCTCCAACATTCCACCTGTGTAGTAGAGAATGGGCGGACATCATCTGTCATTGGAGGAGCTGCTTTACTTACTTATGTACAGATCTTTATCTCTTATCTCTCTCTGGATTTTTATACTTTTTCTTTTCGTTATTGCGTTGTTGTTGTTATAGTAGTTCTTATGTTTAAATAATGGATGGAAAGCTTATATGGACAAGGGGTTTATGCGCTTTTTGTAATTTGCCTTGCAATGTAGAAAATCTTTTGCTTATAGTATGAATGTATGTGTTAGTGTTTTTTTGTCCCTTTAAAATCTATTTCAGGGTTTACTATAAGGAAATATTTTGACCTTTTATGTTCCTAATGTCTGATCTTTGGGATATGTGGCCAATTTTGTGTGCGCTTGTATTGTTTTCACAGCTGTTTTCTGCTGATCTGTCATCAATTATTCTAGGAGCATTTGCTTGTGTCGTATTGTTTGTCGTGTGCATCTAAATTGTTAACATTTGGGAATATCTGGGGTTTTATTTAAAGAAAGTTTTATGGACCTCTCTTCAGCTTGTGGTTCTTTGCATGGTGATGAGTGTTTTGCGTTTTTAATGCAAATGATTAATGGTCTTTCCAAACACACTTATAGAGTTAATTCTGTCTATACAGTAGATCGAATTGTGCCTGTCAGTTTTGATTCTCAATAGTAGGTCTATATATAAGTAAGCCAGATGTACATACTCGAGGTGTCCAAATATGGTTCCTAATTACAGATTTGCTTTAAAGTGTTGTTGTTAGAATGTGTACTTGTCATGGTTGTGTCTACTGTTTCAGTATATTTAACATGTGATATGATGGCGAACCAAGGGCAATAAATACTTTCTTAGAAAAAAGTTTAACAGAAATGAGAAGTCCGCATGTTCAAATTCGTGTACGAACTAATTTTGAGATTGCTCATATGATAAGTTGGCTCCCTTGACGATGAAATTATACCCTGTTAACCTTCATCTGTGACCGAATGATCCTTTCTATTAAGGTAGATCCTAATCTTTTTGAACTCGGGCTAGGTTTTGTTTCCTTTCAAAGAGGGAATATCCCTGCATACTTGTATATTCTATAAATGTGCATACACAGACGTTAGAGATATTCTTAATAATATCTACCGAGTCCAAGAGGCTGGATACTGTAACACCCCTACATATTATTTTTTTCTGTTATAGATTCCTACTTGTATATTTAGCTGCCTGTATTGTGAAGTAACACCTAAATGAATAAGCATTTCTTTTTGAAACTGATATGGTTGGAATTGGATATTCTAGTTCTGGAATCACTAATATAACAATTCTTGTATTAATCTAAAAAACATAGGTTGTATCTGTTAGCTTCTTTTAGCTCTACGGACTATAGTGACATACAGCTGTAAGAACCATTTGCAAGCATGGTTATCGTAAACATTATTCACAACATAGAAGCAAGTAACCAGGAAAACCTCGTGGTTTCACTCTGTTGCCGTCCAATAAGTGTGTTCTGCTCTAAGTTTCATCAAGTATCGCGCATTTATAGAATAATAACCGTCTTTCTACCCCCTGAGTTGAAGAAATTTCTTTGAATTTCAACCATTTGAGTTTTACCGATTTTCAAAGCATGTCAGGTTTCACTTTGTCTCTTTTCTCAACACAATTTGTGTGGGCTGGTAGCTTCTAATACTGCACAACAGGTTTTAAGCTGCCCAGGCTTTAACTTTCTTGCCGGTCATTTACACAATTAGATTCGTTAGTGATGTTAGATCTGCAACTAACTGTAGCCTTGTACTCCATGGGTTAGATATGTTACTGTTTGTTGTGGGCTCACATTCTGTAAGCAGATGCCATTTTCCTCCATCACAATCAACTATAGAATATGCCCATATACTTGTATCAAGGTAGCTCATAAACAGTTTTTCAGTCTTGGACTGTGTTTTATTCCCTTACTAATATCATGGGTGAAAATTCCTGTAAACTTGTATACAATACAAGTGTTCGTACACACACAGTAGAGACATCCATGATTAATATGTTCCAAGTCCAAGTGGCTGAATATTGTAGCATTCCTACTCTTTAATCTACTCTGTTATAGATTTCTACTTGGACAGTTATCTGCCTGAATTATGGTCAAGTAACACTTAAGCTGTTTGCAAAAACTTCGAGGTCTAATTGTTGCAGTCTTCCTTGATTATTACTTTTTATTTGCATCTTTGCACGCTCTTACAAAGTTCGAGGTTTTAAAATGTTTTGCATATTTTAGGAGTTCTAAGGTTTTATGTGTAACGATAACACTTTTGTATGTTGCGTTTCGAATGTTAACATATTGTGTCAACTCAGTATTTCTCTGGTCCAACATAGGGCCTCAGTCATTATTGGAAAAGATCTATCTGCAACAAACTGTATAACCCAGCATGTGAGGCAGTGGGATTGAACACCGCTAGATATGCTACAGTTTATTGTGGCCTCAGATTGCTACATTGCCACATTCCTTTTTTGTTCAACGTTAGAAGAATTTCCTGGTCAAATTTGACATATCTCTTGTCAAAATTCTTGATAAGAAAAGTCATGTCTGAGATTCTTTTTTGGATTTGGAACAGGAATTTGATTTCTGCCAAAGAAATAGTTGGAACTGTATCTGATGTAGAAATTGTACAGTTTCGAATGCTAGATTTTAGATGATATATTAGACATATTAGAATAGCACAGTGTAGATACCAGAGAGTGATCCGTTTAGACTGGTGCAGCATTTACTGACAGGAAAACATAAACAGGAGCAATAATGCTAGGTTTACCGGGAAGTAATCCCGTGAGAAATCCCGTCCCTCACATCACCTGGGACCCACTTCAGCCTTTCCATATTCAAATGTAGAGAAGCATTTCCCTCGTTCGTCCGGGATTTTACCCGGTTTTTTTGGGCGTGAACAAAGCATCACTCAAACAGGAGTGGTGTAGCTTGCTTGATTCCCTACTTTTTGTTAGCATATTGATTTTTGTGCCAGTTGGTTTCTGCATGGCTTATGCATATGGATTTTGTTGCCAAGTGAAGGTTTCCATAAGTAAACTCCATCTCGAGATCTTTAGTGTATCAATATCTGAAAGTGGGTCATTCAAGCAGGTGTCTGAAACAATAAAAGTTTCAGGTTATTTGTGCACTTTTGACACCGCTTTTAAGACCAAAAAGTCACCAGCAGTAGCACAAAAAATAGATTACTGAGAGTTATCTCCCAAGTCTTTGTTGCGGCTTCGGCCAGCTAAGTATCAATTCCCATTTCTTCATAAGCCTAAATGTTATGCCCATTTGTGGCGTGCCCATGGATTAGAGTAAGAGGGGCCATTCGGAGGCTGCAGTGATTCTGAAGTTGGGCTGGAGAAAAAGAAAAGAACACCCGACTGGCAGGTTGATATTAGCTGTTAGTCAAACAGGCAAACATTATCAACTGTTAGTGCAGAAAGTAAGACGATGCCAAGTTAGTTAAGCTTTTGCTGATCATTGGGCGTAGTAAACGGCACCCAACTTTCATCATTCTTTGGAAGAAATTAGTGAGCCAAGTAAACGGGTTGTTTTGCCATTGTGCCATAGATGTACATAATGAACTTCTAAAACTAGAAAGAGATTCGGGGTGAGCGTTTTCCCCTATCTCCCTGGCATTATCCCCAATCTCAGTACCATCAACCTGAAATTCCAAATCTTGAATATTTTGAATCTTTGCGCCTTTTAACGCAGCAATCACCCCAATCTGCACTGCCTCCTTCATAAAGTTAGACCTGTACTGGAGTCCCCCAGTTTTGGAGATGGAACCTGTTCTACAAAATGAAGTCAATACCCGTTTTGGTAGTTCAGTAGTCAAATTTAACCAATATAATGATGGGTCACAGTTTGGAGCTCTATCTGGGATGAAAAGATGGTTTCTGGCGATTTGCAAAGTTGGAAGAATTCAAATAGTGTTGGCCAGTTCTTGTGAAACTTGGGACTTCACATTGCCTCAAAACATGCAAGCATTGAGCCATAACACTGTGCACAATCTCGAATTCCAGAGGCTAAGCCATTATAAAAAAACCAAACCTTGGTATGCAGGAGCACAAATAAATTCATAAACTAACGTGAGGTTTATTACAATAAACTTTTTGTCCTGAAATATTGTTCTTAAACAGGATATGTAAAACATTTTCCAAATTGAGAACTAGAAAACAAGCATGTTGAGGCCAATTCTCCTGAGACGCAAAACTGCACTTTCTCCTTCGTAACCAGAGAGTTTTGATGCGGTAATCGGACAGTGGTGTGGTTTAAAAATCGTACAAGATCTTCTCGAAGCGTTTCATATGGTCTGACTGCAAGGAAATAGCCAGCGATAAGCTTCCATCATTGACAGGGCTTGGCAACATAAACGCCAAACCTTCAAAAGCTATTCCACCTGGACCCATAAATATCGGTCGACCCCATCCAAAGTCTGCATCATGTATGCCCAACCTTGCCCAACTGGTGATCCCAATATTTGGGCATCGAAATGTATGGGCACCACGGACAAGAGCTGTCAAGTCTGGCTGAAGTTCGAGATAATCAAGAGCTGAGCGTAGGTACTCGTCGTCCATCCTCAACAATGCATCGTGAATCCTACCAGCTGCGTAAGTCAACGGTTTCGAATCTAGGTCACCTGACACGGCCATTGGTGTAGTTGTGAATATAACGTTTCCAAAATAACCAGGTGGCAGAACAGGACGGAGTCTTGATCGTCCATCTGTGGCAATGTACAATTTCGTTTCTTGATCAGCTGGAAGGTCGCGCGCCCTACAGACGGATCTCCAGACGTGGGAGGAAAGCATCTCATAAGAACTGTAGTTAACCGTGATGTTTTCACCCTCTTTCGATTTGGATTTGAGTGTGTTGAGCTGGTCTCGCGTAATTTTGAAGATGGCTACTGAGGTTTCAGAACCAAGATCACCTGGCTGAGAATTTGGTGATGGTGCTTTCATGGGTGGTGGTGGTTGATACTCGATGTGGTGGAAGGCCGGCGTTGGTGGGTCCCTTGCACGCAGCAGTGTTCGGTCGATGAAGGGTGGGATGGTGAGGTCAAGTCCGCGTGCCATGTCGGACCACGTGTTAATGAAATGGAGACCAGACGCTCCATCAGCTACATGGTGCTGCATTCCAACTCCCAGGGAGACGCCTCCGCATTTGAAATGCGTAACCTATCAACAAATGAAACGACCATGTCAATGCCAAAATTTGTCAAAAGTACTGTACTTCCTTTTTATCAGGAAATGTTTGTAACAACAATTAGTCGTAAGATCTAATCTTGACTTAAAGTTGCAGAGATGGCCTTTGACCTTCTAGTGGTATTATTGGAAGCGATGGGTGAACTAGAACTAGACAAGGTCCACTACAGCCGCACTAATCAGACCTGAATGCAACCGATCAAAAAAAAAATCAGACCTGAATGCCAGCCACTGTTCTACTCTCAATTGTTGGGCGATTTCGTTTTTTTTAGTGAGCAACTTAGTGCTAGCTATTTTCAAATCATTACTTGTCCATTTCGCGTGTAAAATAAAATAACATGATGGCGGAAGCCTTTACTTTTCATCTACTCAATCATGCATGTCTAGGAAAACATTTTTTTTTTTTATAAAAAACAAGTTTGAAAAATAGAAGAATGAAAGAAAATTAACATTTGATAATTTTAAAGAATTCAACTTTAGGAAAACAACAAAATCAGAGATTGAAAGTGAAGCTATGATTCCAATAAGAAAATGAATTAACAAAGTGTACCTGTAAAACTAGGAGAGGGTATGAAGAGATATCTCCGGAATAATCGACGGAGGGAATAAGCTGTCTAAGCTCCAAAGTAGGGGCAAAATCGCCAAAATCATCAATAACTGAAGTTGTTTCAGCTTCGACAAGCAAAACACCTGCCCCGTTGCAATCTATTTCAATACGGCCGTCTTCATCTCTTTTCAATCTACCACCCATTGGGTAAAAAGGCACAAGCACTTTACTGAGAGCTTCTTTGAGCACAGAACAATCGAAGAAATTTGAAGAACCATTTGGTCTGTAAAAGTACACGCTAGGTGTGTGCATTCTTGGTACCACTAGGTCTACGTTTGCATTCCACAGGCTTCTCTGTGGAGTTTCCTCGGCCGGCCGGACCATAGTCGATTCCTTTATGCTGATTTTCATCTTTTCTTTTTCCCTCTTCTTTCAACTTGTCAAGTCCTGCTAGAATGACGGAATGAAAAATAATGATCAGTGCGGGCAAAAATGCGATAATTTATAATTCTAGTACGATATATTGTTTCCAACCAAATACTATTGTGGTGGGGAACTTTGTGCCAAACTGCACTCAAAGATGTTTGCATTTTCAACATATTTCACTCAATGGAAAGAAAGAATCTTGGACAGGAAAGAACTTTTGTCGTGAAAAATCATCTGTCGTGAAGCTCTTTCTCTCTGGTTGAACAACTCTTGCATCAACACCATGGAATTGTCTTGTCTATTTCACAGCGAAAGAAAAATAACGTGTTGGACCACTTGGTTCGGGTTTTACCACCAAAAGGATTTATTGTCAGTTCGAAGAAATAAGACACGTGCTTATAAGAAGAAGGTTGCTACACTGGTTTATCAAATTTTAAATATAGTTATTATTACTCTAACATATCCAGCGATTATGATTACTTAAGTAAGGGCGTATCAAAAGTGGACCAACTAGCTCCACCAAATAAAAGTAGGTGAGTTGCTAATTTGGACCATTCTTGCGTGTTTATTTTAGAAATGTTCAACGAAAATCATGACCAAACTAAATAAAATAGCTTAATGATATCGTATAGATACAGAAACTTTTCTTCTTCGTATGACTAGGTAGTTGGTAGGTGCCTGAAAGTGAAATCCCATCCTCCTCGATGTATACGTACCATTATTGCCCGCCATTGAAGAAAGGACTAATCCCGTCGTTACGTAGTAGACCTTGTCGCATATATCGTTGTGTTATGTTTCGACTATGCATAAAAATCTAAAGACAAATTTTGGGTTCATTCTAAAGTACGATTTTCAACATTCATATTGTCAGCTTATTCTCGTAGAGTTCGATGATAGCAATGGAGATCAGAGTTCTTGATCTCACCACCAACAAAAAGAAAAGAATATGCATGATTTAACTAAACTAAACATAAAACGAATAGCCATAACAAGAAAACCAAGCATACACACACACATATGTGTATATAAATATATATAATAACAGTTAGAACATGAGAAAGGTATGATCTAAGTACGTACCTGATCAAAAATTAATGTTGCTGATGATATTATGATCAAAATAAATGAAGCAATACAAGCTAGCTAATAGCTTCGAAAATAAGAATCCTTGATTGATATGTATATATAGAGAGAGCGGAGTAGGTGAATGAGCTATTGAGAGCGAATGGTTGTTCTGAGGTTTGCTGCTAAATAGTAGTCGTAGAGATATAATAGTTGGTGAGTGGGACCGGCACGGTGTATATATATATAAGAAAATAGTGGTGCAGGCAGGCGTTGAGATTTTGGTGCTTTAGGTTTATCCTTGGGGGTTTGGCAAACATGTCCCCATTTCAAAAGGAAGCTAAGTAGATGGATTTATAGTTGGAAGTGGAGAAAAAGATGAAGAAAAGAAAGGAGAAGAAGATTATCTATCACTTACCTACCACGGATTTTGACGTGCTACCTTTGAACCAATCTTTGACTGCACACTCACCGACTTCCTCCTAATATTATGAAAGTGCATTGCTTAGTTATGTTACTTTGTTTGCCTTGTGAAGTTGCTCAAGTGAGATAAGATTAGATTTAGCTAAACGACAGCTGCAACTACTGTGTATTCTTGATCCACCGTCATTTAGTGGTCTGTTGTGAAAGCCAATTTAGTGGCAGCACATTTAGTGATTTGTTATGAAAGCCAGTTTTTTTCTTTAAGATGAGTTATGAAACCTAGCTTAATTGGGGGTCTTGCATTAGAGGACAAAAAAGGTCACCCAATTCTAATTTGGGTCACTCCTTAAAAAAATATTTTTTAAATGGTTAAAATGTTCCTAAATATTTAGTGATAATCTGATTTAATTAGAGTTTAATTCTTTTTTTTTCCAGATTTTTTGTCTGCAATTTTGTGTCTGATTTTTTTTTCCCAGATCTGTATGAAAAGTCGTCATGGTATTGAAAATTTTCAGTGACGACCCCAAACAATCGTTAATTTTTGGACTATTTCAGTGACGACTTAAACTGTCGAAGATTCATTGATGGCGGAAATGTACGACAGTTTTGTGTCGTCATAAACATAATCAATTCCCTGACGACCCTTCGGAAGAGTTGTTATTGTTTTAATTATGTATATGACGACTGTAAACAGTCGTTAATGTTTTAGAAGTGTGGTTAAAAACAGTCGTTAGTCTCTAAAAAGAGTTCGTTATCTTCATCGTTAATGGCGGAAATGTACGACAGTTTAGAATCGTCATATACATAATCAATTCCCTGACGACCCTTTGAAAGAGTCGTTATTGTTTTAATTATGTATATGACGACTTTGAACTGTCGTTAATGAAGGATCGTTAATTAGGGTCGTCACTTGAAAAAAAATAGTCAAGGATAAAACAGTATATTCACAGTCGGATTAATACGCCCTTGAAAATTTTGGGTGCAAATAAAATGTCATGACCCCCAATCAAACGAGGTTATGCAAGTCATAAGGCTCGTAACTATACTGGTACATAATTTTCACTGCTATTAATGGCAATTAATAAAAGAAGCATAAGGTGACATAGAGCCAGAAATAATGGAAGAAAAAAATTAAAACAAAAGAAAAAGGAAATTTTCGCTCCGTTTCAAACAAATATTATTTTCAGAAATTTTTAAGTAGATTTCTTTTTTGATTTAGGTAATTGCTTTTTGAAAGCATATAAACTTTCTTTTTTTAATTTAGGTAATTTCTTTTTGAAACCATGTATAACAAGCTGAAAACCACCAGATGATAGATAAGGAGCATTTTCTATCACCTAGTTCTCTCCACCTCCAATACCGACCATGATGAAAACGTTGGATAGAATTAGGTATTCAAAGGCCGGAAATCATTAACAGGGATTTCTTGATAAAGATGATGTGGAAAATAATCAACTCTGAAGCAGAATGGGCCTTATTCTTTCATGCTAAATTTAAGGATAAAATGGGACAATGGAGTACCATTGGAAGCTTTCTTCTGTTTAGCCTGGGCATGAGACTCCCTGAAAGAAAATATAAGATAGTGCATTGGTGGTGTATAGAAAATCTCTATATGGTTTGATACCTGGATTGGTGACTCTCCACTAATTGAAAAAAACGGGTTATTCTCAATTTGTTAAAGATAATATACATATGACAGTGATGGATATATGACAGTGATGGATATTCTGCAAAATGGAAGATGGTCTCTTCCTCCTAACATACAACAATAACTTTCAACTTTAAACATGCCAGAAGTGAGAGGAGGTGCAAATGAAGTTATATGGAATGAAGACTTGAAACGTAAATTTTCTATTTCTACAGTAGTGAATAAGCTAAGCATAAAGAAGTTAAAGTACAATGGTATGTCTGGAATTACATTCTGCATCTCAGTATTGCTAGTAACGCATGGAAACTAGTTCAGGGGGTTTACGTAGATGATACTATAATGGTCAGTAAAGGTTATGAAATGGTCTCCAGATGTTGCATCTATGAACAAGATCAAGATAGTATGCATCGTATTTTGTGGAATTGTGAATTTAGTGTGAATATATGGAAATGGTTATGTTCACAGTTTGACTTTCCAACCCCAATATTTTAAAGATGTCTGGAACAGTTCCTTAAACAAAAGTCATCTTATTAAGGAAATTTGGATTACAACAGCTTGCAACATTTTGAAAGAATTATGGTTTCAGAAGAATAAAAGGTTTTTTGTTAATATCAAACCAAATGCTCAGAGACTCAAAAGAAAAATTATGAAAATGGTGTTTGATGGTGGTCAAAGAATGAAAGGCAACAAATTGAATCAACAATACGATCTCCAGATAATATCATTTTTTAATTTAGCACAAAGAAAGTCAAAATTTCAGAATATTAAAGCTTGTCACTGGATACCTCATGATAAAGATTTCACCTTGTTTTGTTGTGATGAAACTTCCTTTGGAAATCCAGATGTTGCTGGTTTTGGGATTGTAATAAGACCATATTTATGTGGTCCTTGGAGTTAGAACACTTTCTGGAGGCATTGGCATAGCTACAAAATTTATAGTTGAGGTGTATGCAGTAGTATGTGCAGCAAAATTGGCAGTATCATGGGAATCATAAAGGATTATCATAAAATCATACATTAAATCAGTGATCGAGGACTTTTTTAAAGGTCAAGTTTCTTGGTTCATCAAAACAAGATGGATAAATTCCATGAGCAGGATTCAATACATTAAATTTAGCCATTATTATAGAGAAGTTAATTTCTCTGCTGATACAGTTGCTAAAAGGAGAGCTTGGTTAAATGCATGGGAAAGACAACTTTACATTGGTAGACCTTCTTTTTCGGTGAATATTGAAATGCTTGAAGTAGAGTATTACAAGTTATATTGATTTAATTTTGGTTGTGAGTTTTGTTGCTCTAGCTGATTTCAAATGGGCCTATGTAATTGGCTCCTTATTCTTTCATCTTCTTTTCGTATGGGGTTTTTTCTCGTTAAAATTGTAATAGTTTTTTCAAATCAATAAAAGTTATGTAATTCAGAAAAAATAATATATATATATATATATATATATGTAGATATAATTATTGATTTGCCAACATTAACAGACCCCGTTCTGTGAGACAAATCATTATTAGAATCAAGTGCGGGGTGTTACTACTGAATTAAGAAGATTGGAGGCTTTAAAGATTTGAAATTATTTTGTGTTTCTGGTCTTGACGTGATTATTTGCTTGACATGGATGCCTGAGATAACGTAACACTTGCGGATCGACAAGTTATTTGTAATTTATCATAAGCGTAATCCTTGTAATCATTAATCTTCATTTATCTTATGAAGAAGTTTTAGATATGTGATTATCTTTTTATCTTGGTATCTTAGAGAGTGAAAAAGTGGGGTTACAACAACCTCACCCAATATTTCGCTTAGCAATCTGTATGGACTAACTCCAATATACTTTTAAGAGAATCAACTAGACAGTCAGACTCAATCTTAATAAAAAGTATATCAAAGAGTTATATCTCAATTTCTCCATTCAATCCTCACTCAAACAAATAGTAATCTGCGAGCCTGATTGAATACAAGAGAAATCACTTGAACGGTACCAAAGACCAATGTTCAAGGATCAATCAATTTCAATCAACAACCAAAGATTGGATTTACCAATTGATCGATTCAAAGCACAAACTGTGATATTTCAATTATATAACAAAATATAATGCGGAAAAGAAATAACACAATCACCAGAAGTTTTGTTAACGAGGAAACCGCAAATGCATAAAAACCCGGAACCTAGTCCAGATTGAACACACATTGTATTAAGCCGCTACAGACATTAGCCTACTACAAACTAATTTCTGTCTAGACTGTAGTTGAACCCCAATCAATCTCACACTGATCCAAGGTAAAGTTGCGCTCCTTACGTATCTGATCCCACCCGCACTTGATTCCCTTAGTTTATCTTACCCACAACTAAGAGTTGCTACGATCCAAAGTTGAAGACTTTAATAAACAAATCTATCTCACACAGAAAAGTCTACAAGAATAGATAAATCTATCTCCCACAGAAATACTTACAAGTTTTGTTCCATCTTTTGATAAATCAAAGTGAACATGAACCTATTGATATACCAGACTTATATTCCCGAAGAACAGCCTAGAAATATCAATCACTTCACAATAATCTTAATCGACTAGCGAAACAAGATATCGTGGAACCAAAAACGATGAGACGAAAATGTTTGTGACTACTTTTCTATCTTGCCTATCGGAGAAATTAATCTCAAGCCAATCTTACGATTATACTCGAATACGATAGACACAGCAAGGTCAGATCACGCCATTACAGATAAAATAGTTGGGTCTGGCTTCACAATCCCAATGAAGTCTTCAAGTCGTTAACCTATAGGGTCTCGAGAGAAACTAAGGTTAAAGGAGAGTCGACTCTAGCTTATACAACTAGTATCACAAAGGAGGTGTGGGGATTAGGTTTCCCAGTTGCTAGAGTTCTCCTTTATATAGTCTCCAAATCAGGGTTTGCAATCTAAGTTACCTTGGTAGCAAAGCATTCAATATTCACCGTTAGATGAAAACCTGATTAGATTCAAGCTAATATCTTTCAACCGTTAGATCGAACTTATCTTGTTATACACAAATAAAATGTAACTTCATTTAAGTTTGAGTAACCGTACCTAAACGTGTACACCTAGTTAGCTGAACAATAGTTAACCAATGGTTAGCCATATGAGCACTTTCGTATCAAACTTATTCATCTTCACCATAACTAGTTCAAATGACTCAATGAACTAGTTAGAGAGTTGTTCAATTGCTTATATTTCATAGAAGTATACAAGACACAATCGAAGCAAAAACGATTTTGATTCACTCGAATCGAATCATGAAAATTATAGCCACGGTTTGCAAAGATTACATTCCTTAATTTATAATTTTTTTAGTTCACGAATAAACCGTTTTTAGAAAATAACCCACTTAAGTACGCATACGGGTACACATACTTAAGTACCCAGATTGAGCTTGTTTTTGTTTCACAAACTCCAGCAGAAATTCACGGGATGTGAACTTCCGACAGTACGCGGACTTAGCTCCGGTGATCCTAAACCAGTAAAGTATGCATACTTTGGTTCAAGAATTTTAGGCTTACATAAGTATGAATTCACATACAATGTTTATATCCAATCATGGTTATATATTATAAACTCTCATTTCAATCACTGAAACATTCTTAGAGGATGTTATATAATTGTTATCTACAAACTATTTTTCATCAAAGCGATTTTCAAGAAATTGAAATGTTCAACATGACTTCCGTCACGAGTAAAGATGAACTTGGCCAAAGTGAAAGCTCACCAACACATATTTCGAGAAATAGATAAGCGAAATAAACTCGGCTCGAAATAGCAAATGTGTATAATCGAAGTCTATATAGCAATACGACTTTTGTCTCAAGATAGGAGATAAAGTAGATAGACTTTTGAGTGATAGATAAGTTCAAGTTCCACCAGTTCCTTGAGTAGTTCTTCGTCTTTGCATGATCAACGCCGTGGAGTCTATAGCTCAACTACACTTACTATCCTAGTCCGAGACTTAGCTATAAGTAGACTAGAAATCAAGACTTATAGTTTTGGAAACTAAACCTGACAAACAAGCTTGAGATAGAAACGCTTGCGAGTTCGACCGAGCAGTGCTCTAACAATCTCTCCCTTTGTCAATTTTTGTGAGAAAACTATCAATACATATGGAATACAAAATAACTAAACTTTGCAGATTCTCATCCACATGCTTGATCTCCTTGGTTATTCAACATTACTCGAAATATTCGTCACTTTCAAGTACTCCAATGATTCCAAAGATATTCAATTCAGCATCATCGTTATTGAAGATGCGTATTCATAACAATGAGAAAACAATAGCTCTCAATCATTGTTACACAATGTCATAGTATCATTACACATCATCAAGGTTCAATTGTATCACAACTTCGACAAAAATACTATGGTGATATGTATCACTCACCTTAGTCAATACTTCATCTCACATGAAACCCACTCCCCCTTACATAATGATCCGAAAACCATATGTATTTGTAGTGTGAACTATACATTAATGCTCCCCCTTTTTGTCAATAAAATTGGCAAAGGTACGAAAACTAATGCGATCCTAATGAAATTTCCATAGAGACACTTCATGACCAAAAGAAAGCACATATCAACTTTTTTAGATGCAATCATATAGCCGAAACTAAATGCATTCATCAAGGAGTTTATAAAGATACAAGATGACCCCTATAATATTCCACAGCCGCACTCCCCACAAAGATTTGGAAATTAAGCACAAGTACAATTAAGAACTCTTCCACATAAAATGTCATTCCCGAAAGAACAACAGGAGCGACCTTACTTTCACAAGAAAATAAGAGTTTCTTTGGACATTAACAAATCACATAGGAATATGAATTTGTATCTAAAAATCTCAATTAATTTAACCACAAGAGAACCTATGATTAATTTAATCGGAAATGCTCACATAAGAGAATTTACGGAGCCGCACAATATTTACATAAAAAAATATGAATCAGGGAAGATCAATACTGCGGAATAAACAAAGATTTATTCTATTTCTCATCACCATTTGCACAATGACATATAATAGACTTGATCTTTGTAAACAAAAGCTCATCCTTTCTTCCATAAATATTTGCATAATGACATAAAAGGCTTAACTTTTGTTTGTCAAAAGTTCATTCAATATTTTATCAAGGCATATTTAATGTTTGGTACCCAGCAAATGTCCAACACATTGGTTTGGTACCCAACATTTTAAATATTAAGGGTTGGTATCTGGATATGTTAAAGACTGTTAAGTCAAACCGTTGACCTAACATCTGTTAGCTAAATAATTAAAAATATTAAATCACTTAACGTCGTCGACTCGCCGTTATCAAATTCATGGAACAGTTAAAATGAGTTCGAGTAATCTGTACACCTTCGTGCACCCTTTACCCTTTCCACCACCGTTTTCTATTTTTCTTCTCCTGTTTCGAATCACTAACTGCAATTTCTCGAGCATTGCACATTCTTCTCAGATCATATCACATTATCCTAAGCAAGTCATTCAAGCACCTGACCATTTCGAAATTCTTATGAAACCTACTAAGTTAAAAGACAATCAAAACAAGATGTTATATATCATATCCAAATATGTCTTTGAATACCGCTAATTCTCATTATAAACATCAAAACATTCACAACAAAATTTGGAACCTCAACATCTCAGAAAATTCCAATTCATGAGAAGATAAACAGTTAGACACCCTGAAATCCCATAAACCCAAACCCTAGTTTCCCAAATTGAAATGAGTTTAATCGATTATTCTCGGTCTTGATTGAATTTGTGAACACGTAAATCACGAAGGCATCTATATGTTCATAAACAATATTCGCACTCTAGGTACGGACTCGCACTGATAATACAATGGCATTGATTCCTTGGCTCCAAACCTTCGGGTTTATCATAGCCTCATCCAATAACATCGAGAGGGGCGTTTACGTAGGGGAAGATAAAGAAAACGAAGCATAAAAGTAAAACTCATGGAGCGTTAGGCAAATATAAAGTGCTGAAATGTAAATAAGACTGGGATTTACGTGGTTCAGCACTAAGGCCTACATCCACGGGGTTGTTGTTTCACTATATACTTGATGGTTACAAAGATAGTCGAGTGACTTTGGGGTTTACATAGATCTGTATATGGTAAAGGACTAACTTACACTCACAATTTCTCTCTCCTTCCCTTCCTCAATTTTCCGATCCCCTTACTCTTGGTGGAGAGGGGGTATTTATAGGGTTAGAGTGTGGGACCCATCTCTGAGGACCGTTGGAACCTTATCTTCTTGTGTTCTGTGTCCATCACGCGGGGGTATTCGTTTATTACTTCATCACGCAGATTCGTCCTCGTTCGTTCCACGGGTTGATCGACACGTATGATGCTCAGAGTGTTTAATGAGGGTAGTTGAGGTGCCTGCTCGTGTCAGGCAAGTGTCTTCTGCCCCTGTCACATCCATGTCAGTTCATTTTCTCTCCACCGTTGATCTTGGATTCTTTTGGGGATGAGATAAAGTAACTCTTCGGGAGTTATCTGGTGCTCCGCAGTACATCGTGTTACCGGTACGTCTTTTTAACTTCTGCCCTTAGATTTGTTCGGGCAAAGATCCAACGTCGGCGGGATGGGCATCTTGGCTGTGGGCACATGTCATCATGCTTTGATGACTTTGTCCGCATGCTCTCCACGTATTTTCCTATATACACGTGTTTGATGATGAAATATGTGCACACTATTTGCCCCTTTTCTCCGGGCTTGAGTGTTTAGTGGGAGCATTGAAGAAAACAGTCGTTACATATTCTTCCTCTCTCCTAATAACTTCTCCTAGAGACTTGGGCATGTTTTTTACTCGTGCATTAACTGCTCATTTAATGGGCACGTTTCCCATTCCTCCATTAACTTCCTTCTCTTTCTTTCGAGTATATTAAGGAGGGGAGAAAAATTAATTTCATTCTCCTTCGAAAATTAATTTCATTCTCTGTCATTCTTTGTTCTTCAACCATTAAATTATCTGTCTTAGCATTAATCACGCTCCCTTCTTCATTGTTTCTGGTTTGTTTCATTATCTGTCAGTCTTCATTCTTTGTTCCTCGACCATTAAATCCTCTGTCTTAGCATTAATCACGCTCGTTTCTTCATTGTTTCTGGTTTGTTTCATTATCTGTCAGTCTTTATTCTTTGTTCCTCGACCATTAAATCCTCTGTCTTAGCATTAATCACGCTCGCTTCTTCATTGTTTCTGGTTTTTTGTCCTCTTCCTGCTTCTGTTTGTGGTGGTAAGGTTTCTTTTCTTTGTTCCTTTTGTTTTAAGCTGTGTTGGTTGTAAATTTTCTGTTGTTGATTGTATTGTAGCCTCCCCTTTCTGCTGCTGTCGTCCCTTGTTTGTGATGAAGAACCCTTTTCTGATGCTTGTATGCTAGTTTTCCCCTGTTCTTCGTCTCAAATCGAGGAGGCCATTGTTTTACGTGTATTGATTGGACTTTTGAGTTTGGGGTTTTAGGGTTTCTGTGCTATGTTGAGATGGACTGCTAATTTTGTGGTTTTTTTTTTTTTTTTGATCTTTGGTGATGACCTTGTGTTTGTTTCTAACTTGTTTACGTTGTATCTCTTCGCAGCCATGTCTGACCGTCCGCAGCTTCCTTATCAAACTCCAGGTTCTAGTCTACCGAGATCCCCTCCGCGCAGAGAGTCTCAAATGGATCCCCGTGGTATCAGAGTTTCTTCTTCAGGGGCGAAGGCCTCTCCTCCTAGGAAAGATGGTCCCTCAAAAAATCCTTCCGGGTCTCGAAACGCTGCCGACCGTGCGGTTTCTCGTCCTCGTGATGACGTTAGGTGTCCGCAGACACCTCCTCGTGCTGTTGCCTTTGATGTTCTTCCTCTGCGTTCGGTAGTGCCTGTGCAACCCCTACCGCCGCCTCCAGTACTTCCTCTCAAAGGGAAGAACACCAAAGGTTGTGTCCCGACTGAATCGTCTAAGAATCCTCTTTGAAAAGACGAGCTTCCGAGGCTTTTGTTGGTTCGTCCGACCCCGCGGAACAGGATGAGGCTGCCCCGGTGATACGCAGTGTTTCGGTCAGCAAGAAGAAAGTGACGTTCAAGCATATTGACCTTGAAGTTTTCAAGGAAAAGCATGAGCTTCAAGCCTTCGAGGTTCGTTTCTATGCCCCTGAGGATGATATTACTTATGAGCTCCTCTCGAAGTATCAGTTTGACGAGTTCCATTTGTTGACTACGGTTGGAGCTTTCGAGGCGGGTCTTATGCTGCCGTTGTACAAGTCTGGCGACTCCTTCTATTACGATGTGCTTGCTGGTCGTGAAGGCTCTTCTACCAATACTCACAGCCGTTCTGTGTCGCAATTATCGGGGAATTATCTCCGTGCACTGAAGGAGTGTTATCTGCGGAGTAAGGGACAGACGACGATGACATGTTACGTTCCAAATCCCGCAGAGAGGGAATGGTATACTCCTGAAAACTTCAACAACTCTTTTGGTGATTACGTCAATAGTAGGAATCGTAAACCGTGGAGTGTTAGCCTTCGGAATCTCGCTGCTCCTCGGGGTGAATTCGTCTGTTAAGTGAGGTCAGCGATGCCAAACTGAAGTATGTTCCAGGCACCGAGGGGTCTAGTCAGCGGAAACTTTTTCCGGCACGTGAGAGGATCAAGCGTGACCATGACTACGAGTGGCACGCTACTGTAATCGAAGTTGTTGGTCCTTGGGCGTACGGTTGGATTCCCGGTCCACGCGGTTGGCGTCCTTCTGGGAGTAGCAGGCCACGTGAATCTCCTCCTGCTCGTTATGGAGATTTCTGTCCCTGGCGTTTAAACTTCGCAGGTATGAACTTTCCTTATGCCCTCGACGTCGTTGAAGGAGACGAGGAGGAAGGTTCTGGTGCTATACTTCCACCGAAGAGTGCCACTACTGCTAAGGTATGGTTATTGCAGTTTCTGGCCGCGCTGTTCGAAAGTAACTCGTGGAAAGTAACTGTTCGGAAAGTAACTCTGTGGAACATGTGTTGGTTTGCAGGTTTCGAAGAAGAAAAAGATTGGGCCGAAGCAGTCTTCTACCATTGTGATGGGTGAGGCTGAGGTTCATGAAGAAGTTACCAGTCCGGTAAACGAAGAGTTTGCCGAGGATGAGATTTCTGATGGGGAAGAACGTACTGATACTTCCCCCCTAATGTCGAGGATATTGGTGCGGGTTTTGAAGGTGATGGAGGAAATAATGCCGCGGTAGCTGATGGCAGTGTTTCGCTGATATGTCAGTCCCTGCTGGTGATGCTGCGGGAACTCTCCCCCCATGTCTCAAGAGTTCTCTTTGACCGGGTTTATTCCGCAGGGGATCTCCTTGACGATGCTCTTGATTTTCCTGAAGACTTCTCTCTACTTTCCCCCAATGATGATTGGGATGTGCTCGGGGGGTCTGGTAAGGAAGACGCTGCTGTTCAGGATGGAGGCGCGGGTGATGCCGAAACTTGTGTTGATGAGGCAATATCAGCCAAGGGGAAGTCCGTGGTTGATTCGCCTTCTGAGGATTTCCCTCATTCGCTGACATTTGAGGGTGAGGACGCCATAATGGATTGGCTTAAGAAAAAGGGTTTGCTGTTTGTCCCTCATCCTGCCCCGGTGGTTGCTGGTGAAAAGGATTCCGATGCTTATACCCGTCGGATGATGGAACTGTCTTCCAAGGCGCGGGTATCTGAGATGTGGGGGAAAAGTTTGAGTGTTCCCGAAGCTACCCTTGTACCGGAGCCTCCTACTTCTGTCGAGGATATGATGGCCATAGCCGACGGTTACCAATATGGTTTTCCTCAGCAGCGTGTCTTGGAGGTAAGTCTTCGTACATATCTCTTCGTGACGATTGAATCCTTCGGTGTAATAATGTTTGCCGTTTTGATGTGTAGATGATGAGGAGTGAGCATTGTAACCATGTGCTGTATCAATTCTTTAAGGCGAAATCTTTGAAGCTGGAGGCTAAGCTTCGTCACAGAGAAAAGGAATTATCTGCGGCTGAGGTAGAAATAGAAGAACTGAAGAGAAGCCTTAAAGAGAAAGAAAGGCTGGGTGAAGCGGAGGCTGGGCTTCGTTCAGAGCTTGCTGTCGTTCGCGCTGAGTTAGAGCAAACTCGCGGCCAAGTTTCAGCTTTCACAGGTTTGATTCTTTTTCCTCTTTTACCCTCGCAGTGCGTCGTAATTCCTCTATATTCCTTAGTTGTTCTGTCTGAGTCTCCCCACCCTATCTCCAGTGGGTGGCGTCCCCGAGTGATATGGCTTCGAAACGAAAGGGCACGGCAAAAATCTCGTATCAAAGAGCTGGTCGAGAAAATTAAGAGTGAAGCCAAAAAGTGGGACGCTCGGGCTGAGGTATGGCGCAAGGCATGTTCAAATGGTTGATATGCAGAATCTGTATAACCATGACCGTACTTTGTTCAATGGTACGCTGCTGTGGACACGTGAGAATCTGCGGGAATCCCGTGAGCGAACTTCATTGTTGGAGTCTAGGATACATCTTCTGGAAGAGGAATTACGAAAGGCTCGCTCCCTTCCTTTTCCGGGAGTTAATGAGAGCATGCTGTGTCTTACCAGAGAACGGGACGATGCCCGAGCCGAAGTTTGGGCTCTAAGCAAGGCCCTTGCTGCGTCTCGCGCTGAAATAGCACGTCTGGCTGAGTCTGAGAGAAATCTTGAAGTATGTATGTACAGACTTGGCAAAGGGGTATCAGAGATAAACAACGAAGTCAACCATCTTCGTCACATGGATTCGATGAAGCAGGTAGAACTAGATGCCAGTCAATTTACTCTCACCAACCTTCAACTAGATTATAAGAAATTATCCGCGGAATATGACCATCTTGATGAAGCGCGAGATGCGGTTGTTAATGAGTATGAAGAGGCTTCGGCTTGTGTCGAAGGTATAACTCTATTTCATCGAGTGTGATTGTGTCTTTTCTGTGCTAACTCCCTTGTGTTGTCTTTTTCAGAGCTCGAGGGACAACTCCGCGTTGCAATGAAAAATTTGAAAAGGCTCAATCTTCCTTAGCGCAGCAGGAAGAACAGACTAATCATTTTAAGAGTTTGGCGGCATCCCGCGAAGAGGCCGTTGGTGCAGCTTCTAAAGAAGTGAATCGTCTATCTTCGTTGTTATCCCAAGCCCAACAGCGGACGACAGTTATTATGCATAAGGCTCGGTGTCAATTGGCTGAGGAGACAAACAAGATGCTGGAGAAGATTGAGCTTGGCCTTAAGAGCATGGCCTTGTGAAGAGCTATCCGCGTCCAGTGCCTGCTTCCTTGCCTGGCTCCTCGGGACCCTCATCTGGTGGGAGCGTCCCTTCAACTCTTCGGAACAACCCTGCTGATGGGGCGGCATCTTCTAAGTAGAGACCGCGCATCATTATCCTTCCGTTAGATTTTGCTAGTCTTTTGTAAAAAGAATATTTTTGATGTGTATTCCTTGTAAATTTTTGATGTGTAATTTACAATCCATGGCCTTGCCGCTTTTTGTAACCAACCTTTATGAAATGGATCATTTTTTTGATATACCTGCAATATCAGTTTGTTGTTTATTTTAGGCATTGTGATGAAAGACGCTAAAAACAAAAGAGTTTTTTAAGTGTTTGGGTGCGATACCGAAGGGAGGTACCTTCGTGATCGGCTTGAGACCTGTCACCCCGCTGGCGAACCCTTGGCCAGAGGATTCCCAGACGGTGGGGGCCGAGGCAACGTTCTAGGATATGGGGTTAAAAAATTTACATACACCCATTCCGTCGACCCGTTGCCTTAAGATTGGTTGGGTATCTCTTTCTGCTGGGTGCCTTCCCCCTGGTCTTACACTTATGGACACTGATGGGGGAGCCCTGAGAGATTGTAGATTAACTACTTTCCCCAATATTGTTGATAAGTTGATTTCTTGAATTTTAGGAAAGCTTGTTTGATTGATAGGTTGAGGCCTGCAATTCCTCGTCCAGAGATAGAAACATGTAGAGCGGTCACGCTGCCTTCTTCTTCTGGTACTCTTCACGCAGATGCAAAGCTGCGTTGCTCCTATGGGTAATATGGTTTAAGCCACTTAGCATTCCAAGGATGTCGGAGGACCTCGCCTTTCAGATTGCGAAGGTAATAGGAACCGCTTCCCGCAATGTCGTGTATTATAAAGGGTCCTCCCCACGTAGGTGCTAACTTTCCCCATCTCTTTTTCGTTGATACTGTGGGATAGTTCTTAACACATACTGTCCCTCTACAAAATTCCGAAGCTTGACCTTTTTGTTGTACTCCCTTGCTAGTCTTCGTTGATAATTTTCCATCTTCTGCAATGCTGCTTCCCTTCTTTCTTCTAGGTCGTCCAATCTCTCTAACATCATGTCTGTTGTGAGATTTTTCTCCCATGCTTCGGTCTTTGTGGTTGGCATGAGGATCTCTGTCGGGATGACTGCTTCAGCTCCATAAGTGAGGAGAAACGGGGATTCCCCGGTGGCAGATCTTCTTGTTGTTCTGTATGCCCATAACACATTATGCAACTGTTCACACCATCGCCCCTTATGTTCGTCTAATTGTTTTTTGAGGATAAGGGCGAGGGTCTTGTTGGTAGCTTCCGCTTGTCCGTTGCTTTGAGGGTATATGGGGGTGGACTTGTTTTTCCTTATTTTGAAAGTGTCAAAGAGCATGTCTATGTTTTTCCCCTGTAATTGTTTACCATTATCGGACACGATTTCCGCTGGTATGCCGAATCTGCAAATAATATTTTGGAATATGAAAGTAAACACGTCCACGTCTCTGATCCTGGCTAAGGCTTTGGCTTCCACCCATTTACTGAAGTAGTCCGTGGCTACTATCAAAAATCGTCTTTTCCCTGACCCTTCGACGAAAGGCCCGACGATATCTATGCCCCATTTCGCAAATGGCCACGGGCTATCTACAGAATTTAACAGTGTTGCCGGCGCGTGTATCTTTTTGGCGAAGCGCTGACATTCTTCACACCGTCGGGACATCCTTGCGGCATCCTGTATCATTGTGGGCCAGTAATATCCTTGCGTTTTTGCTTTGTCGGCTAGTGACCTCATGCCGCTATGATTCCCTGCGTCACCATAATGGATGTCGTTTAGAATTCGGTGCCCCTCTCTCCGGGATAAGCAACGTAGTAATGGCCCGAGGAAGGATTTCTTGTACAGGACCCCATCCCGGAGATCATATCTTCCTACTTTGGAGAGTATTTTCCTAGCTTGTTTATGATCCGCGGGTAAGCTTCCCTTTTCGAGAAACGCATGGATCACCGTTCTCCAATCATCTTCGTTGCTGAAGTCTTCGTCTTGATTTGCTCTTGACAGGATATCTTCTTCGTCAAAATCGTTATGGATGTCTTCTCCTACTTGGTCTTCGATATTTTCTTCCACTGTATCTTGATTGGTAGCGAAGGAGAATTGAGATGCAATCGAAGGCTCGTATACCCTTGTTATTTTAATAGCTTCGACGCTTTTATCCTTCAGCATGGATGATATATATGCTAGGGCATCCGCATGCCTGAGATCCTTTCTGCATAAGTGCCGGAATTTGATGTTCGGAATTTGTGACGCCAATGTTTGGACCAAGGCCATGTAAGCTGAGAGGGTGTCATCGTACACATTGTACTCGAGCTCTATTTGCCGTATGACAAGCTGCGAATCACTTGTCAGTCTTACATCGGTTACCCCCATTTCTATTATTACACGGAGGGCATGTACGACTGCCTCGTATTCACGATGTTGTTGGTATGCTCTTTGAATTCTAACCTGAGTGCCTGTACAATCCTTTCTCCGGTTGGGGTGGTGATGACAATGCCTATTCCTGCTCCTTCCTTATTTTTGGAACCGTCGACGAAGACTTCCCATTGTCTTTGACTCGCGGGTTCGAGGATATCCATTGGATCTTTGCTTTCTTCTTCGGCTTCTGGTATTCCCTTAATCTCTTCGTCGTTGTCCAGGGGAGGTCTGCTAAGAAATCCGCCAAAACTTGGGATTTTCGAGAATGTTGAATTTCATGAATGATGTTGAATTGGTCCAGGTGGGTGTTCCACTTGGCTATTCTGCCCACTTTTCCCGCTTTTGAGGACTGCTTCCAGTGGTGCTTTGCATGGGACGCGGACGAAGTGAGTTAGGAAGTAGGTTCTCAGCTTTTGAGTAGCCCAAACCAATGCTAGGATAAGCTGTTCGATCTTTGTGTAGTTCCTTTCCGCAGAATTGAGGGTCTTACTGACGTAATAGATAGGTGTTCTATCTTCGTATTGGTTTTGACCAACACTGCGCTGACTGCGTCTTCTGTTGCTGCTATGTACAATTCCAAAACCTCATCAGGATCCGGTTTCTGCAGGATCGGAATTGAAGCTAGGTGTTCTTTGATTTTTTGGAAGGCTTCTTCGCATTCTGCGGTCCATTCAAACTTACTCCCTTTTTTGAGAATATTGAAGAAATGTTTGCATTTGTCCGAGGATCGGGCAACAAATCTGCCCAAGGATGCGATGGACCCATTGAGTTTCTGCACTTCTTTTAAATTCTTCGGGGACGGCATTTCTACTATGGCCTGAATCTTTACTGGGTCTACCTCAATGCCCCTTTTTGTTACCAGATACCCGAGGAATTTTCCCGAGGTGACGCCGAAAGTACATTTCTCTGGATTCACTTTCATGTGATGTTTTCTCATTGCTTCGAAGATATCTCTCAGATCCTGGTGGTGATCTTTGCGCAACTTGCTTTTGACGAGCATATCGTCAACGTAAACTTCTAAGGTACTACCAATCCATGGCCTGAAGATAGCATCGACCATTCTTTGGTATGTTGCCCCTACGTTTCGAAGTCCGAAAGGCATTCTAGTGTAGCAATAAAGGCCCTGTGGGGTGTAAAACGCTGTGTGTGTCTTATCTTTTTCTTCCAGGGCTACTTGGTTGTAGCCAGAATGTCCATCCATGAATGACAGCTCTTCATATCCTTCTACCGCCTCTACCAGCTGATCTATGCTTGGCAAGGGATAGCTGTCCTTTGGACATGCCTTGTTGAGGTTAGTAAAATCGATGCATATCCTAACCCCTCCATTTTTCTTAGGAACGACGACCATATTGGAGATCCACGTAGGGTACTTGACTTCCTTGATGAAACCTGCGTCTAATAGTTTCCGAAATTCTTTTTCCACGGCCTTATGATACTCCGGTGCAACTTTTCTTATTTTTTGCCTGAAAGGTGGTGTGCCTGGTTTGATGCGCAGCTCGTGTTGGATTACTTTTGGGTCAATCCCAGGCATATCTCCTAATTTCAAGGCGAATACATCCGCGTATTCTTTAAGTAATTTGATTAGAGAATCTTCTCTTTTTTCGTCCATTATGGTCCCTACTTTGATCATCTTCGGGTTTTCTTCCGTTCATATGTTGATTTCTTTTACGGGCTCTACTGGCGTGAACACCGGCTTCGGACCCCCGAGAACTGGGACGTTCTTTGATTGCTATTTAGTATTTTTCTGTCCTTCGTTGGCTGCTGAAGTACTTGTCTCTGTGTTTAGGACATTATCATCTTTGGTCAAACCCCTTCCTGTAGTTTCCTTGAGGAACAGGTCTATGGCCTTCTCTTTCGCGGCTTCTTTATTTTTAATTCTTCGGGTTTTTCGCTGCTCTTCTTGTTCGTTGTTGATGCGATCCTGAGTGGCTTGGCACTCCCTTGCAGAGACCCGATCTCCCTTGATTTCCATTACTCCCTCAGGTGTAGGGAATCTGAGATATTGGTAGTACGTTGCCGCCACTCCCTTGAGTTTATGTAGCCACTTTCGTCCGATAATGGCGTTGTAGGGGGATGGGGCGTCAACCACGCTGAATCGTGTTTCTACTTTCATGGGTTCGGCGTTAACTTGCAACACGGTGTCTCCCAATGGCTTCGTGGGTGAACCATTGAATCCGTAGATGGTGTAATAAGAGGTCATCAGATGTTCTTCATGGAGTTTATTTCGTTTGAATGCGTCGTAGAATAGAACGTTTACTGAGCTTCCCCCGTCTATGAGGATCTTTTTGAGGTTACATCCGGCCACTGGTAGTGTGAGGACCAGGGGGTCGTTATGGTCTTCCATGTCCTCTTCGATATCCTCAGCATCGAAAATAATAGGCGAGTCCATCCACTCTTCGTGCTCGTCCACCTCTATCCCATCTTTGTAAACAAAAGCTCATCCTTTCTTCCATAAATATTTGCATAATGACATAAAAGGCTTAACTTTTGTTTTTCAAAAGTTCATTCAATATTTTATCAAGGGATATTTAATGTTTGGTACCCAGCAAATGTCCAACACATTGGTTTGGTACCCAACATTTTAAATATTAAGGGTTGGTACCTGGATATGTTAAAGACTGTTAAGTCAAACAGTTGACCTAACATCTGTTAGCTAAATAATTAAAAATATTAAATCACTTAACGTCGTCGACTCGCCGTTATCAGATTCATGGAACGGTTAAAATGAGTTCGAGTAATCTGTACACCTTCGTGCACCCTTTACCCTTTCCACCACCGTTTTCTATTTTTCTTCTCCTGTTTCGAATCACTAACTGCAATTTCTCGAGCATTGCACATTCTTCTCAGATCATATCACATTATCCTAAGCAAGTCATTCAAGCACCTGACCATTTCGAAATTCTTATGAAACCTACTAAGTTAAAAGACAATCAAACAAGATGTTATATATCATATCCAAATATGTCTTTGAATACCGATAATTCTCATTATAAACATCAAAACATTCACAACAAAATTTGGAACCTCAACATCTCAGAAAATTCCAATTCATGAGAAGATAAACAGTTAGACACCCTGAAATCCCATAAACCCAAACCCTAGTTTCCCAAATTTAAATGAGTTTAATCGATTCTTCTCGGTCTTGATTGAATTTGTGAACACGTAAATCACGAAGGCATCTATATGTTCACAAACAATATTCGCACTCTAGGTACGGACTCGCACTGATAATACAATGGCATTGATTCCTTGGCTCCAAACCTTCGGGTTTATCATAGCCTCATCCAATAACATCGAGAGGGGCGTTTACGTAGGGGAAGATAAAGAAAACGAAGCATAAAAGTAAAACTCATGGAGCGTTAGGAAAATATAAAGTGCTGAAATGTAAATAAGACTGGGATTTACGTGGTTCAGCACTAAGGCCTACATCCACGGGGTTGTTGTTTCACTATATACTTGATGGTTACAAAAATAGTCGAGTGACTTTGGGGTTTACATAGATCTGTATATGGTAAAGGACTAACTTACACTCACAATTTCTCTCTCCTTCCCTTCCTCAATTTTCCGATCCCCTTACTCTTGGTGGAGAGGGGGTATTTATAGGGTTAGAGTGTGGGACCCATATCTGAGGACCGTTGGAACCTTATCTTCTTGTGTTCTGTGTCCATCACGCGGGGGTCTTTGTTTATTACTTCATCACGCAGAGTCGTCCTCGTTCGTTCCACGGGTTGATCGACACGTATGCTGCTCAGAGTGTTTAATGCGGGTAGTTGAGGTGCCTGCTCGTGTCAGGAAAGTGTCTTCTTCCCCTGTCACATCCATGTCAGTTCATTTTCTCTCCACCGTTGATCTTGGCTTCCTTTGGGGATGAGATAAAGTAACTCTTCGGGAGTTATCTGGTGCTCCGCAGTACATCGTGTTACCGGTGCGTCTTTTTAACTTCTGCCCTTAGATTTGTTCGGGAAAAGATCCAACGTCGGCGGGATGGGCATCTTGGCTGTGGGCACATGTCATCATGCTTTGATGACTTTGTCCGCATGCTATCCACGTATGTTCCTATATACACGTGTTTGATGATGAAATATGTGCACACAGAATTAGAAGCAATAACTATCATATCTCTAGATTGAATTAAAATTATCTGGTAATCGTCATCACTTTGGGGAAGAAATTAAAACTAGGTTAGGTTTTGAATCTTCAATAAAATCTGGTGTTGAGCAATCCTTGCTTCAGTATAACTATCGGAAAACCCAATCTCGAACAGCAGCAGTAACTATCCTTGCTTCAACCAAAAGATCAATAGGAGTCAAAAAAAAAATATAACATATTTCTACACATGATTTAATCCATGGAAACATTACCATGAACAACCACTTTGATCTATATTTCTTGCTTCAATCTTGAAATTGATTTGAGAATCACAATCAACATGTCATAATTTCTATTACCCACCCAGAGTTTAATCTATTTTTAAAATTTTACCTATATCAGAGATTTCCATTGGAGTTGCAGAGAGAAGAAGCTGATAAGAAATATGTCGATGTCGGCGATTTAGTTTTTAATCAGGTTTTATTAAATTAAAAACGATTTGATCTTGTCCGTTTATTCGGTTGCCAAGTTCAGATTCGGACACGTACTAACGGATGTTAGGAAAGCATTAATTATGTTACGGAAGTCATAACACAGTCAAGTCAACAGGTCTGTTTAACAGTCAAGGGCGAATCTAGGTACCAACTCTTAATATTTGAAATGTTGGGTACCAAAGCAATGTGTTGGACATTTGCTGGGTACCAAACATTAAATATCCCTTTTATCAATACATGCATATCGACATATGAAAGACTTAACTTTTGAACACGTATAGGGAAATCATAGTTCATGGACGCAAACACTCATATCCCATAACAAGTTGCAATATATGAAATCATAAAGATTAATGCTGCAAAATTATCTTCCAAACAAACTTTAGAATTTAAATAAATAAATCTAAAAATATTACAAGATGAAAACGTTGGACATAACTACGTGTACTCACAATAATGTCTATTCCAAACCCTAGTTATCCTTCTTAAAAACAAGAATAAATTTTCATAAGAAGATTCCTAGACATTGAGACCTCTGAAAAATTCTTTATCATCCCCGAACTCCTTGTCGTCAACAGCCATGGGAACATATGGTTCGTCAAGAAAGGAGTCAATTCCAACAAACCTTCTAGGATGATGGTGTCGAACCAGGGCCTAATGAATTTCAAGAGTTCTCAAAACAAAAGCCTTTATTTGTTGAATCTCCTTCCTTGTCTCCTTCAAATCTTCAATAACATTAGAAAACTTCTAAGAATTTGAAGGAACACCTCTTGGCTTCCTCACATTCCTTCTTTTTCTTTTTCAAAGTTGGAGGTAACAGAGATTTTCTTTTCCTTCATGATTGATGGCTTAAAAATCATATTAACATCTTTTCCATCAGAAGACATGATGCTTGGAGTATCCATATGTGTACGGGTTTGTGAGAGGAAATCACAATTTAAACTCAACAAGCAGTCTCAAGTTAAAAAGAGTTTTAGAGAAGGAAAAAGGAATGTAGGGTTATGAAACCTTTAAACATAGGTTCGTGCACGCACAACTCAAAACCCTAAGAGGGGTAGAATTGTCGAGAATAACCCTCTTTTTGTTGATTAACCAGGGAAGTCCTTTCCAGTATCAATTAGATATGGAAGAATTCCAATCTTGCAAAACAGGCAAAGCTAAAAAAGAAAAAACAAATTTAAAAACATTTCTCTTTTTCTAAAGCCTGAGATGTGCAGAATCTTGTCTCTTTTGATCAGGCACATGAGACAAGATGCACTAACCAACACGATTTAAGTTGTGCTGGGGTGAACAATAATCTGTCCACCATATCCTTTTTGATCAGAATTCATAGAACCCTGTTTCTTATAGTGTTTAGACCATAAATTTCTTCATAATGGTATTGTATTATCCTTGGAAACTAACTTCTTTAACGAAGATAAAATCTTACATACCCCAACGGTCTTCTGAACATGTTTGAGCTTGTTTTCTAATCGATTCGCTCTTTATTGAAGTTTGTTGACATGCCTCAATTTGTGTTTGTACTTGAAACACTTTGAAAGTTCATGACCTTTGAGTAAACAATATGAGCATGTCAACCTGGAATATGATTCAGACGCCCGAGATGTGCAAGCTGCTAAACACATAGTGGAACCTGAAAAATTAGACAGAAAGTTTCCAAAGGAAAGGTCAATTTTTTCTTCCAGACTGGTTGAGTTCTCTTCTGAAAGAATATCAAGATTGATGTATGTATTTCTACAATTATCAAAATCAATATTTTCACAAAGAAGCACAATACTTGATATTTTGTCTTCATTAGAATCATAGTTATCAGACTTTCATCAAGAGTTGCAGCTAGACCTTTGTTCCCAGAGTATTTTTTTTCAATTTTGACACTCATTTGTAAAATGACCAAAACCTTTACACTTAAAGCACCGAGGCATATCCTCGTCATCAGTTTCATCATTATCCCTGTTTTTAAGAGGAACACGATTATGGGGTTTATCTGATGACCTGGATTTATCTCTGGAGAACCGTTTACATCTCTTTAAAAGAAGGTCCCTAAACTATCTTGTGATCATTGAGACTGACTTCTCAAGATCTCATCTGATGAATCAGCCTCAGAAAGATCATCTTCAGAGATGCAAACACTTTTACTTTTATCAAGTAATTTAGTGTTTTTTTTTGCTTTGAAAGCAATATCCTTTCCGGATTTGGATGTATGCTCATGATCAAAGATCTTTAACTTCCCAAACAGAGTATTTCTGGAAAGTGTTGCGAGATTATTTCCTTCAACGATGGCATGCTTCTTAGAATCGTATCTGGATGGCAGAGATCTGAGAATCTTCATCACAATGTCCTTTTCATGAATAATCTTACCCAATGCAAAGGATACATTAACAATTTCAGACACTTTGCGATTAAACTCATCAAAAGATTCTTCATCCGCCACACAAAGGTTTTCCCAATAAGAATTTAGGTTTTGAAGTCTAGCTTCTTTTTCACAGGTATTCCCCAGGCTTCTAAGATATCCCAGGCTTCTTTGGACTTCGTGTAAGTAGTCACATGATGCTGAAGATCTAGGGTAATAGCATGTATGATAGCACTTAAGCCGTCAGAATTTTGCTTTGCAGCAAGGATTTCTTTTGGACTATATATACCAATATCCTTAGGTATAGATACATCGCCTTCTGTATATCTGGAGGATGGTAGCCATTAACAACACATACGCATGTTTGAAAATCACGAGCTTGAAGAAAAACACGTATAACGATTTTTCACCATAAGTAGTTGGAGCCATCGAAGATTGGTGGTACGTTTGTGAATATAGAATTTCCGTCCATTAGGGTCAGATCGCTACAAACACAGACTTATAAGGTCTTAAACGTGTTTGCCTGCTCTGATACCACTTGAAAAAGTGGGGGTACAACAACCTCACCCAATATTTCGCTTAGCAATCTATATGGACTAACTCCAATATACTTTTAAGAGAATCAACTAGACAGTCAGACTCAATCTTAATAAAAAGTATATCAAAGAGTTATATCTCAATTTCTCGATTCAATCCTCATTCAAACAAATAGTAATCTGCGAGCTTGATTGAATACAAGAGAAATCTCTTGAACGGTATCAAAGACCAACAAGGATCAATCAATTTCAATAAACAACCAAAGGTTGGATTTACCAATTGATCGATTCAATTCACAACCTGTGATATTTCAATTATATAGCAAAATATAATGCGGAAAAGAAATAACACAGACACCAGAAGTTTTTTAACGAGGAAACCGCAAATGCAGAAAAACCCCAGGACCTAGTCCAGATTGAACACACATTGTATTAAGCCGCTACAGACATTATCCTACTACAAACTAACTTCGGTTTGGACTGTAATTGAACCCCAATGAATCTCACACTGATCCAAGGTACAGTTGCGATCCTTATGTCTCTGACCCCACCCGCACTTGATTCCCTTATTTGATCTCACCCACAACTAAGAGTTGCTACGACCCAAAGTCGAAGACTTTAATAAACAAACCTGTCTCATACAAAAAAGTCTACATGAATAGATAAATTTCTCTCCCACTTAAATACCTACGAGTTTTGTTCCGTTTTTTGATAAATCAAGGTGAACAGGAACCAATTGATATACCTGACTTATATTCCCGAAGAACAGCCTAGAAATATCAATCACCTCACAATAATCTTAATCGACTAGCGAAACAAGATATTGTGGAATCACAAACGATGAGATGAAGATGTTTGTGACTACTTTTCTATCTTGCCTATCGGATAAATTAATCTCAATCCAATCTTACGATTGTACTCAAATACGATAGAAACATCAAGATCAGATCACGTAACTACAGAGAAAATAGTTGGGTCTGGCTTCACAATCCCAATGAAGTCTTCAAGTCGTTAACCTACAGGGTCTCGAGAGAAACCTAAGGTTAAAGGAGAATCGACTCTAACTTATACAACTAGTATCACACAGGAGGTGTGTGGATTAGGTTTCCTAGTAGCTAGAGTTCTCCTTTATATAGTCTCCAAATCAGGGTTTGCAATCTAAGTTACCTTGGTAACAAAGCATTCAATATTCAACATTAGATGAAAACCTGATTATATTCAAGCTAATAACTTTCAACCGTTAGATCGAACTTAGCTTTTTATATACAAATGAAATGTAACTTCAGTTAGGTTTGAGTAACCGTACCTAAACGTGTACACCTAGTTGGTTCAACAATAGTTAACCAATGGTTAACCATATGACCACTTTCATATCAACCTTATTCGTCTTCACTATAACTAGTTCAAATGACACAAATTAACTAGTTAGAGAGTTGTTCAATTTCTTAGACCTCATAGAAGTATACAAGACACAACCGAAGCAAAAACGATTTTGATTCACTCGAATGATTCATGAACATTATATCCACGGTTTGCAAAGATTACATTCCTTAATTTATAAATGTCTTAGTTCACGAATAAACTGTTTTTAGAAAATAACCCACTTAAGTAAGCATACGGGTATGCATACTTAAGTACCCAGATTGAGCTTGTTTTTGGTTCACAAACTCCTGCAGAAATTCGCAGGATGTGAACTTCCGACAGTACGCGGATTTAGCTCCGGTCATCCTAAACCAGTAAAGTATGCATACTTTGGTTCATGGATTTTGGACTTACACATGTATGAGTTAACATACAATGTTTATATCCAATCATGGTTATATATTCTAAACTCTTATTTCGATCATTGAAACATTCTTAGAGGATGTTATATAGTTGTTATCCACAAACTATTTTTCATCAAAGCGATTTTCAAGAAATTGAAATGTTCAACACGACTTCTGTCATGAGTAAAGATGAACATGGCCAAAGCGAAAGCTTACCAACACATATTTCGAGAAATAGATAAACGAGATAAACTCGGCTCGAAATAGCAAATGTGTATAATCGAAGTCTATATACCAATACGTCTTTTGTCTCAAGATAGGAGATAAAGTAGATGGACTTTTGAGTGATAGATAAGTTCAAGTCTCCACATACCTTTTTGTCGACGAAGTTCCACCAGTTCCTTGCGTAGTTCTCTGTTTTTGCATGATGAACGTCGTTGATTCTAGAGATCAACTACACTTACTATCCTAGTCCGAGACTTTGCTATAAGTAGACTAGAAATCAAGACTTATAGTTTTGGCAACTAAACTTCACAAACAATCTTGAGATAGCAACGCTTGCGAGTTCGACCGAGCAGTGCTCTAACAGAGAGGTTATCAAACAGTTTGGTACCTTGATGTTTGTAAGATGTCCTAAAGGAAATAGGTTACAAAAGTCTTTAAAGATGAAAAACAACACTTGGCAGTGGATTATGTTAGGTGATCACGTGCGTATGATGGTTGGTTGAAGGTGCAAGGATACTGAGGAAACTGAGCAACTAGGGTACGAAGTTTGTTCGTTTTCAACAACACGAGGTTTCAGGTGAGAATTTTTGTAGTGGCTTAATTCTGAGAGTATTCACATCCGAAATACATCATATGTTTTTTTGCCAAACAATTTTCCTCGTTAATAAAGTCTTGTGTGTCGTTCCATATTTTTTGCATTATAGTTATTATATCACAATTAAAACAATTGATTTATACGTTAATCATATCCTGAATTGATTCTATAACCTAATCCTTTATTGGGCTTATAGATTATGTCCAATATCACCTTACCGATTCAATCTTTAAATTTTATAAGATCGAAAAGATCGTACAAGGTGTGCCTGATATAGGTTATTGCAAAAAAATTGGTGGTGTATTCGATATCCTCGTTCTCTCAACATTTAAAAAAAAATACTTCTGATAACAGCCATGAAGGCTTGAGAAGAAAATGAATCCAATTGATTTTTTGAAAGACGAACCAAACGAAGTTAAATCAAGTTTACATGAAGACGAAAAAACAAAGTTAATCTAGTTAAAGTCTCGTTTAAGAAATTCATCAAAGAACATCTTCAAGTATATAAAATAAAAAATTATGGTACAAATGTCCTTACCAGGTCTTTTCAGATTCGATATTGTGATAAGACTACAACCACTGAGAAAACTTGACATAATGATGAAATATGGAAAACCTTAAAATACCCAAGGAAATGCTTAAATCAACAAGGAATATGTCTCCTCCAACTTTCCTCCCTCCAAATTTCTCAACATGGCAAATAAAAGTAAAAAACAGACATAATATGGATACCAAATATTATACATCTGTAGTTAGGCTATCTAAAGCATGTAAGCAGGCCAATCCCATCACCTATGTAAAACTAGTCTAAAAGCTAGTATGTATTTTAGCACAACGGTTCCTATGTATTATCGTACCATGAAAATTTTGTCTTCATCATCCTATATATAGTCCTTAACTTCCTTGATAACTAGAGGAAGCGAAAGTTATTGTAATAAATCCTTAGCTAATGAAGAAACATGCAAATCCTTTTTGTTTTCACTTTGTCTTCCATTTAAAAGGAGATTACCAAGTACACCACCAACTTTTTCATTCGGGAACTTATATGAAAAAACCCTAATACAATTGCAAGTAGACCAACTTAATGATCCTTAATCAATATGTATTTAGAGTCTATATCTCCACCTCTTCACGATCATAACATCAAAAAAACAAAGTCTGTGAACCTGATTGTATAAAAGAGCACTTGGACGATCTCAAAAAATAAATATCCAAGATCAATCTGGTCGTATCCAAATAATTATACAAGTACAAGTCTTATAATCGATCACAATTAATATGGACTTATCTACTAGAATTGATTACTTACTACTTGTGTTATTCCTATTATAAAGATAAAATATTATAACGCGGGAAAGGATAACATAGACACCAGAAGTTTTGTTAATGAGGAAAACTGCAACTGTTGGAAAAACCTCGGGACCCCAGGACCTCGTCCATATTTGAATACCGAACTGTATTAAGCCGCTGCAGATACTAGCCTACTATCATGATTTGAACTGTATTGTAGTTGAAACTGAATTCACCCTCAAAGAAATTCAACTACAGTCGTGATTTTTACGTCTCTTGAACTTTGCAAGGTTCTACGCAATTGATTCCTTTAGCTGATGTTATTTACAACCTAAGAGTTTCTTCATCCAAGTGAATACTTTTGATACCAATCCGGCTCTAACAGATAAGCCTATTTGATTTCTCTTTAGATCAATATATCAAGGCTTGAAAATTTATTTGTAATAGACAAAGCTAGCAAACTTCACAAATCCAAAACACTTACACTCAGTTAGCAGAGAAGCCTGGATTATTAACCACTTCTAAAGAACAATCTTAAAACGATCAATTAAGAAGAGTTTTAGGTATCTATGCTGAGGAATCACAAAGTACGAGACTAAGAGAACTTTGCAACGTATATATTTATCTCGTACCTAAGTGAAGTATTTAAATCGTAAACCTAATTATATTTCTCAGAGAAAATCTAGGTACATAGAGGACGACTCTGGAAAACAACTAGGACATATAAGCGCCAGGAATTGAATTTCCTGGTTATTTGGATATCTCTATTTATAGACTTTCAAGACTATGGTTGCCTAGAATTCAAGCTAAGATAACTTGAGATTCAAGCAAACATTTTTTCTGTTTAGATTCTTGTTAGAAGTTCATGTAAGTATTGAGAGGTTTGTCTCGAATTTACATAGAAGAATATACACCGTGGTCCGGCTACCGGAACCATGTACAATGATAGTAATATGCCTTGAGAACTAAATAGCAATATCGTGTTCATTTAAACACTTAAGACTTGCATTATGCTTCATATACACAAGGTGTTGTAGTGATCAAAGATGTCTTAGAGGTGTATATGAGAGTCATAGCAATGCAAACGTATTTTAGAAAGTAGTCTAAATGTATCTACTTTAGATCGTATTGGGTAGGCATGCGAAAGTGTACGCATACCTATGAACCAGTTTGTGAGTTCAGATGACAAAGGTACGCGTACCTGGTACGGGTACCCTAAGGAAACTCATGAATTCAAGCCCTTGAGGTATGTGTAAGTCACCCCTTCACACGAACTCAGAACTAAGGGGTATGCATACCGGGTACGCGTACCTACCCCTATTACGAAACTCATATGACAATGATACGTTACTGGGTACGTGACCTTCATGTGTCCAGAATTTCATTAGTTCTTAAAACTCTCTTTAATCAATTTGAAACTTTATCAATTTCCATAAATAGTTCATGAGCAATAAATTGTTCTTAAGTTTGTTAAGTATAGAAAAACTATTGCTTGAATCATATTTCGAGATGTTTAACAAGACAAGCTTGACTCAAAATTCCTTCTTTGCCATATCTACTAGAAGTCATGTGGCATAGTGTCATATAGATAGAATGGTAACACTTATGAGTAAATAGAATGGTTCAGTCTTCACATACCTTATTGTTTATGAGTTCTCCAAATATCTTCGTTTGATCTTCAGTATTTCAATCTTCGAGGTTATTCACTGATGTCTGATACTCAACTATCGAAATCTGACCTAGTCCGTGACTTGATTAAGTAGACTAGAAATCAAGATATAATTTTATGCATCTAACATTGACAACAAGCTTGATATAGGAAAACTTGCGAATTCGACCAAGTAGTGATCTAACACCATTGTATAAATTTATACAACTACAAGAAAAACTAGAAAGTTCACCATCTAAGGCTTTTAAGTTAATATGGACGTAGCATTTTGGATCCTAAAATGGCGCTAGTAGGGAAACTTTTGATCCCGAATTGTACTCAAGCTTGTGTAGACCTTATAAATAAGACAAGTGGTAAAGCTTGATACCTAACTCGGGGCCCCGTTTTCATATAAATGATCTACTTACTAGTTGTGTTAACAAGAAAGTCTAACCAAAGTCTGACAAGCTGCATATATGGTCTAATATGTTATATCGGACCAACAGACCAAGAATAACAATTTCGGCCTACTGTGGGCTTTAGTACCCATATTTGGTATAACCTTATATGGTTAAGGAGGTTAGGGATTTTCTTTCCATAAATACAAAGGAACAGAAATCCTAAAAGGTATGTTATCTACTCCACTTAAACTGTACCTTAGTATCCATTAACTTGAGCGTCGAAGGGTTTTTACATGTATTGAGAGGGTGGTATAGTAACTGTAAATGATATTCAGAGTAATGTTTCTTGACTAACCGTTACAGAAATAATTCAAGCATCTTTAATAAAGAGAAAGATAGAGAGAGATAGGGGACAGCTAGAGACAACTGTAAATGAAAGACTGGAGAAACTAAGTCAAGGTCAACAAGACTGACCTTGACTGACTATATTATTTATAACACACCCCTGCAAGCCGATATGTGCAGGCATACTGTGAATTTTGAGAAATAAAAAAAATGCACCCCTGTGACAGAGACCAACAAAGACTCACTCTCTCAAAGTAAAATAACAACTAAGTAATGGGAGACTCCAGCAGTAGATGAAGCAGCCTCGAAAAAGTAGGAAAGCAGAGACCCTTTGCAAACAAATCTGCCAACTGGTCCTCATTGCATATATGAGAGACACACAAGAAACCAAACTCCAAAAGCTCCCTGACAAAATGAAAATTGATCTTTATATGTTTGGCCCATTTCCAACCATTACTTTCTCCTTCCCAGCATAAGGGGATGAGGTCTGCAACAATGATTGATCCCCTGTCATGTGAGTTGTTGCACTAGAGTCAGATAACCAGTGAGAAGATGATGTTGAGGGAGCATCAGTAACTGAGACATGCTCATAGCAAGTTCAACAAATTCTTGTTCAATAGCAACAACATTTGCAGATTGATCCATAGCATGGAAATTTGCAGAGTGATCCTGAACATGAAAATCCTCCTCCTCAGAAGCAAAATGAGCAGAATGATATTGCTTATTGTCAGGTGCATATCTGTAATAACATTTGTTTGCAAAATGTCAATATAGGAGTCTACAAATCTGACACTCAACATGAAAGTAATCTGGTACAGATGTTCTACCAGTAGAGGGAGCAAGAGCACTAGAAGAACCAAAGTTACCACCATGTGAAGAGGAACCAGATTAAAAATGACTATTTGATGTGAGTAGCAGCCCTAGGTTTTCCTTTTCCACCACTACAATCGCATTTTTGCTATAAAAAGTTGTTGGATGTTGTGAGTCAAAAACCATAGAATTATCTTGATCTTGCTCAAGTAACCACTGCTCATGATTGAGTATCTTAGTTTTAATTTAGAAAATATGAAAGGTGTTTCTCTATTATTGGCAGATATCACAAATTGTCATAAGCTCTCCCTAGGCCATTAAGCACATACATTGTAATATCTGATTGACTAACCTTTTCACCAATTGAAGAAAGATAATCAACAATAGATTTGATATAATGCAAATAAACAAGAATTGACATATATTCCTTTCGAACGCCATGTAGTTGATTTCTAAGCATATTGCGACGAGTAGTGAACTCATTACGAAAACTTGCCTCTAAAAAAAACCAAATCTCACGAGCAGATGAGAGACCAGGAATATCACCTGAAACCGTTATAACAGGTATAACTACCTCTCACATGGATCTAAAGGAGTTATAAATGGACAGATCAAACCATCAATCTCGAAGAGTGTTTTGGGAAAACGACTTTTCCCAAACTAAACTACTTCACAATCTCAAACAAAAACTAATGCCTATATATACCCTTGGAATACCTCTACCAAGTAAGTTTCATCAACAAAAAGCTATGATAAGACGCGAGCAATACTCATTTAGAAATCACTGATGCTCTTTCATCAAAGATTTTTTTTAGAGGGAATATAATGCTTACTTCTTACATGAAATCCTCTTTTTTGTTTGGGTTGTGAAAACAATGGCAAAGAATTCAACAACATCTGTTATGGTTGCTTGGAAAAGGAAACAAAATCCATTTTTGGCATGAAATTTGGTGTTTACAGCTGGGAGGTTCGCTAAAAAACTCACAATGATATTTCACTACGTCAAGCGACAGTGGAAACTGCATTGAAAATTGGGTTCGTAATGTACCTTGCCCTGTTTAGTTGTTTTTTCTTTCTTCCATTTCTTTCTCAATAAAGCCTCTTCTGAGTTATGTTTAAAGAAAAAAATATTGTGCAATTCAAGATATCCCTTGGAATATTAGATCGTCTGACCTAAGAGCAAGGGCTATGTGTAGTGAGCAAATGAGACTAACTCCTTCTTTCTGAAAGAGGACTTACTCAAATGAACGAGTGAATCCATTATGAACAAATGTAAAAGAAGCACTACACGAGAGACAATCTCCCGTGTACTATTTTTTTTCCAGAAACTAGTCTAAAAGAAGAAGAAAAGAAAAAAACCCATGCAAAACCAATAAACCCATGATTTAATGGCTTTCAAACGGGGATTAGAGTCCCGAATAAGTTACATATCCTTGTGGTTTTGGCTGCCATTACTGGAAAAATAGAATTTGATCTTAAAAACAAAGATATGATAATAAGAATAGTTAAGACTTACTTACACCAATGAATTCGAGCTCAATATCAGGTTTCTCCCGTGTATGCTCGGAAGGATTTACTTCCACAAACACTGTCACAGAATTCTTCTTCTTCGTTAGTGAAGGAAATGAAATCATAAGTTTCGTGTAATTATGATTTTTAATTGAAATTTCTATATATTGAATTGGTAATACGGCTCTCAGATTAATGGCAACTGTTAAAATTTTATGCATAATGTTTTTGCAAAAGCAAACTCATTAAAGTTACTTAAGCCCGTCAAACGGGAGATTGTCCCTTGTGCATTGCAAAAAAAAAATTGCTACACAGAAGATAGTCCCCGTATAGGTTAATTTTTATTTCTACATGGGGGACTATCTCCCGTGTAGCTTTCTTTTCTCAAATGGGGGATAATCTCCCGTCTAGTGTTACACAACCAACCACTCGTTCACATGAATGAGTGTATCAACGAGGTGGGCATAGAAATGGGGTAAAACACCCCCATAATAGCTTATAATTTGCTCTAATTGGTAGACACTCCTCCAAAATGAAAAAAATTACACTATCACTATTAATCGGATTTACTCTAAAAAAAGAAACATATTGTCAAGAATTCACATCTATAAAATTTACCGACGTATCTAGATGTATTGTATAGGTTTTAGGGGAGTTTGGTCAAAGGACTCGAAACATGACCCTCCAATTTGTACTTCCTTTTGCCTCAATTTTCTTCGGGAGTGCATAAATACGTACTTCATCTGATATCTGTACTTCATAAATGCATTTGAAAAGTGCCCACTTTGAAGTTTCAGTTAGGGCTGCCTGTGGTTCGATTTGGCTTGGTTTTGTCCCAAACCCAAGAACCAAACCAATATCTCTTATGAAAAACCAAAAACAAATCCAGACCATGCTCGGTTTATAATATTAGAAACCAAAACCGTCCCATCGGTTTATCGGTTTTTTATGATTTTTATTACGACTTTGATTTTTAACTAGAATTCAAAATTTAATTATTAAATTCAATTTTTTTTCAAAAAAAATAAAAATAAAAATAAAAATAAAAATTTAAACATAAGAAAGAAAGGAAGCCTATTGGTATTACTGTGATTTAAGGTTACTACTGATCCATGTTCTTCTAATGAATAATGAGACTGGTAGAGATGGAGGAGGAATTTGTGTGTGAGAGGAAGAGATGATTGAAGCTTTCTCCAACCAAATAAAAATCGACCAAAGCCAATATTTAACTTGATCCAATAATTCCTATATTTCCTGTACGAAACGTAAATGGATTCCAAACCCTAAGATATTGGGAGAAGAAAAATAATAAGACGCATAGAACACCGAATATGCCCTTTTGCATACGTAGCAATCAGAATTTTTGTTAGTTAAAAATAATTAACTACAAAGACACCACATGGACCCATTCTATATGTCCGTCACGCCCCAATCATATTCTCCCCCATCAAATATTTTCTCACAGTTATGATAAGAAGGAAAAGGAATATTTAGTTGTGGTGGGTTAGAGCTAGAAAAGGCTTCAAGGAATTTGACAAATTTTGCTTGAGACGCCTCAGTGATTGTAAGGAGTGAAGTAAGAATAGATTCCTGACGTTGAGAAGCAACAACTCGATCTACAGCTTCACGTTTTTGAAGATATGTAAGGTTTTGGATGAGTTGTTTGAGTTCTGTCATGATGTGACCTGGGTGATACCAAATGTGAAAACTCGAGGGTACCCAAATATACCTCAAGCTAAAACTTTTCCTACCTATAAGTCCTTTATACGAAAGTGATTGTCTATGGACTGAGTCGAGACAATACAACTAACCGGTTCACACTTCGTGTGATTGTCTATGGATACGAGATCGATACAATACAACAACGAAGTATGTTTACTTGATACAAAGGTTCGGATTTAACCAAACACAATATGATTGCTTATCAAGTAAATATGAATTAAGGTTTGTGTAATTTACTTTAATTATAATAAAACAATTATAATGCGGAAAATAAAAGTAAATAACACAGCAAGATTTTGTTAACGAGGAAACCGCAAATGCACAAAAATTCCGGGACCTAGTACAGAATTGAATATTCTCGGGATTAAGCCGCTACACAAAATTACACTAACTTAGTATAGTTGAGACCAAGTAACTAACCCTATAGTTCACCTAGTTCCGTCTATATTCCCACGCCTCCAACTTATAAATAAGTCACGTACTTGGATCAATCCCTTTGGTTCGTATTCCAAACAGTAAAGTAACAATAAATCTGTTTGGTATCAACTCTATTCAACCAAGTGATATGAGTCGGACAAAGGCTCTTCCGTTTATCTCAACATAAACTCCTTCGTCGGGTCTAGATCTATCTTATGTTCAATCACCCGAAGGTAACCGTTTAAGATTAAGCCAACAACACTTTTAATCCGAAGAACCGTGTTGATGCCGATCTACTCAATTAATCAATCCACTACCACAAGGATAAACCGATTATTAATTGGATCCTCTTTCACCGAAACAAGTATTGTGCACACCAAAGATTATAAAACCCAAGTCAGATCTTCAATATTTTCTTTGTCTTCAAATCTTCTTAAATCTTCAATAAAAACCTACACACAATCACTTGAATCTCTTGTGATCAATCACACACAAAACGGAGTCTGTTAAAAATGGATTATCACAAGATTGTCTTTAGAACTAACAACAGTCTAAAGATCCCTGTCGAAACTCTGATCTAGTTTGAGTGAATCTTATATCAGAAGAGAAGATTCTCAAGAATAAACAAACTAGGTGCAATCAGATTTCAACCACCGCTAGTCAATCAAATCAATCGAAAACAAAGATAAACCACAATTATCTAGTTTCCCACCAACGGGTCGCGCTAGAGCTTCTCAATCCAAAAGAATACTTTAAATTGAGCGGCCGTAAGAGATTTCTCCTAATTAGGTTACTCTCCTCTCCGAATAGGCGGCTACACCAGTAACAACAACAAAAGAGTAAATCTGTTGTTACGAAGGATTAGTTTGCTAGAAAGGAAAACTTAGTGTATTTATAGACAAGGAAGTTTGGACACCAAGGAAATTCCAAAACCGAAAATATTCTCAATATATTCATTAAAGCACAAATCGATTTCCATAATTCCTGGAAATGCTTTGTCCAAAAATAACGATCGAAATCTCTCGGAAAATCTAATTAGTAAATGCACATTACTAATTCTGGAATTTCCCTACAAAATGAAATTAATAACCTTAATTAAAAGATTCTTAACTTACTTATGTTTCGATCCTGGGATTCTCTTCCCTTATCCGTTAAGGAATATCTTTGAACAATTATAGAAATAAACATTCACAACACGTGTTCAAAGTTTGCCGACATCTTTACTTTGTAAGTTCTCTTTCACACTTACAACCTTGAAACCGATTTGCCACACTTCCAAACAAGTTTAGAATTGGTTCATCTGACTCTCAAGAACTATGTGATTGATCAAACCCCACATTGAATCACAATCATGGGTTTACGGTTCTACCAAAACAAGTTTCGGTTCTACCTACATGTGAGTACTATGCATAGTCACACTAGCTTCCCAAAGATTCGGTTGACTAGGTACTAGGATCGGTTCCCCACATATATATGGTATCTAACTTATATGTGTTTCACATGTCCATAGGATCGGTTCCCCTTTCTGCTATAAACGTTGCTGCACCCCATACAAGGATCGGTTCCCCTTGATGTACTGCACCCCTTACAAGGATCGGTTCCCTTTCCCTTACTAGGATCGGTTCCCTTTCCCTTACAAGGTCAGACATACAAATCCGATCATACCACAAGTGATTACTTAAGATTGGTTTTACTAATAAAAGTTATACCAATACATAAGTCAGGCCTTTGTGAATAGTTCTACCAAGAACACAACAAGTTGTGAGCGGTCATACTCTATCACACATATTGGTTGTTCATATGATACGCAATGAATAACAAAACCAATAACACCTGGCAATTTCCTTTTCGGTTCACAAACAAGTTTATGAACTTACTTCCATAGAACACATGTAAACATTGTTCCCTAGGATGAAATCCTCACCTCATACCCATACATAATCACAATAGCATTCAAATGATTATGGCGATGTCTTATCTACAAAGTTTAATGGTTAAGCAATAAACCTCGTATTGTGTTCCTTAATACTTTGTCTATCTAGAGTTCATATGTGCTTCGCAGTTATGTTTTCAATATGCACGACTTGAAAGATACGTTAGGGAATGAAACAGTTCAAGTCAAATATCACTAACCTCAAGTGGAAGGATGATTGTTGTCATTGTAGCTCCTTGCTTCTTCACATCTTCAAGTCTTCGCAATACTTGTAATGTCTCATATCCTAATACTTTCAAGCTAACCTATACGAAGTTCACTCTAGTACATAATCAAGCGACTCTTAACATGAGTTTTGATTCACTAAAATATGACAACCAAACTTGATATACCAATGCTTGGTGGGTTCAACCGAGAAATGCTCTAACAATCTCGCGCTTTGTCAATTTTATTGACAAAACTCTTACATCATATGGATAAACAAATTACAAGAATTCATTACACTCCGCTTGATTTCCGATTCAACAACACAATAAAACTGCTTACATTCAATCCTTGAAAATGTCGTTGTTGACATTATAATAACAGAGAAAAAGAGTATTAGCTTTGTTAAACCACACGTCTTTGTTATACCAATTTATATGACATGTTACTCCCCCTTAGTCTGTGCTTTCACTCTTTCGTTAGATAAAACATTCAAGTACCAATGTTCTTTTCCTTAGTATGTGCTCATGTAATGTATGTCATTTCCTATTTGAATAAGAATAAAACTAGTGACCAGGTTAGCTGGTCTGCTTGCTCCATTATGGATGTTTTATAAAATAAAGGCTAAAAAGCAACGCTGTATATTCGGTCAAATACTAATGTTAAAGACATAATAGTTTGCAAGGCATTCGACATATTCGAGGAATTTCTTCCACTCGTTGAAGTTGGGTGGTAATAGCTTTGCTACTTTGTAAATCGGTGGTGCTATTCAGCTCCCTATTCTCCACCTCCATGTTCGCTTAATATATATACAATATAAACCTCTGTTTCAGAATATTATTGGGACCATATAGAATTATTCTTATATGGAGTGTATTCTTATATAGAGGTAAATTTTACAAAGATTAAGCCAAGTTGGGACCGGAATTTTTTATTCTTATAGAGTTTATTCCATTATAGAGTATTCTTTTATCTGGCTTGATTGGGGTACCCAGATTAATTGGGGTATACCTAATGAGACAAAATCTGGTCATTTTGAAGTAAAACCAAGCCACCCCATAACCATGTATTTTCTAAATGGCTAATATACCCTTGTTCAATTAACACTAAAAATCTGATTATGTTAGTTAATTCTGTTCAGATTAGTTAATTGAGTATATTAAAACTTATGAATTTATTTTATGAAATTTTGTTTTTGATTGAACTTATATGGGAAGATTTTTTGGTGACAATTTTGTTTTTGAGAATTTTTTTTCAACGGAATTGAAAGCATACTACCCAAACACTTCTAAAAAGGGGATTGCAAAGTTTATGTATGAAATCATACTCAAAATTAAAGAAGAAATCAACACTTTCAGTTCTGTAATTATGAGAAGTCGGCAAGGTCGACGAATGAAGAAGATGCCGACTATATTTGGCCGGCAAGGTAGATGAATGAAGACGATGCCGACTAACTTTGGCCGGCAGGGGTACAAATGAAAACAATGTCGACTTTATTTTTTTGACACACAGGAGACGACTAATATTAGTCGGCAAGGTCCACAAAAGAAAAACCCCCGCTGGCTGTTAAGAAAAATACCCCGCCGGTTGTTGAAAAATACCCTGTCGGTTTTTGAAAAAATCTACAGTTGCCATGGCTATTATGAAAAGTCGGCAAGATATGCATGTTACGACCTTGCCGGTTGTATTAGCCGGCAAGGTCTTCAAAAAATACCTTGCCGGCTGTTGAAAAAATTTACAGTCTCCATGGCTATTATGAAAAGTCGGCAAGATATGCATGTTACGACCTTGCCGACCAAAGACACATAAATCATAATTTTCGATTTCTAACCTAATATAACAATCATATAACAACCAAATCACACAACACAATGATGGGTTTGAGTTTAGACATCACTTAGAGTCTTCTTTTCGCCGGTAGAATCAACCATTTTTTTGGAAAATCAATGTTGAATATTTTCGGGTTGATGGAAGAAATGGAAGAAGATGAAGGGGAAGAGCAGACATATTAGAGAAGATAGATTAGGAAAGATTAAGAGTTTTTTAGTTTTTAATTTTAGGGTTTAATTTTAAGTTAATTGGTTCGAGGGTATTAAAATAAAATCACCAATTTTGACAACCCCTTAACAAGAGCACTAGGTCCATTTAAATTTGGGTATACCCCAATCAATCCAGGTTCTTTTATAGAGGTATATATAACTACAAAAATGTTTAGTGTACCGCAAGAATTCACCGTGCACCGTGATGTTTGGTGTGAGAAAAAAGAATGGTGGACCCCACCCTTAGATTCGAAAATGTGGAGTGGAGTCAGCGGACACAATTTCAAGGATAAAAGGGCCTGGGTCCCACTATGTAAGATAATAGTATAAAGTTAGAATTTTGCACTTGATCACTGATAGAAGGAACTTACTACCTTAGAAAGAACGAAGCTGCTTCCCATCCCCCACTTTTATACACCACCATGTTACACCCTTATGTGTCGTCCCTATCCACCGTAGATTTCATCCTCACCCTACCCCACCTGGAAAATACAAGGGGTCCGCTTTAAAATTGAACCAATAAAACTTTGACACATAGGGGTGTAAATTTTTTGGTGTATAATTGTGGGGGATGGGAAGAATTTTCGAAGAACGAACTAGGAGATTGAGAAGAGAAACAGAGAAGAAATGCATCAGTTGGATAAGGATCCAAAGAAAGATTGGTCTGAGGAGGTGAGATCTGGAATAAACCTAGTGTTCCATATTTTACCACAGAGACGTCATTATGCTCCATTCTCGAAGTATAAAGTTTAACTAGTGATTCAATTAAAAAGTGTCTTGACTTTGGTTTTTATAGTCTTACTCGTATTGTAACTAGTGATTCAATTCATCCATATACTTTTATCCAAAATTTAGAAGATTATAGATCAATTGTGTCTGATTTTGAAGAATTTGGTTTCAGTGTCACTAAGTTAACGGAGATTTTAAGCGCTCGTGAAGATATTGCGAAAACTTATAATGTGATAGCAGATGACATGAACGAATTCGAAGCCAACAAAAGGGAGGAAAAAGAGATTGAATCTCGTAAATGTGAGTGTGAGAAAGAAATTGAAAAGTTGAAGAATAAAGTTATTCTTATTAAGAGAAGAAAAACTAAGGTCAAGAAGGATTCCCGCGAGATCAGGAAGCAATTTGTAGCACTGGCTAAGGCATCGTGAAATTGAGGAGCAATAATCTCTCTTTATTTGTTTTTCGGGAAAGGACGTATATTTTGTTTGTGTTTGTATTTCAGTTTTCGGTGGTATTTCAATTCTGGTTAAGGTTCAAGTGATTTTGGGTTGTGAATATGCGTGAGCATTTGGCCCGTAATCCGCAGATTTAATCGGGACCGTTTTTTTGCGGATCTCGTTTGTTGGGTTATGTTTTTGGTTTTGGTTAAGGCCCAAAGAAGAAACCAGCCGTTACCTTCATCAATACATTCTTTTGATTTGATGAACAAGAAGAAAAAACAACCATTGTCTTGCCTTCAGCACCAGCAGCATCTCTATCTAAGCTTTGCAGTTTGGGTCTTTTGTCAGATGGTTGTTTTGATCGGATTTTAGTCGGTAATGTTTTAGATTTATATGATCTAATGACAGACACTTTTTTGTGTCTAATTTGATCTCAATACAATATATCGTTGGCACTCGATTTTGTACTAATTTTGGTGTTTTGTGTGTTTGTAAGTATTTTTGGGCAATAAATATTTTTGGGAAATTCGTCCCGAAAAGTTGATAAAGGCACCCTCGGAGCACATTTGCTAAATGAACCCCTGCTTTGGATAAGGGGCACCTCATTTACTAAGGGGCAACTTCTTTACTATTTGCACCCCAGGACAACAACTGCTAACCGCACCCCATCACTGGTTAAGGGGAGATCATCTTCTTCTCAGTTTGAATTAATTTTTTTGGCGGGAAATCTTGGCACGGGAAGAACAGAATTAGGGTTCGAGTTTTGGTGCTCTTCCGAGGAGACTCAATGGCTGAAACTGATGGCAAGCATCTGTTAGAGCATAACAGGGATAGTAGGAGTGATTTTGTCGATTGAATTTGGCTAGAACTCGAGTTAGAAGGAAACAGAGGTGTGAGCTTTTCACGGGTATTTCAGGCAAGATTTTGCTGGAGCTTTGGCCGGATTCAATGGGTTCTTTGGATTGGATATACCCTGTTTCGACTAAACAGGGTTGGTAGTCACTCCAGATTCGATAAAACAAGGTTTAATTCTTTGGTCAAGCAAAACAAGGGAGGACATGGACTCTGGTTTCTGTGAAAGTTCTGGGAGTGATATGTTGGAGTATTTTTCAGGTTTCCCCATTAAAATTAGTTGGGAATATCCTGTTCAGCTAAAACAGGATTGATAGATGACTCAGAACCGAAAAAGAGGAGTCTGTCGGACACAGCAAAGCACGAGCATCTCCCGAGTATAACTGAAGTTGGTGAGTATTTGGAAAGGATTAGACTCAATTTTCCATGTGCTGGCAACAATTTTGGAACGTGTAAACACTGATTGACAGTGTAAGAAGGCAAGAATGGAAGGAAAACAACCTGAGAATATTTTTCTTTACTGTGAGTTATTGTGAAAATTTGAGGAGTTAATGAGACGTTATTCTTGTGCCTGCCAAGTATAAAAAGTCCTGTAGGAGCATAGAGAAGGGTGTCGAGTGATTAGGGGAAGCTACAGTGAAGAATAGGAAGCTGCAGAGCAGATTTTTCTGCTGATGCAGGGAAGAAGAAACTGAAGAACATACTACCGTAAAAGACTGTCGTTTCAAGGGTCTTATATTTAACAGTTTGTAACGGCCGATTTGTATCTTTTGTTTGTGACAACTATTGTAACGGTGAGCTCTGTAACGTCGTGACAGCGTTGCGAATTCCCTGAGTTATATTTTCTTCTTTGTAAACACCAATTGAGCTATGAAATATATTTTGAGCGTTTTTTTCACTATGTGGAGCTAAACCTTTCTCTGGGACGACGGAGGAAACCAAAATTCATCATGCGGTAAATTCATTTAATTCTTTATATGACTATTTGCATTAAATTAAAATTAGAAAAAGATTTTTCTTAATTAATTGTCATTTCGTTTGATGGTTTATGCTTAGGATTAATTCTTTTGATATGCCATGCTTAAGTTTTACAATTAATATTTTAAGAATCTACCTTAGGCAAAGATATAGAGTCAAAATTCTTATTGAACGAGCTATAATGATTTAGAATAAATAGGTGAATCACATGAATTTGAATATTTGGTGGAATCCTAGTCCTAGTACCTCTCGATACATCGTTACTAGTTTGTATATAATTGCTAGTTTTATAATTTAAATCTAAAAAATCAATCTCATCAAGTCCGAGTGAACGACAACCTTTACCACTATATAAAATTCGATCAATTTTTGGCGCCGCCGACGCAGATTTGTTTATAGATTTTTTTAGGTCTTATTTTATTTTCTTTTTTTACGCGTTTTGGTATTTTTGTTTGCTTTCAGATTACGAGTGAAGAAGAAGATTTTGTATATATATATATTTTTTTTTAGAAATTGTAATTAAGGTTTTTATTTTTGTAATCTTTTATATTTAGACATTTTTTTTCTTCCGGACATTGAACATTGGACTTTATTTTTAAAACCCTAAGGAAGGGTTGGTTTAACTATAAACTGCACAGGAAAGGACGACAGTTACGATACTGTCTCGGCCCCTCGGGTTCGTACACTGACATCAGAGTCGATGGCCCGAGTCGACTTCAACGGTTCATCCCCCGTCTGGAACGGGAGGTAAAAATTTTAACCACCCGTGAATCCCCTGTCAGCGGGTTTACTGGATGATTTTGTATGCATATATGTTGAGGACCTGAAATCGGATTTAATTTTCCAGTAAATGGAAAGGCCTGGCCAAATCAGGATAAGGACTCGGATTTTATCACCGTTTCCTTCTTGCCCGCCTTAGGAACACGTACTAAGCCTTAAAATTTGGACTAGAACGAGACCGATAGGGTAACGAGCTTAATAGGAAAGACGTTCGAAAAATATTGGTTGCTCTATTGAGCATACTTCGAAGTTCATGATGGTTTCTGTGAGTTGAATACGCCGCTTTGTAATGCCGGTGAGGCCTTGGGTATCAAATCTCCATCCAGCTTCCCTCGTCTCAATTCAACTTACTTTAACTCGGATTGGTTCCAGAAAGGTTTGCTCAGATTGTAACGAATTCCTTTTCGAAAGAATAGAAGCTGGTCTAGAAACAGTCTGAGGGAGCCATCATGCTTTTTGTTTGCTAGATAAAATAGGCTTGTTGTGGTCGAGTCAGCCTTCTTTGTGCTTGTTTAGAATTCCCTTGCAGTTAGGATGTCAAACTGGTATTATAATAGCCATCAGAATGAATATGATTATCCAACTGAACAATATGGACATTATTCTTTTTATGACCATAGTGTGAATAGTGGTTGGGAACGCTAACCTTTTGAAGGTTATGGGTCATACCATGGTGATCCCAATTACTATCCACACGTGCATCAGTCATACGAGCAAGAAGATTATAGTACTAGTTCTTCGTCTCTAGGGGATACAATCAAAATTTTGAAAAGTAGTCCTTTTTATGATCCATATGTTCCTATTCCTTCTCTAGAAGAGTCCCTCAGGGGTTTAGATGAGTCGACAAGTAAGTTAGCTGAATCGACATGTAAGTTAGCTGAGGTGAATAATGTAGTTATGGACGAAAGAACTAAAACAACGACTGAATCCTCTTTAGAAGATATCCTCAATAGGTTAACTGAAAACTTAAATCCAACACTAAGGGATCTTTATTTGGAAGAGACCCTTGAGAGATAGCTGAGTCGACACGTAGACTTGAGTTAGAGACGAACGAAAGTATTGCTCGAAATAACTTGAATTGCCAATATAGTGTATCCAATAATACCCTTGAGAATGAAAATAGTTATTCACATAATCAAGATAAAGAGGTTAGAATTGGTAACACTACTTGTTTAGATGAGGTTCGATCATTTTAATTTTATTATAACGATGATTGTGATGAGGATAATATTGATGAAGAATCTGAAATATTTAGGCATAGTGATAAGGAATCTGTTACTCCCAATGAGCTAATATTAATTCTAGTACAAATCCAAATAATTTTAATAATTATTCACCAATTCAAAAGGACGAGGATTTGACTAGAAATATCCCCGTTTTAGACAATGTAGTATTTCCTTTTCACAAAGCCAACGAAGGTTTAGAGGAACGAGTTTATTTTGAGTCTAGCGATTTAAAAACAATAGTCTTAGACAAAGAAAGTGAACCCGTAGAGATGAGTGAGGATGAACCATACTTAGAAGAATCAATTGACCATTTTCAGGAATCTGATGACCTAGAAATTAGGGAACTTGTGACTAGTCTTTCTAGAGACACAAAAAACTCTAAGTTTGGGGGTGATTATCATTCTCCCCGTGCTTTAACTCTTAGAAAGTTCCCTCGTGTAGGACTTGACATTTGTGCCTCAACCATCTTACAAGATTATCTTCATACACGTTATCCCGAACCTAATGATGTCCAGAAAGAAGCTCAGTTGTTAGAAACCCATGCTCTGGTTGATGTGGTTAACCCAGGCTACGATACCTCGATTGACTTTGTTTTCCCACCAAAAACTTTTTCTCCAATTGTGGGAACTTATGAAATTAAAATGTGTCAGATATTAAGTTTCGAGACTAAACCTAATTACTTTAGGAAATTAGGGTCGACATATTTGTTTAAGGAAGACCACCACTCTCTTTGTGGTCAGTTGTGTAAGTCAAATTTGTTTGACTTTAAGGATCCGCAATTATTTAGGTTATTATTATGTGCTTCTAAGTTTTTATTTGAGTTTTTCCAGACTCTAGAACCTGAACATTCAGATCTCACTTTTGAGGAAATGCAACCCATGAAAATATGTTATCTTGACCCAGTTATAGAACCTGAACCTGAACCACAACTAGATGTAGTTGTCTTAAACAGGAAACTATACAAGGGTGTGCTTTATTTGCTAATTTTCTTGGGATGTTGCAGATTCCTTTTACTTGTGATAGACCTATTTGGTTTTGGTGATCCACAGTTATTCCGGCTATTACTTTATGATTCTATGAGGTGACTAACTCCTTCTGATGTCTGGCTGAAGACTTTAAACTTAGCACTTCTTGGGAGGTAACCCATGCTCATGCAACACGGTAATATCTTTCCTTAACTCTTTTGCTTCAAGTGGTAACAGTTTCTACTTGTTCATGTTTTTAATCTTATCTTTAGAACATTGAGGACAATGTTAGATTTAAGTTTGGGGGTGTGGGAGAAACTCTTTAGTCGCATTTTTGAAACTTCTAGCGTCACATAGTATCCGGTTAGCTACGTTTACATACTGTTTCTCACCGAAAAGCTAGAAATTGGAATGCTAGAGATAACAATCTTTTGAGACATTAGAGAAAAAGACATTGAGATCTTTGAAATTCAGGAGAGAACTTGTTCCTTTTAGAGGGTAACCGTGATGGACCTAACCATCCATGATGGAAAGGAAAGTAGGTCAGGAAATGCCAGAAAGACAAAGCAACCTCACAATGTAGTCTTAGTTACTGGATTACGACTCTCTCTCAGTAGAAACTTATCATCATCAACAAGCGGAGCGACATCAAAATCCATGAAGAAAGTTGAAGACGTTTAAGGTTTAGAAGCAACAATAGAAAAGAATAATTCAAAAATCAAAGTTGAAGACTTAGTTACAAGAAGTTATAAGAGCAAATGATATAAGTTGTTGGAATTCATGATACCAAGACATCACAAGTTGTGAAGATCCAAGTCCTTCTCTCATGGCCATGTAAATTTTTGTCTTGTAATTTTTGTGTCAAAAAAAAAAAATGAAGAAAAAGAAAAAGAAAATAGAAAAATAGAAAAAAAATGAAAAAAAAAAGTCATCATTACGTTCTTTTTGTTATTTGTTCAATAAGGCTATAAGGAAGTAGAAATTTTTAAGTCAAGCAAGAAATCGAAGAGAAGAGTTAATTGTCAAGGTTCTATGAGGTTCGATAGTTTATCATCAACAGTTGAAGACCGAAGAAGACGTCTTTTCTACTGAGCACTATGAGAGAGTCGAAGAAAGATACATTTGGTTGCTTTGTTAGTCCGCTTTCAATCTGGCACAAGATCTTTCTAGCACTGGTTTAACTCATCACACGTAATTAGTCCAGCTGTGTAGCAGATGTCCCTCTCATATTTATCTCTCTCCTAATCTTATCCAGCTGTAAATCAACGGACGCATTTTACAATGTTTATCTAGCTGTGTAGCGGATATCTCTATATCTAGCAGTGTTGCGGATGTGTCTCCCCTTTTCTTTAGTCAGCTTTAGAGCTGACACCTTTAATTTCTTTGGCATTCTAGTTACTTGGAGATAGGTTGAGAATTTGTATGTCCTCATAGATCTTTGGATACTTGTGACAAATTAGAAGTCATGGTTTTGTGGGTACACCTCTGGTAAACCCTCCCGAGATTAACTCAGTTTTATTTTTATTAGTTTTGCTCGAGGACTAGCAAATAAATATTTTTGGGCAATAAATAATTTTGGGAAATTCGGCTCGAAAAGTTGATAAAGGCACCCTCGGAGCACATTTGCTAAACGGACCCTTGCTTTGGATAAGGGGCACCTCATTTACTAAGGGGAAACTTCTTTACTATTTGCACCCCAGGACAACAACTGCTAACCGCACCTCATCATTGGTTAAGGGGAGACCATCTTCTTCTCAGTTTGAATTAATTTTTTTGGCGGGAAATCTTGGCAAGGGAAGAACAAAATTAGGGTTCGAGTTTTGGTGCTCTTCCAAGGAGACTCAATGGCTGAAACTGATGGCAAGCATCTGTTAGGGCATAACAGGGATAGTAGGAGTGATTTTTTCGATTGAATTTGGCTAGAAATCGAGTTAGAAGGAAACAGAGGTGTGAACTTTTCACGGGTATTTCAAGCAAGATTTTGCTGGAGCTTTGGCCGGATTCAATGGGTTCTTTGGATTGGATATACCCTGTTTCGACTAAACAGGGTTGCTAATCACTCCAGATTCGATAAACATATGGTTTAATTCTTGGGTCAAGCAAAACAGGGGAGGACATGGACTCAGGTTTCAGTGGAAGTTCTGGGAGTGATCTGTTGGAGTATTTTTCAGGTTTCCCCGTTAAAATTAATTGGGAATATCCCGTTCATCTAAAACAGGATTGATAGATGACTCAGAATCGAAAAAGAGGAGTCTGTCGGACACAGCAAAGCACGAGCATATCCCGAGTATAACTGAGGTTGGTGAGTATTTGGAGAGGATTCGACTCAATTTTCCATGTGCTGGGAACAAGTTTGGAACGTGTAAACGCTGATTGACAGCGTAAGAAGGCAAGAATGGAAGGAAAACAACCCGAGAATATTTTTCTTTACTGCGAGTTATGGTGAAGATTTGAGGAGTTAATGAGACGTTATTCTTGTGCCTGCCGAGTATAAAAAGTCATGTGGGAGCATAAAGAAGGGTGTCGAGTGATTGGGGGAAGCTACAGAGAAGAATATGAAGCCGCAGAGTAGATTTTTCTGCTGCTGCAGGGAAGAAGAAACTGAAGAACATACTACCGTAAAAGACTGTTGTTTCAAGGGTCTTATATTTAACAGTTTGTAACGGCCGATTTATAACGCTATCTTCAGTTTGTGACAATTATTGTAACAATGAGCTCTGTAACGCCGTAACATCGTTGTGAATTCCCTGAGTTATATTTTCTTCTTTGTAAACACCAATTGAGATATGAAATATATTTTGAGCGTGTTTTTCACTATGTGGAGCTAAACCTTTCTCTGGGACGACGGAGGAAACCAAAATTCATCATGTGGTAATTTCATTTAATTCTTTATATGACTATTTGCATTAAATTAAAATTAGAAAAAGATTTTTCTTAATTAATTGTCATTTCGTTTGATGGTTTATGCTTAGGATTAATTCTTTTGATATGCCATGCTTAAGTTTTACAATTAATATTTTAAGAATCTACATTAGGAAAAGATATAGAGTCAAAATTCTTATTGAATGAGCTATAATGGTTTAGAATAAATAGGTGAATCACATGAATTTGAATATTTGGTGGAATCCTAGTCCTAGTACCTCTCGATATATCGTTACTATTTTGTATATAATTGCTAGTTTTATAATTTAAATCTAAAAAATCAATCTCATCAAGTCCGAGTTAACGACAACCTTTACCACTATATAAAATTCGATCATCTGATTGTAATAGTTTTGAGTTATTCATACTTGGGTACTGTGTCGGTCTTTGTAATTGTGTGCTTAGTATGGGTCTTGGTCTGTTGAATGTTGTTTCAAGATCCATGATGATCATCTCTGGTAGGTGCAGGAGATCTGACGTCTTTCCCGGCGAGTTCATTGTTTACCAACTGAAGATTCTAATCACTTTTGGTCCTTCAGCTCTTCTTCCATGAAAGAGGATTAATTTAAAAATTCCATAAAAAATGTTACTAAGGTTGTGAATCATGCTCCAGGCATCCAACGGTTCAAGCTGTCCCGTACGTAAGCGGGTGCTACTGATATTGGTTACTAGAGATTCTGTTACTGGAGATCCTATTACCTGAGATTCGTTACAGTCGGTCATGTTGTATTTGGTTCATGTCATGTAACTTTCGGGGCTATCACCCTGTTTATTTATTAAAAAAAAACCTTCACTACTTGTTTTCCTAGTCGTCTCACAGGGATTTTTATGATCTGTCTATAGATTGATCATATATGGGTGTGTTCTTATCTTTAATTAATTAGGATCTTAAGGTTGGCTTGTGTTCTGATTTACATTTGCTTCAAGATTGATCTTATTTAAAAAAATATCCAACAGTAACACGACTAAACAAAAAATCCACTAAAACATATTTGGAAAAACCCAAATCATAAGACGTAATACTCGATCCATGACGCTATTTTTGGTAAATAGGTCATGTAAAATAGTGTGTATCTGAGTGTCCAGGGATCTTCCCACTATACCTTGGACGGATAGGGAGTATTTATATAGAGTACTATTATTAATTTAATCTATTCTGCGAGGGAAAAATAGAACCCTTGGGATGGGTGGTAGCTGGTTTTTTCACATCTTGTTCAAGTGCACAATTCCTTTTCCTTTTCCTTTTTTTTTTCTTTTTTTTTTTGTGTGCAGTGCTACTGCTATCCCGCACGACCTTTCTTGCGTGATGCATGCCTTCTCGCGAAAGCGACTTCTAAGTCGTTAGATCACTATGTCCCACAACTAAAACCCAGATCCAGAAGCATTGAACCCTTTAGGAAAAATGTTGGGTCCCGAAGTGAAAATGATGGGTCCTAAACTGAATGCAAATCTAACCGTTTATTTGCTCATCCAACGTCTTAGAAACCGCTTTTGCGGGAAGCATTTGTCTTTTTAAAATGTTAGTTATTTTCGCCTTGTAAGACAAATGCTATCCCACACGACTTTGCGGGATGGCTTCTCGTAAAAGAGGCTTCTTTACCATTGGATGATCGAATCAATGGTTAAATTCATATTCAGGAAAGGACTCACCATTTTCATGAAAGGACCCACTTTTTCCCCTAAAGGATTCAAGGCTGTTGATCTGGGTTTTGGCATGATCTAACGGTAAAGAAGCCGCTTTTGCGGGAAGCCATCCTGCAAAGTCGTGTGGGATAACACTGCTCGCCTTGTAATTGTATCTTGCACTTTTATTGCGAGGGAAGAGTTAACACTGGACTGGACTATTTCAACAATTTATTACTAGCAAATAAAGATGCGCAAATTACTTCAATACTCCCTCCGTCCCACTATTAAGTGACCTAGTTCAAGTTTGCACATTTTTTAAGGCAAACATGGGAAAAGAGTACTTTTAAGCATATTTTACAATTATACCTTTATGGATACTAATTAGTGAAATTTTGAAATAATTTATCTCTCAAACTACACCATGGATGCTCGCAAACTTCATACCATTGAAAAGCATTTTAAAACACCTACTTAACGAATATAAACATGCCTATCAAATTATAAATATTTCTTATAATCAATTAAAATGATAATTTTATAAATATCTCCTTGTTTATTAATATAGGTTAAATTTTTTTTTTTGCTCGATAAAAAAAGATTTATTAGAATAAAGAGCGTATACTAAGAAAAGAACCCAGTAGCAAAACTCAACCAAAAACAGACTCATGACTGACAAAGACATCCAGAAAAAGACCCCTAATTACCAAGGCAACAATAAAAGCCAAGGCCCCAATATAAAGAAAAAGGCAAACTAGAGAGGTCAAAGAAAAATTCCTTCCATTTAGGAATGACATCCGCAACATTAATATAGGTTACTTAATAGTGGGACAAAATGTAAATGTAAATAGGTCACTTAATAGTGGGCCGAAGGGAGTAATTTATTAACTGCTTTAAATTTTTCACGACACATTTCTCAACTCGGCTATATTTCTTCATTTCTTATCCCACTGTTAAGTTATCTGCTTTATCGGCAATACTATATACGTAGTAGTACATTTAGCTCGAAAGGAAAAATGCAAGAGACTGACAGTTACCTGCACCTCGACATTTTCGTCGAAAATGCTACTTATACACCAAAAACACCAAAATTATACACCAAAACTATACCTCTCTTACATGTCAAAGTTTGGTTGGTCTATTCTTTAAAAGGATCCCCTATTTTTCCTGGTGGGGTTGGGTGGGGAAGTAATGAGCGGTGGATATCGCTGCCACATAGGGGTGTATCTATCCGGTGTATGAAACCGGTAGATATGTAGTAGCGACATCTCGAAAATGCAAGAGACTGACATCTAGCTCGAAAGCCGAAAATGCTAGAAATCTACTGACATCTAGCATTTTCGAGATTTTCTTGTTCCAAGATTGGAACTGCCCCTGTATCCCAGCTGTAACAAGGCTAAAGAGTAGAGGCTAGAGAAATAGTAGAACATGGTGGATGATACTACGTTGACTGGGATAAATCCCGTGGTTATCACCGGGTGGAGATCAAACAGACAAAAGGGAGTGATTCTAGCATCTAGGTTGGTAACGGTGGAGGCGGGTCCCACCATCACACACGGTGATAACCACGGGATACTCTCCCGATGTACAAATCATTGCTGGATTCTGGTAAGGTGCTTCATGCTTGTGGTTGTGGGTGGGGTATAAACGTACTGGAAAGAGAATGTGTTTTTCACCGTAGTCGAGAAGATTTCTGAAATCTACTTATTATTACGAAGGGTATATTAGGTTGGGAGTCGAGGACTAATAATAAAAAAATAGGATAAGCAAACATCTTTTTCATACGGACCAGTAAGCATGGGGTTTTGGGATAGACTGGATAGAAAAGCAAACATCTCATCTCTATTGACCGGGAAGATGAAGGTTGAAGTGTTGTTATAAAAAAGTATGAGGTTTATGTCCATGATAACTAGGGCTATCAGACGGACGACGTTAAACGGGGGCCATCATCCGAAGGTCGGGAAGCTACAAATGGAGTTTTTGCTTGGACGGCTATGAAGGACTCACGGTTTCAAAATTAATACCGATTTGTGATATATACGGACGTCACTGTGAGATGTTTACCATAGAATACACTCCTGCCAATTATATGATACTGTTGGACAATCTTCCTCAAGCGCAGGTTAAATTTATAAACAGGGAATACAATGCTGCAGCGGACTCAGTGGCTAAAGAAGCAAAAATCAAAAGATTTCATCATATGTCATCACACTTGTGTCAACGAGTGCGAAAAGAGAATATTATTATTTCTAATACTTTTGATGAAAATGAAATTGTATATCTTCTTTATTATATTGTTTAAGTTAATATATTAACCTTTTCCATAAAAAAAAATTATATGATAATAATACGAACACTTTAAAACCTATCCAGTTTTACCACTTGCTACGTCTTGCTTTCTTTTCATCGCATTAGAAATATGCCTCCCAATCATGATTATCTCAACCTTAACAGTAAAGGTTCGACAGCTCAAACGAAACGTAGGGCGAGAGAGAGACGTGGAAAAACCGTTGAGAGTGATGGACATAGATATGAAAAAACGATGAGAGCATTTAGACATTGCCAACAGCAGTCCCCTTCACGTATTATCAAGGTACTCATCAAATTCCTTTTATTATTAGATTCGAAGTTTAGGATTGGATTATTAAATTTATGTTTCCATCAAATTCCTTTTATTAGATTCGATGTTTAGGTTTCAGGTATTGGATGATTAGATTTGATGTTTATTTTTCCATCAAAACCTGTTACTATGGTTTTTCGTAATAGCCATAAGTCTAATCATCCATGGCCATCCATAATTATCCCTAAAAAACATTTACTCAATCACAGACTGGGTTCTCTGAGACAAAAATAAGACACCAAAAATAAGCATCATTGGTATCCTTGATAACTGCCTTGCGTATTTATTGATTTTCCAGCTAAGAAACTTTCGGTTTGATGTCATTGGACGGCTAAGAAACTTTTGGTTTGATGTTTTAGCGTTCCTGGGTAGGGGCTTTTCCTTATCCTTATCGAGCAGCAACAGCAATTTAGCGAACCATAACATCATCTTCACATCTTCATCTTCTCTTTCTGTTGATTTTGGTTGAACTTGAAGAGATTTGCTGGGTAAGAAGAGATTTTGGTAACAATAATTGATTTTTGTAATGGTTTCAGAAATTGAAACCTAGAGTTTTTTTATCTCATGAAGGTTTTTTTTTTTCCTGATGTAGTTTGCCATGACAAAAAAAGGGTTTTGGGAGAGGAAATATGTGTACCTGAAACCCAAATTGAGGTTCTGCTTTCAGTTTGTGTCTTAATTCAGTTTTGGATTCAGTTTGTGATAACAAGAGGGACAATACTTCGTCATTTGTGTTGGTTAGTACTGTATTAGTTTTGGTATTTGGTTCTTTCGGTTCAATCTGTCCAACGGTTAGGATTCTTTTCTGTTCCTTTTTTCCTCTCCTTATTCTCTGTTCAATTCATAACCAAGTTGGTGCTGATGGGTTTTTTCTCAGTACCTAGCAGATTTTTCAGAGAGGGACAGAAAACTGGCTAGGGTTCACTTTGCAACTTTTGGTTTGGTGAGCAGTATGAATTTGGATTCCAACGGTCTCTTTTACAGCTTCAATTAGGTCATGCATTTTTTTTCCAATAACAAGTTTCAGTAGTTTGCTCTTGAAGGCGACTTCTCTCAATTTTTTTGTCAAGGTGTTTCGGTGATATGGCTGAAATTCTGATCATTTGGTTTCTTTCTCTGCCCGAAGTGAAATGTAGAGAATTATTGGAAGTAGAAGCAAAACCAAGTAAGAATTACTCCGTTGTAGTATTAATTTTGTAGTATTAAGCAATGTAGTCAATATCGGCCGTATCGGCCGATATATCGGGGATATTTCGGATATCGGCCCAAAACGATACGATAAGAAGGATATCGGGGATACGATATTCGTCCGATAATATCGGCCGTATCGGTCGATACGAAATTTTCCTACATTTCCTGATATGAGACGGTATTGGTCGTTTTCTATAAAGTTTAAGGGTAATTTTGGCGAAGAAAGTCTTCCGGGTGGTAGTAGAGGTGCATGTAGCTCTCGAAGCAAGTCTACTAAAATTACTCTTTTGTTTTTTTGATAAAATTGATGTTATCTATTATATCTTATCCGAAAATGTGTGGAGAAATGTTTAATATAAAATTATAGTCTCTAAATTTAGAACCGATATTTCAACTGGTATTAAGACAAAAGAACACAATGACTTCATTATAGCAACATGGTCATAATCAGCAGCTCTCGCAAAACCATCAATAGGGTCTGAATCAACAACATCTGAATCGGAACCACCCATATCACAATGTGCTACGAAATTGTAACGTACATCCACTTTGTCCAAGGACTATGAACACTTACTCCTTTCTATCATAATGTCATGTTCTCAGCCACCAGCTAGGTATTCTCATTGGATTTGGAGCTACCAAAACATGGGGAATTAAAGACCCATTCCCATGTATCCCGCTTCAATGGAGCTTGATGGAGCCTAAAAAAGAGTTTGGTAGGTTCACAACCCCTCTTATAGCAGTTAATGTTACTTTAATTTTTTTATCTCTTGATTTCAATTTCTCAATATTTTGATGTTTTCTAGTGGCGTCGGAAGATTTCGGCCGTACAAGCATTCATAACACATCATCACCGCGGTCAGAAAGTCCAGACACTGAACAACCTAAAGCTGAGGATTGACCGACAACGTAACCACAATCTCCAATATTAGTCCTAACATGGTCGTTGCCGAGCACATATTTCATCCATCCGTCCCAAAAATACGACAAAGTTCGGTAAATTTTGGAATCCATTGGAGAGACACTGCAGACGAAGACGCGGATCCGGACGGGCAACAGAAAACAGAAGAAAGTCAATATCTCTTTTCATGCGGACGGAGTTTCTAGAGTTTGAGCAAAATAAATATTCCTTCTTGCTCCATGAAACGGATGACTGGGCGCGACTATGCCACCTCGGGCTCGCAATTCTTCCTGAATTTTACTGTCGAGATGTTTTAACCTAACGAACAAGCTCAAAACCTAAATATTCCCTCGTGGAGAGATTAGAATTTTCATTTCCTTTCAGAATGGAGGGGCGGACCGTCAAAATCCGAGTTCGTACGAGAATTCTACAACGATTCTAGTAAGGGGCGCTAATTAGGGTTGCAGCATGCTAAAATCTGAAGCAAGTTGTTACCTTCCCGAAGCCAGTCGTCACCTTCCCAGGGAACTGAATCAAGTTGTTATCTTCCTGAAGACAGTCGTCAGCTTCTCAGGGAACTGAAGCAAGTTGATATCTTCCCGAAACCAGTCGTCACCTTCCCAAGGAACTGAAGCAAGTTGTTATCTTCCCAAAGAAAGTCATCATCTTCCCACGGAACTAAAGCAAGTTGTTATCTTCCCAAAGCAAGTCATCATCTTCCCACGGAACTAAAGCAAGCTTCCATCATTCCACTGGCCCGCAATTTTTCCTGAATTTTACTTTTACTGTCGAGCTGTTTTCACCTCCCGAACGAGCTCAAAACCTAAATATTCCCGAGTAGGGAGATAGGAAATTCTTTTCCGTTCAGAATGGAGGGGCGGACCGTCAAATTCCAGTTCGTACGAGAATTCTACAGAGATTCTAGTAAAGGGCGCTAATTAGGGTTTCGGCGTGCCAAACCCTAATTCAGACAAAGTTGTCATCATCCTACGGAACTGAAGCCGGTCATCATCCTTCCACGGAACTGAAGCCAGTCGTCATCCTTCCAAGGAACTCAAGCTAGCTCCACTCCAAGCCGAGCAACGCAAGCAGCTCCATTTCAAGACGACTAATGCTGACGACTCCCATTCCAAGCCAATCAAGTGATAACGACTCCAAGTTCAAGCCGACCAATGTTGACGGCTAATCCCAAGCCGATCCAATGCCAGCGGCTTCCCTTCCCACCAACTCTATGATAACAGATACGCCCCGCGTTCCAAAGCCCAGCCCAGAAGATGCGCAACCATTCCAGATCGAGGCCAACAACTTGCATCTCAACCGGCCTCTACCACTCCGCAACCTAACCTGCAGTACCAAGAGAAAATTCTACGCAAAGCTGCCCAATACGAGAATCACGAACTCTCCTTACCTCTCGAAAAAGGTTAGCCGGGTCTTCTTCACCATTTCCTTCAACGATTTGTCATTTCGATTTTGTCTTTGCCTGTCACCATCTTATGCTTACCTCGCAACAATGCTCCTGTTCCGAGCTAAGCAGGGGACTTAATGTTGATGGTGGTTTTTAGCTTAGGGTTAAAATCGTAAAACCGCACATCCGACATGACGTTAGTATGACCATTCACGCATTTATTGAATCAATCAGCATGCCTACGAAAGAGTTACCAAGGTACCTTTTTTTATATACATGTGTCATGTTCCACGACAGAACCCTTAGCATTGACCGACATCATCTATGCCAAACCCTAATTCTCATGCTACTGTGCCAATGACAAACCATGCCAGCCACATTTCCGCGCCAAGGCATGCCAACCATGCCAGTCGCACCACCGTGCCAATGAAAAACGATGCCAGCCACATCTCTGCGCCAAGGCATGCCAACCATGCCAGCCGCACCACCGTGCAAATGACAAACCATGCCAGCCACGTCTCCGCGCCAAGGCATGCCAACCACGTCTCCGCGCTAAGGCACGTCTCCCATGCCAGCCGCACCACCGTGCCAATAGAAAACCATGTCAGCCACGTCTCCGCGCCAAGGCATGCAAACCATGCCAGCCGCACCACCGTGCCAATTACAAACCATGCCAGCCACATCTCCGCGCCAAGGCATGCCAACCATGCCAGCCGCACCACATGTGCCAATGGCATGCCGTGCCAGACACATCTCCGCGCCAAGGCATGCCAACCATGCCAGCCGCACCACATGTGCCAATGGCATGCCGTGCCAGCCACATCTTCGCGCCAAGGCATGCCAACTATGCCAGACGCACCACATGTGCCAACGGCATGCCGTAACAGCCACATCTCCGCGCTAAGGCATGCCAACCATGCCAGCCGCACCACATGTGCCAATGGCATGTCGTGCCAGCCACATCTCCGCGCCAAGGCATGCCAACCATGCCAGCCGCACCACCGTGCCAATGGCAAGCCATGCCAGCCACGTTTCCATGCCAAAGCCATGCCGGCCCTGCTACATGCCGCTGGCTTCCAAAACGAAGGGTTGCAACAATCAACGACCACCCTTCCATCTGAGATGCAAATCTTACCCCTCCAAGGTCGTCGGCTAACGCGTGGTAACCTTTGGCCCAAATTTTGGCCGCGCCCAAACTATGCCAAAACCCTAGTTTTTGTCCGTGCCTAAACTATACCAAAATCCTAGCTTGACCACGCCTAAACCATGCCGGCCCTTCCTCCATGGCTGCCAAAATGAAGGGTTGCAACAATCAACGACCACCGTTCCATCTGAGATGCAAATCTTAGCCGTCCAAGGTCGCCAGCTAATGCGTGGTAACCTTTGGCCCAAATTTTGGTCGCGCCCAAACTATGCCAAAATCCTAGCTTGGCCACGCCTAAACCATGCCGGCCTTTCCTCCACGAAGGGTTGCAACAATCAACGACCACCCTTCCATCTGAGATGAAAATCTTAACCGTCCAAAGTCGCCAGCTAACGCATGGTAACCTTTGGCCCAAATTTTGGTCGTGCCCAAACTATGTTAAAACCCTAGTGTTTGGCCGCGCCTAAACTATGCCAAAATCCTAGCTTGGCCACGCCTAAACCATGCCGGCCTTTCCTCCACGAAGGGTTGCAACAATCAACGGCCACCTTTCTATCTGAGATGCAAATCTTAACCATCCAAAGTCGCCAGCTAACGCGTGGTAACTTTTGGCCCAAATTTTGGCCGCGCCCAAACTATGCCAAAACCCTAGTTTTTGGCCGCGCCTAAACTATGCCAAAATCCTAGCTTGGCCACGCATAAACCATGCCGTCCTTTCCTCCACAGCTGCGAAAACGAAGGGTTGCAACAATCAACGACCACCCTTCCATCTGAGATGCAAATCTTAGCCGTCCAAGGTCGCCAGCTAACGTGTGGTAGCCTTTGGCCTCAATTTTAGCCGCGCCCAAACTATGCCAAAACCCTAGTTTTTGGCCGCGCCTAAACTATGCCAAAATCCTAGCTTGGTCGCGCCTAAACTATGCCAAAATCCTAGCTTGGCCACGCCTAAACCATGCCATCCGCACCACATGTGCCAATGGCATTCCGTGCAACCTTTCCACGCCAAGGTATGCCAACCATGTCGCATGTGCGAATGGCATGCCACGCCACATCTCCGCCCAAAGCATACCAACCATGCCAGCGCTCCACATGTACCAAAGGCATGTTGTGCCAACCACATCTCCGCGCCAAGGCATGCCAACCATGCCAGCTGCACCGCTGTGCCAAAACCATACCAGCCTTTCCTCCACGCCATTGGCTGCCAAAACGAAGGGTTGCGACAATCAACGGCCACCCTTCGGTTTAAAATGCAGATCTTAGCCGTCCATGGTCACCAGCTAACGCATAACAACCTTTGACCCAACGCCAAGCCCTAATTTTGGCCGCGCCCGAACTATGCCAAAACCCTAGTTCTTGGCCGCGCCTAAACTATGCCAAAATCCAAGCTTGGCCACGCCTAACCATGTCAAATCCATGCCGACCATGCTTTCATGCCACTGGCTACCAAACGAAGGGTTGCGATAATCAAAGGCTACCCTTCCTCTCAAGATACAAATCTCGACCGTTGAGAGTCACCACCGAGCTGGCAAGTCTCCCAATCTCAACTTGCCAAACAGCAGCAACCTGCTACATTTTTTCCACGAAAACACCCGAGACATCAACACATGTCGCAAACTGTGGGATTCTCATTAGGGTATTGTTTTGGCGGTTTACAGCGTGCGGCGTACACTACGCCCGTCACTTCGACTTACATAAATAGGTCTTACCTATTTCCACCAAACAACAAGTTTTGGTTAGGAACATACAACACTCAGAAATCACTTGCTAGCTTTCCCATCTGTTAGCTTTCACTTTCTGATACAAGTCAAACAACCACTCTTCTAGAATCAACTATTCTGATCTCGACACTCTCTTCGCTTCCCTCCCCAAAACCAACCCTTGTCCTTCACTTTGTGACCGAAGCAAGTCAGTAACGTCCATTTCTTGGTTTAGGACGGATTTGTACAGATTGATCTCCCGAATCTAAAGTACTCCCTTGCAGTACATTTTTTAGGGTTTAGACTCGTTTCTCATCCTCACACCCGAAATTACCGAAATCAGCAGAAACTGTTTTGACCCTCAAACAACATGATCCACTAAGACCAGTTGTTGTTCTAAGCATGGATTCTCTAAAACCAAAACCAGCACAAGATGATAAGTGGTGTGATGTTGGAAAACTACATATAAATATTTATATCAACCATCAAGATGCTCAAAACTATGCAAGGAAGTTCTTGAATCTACAAAAAGAGGTGATTGTCACTCCTTTCAACGAGAAGAATTTTTTTTTCACTTCAGGTTTCATCATGCTGCAGAAATTCTAGCTGTTAATTAGTGTTAGAGCATTACTCGGTCGAACTCGCAAGCGTTGCTATCTCAAGCTTGTTTGTCAAGTTTAGTTTCCAAAACTATAAGTCTTGATTTCTAGTCTACTTATAGCTAAGTCTCAGATTAGGATAGTAAGTGTAGTTGAGTTTTAGACTCCATGGCATTCATCGAATGAAGACGAAGAACTACTCAAGGGAACTTGTGTAACTTCATCAACAAAAGGTATGTGGAGACTTGAACTTATCTATCACTCAAAAGTCTATCTACTCTATCTCATATTTGATACAAAAGTCGTATTGATATATAGACTTCAATTATACACATTTGATATTTCGAGCCGAGTTTAACTCGCTTATTTATTTCTCGAAATATGTGTTGGTAAACTTTCCCTTTAACCAAGTTCATCTTTAACTCTTGACGAAAGTCAAAAGATGATCATATGAAAATTGCATGGTATGTAAACCTGGAATGTTTCATATTGATTATTTCAATAACTTGAAAATCGCTTTGATGCTAATAGTTTCTGGATAACAACTATTGCCATCCTCTAAGAAAGTTTCAATGATTGAAATGAGAGTTTAGAACAAGTAACCATGTTTGGATATAAACATAGTGTGTATTCGCATTTGTGTAAAATCCAAAACCGGGAACCTAAGTATACGTACACGTACTGGTTGGTTGTTGGAAGTCCGAAACCTAAGTGCGTACCCGTACACGTACTGGCGGTATGCATGAATTTCTGCTGGAGTTTGGAAGTGTGAAATGGTATGCGTATGCGTACGCGTACTGGCATAACCAAACTCAGTCCGGCTACTTAGGTATGCGTACCCGTTTGCATACTTAAGTAGGTTACTTTCTAAAATCGGTTTGTTCATGAACTAAAACATTTATATAATAAGGAATGCAATCTTTTTCTAACCATGACTATGATGTTCATGAATTGATTCAAGTGAATCAAAATCGATTTTGCTTCAATTGTGTCTTGTATACTTCTATGAGATCTAAGCAATTGAACAACTCTCTAATTAGTTTCATTTGAGTCATTTGAACTAGTTATTATAAAGATGAATAAGGTTGATATCAAAGTGATCATATGGATAACTATTTTTGAACAAACTAAGCGTACACGTTTATGTACGGTTACTCAAACCTAAATGAAGCTACATTTCATTTGTGTGTAACAAGCTAAGTTCGATTTAATGGTTGAAAGATATCAGTTTGAATCTAATCAGGTTTTCATCTAACGGTGAATATTGAATGCTTTGTTACCAAGGTAATATTGATTGCAAACCCTGATTTTAAATCTATATAAAGGAGAACTCTAGCAACTGGGAAATATAATCCCCATACCTCATGTGTGATACTAGTTGCGACTAGAGTCGATTATCCTTTAACCTTAGTGTTAGAGCATAACTCGGTTGAACCCACCAAACATTGGTATGTCAAGTTTGGTTGTCATATTTTAGTGAATCAAAACTTATTTAAAGAGACGCTTGATTATTTACTAGAGTCAACTTCATATAGGTTAGGTAGAAAGTTACAAGGATATGAGACTTACAAGTATTACGTGAAGACTTGAAGAATGTGAAGAAGTAAAGAGCTACATCGACGACATCATCCTTCCTCTTGAGGTTAGTAATATTTGACTTGAATTATTTCATTCCTAACGTATCTTTCAAGTCTTGCATATTGAAAACGTAACTGCGAAGCTTTGAATGATTATACTCTAGTTACACATAGTATTAAGGAATTACAATACGAAGTATAACGTCTATCTTTTGAACTTCGTATATAAGACATCGACATAATCGTATGAATGCTATTGTGATTATGTATGGGTATGGGTGAAGATTTCGTCCTAGGAAACAATGTTTTACATTTGTTTAAAGGAAGTACAATTCATAAACTTGTATTGTGAATCGAAAGGAAAATCACTAGGCTTATTGGTATTATTATTCATTGAAAATCTTTGGATTACCAATATGTGTGTTTAGTATAACCGCTCATAACTTGTTTATGTATCTTGGTAAAACTATTCACAATGCCTGACTTTTGTATTGGTATGACTTTTATTAGTGAAACCGATCTTAAGTAATCACTTGAGATGGTATGATCGATATATTGTAATGTATGACCAACTATATACATTTGGGAAACGATCCTAGTAACAGGTGCAACCGATCACAAGTATGTGGAATCGATCATTGTAAGAGGTACAACAAGTCTTAGTAATTGGTAACCGATCCTATGACTTGTGCAACCGATCACAAGTAAATACCATAATAATGTAGTAACCGATCCTAGTACCTAGTTAATAAATGTTTGGAAAGCTAGTGTGACGGATCCTAGTACCCACATGGAGGTAGAACTGAAGCTTTGTGTTTTGGTAGAACCGTGAAACCCATTAATGGTGATTTGATAGGATAATCAATCACATAGTTCTTGGAAGTCAGATGAATCAATTCTCAACTCGTTTGTAAGTATGGAAAATCGATTCCAAGATTGTAAATATGAAAAAGGATTTACAAAGTAAAGATGTCGAAATACTTTGAATATGTGCAGTAATTATTATCTTTTATTGTTCAAAGATATTCCTTAATAACTAAAGGAGAATCCCGGAACGAAATAAATTGAGAATCTTTTAATTAAAGTTTTTAGTTTTATATTCTTTTAATTTCCAGCAATTAGATGCATATCTTTAAAAAATAAAAATTGGTAATGTGCATTTACTAATTGGAGATTTTCTACTGAGATTTTGGTCAATATTTGGACAGTGCATTATGAAAACCGCTTTTGGCTTTATATTGCATATCTTTGAGAATATTCGGTTTTGGAAATTCCTTGGTGTCCAAACTTCCTTGGTCCATAAAAATTGAAGTTTGCATTTCGAGCAAACTAATCCTCAGAGCCAGCAAACTACCTAGTCGTGTTTTTATTGGTGGAGCTGTCTATTCGGAGATGAAAGTAACCTAATTAGGCGAAATCTCTTACGAACGCTCGTTTTAAAGACTTCTTTGGGATTGAGAAGCTCTATGAGTACCGCTGGTGGGAAACTAGATAATTGCAGTTTATTATTAGTTATCGATTGATTTGATTGACTAACGGCTGTTGAACTTTGATTGAACCTAGTTTGTTTATGCTTGATAATCTTCTCTTCTGATATAAGATTCACTCAAACTAGATCGAAGTATCAGATACGTTAGGGAATGAAACAGTTCTAGTCAAATATCACTAACCTCAAGTGGAAGGATGATTGTTTTCATTGTAGATCCTTGCTTCTTCACATCTTCAAGACTTCACAATACTTGTAATGTCTCATATCCTAATACTTTCAAGCTAACCTATACGAAGTTCACTCTAGTATATAATCAAGCGACTCTTAACATGAGTTTTGATTCACTAAAATATGACAACCAAACTTGACATACTAACGCTTGGTGGGTTCAACCGAGCAATGCTCTAACAATCTCCCCCTTTGTCAATTTTAGTGACAAAACTCTTACATCATATGGATAAACAAATTACAAGAACTCATTACACTCCGCTTGATTCCCGATTCAACAACACAGTAAAACTGCTTACATTCAATCCTTGAAAATGCCGTTGTTGACATTATAATAAAAAAGCTAATACCCCCCAAGGAAGATAGGTTGATATTCAATCCGCACGTCTTTGTTATACCAATCTATATGACATGTTACTCCCCCTTAGTCTGTGCTTTCACTCTTTCGTTAGATAAAACATTCAAATACCAATGTTCTTTTCCCTAGCGATGCCAATCAATATAAAATCAATGCAAGCATCACCTGTTTACTCCATATATTTCTCCCCCTTTTTGTCACAAAAATGACAAAGAAACGAAAAAATAAAGGACAACACGAAAAGAATCTTACAAATCTCAAAAAAGACGTGCAAACCTGTAGAGTTAGGCACGAGGGTTCCGCACATCTTGTTCTGATAACCAATATCAAAACCGAAACTACAAGTAGTCTTATTTTGATATGTTACCAAGGAAACAATTGTCCGAAACAATTTTTCAAATTTAGTTTAGCAAACCAAAAACAACTAATCACATTAGTCCCTTTGCTAAACCGATTGTTCAAAAACAACTGCTTAATTCGATAAGACCAAAATAAAGATAAACTCCATTTTTCTCATCAGGTTCTAGTTATCCATAAACTTAGACCTTTCAATTTTAAACAAGACAAGTACTAGGTTAGTTAACTAGCATTCCTTGTTTAGGCATTCGATTAGACTTGAATAACCAAAACCTCACTTTGATAAGACAAACTAAGATCAGAATTAACTTAGTTTCTTATCCGGAATCGAATTGGACTAAACAACTCGGATGTGCACAAATTATTTCGTGAAGCCATAAATAATTCATACAAACCAAAATAAATCAACTTGCATAATTATTCACCTCAACCGGAAGCAATTGAAACAACATAGACATTAAAAGCACCACAATTGCACCGTAATTTTGTAAGCCTAAATAATTGATACCATACAAAAGCAAGATAACAATAGTTTTTCTTAACCGGAACCAATTGAATCACACACACATCAATTGTACCGTAATTTTGTAAGCCTAAACGATTGATACCACATAATAAAGCAATATAACAATAGTTTTTCTTAACCGGAACCAATTGAAACACACATCCACACACACATCATGGAATAAATATCAATTGAACCGAAATTTTGTTAAGCAAAAGCAACAAATATATATAACATAAACTCAGGCTTTTCTTAAACAGAAAATCAATTAACTAACAAGATTGTTACCTCAAATTTCGCATCCACTTATCCAATATGATAGCATCTTCGTCCAGGGAGAATTGATATCGAAATATCACCACGTTATCATCCTTATGCATAAATAAAAGAATAACAACACACCTCAACCTTTTCCAGAGAAAGGTTGAAAACCGGTTTTAACAATTGCAAGCAAAAGTTGAAAACCGTCGAAACACATATGCTTTTATGGTAAACCAAAACCGATTCAACATATTGTGACTTTTTCACATATTGTTCCTATTAGAACCCCTCATGATCCTTTGATATAGCCTACCTACTAAGGCTAGAACTTAATCCTGCTAAATCAAAAAGTCACCCAAACCATAAGGTTTCACAATATATGAGATCGAATATTAAGGTAGTAAAACCGAAATCAAACATCCCATAAACATACATAACAATAAGATAAAAGCAATTAAGCACATGTTATGTAAACCGAAAACTATCCCAAGAAAAATTACTAATCAAATAATTTTATTCACAATAGGATAGTTTTATTCATAATAGACTTTACTGAAATAAATCAAAACTACTATCTATTTTTCTAGAAGAAGTTTAATCTTCGTTTATTTCCCGAGAAGAACATTCCTTGAGACCAAGTGCATTTTGTCGCTCTTCTTCGATTGTTGATTCCTGATCCCAAAACTCTGATTCAAAATTATGAATTCCTTTAAGAGTTTCTATGTCTTTTCGAGCAGTAAAGCCCACCTGTTTCTGAAAACAGTCAAGTTGTTTACCTATGCTTCCAAGGTGAGTAAGAAGCATCTTTTTGTAAGAATTTGGTGAAATTCTTCCAACAACATCATAGCGGGTTTGTATCCCAGTCATTTGACTTATAATCTTATTAGTCACAGCATTAATGCTCAATCTATCTTCAAAATCTTCTCCTCCGACTGATTCACAGATTTTGGTAATGATGCACGGAAAACCGAGATTCCTCTTAATACCAGAAGATGAGATAAAATATGATATCTTGATCATTTGACTGACAATGATGCCGCAAAGATCTATTTGAGTATCCTCTTTTAGCAGAAATTAAATAAATTCTGCAAACGTCTTATCCCAGACTGATTTATCTCTTGTACTTGCACAAATGGTTGCTAAAGCAAGTTACCGAAAACCCTAAGATGAAGGGGCATATTTTTTGCTGGTAGTCTGTCATTTTTCCATGCAGCCTTCTTTCCAATAAGATATGTTGAAATGGTATTGTGATCAATTTCAACTCCGATAATCAAGTGATTTATTTCCTTACCGTACTTAATAGCATTAAAAATAGTCTTTCGATCAACATAACAAATTTCTCTACCCACAAGGGTCACAAAGCTAAGTTTTTTGTGATCAATATTGTGAATATTGGCATAGAAAATTCTTACAATATCAGGTGAATATTCTTCAAGATCGGAAAGATTTCCCCAGTTCCGCTCTTGAACAAACTTCACATAGTCCTTATTTCGGACATCAGGATTAAACTTCTTTTCAGTCGTGAAATCCATTCCCTTCAGTGTTTCATACTTCCTAAAGTCAACAAACCTTGTAAGTTCATGCTTGTTTTCAATACTATTAGGAAATCTACTTTCATCCATATCTTCAATTCTGATCCGTTTATTACCGGACTTAGTTCTTGATTTCCTTTTTCTCATACTTGCGCAAATATGAAAAACCATTTTTTGAGCAATCTTCCCCAATATGTTCGAATACATAACAAGAGATTATCTTTTATAGGAAGACTTGTCAACAAAAATCGGAAATAACTAGTTTTAGGAAATACACTCAAAATCGGAAACCGTGGCTTGTGGGGAAAAATTCCGATTTTGCATCTAGGTTTTTCTTTTGGATAACCGGTTTTCTATGAACTGGATATTTATTTCGGGTTGATTCCAAGTTTTTGTCCAAAAATTTGTATACTCTATTATTACCAGAGTATGATAATATCACTTGAAATTTATTCAAGAATTCATTAGAGTATTCAGAGGAAAAATTGAACAAAATATGATATTTGTTAAAAATATCATCAGAATCAAAAACCATATAATATTTCAAAAGATCACTTGCTTCATTAAAACAGTTGTGAGGTGCATGAAGCAATCCATTGTTAATAGAATTATTAACTGAAAACTTATTCCTTGAAGGAATACATATTTTCCAATAATGCGTCCTAGAGAGAGAAACATTGACAGAATTGTAGATGGTGGATTTTCGACAAGGGTTAAAATCGTAAAACCATAATTATATGTACTCCGGATCCGACAATCAGATGAGTATTGAGGCTCATGTCTCTTATCTAAAGCATGAAAGCTCATGCCATAAACCTCTGACTGAGAAGACTGTCTCTCAGAGCATATGTAGATGTGTAGTCTCTCAGCAGAGACCACGACACATCTCTTGAATACTGAGCAATTTCAGTAATTATACATGCTCCTGATCCGGCAATCGAACGAGTATGGAGACTCATGTCTCGCATGAAAGCTCATGCCACGAAATCTCTGACTGAGAAGGTTGTCTCTTAGAGTGTATTTGGATGTGCAGTCTCTCAGCTGAGATCACGGCACATCTCTTGAATACTTAGCAATTTCAGTAGTTATTTTATATAGAATCGAAAGATTGGACGGCTCCTAGACAGATTGCCTGCTAGTATAGAGCGATAACGTCTTCAGGATGCAACCTGGTTTTCCCCGGCTATATAAGAGAAATATGACGCTCCAGCAAGCTCATATTACTCCACCCTCAGATAATTAATGCTCCTAGACAGCATGCATGCTAGTATAGAGCTATCAAGTTAATTATCTCTAATCGTCTGAATATCCAGCAATATTCTACGATTCTTTGTAATATTTCTTCACTTCAATTCATGGTTCTTCCCAGCAGAATTTCCTGGGTTAGTGATAAATATTCAACACACAGGCATCTGAGCAGCTATCGAGTAAGCCCTGATTTAAATGGTGCAAGTGTACTCAGCAATTGATGCACAAACGGGCACCTGAATGCACAAACGAGCATTCCAAAAACACGAAGGAACGAGGAACCTATGCAAAATAGGAAGGAAAATAATAATAATAATAATAAAATATTAGCAAAGACGCCAGGGGAATGGGCTCACCAGCCGTCCGGTCATGTCGTGACCAGTTCCACACCCTATTTTATATTTTATCCATTTTATTTATTTTTCCCTGATTTCATGAGAATTCTCTCATTCGAGCAAATCTCCTTCGTTTCAAGGAAATTTTCTAATCTCATGATATTTACTTATATCAAAGAAAATAATAAAATTAGGGAAAGGTGTCATGGGACCGAGTACCAGCCGACGGCCATGCCCTAGCCGTGGACGGTCCCACACCGCACGATTCCCCATTATTTTATTATTTCTCTTATCCCATGAAAATTCCCTGATTTCATGAATTTTCCCTAAACCCATGAAAATCATGATAAAATTAGGGAAACCGTGGGACCGGGCTCTAGCCGGCCGGTCATGCCCTAAACCCAGGAAAATTTTCTCTGATTTCATGAATTTTCCCTAAACCCATGAAAATTATGATAAAATTATTACTTGTTTTGTTTTTCTCATTCCATGAAAACTCCCTGATTTCAACAAAATACCTTGGTTTCAACAAATCTCTTTGATTTTATGAAAATTCCCTAAAATCATGAAAATTACACAAAATTGGGAAAAGTGCCCTGAGACCGTGCTCGTTGGCTGGCCGGCCATTCCCTTGGCCATTGCCGGTCCCACACTCCATCATTCCCTATTTTATTATTATTTTATTTCTCTCATCTCATGGAAGTTCCCTAATTTCATAAAACTCTCTAGTTTCATGGAATTTCCCTCAATTCAGAGAAAATACATAAAATTACATAAAACTGGGAAAATTGTGTGGGACTGTGCTTGTCAGCCGGCCATGCCCTAGCCGTGGCCGGTCCCGCGCCTTGCAATTCCCTGTCTTATTTATTATTTTTCATCGTCTCATGTATTTTTCCTAGTTTCAGCAAAAACCATGGATTTTGCATATTTTCTCAAAGTGTTGCTCAAACGCGCATCAGAAAATATTGAAACTCTCAGGACTGAGACACAGACACTATGGTGACATGGGCACATCCCCTTGACCGACCAAGGGTGGCCCTAAGGTTTGCAAACAACCGGTCCCACACGTTTTAATGATTTTAACCTAATTTTCTCAATTGCTCATATTAGGTTCAGAATCCTTTCAAACAATTGAGGGTTTGCTCAAACGACCATCAATTGGTCCCACGGCCACCAAGAGCTGGTCTCATGACCTCTTGGTCGGTCCCTCATCTTTTCATGACTAGGTTTTATTATCTGACGCTCACACGAGCATTATTTCAATAAATGATTAAACCAGCATTTAATCATCCTTTTCACCAACTGGTCCTCAAGAGACTTTGGTATTTTTTGATCATTCGAGCATCTGGGTGTTACATGGTGGACTCATCATCCCATGTAGCCGGTCCCTGCTTCACTCTGCGGTTGATTTTCAATAAATCATCATTTCATCAAAAATTAGGGTTTTGAATCCAGAGCTCTGCAAAACATGATTCTGAGCAGGTTCAAATACTGATAATTTTATGTTGATTCCATGATCAACATTTTTATTCATTATACTCGACCCAGTAGTCAGTATCATAAATTAATATTTTATTTGGTCATGCTACCAACAATTCATCAAATGAGCAATATTTGCTCAAACGAGCAATATTTGCTCAACCCAGCAATATTTGCTCAACTAAGGAATATTGGTTCAACTATCAATATTCAACAAATCAGCAACACGGTTTTCTCAAATTATCAACATTTATTCGACATTATAATTTGTCTCAGCAGACATGTTTAATTCATGAGTCTCAGAACACATAATTATGTTCGACTCAGCAATACAAGGACTCATCGTCCCATAAAGTCAGCAACTGACTCCACAATCACGAGACATCAATCGTGTCACATGGGGGATATTAACTAGGGTTTTGGTCTGGCAGTCTACGGCACGTGTGTTCATCCACGATGAGAATGTGAGCAAGTTGTGCAATCAGTTGGAGGAGTTGGCAAAGTAGTGGGTGGAAAATTAACCAAGTCTCCGCACGTTGAGTAACTGGTTTTTGACATGATTTCCCACTTCCCCACTCTCTGATTCCAGCAACTGTCACACTTCATGGGATCATGGTGTTTTCAATTCAACAATATAAAAGGCCTCTGAATCATGATTGAAACACACAAGAATTCCTCGGCAGGTTCATACAGACAATCTTTCGTCTACACGAACTCATCGTCTGAGAAATCACTCTCAACTGAGGAAATTCAATCATTCAGAGATGTCCTACGCAGAATACACAACACACCTACAATCTTTGATCACCATTGATCTCAGACATTTCTCATCTTTCCTCCTACAGATCAACCCATCCTCTCTTGTGACCGAATTGACTCTGGAACGACCATTGTTCTTGGTTTAGGCCGGAGTCCTACAGATTGATCTCTCGAACTTAAAGTACTCCCTTCTTGAAGTGCATCTGTGTGAGGTTGAGCATTTGCTCGGTTCAAGGAAACACGGTCATCTCCTCAATTCCGTAAAAACCAGCAAATCGTTTTTCCCTATCTACAAGAATTATATCTGAAAACGTACACGTATACACTTTGGTAGTCCGACCAAAATATATTTAAGGTTCCAGATTTAATAGGAACACAATATCCATGGTTCACACAAATCATAAGAGGAATCTTACGCATTTTCAGGATACAACCTGTTACATAGGCCTTAGTACCATTGTTACTCAACAAAATGATATACAATCCTACGTTTACCAAAGGAACATGTAAGTCACTCAAGACATACATAAGCATAATTCCTAACATATTTAGGAATAGGAGTATTACATACTTCATACGTGATTTCCACCACGATTCTGTAAAGTAATCAAATCCTGCAACTACGTTAAATGAATCAGACATAGATTCAATTCTTATAGGTTGGATCGCACCAAACACAGATTGTTAGATCTTTTCGTGTTTGCCTGTTCTGATACCAATTGAAAAGGCGAGGGTACCCAAATACACCTCAATCTAAAACTTTTCCTACCTATAAGTCCTTTCTTCGAAAGTGATTGTCTATGGACTGAGTCGAGACAATACAACTAATCGGTTCACACTTCGTGTGATCGTCTATGGATACGAGATCGAGACAATACAACAACGAAGTATGTTTACTTGATACAGAGGTTCAGACTTAACCAAACACAATAGGATTACTTATCAAGTAAATAAGAATTAACGTTTGTGTAATTTACTTTAATTATAATAAAATAATTATAATGCGAAAAATAAAATTAAATGACACAACAAGATTTTGTTAACGAGGAAATAGAAAATGCAAAAAAAATATGGGACCTAGTCCAGAATTGAATACTCTCAGGATTAAGCTGCTACACAAAATTACACTAACTTCGTATAGTTGAGACCAAGTAACTAACCTTATAGTTCACCTATTTTCGTCTATATTCCCACGCCTCCAACTTATAAATAAGTCACGTACTTGGATCAATCCCTTTGGTTCGTATGCCAAACAGTAAAGGAACAAGAAATCTTTTTGGTATCAACTCTATTCAACCAAGTGATATGAGTCGGACAAAGGCTCTTCCGTTTATCTCAACTCCTTCGCGGGTCTAAATATATCTTATGTTCAATCACCCGAAGGTAATCGTTTAAGATTAAGCCAAAAACACCTTTAATCCGAAGAACCGTGTTGATTCCGATCTACTCAATTAATCAATCCAATCTACCACAAGGATAAACCGATTATTAATTGGATCCTCTTTTATCGAAACAAGTATTGTGCACACCAAAGATTATAAAACCCAAGTCAGATCTTCAATATCTTCTTTGTCTTCAAATCTTCTTAAATCTTCAATAAAAACCTGCATACAATCACTTGAATCTCTTATGATCAATCACGCACAAAATAGAGTCTGTTAACAATGGGTTATCACAAGATCGTCTTCAGAACTAACAACAATCTAAAGATCCCTGTCGAAAATCTGAACTAGTTTGAGTGAATCTTATATCAGAAGAGAATATTCTCAAGAATAAACAAACTAGGTGCAATAAGATTTCAACCACCGTTAGTCAATCAAATCAATCGAAAACAAAGATAAACCGTAATTATCTAGTTTCCCACCAACGGGTCGCGCTAGAGCTTCTGAATCCCAAAGAAGACTTTAAACTGAGTGGCCATAAGAGATTTCGCCTAATTAGGTTACTCTCCTCTCCGAATAGGCGGCTACACCAGTAACAACAACAAAAGAGTAAATCTGTTGTTACGGAGGATTAGTTTGCTAGAAAGACAAACTTCGTGTAATTATAGACAAGGAAGTTTGGACACCAAGGAATTTCCAAAACCGAAAATATTCTCAAGATATTCATTAAAGCACAAATTCGGTTTCCATAATTCCTGGAAATGCTCGGTCCTAAAATAACGATCGAAATCTCTCGGAAAATCTAATTAGTAAATGCACATTACTAATTCTGTAATTTCCCTACAAAATAAAATTAATAACCTTAATTAAAAGATTCTTAACTTACTTATGTTTCGAACCTGGGATTCTCTTCCCTTAGCCGTTAAGGAATATCTTTGAACAATTATAGAAATAAACATTCACAACACGTGTTCAAAGTTGTCGACATCTTTACTTTGTAAGCTCTATTTCACACTTACAACCTTGAAACCTATTTTCCACACTTCCAAACAAATTTAGAATTGGTTCATCTGACTTTCAAGAACTATGTGATTGATCAAACCAACATTCAATCACAATCATGGGTTTACGGTTCTACCAAAACAAGTTTCGGTTCTACCTTCATGTGAGTAATACGCATAGTCACACTAGCTTCCCAAAGATTCGGTTGACTAGGTACTAGGATAGGTTCCCCACATATATATGGTATCTAAATTATATGTGTTGCACATGTCCATAGAATCGGTTCCCTTTTCTGCTATAAACCTTGTTGCACCCCATACAAGGATCGGTTCCCCTTGATGTACTGCACCCCTTACATGGATCGGTTCCCTTTCCCTTATAAGGACCGGTTCCCTTTCCCTTACAAGGATCGGTTCCCTTTCCCTTACAAGGTCAGACATACAAAATCCAATCATACCGCACATGATTACTTAGATTGGTTTTACTAATAAAAGTTATACCAATACATAAGTCAGGCCTTTGTGAATAGTTCTACCAAGAACACAACAAGTTGTGAGCGGTTATACTCTATCACACATATTGGTTGTTCATAAGATATGCAGTGAATAACAAAACTAATAACACCTGGCAATTTTCTTTTCGGCCCACAAACAAGTTTATGAACTTACTTCCTTAGAACACATGTAAACATTGTTCCCTAGGATGAAATCCTCACCTCATACCCATACATAATCACAATAGCATCCAAATGATTATGGCGATGTCTTATCTACAAAGTTTAATGGTTAAGTAATAAACCTCGTATTGTATTCCTTAATACTATGTCTATCTAGAGTTCATATGTGCTTCACATTTATGTTTTGAATATGCACGACTTGAAAGATACGTTAGGGAATGGAACAGTTCAAGTCAAATATCACTAACCTCAAGTGGAAGGATGATTGTTGTCGTTGTAGCTCCTTGCTTCTTCACATCTTCAAGACTTCGCAATACTTGTAATGTCTCATATCCTAATACTTTCAAGATAACCTATACGAAGTTCACTCTAGTACATAATCAAGCGACTGTTAACATGAGTTTTGATTCACTAAAATATGACAACCAAACTTGACATACCAACGCTTGGTGGGTTCAACCGAGCAATGCTCTAACACATCATCAGCTTCTCCCTCTAATAACGAGACGATCTCTACCACTATATGAAGACTGTCATGTTCGTGCCTATTCCTGCAACGAAAACAAGTAAGATTACCTTCTTTCATAATATTATCACCCGACAAATGTGAAGCAAATTCCTAAAGAGGATGCAAGATCACCTTATGAAGCAATCTTCGGGTACGTCTCAGGAACACGACCGTGCTTGTGACGGACCAGAAAATTACGCCTGGCACGCCAGGGCGCACAAGTTATTACTTCCCCGATGCGCTATGGTGATGCCACAATCCGGGTCTTAAATCTAGGCAAATGTACGTTATTTTTCCCTTGCAAGCATGCTCATGGAGCATGATGCAGCTAAATTAGCTTCCATACAGTTCCAACATACCCCTGTTCCGCAAAGGGTTTTTTAAGGAAATAAAAACTTTCTTAAAATGACCTTTTGAGGCCCTAAACGATGGAATTTAGCTAAAATTCCAAGACCGTGATGCGTAACACGTCTTGATCGTTGGGCCGTTTCCAATCAAATTAGACCCAACTTGAGATAAATTACGACATTCGGGTTTTTTAGCCTCCATATAGGCTATAGCTTACATTTGCATCAAATTGTCTCACCGAATTTGGCCACAATCATCTCTTGAGTCGATCTACCGAGTCAGATGATATGAGAGGCAAGTATGCCGCAATCATCTCATAATTAGATGATATGAGCGACAAAGTGCTGGATCGGCAATACTGCAACTCATTGCGGCTGCCTGCGTACCCTTCTCTACTCTAAAGGGATCAAGCAAAGACCGTAGTTCATCCTCGAAGGGACAAAAACTTAAGCCAACTCATTTGCAAGGCCGTGGCCAAGCAATAATGATAATGGCCTAGTCCGTATAGGTCGTTCCGTCAAAATGCATAGAGGATATGCATCATCGAGCCCGTGGCATGGCATAGTAATGCCCATGCTTAACGTATTCCATTGGCAAGTTTACGCAGCTGTAAATGAGGCCTAAGCAGCATTTATACCGTTCCGGCTAAGCTATGAAGCTTACTTGGTGCAGGTCCGCATGTGCACCTTCAACCAAGTACCCCTCCTTATATATGTTACCTTGCAATTTCTACAAGTTTGGAAAGGGGAGAAAAATGACTTAACCAAGTCCCAAGGCCGTGATGGCTGCACATGACTCCCTGGCCAAATGCAATGTACAACTGTGATGGCTGTACATTCAGTTCTGGCTCACAGGCCAGTTCCAATGTCCGGCTATAATGGCTGAACACTTCCCGAGCCGGGTCCCGTGAAGGGTCGTGATGGTTGTAGTTCCGGCTTTGGCCCATAGGCCACTCCAATGTCCAGCCGTGATGGATGTACATCTCCAAGGCTATCTTACTTGGTGCATGGTCCGTATATGCACCTTCAACCAAGTACCCCTCCCTATATATGTTAACTTGACATTTTTACAACTTTGATTAGGGGAGTAAAAATCATTCACCAAGTCCCACTTTTACTATTCATGGTCCTTGCCATATATTTTCTATATACCCGACCATGATGGTTGTTCACTGCCAATACCAACTCCAATGTTCGACCATGATGGCTGTCCACTGCCAACCCGAGGTCCAGCCATGATGGTTGTCCGTTGCCAACCCGATGTCCAACCATGATGGCTGTCTGCTGCCAACCCGATGTCCAACCCTGATGGTTGTCACTTCCAACCCAATGTCCAGCCATGATGACTGTCCACTGCCAACCCGATGTCCAACCATGATGGATGTATGCTTCCAACCCGATTTCCAGCCATGATGGTTGTGCACTGCCAACCCGATGTTCATCCATTGTCAACGCATTGTCCAAGGACCAATGTTCCTTTTCCTACACAACGGAAGCTTTGGATGAAAATTCATCTCGGGTCACGGCGCATCTTTTAGCATGTGCCATGCTAAAAACACGGGGTGTTACGGTGCTGGTATTCCTTCAAGATCAAGACATGATTTTTCTAAAAAAACGGGGGTCTAACAACCTCACCCAATATTTCGCTTAGCAATCTGTATGGACTAACTCCAATATAATTTCAAGAGAATTAACTAGATAGTCAGACTCTATTAGAGCATAGCTCGGTTGAACCCACCAAGCCTTGGTATGTCAAGTTTGGTTGTCATATTTTAGTGAATCAAAACTCATTTCAAGAGTCACTTGATTATTTACTAGAGTCAACTTCGTATAGGTTAGCTTGAAAGTATTAGGAAATGAGACATTACAAGTATTACGTGAAGACTTGAAGAATGTGGAGAAGTAAGGAGCTACAACGACGACATCATCCTTCCTCTTGAGGTTAGTAATATTTGACTTGAACTGTTTCATTCCCGAACGTATCTTTCAAGTCGTGCATATTGAAAACATAACTGCGAAGCTGTGAATGATTATACTCTAGTTAGACATGGTATTAAGGAATACAATACGAAGTATAACGCTTATCTTTTGAACTTCGTATATAAGACATCGACATAATCGTATGAATGCTATTGTGATTATGTATGTGTATGGGTGAAGATTTCGTCCTAGGAAACAATGTTTTACATTCGTTTAAAGGAAGTAAATTCATGAACTTGTTTTGTGAATCGAAAGGGAAATCACTAGGCTTATTGTTATTGTTATTCATTGCAAATATTTTTGAATTACCAATATGTGTGTTTAGTATAACCGCTCATAACTTATTTATGTATCTTGGTAAAACTATTCACAAGGACTGACTTTTGTATTGGTATGGATTTTATTAGTGAAACCGATCTTAAGTAATCACCTGAGATGGCATGATCGATTTGTTGTAATTGGTATGATCAACTCTAGACATTGGGGAACCGATCCTAGTAAGAGGTGCAACTGATCACAAAAGGGGAATCGATCCTTGTAAGAGGTGCAACAAGTTTTTAGTTATTGGGAACCGATCCTATGAACATGTGCAACACGTTTTTAGTTATTGTGAACCGATGCTATGGACATGTGCACCAAATACATGTTAGATACCATATATATGTGGGAACCGATCCTAGTACCTAGTCAACCAAGTTTTTGTAAGTAGCGTGACTAATTCTAGTACCCACATGGAGGTAGAACCGAAACTTGTTTTGGTAGAACCATGTAACCCATGTTTGGTGTTTTGATAGGATAATCAATCACATAGTTCTTGAAAGTCAGGTGAACCAATTCTAAACTTGTTTTGGAAGTGTGGCAAATCGGTTCCAAGATGGTAAATATGAAAAAGGATTTACCAAGTAAAAATGTCGGCATACTTTGAACATGTGCAGTAATGCTTATCTTTTATTGTTCAAAGATATTCCTTAATAGCTAAAGGAGAATCCCTGATCAAAATAAATTGAGAATCTTTTAATTAAGGTTTCTAGTTTTATATGCTTTTAATTTCCAGCAATTAAAATGCATATCTTCAGAAAATAAAAATTAGTAATGTGCATTTACTAATTGGATATTTTCTACTGAGATTTCGGTCAATATTTGGACAGAGCGTTTCCAGGAATTATGAAAACCGAATTTGGAAATATATTGCACATCTTGAGAATATTTTCGATTTTGGAAATTCCTTGGTGTCCAAACTTCCTTGGTCTATAAATATTGAAGTTTGCATTTCACACAAACTAATCCTTAGAGCCAGCAAAACTACCTAGTTGTGTTGTTACTGGTGGAACCACCTATTCAGAGAGGAAAGTAACCTAATTAGGCGAAATCTCTTACAGCCGCTCAGTTTAAAGACTTCTTTGGGATTGAGAAGCTCTATTAGTACCGTTGGTGGGAAACTAGATAATTGCAGTTTATTATTAGTTTTCGATTGATTTGACTGACTAATGGTTGTTGAAATTTGATTGCACCTAGTTTGTTTATGCTTGAGAATCTTCTCTTCTGATATAAGATTCACTCAAACTAGATCGAAGTTTCGACGAGGATCTTAGACTGTTTGTAGATCTAAAGACATCTTGTGATAATCCGTTTTGTGTGTGATTGATCACAAGAGATTCAAGTTGATTGTGTGCAGGTGTTAATTGAAGATCTAAGAAGATTTGAAGACGAAGAAGATTTCTGATTTGGGTTCATAATCTTTGGTGTGCACAATACTTGTTTCGTCTGGAAAAGGATCCAACTATAATCGGTTTAGCTTTGTGATAGATTGGATTGATTAGTTGAGTAGATCGGCATCAATACGTTTATTTGTGATTAAAAGTATTGATTGCAGAATCTTGAAAATTACTTTGGTAGTTGTTATTGGATAGATCTAAGGACCTGGCAAAGGAGTTTATTGGGATAAACAGAAGAGCCTCTTGTCAAACTCATATCACTTGATTGAAAAGAGTTGTTACCGAACAGATTTGTTGTTCCTTTACTGTTTGGAATACGAACCAAAGGAATTGTTCCAAGTACGTGACTTACTGCAAGTTGGAGGCGCAGGGATACAAACAGAACTAGGTGAACTATAGGTTTAGTTGCTTGGTCTCAACTATATGAAATTGGTTTAGATTTTGTATAGCGTCTTAATCCTGAGAGTATTCAGTTCTGGACAAGGTCCCGGGATTTTTCTGCATTTGCGGTTTCTTCGTTAACAAAATCTTGCTGTGTCTTTTACTTTTATATTTCCGCAATTATAATTATTTTATTATAATTAGAAGTAAAATACACAAACGTTAATTCCTATTTACTTGATAGAAATCCTATTGTGTTTGGTTAAGTCCAAACCTTTTATCAAGTAAACATACTTCGTTGTTGTATTGTTTCGATCTTGTATCCATAGTCAATCACACAAGTTATCTCGTTGTCGTTGTCTCGATCTCGTATCCATAGACGATCACACGAAGTGTTAACCGATTAGTTGTATTGTCTCGACTCTGTCCATAGACAATCACTTTCAGAGAAAGAACTTATAGGTGGAAAAGTTTTAGATTGAGGTATATTTGGGTAGTTCCACAAGTTCCCTTGAGTAGTTCTTCGTCTTCATTCGATGAACATCGTTGAGTCTAAAGCTCAACTACACTTACTATCCTAATCCGAGACGTAGCTATAAGTAGACTAGAAATCAAGACTTATAGTTTTGGAAACTAAACTTGAGAAACAAGCTTGAGATAGCAACGCTTGCGAGTTCGACCGAACAATGCTCTTGATAAGGTAAATTCACTGGAAAAGAATCTGAAAATATTCAATTCTAGGTCTACCAAATTATCTTCTATGCTTAGAGCATGTAAAGAACATCGTGATACATGTGGTCTGGGCTATAAAGGAATAGACGCTCCAAGCACTAGTAATATCAATTTTGTCCGTGCTAATGACAAGCCTCCATGTGAAAAACCTTCTTCAGCTGCTGATGTTCCTAGGAACAAGGATTGTCCGCCTTCGAAATCAACTTACATGAGAACAATCAAGAACAATTCCTTCAACTGTTATTATTGCGGAAACAAAGGACACCTTGAAAGGAGATGTCTCCAATAGTTTTTCTTTAGCGAGAAGACTTATTTCTCTATCATTAAAACATTTTTATTGAGAGTCGTATATTGCTTCAGATTCTGCAAGTCTTTCTTTCAACACAAAGAGATTCCGAAGAACATTATCACATTCATACCTTTTTGAACGTACATCTTCTTCACGATATTTAACGGTAGATTGTAATAGTTTGTAGCCACAATCATAACCTTTAAAGAGTTTTCTTAGTTTTATGTTTTCTTGACAGAGAGGTGCCAGATATTCATCCAAACAAGTTGTTGACTTCTTTCCTTTTAATACATGGTCAAAGAGCTTGATATATTGAGAGACTTCCTCATCAATACTTTGTCCTTCTTCAGAATCACTTTCATCTGAAAGATCATCCAACTGTTCATCTAGACATTTTTCCCAGTTGAATGCAGATTCAGTCAAAGGAGAAGATAAGGGAGATTTCTCAGATGTCTCAATATTTTGACCCAAATCAGAGTACATATGAACTAGTGTTGCGTTATTAGAGATAGAACTTCTGTCCATAGAGTCAGATCGCTATAAACACAGACTTATGAGGTCTTAAACGTGTTTGCCAGCTCTGATACCAATCAAAAAAGCGGGGGTCTAACAACCTCACCCAATATTTCGCTTAGCAATCTGTATGGACTAACTCGAATATACTTTCAAGAGAATCAACTAGACAGTCAAACTCAATCTTAATAAAAAAAGTATATCAAAGAGTTATATCTCAATTTCTCAATTCAATCCGCAATCAACACAAATAAGAATTCGCGAGCCTGATTGAATATAAGAGAAATAACTTGAACGGTACCAAAGACCAATGTTCAAGGATCAATCAATTTCAATCAACAACCAAAGTTTGGATTCACCAATTGATCGACTTAACGCACAACCTGTGATATTTCAATTATATAACAAAAATAATACGGAAAAGAAATAACACAGACACCAGAATTTTGTTAACAAGAAAAACCGCAACTGCAGAATTACCCCGGGACCTAGTCCAGATTTGAACATCATACTGTATTAAGCCGCTACAGACACTAGCCTACTACCAAGATAACTTCGGTCTGGAATATAGTTGATCCCTAATCAATCTCACACTGATCAAGGTACAACCGCGTTCCTTACGTCTATAATCCCATCAGGATACTACGCACTTGATTCCCTTAGATGATCTCACCCACAACTAAGAGTTGCTACAACCCAAAGTCGAAGACTTGATAAACAAATCTGTATCACACAAAAAAGTCAATTGAATAGATAAATCTGTCTCCCACAGATATACCTACGAGTTTTTGTTCCGTCTTTTGATAAATCAAGGTGAACATGAACTAATTGATAACCCAGACTTATATTCCTGAAGAATAGCCTAGTATTATCAATCACCTCACAATAATCTTAATCGATTAACGAAACAAGATATTGTTGCATCACAAACGATGAGACGAAGTTGTTTGTGACTAGTTTCTATCTTGCCTATAGAAGATATAAATCTCAAGTCAATCTTAAGATTGTACTCAATCACGATAGATAACAACATGATCAGATCACGCAACTACAGAGAAAATAGTTGGGTTTGGCTTCATAATCCCAATGAAGTCTTTAAGTCGTTAACCTACAGGTTTTCGTGAAAAACCTAAGGTTAAATGAGAATCGACTCTAGCTATACAAATAGTATCACATAGGAGGGGCGGGGATTAGGTTTCCCAGTTGCTAGAGTTCTCCTTTATATATATTTCAAATCAGGGTTTGCAATCTAAGTTACATTCGTAAGAAAGCATTTAATATTCACCGTTAGATGAAAACCTCATTAGATTTAAGCTAATATCTTTCAACCATTAGATAGAACTTAGCTTATTATACACAAATGAAATGTACCTTCATTTAGGTTTGAGTAACCGTACCTAAATGTGTACACTTAGTCGGTTCAACAATAGTTAACCAATGGTTATCCATATGAGCACTTTCATATCAACCTTATTCATCTTTACCATTACTAGTTCAAATGACTCAAATGAACTAGTTTGAGAGTTGTTCTATTTCTTAGATCTCATAGAAGTATACAAGACACAATCAAAGCAAAGATTGCATTTCTTATTATATAAATGTTTAAGTTCATGAACAAACCGATTTTAGAAAGTAACCAACTTAAGTATGTAAACGGGTACACATACCTAAGTAGACATATCGAGTTTGGTTACGCCAGTACACGTACGGGTACGCATATCAATTCACACTTCCAAACTCCAGCAAAAATTCACGGACGTGAAACTTCCGTACACATACTTTGGGTTCCCGGTTTTGGAATTTTACACAAATGTGAGAACACACTATGTTTATATCCAAACATGGTTACTTGTTCTAAACTCTCATTTCAATCATTGAAACTTTCTTAGAGGATGTTAAAATAGTTGTTATTCACAAACTATTAGCATCAAAGCGATTTTCAAGTTATTGATATAATATGACTTTCGTCACGAGTAAAGATGAACTTGGCCAAAGAGAAAGCTTACCAACACATATTTCGAGAAATAGATAAGCGAGATAAACTCTGCTCGAAATAGTAAATATATATAATTGAAGTCTATATAGCAATACGACTTTTGTCTCAAATAGGATATAGAGTAGATAGACTTTTGAGTGATAGATAAGTTCAAGTCTCCACATACCTTTTGTTGATGAAGTTACACAAGTTCCCTTGAGTAGTTCTTCGTCTTCATTCGATGAACGTCGTGGAGTCTAAATCTCAACTAAACTTACTATCCTAATCCTAGACTTATCTATAATTAGACTAGAAATCAAGACTTATAGTTTTGGCAACTAAACTTGACAAACAATCTTGAGATAGCAACACTTACGATTTCGACCGAGCAATGCTCTAACATTTTCATTATCTTATCAAAAGTTGATCCGAAGCCGTGAATATTCCGGGAATATATGGGAAGAGACGTTGATATAGTCACAAGCAACTGTTGGCATCCTAAGGTGAAACTACAATGAGGAGTAGTTTTGATGGAGTTGCTGCTACCACTAAGATATTTTTATTCCAAAACCTTATTACTACCTTACCATCTCGCCTCGATATTGGAGGCGTGAAGGGTTTTATGCTACTGGCCCTACCATGGATTTCACAAACAAGGAATGCAGTCGACATCCTCGGAAGATGTCGCTTTATCAGAGTCTGTTGAGGTTTTCAGGAGGCCACGGGCTGACGCTGGAGTCTACATCAACAAGAATACTGCTCGCTTTATCAGTAGATTCTTCGCGCATCTCTTATTCCCTACGTTGGTGTCACCGTATACATCTCAAGTCTTTATCATTGGATTCTTTGTCTATCACATACCTGGCATCATCTTGATATCATCACGCCTAATACTACTTACTCACGGGAAGTCTAATACATCCAAGGTCTAATTATGCGCAAAGGACATGCCTATCGGAGATAGAGCTAAGTAACTATCCTTAAACTAAATGTTTTATATCTATTAGGCATTTCAAAATAAATTTTAAATATCTTAGTGTTGAGACGCAGCAATTCCTCAACAATCACTACTATATTGATAGGCATACTGCCTCAACACATTTTCCTCTTAGTGTTGAGACGTACCAATTCCTCAACACACACTACTGTGTTGCCAGGCATACTGCCTCAACACATTTTCCTCTTAGTATTGAGACACAGCAATTCATCAACACTCACTACTGTGTTTTCATGCATACTGACTCGACACATTTTCTTCTTAGTGTTGAGACGTACTAATTTCTCAACACTCACTACTGTTTTTCCAGGGATACTACCTCAACACATTTTACTCTTATTGTTGAGACGCAGCAATTCCTTAACACTCACTACTGTGTTGCCAGGCATACTGCCTCAACATATTTTCCTCTTAGTGTTGAGACGTACTAATTCCTAAACAATCACTACTGTGTTTCCAGGCATACTTCCTCAACACATTTTCCTCTTAGTGTTGAGACGCAGAAATTCCTAAACACTTACTACTGTGTTTCCAGGCATACCGCCTCAACACATTTTCCTCTTAGTGTTGAGACGCAGTAATTCCTTAACACTCACTATTGTGTTTCCATACATACTGCCTCAACACATTTTCCTCTTAGTGTTGAGACGCAACAATTCCCCAACACTCACTAGTGTGTTTCCAGGCATACTGCCTCAACATATTTTCCTATTAGTGTTGAGACGCAATAATTCCTCAACACTCACTAATGTGTTTCCAGGCATACTATCTCAACACATTTTCCTCTTAGTGTTGAGACGCAACAATTCCTCAACACTCACTATTGTGTTGCCAGGCATACTGCCTCAACATATTTTCCTCTTAGTGTTGAGACGCAACAATTCCTCAACACTCACTATTGTGTTGCCAGGCATACTGCCTCAAAACATTTTCCTCTTAGTGTTGAGACGCAACAATTCTTCTACACTGACTACTGTGTTGTCAGGCATACTTCCTCAACACATCCTCACCTTAGAGCATCTCTAAAAGCGGGTGTTAAAAATCATACGTGGAATTTTTTTGAGGCCCTTATTTAAAAGAATTTGTACATATAGTAAATATAGGACCCCATGACTAGTAAACCATCTCCAGCAGTATAGAGGTTTAACCCTTAAAAGACCTTGTGTGATGAAATCTTAACCGCTTAATTATTTTTTAATTAATTATTAAAAATAAAAAATATGACATGGAGGTCATTCCGGAGGTCAAGAAAAGACTTTCTTCAAAATTAGTATTTCATCCCTCCTATTTTATAGGACCTACTGTTGGAGATAGATTTAGTTAAAATGAAGGTCTAAAATACTATGTGTCACTAAAAAATAAATCTTCCACCCTCTTTGGGAGATGCTCCTAGTGTTGAGACTAAGCGATTCCCCAACACTCACTATTGTGTTGTCAGGCATCACTGTCTCAACACGTCTTCATCTTAGTGTTGAGACGCACAACCTCCTCATCACTCACCCGTGTTGTCAGGCATCACTGCCTCAACATGTCATAGTGCTGACGGCTCCACCACCTCAACACTCATCTTTGTATTCAAGGCTCAACTGCATGAATACTCATCAGTCGAGGCAACACTACTTAAATACATCATTTTAGTTGTTAGAGCATTGCTCGGTCGAACTCGCATGCGTTTCTATCTCAAGCATGTTTGTCAATGTTAGTGATCAAAACTATAAGTCTTGATTTCTAGTCTACTATAGATAAGTCTCGTACTAGGATAGAAAGTGTAGTTGAGCTCAAGGACTTCATGGCGATTCATCATACAAGAAGAAGAACTACTCAAGGAACCGATGGAACTTCTTGAAAAAAAGGTATGTGAAGACTTGGACTTATCTATCACTCAAAAGTCTATCTATTCTATCTCCTAATTCTTGAGACAAAAAGTCGTATGCTATATATAGACTTTGATTATACACATTTGGTATTCCGATCCGAGTATACCTCGCCTATGTATATCTCGAAATATGTGTTGGTAAGCTTTTCGCTTCAGCCGAGTTTATCTTTACCTAGTGACGAAAGTCATGTTATATTTCAATCACTTTGAAAATTGCTTTGACGAGAAATGGTGTAACAACTGTATAACGTCCTCTAAGAATGTTTCAATGATCGGAATGAGAGTTTAGATTACATAACCAATGGTGGGCATAAGCATTGTTTTGGAAACACATATATGTATAGTCCTTATTCCTTGAACCAAAGTTTGCGAACTTTGTTGATCAAGAGAACCGGAAGAATGGCGTGAGCCAAGTCCGCGAACTCAGTCTGCGAACCGCCGAAGTTCTTAAACCCTAGAATTTATGCTGGAGTTGACAAACTGTTGCGTGAAACTAAGTCCGCGAACCGGCGAAGTTCTCATTCCCGAGAATTTCTGCTGGAGTTTGTAAACTCTGCCGGGTAACTTAAGTCCGCGAACCTAGTCTGCGAACTTGAGAAGGTTATACATCTAAAGATGATTTCTGAACTTAAACTTAAAAAGACTAAGGAATGAAGTTTGCAAACCGTGGATATAAAAGTTCATGAACCGATTCAAGTGAATCAAATCATCTTTGCTTCGATTGTGTCTTGTGTAGTTACATAAGATTTCCTTACAATTGAACAACTCTCTAACTAGTGCATCTTGAAGTCATTTGAACTAGTTATGGTGAAGAAGAACATGGTTGATATGAAATGCTCATATGGCTAACCTTTTGGTTGACTATTGTTGAACCAACAAGTGCATACGTTTGGGTACGGTTAACCAACCTAGAAGCATGCATTTCATTTGTGTGTAACAAGATAGGTTTTCGATATAACGGTTGAGAAATATTAGCTTGAATATAAATCAGGTTTTCATCTAATGGTGAATATTGATTGCTTTGTTACCAAGGTAACTTGGACTGCAAACCCTGATTTGAAAGACTATATAAGAGGAACTCTAGCTTCTGTGCAAAACTAATCCCTACACCTTACGTGTGATACTAATTTGTGTGCTAGAGTCGGTTCTCCTTTAACCTTTGGTTTTCTTCTTCTAAAACCAGGTTAACGACTTAAAGACTTCATTGGGATTGTGAAGCCAGACAGATACTACTTTTATCGTAGTTGTGTGATCTGATCTTGCATCTTCTATCGTACGAGTACAATCATATTGATTGGCTTAAGATTGATATCTCCGATAGGAAAGATATAAAAAGTAATCACAAACATCTTCGTCTCATTGTTTGTGATTCCGCAACATCTTGTTTCGCTTCCATACAATTAAGATTGTTGTGAGGTGATTGATAACTCTAGGTTTTTCTTCGGAATATAAGACCGGATTATCAATTGGTTCCTGTTCACCTTGATTATTATCAAAAGACGGAACGAAACCTTTATGGTTTATCCATGGGAGACAGATTGATCCTTTGATAGACTTGTCTATGTGAGACAGATTTGTTTATTATCAAATCTTCGACTTTGGGTTGTAGCAACTCTTAGTTGTTGGTGAGATCAGCTAAGGGAATCAAGTGCGCAGTATCCTGCTGGGGTCAGAGGCGTATGGAGTATAACTGTACCTTGGATCAGTGGGAGACTGATTGGGGTTCAACTAAAGTCTAGCCCGAAGTTAGCTTGGAGTAGGCTAGTGTCTTTAGCGGCTTAATACAATGTGTGTTCAATCTGGACTAGGTACCGGGGTTTTTCTGCATTTGCGATTTCCTCGTTAACAAAATTTCTGGTGCCTGTGTTATTTCAATTTCCGCATTATATTGTTTTATCTTTATAATTGAAATAATACAGGTTGTGCTTTAGATCATCAATTAAAATAATCCAACCTTTGGTTATTGATTTTCATTGATTGATCCTTGGATATTGGTCTTTGGTACCATCCAAGTTATTCCTTGTATTTGATTAGAACTCGCATTTCCTGCTTGAGTAAATCAAATCAAGAGAGACATACAAACTCGTTGATATAATTTTAATTGATTGAGTCTTGTTGATTCTCTTAAAAGTGTATTCAAGTTTGTCCATACAGATTGCTAAGCGAAATATTGGGTGGTGTTGTTAGACCCTCGCTTTTTCATTAGTGTTCTTGGAATCAATGTGCTAGAAGGGTGATTGCTACTTGCCTCGACGTTTCATTAAACATGTTCTGCTTAAAGTCCAAGCCGGCCTCTCTCTCTCTCTCCTGGTAACGACTGTTTACTCTTCTCATGAATTTTATTTTCATCTATCACCATCTAGTACTTACCCCGCAACAATGTCACTGTTACGTGCGAAGCAGGGGACTTAATGTTGATGGTGGTTTTTAGTTCGGAGCTAAAATTGTAAAACCCTGTATTTTGTATACCTGTTTTCTGTAAAGAAGTAGAGCTGCCAAAAAGCTGATGAATGTCTATACCTCTCTGCTTACACATGAACTATGTAGTTTAATACCTATGAAATTTATTTAGAATAATATTAGTGCATGTAGAAACAATCCCAAGTATTCTATAAATTTTATTAATCTCCCACCTGTATTATTCACTCAATGCATGGCTTGCTGAGCATTTTCCCTATGCTATGTCCACGACTGAACTCTTAATATTGACAAGATATGACAACTAATGTTAGTTCGCAGCTGAGCAACATGATTTTACCGAAGATGTTAGGATTATGATGTGCATGAAAATACTCAATTAGAGACACGTTGCGCCTACGCTCTAAGATAAAAATTAGTGATTTTGTGTCAACACGCAAAACTCACCAAAATTGATTAATTTTGTGTCAGCTCGCAAAATTCAATCTTCTAACCTAATTTTATCAATTTACAAAAAATTAGGTTTTTACGGTCTGCGCAATATCTCGATCCCTATTGGTCGAGACTAAACCTAAGCAAACTAGTAAATTGATCCATCATGGAACTTGTAGGATCAAATCCTACCAAAAACAGGGAAAAGAGGAAACCGTGACTAGAAGCCGTGGCATAAAGGGCTTGGTCGCGCCACTTGGTCGGCCAATTTGCCCTAACTCGAGCCTCCTTTGGCCGGCCTTCCTTCTTCTATTTTGTTGTCCGTGGGCTCCTCTTTCCCATCAGCCAATCAAATCGCTCCAAAGAGGCAGCCTACAATTTTAATTAAAGGTGTCCGGCATCCCGTCTTTGGCTTTGACCAATCATATCTCTTCAACTTGGTCGGAAGATATCCAAAAGGTCACCAAATATTGGACGAACATCTGGGAGCATTTGGTAAATAATTTTAGTATGAGATACATGCCAAAAGTTTCTTATGTATATCTAGTATAACATACTAAAAAATCACACCCATCGGATTTACAAGCTAAAAGATACAGCTTAAAAATCATGGCTGAAAACTGACAGAATTCCTCCTGAATTCTTCCTGAGTTTTTACTGTCTGTCTGTTTTCACCTTTTAATCGAGTTCAAGACCTAAATATTCCCCCGTTGAAAGATAGGAAATTCTTTTCTGATAAGAATGGAGGGGCGGATCATCAAAATCCGAGTTTGTATGAGAATTCTACAGCAGTTTTAGTGAGGGTCTCACATCTGAATTTTCTGATTACGAAATTTCATAAATTAACACAAACTTCTGCAAATCATCTCAGCCATCCAACTTGGCTAGCAAATTTAACCGGTTTAGATTTAATTTGGTCCAACCAATAGGATGTCAAAATGGATACAACCATCATTCTCCTATAGGGACCGACCACCACATCTTTAATGTACATGGATAACTCCTGGCAGCTGCTCAAATATGACCGCCCACCGCCTAGCTTGCGCGTGATTTGTCAAAATAATTAGGTCTTTCAAGCAAGACCCACTCAACAACTTGCTACATATTTTCCACGAAAATGCTTGAGACATCAAACATGTCACAAACTGGAGGATGTTCATCAGGGTATTGGTCTGGCGGTTTACAGCATTGCAGCATGCAACACGCCCATTATGAAAAAGTGTCAGGAAAGGCGGACGGTTGATAGCAGTAAAGTAGTAGTGGGTGTAAAGCTGACCGGTCTTCCCTTCATGACAGGGACATGGTTTTCACCACTTTTACACGATCCCCACTTCTCCACTACTTAACTACCTCCACTTCCTACGAGATCAGTGTGTTCAACTATGACTCGTATAAATAGGTTTGCAATCTATTTCAACCAGGAACAATTTTGGTTATCAACACAAGTATCCAGAAAACATCAAGAACTTATAGCTTACATTACGCAAGCAAGTTCCACATTCTGATACAAGTCATAAAACAACTACACCTTCATAATTCATCATTTTGATCTCAACACCTTCTTCGCTTCCCTCCCTAAGATCAACTCTTCTCCTTCATTTTGTGACCGAAGCAAGACTGGAACGACCATTTTTCGGTTTAGGCCAGAATTGTACAGATTGATCTCTCGAATCTAAAATACTCCTGTGCAGTACATTTTTTTAGGGTTTAGATTCGTTTCTCGGCGGCACACCCAATTTACCATTTCCAGTAGAATCAGTTTTTACCCTACTACACCTATCTCTGAGCTTCATCGTATTACTGCGAACACCAAGTCTACCATGTTGCAGGCCAGTAACATTGAAAATTTTTCTTACAATCCGTTCCAAGAACGTGTCAACTCACCCCTTGTTACTGAATGAGTTGTGAACCACGAGCACAAATACCCTTCAAGTTTTGGCCCAAACCCAAATTTCTGAAAAACTAATATGAATAAAAATATCGCTCCTTCATCTAAATCCAAAAAATGTATTAGAGAGAAACATCTGAAGAAACCCTCTCTATCCCTAAACAAGCCAAATGATTCAAATATTTCTTCAATAGAATGGTGGAAAAGGAAGGAGTATCCCTCACCTTATTCAAAGCAGAAAAAACCCTAAATCAGAAAGGGCAGTGCTCTCCCGCACTGCCGCGCATAACATTGTTATAAGCTAGCGGGTTAACTAACGTTGGATTTTCTCGAATCATATTACTTTGTTTATCAAATTAGATTACAGCTATAAACATTAATCAAATTAAAATAAAATCCTTAATCTTATCCCATATTTTTTATCGACTACAAATTTGTTTTTTATTTCTTCGTCTTCCCTCGTTCCCTTTCTCACTCAGTTAAAGTTCGTAAATTACTTAATAAAAAATATGCCCAGGAGATGATATAATCTAATAACAACAAACACTACTTACAGAAATTACGATATAAGACATGCATGCGTTTCACCATCTAGGGCTTTTGAGTTTTAGGTCATGATACCTGTTTATGATTTTCCAGGAACAACTATCAATATTTTTCACTGATCAGTCATCACCATCTGACATGAAAAATCTTCATTTATATAACATATGTTTTCTACTCCCACCTTCAATCATCCTCACTGGATCTTCTTATATTTTTTTTTCCACTCATCCAATTTACATCGTATTTTTTATGTCTAAAATCAAACACATTAAAAACAGAGGATTGGATCAGTTTAAATGAGAAACTTAGACAAAATAAAACAAAACCTATCGATTTTCTGATTTTTTTTAACATGAAATCACTTTGTTGATTAATTAATTGTTTGCCATCTGTGTACGTACTTCATTTATAAGGTCACGAACTTATCATGATATCAGCAAGTTTTTTACCTGACATGTATCTCCATTTACCTACTTGAATCAAGCTAATGTCGATTGATTCCTCCATGCAAGCAATACAACAATAAAATTCATGCAGATGGTCATCATACTCTGCTCTCATGAAGCCAAATCATAGATTCATACGCATGCGACATTAGATATCGGCAAAAATTCATTGCTTTACGAAAGCATACAGAAAAGTAGGGCTTTTCATCGGATTAAATTGTGAAAGAGAGATCCTTACCAACAAAAAGTTCCTTCTAAATGAAATATCGATATCTGTAAGGGTTGTTTTAATTTCGTTAAATTAATTTAAGGGGTTGTTTTCAAATATATAAACTGATAGTTGCTTGTTCATCATCTACGGTTGAAAATGAATAGATATTAGTATCCAAGGGTTGTCCTGTGCTAGCTTACAAAGCCATCCTAAGCTGTCGCGTGGGGTAGCATTTGCCAATCAGAAATAAAATCTCCTCAAAACCCTATGTTATGGCCCCTTCTATTCCAATTCAATATGAAAACCAAACTTGAGCTTCATCTATGGCTCATCTGAGAAAACTCTTAGATGTATCAAGCGCAAAAAACCCATAAAGTTCCAAAAGGCGACCAAATGAACAAAGGTGGGAACTACTGGAAAAGAGCAAGGAATTAAGATGGCATAAGGAGGTATCTCTTCGCCTGCAAAGCATTTGGAAACCAGCTCTAATCAGGGTTTTCTTCATATTCTTTTTTCTTATTTACTCCAATACTACCATGATGAAAACAATTGTTATTTCCAAATAAACCTAGCATGGTATAGCGGTAGAACTCTTAGTTTTTTTAAGCTTTGAGTATCCAGTTGTTTCATATTTTTGGAAATTTGTTAGAATCATGTCTTGAAACTGTCAAGGATTAGGCCAACATCATACTAGACAACAACTGAAAAAAATTGTTAATTCTCATGAACGAATATCCTTTTTCTTACTGAAACTAAGCAAATGCATTATTTTGTTGAAAAAATCTTAATGACTCCCACAATATTGTCTGCCAAAATCCTGTGGGTACGGCTGGTGGTCTTGTTGTTTCATGGGATAATGCCACCAAACTAAATGTTCTGTATAAAGATGATAATCAGATAAACTGCTCTGTGTGGGATAAAAAAACTAAAACTGAGTGAATTTTAACTTGTATGCATGGTAGTCCTTATAAATATAACAGAAAGGATGAGTCTTGGAAGATTGTTCATCAAATTGGAGAGAATATGAACAAGCCCTGGTTGGTTTTAAGAGACCTTAATGTCATTCTCAGTCAGGAGGAGAAAAGAGGAGGAAATCAGGCAAGTGGGTCTGAATTTAAAAAATTTAATTCTTTTTTTTTAACCAAATAGGCCTTAAAGACTTAGGGTTCATAGGCTTCCCTTATACTTGGTCTAATCAACAAAATGGTTCTAATCTTATAGAAGAAAGATTAGATAGAGGTATGGATAATAGGTTCTGGTTAACCCATTTTCCCAATGCCACTGTTAGATATTTAAACCTCTTAGGCTCTGACCATTCGTCTATTCTCCTGAACACTGATATTCCTTGTCAAGAGGGTTACAAACCCTTTAAATTCTTTGGACTTTATCAAGATGAACAAAAATGCAGAGATATTATAAAAACCTCTTGGAAAACTAGGATCTCTGGGTCTCGTGCTTATATTTTAGTTAACATGTTAGTTGTTGCAAAAAAGGAAGTTAGTCTGTGGAATCGAAATGAATTTGGCAATATCAAAAATAATCTACTGGGCCTTAATAATAAGCTTGATCTCATCATGTCTGACCCTAACATTAGACTAAATGATACATCATTATTGACACTAAGTGTGATATACAGAAACTACATGATTATGAGGAAGCTTTTTGGAAAATAAAAGGTAGTGAGAATTTCATTAATTTAGGAGATAGAAACACCCATCATTTTCATCAAAATGCTATTATAAGACAAAGGCGTAATAGAATCATAGGATTATATGATAGTAGTAATAACTGGTCGAAGGTAGGGATAAAATTGCTAATTGTCTGAATATACATCTTGAAACTCTGCTAACTACCTCTGCTCATGTTATTAACTACTCCCTCCGTCCCACTATTAATCGACGTATTTATTTTTAGATTTTGTCCTATTAATAGTTGATTTTATATCATTTGATACTCAAGTTTATATTTGTTACGCAAGTGTTTTAAAATGCTTTTCAATGATATAAAATTTATGAATATCCCTGGTATAGTTTGAGAGATAAATTATTTCTAAATTGTGCTACTGTGTCAATTAATAGTGGGACGTAGGGAGTATTATATTTTTAACCTTGTTCCTTCTTATATTACTGACTTTGAAAATAATAAGGTAATGGAATCTCCTTATGGGTCTGGAATTCATGATGCTTTGTTTGGTATGCTTCCTAACTCTAGCCCTGGTCCTGACGGATTTCCTGCATGTTTTTTTCAAAAAAATTGGACCATTGTGAAAAAACATATTATAGACACTGTAAAGGCTTTCTTTCAAGTGGGCATATGCTCACTCAACTAAATCAGACCAACATTTACCTGATTCCTAAAGTTCAACACCCAGCTGGTCCTGGTGATTACAGACCCATAAGTCTCTGTAACATAACCTATAAAATTATCTCTAAAGTCATTTCTAATATATTAAAACCCTTCCTTGACAGATTGATTCTCCGTATCAATCTGCTTTCGTCAAGCAAAGACTTATCTCAGATAATATCCTTGTTGCTCATGAGATAATCCATGCTATGAGAAAGAAAAGAAAGAGTAAAATTGACTTTATGGGGCTAAAGATTGACACGTCCTAGGACTTCGACAGGGTTGAATGGGATTTTCTCATCGCAATTCTTCAAAAAACGGGATTCTGTGATGGCTGGTGCATCCTTATTCTTCAATGCATCAGCATCAATAGCTCTTCTATTCTTATTAATGGCGTGCCTTGCAAGCCTTTTAAGCATCTAGAGGATTAAGATAAGGGGACTCTTTGTCCCCTTATCTGTTCATTCTATGCATAGAATCCTTCTTTAGGATTCTATCCGGTGCTGAAAGTAAAGGACTTATCTCTGATTTTAAAACAAATAAAATTGTCCTTCTACCAGGAATGAAAACTATCTCTAACTATAGTATGGTGCATGAGCTAATGAATGAAACTGGTTGGAATATGGATGTGCTAAACCAAAATTTTGAATGAGATATCATTGTTAGAATTCTTACTATCTCTCCTAATAAAAACAAGGATGAAACTCTTATATGGATTGATAATAAACAAGGAAATTTTACTAGTAAGTCTCTGTATAATCTCATTGATAAAAAGGATTCTCAACCTACTGATTTGCTTACTAAGAAAATCTGGGGACTAGATGTCCTTCCAAGAATTTAGTTATTTATATGGAAGATGAAGAATGATATGCTGCCTTATAGTGGTCATCTAGCTAGATATATTAGATATATTGACCCTCTTTGTACTATGTGTAATAGTTGCATTGAAACTGGTAAACATTCTTTGATGCACTGTAATTTCGCCAAAGCTGTTTGGCTCATTGCTCCCTTAATTTCGAAAATGTTGTAATTGGCTTTAATAATTTGTCTGACTGGTGCCTTAGCTGGTTCTCTACCAGGTAAACTGATACTCATTGGGGTTCCTAGGCTTGTATCTGTGCAACCATTTGTTGGTTAATTTGGAAGGAGAGGTGTGACAATTTTTTTGAAAGAACCAAATCCTGTCCTAAAAATACTGCTAACCAAATTATTATCCATCTAAACTCTGTTTTGATGCATCATCGAAACTCTACTTGCAGACTGAATAATAGATTGATGGAAGTTCCCGCCCAAAGTCCAAATTTGCATATCTTATTTGCTTATATGACTGCTATAAACAATGTCACAAGACTAACATGCATTGGTGTTTGCATAATAGGCCCCTCATGAGAACTTTTTGGCAGGAGAACCAGGTGCATCAGAGTCCATGAAAAAGAAGAAGAGGAGTGTGTAGATACCAAAGAAGCTGTAGATTGGGTTACTCAACTCAATTGAAGAATTTTCAATCTTCTGGGATGCAACCAAAATATCACAACAACACTGCAAGGATGAACTCAGAATACCAGTTGGAGGAAAAATAAAAGAATAGATCAAATCATTTTGAATCTCAACTCTTTTGAAAAAGTTTATTGTAAAACTATTAAAAGTAGAAACTTTCTTGATCTTGAAAGATTAGCTACTTTAGGTTGCAAGACTCAAAGTACTCAACTGTGGGAGACACCTTCTCTTCAAACTCTTTGTCAGTAATTTTCTCTTTATCTAAAAAAATGGAAGTATTGTCTGCAATATTAAATTTTGCTGAGTACTCACTTTTGTTCACGAGAGTACTAACTTATGAATGGACAAATAACATTAGAATTGTGTCATCATTTGTATTTCCGCATATCTTATAAAATTAGTAATATTTTTTATGCATACTGATGTGTCCTCGTATCATGAATTTTTAGAATTGTCGTATTGGACACACGAAAACATATCCGTATCTGACACCCATGGAAGTTTCCATGTAACGCAGCCTAAAAGAAAACCTAAATAAATCCTTAAAGATTTCTAATTATCATCGTATAAAGCAAGTGAAAAACCCTGATTTTACGAGTTGGCAAAATTTTCAATAGTGAAAACTCCAGTTTCACCCATATTAACGTCCGTAGATACTGATGAAAATTCTATTTTTAGCAAAAGAACAAAAAAATAAAATAACAAAAAACTTGAGACGACATGTGAAAATATCCGTTTTTTCTTTAAATAAAGTGTGAAAATTTTAATTTTCAAAAGTTTGCAACCAGTGATAATTGAAAATTTTAACTTCTGCCTATCATATCTTGTGAAATTCGCCATTATCACCTTTTGGGATAATTGCAATTATCATCATCACACTATTGTTTTAGTAAGAAAAATTGCAACTATAATCACTACATTACCGTTTTAATAAGGATAATTGCAATTATCATCACTAAATTATCTTTCACGACGGATGCTGTCATTAAAATTCCTTCTTTACAAAATTGATTATTGATCACGATGAAAATTTTCTATACTAATAGCGATAGAGATTATAAAGAATAAATATTTAAAAAGAAAAGAAGATCTGTAACTAAAAAGAGTAACAGAAACATGGTAGTGAAAACTAGAAAAGAATAGAAAATTAGAATTAAAATTCAAGCATTTATTTTTTGCTAAGAAAACACCCTAACTATATTAACTTAAAAGAGAAATATAAGCATTCAACAAGGGTTCCCTCCTAACCAAATTGTTCAAAAAAGAAGGATAAGAGATCCACACATCTTTAATACAATACTTCCTAACTCGACATGCAAGCCGATCTGCTAGTTTGTTTTTAGAACGATTAATATAAACAACCCTATAATTACTACTTCTTAAGAGAAAAGATCTGTAGTCCACCAAAATATCCTTACATCTCCACTCAACACTGTCGCTGCCTCCATTGGCAAAATTCAAGCATTTAAGAAAGTTTTTAAGGTGTGTGTTTGAGTGAAAATGATTCGAATGGTTTTGGTCTGGTAGGTTTGATGGATGAAATCGAATATTGAAAAGGAAAGAGAAACAGATAAACTACCTACAAATATAGCCCACAAAAAACGCATACTAGTGACCAGATAATCAACCGATTTTTCTAAAAATATACTCCCTCCGTCCCTAATTAGTTGAGCTGTTTGGTTTCAAATTTTGTCCCACAAATAGATGAGCCATTTCACTAATCAAAGGGATATTTCTAAAACTACCCTTTTAATTGATTATTGTTACTATAAGAAATATATATAATTTGATAGTCATATTTATATTCGTTAGTAGGTGTTTTAAAATGCTTTTCAACGGTATAAAGTTTACGAAAAACCATGGTATGGTTTAAAAGATAAATCATTTTGAAGTTTTACAAGTTATTGTCCATAAGGGCGTACTTATAAAAAATACTTAAACATACTCCTCTTCTTTCCTTGCCTTAATAATTGTGCAAATTACAATTGGCTGAACTAATTAGGGACTGATGGAGTATTAATTAAGGTTAAGTTAGTCCATTTGAAAATGTGAAAAATAAATCTAATCTAATTAAAACTACTATTCTTGGCCATAGATCTTACGTTTTGGGCTTCACATATATATCATCTTAATGATGAGTTTTGCTTTGAACCAGATATTTCCCCTATGGGTTTCGAAATAATCCTGAAATTACCTTGGGCTTCGTAATAAGAGAAAAAAAGAGGGGTCTTGAAGCTTAGTATACCCGGTTTTTAGTTACTTACGTGTTTAGTTACTTGACGTGTCTTTCACGCTTAATAAAGCTTTCTAGACTTCCTTAAATTCCAAATTCTACGAAACTCTAAGAGCATCTCCAACAGAGGATGGATTTATTTATTTTTAGTGACATATAGGGTTTTAGATCCCCGTTGGTATAAATCCATTTCCAACAGTAGGATCCTACAAGTTAGGAGGGACCAATTACTAAATATGAATATGTTCATGAAAGTATTATCTACACCTCCGGTTGCACCTCCACGTCATATTTTTAACTAATTTTCTTTTGATTCTAAGAATTGAAATTCTCACTGTTGGAGATGGTTTTTCAAATATGAGGTCATATATTTACTCCATGTGTAGACTCCATAAATAAAATGACTAAATAAAAAATCCACATAGGATTTTTTGCACCTTCTCTTGGAGATGCTCTAATGCTATCAATAGATTCTTAGTTCTCGTCGTCACCGGTTCTTAAAATTGTATCATTATTGTCACCAAATTTCAAAAGAAGAATTATTATCACAAAGAAGAGATAACGATAATGGATCTCGAGATGGATTTGAAATCTTTGGATACAGTCTATGGAACATTAATGTTTCTTAGACCAGCTTTTCAGGAATTGCTACCACCTTATGTCCGAAAATTTATTCGAGATATATTCTACTGGCTTTTACCATATATCCGCAAGGAAAAGTTCACAATTGATATTGATGGTGGTTGTTATGGTACTGATGGCTTCTCTGACGTCCAGACATACCTTAGTTCCAAGTGTTTTGATTCCATTAATCATATGAAAACAACTACTATTGGAAAACCGAATAAAACCAATTACACGATCGCTCCCGATGGTATCGTTACTGATACTTACAAAGATATTGCATTCACGTGGATTCTGAAAGAGGAGAAATCAGATGAAACTTCGTACTACGTGACGAAAATAAAAATATATTTTCAGCTTTGTGCCCAACAAAAGTATAAGACATTTATGCATGAAAGCTATTTACCTTACATAAAGAAACAAGTCAAGAGAGTTCAGTTTGAGAATCGAGGGAAATACATTTATACCAATCGCAGTGAGAGTGATGAATCTTGGACACGAGTTTCACGTTTTAAACATCCTTCGAAGTTTGGTGCTATCGCGATTGATCCAGTTCTTAAACAAGAGCTTAAAAGTGACTTGGACAAATTTGTGGGCAGAAAAAAGTATTACACTAGAGTTGGAAGGTCTTGGAAAAGAGGGTATCTTCTTTATGGTCCACCAGGAACAGGTATTATACACATCTTATTATTATCATTGTTTCACGGCTTAGGCTTATGAGTTTGATATTTGGTCTTGTGGTCTCTAGCATCGATTGCGTATATATATGATTATAAATTGTTGATTGCGTTTCACTTGTTTGAAGTTGGAGAGGGATACATGTATATGCTAAATATTCTTGATTTCTTTCACTTGTTTCAAGTTGAACTGGGTTATGTCGCCCATTTCCATAGTGCACTTAGAATGTCAGACGGGCTAAGCCGCTAAATACAAACAGGCGCCAAAATCAGATTTTTTTTTTTTTTTTTTTTGCATGAAAAAATCATTCTTAATACTTACTTTTTGCAGGAAAAACAAGTTTGATTGATGCCGTTGCTAATTACCTCAAATTCGATATCTATGATATGGAATTAACAGCAGTTAAAACCAATAGTCATCTGAGAAATCTCTTGATTGCAACTAAAAGTAAATCAGTGATTGTGATTGAAGATATTGATTGTTCGCAAGATTTTTCAAGTCGTGAAAAGGAGAATACAAATGACGATGATAATGATAAGGGAAGAAGTTCTAGAGCTGATAAAGAAAAGAAAAAGAAAGTAATTGACATAAGTTTATCAGATGTTCTAAACTTTGTGGATGGACTTTGGTCTTCTTGTGGTGGCGAAAGATTGATAATTTTTACAACCAATTATTAAAAAAAGCTCGACCCTGCATCACTGACGGACCTACAGCTGGACTAATCCGGGCTTTAGCCCAGGTAGCCGTCATAGCTAATAAGCCTAAAAAAGTGAAATGTTTGCTCGACCAAGGCTATTAGCCCGGACTGAAAAATGAATTAAAACTTTTTGGGTCCGTTCCTGCCCTGCATTACTAAGACCTGGTCTGAATAGATAAACATATTCATCTCTCTTTTTGTGATTTTGAATCGTTTAAGGTTTTGGCTAAGAATTATTTGCAAATCCAAAAACATGAGATTATGAATGAAGTTAAAGAATTGTTGAAGTTCGTTAGAATCACGCCAGCTGATGTTGCAGAGTTTCTTATGAGTTGTGATGATGACGCAGACATTGGTTTAGGAAATTTGGTTAAAGAATTGAAGAGGAGATTGGAGTTGATGAACAAAGAAGATACCATTGACCAAAATAAAAAAGAAGCAGCCACTATACAAGAAAAAGAAGAAGTTCATTCTGAAAATATGAATTTGAAGGGGTGTAATGATGCTAAAGAATGTTAGAATGCGTGCATCCAACTCAAAATCAATTGGCAATAAGTGGAGAGGTCCTAAGAGATTATAAACCGCAGGATCTTAGATAACCCAATAATGTGGGACTAATAATCTCAACACGCCCCCTCACGTGTAGCCTCGTTGGGTCTAACACGTGGACAAATAAATCGGGTGACGGGAGTAAAAGTGCGGTCAAATGACTCAACACAAATAGCCTGCTCTGGCACCATGTTAGAATACGTGCATCCAACTCAAAACCAATTGACAATAAGTGGAGAGGCCCTAAGAGATTATAAACCGCAGGATCTTAGATAACCCAACAATGTGGGACTAATAATCTCAACAAAGAAGAAGAAAAGGACGACGACCATGTAGAAATTGATTCTGACTCTGATTCTGAGTCCGACGATTCTGATTTGGGTTCTAATGATTCTGATTACTGAGAAGACGGAGATTATGAATACTTGGGACAATAATTTTGTTTCTATTGTAGAGCTTTAGCCCACGGATGTGCAACCCAATATAATAGCTAGGGTTTTATTCCTATTGTATATAAAGGATACTATAGATATGTAATAGGGTTACTCATATCAATAAGAAATCCTTCTTCTTCTCTGTCTCTTTATCTTCTTCTCCATAATCCACTGCAAAAACGTCATCAGCACGAACTCTGTCATAGAGTTAAAGTTGGAATCCTTGATTTTTATTCTCTCATTCTCCGCAATCACAAACAGGGACTTACCTCCTTCATCAATTTCAAGTACCGTTTATCAGTAATCTTCCTGGATCAAAATTATGATGGAATTGGACTTAAAAGAAGCACGAGCTCCTCCCTAAACAAAAATGGATTTTTTTTTAATTGGTTCCGCCTTTTTCATAACAATCAAGTCTAGGTATATCTCAACCAATCTGATTCTTTTAATAATATTAGAAATGAAATCTCAACAATATTTGTATGTACATGATTTTGCCGTTGACTGTATTACCAGATGTCGTCTTCTGCTCTTTTAAATCCTCACATGCGTGATGATACAAGGATTATCCTTTTTACTTCACATATGATTTGACAAATATGTTTGTCTGTTCTGTTTGCCATAATCTGAATTTTTTTTTTAATCAGATCTATAATAGGTAGACATGATGTCAGTTATATACCATTACATGATTATTATTATTTTTCTCTGTTAGATAGACACATCCTATGTTACATGTATGAGCCATTATTGATCCATCCATGTTTACAAGTGAATGATCATCCATCCATGTATAAGCCATTATTATAATGATCCATCCATGGTTACAAGTGAAGTTACAAATGGATTTTAACTTCTGTCTTATTAGAATCTTTTTCTTTTTCTTAAATTAGATTTGAATCTGTTAAATTTTTCATTGAGTGAGCAATTAATTGACTGTAACGTCTCCTTTTAGTAATATGTATATATGTATAGACCGTATCACCACCTTTTTGTCTGCCACACTTGGTTATTATAATAAAACATCAATCTGTTAATTTGCTCTATTGTTTTGATGTCACCCATATGCTTTAGAAAAATTTCTTTTTTGGTCCAAAACCCATCTAGTTATTTATTATAGAGTCCTACCGGATTTTATTGTTATTAGGAGGTACAAATTACTTTGAAACATGAAAAAGACATTCCTGCCCTTCTAACAAAACGTGTGAAGCAGCCTCCTTCTCCCGATATCCTATTTCTCCTCTCCACAGAACCAATATCGCAAAATCAAAACCCATTAAAAAAAACAATATAAAACGTAAATCAAAACCGGAAATCATTTGATGAAATCCATATTGAAGCGTTCAATTGAATGTTTTTAATTGAATCATATAAAGCAAACAACCAAAAAATCATCAATAATCACTCGTATATCATTTCCGATACCTAATTTCATATCTAGGTCAGAAAAGTTTCAGAAAAATACATAGACTCGATCTAGGTCAAAAAAAATTAGAGAAAATGAGAACAAGAAGAAATACGGGAAGATACTACTACTCTTAGATCAGAAGAAAGTGATTTTGAAGAATCATCAAGACGGAAAACCAAATCCGTGAACAAAAAAACCCAACAAAGGAGTATCGACTTCACAGAAGAAAGGTACTAGATATGTTTTATTTCAGTTTTGTTTGTAATTTTTGTTTAAGAGACAATGATCCACCGGTACATATTTCACATATTGGTGAAAAATCATGAAAGTTACATGCAGCTTGTTATTTTGGGTTTCAAAGACAATGATCCACCAGTACATAACTCTTATACTGGTGAAAAAAATAGATTATGCTAGAAACAATCATGAAAAAGTAACATGCAGCTTGTTATTTTTGCTTCCAAAGACCATGATCTACCAGTACATATCTGCTATACTGATGAAAAAAATTTATGTTGGAAAAAATCATTGTCGCTTGATATTTTTGGTTTATGAGAGAATGATCCATCAATACATATCTCGCATACTGATGAAATAGGCATTAACATACTTTCATTTATGATTGTATATCTGTTAGACAATATGGATTTGAGTACATATCTCACATACTGATAAAAAAAAAACCAGGTTTATGCTTACCTATGTGATTGTGTATGTTTTAGACATTATTTACTGGCAATACATAACTTCCATACTGATTAAATAGCAACTATTATATGATTCGTAAGTGTGTCACGCATTATAAATTTGTAGTACATAACCATTACTCATTGAAAAACTTTGTTTATGCTTTCGTTTATGATTGTATATACACCTGTTAGATAGTATGAGTAAGTACATATCTCTCGTACTGATAAAAAACAATGTTTGAACATCACAATATGCTTTTGTATATAATTGTAGGTGTGTGAAGCACTATAAGTTTCCAGTACATAACGCCCATACTTATAAAAAGAACTATATGTTTATGCTTAAACTATGAATGTGCAATACATAAATGCTATACTGAAACAAAACTAATTAATTTTGCAGGTAAGGTTGTCACGAAATCCAGTAGGAAGTTATTTAGATCTTGTTCAACTGCATTACATACTCATTTTGACATGAAACTAACTTTTATAATGTGACAGGTATTGGTGCCGGGAGACATAGTTTAGTAGTGGCAGTGTTGGAGGTGGTCTTGGTATTGGTAGCACTGGAGTGGAAGATCTAGTTTTATGTTTAATTTTTTTTTCCTATTTTTTATCTTCTATTCTTCTTTTTTGTTATAATCTTGGACCCTTGATGTATATATTGGTTGCTAATGTAGCTGCAATGTTGGAGTAAACTAATTTTATTTACTCTTATGTTTAACTGTGTAGAAGAACATAAGTAATACAATGAATAATACTAATTTTATTCGACGATTCTATAGATTTCGATTCCATTAGTATGTTATGGCTAACAAAAACAAAAACTATGTCGATTTTTACAGTATAATCCTACAGAATGTATGTGTTGTACTGAAATTACATATTAATTGTGCTTAAAAATACAAATTGTACATTAAGAAATGTCATAAATTGGTTGTACTAAAAACTAAAATATATATCGATATCAACTAACAATTTATATACTTGAGCAAAAGCTATCAAGTGTTTTTGCCTAAATACAGATTAAATTCACATTCAAGAAATGGGTACATCTGATATACGATGAGAAAAACTTCAAATACAAAAAATGAGTACATCTAATATATACTGAGAAAAGTATACAAAAAATGAGTACATCTGGAAAAAAACACAAACATAAAATATTTTCATTCACTTTTAACTCCACGTATTTAAAACCGTTCTTCATAATTTCACAAGTGAACCTGTAGTAATACCCAGTGCTCTTCCCAAACCCCAGCTTAACTTGTTTAGCATCATTGGTGATGTTCCCTGGACATTATTAAAGAGAAAACAAAATATTTCAGTTATTGAAAGAAATGAAAACAAAACCTATTCATAATATTAAGAGGGATGTTCTCCACTTTCAGTACATATTGACTACACTCATATTTTCAGTGGAATTTAAGCATCCTAACAGATATTGCATTCAAAAACACAACTAATTCCATCCAAAACCTATGCGTAATGATAAGATGGTTATTCTTCCTTCCACAATCATCAGTACATATTGGCTTCACTCACACACACACATATATATTCACTGTGACCATCAAATGTAAGCTAAACGAGATTTAGGATTGTGGCAACATTGGAAGGTTAAACCTAGCTAGTACTCCATAACATTACTCTTTCACAAAATTACTACCCTTGCTAATCAAATTTCTAAAATATTGTAATTCTAGGCGAACCTGTGTATGGAGGCTTGCCGAATACAACTTTAGTACACATTGAGATGTTGTTGCTGCACTTTCGGATCCATGTAGAAAGCATTTAGGCAGGAACTACAAGGACTATCTCTCCATGCCTGTAAAGAAAGAAACAAATGCAATATCAGAAACATCTTCAACCTCAAAAACTGAAGTACAATTGTTATGCACTTCTCAAAAAATCCAATACAACTTCTATGTATTGTATGTTCTATTCTAGTCTCGAACATACTGCATTGGTAGTAGTGTGAAGACGGGTATGCAGTAAATTTTTTTTACTTGAATACGAAAATCCAATATAGTTGTTATGCACTACTCAGAAAATCCATTACATCTGCTATGTATTGTATATTTTATATTTTATTCTAGTTTGAACATACTGCGTTGGGTGGTAGTGTGGGGATTACTAGCATCTGATTTTTGAGTATACCGAATATGTACTCAATATATTCTCATTACATCGAATATGCACTCAACTCAGTCCGTAAAACATTTTTCACACCACCATCCTATAACCATGGTGTACTGTAATTAATAAGAGAGAATAACATTACCAATTCTCTCAGCCAATTTTGCTTGTTCAAGAGGACTCCTCTATAAAAATGGTAATACCCAGACACGAAAATGACAGCATACCATCAAACGAATAGACAACTACTCATAGATACAACCTATTGGAATATAATTAGAAACATGTTCCTTACCGGATCACAATCACTATGAAAGCATGATAGCTAAAACTAGGTTTAGTAATCTACAAAGTAAATTCATATATTTATGAGCTAAACCGCAGTCAAAAAATATTACGTAGTTTAGAAGAAATACAAATTTGTAAACATACATAATATGGGTCTATATCTTAAAGATACCAAAAAATAAACAAATTAATAGGGATTTCAAGACAAATGACAAACATATATACAAAAGAGATACCTGTCTATATTTTAAAGATACCTACCCTTAATTAAAACAATACATCATATATATATTGATAGCTAATGTAGTGTAATAAACTGAAAACAAACACAAACCAACAAAATGAAGCTAAAATAATCAGATCTAGTAAAAATTTCAACATAATACATCTAATCAAGCATGAAAATTGCATAAATACAAAAAAAATCATGTTATTTCGGTACTCCACATATGTAGTGCTGATTCACAACCTAAAATTCAACTGCATGTCAAAACAAATGATGAATCTATATAACTAAATCAAAAACCTTTTTTTTCCCAGTACGCCATATATGTACTACTGGATCATATAAATAAGTGATGAATCTATGCAAAACAAAATAAAAGCATTTATTTTCAGTATACCATATATGTACTGGCGGATCAAACAATCTCAAACAACAAAAAAACACAAAAAACTAAGTAACCATGAGTGAGTTTATAAGGAAGTGGATCAAAAACATAAAAGAAAAACATAAAATACAAACCGTCAATTCTTTGAATGCTCTTATTATACTCTTGTTCTTCTTCCCCCCTTTCCACCATCTTTCCTTCTTCTAATTAAAAACCTAATTCTTGAAATACAAATTAACAATTAAATCACCGAACTCAATAACTAAATCTCGATCTCATCTTAATATTGAGTTCAAAAACCTAATAATGAATCTACGTATATAACATAATCAAAAGAATTTTACATGATATTAAGAAAAAAATTAGATATTTTGTCAGTACGACATATACATACCGATGGTTCATACATAAAAAAACTGGAAAAAAATAATCTAAAACTAACAAAAAGAAACTAGTATAGTCAAATCTCATAACAAAATAAACAAAAAACGTGATTCTCCATCTAGATCTGAACTATTTTCACAAAAATGAACTAATTAAGTATGGAGATTGAAAATTTAATCAAACATCAAAAAGGACCATATATATGTGAAGATCGAAAAGATCACCAACTATGGAAGATCAAGATGATATAAGTGATTAATGAGTAGCAGAAAGATCAAGACGATTTAGATTTAAAAACACAATCAAATATGAAATTCACTAACTTGAGGAGTAGCAATAAGAAAATCGACCTACCAATTACAAGATATGAGTTTGAATTCACGAATCGAGCGAGAATCTCAAAAGATTTCATCTTCGGAGCTCTTCTCTGAAACACAAATTGAGAAAATAAATTGAAATGAAAGAGATAGGTTCCTGTACTTTTATATACTGGAGGGTGTTTTGGGAATTTTTAAAATACATCGTATTGGTTCCGCACGTGTATAGGACCTGAGAATAAAAATTTTGGTCATTTTTTCCTTTTTCTTTTAATTATGGACCTCCGGTTATTGAACTCTTAATGGGTGGACCTGCCACTAATCTGGCCCATAAGAATAGTACCAATTGGTAATTCCTACTATGCTTTAACGATTGCATAAACTGTTTTAATCCCTTAATTTGCTCTATTGTTTTTTTTTCTTTTTTAAAATTTTACTTTTATATATCCATGCAAATCCATCTATTTTATAATAATTATTAATTTACTCTGTGTATGTTTGTGTTGCGATTGCATCGTGTGTGATGTTAATCCCCGCCGCTTTGAATCCTTCCGAGTACATGAGTCGAAGGAAAAGTCGATCATGTTCTGATTTGATTCGTGAAAAGAAGAAAAGTCCCAATATGGTTCAGTCCAAACCATCCCAATCCGGTCCGACCCCATCCAGTCTCATCCAACCCGGTCCGACTCTATTCCAGCAGTTTGTCCTGTTCCAAATCTGGGGCGTGGGTGATCAAGTTCGTTTTGGTTCCGTCTTTGCGCAACGGGAACAAAAGCATCAGGTATGTAACTAATGTTAAGTTAATGTGGGCTTTAAAATTAAATACATACCGGGTTTTTTTTTTTTTTTTTTTCAAAACATGCCTGGTTCTTTAATTATTTTTTTATAAAATAAGTCCATATCACGTAAACGGTCAACTTAAATTATGATTGTTGATCTCGATCATTGAGAATTTTGGTCTTAATGTTATTTTGTCTCTTGAGTATGATATTGGCTATAGTTGATGGTTTCTTTTGTTCAATTGGTTGTACCAATTCAATTCCAACATTTGAAGTTTAGAAGTAATTGAGCACCATTATTGTGTACATGATATTTTCTTCCCAAATTTGAATGTTCTGTGGGATGTAATCCACTTGCTCGACTATTAAAGAGTCGGTAGTTTCAAAAGATACGTTCAAATAAAATCACATATTATCCAATTTTTGTGGAACAACTCACAAAAAGTGATATGAGTCATAAAATTTCCATTTCTATACTTCACCCATGATACTAACGAAACATTATATATTAAAGTATGACAACAAGAGAATTACCATTAGTAATCTATTTAACCTAAAGTAAGTGGTTGACATGTGTAGTGAGATTTTCTTGTCCTGTTGAGATAAAGAAATTTCTCAAATTAAGCTAAATTTAGCAAAATTGAAAATGGAAAGAACCCTGAAGTAATGAGGGTTAGACGTACCGACTCATATAACGGATGTGAAAAGGGACATATGTATCATGAGACAAAGATGTACTTTTGTCTTCGGTAGTGTTGATGGTGGTTTTTAGCTTAGGATTAAAATCGTAAAATTGTACATCCGACATGACGTCACTATGACCATTAGCACATTTATTGAATCAATCAGCATGCCTACGTAAGAATTACCGGGGTACCTTTTTTTTACATGGGTCATGTTCCACGGCAAAACCCTTAACATTGACTTACATCATCCATGCCAAACCCTAATTCTCATGCTACCGCGCCAAGGCATGCCGACCATGCAAGCCACACCACTGCGCCAATGACAAACCATGCCGGCCACATCTTCGCGCCAAGGCATGCCAACCATGCCAGCCGCACCACTATGCCAATGGCAAACCATGACAGCCACAACTCCGCGCCAAGGCATGCCAACCATGCCATCCGCACCACTGTGCCAATGGAAAACCATGCCAACCACATCTCCGCGCCAAGGCATGCCAACCATGCCAGCCGCACCACTGTGCCAATGGAAAACCATGCCAGCCACATCTCCGCGCCAAGGCATGCCGACCATGCCAGCCGCACCACTGTGCCAATGGCAAACCATGCCAGCCACATCTCCGCACCAAGGCATGCCAACCATGCCAGCCGCACCACTGTGCCAATGAAAAACCATTCCAGCCACATCTCCGCGCCAAGGCATGCCAACCATGCTAGCCGCACCACTATGCCAATGGCAAACCATGCCAGCCACGTTTACCGCACCACTGTGCCAATGGCAAACCGTGCCAGCCACATCTCCGCGTCAAGGCATGCCAACCATGCCAGCCGTACCACTGTGCCAATGACAAACCATGCCAGCCACATCTCCGCACCAAGGCATGCCAACCATGCTTGCCGCACCACTGTGCCAATGGCAAACCATGCCAGCCACGTTTATCGCGACATGCGCCAATGGCATGCCAAACCCTTGTCCCCACCATGCCAAGCCAGCCACACCTTGCCTTGGCCCTAGCCATTCTAGCCGCGCCATGCGCCAATGGCATGCCAAACCCTTGGCCCCACCATGCCAAGCCAACCGCACCTTTCCTTGGCCCTAGCCATGCTAGTCGCACCATGCGCCAATGGCATGCCAAACCCTTGGCCCCACCATGCCAAGCCAACCGCACCTTGGCTTGGCCCTAGCCATGCTAGCCGCGCCATGCGCCAATGGCATGCCAAACCCTTGGCCCCACCATGCCAAGCCAACCGCACCTTGGCTTTTCCCTAGCCATGCTAGCCGCACCATGCGCCAATGGCATGCCAAACCCTTGTCCCCACCATGCCAAGCCAACCGCACCTTGCCTTGGCCCTAGCCATGCTAGCCGCACCATGCGCCAATAGCATGCCAAACCCTTGGCCCCACCAAGCTAAGTCAACCGCACCTTGCGTTGGCCCTAACCATGCTAGCCGCACATGCGCCAATGGCATGCCAAACCTTTGGCCCCACCATGCCAAGCCAACTGCACCTTGCCTTGTGTCACACCTTCAAATGCCCCAGCAATTTTCTGCGAAAGTGTAACCCGACAATACAAATGGTTCTGTGAATAGCTTCACCCAATTGCACTTCAGCCTTATAAGTTTGTACCAATACAAACAACTAACTGTTCAGGTTTACCAGCGGAAGTCTTTAGCCTTCTTTCTCTTCACTTAAACTCATCAAATGCACCCCATAATACATTCAATCTTTGCCATACTTTACAAACAACAATTAGCCAACCAAGAACACTTAAAACATGACACAATTAACTCTTTTTATTGCATCAAAGGGAATAAATACAAAACTTTCCCACTTGGGGACTTACAAAGACTTGTTAACCTTTGAACCAAGCCTTAGTGTTACAAAAACTCTCCTATTCACTCACATATGAAAACTCACTCTCACATATGTTATCTATGCAAGCCTGCCGAATTTTCCCAGCCTTAGGACTATTTATACAACAGATTTACTTGGCCAAACCGTGCATAACCGTTACACACGCATGGGACAACCATCTGTCCCATAAAGCCGTTATGTAACCGCCAACAACTGTGCCAACTAGCCAGTTCTCCTTTAACTCACGCCATTCATCCAACACCTGTTCTCTAGCATTTAGAACTCTTCTCCCACGCTTATAAACTTCTTTATAACCGCTTCTCTTCATCATGCATCATTGGCATGCTTGTGAAACTTGTAGTTGCAGGAAATCCTACACTACACCCCTCATATGATTTCATTGTTGATCAACTCATTTCTAGGTTTACACTCTTAATTTTATTGATAAATATTTGAATGTTCTTACAAGAAAGATAAAGAATTCAAGAATGATCTCTGCTCTGAACTTTCTCTCTCCTATTTACTTGTTTCTTACTCAAAAGGATCCCCCTTCTCTTTACAACTCGAACGATTATTTATAAGAAAATACATAGTGGATGACAACTAATCTGTCCTTTATTTTCGGATATGATCTGCGATATTCTCGCAACCTTACAGTTGTTAATTTCACAAACTCTCTAATCTTCGCAGGACTATCACATCTTTCTCGTGATCTTAGATGACGTCATTTATTCTATCATTTCTGAAACTGTTCTGCGACGCTGTTATGCTGTGTCATTGATAATTTCGCTGAAACATTATCATTGCGAGATTTTGATCCTACGAAACTCGTAACTGACTTGCAACCGTCACTTGAGCCGTATTGCGCCACTTGTTTTGGCATACTGGATTCTGCCTTGCACCAACGTCCAGCCCTCTTGGCCCTGCATGCTTATCATTCTAAACTCATGCACGGAAAATTCATAAGCTTCAAACATCGGGGCCAGCTCCTTAAGCTCACTCTAGTTACTCATGCGCCTTTTATGCTTCACTACGCCAATTAGCTTGACAACAACAATGCAACTCTTGCATTGCCAACTTGTTTGCACTGTTCAGACTTTGGACCTGCCTTGAACTAATGCATAGACTAATCTATTCCAATCTTCTTGCATCATCCTTGAGTTTGGGCCAACTCAATTCCATGGATATGCATCTATGCCAACATCGCATGTTGCATCTGTCACTTTGGCCATGTCTTGCCTTTTCATTAATGAAGCTTCATTGTGTCGGCCAATAGCTTCATCCCTTAGACAAATGTGTTTACAACGTAGTGCTTCACTTGCACTACATTGGCCCTGTGGAGTTATGATCGAATTTTATATAGTGGTAAAGGTTGTCAGTTCACTCAGACTTGTTGAGAATTTGTTTTAAGACTTAATAAAGAAAATAAGAAAATTATATACAAAAATCGTGACGGGATGAAGAGATGACTGGGACTCGGGATTCCACCAATTCTCACATTCATGCGGTTCAAATATTAATTCCGGACAATTAAAGCTCAAAAAATAAGAAACATCGACTCTAAATCTTTGCCAAGGTAGATTCTGTAATGAATTATATGTAAATCACAAGCATGACGCATCAAAAGTACCTAAGACTAAGCATGCGACATCTAACGAAATCACAAATAATCAAGAAAAATCATAAATCAATTATAATAGTGCAAATAGTCATAAAGGAATTAAATAGAATTACCACACACATGAAGAATGGCTTCTTCCGTCGTCCCGGTGTTGGGGTTTAGCTCCTCATGTCGCAAACACACCCAAAATATATAAACATCGCTCAAAAGGTGTTTTTATTGGAAATAATATAATGCAGCGAGTTTGTAACATGGATAACTGTTACAAAACCAACTGTTACAGAGAAACCCTAGCAAACTGTTGCGAATTCGAAATAATTGTTGCAAAAGTTGTTACATAGATAATGAATTTGAAAGATAAGGTAACACTTTATGCGACTGTCTTTGCTTGTTGTTCTCTGGTTTTCTTCTCTGCAACTCCTTGTGTTCTTCACTGCAACTTCCCAATTGGTCCCCTCAACTACCCAAACTCTCCCCCCTTCCCTGAACCTCAAAACTTTATTTATACTCAACAGGGCTGAGAGATCACGCGTAATAACTCTATCTGATCTTCTTTCCTTTTCTGCTGCTGCATGGGAATAATTTTCTTTTTCTTTGATCTTCACGCATCATCTACAGCTCAGCACACTCCAAACAAGATTCTGCACGTATGTTTATCCAGTATAAGTCGCCTCAACACACAAAATCCTCCAAACGTATCTCAACTGACTCATGGAAGACTCGAGATATCCTCTTGTCCTGTTTTTCTCCAACCGTGAAAATATTCTTCTTTCCTTGAATCCAAATGACTTACCGATCCTGTTTCAGCATAACAGTATATCTCCAATTAAAATCCTCGAGAAAATCTCACGGAATCACCAACAAATCTTCCACAGAAAATCACGTAAATTTGAACCATTATATCTCGTACTCCTATGTTTATATTTATCTGAATATCCAGCCAATTTTAACCGTTTCTATCACTCTTACCAACCCTGTTTGTCCGAATAGAATAACCACAGTAAATTCCAGTGATTGAGTCTCTTTAAATCACGACTAAAAACTCAGCCCTAATTCTGGTTCGTTACTGCCAGATTTTCCCGCCAGTTTTCTATTCAAATCAAGGAAGAAGATGGAGTCCCCTTAACCAGTGACGGGGTGCGATTAGCAGGGTCCCAACTAAGGTGCCCCTTAGTAATTGAGTTTCCCTTATCCAAAAGTGAGAGTCCGAATAACATGCGCCCTCCGGGTGCCAAAATCAACTTTTCAATCCGAATTTTCCAAAAATGTTTATTTCCCAAACATGCCTACAAACACATAAATACCAAAATTAGTACAAAATTGAGTGCTATCAATATAGAAAATTGAGGACAACTTAGACACAAAAATGTGTCTATCAAATACCCCCAAACTTATTATTTGCTAGTCCTCGAGCAAATTTATTCTAGAAAATAGAAATCATTTGAACCCCTAGGTGGCCCTAGTGGCGGAGTGTCGTCTCCGGAAGGTTTATCAGAGGTGTATCCACAAAACCTTTACTTCAGACCCTAGATATCTATGCAGAACCTTGGACGGCACTAAAGAATCTCCTTGGTTGGCATACTCTCATTGACTACAGGAGGAAGTACCCTGATGCAAAATTCCAATTGATGTACACGAGTTTGCACTCAAGCATACTAAAATTCATATAAAGTGACAGAACTTTACTCAGATAGTTTCTGGACATCATAAACTGGAGTCAACCAATCACATGGATAGATTAAGAAGATGGATGTAGAGAAAAAACATAGATGATGTTGACTAAGGTGAACCTATCCAAATGGACTGAGATACTGGTCTGGACTAATATCAACACACTGGCATATACAAGGGAACCAGTGGTTGATAATCCTGAGTCTAGGTCAACTCAGCTGGCATATACAAGGGTACCAGTGGTCGACTTTATTGTATTTATTCCGGTTGGTCTGGTGGTCTGGTCTCAATTTTTTTTTGTATCTAAGTCACCCTATTTCACCCTAGCAATGGTAAAAAGAAAAATAAAGAAGTGATCAGGATTCTTTCGATGTTTCCATCACGAGGATATGGTGAAACTACCATGTTTTCTTTTCTAACACCTGAGGCTCTGTGCTTTTATGAATAGAATCTTCTAGATGTTTCCATCTAATCAGATTGGTTCCTCAACTCCTACAACCAAGATGTTCCCATCCACTTAGATTAGTTAGTGCCAACCTTAATAATCATAAATTTCTAGTCTCTAGAGTTTATTTATTGCAACTAAGAAGTTTCTCCCATACCCCCAAACTTAAATCTTACATTGTCCTCAATGTTCTAAAAATGAAATTAAAAGCATGAACAAGGAGAAACTGTTACCAATTGAAGCAAAAGAGATAAGGAAAGATATTACCATGTCGCATGAGCATGGGTTACCTGCCAAGAAGTGCTAAGTTTAAAGTCTTCATCCAGACTAGGAAAGGATTAATCACCTTGCAGAATCATATAACAGTAACCGGAATAACTGTGGGTCATCTGGATCAAAAATTATTACCTAAAAGAAGAGAAAATTGCAACAGACCATGAAGATACCGAACATACCATTATTTAACTTTAAGACAACAATATCTAGTTGTGGTTCAGGTTCAAGTTCTATAACTGGGTCTAGATAAAAGGTTTTCATCGGGTGGACTTCCTCAAAGGCAGGATCCTGAAGGTCAGGTTGTAGAGTCTGGAAGTACTCAACTAAGAATTTAGAAGCACATAAAAGTAACCTGAATAACTGGGGATCCTCTAAGTCAATCAAATTTTACTTACACAGCTGACCATAATGAACGTGGTGGTCTTCCTTAAGCAAATGTGTCGACCCTAATCTCCTAAAATAATTAGGTTTAGTCTCAAAACTCAATATCTGACACATCTGTAACTCATATGTTCCCACATTTGGTTGAAAAATATTTGGTAGGAAAACAAAGTCAATCTTGGTATCATAGCCTGGGTTAACCACATCAACCATAGGATGGGTTTCTAATAACTGAACTTCCTTATGGACATCACTAGGTTCTGGAGAGCTAGTATGAAGGTAATCTGGCACAATGGTTAAGGCACATATATCAAGTCCCAAGTAAGGAATCTCTACAAGAGTCAAAGGTGAAGCAAATGGAGAATGATAATCACCCCCAAACTTAGAGTGTTCAGTGTCTCTAGATAGACTGGTCACAATTTCCCTAATTTCTAGGTCATCAGATTCCTGAAAATGGTCAATTGATTCTTCTAAGTTATAATCGGGAGGTACATCCTCACTCATATTTGAACTCTCTACGAGCCTATATTCTTTGTCTAAGACTAATGTTTCTAAATCGCTAGACTCTAAAACACTATTCTCAAAAGAAACTCGTTCCTCAAAACTATCATCGGCTTCGTAATCATAAGGGACTACTACATCGTCTAAAACGGTGGTATCTCTAGTAAAATCCTCGTCCTTTTGAATAGGTGAATAATTATTAGAATTATTTGTATTTGAACTAGAAATAATATTATCATTGTACAACTCAATTGGAGTAACAAATTCCTGATCACTATGCCTATATGTGTGTGATTCTTCATCAACACTGTCCTCATCATAATAATAACATGAAAATGGTCGAACCTCATCTAAAAAAGTAGTGTTACCAATTCTAACCTCGTCATCTTGATTATGCAAATAACTATCCTCATTTTCAAAGGTACTATTGGAAACACTATATTGGAAATTAAGATTATTTCGAGCAATTCTGTTCTGGGCCTCAACAAAAGTTTTTGAGTCGACTCACATGACTTCCTGATTGAATCTAGGAAAGAAAGTTCACTCGTTGCATTGCTTTCGTCCATAACTAAGTTATTCATTTCTGCTAATTACGTGTCGACTCAGCTAACTTACGAGTTGACTCTAGTAGAGAGGAATTTTGCTCGTATGACCGGTTGGCGTGTGGATAATAATTGGGCTCACCATGGTATGGACCATAACCTTCAAAAGATTGGCGTTCCCAACCACTATTCACACTATGGTCAAAGTAACGTCCATTTTGAAAATCAGTCTTATATTCATTGTATGTGCTATTATAATACCAGCTCGACATTCTCAACACAAAATAAACCCACTGACAGGGGATTCGCGGGTGTTCAGAAAAAATTACCTCCCATTCCAGACGGGGGATGAACCGTTGAAGTCGACTCGGGCCACGACTCCTATGTCATGTACGAACCCTAGGGGCCGAGACGGTATCGTAACCGTCGTCCTTCCCTGCAACAGTTTTATTTAAACGAACCCTTCCTTAGGGATTTAAAAATAATAATGTCCAATGTCCAAAAATAAAGTCCAAAAAGTGTCCGAAAATAAAAAGAAAAATTACAACAAATAAAATCCTAATTACAGTTTCTAAAAGAATAAAAATAAATAACACTATATACAAAATTTTCTTCTTCACTCCGTTCGGATCTCTCTTTTCTTTCTTATTTTGGCTTTGCTTTTCTTTTCAGCACTTTCTCTTTTTCTTTCGCTCCGCTCCAAATCTGAAAGCAAATAGAAATGCCAAAACGCATAAAAAAGAACAAAAAAAATAAAAATAAAAATAAAACCTAAAAACAAATCTATACACAAGTCCGCGTCGGCGGCGCCAAAAATTGATCGAATTTTTATAGTGGTAAATAACGTTGTCGTTCACTCGGACTTGTTGAAATTGATTCTAGGCTTAAATATAAAAATACTAAAAATAAGAAATTATATACAAAATATGTCACGGGATGAAGAATTCACTAGGACTCGGGATTTCACTGTTTTTCATATTCAAGTGGTTCAGAAATTAGTCCTAGGCAATTATAGCTCTAAACACAAGAAATATCAACTCTATTCTTTGCCAAAATGGATTTCGTAAAACATCAATTGTAAATTACAAGCATAGTGTATCTAAAGCACATAAGACTAAGTATACACTATCTAACAAGATAACAATTGATTAATAGAAATTATAAATCATTTATAATCGGTGCAAAAAGTAAATAAGGAATTAATTAAATTTACCACATGATGAAATTCACCTTCATCTGTCGTCCCAGCGATGGGATCTAGCTCCTCATGGTAAAAACACGCTCAAAATAATTTTCCATAGATCAAAAAGGTGTTTTATTGAAGAAAATGTATAAAACAGTGTGTTTGTAACAGTTATAATTGTTACAAAACCCACTGTTACAGAGAACCCTAACAAAACTGTTGCGAATTCGAAATAATTGTTGCAAAAGTTGTTACAAAGATAATGAATTTGAAAGATAAGGTAACACTTTATGCGACTGTCTTTGCCTGCTGTTCTCTGGTTTTCTTCTCTGCAACTCCTTATGTTCTTCACTGCAACTTCCCAATTGGTCCCCTCAACTACCCAAACTCTCTCCCCCCCCCTTTCTCTGAACCTCAACACTTTATTTATACTCAACGGGGCTGAGAGATCACACGTAATAACTCTATCTGATCTTCTTTCCTTTTCTGCTGTTGCATGGGAATAATTTTCTTTTTCTTTGATCTTCACGGTCTTCTACAGCTCAGCACACTCCAAACAAGATTTTGCACGTATGTTTATCCAGTATAAGTCGCCTCAACACACAAAATCCTCCAAACATATCTCAACTGACTCATGGAAGACTTGAGATATCCTCGTGTCCTGTTTTTCTCCAACCGTGAAAATATTCTTCTTTCCTTTAATCCAACTGACTTACCGATCCTGTTTCAGCGAAATATGATATCTCCAATTAAAATCCTTGAGAAAATCTCACGGAATCACAAACAAATCTTCCACAGAAAATCACGGGAATTCGAACCATTATATCTCGTACTCCTCTGTTTATATTTATCTGAATATCCAACCAATTTTAACCGTTTCTATCACTCTTACCAACCCTGTTTGTCCGAATAGAATAACCACAGTAAATTCCAGTGATTGAGTCTCTTTAAATCACGACTAAAAACTTAACCCTAATTTTGGTTCGTTGCTGCCAGATTTTCCCGCCAGTTTTCTTTTCAAATCAAGGAAGAAGTGAGTCCCCTTAACCAGTGACGGGGTGCGATTAGCAGGTGCCCAACTAAGGTTCCCCTTAGTAATTGAGTTTCCCTTATCCAAAAGTGAGAGTCCGAATAACATGCGCCCTCCGGGTGCCAAAATCAACTTTTCGAGCCGAATTTTCCAAAAATGTTTATTTCCCAAAAATGCCTACAAACACATAAAATACCAAAATTAGTACAAAATTGAGTGCTAACAATATAGAAAATTGAGGACAACTTAGACACAAAAATGTGTCTATCAAGTTATGCCATTCTTGGCACTTGACAGTCTATACAGTAATACCGCTATTATGGCTTGCGTTGCGCTATTATGACTTCACATTGCGCCATTACGGCAGAGTACTAACTTGGCCTATAACTCTGTAATGCACAATCATTATGCATCACTTGCAATACCATAATATACCTCCCCCACCTAATTCGTTCAACGCCCTCGTTGAACGCAACCAAGTATACCTGATATACTTGTTCTTCGGCCTTGTACACTTCTGAGCCACTTTCAGAATTCAGCAAACTTATTTGGCCTTCCTTCTTGCCAAAAATTTTATGCCTAGTACCAAATGCCATCACTTAGCTTACTGCTTTGCCATGGATCTCATATACTTGAGCCACTTCTCGGCGTCGTGCACTACGCTTACGCTTCTACTCAAATCATGCATCAATACCCAAATGCAAACTTGAAATCCTTATTAGGCAACTTCCTTTAGCTTGAATTTATCCTTGAATCATTTGCGCCTAAGTGTACGCACAAAAATGATTCTCCTCAACTTGATCATTATGATTATTGCCATCGTCTTCCGACTTCTCCTTTTATCATACTCAACATGATAAAGACTTATAAACGACTTGGCCTCGTTTTCAATCAATTTTGCTGACAACCCGCCCTTGAACTGTTGTTCTCCGCGATCCTGATCAAGCACGTCACAAAGTAAATAGGGGTGGCCATTGCATAAGACACCCTTATTCCATACTTCATGCCTTGACAAAATCTGATTATGAAAGCTTCATTCAAGAACTCGTTTCTCTGAATGTGGCCCTCAAGTATAAACTCTTTATACTTATGCCATGTTGCATACCCGTACTCGAATGATAAGTTTTCTTTGCTCAACTTCCATGCGGAAAAATTATTGAGTCGCACAACCCATTTAAAACTGTGACTAACTATCTCTTGGACATATCACTAGATAACCCTTTAGTTGTCCATATGCCATTCCTTCAAAGCCAATATGTCTCCAAATACTTCTTTGAACTGCATTGGTACTTGCCTGAAAAGTGTGTATCTTTCTCTAAGGCCATGAGTTCCACCCAACTCATGCTTGCTGATGATGTGATTTTCCAACTTGTTGTATTGCTTGCACTTTCGCTGCCCATCTGTCGTTGTGCCATTTTGCAATCCCCAAACAGCAACATCACTTCTACATCAACTAGGACCCATGTCCTATGCTTTGCTTATTAGCTTTCAACTTGTCTTGTCATTGCATACGTTAGGCTTAGTATGCTACTTGCAGTATCTCCCCAATGAACTAGCTTTACATCGTAAATAAAAAGGCAAGACTTTATAAACGAAAACACCTTCATTCATTCCTGCTCTTACATGACAATACCATGTACCATTACATGATTGATCCACTTGATCACTTTTGGAAAGCTAAAACTTCATTAACAAAGAAACTTGCTTACACCAAAGCAAAGTATATACAAACTTGAAGAATCAAATAAAAGTTTGTACAACCAAACTCTTACACACAAAGTTTGAAACAACCAACAACTCAAGCTACACAAAACAAGGCCAAAAAAACTCATGTTTTGGCATCAAAGTGCTGCCAATGGAGACAACAACACTTACTTGTTTTTATCTTAGTTTCTTTTGTCGAAGTGAGCAACAATCTCGCTACGAGGTCTCTTCCTTGAACCTTTACTTCGTCCTTCACGAGTCTTGCTGGAATGATCCCCATAATCATCCCCAACTGATGCCTTCAGTTGCGCCTTGAGTGGACAGATTCTAGCGAAGTGCAAACCTTTGCAAATGAAACATCCCCTATACTTCCGGGCTGAAGGGAGTAGTTCCTCTTCCTTAGGTTCATGCTTACGCTTACTGCCAACATATTTTTCCTTCCCTTTGGCTTTTCCTTCGTAGTTTTGCACATCTTCCGTCGTTGTGCTATTGGAAAACTCTCTTACCATCTGCATATCCATCTGGATACTCTACACTTTGCGTTTCTTAAGTTCCGCAATCACACTTGAACTTGCGCCAGCCAGAAATTGGAACATATGATCTTCTTCACTCATACCACGCGTCTCTTGCACCAATTCAAAGAAGTTTTCAGCATAGGCCTGTGGTGCACCCGTCATTTGTAGCCTACGTAAACTTTCTCTTGCATCCCAAGCACCATTGCTCGGCCAGAACTGACATCTCAGTCCATCTTTCATGTGATTCCAAGACATAGGATTGGCATAACTATCATCTTCATCTTCTTGCAACATAGCTCTCCACCAAACCTTTGCATCACCACCAAGGTAATTGCCTGCGAGAGTTACTTTTTGTCCTTCCCGAGTTCCATTCGCCTCAAAGTATGCCTCAACATCATACAAGAAATTCTCAATTTCTCTAGCATTTCTGGGACCTGCGTAAATTCTTGGCTTAGAGTCTCGACTTGAGCTTTCTCCATGCACGTTTGCCCCTACAATCATGTCGTTACTGATTAACCCGCGAATGCTTTCCACTTCCTCTGACATTTGCTTCGCATGGCTTGTTAATATGGTCTTCATGTCACTGAATTACACCTTCAATTCATTCACTTCAGCATTGGTTTCGCAATTCAACAAGGTTGCATCCGACACCTTGTCCTCGGCTGCACCTACCCTTTCGTCAAATTCTTAAACCCATCTGATGTTCTTCCTTCAAGTATGTCTAGCCTGCCTTTATCTTCATAAACAGGAGGGATAGAAATGCCATCTGCACTGAAATCAATGGTTATATCACCAAGATCACCATATTCCTCAAGCTGATCGAACGTACCCGGTGGTTTTTCTTCGATCATCATGCCATTAGAACTCATTTCTAATGCAATACTCTGAAAATAACACGCCACTTACTTGTTCACAGGAAAATAATTTAAGAGAGAAAGAATTGCTAGTGTATTATCCGACAAATACACTGGAACTGTGTACCAAACACAGATCTGATACCCCTACTGTCACACCTTCAAATGTCGCAGCAATTTCTGCGAAAGTGTAACCCGACAATACAAATGGTTCTGTGAATAGCTTCACCCAATTGCATTTCAGCCTTATAAGTTTGTACCAATACAAATAGCTAACTCTTCAGGTTTACCAGCGGAAGTATTTAGCCTTCTTTCTCTTCACTTAAACTCATCAAATGCACCCCATAATACATTCAATCTTTGCCATACTTTACTAACAACAATCAACCAACCAAGAACACTTAGAACATGACACAATTAAATCTTTTTATTTCATCAAAGGGAAGAAATACAAAACTTGCCCACTTGGGGACTTACACAGACTTGTTCACCTTTGAACCAATCCTTAGTCTTACAAAAACTCTCTTATTCACTCACATATTCAAACTCACTCTCACATATGTTCTCTATGCAAGCCTGCCGAATTTTCTCAGCCTTAGGACAATTTATAAAGCAGATTTACTTGGCCAAACCGTGCATAACCGTTACACACGCATGGGACAACCATCTGTTCCATAAAGCAGTTCTGTAACCGTCAACAACTGTGCCAACTGGCCAGTTCTCCTTTAACTCCTTCCAATCGTCCAACACCTGTTCTCTAGCATTTAGAACTCTTCTACCACACTTATAAACTTCTTTATAACCGCTCTTCTTCATCACGCATCATTGGCATGCTTGTGAAACTCGTAACTGACTTGCAACCGTCACTTGAGCCGTATTGCGCCACTTGTTTTGGCATACTGGATTCTGCCTTGCACCAACGTCCAAACCTCTTGGCCCTGCATGCTTATCATTCTAAACTCATGCACGGACAATTCTTAAGCTTCAAACATCGGGGCCAGCTCCTTAATCTCACTCTAGTTACTCATGCGCCTTTTATGCTTCACTACGCCAATTAGCTTGACAACAACAATGCAACTCTTGCATTGCCAACTTGTTTGCACTGTTCAGAATGTGTCCCTGCCTTGAACTAATGCATAGACTAACTCTTAGTCTATTCAACTCTTCTTGCATCATCCTTGATATTGGGCCAACTCAATTCCATGGATATGCATCTATGCCAACATCGCATGTTGCATCTGTCACTTTGGCCATGTCTTGACTTTCCCTTAATGAAGCTTCATTGTGCCGTCCAATAGCTTCATACCTTAGCCAAATGTGTTTACAATGTAGTGCTGCACTTGCACTACATTGACCTTGTGGAGTTATGCCATTCTTGGCACTTGACAGTCTATACAGTAATACCGTTAATATGGCTTGCGTTGCGCTATTATGGCTTCGCATTGCGCCATTACGTCGGAGTACTGACTTGGCCTGCAACTCTGTAATGCACAATCATTATGCATCACTTGCAATACTGTAATACCTTTGCCCTAACCATGATAGCCGCACATGCGCCAATGGCATGCCAAACCCTTGGCCCCACCATGCCGACCTTCCCTCTGCAGCTACCAAAACGAAGGCGTGCGACGATCAATTGCCACCCTTCAATCCTAGATGCAAATCCTAGCCGTCCAAGGTCGCCAGACAACGCATGGTAACCTGTGGCCCAAAACCCTAGCTTTGGCCACGCCAAGGCATGCCATGCCACATGTGCCAATGGCATGCCAACCAGCTTGACACGCCATTCCATGTCGGCCTTCCCTATGCGTCTACCAAAACGAAGACGTTCGACGATCAACGTCCACCCTTCAATCCTAGATGCAAATCCTAGCCGTCCAAGTTTGCCAAACAACGAATGGTAACCTTTGGCTCAAAACCCTAGTTTTGGCCACACCAGACCGCGCTAAGGCATGTCATGCCACATGTGCCAATGGCATGCCAACCACCTTGTCGCGCCATTCCATGTCAGCCTTCCCTATCAGGCTACCAAAACGAAGGCATACGACGATCAACATTCACCCTTCAATCCTAGATGCAAATGCTAGCCGTCCAAGGTCGCCAGACAACGCATGGTAACCTTTGGCCCAAAACCCTAGTTTTGGCCGCGCCAAGGCATGCCAACCACTTGGCCGCGCCACGCCATACCGGCCTTCCCTATGCGGCTGCCAAAACGAAGGCATGCAACGATCAACAACCACCTTTTCATCTAAGATGCAGATCTTAGCCGCCCAAGGTTACCATCTAACGCATGGCAACTTTTGGCCCTAGTTTGGTCGCGCCTAAACAAAGCCAAAACCCTAACTTCTGGCCGCGCCTAAACCAGGCCATATTAAAGCCATGCCGAGCATGTTTTCATGCCACTGGCTACCAAACGAAGGGTTGCAATAATCAACGGCTACCTTTCCTCTTAAGATGCAAAATCTCGACCGTCGAAGGTCACCGAGCCGTCAAGTCTCCCAAGCTCGACTTGTCAGACGACAACAACATGCTACATGTTTTCCACGAAAACACTCGAGACATCAACGCGTATCACAAACTGGTGGATGCTCATTGGGTATTGGTTGGGCGGTTTACAGCGTGCGGCGTACACTACGCCCGTTATAAGAAAGTGTCATAAGGATGAGGCGGTTAGTAAACACAGGGAGTAATGGTGAAACACTTTCTTTTTATGGAACATCAATTCCAGGCGTTACCGGTTACCACCTCCTCGCATTTATTCACCCGTTTTCCATTTCTTAATGAGACCAGAGTACGTTTCACTTCGACTTGTATAAATAGGCATTACCTATTTCCACCGAACAACAAGTTCTGGTCAGGAGCATACAACACTCAGAAAACATTTGCTAGATTTTCATCGGTTAGCTTCCCACTTTCTTATACAAGTCGTGAAACAACTACTCTTCTAGAATCAACTATTCTGGTCTCAACACTTTCTTCGCTTCCCTCCCCAAAACCAACCCATCTCATTCACTTTGTGACCGAAGCAAGTCTGGAACGACCATTTCTTGGTTTAAGCCGGATTTGTACAGATTGATATCTCGAATCTAAAGTACTCCCTTGCAGTACATTGTTTAGAATTTAAATTCGTTTCTCACCCACACACCCAAAATTACCAAAATCAGCAGAAATCGTTTTCACCTTCAAAAAATTGGCGACCAAAGTGGGAGCTCAATCTCTCGGTTGCAATATCACCTTTCACTTCCAATTCCAACATGGTGGAACTCAGATCCGGATCAGCTTCCAAGAACACCAACACGGAATCTGTCCCTGGTGTTAACGTTATTTCTAACGGCAGTACTACGCCGTCTACTGACCCCAGCAGCACCGAAAACACTCCTTCAGGTTTAACACCACCAATCACCAGAGCCAGAGCCGCTACCGCCTCTAATGTTCCTGCGCAACTTGCTAATCCCGGAAGCACTGAAAGCACTCCTTCAGGCGTCACGCCATCAATCACCAGGTCCAGAGCTGCCGCTACCGCTCCAAACGCTTCGTCAAGCATGGCACCTCCAACCGCCACTAAGACTCCAATTACCCCTCCAACGGGACGAGAAACCGGAGGAACCAGAGGAAGCCGACCCTATATCACCATCGCTGATTTGATGGAATGACAGGAAGTTCTCGCTAGAGCCCAGACGGACATGGACTCGACACATAAAGAAGTACTCATTTTTCTCAAAGCTCTGACAGAACGGTTGCCGCAGAAGTCACGCCCTCCAGAGCCAATGAGAGACGTCTCCAACGCCCCTGGCGCCAGCACCTCGACGGAACGCGTCTCCGCGGACGAGGAGATTCGTGCCAGAACCCCATTGGAAAGAAGTCATCCGTGCAATTTTGTTACGCGAGAGGATCTGGAGAAACTTCTCCGGAATCGAATAAAGAATGATGAAATAGATATGCATCAGCATCAACCTCCTTACCCACCTGAAATACAAAGAATTCCTCTTCCAAGAGGATACTCCTCTCCTCAATTCACCCTGTACGATGGCACCGGAAATGCACGTGACCATGTCTCTCTATTCTTGGAGTCCCTAGGCGAACATGAATACAATCACGTTCTTCGTCTAAGGGAGTTTTCGAAATCGCTTAACGGAAGAGCATACACATGGTACAACAGCATCGCGCCAAACAACATCCCCAACTGGGGTGGCATGGTTACCGCATTTTAGAAAAAGTACTTCTTTGTGTCTGAACAAGTTACCTTCTCGGACCTAAGAAGGATGTACCAACGGGACAACGCAGATCCGAATGATTTTGTCAAGAGATTCAGGGTTCAAGCACTAGACTGTCATGACCCAAAAGTGACCGAACAACAACTGGTGAATTCATGCATCAACGGTATGGCTCCCATTTACCGCGCCTTGCTAGAGAACCTGCGTTTCCAGACATTCTCTGAGCTCCATGAAGCTGCCAGGCGATCAGCAATGACATCACCTGCATTGTTAGAAAGAGCCAGACCAACCAGATCCGAAGACGTGCACGAAACTAGCGGGAATAGACGTCTCATCAACAAGCACTACAACGCTGGTCCCTCCCTTGTAGTACATTGTTTAGGGTTTAAATTCGTTTCTCACCCACACACCCGAAATTACCAAAATCAGCAGAAACCGTTTTCACCCTCAAACAGGTAGTAATAACACCAATACACAAGTATCAACCGAGTATGAGATCAGCTAAAATGTAATTGTAGCTCCCATCATAAATGAAATAGTTTGAAATGCACCTGGTCATAGGTGTTGATATATACAATGTAATGTGTGTACCATAGTAGCAACCAATTTTCACATCAACTTTAATGGAAACAAGAACTTTGCCGGGCCAATTGACTATCTTATTGAGTTAAACTAGATCCAATGTCTGCAGTTATGGAATGAAAACACGAGACATAAATTCTCTAAAACACTTGAGATATATTGGGTGAAACATAATATATATTCACTCTAAAGTACTTGAGATGAATCCCACTTTTATTATGTAATAAGGACACACCATTTATTAAAACTCTCAAGACCCAAGTCTCTAATTCATAATTGTTTTTCTTCCACTAGCTTAAGGAATTTAAACTAGTTGTTGAACTATTTCCTTATAATGTGACTACGAAGATTGGATCATCGAGCGAAGCACTACTCAAAATTTGTTTTCAGGATAAAACAAATACGTCACAAAATCTCCACATGTACCAAGAGATTATCACACCTTGTTAAATTCCACAAAAACCATTGCAAGTGGATATCATGTGGAAACTCACAGTGATGAAAATGTAATTGAATGCATCTTTTATAGTCTCTAATGTATTAGAGAAACTAGTGAGTCAATCTAGTGAAATATAAATCACTATAGCATTTGGATTATTGAATCCATATTGACTTCGACGATGAAATATTGGGAATTGAATCATACAGGCTTTGGGCATGACCATAAAGCCACTTTGGTTGTGACATGACGATCGTTTTGAAAGGACTCATAGGAACATCAATTTATTTGAGTGAACAAAAACGGGAGAAAGTTGACAGAATACGAAATGACGGCATATCTCTCAGTAAGTTTTTTCTAAAGTACTAGATGCATAACCCCCCCCCCCCCCACACACACACAGACACACACATTGCTTTTAAATAAGAAAGCATATCGCTCATTTCACAAAGCCTTCAGTAAAACAGGATCGAGACCATCCTAAGATGCAAATGATAAACAATCCATATTACAAAGAAAACAAGGTGAAATTTAGAAAACTATTCATGCAGAATGCGGGCCATTAAAGTGACTTGTGGCTCTGGTGAATGTTTTGACATATTGGACTAGTTATAGTTCCCAAGAAATTTTGCGTTTGGAAAACTACTAGCACATATTATACATGTAAGGCCTCACCACCCCTTGTAAATTCTAGCTAGTGTATATCAAAAGGACTTGATGGTTATTGTGTATTTAATAGGATCAATGCAGAGCATCCAATACCCTATGGTATCGCAAAGGCTACCATCAAAGGTTACAGATGGTGCCTAAGGCATGGTTATGCTTACAAACCTACCTTTAACTGCTTGGGGAATATGCAATATTACACACATCTTCACTTATTCGTTTTAGACCCACAATTGGTCAACCATTCTTTGCGTACCAGTTGGTAACTGGATATGATCCTGACATTTTGTGTTCTTACGCATTTTTGGTTGCACTATATATGCCCTTACGAATCCACATCGTACTATGATGGGTCACCAAAATGATTAAGTGACTATGTTGGACAAGAATTTCCAACGACTATCCGCATTTTAAAACCTTTGGCAGGAGACTTCTTACCGTTAGATTTGCGGGTTGTCATTTTAATGAGACAGTTTTTTACTCCACAAATGTAAATGTGAAGTGACAAAGAATAATCGATTTCATAAAGTGCACTGATATCGGCAACGTGAAAAGATCACACATACCAGCTGCAAATAATCCTGCAAGGTTAGAAATCCTCAGTATGGGGTACACCATAGACTAAGGTGTTGCAACTACACTTGGTGGAAGCGTAGTTAAGGTCGTGGATCCACAAAGGAAGATGGAGAGACCACCAGGTTCGATCAATGCTCACCTAGAAAGGAAGTAGATGAGTAAGGCACAACCTAATTTGTATCATTAATGATATCATCTCATTTATTGACTATGACTATGTCCATGAATCAATACTGGAGGATGCTCCGAAGTTTTAAATGATTCTAGAGAACAGTGAAATCCTGACGGATTATGAGAATGCACATGAGTCAATGGAAGGATCATGCGTGCACAATGATGATATAATCCATAAATAATTGCTCCAGAAGTAGAGCCCAATGAGATCGAACCATGCTTTATTTAGATTAATTTCATAAAAATAGCATATTTGGCCTACACAATCCATGTAGAACTTAGTTCTTTGACAATTATACAGGTATTTGGTGTGGTAGTGCTAACCAACCAAGTGTAAAGCATATTGGACATACATGATTAATTTGTCACAAAGCATAATGAGAAGGAAGAAGTCTTAAAGTATAAAGACTCACCTCGTGGCGCGAGGTTTCTCACAAAGCCTTGGAATTGTTTTGTAATGAACTTCATAGTGTTCGGCTACTCAGTTAGCTAGGTAATTTCAAAAGGACTTGAAATGCAACATATGTATGTGGTTGTTACGTATCTCTGAAAGAATCAAGGGATATAAGATATTTACAAAAGTACTTGATAGCCTTTTGTTGCCCAAATCAAGTGACTCTAAACCACAGAGTGCGTCTACAGTTAGATAAAACACTCACTTATAGATTGAAGCAATCAGGTGTATGTGGTATACCCGTCTAAGTGGAAATTGATTTGGAGGGGATAGACAAGTAAGGTATTTTTCCTTGCATATTCATAAGAAAGTTCTTGATTTGGAATTGTAGGTATCTATGTCAATGGTACAGACATGATGGGTACTCTTGATGTAATAAGAGACCATAAAAGCTATTTGAAATCCGAATTTGAGATGAAAAGTCTTGGGAAAGCTCGACCGAATACTGAGCTTATGGTATATTATTCCACCAGTTTGCATATGTCTAAAGTTGTCAGACAATTTAACAAAGACATGCATCCTGATAGCACTCCCATGATTAGTCGAGGTTCAAATGTAAGTAAGTGACCATTTCGTGTAAAGGAAGATGACGAAGATGTGTTGGGGATAAAATTCCCATATCTAAGTACAGTATACGCTTTTTTGTACTTAGTATAGTAACATACTCGATTAAATTTTACATCCTAAGGGAACTTGTTAGCTAGATATAGCTCAGTGCCAACGCAACGTCTTTGGAATAGTACAATGAATACAATAATGTACTTAAAAGTAACCATTGACATGAGTTTGTTTTATCCCTGCAAAGACATAAAAAAGAATGCTAAAGGAACTGCAATTCAAAGGTTGTTGATTATGAAGGAACAATAATCTCTTCTCCAACGAAAGTAATTAGGGGGAGATATGGTAGACTATTTTCTAAGTCATTACCGATATTCAGTTTCGAAAAGTACATGACTAAAGGAACTGTCTGGAACAACAATGAAATTAATTATGAGGAGATGCCGACATTAGGGGGAGGATCCAAGGATATGATGTCGACATATTTTACTTCGAAATTGAAGATGTGTTGTACTCTTTTTCCTTTCGATCGAGAATAGTTTTTCCCAAAGGGTTTTGTTACTCGACAAGGTTTTTAGCGAGACAACACTAAAAACATCAAGTATGTTGAACGTTTAATTACATAAAGATCACGTTGATATTATTGAAAATATCTGAGTCAAAGAAATGAAACGTGATAGTATGTTAAGCAACGTAATTTTCAGAATCAACAACAGGGTCTTATAAACATTCGATTCACCAAAGTAAAGTGTGATAAACTCCTTTTGACTGCATTAGACTAATGAAAATTGTCTTACATCAGGGGAGCATCTAATAGTGTGTTGAACTATTTTCCTTCACCGAGATTACTTTTTCCCACAGGGTTTTAATACTCGGAAAGGTTCTTAATGAGACAACAACAAACACCGGGAATGTGATTTCCCAGCTAAGACTATTGTCTTTCCTACAAGGATTTTCTTCCTTAGGAGTTGTGAAGCAACTAGTCAACTTCAACGGAGCAAAGTGATCATCTGCAACTGATCACCCTTACTTGCATCTATCATGTTGTACTCTTTTCCCTTCGTCAAGGTTTTATCCCACTGGGTTTTCCTTGTCAAGGTTTTAATGAGGCAACATATACGCATCCAACTATGTTCTCAGTTCACTTAATGTTGTACTCTTTTTATTTAGTTCAGGTTTTGTCCCTCTGGGTTAGCCTGACGAAGTTTTAACGAGACAACTAACTTAGACTCGACAATCTTTGAAGATCGTATTACATGTGATGAACTACATGTAAAATACGAGGCAACATGTGAAGAGCTGTACCAAGGTTTTGTCCCACTAGGTTTTTCCTTGTCAAAGTTTTAATGGAGCAATTGTCTCAGACATAGAAGTCATCAAGGACAGAACTACATTTGAAGACCTACATTCGAAGCATTGTATGTGAAGTACTGCATATGGAGTTTTATTGGACCGCACAAGGGGGAGTGTTGTAGGACTTTAGCCCATGGATGTGCAGTCCAATATAATATCTAGGGTTCTATTCCTATTGTATATAAAAAATACTATAGATATGTAATAGGGTTACTCATATCAATAAGAAATCCTTCTTCTTCTCTGGCTCTTTATCTTCTTCTCCATAATCCACTGCAAAAGTTTCTACAATTTAGTTAATTTTTGTTAAGTAGGATTACGTACATTAATCTTTTAAAATTGTGTTTTTTACAATTTGGTTAGTTTTCGTTAAGTAGGATTACGACATTAATCTTTTATTTACACTTCAGTTTTTTTATTATGGAGGTGGTTAAATTTTGTTAAGCAGGATTACGTATATTATTAAATTACTACCCCTTAACCCGTGCCGTAACGGCACGGGCCATGATGTTGGTTCATTTTTAATATATTGTATAATTTGTGTTCCGAATACTTATCAACTCCTTATGATTTAATATGAGTTTGTCATAAAAATAGTTGGGATTTTCCTCTCTTTTTTCTTGTTTTTTTCCTTTAATATTTTGCCGTCGAAGATTTGCTCAAACGAAAGAAATATAATCTTAACTTCCAGAAACTTTTTTATTTAGGTTCATTTCTTATAATGAGATAATGCTCTACATGAACATGGAAGTTTAAATATTTTTTGGAAATATGTCGTCAGCAGTGCTCATCTCAGTGAAATCAACTAATTAATATCGTCCATAAAAGTCTCCCCATGCTCCTATTTCGCTCCAGCTGACTCGTCTATCATGGTCATGTTGTCGATCCTCCAAATAGGCAGAGAATAGTATTTTTTTGCATCAAACAGATGATACAAACTCTCCAATGTGACATGATTTTCCTGTAATTTTTCAACATCTATTAGATGACAATGTTTAAAACGTGTACCAATTACCTTTTCGAAGGGATTGTATATATGCGAACCTCTTCCATTAAATCTTCAACAAAGTATTGTGCCTAGCAGTTCGTCTTAATGAAGGCTTTGGTAACTTCAAAAGTCTTGGACATTTTGTCACTTCTATATGTTCCTACCTTCACTTGGAATACAAACATTACCTCATAAAGAACCTTGAACACATATTGTACTCCCTGATCCTATTTCAAATTAATAGGTTGTCAATAGATCCTTTACCAAAAGCTGACATCCTCTACGTTGAATATTTATAAAAAAAAATTATGGTATTGTGGATCGTTGCTTTCTGAGATTGTAGTTTTCAAAATAGGCCTCTTCAAGTCCCACGGTTTTCTAATTTTATATATCCTGTTTGTTTTTAACATTTTAGTTAGCCATATTATGTTTATTACTAACTTTAAACTTGATGTCATCTTCTACTGTGAACTTTATGTGATCTCAGAATCGAAATAGTTATACCTCTTTCATTCGTATCAAGTAATCCGTTGTATATCCCAACAATTCTTCTACATCAATTCCTTTCTTTTGCCGTTTTCGGACCATCAGTAGCCATTATTGTCAAACGCAATCTGTCCAATTTTTGTTGATGTTATGTATTTGTAGTGTTCATTTTTCTTAAATAAATAGATTCTGGAAAAACTAAAAAAAAAAAAACATAAGTCTTACATCGGGTCTAAGTTACTATATCCAAAATACTCCGGACACTTCTTCTGGCCTTAAGGGTGATTTCTATGCATGCGGAAATCCTGGACATATGGCGATTCACTGTAGAAACCGTAAGGACCTTAAAAAGAAAAATAATGTTAATTTGGTTGAAAACAACAAAGATGAATTTTATGGCACGGTGTCTGAAGTAAATTTGGTAACAAATGTGAGAGACTGGTGGGTAGACTCTGGTGCTACCAAACATGTCTGTGGAAACAGAGATATGTTCACCTCTCATAATAAGGTAGAGGAAGGCGAGAAACACTATATGGGCAACTCATCTGCAGCTTCGGGTAGGAAAAAGCAAAATTGGGCTCAAGCTCACTTCTGGCAAGACTCTCACTTTGAATGAAGTTCTTCATGTTCCGGACATCTGCAAAAATCTTGTTTCTTGTGGTGTTTTAGATGATAAGGGTTTTAAAATTATAATAGAATATGGGAAATGTGTTGTAACTAAGGAAACTATATATATTTCCTTAATTAATTTGACAGTACATGCAACACCAATCATTTGCGAAGTGAGCTATTTGCGCAAGTGTGGTCAATGTATCCATTGACTGTAATAATAATAACAACACATCACTTTTTTTCAAGGCGTCCAGTTGTGAATGGTATGAATCTAATAGATTTGAATTGTACCTCAATCTTAGATATCACCTTCTTCTCACGTAACATATCAATTGAGGAAGGACAAATCTTGACCACTCTTTACATAGGCAGAGTTAGCCAAACTATGTTTTGCAATTGTCTTATGTGGAAATTATTATTAATCCATATTTTAATCGGCTCCTATCGAAGCCAATCTAATTAGTCCTATAGAAAGTTAATCTTAAATTTTTGACCTTATTTCTTGACCAAATTATTGAACTATTCTCAGTCATGTTCTGCTTTGTGTGATCTACCCATCTGTATCTACTGTACCTTCTAACCCAGTGAATGAAACCTATACATATTGATCCGCAATTTGATATTGTTGATTTGTAATCAAGAGGTCGCATGATTTGAGAATGTAAAATATGAAAAATATTCTATAAACATCGGAGGCAAAATTTAGATTTATGATTTAGAGTCTTTTATGATGATTTTGATGAACAAACATAATTTTCAGACAAATATTTTAGAATGTAAATACATTTTCCCGGTCAATAAGGTTTTATATCGGGAATTGAGTGAGAGAGTATTGTCTTTGTAGGTAGTAGTCGCGAAACAACTCGACATTGATGGTCTTTCAGGAAAAAGAATGTAATAGTATTTGAGAGAGCGATAATGTTCTCTTACGCGGGTATACCAATTGCCTTTATATAATACGGATACCGTTTCGGTGATCCAACAGACATGATCATATTGTCTTATACGTTGCGGTATCACCCTCGAAATATTTGTTTTTTGTCCTTATCAATCGTGCTAAAAACAATCAATTACATCTTTCACAATACAATGTTGCATATTTTGTGAAGATTTTTTTTTACTCGGTTAATAAAACTCACTAAAAAGCAAAAACTATTATTATCCGCTACTATTACCAACACCAACCACCATAAAAACCATCCACCGCCACTATTTCTTCCACCAATAGTAATGTTACCGCCTCCACCATTCACAAACACCCGTCACTGTTATAATTAATATAGTTTTTAATAAAATTATTTATTAATAAAATTATGTATTTATGTTAGATTATTAAAGGGACATTTATAATAGAAATTTAATTAATCATTATGAACAATCAATGAGACACTAATTAATAAAACATTTAAAAATGGTTAAGTTGAACAAACCCCAACGATAAATTTATCTTTGCCAAGGACAAATCCTGACCACTCTTTACATAGACAAATCGATAATAAATAATTTCATATGTTCTTATCTTGATTCGTGTCGTTCGTTTAGTTATTACATAACATGACAATTGATTGCACCAATTTTTTAAAATGGACATGTGTTTTATCGAGTTTATTTTAACATTAGAATGATCAACCACGTTTTATACTTTATAATATAACGTTACATATTGGCGTTACGAAATTAGCATAATATGTTTTTGTTCACCAATACCCTCCACCACCATAAAACCATATGAATCCATTTTTTGACCCACCACCACCTAGTGGAAGAGCCAAGGGTTGACTAACCTGGCTCTAACCCCTTAAATTTTTAATAACTACATAAATTTTTTAGTTTATTTTATAAATAGTACTTTGTCCATGTATATTTATGGTTTAGTCCACCAAAGTTCATGTTTCTTCAAAAAAAAAGTAGGCCTCCTCAATGTCAATTTTTGACTCCACCACTGTCACCATCACTGCCGCCCACCCCATGTAGGTTGTTGGACGCAATTCTAATTTTCAATCACAAATGCCATGTATGAGGTTTAGATTGAAAAAAATGTCGTCAATTGATTAGTTTCATTATTATTTTTCCCTGTATATATTCTTTTTTGTATTGCAATCAATTTTATTTTAACATTAAAAAATCATGATTTATACGATATAGTACCAAAGATAACAGGGTACCAGTTGGGTGATCCAACTACGATCATGAAAATTTTGTCTTGTATGATATCATCCCTGAAATATATGGTACCTTCATTTATCAAAAGTGTTAAAAACAACCAACCACATCGTCCACACTACGATGTTATCGATGTTGTAACGACAACATAAAATTAATATTGTCCATCACTACTCACCATCACTCAACGTCACTACTTCTTCCACCACAAATCAGGGACGGAGCCAGGATTTTGAGGAAAGAGGGAGCAAAAATTCTTGGCAAGTTGGATACATGTGAAAAATGGACTTTGTATCCCATTTTACGATAAAAGAACAAAAATAAATATAATTGTGCTTGGCTCCACCCTTAACCACCACTAATCTTTCGGCCTCCACCTCTTCTACTACTCATTGTCGCCAACAATGTCTATTGATATTATTTATCAAAATTACTTATTAATAGAAATAAATATTATAATTAATTAAGAAAACATTTATAATTAAAAACTGATTAGTCATTTATTACGAGCAATTAGTGAAACACTAATTAAGGAACACTTTATAATGAACGTATTATTTATTATGTGCAATTAGTGAAACACTAATTAATAAAGCAATTATGATATTTAAGTTGAACAAATCACCACCGTTGATTTATCTTTTCTATTAATTCCAATCCAGGTGGAACACTGGTTAGAGGCCACTCTTATGACACAATAGATCACGAGTTCGAACCTCTCCGTTATAATGGCAAATTTAGCCTAGCTTTGTTTTGTACTAATGATTAATTAATCTCTTAAACTTCAGCTTTGGTCAGACAAAGTCAATATCCAAATCGATGAACTCGGTGGTGGTTCCAATAACGAAGTTTACACTTCGGTTCAAACTTACTTGAGTTCTAAGTGTTTCTCTTCATCAAATACTGTTACGCTTTCGAGGCTTAGAAACTCAAACAAATTGAATTACAGTATGGTTCCTAACGAAACCCTCGCTGATACCTACGGGGGCATTACATTCAAATGGTCTTTTAAAGTTTCTACGACGGAAGTACAACCCGGATGTTGATTATACGACGAAAAATCCATATTTAGAGCTTTCTTTTGATGTGAAGAACAAAGATTTTGTTCAATCAAATTATATACAGTACCTTACATTTTAAAACAAGCTGAGACACTAAAGTTCCAAAATAGAGGGGAAATGTCTGTATAGTAACCGTGAAGGTAGTAATGCACATGGTGGTTCTCCTTGGACACAAGTTTTGTATTTTTATCATCCTTCCACATTCGATTCAATTGCAATTGACCCGGTTCTTCTTAGAGAAGAGATCAAATGTGATTTGAAGAAATTTCTTAGCAGGAAAGATTATTATACTAGAGTTGGAAAATCTTGGAAAAGAGGGTACCTTCTTTATGGTCCACCAGGAACAGGTATTACTTGCTTCAGTGTTTTTAATATTCATGTTTGATTTTGTGTTCACTTTTTTAGCTTTCGTTTGGTAAATTGCATGTACGATTATTGTTCTGTACTAAAATATTTACATACAGCTCACAATTAAGCATTTTCGAATTAAGCTGCAGATCATGCAGCTTCTATAGTTACATGCTCTTGGACTACAACTCGTTTGGTTTTCTTTTCTTGTTATGCTTGTGTTTAATTATTTTTCTTTTTAAGACATTTGCTCATATTCGGCTTATGAATTGGACATGATGATACTGGACAGAGAGTTTCGCCATGCGTAGTAAATGATCTGACTAGGTTCATTCTGGTATCTTCCGTAGTGCCTCTCCAACAACAATGGAGGTCGACCAATATAATGCATACCATTGTAGATATCCCAAAATTATCTTTTCGACTCCACTTCTTTTTTAATTTCATAATGAAAAGTGTCAGTCAGATGAGTCAGAATCAAAATTTGCAGGTGCATGGGTTTTTTTTTTTTTTTTTTGGCTAACATAAGGCTTTCATTCACATAATATTAGCTGCGTCTGATTTCTCGGTTCTGCATAAGTGTTGTCTTCAATGATTTGGGTACATTTCGACTTAGGGTCGATTAGAATAAATGTTAGTAGCTACAAATCATTCTAGTCGCTAGATACCCTTCCTGAAAATAAACGTTTGTGGGATTTCATGTATTATGTCACAGTTACTACAAACACGATTTTGGGATATCATGTAATGTGTCTTTATAAACGAAAACAAAGCCCCGAATTTAAAACTTTTCTGATGCCCAGTTCAGTCAAGAATCCATTTGAACAAATCTATCCTTGGATTTTTGGTCATTTTGCTTTATAATTTAGTTGCAATATACACATGAAATTCATCTTCAACTAGCACCGACAATGTTTTGAACTTTTAGCGATACCTGCATTGTATTTTAGTGACAGTGTGATCTATTTTCTGGTTACATTGTGTTTTTCTTTCATAATCTTTGTGCTCGGATTCATCTTTTTTTTTCTCTAAACCCCTGCTAAAGAATGTTTGTGATAAACATTTTACAGGAAAGACTAGGGGTGCACATACCCTACCCATACCCGCCAATCCTACTCTATCCGCCAGTTTTTTAACCGTATCCTACCCTATCCATTATTTGGCGGGTAGGGTGGCGGGTAAAGATTTTCTTAACCGCCAGTAAACGGGTAGAGTGGCGGGTATAGGCCATATCTTACCCACCCTACCTTGGGGTGCACATACCCTACTCATATCCGCCAACCCTACCCTACCCGCCAATTTTTTAACCGTATCCTACCCTATCCATTATTTGGCGGGTAGGGTGGCGGGTAAAGATTTTCTTAACCGCCAGTAAACGGATAGGGTGGCGGGTATAGACCATATCCTACCCACCCTACCCGTTGTGTAGCCCTAGGAAAGACTAGTCTGATTGCTGCCATTGCTAATTTCCTAGGATTCGATGTTTATAACATCAAATTGACAGCAGTGAAAAATAATTCTCAGTTAAGAAAGCTCCTGGTTGCGACAACAAGCAGATCCGTGATTGTCATTGAAGATATCGATTGCTCCTTAGATCTTTCAAACCGAACACCTAACAAGAATGTCAGCACCAGTGTAAATAACGCCAATGCCAGTATGGATACCACAAAAAATGGAAGCAGTACTGTAAGTTTGTCTGGTGTTTTAAACTTTGTCGATGGACTTTGGTCTTCTTGTGCTGGAGAGAGATTGATCATATTTACGACGAACCATAAAAGACAAACTCGATCCTGCTTTACTTAGACCCGGTCGAATGGATAAGCATATCCATCTCTCTTATTGCAATTTTAATGTGTTTAAGATCCGGAAAATGGGTCATTTATCCAAATATTTTTAAAACATGGTTCAAATGGACGAGTACAAATTATTATGGGTGAAATGGACGCCAAAAAAATAGCAAGAATGAAACTGGATTCACCGTGATTTAAACTTAAAAAATAGCAAGGATGAAACTGGATGCATCCTGATGTAAATGGGTAGGATGAAATTGTTTACATCCTGGTTATTATTACATTTTTGTCCATTTAAACAGTACCAAAATCTAAATGTCCTTTTCACCCAGGAATTGTTGATTTTGATCTTTTTAACCAATTTTGTGTTTAAGATCCTGGTTAAGAACTATTTGTTAATAGAAGAACGTGAGGTAATGAAGGAAGGTGAAGAGTTGTTAGGAATGGTCAAGATAACACCAGCTGATGTTGCAGAGCTTCTCATCGGTTGTGATGAAGACCCAGGGTTGGGTTTGAGAAATGTGGTCGAAGAATTGAAGAAGAGATTGAAATTCATCAAAACAGGTAACATTCATGAAGAAATCAAGAAGAATTTGAAACTAATTAACGTTGAAGATGATACAGACGGGGGCGGAACTACACTGAGGCTAGGGCTAGCTTAAGCCAGCCCCAACAAGACAAAACGCCATTTTTTCCATAGCCTGTTTTACGCTTAAGCCAGGGCTAGAAATGACTCAAGCCAACCACGTAACCAATGTCTAGTTACGCCACAGACGCAACCAACAAACAAAATCATGATGCTGCGGACTATGGAGCAATAAAACAAAGATTTGCAAAGATTTTGAGTACCAGCCTATAACACTAGATATGTGCATGCACCTTTATTTGTTTCATTTCAAATTTTAGGATTAATAATGGGTACCATGTGGAAGTTAAGTGCCCAGGCCAAAGTCTGCGACTGGCCAATTTTTTAAAATTTGTTTCTTCTTATTCCTTTAGTATCGAGAATATCATCTATTTTTGAACTTTTTTTGGTAAGTAGACTCAGCTTCTTGATTCTTTTACGTACCATGTATTTTTTATTATGCTTAGGCTTAGTCGTGCTAATCTAGCAGTTATATTAGCAGTCCATTTCAGTCAGGACAAACTCCTAAGTCCTACGGGAGTGCTAATCTAGCAGCTAGATTAGCAGTGAACGTCATCTGGGATTACTGTCCAGCGTTGTTGGTTTAACGCTTTAAATCTGAGCTGTTAGATCAGAAAATCTCTCAGCGGTGAACCATTCAGCGTGAATGTCACTTTTTGAGTTTAACGTTTCAATCTCGCGGCTAGTTGAGCTGTGACCACATGCTAGGAGAGAGAACTAGTGTTAAGGCCACATTTTTTTCTGAATTACAACACTTAACTGCTAATCTAGCAGCTCAATCTAGCCCATAGGACTTAGCCTTAGGAACTTTAGTCTCACTACTGTATATATGTTTTTCTAGGTTCACTATATAACATGAATTACTTGTCACCTTCATTCTTGTAGTTCCTCTAGTTTAAACCAAAGTTGATAAAACATAGGATATGGAGCCCAACTATTCTTTGACTTAATCAAGAATTTCACAATAATGTCCAAAGTTCAATAAATTGTGAAAAACTAATGAACCAATGATCTAAATCCAAAACGCTTTCCACGAAAATTCAAACAATTATCGTAAAGCAAATATCGCCTAATTCACTACTCAAACGGTCATATTGATATCAAGACAAGCTACTCGAAGCATCAAACATTTTATTTCATTTAATATCGCTGCAAGCTAGCAAGATCTGATGGTGTATTTTCTTTTATGAGTTGGTAAAAATTACATACATGTTACTCAAAAAATTCACCAAGTTTAGAGGAAAACATAACATGCTCATACTCATCACTAACTCATTCATGTTGTAGTAGTCCATGATATGATAAAATTGCAATGTTAGATTCTACCATTAATTTCATCCATAATATATCCGTTGTAGTAGTCCAACGATCAAATTCAACGATTTTCTAATCTCAGTCTTGTCAATAACAAAAAAGGCGGAAACTAGATTCTTTTTTCATTTCGCAAGTATGAATATCTTAATAAGATGTTTAACTCGAGATAAACTTTGAGACCTTACCAATACCAAGAACCCTACAGATGTGAGTATATCTCAACACCACTTTATTTTAAACGATTCGATTAAACTTTTGAACCATAACCTATGAAAACAAGATGTTCTAAAACACCAACGCATACCAACCTTTCATTATATCCACAATTCATATTATTTATATATAAAGTGTTGTTAATAACATCTAATATCCTTGCAATGCCGAGTCATAAGACTTGGTTAATGGAAGCATCACTTCTTAATCAAGATTATGTTCATTTCTTGGTGAGATCTAGTTGGTATTCTCATTTTTCTTGACTAGGTTTCTAATTCTTTCGATTTTGGTTTGGTTTAAAGTTATATCTCATAAGTTTAAAAATTTTAAGTCACACTTTTATCGTCCAAAATAATAAATATCTACTGTCAATATCTTGTTTGCGTGCAATTTATTATAAGATTGAACAATCAATTTATTTTCAATTTTGAATCCAATTATTTGATCACAACAATAACTACAAATAATTCATCAAACATACCTCATTTTCTTTGAAAATTCAATTGTTCATAAACCGTTGTCCCCGCTTTCCACACCAATAAAGAAATCATCAAAATCTTGCTCCACAAATTGATTAATCTTCGGTATTTGCTTGTAATTTTTATTTCATTGGAAAATAAAAACTTGTTCAAGTAAGTGATATTGTTTTCTTTCACAAAAACTCTTTTTCCTTTGAAAACACAAAACATAAAGAAAAGTCAACACTTTTATTATTTTTTTGATTTTCAATACTTAATTTATTTTTAAGAAATACTTAATTGCAATTAAAAACATATTGATTGCGAACAAATTTATGCTTTAAAGTATATATTCCCAACAAAATCAAGGAAAAAGACTAAATGGAAAAGTAGGGAAAAACACTATAATGAAAATAACAGTAATGCATTAAAAGATCAAACAACAAGATGGATGACCACATCCATAACAAAGACACTAAACAAAATTGACTGATTGATCTTAACCTTGCAACTACTTCCCTTGTTCCACCATGTTCTACTTGCGCTTGTTCAAGTTCATATCGACGATCTTTTTCTCCAACTTCTTATTCTCTTTCTTCAGCTTCTTCATCTTCTTTTTTTGCTCAGTTTTTGTCAACGTGTTGTTTTGGTATTCCAAAGCTAGTACGTGTAATCCAATCTCAACTTTCTTCTCCACCTATGTTTTTTCTGTCAACTTATTTGTAACCTCCCATTCTTTGTTACAATATTCTTGGATGATTCCGAAAAACTTTCCACCAACATCGGCTGAAGTCTTAGTTTTTCTTCCTTGGTGGGAGAGTATGAGGGTGTCTTGGTGGTGCTCATGATTATCTTTTATTATAAAACTTATGATGCAGAGAAATGAAGAAGGAGAAATATTGAACAAAAAAAAACAAAATAAATAATTATATTTAAACAGAGCTATGTGCTGCCAAGGGTGTCTCTCCACATATTAGAATGGATCAACTATTATTGTTGATTTTGGTAAGCATCATAGTTCATGGTCTGGCACAAAAACAAAAGTTAACGGGACCAACTTGTGCTACTCATCGTTTTGTAAAATTCAACGCTAAACGATAATAATTGTTCTCATAATTTTGTATGATGTATGCAAAAGCTCAAATGACTCACTCGAAAAATATGGTAAAGCATTTATAAATGTTATAAATAATATTACGCAATAAATTATTGGTTAATTAGATGTTCATGTTTGTCTATATAAATAGTTCGGAAGAAAAAAAGATATGTAAGTAAAAGCTCAAATGACTCACTAGAAAAACATGTCCAAGCATTTGTAAGTATTATACATAATATTATATAATTAATTCTTGTTTAATTAGCTGATGTTCATGTTTGCATATACAAGTAGTTTGGAAAAAAAGAGTAGTTTAGTTTGAAAAACTGATTCTGAAAGAGGAGAAATCGGAAGAAATCAGAGGTATCGTTATTGATACTTACAATGATATTGAATTCACGTGGATTCTGAAAAAGGAGAAATCAGGGGAAAGCTCGTACTATGAGTCTGAAAACAAAAGGATATTTTCAACTTCATGCCGATCAAAAGTATGGGACATTTATTCATGAAAGTTATCTACCTTACATAAAGAAACAATCCAAGAGAATTTAGTTTGAGAATCGGGGGAAATATATTTATACCAACCGAGGTGAGAGTGATCGTATTACCGGTTAATCTTGGTCACGAGTTAATAACAAGATATGCGGACACTAGATTTTTTTTTCATTTCTCAAGTATGAACATATTAATAAGATGTTTAACCCGAGATAAACTTTGAGACCTTACCAATACCAAGAATCCTACATATGTGAGTATATCTCAACACCACTTTATTTTTAACGACTCGGTTAAACTGTAAAACCATAACTTATGAAAACAAGATGTTGTAAAACACCAACGTATACCAACTTCACCCTGTACCCACAATTCACATTTATTTATCTATAAAGTGTTGTTAATTACATCTGATATCCTTGCAATGCCGAGTTTAATGCAATCATAACAAGTCACTTGTTAATCAAGATTATGTTCATTTCTTGGTGATATCTAGTTGGTATTCACATTTGTCTTCAGTAGGTTTCTAATTCTTTCGATTTTGGTTTGGTTTCAAGTTATATCTCATAAGTTTAAAATTTTTAAGTAACACTTTTATTTTCCTAAACAATAAATATATATTTTCAATATCGTGTTTGCGTGCAATTTATTATAAGATTGAATAGTCAATTTATTTTCAATCTTGAATCCAATTATTTGATCACTACAATAAGTACAAATAATTCATCAAACATACCTCATTTGCTTTTAAAACTCAATTGTTCATAAATCATTGTCCACTCTTTCCACACAAATAAAGAAATCAACAAAATCTTGCTCCACAAATTGATTAATTTTTGGTATTTGCTCGTAATTTTTATTTCATTGGAAAATTAAAACTTGCTCAAGTAAGTGACATTGTTTTCTTTCACAAAAATTCCATTTCCTTTGAAAACACAAAACATAAAGAAAAGTCAACACTCTCATTATTTTTTTGATTTTCCAACAAAAAATCTAATTTTATAATAAAGAATCTCAACACATATTTAATTAATTATTATTATGGTGTTATTAAAACATTAACTCCAAAATATGAAACTCTCAAATTTAGTATGGTGTAGTTAACACCGCTAAAAAAAGAAACATGAAACAGTCAACTCACTAATAATAGTCAAGATTTTTTTCTTTTAAAAAAATATTGATTGGGAATAAATTTATGCTTTAAAATATATATCCCCAACAAAATCAAGGAAAAAGACTAAATGGAAAAGTCGGGCAAAAGACTAAAATAAAAATAACAGTAATGCATCAAAAGATCAAACAACATGCTGAATGAACACATCCATTACAAAGACACTAAAAAAAATTGACCGGTTGATCTTAACCTTGCAACTACTTCCCTTGTTAAACCAACTTCTACTTGCGCTTCTTTATGTACATATCGACGATCTTTTTCTTCAGCTTCTTATTTTTCTTTTTTCAGCCTCTTCATCTGCTTTTCTTGCTCAATTTTCGTCAACGTGTTGTTTTGGTATTCCAAAGCTAGTACGTGTAATCCAATCTCAACTTTCTTATCCACCTCTGTTTTTTTCTGTCAACTTATTTGTAACTTCCCATTCTTAGTTGCAATATTCTTGGATGATTCCGAAAAACTTTCCACCAACATCGGTTGAAATCTGATTTTTTTCTTCCCTTGAGGGAGAGTATGATGGTGTCTTGGTGGTGCTCATGATTATCTTTTTTTTTTTATAATAAAACTTAAGATAAAAATAAATGATTTTTTTTTTATATATTATAAAACTTATGATGCAGAGAAGTGAAAAAGGAGAAATATTGCACAAAACAAAAGAAAATAAGTAATTATATTTAAAGTTTAAACAGAGCTATGTGGTGCCAAGGGTGTCTCCCTATATATTAGAGTGGAGAAACTCTTATTCTTGATTTTGGTAAGCATCGTAGTTCATGGTCTGGCACAAAAACAAAACTTAACGGGACCAACTTGTGGAACTCATCGTTTTGGACAATTCAACGCTAAACGGTAATAATTGTTCTCATAATTTTGTATGATGTAAGCAAAAACTCAAATGAATCACTGGAAATATATGGTCAAGAATTTGTAAATGTTGTACATAATATTACACAATCAATTCTTGTTTAATTAGACATTCATGCTTGTCTATATAAGTAGTTTGGAAGAAAAAAAAGTGAAAAAGCGGGGGTCTAACAACCACACCCAGTTTTCGCTTAGCAATCTGTATGAACTAACTCCAATATACTTTCAAGAGAATCAACTAGACAGTCAGACCCAATCTTAAGAAAAGTATATTCAAGAGTTATATCTCTATTTCTCAATTCAGTCTGCAATCAAACAAATAGGAATTTGAGAGCCCGATAGAATATAAGAAATAACTTGGACGGTATCAAAAACCAATATCCAAGTGTCAATCAAATTAATCAACAACCAAAGGTTGGATTCACACTTGATTGAACTTACACACAACCTGTGATATTTCAATTATATAAACAAATATAACGCGGAAAAGAAATAACACAAACACCAGAAATTTTGTTAACGAGGAAACCGCAAATGCAGAAAAACCTCGGGACCTAGTCCATATTTGAACACCACACTATATTAAGACTTTACAGACACTAGCCTACTCCAAGTTAACTTCAGAATGAAATGTAGTTGAGCCCTAACCAATCTCACAGTGATCAAGGTGTAGTCGCGTTCCTTACGCCTCTAGAACCATGCCAGATTCTGCACACTTGATTCCCTTAGATGATCTCACCCACAACTAAGAGTTGCTACGACCCAAAGTCGAAAACTTGATAAACCAATCTGTCTCACACAGAAAAGTTTATTCAATAGTAAATATGTCTCCCACAGATATACATATGAGTCTTGTTCCGTCTTTTGATAAATCAAGGTGAACATGAACCAATTGATACAACAGACTTATATTCCCGAAGAACAACTTAGTAATGTCAATCACCTCACAATAATCTTAATTGTACGGTAGCGAAAGATATTGTGGAATCACAAACGATAAGACGAAGATGTTTGTGACTACTTTTTATCTTGCCTATCGGAGATTAAATCTCGATCAAATCTTAGAGAAAATAGTACTCAATCACGATAGAAAAACAGCAAGATCAGAACACACAACTACGGAGAAATAGTTGGGTCTGGTTTCACAATCCCAATGAAGTCTTCAAGTCGTTAACCTACTGGGTTTTGGAAAAACCTAAAGTTAAAGGAGAATCGACTCTAGTCGCAACTAGTATCACACATGAGGTGTGGGGAATAGGTTTCCCAGTTGCTAGAGTTCTCCCTTATATAGTCTTCAAATCAGGGTTTGCAATCAAAGTTACCTTGTTAACAAAGCATTCAATATTCATTGTTAGATAAAAACCTGATTAGACTCAAGCTAATATCTTTCAACCGTTAGATCGAACTTAGCTTGTTACACACAAATGAAAAGTGACTTCATTTAGATATGAGTAACCGTACCTAAACGTGTACACCTTGTTGGCTCAATAATAGTTAAGTGAAGTTATCCATATGAACACTTTGATATCAACCGTATTCATCTTAACCATAACTAGTTCAAATGACTCAAACGAAACTAGTTCTAGAGTTTTTCAATTGTTTATATTCTCATAGAAGTATACAAGATACAATTGAAGAAAAATCGATTTTGATTCACTCGAATAAATTCATGAACATCATAGCCACAGTTTGCAAAAGATTGCATTCCTTAATATATAAATATAGTAGTTCATGAACAAACCGATTTTAGAACATAACCTACTCAAGTATGCAAACAGGTACGCATACCTAAGTAGACGGACTTAGTTTGGGTTTCTCAGTATGCGAACGGGTACGCATACCTTCCATGCTCAGTTGAATTTCCGGAACTTGAACCTCACGCCAGTACGCATACTGGTATCCATCCTAAGTTCCCGGACTTTCATTAACCAATCACTACGCATACGGGTATGCATATTATGGTTCCTGAAATTGGAATAACATGCAAAATTTAGCATAAAAGTACGCATACTGTGCTATATCCAATCATGGTTATTTGTTCTAAACTCCCATTTCAATCATTGAAACATTCTTAGAAGACGATAATAGCTGTCTCACACAAACTATTAGCTTCAAAGCAATTTTCAAGTGATCGAATGATAAATACAAAACATTCCGAGTCTACATCAAATGACTGTCTCACACAAATCATGTAAGATGTTACAAGGCGGTTTTCACATGATCATCTTTTGACTTTCGTCAAGAATATAAGATGAACTTGGTTAAAGCGAAAGCTTACCAACACATATTTCGAGAAATATGTAAGCGAGTTAAACTCAGCTCGAAATATCAAATGTGTATAATCAAAGTATATATATCTATATGACTTTTGTCTCAAATAGAAGATAGGGAAGATAGATCATACGACGTCGGAACGACTCCATTCTTTCGATGTTGTCTTCTCCTTTTCGTCCTCTTCGAGATGATAGCCAGAACTCCTAGAGTTGAACGAGTTCCATCTGGTCTTTGGCCCTTCTCCGCTTGCGGCTAACTTCAGTTATTGCACAATTAAGTGCAATTTCACTTCTTTTGGATGATTCACCTAATAAAACACAAATAAGACAAAAAAAAAACGTAATATACAATAATTTGCAAGAAATTAAGCAAATACTAGAATGGATTCGACACTAAATATATGCAAAATAGGCACTTAACAAATTCCCCCACACTTGGCTTTTGCTAGTCCTCGAGAAAACTATCTAAAATACAACAACTCCATATCGTCGAGAATACCGATGCACTTAGCTAATGCAACATGCCTTTAAACCCCTAGGTGTCCCTAGTGGACGAGTTATAGTCTCGTGAGGGCTTACAAGAGGTATACCCACAAAACAGCTCCAACTTCAAAGCGTTCCAGCTTCCCAAGCATCCAAAGATCTATGAGGACATAGAGTTTCTGCATGCTAGTAATAAGAAGTTAGAAATACCAAAGAACATATTCATTCTTAAATATTGAGTGAGAAATAACTACACCATAATGAGAGAATGCGTGTTTGAGAGCGATCAATAAGCATTTCGCCTCGACTTCTGCCTCACTTAAAAGGATTTTATGATAATTGCACTCAATAAGGCAGGTTGTTTATGGGTCTCACATGTGTGCAGGCAGGAATGAAGAGAGAAATCCATACACACGTTGAATAGTGGGAAGGAAACCTTCCGAATTATTTATGGAGACCCCACAAGATAGTGGGAAATAAAGACTTTTTCTGATGGTCTATAAGAAAGAAAATCAACCATTATTATTAAAAATAGAGGATGAGAGTAATTACTACCTTCACATCTGATTGCAATGATGAAAGCACCACTCTCACAGCATCCAATAAAAACGTCTTCCTTCGGCTCGTTTTCTTCATCTTCTTGGTCTTCGTCTTCGGTCTTCAACTATTGATGATAAACTCTTGAACTTCATAGAACTTTGACAATTGTAACTCTTTTCCTCTATTCCTTGTTGCTTGAAACTTCCTTATAGATTTTTCTTCCCCATGGCTTTATTGAAAAAATAACAACCTAAATGCAAATCTTTTTGTATTTTCTCTTTTTTTTTGTATTTTTTTTATATTTTTTTTTTGATAAAAAGATTGCAACTACAAAAATAATAACAAAATTAAAATAACATGGCCATGAAAGAACTACTTTACCACTTTAATCTTCATAACTTGGATTTTCTTCGTATCATAAACTTCAATGATTCTCATCTTTTGATTTTCTTCACTCTTGTAAAAAAGTCTTCATACTTTGATATAAAATTCCGCTCTTGGTATGTAAGTCTTCAACATGTATATAAACATCCGCTCATTGTATGTTGATTTACTTGGATATGAATTTGCGCTCTTCCTTGTATTGTTGCTTGTAAACCTCAAACGTCTTCAACTTTCCTTGTAGATTTTGATGTCGCTCCCTTGTTGATGATGATGGTGTTTCTATGGATCTGTTGTTGGCGAGAGAGAGAATGGTGCTAACTGCAAATCAAACTACAAGAAGGTGATTTTTGTCTATAGACGTCACCCTCATGATTGACAAAATTAGCACTCAAGAGATCAAAGAGTAGTGCTTCTATTGGTGGGAGATTGGGTATCTCACCATTCTACCCGGAATTAACGTACGGTGACACACACTCAAAAGAAAGCTCTTTAGTCATTTATAAAGAAATCTGGTCTGGTGCCTCGGTTGATATGAAAATGGGTAGTCTCCACTAATGATTGATAAACAACTCTAATAATGCATTTCTCACTGCACCTCATTTGCATCACCGGCATGATTAAATCCATTATTTAACTTTCCAATTCATAAGAAATCCGAATGTAGTTCCCGAACACTTCCAAGTTCAGTTATGTCGGTCAGAATTCTCTATGTAAACATACCTAGAAGTATGCTAGTGACTCTAAAATCTCTACAAGTTGGAGGTTTTATGCAAATATTACAAAATTTTGAAAAATCTATATGCCAAATACTCCCCCACACTTAAACTTAACATTGTCCTCAATGTGTACAACCGAAAGTTCTGAATTCTAACGTAACAACAGATAAAACGCAAAAACTGTGCAAATTGGTAAGGAATTTGGAAAAACTTCATTTCACAAAAGTTGTTCATCTACGTGTTTTCTACAGGGTTTCAAAAGGGCACAGTGTTTCGATAAACGGTATGACAGTTATGGGCTTTGAACTGACTACGTGCAGTCTGAATTTTTCTGACGAAAAGGTATTCATCATAATTTTCTTCTAAAATAGATTCCGGATTCAATGAAATTAAACATGGGGATGCAGATATGATATGAAAAAAATAAAAACAAAAATTAAAAGGGTTTAAGATACAAAACCTATGGGTTTCCTCCCATTTAGCGCTTGGTTTATAGTCGTCAGCCCGACTTGGCATTCACCTTACTACTCCTCCAGAGGGAGTAAATCTTGAAACTCAAGGGAGTATACATCCACTTTATCGCGTTGAACCTTCCCATATACCAATAATCTGAAACTTTGAGGATCCACCCAGAAAATAATCTGCAATGCAAATAATAGCTTCACACCGATGTTAGCACAGAATAATAATAGTGATGCTATCATTCGATAGAATTTTCCTTCGCACTTAGTCCTTTCAACACCTGGAAGTGTATAGAGAACATATAATTTGGTAACTTCTATGGATTCCTCTTGGTGAACCTGCACAATGTGAGAATTAAGTACTTCTAATGGTGGATATTTAGAAGTAAAGTAATCCAATAAAATTTCTGAAGCACATACATCCAAGCCTAATTGAGGTAAAGGAGAAGAATTAATATGCAAAGGATTAGTCAAACCTTGAAAAAAACTCTTGTATTACGAAATCCTGTTCATCCTTGGAGAATTCAAGTGAATTACTTACCTCTCGTATCTCGTGGTCCTCTATCAAACCTTGCGACCATTTTTCGTCATTTTCTGCCTCAACTACAGTCTCAGCATCATTATAATCATGGGAAAGCTTTATTGGGTCTTCCACGAATTCATTCAACTTGATTTCATTCTCGAGCATCATCTCTTCAACATTCTCATCATCGAAATCGGGCCATTCTCCAAGAAAGTCCTCCTCGTTACAAATCTTAAGATCTTCTTGTGAGTATGTTACACCGTTTACAACAAGATATAAATTATATACACTCTCCTCTTTTTGAATAGGTGAAGGATCGTTATTATGATCCGGAGTAGGAATAACTTCCTCATTGTTATGAGTAATTTGCGAAGGTTGCTCATCTTCATCAGAATCTTCGTCATCCTCATAATCTTCAACATCCAAACGACATTGGAATTCCATTAGTATGACTCTGTTAATTTCTTCAAGAGTCTCTTCTGATGCTCCAGCTTCTTCTAGCTGATCGTATTGCTTAGAAAGTTTTTAAATATTAATACGTTTTCGGCCATCACTCACGATAGAGTCTCCAGACCATATCTCTTCTCCCGGAATGAGAGAATTAAGAATATGATAAATAGGAATAGGTCTAGACTCGTTATCATAAGGATTCTCCCACATCTCTCGTTCCTAACAGTGAATACTAAAAATTCATAGTGAACACCAACAATGGTACCTGAAATAAAAAAAATTCTAGAAAACAAAGTTAAAAACTAAAAATAAAACTATACAAAATAAACTAAAAAGGAAATAACAACTAAAGCTACCGACTGCTCCCCGGCAACGACGCCAAAATTTGATGCATGTCGTAGGTGCAATCAAATTAATATCTTATTTCCACTCAATTAAAAATAATATAATGGAATTCAAGTTCGTTCCCACGAAGAGCAGGGAGATTTAGTTGTCAAAAAGTGTCACAATGGGGGTTTGTTTTTGATTTTAGAACAAAGTAAATAACAAAGCAATTGAAAGTAATAAAGTTTGCAAGCAATGGAGAGAAATATGATTTGGGAATCCTTCTTCGTTACTAAACCGTCATCAAGTTATTATATTCATCCATTAATACAATTAATCACATATTATTACCAACCGTGGAACAACAACTAGCTCAGTGCTATCCCCTAAATTCCTTATATCACTGGGTACGGAAGCTCTCCAATACCAGATTCTATTCTTCGAAACCACCTAGTAGTAGATCACTCAAGGTGTAATTTGTCCGAATGCTTTATCTTTTGTGAATTATAGATTGATCCTAGTAGTTAGACTCTTAGCTCAAGGTCCACTTTCTAGTGTTGTTAATACACACAATCGCTACACAGAATCCCTCTGCAAGGTCTTGTGTTCGCTACTTTTGTATGAATTATTCGACTATTACTTATCTCCTAACTCAATACTAGCATTTGATTGAATCAACAAATTAATTCAGTTGGTCGCCTAAACAATCTATCAATCAATCATAAGTACCTAATTAGTATAAACAATCAATAATCATGTGAAGAACTTCAAAATAGATTTATATAATAACTCAAATCATGTTTAGAACTTAGAATTCATCCAAATCACTAAGAAGTTTAGCTACTCATGGTACTAGTAAAACCCATGAGATACATATGATAAAATGGAAAAGAAATAGTTACGGTGATGAATCGCTCCAAAACCCTAGCTTTTCTTCTCTTGAGTTCTCCTCTCCAATGGCTTGATAAAGATTAAAAGATTATATATCTCTTATATAGGTGTCCAAATTATAGATGTGCCCATGCTCGAACCCCGTTCAAATGGTTGCCAAAACTAGCCAAAACAACTCCCAAAACTCACATCCATAAATTGCCGCGCAAAGAAGCTCAACCCCATCTAATGGGCTCACACACAAACCTGTTAAAGTCCAGCCCAAATACTCTGCCTTAATCCTTGTTAGTCTGAACTGACAGTGCAAGTTTTCAATAACCTCTTCCAGCTTCCCACTGCCACTTCTTTCTCCGTGAAAAAATATTTTCCCTGGATTTTTATTTACTCATGTCAGAATCACGGACACTCAAGTCTCTGTGAGTATTTTATTTCCCTGACTTTCTGTTTTCCGGTCTAATTCTCCTCGACAACTTCTCCCATCGTGAAAAATCCATTCTACTGGATTTTCATAACTCAACTAGCACACCCACGTATACCAGGCTATCCATGAAAACCATCTGCTTCTCCATCATTGCCAGCAACACTAAACTCAATCATCACTATCGCAGATCTCCGTCACCCATTCTGTTATCATGGCAGCAAACATTATCGTTAACTAAACCAGCGACAAACTCTTCTTCATCTTAACATCGTCATGGCTCGTCCTTGCCAGCACATATTCATATTTTGTTTTCTTCTATCACCGGCCTAGATCCATCGTCATGATCACTGTCACACTGCCATGAATGGCAGTGACCTCTTGTAGATGGTGGATTTTCGGCAAAGGCTAAAATCGTAAACCCATAATTATACGAACTCCTGATCCAGCAATCAGATGTGAGTATTGAGACACGGGTCTCTCATTGAATCCTTTGACTGAGAATACTTTCTCTCAGAGTACATGCAGATATGTAGTCTCTCGGCTAGACAACGGCATATCTCATGAATACTGAACACTTCAGTAATTATTTCTATATAGAATCACGAGATTGACGTCTCCTAGACAGCTTGCTATGCTAGTATAGAGCGATAACGTCTTCAGGATACAAACAACGAGTTTCCCTGACTATATAAAGGATATGAAGCTCCATCAAGCTCATGTCAGAATAATTAATGCTCCTAGACAGCTTGCTCTGCTAGTATAGATCCATAAGTTAATTATTCCTAAATTCTTGGATTCATCCACTGAATTTCCGAAAATATTCAAATATTTTCGCAGTATTTTGTTACTTCAATCTATGGTTCTTCCCAACAGAATTCCATGGGTTAGTAATAAATATTCAACGCACGGGCGTCTGAGCTACCTCTGAGTAAGCCCCGGCTCAAAAGGTGCAAGTGTACTCAATGATGATACACTAACAATCATCGCACGAACGAGTATTTCAAAATATGACGAAACGATGAACCTATGCAAAATAGGAAAGAAAATAATAAATAATTAAAATATTGACCAAGGCGCTAGGGGATTGGGCTCATCGACCGGCCGGCCGTGCCATGGCCAATCCCACGCCAGTTTTATATTTTATCATATTTTTTGTTATTTTCCTTGATCTTATGAAAATCCTTTCATTTGAAAAAATATCCTTCGTTTTGAGGAAACTCCTCAGTTTCATGGTGCTCCCTTCGCACGAAGGAAATAATATACAATTGGGAAAAATATTATGGGGTCGTGATTGTTGGCCAACCGGCCATGCCTTGATCCCGGCCGGCCCCACACCTCATGGTTCCTCATTATTTTATTATTATTTCCCTAATCTCATGAAAACTCCTTCATCTCATGGTACTTTCACAAATCCATGAAAAATAATATAAAATTAGGGAAACTCGTGGGATCGGTCCCCAGCCGTCCGACCATGCCCTAGTCGGTCCCACACGCCCCTTTATTTATTATTATTATTTTAAGTTTCCTTCATCCCATGAAACTCCTTGATTTCATGGTATTTCTCTCAAATTAGGAAAATTCATTCAAATCATGGAAAAATACACATAAAATACATAAAAATTAGGGAAACTCGTGGGATCGGGCCCAAGCCGGCCGTCCATGCCCTAACCGGCCCCATATGCCCTTATTTTTATTATTTTAATATTATTTGCGTCCTTGATCCCATGGAAACTCCTTCACTTCAAGGAAACTCCTCAATTTCAACAAATTCCTTTATTTCATGATATTTTCATAAATTCATGAAAAATAATATAAAATTAGGAAAAGCACCACGGGACCGTGGTCACTGGCCGGTCGGCCATGCCTTGGCCTCAGCGGTCCCACGCTTCATCATTCCTTTATTTTATAATTATTTTCCTTAATCTCATGAAGTTTCCCCAGTTTCAGCAAAACCCTGATTTTGTCATATTTTCTCAAATGGTTGCTCAAACGCACGCCAGAAAATATCAAAATTCTCAGGACTGAGACACGGACGTGTTGACGACGCGAGCATGTTACCTTGACCGACCAAGGTTGGCCCTTTGGCTCGCAATGAGCCAGTCCCGCATATTTTCATGATTTGACCTAATTTGCGCAATTGCACATATTAGGTCCAAAACTCTTCCAAATAATTTTGGAATTTCATGGGGTGACCGTCATTCGATCCCACGACCATCCATGGCTGGTTTCATGACCCCTTGGTCGGTATCTCACCTCTCCATAATTAATTAGGTTTTATCACCTAAGGCTCGGACGAGTATTTTTCGAATAAATGATTAAACCAGCATTTAATCATTCTTTCATCAACAAATCACCAACTCTTCAAGAGATCTTGGTATTTTTCTCATGCGAGCATATGGACGCTACGTAATCGACCAACGGTCTCATGTAGTCTGTCCTCCTTCATTCAATGGTTGATTTTGAATAAATCATCAATTGGTCATCAATTGATCAAATTAGGGTTTCTGAGTCCAAGGAGCATAATTCCAGACTCGAACACTAATAACTTTACGACGATCTCATGATCAGTATTCTTATTAATTATGCTCGGTTCAACTACTAGTATTCTAATTAATGTTTTATTTTGGTCACGCTACCAATAATTCATCAGACGAGCAACACTTGCTCAGATGAGCAATACTTGCTCAAATCAAGGAATATCGGTTCAACTATCAATATTCAACAATTCATCGAATGAGCAACACTTGCTCGCCTCAACCATCAACGTGAGAATTATACCTCTGTCTCAACAGACACGTTCAATTCATGAGTTTCAGAACATTTTGCAAAATCTTATTCAACTCAGCAAATACATGGACTCATCGTACCATAAAGTCATGAAGTCAACAACTGACTAATTAACCACGAGACGTCAATCGTGTCACATGGGGGGATATTAACTAGGTTTTTAGTCTGGCGGTCTACGACACGTGTGTTCATACACATGATGGAATGTGAGCAAGTCGCGCAATCAGTTGAAGGAGTTAACAAAGTAGTAGATGGAAAATCGACCAAGTCTCCGCACGATGAGCAACTGGTTTCAAACACTATTTCCATTTCCCCACTCTTTGATTCCATCAACTGTCACACTTTATGGGATCATGGTGTTTACAATTCCAGCAATATAAATAAGTCTCTGAATCATGATTGAAAACAACAGAAAACGAAGAATCTCATGTCTCACAGACAACACGAGATCAACACCTCATCAATTGAGAAATTACTCTCAACTGAGCAATTTCAATAATTCAGAACTTATCTTATTCAGAATTCACAACACACCTACAATCTTTGATTACCATTGATTCCACACATTTCTCAGCTTCCCTCCTACAGATCAACCCATCCTCTCTTGTGACTGAATTTACTCTGGAACGACCATTGTCTTGGTTTAGGCCGGAGTACTACAGATTGATCTCTCGAATTCAAAGCACTCCCTTCTTGCAGTGCGTTTGTGTGAGGTTGAACATTTCGCTCGGTTCGAGGAGTCTCCTCCGTACGGTCGTCTCCTCAATCCCGTGAAAACCAGCAAATCGTTTTGCCCCATCCAGACCTCTGTTTTGTATGGAGCTCACCTCTGTCTTTTCGTAGCTTCACTTTCCATTCTTTGTATCGTATTTATCCTGTCTTGACTCGAGCTCTTCTCATTGTTCTATTCGAAACTTCATCAGTCGACTCCAGTGGCAGCAAGGATTTATCGCTGCCAAAACCAATACTCCAGTTCCTCTTCTCATTCGAGAATACTACAGCCAACAACTCCATCTCGATCACCGGCAGCAACATATTATCATTCCCTGTTTTTCTCGTTCAATTCCTTAACGTCACAGCCATTAGAATCACCAGCAGTTATCGTCTACTTCCATGAATGGCTCGAGCAGCAGCCAACAACTTCGTTCTTTCGATCAGTCACCATTAAACCTTCTCGATACTCCGCTCGACTTCTATCTATGCCATCAGCTCCAACCTAGATTGTCGACAATCACAGTTCCATTAATCACTCTGCCAATGCCAGCAGAAAAGACAACTCATTCCCTACATGCTCCTCATCTCTGCCATGATCGGACTGCCAGCGAACACCTTCTATTCCTCGACTGACTTTGTGAACATCTCAGTCGAGCTCTCTCTCCAACGTTCAGTCCATAAACCTACTGACAATAATGGCAGCAATAGCCTAGATTCCCTTTCCTTGTACAGATCGAGTACACAGTTTGCCTCTTCCTTCTTTATCGCAACCATCGAACTCTATTATCTCCATCGCTGACCATTAATGGCAACAACATCATCTCATCACAGCCCCGAGTTTACTCTTCATGATCTTCTCGAGCTCCCATACAAACCCGAGCATACCAATAAATATCAGTAGCTTCTCCTTCCATCGATCTCTGCCAGTAATGGCAGCATCCTATCCTCCATGTTCTATTGCTCTCGATCATTCTCATCTTCGTCAACTGCCAATGGAAGTTTCCTAATTTCAGTTCCCTGAACTGGTCGTGATGCTGGTGGCAGCCCCGAGTAAAAGGTGAGTGCCTTTAGAAATTCTGTGCACTCAGAAATTCCGCAACTTTTACTTGCTTCGAATGACCATAAAATCTTCATACGACGTCGGAACGACTCCATTCTTTCGTCGTTGTCTTCGCCTTTTCGTCCTCTTCGAGATGATAGCAATAACTCCTAGAGTTGAACGAGTTCCATCTAGTCTTTGGCCCTTCTCCACTTGCGGATAACTTCATTTATTGCACAATTAAGTACAATTTCACTTCTTTTGGATGATTCACCTAATAAAACACAAATAAGAGAAAACAAACGTAACATACAATAATTTGCAAGAAACTAAGCAAATACTAGCATGGATTCGACGCTAAATATATGCAAAATATGCACTTAACAATAGACTTTTGAGTGATAGATGAGTTCAAGTCTCCACATACCTTTTATTGATGAAGTTCCACAAGCTCCCCTTATAGTTCTTCGTCTTCAATCGATGAACGCCGTGAAGTGTAATGCTCAACTACACTTTCTATCCTAATCCGAGACTTAGCTATAAGTAGACTAGAAATCAAGATTTATAGTTTTGACAACTAAACTTTACAAACAAGCTAGAGATAGCAACGTTTGCGAGTTCGACCGAGCAGTGCTCTAACAATCTCCCCCTTTGTCAATTTTAGTGACAAAACTATCAATAATATGGATTACAAAATAAATAAACTTTGTAGCTTCTCATCCAAATGCTTTATTTCCTTGGTTCTTCAACATTACTTGAAATATTCGTCACTTCCAAGTACTCCAGTGATTCTGAACGTGTTCAACTTCAGCATCATAGTTGTTGAAGATCCGTAGCTATAACAATATATAAAAATGAGATATTTTCGTAGTGTTATACAGTGTCATAGTATTATTACATAGCATCAAAGTCCAATTGTATCACAACTTTGAAAACAATACTATGGTGATATGTATCACTCCCCCTTAGTCAATACTTCATCTCACATGAAAACCACTCCCCCTTACATAATTATCCGTAAACCATATGTATTTGTAGTGTGAACTACATATTAATTCTCCCTCTTTTTGTCAATATAAATTGGCAAAGGTACAAAAACTAGTGGGATCATAATGAAATTCTCATAGAGATTCTTCATGACTAAAAGAAAATATATCAACTTTGTTTAGACGCAATCATATAGTCGAAACTAAATGCATTCATCAAGGAGTTAATAGAGATACAAGAAAACTCCTACAATATTCCACAGCCGCAATTAAGCACAAGTTCAAATAAGAACTCTCCCCCATAAAATGTCATTCCCGAAAGAACAGCAAGAGCGACCTTAATTTTACAAGAAAAGAATGATTTCTGTGGACATTAACATATCACATGAAACATGAATTTGTATCCGGGAAACTCAATTAAATTAACCACAAGAGAACCCATGATTAATTTAATCGGAAATGCTCAATATAAGAAAACTTACGGAGCCACACAATACTTTCACATAGAAGTGGATCAGGGAAAGATCAATACTGCGGAATATTGAAAGATTCATTCTATTTTTTATTAATATTTGTATAAAGACATATTTTGATGGTGGTTTTTAGTTCAGGGTTAAAATTTTAAATCTTGTATTTAATATTCCGTCACTCTGCAAAGAAACAGAGCCATATAAAAGTGATGACTGTTCAACCTCTCCACTGGCGCATTTATTGAGCAACTCAATATTTTCTCATGAAATTTACCCAGAATGGCGCATGTAGCAACAATCCCAGATATTCTGTAAATTTCGGCACTTTGCCTTGCCTGTATTGTAAGTTTCTATGAATACTTTCTGTGCTATGTTCCCCGGCCGAACCCTTAATGTTGATATGGCATGACAATTTGTGTTCACTCGCAGCAGAGTAACACGAATTTCCAAGTATCAAGGTTAAGGTCCTTGCATAAAGTACTCAATCAGAAAGCATACTTCTCACTGGAAATAAACTTAAAAAAACTCTGTGTCAACACATAGAATTCAACCAATTTTGTGATAATTCACAAGATTCAAATATTGCCCTGACTAATTTGCAGAAATTACGGTTTTGTGCCCTGCACAGTATATTAGACCCCGTTGGTCGAAATTAAGCTTAGGCGGACTAAGCAATTAATCCGCCATGGATTAGTAGGTGCAAAATCCTACCCAAAATCAGAAAAAGGAATAAAGGGAGCCACAGAATAAGAGCATTAACAAAGGGAAGTGTGGCCATTTCATAGGCCAGCCGGCTCCACTTGCAAGTGGCCACACCCCATGTTGCCTGACCGGCCCTGCTTCTTGTCAAACAATCAGGTCGCCTTAAACCCGCCACACGCACATAAGTTGTGGCTGGGCCCACACTTGTTGGCCCTATTTCCCATCGAAAAATCAGGTCGCTTTAAATCCTCCACATGCACACTAGAAGTGTGGCCACGCCCATGCTTGGCCAGCCTCTCTTATATTAACCAATCAGGTTGCCCTAAACTTGCGACAGTATTAAAAGAGGAAAATTGCGCCAGATGGTCATAAATCCAATTGGCTTTCCAAAAACCGAGCCAACATGCCAAACGTTCCATGTTGCGCCAACATGCCAATGGCATGCCATACCGAGCCAAAGCACTAAACGTTCATGCCAAGGTGCCACTTTGCCGCAGCAGCATGCCGAACATGCCAAGGTGCCACTTTGCTGCAGCAGCATGCCGAACGTGCCAACGTGCCATAAATAGCGCGCCTACGCGCTAACCCACCTTCTATTAGTGTCCAACACCATAACAAACTTAAATTAGGATTTTCTAGTCAGAAGCGTGACTTTGCTTTAGGATACATTAACCAAAACCCTAATTTCCAGTCGTGGCACAAAATATGCCACTTTGGGCCCACAACATGCTACAAGCCATGCGGGACCCAAGAAACCCTAGGAATGCACCATACCATAGCCATTCATAGCAACCCTTGCTCCTGTGGTCGTTTCCACATTATGGCCTTACTATAGTTTCTTTGGCGTGACTGTGGCGCCGTTTGCACTGAAAGCGTCACCATGCCGCGGTCGCATGCCACACGCACTAATTAGGGTTTCGGCATGCCAAACCCTAATTTAGGCGAAGTTGCTACGCCAACCAAGCCAAATCGTGCTACCCAGAGCATTGGGATTGATGTGGCAACTAACTGATGTTTCCAGACCATATTCGGGTTTAACACCAATGTGCTAAAATCCGGCGGCCATGGCTACGCCAGGCTCTACTAGCACCACCGTGCCACTGGCATGCGCAAACTATGCCAACCATGCCATTGTGCCACCGGCGTGCGCTAAATATGCCATTATGCCATTGGCATGTACCAATGACGCCACTGTGCTATTATTGGGCGCCAACAGAATGTGGCCATAATCAATGGGCAGCCTTTCTCATGAGTTACAATCTCAACCCTCCAAATTCGCCACAGAATTGATAGGCCTGTGGCAAGTCTTAGGCGAACATCCAATACAAGCTTAATATCGTCACATGCTATTCTTCTGCGACAAGTTTCTTGACTTTGACTTGCCACACGTAACAATCTGCTACATGTTTTCCACGAAAACACTCGAGACATCAAACAATGTCACAAACTGGGGGATACTCATCAGGGTATTCGTCTAGCGGTTTATATCGTGCGGCGTACAACACGCTCATTATAACAAAGTGTCAGAGAGCAGGGAAGTTAGTGACGGCAAGAAGTAGTGGGGTGTAAACTAACCCGTCTCCTTCATAATGGGAACATGGTTTCTACCATTTACACACGACCCCACTTCTCCATCACTCAATCATTCCCACTTTCTACGAGATCAGGGTGCGTTCAATATGACTTGTATAAATAGGTTCTACCTATTCAACCAAATGGCGAGAAATTTGGTTAACAACAACACAATATCCAGAAAATACCAAAGAACTGATAGCTTACATTCCGCAAGCCAGTTCCAAATTCTGATACAAGTCATAAAAAGCCACACCTTCATAATTAACCATTCTAATCTCAACACCTTCTTTGCTTCGCTCCCTAAGACCAACCCTTTTCCTTCACTTTGTGACCGAAGCAAGACTGGAACGACCATTTCTTGGTTTAGGCCAGAATTGTACATATTGATCTCTCGAATCTAAAGTACTCCCATGCAGTGCATTTGTTTAGGTCTAAATTCGTTTCTCATCAACGCACACAAATTTACCAAAACCGGAAGAAACAATTTTAATCCACAAACAATTGGCGACCATAGTGGGAGATTAAATCTCTCGGTTCCAAATTCAATTCTCAATTTTATTTTCCATCCCAATTGGTCTTAGGACTAATTCAATCATTAACAAAAACTCTTTTCAATCAAAGATTTCAATCTTCCAGATGTATTCTGGTCATTCAGACCTTTCAAAAGCAATAAATAGTCGGAACCAACCACCATGGAAGACATGATAAAAATGCTAGAAAATATGGTTGCAAACCAAGTCGATATTATCAGCAGACAAAATGTAACGCTTCGTATCTTGAAGGATATGATAAGTCGATTGTGCGAGGAATCAACGAGAACCTGTCAGAAATATCTCACCAATTTCAAGGATAATACGAAGAACGTTCAATCTTTGGCTAAGACCCGCACTTCTACCAATAAATATGCAGACGGATCACACAACCATGTTATACAAGGGCAGAAAGAGAACAACCAATTGAATTCTGTCAGAGAGCCAAGACATATTCACAAGACCAAGGAAGGATACTTGTCAGGTGTACCACAATATCTACAGGACGAGGGTAAAGAGTCGTCATATGAAGCTTTGTTTGAAAACATTTATCTCCGAACTCTCGCAGAGGTTCAAAGGGTCTTCCAACAGTCTGCAGCCACGACTGCTTTACTTAAGAGATAGGCGCCTGAAGAAGGGGAAATCTTCCAAGGAACCTATGGAAGTGAACAATATCCAGCCCAGCTACCTCGTGTCTCCGCCACTTGTAGTTGCAGGAAATCCTACACTACACCCCTCATATGATTTGATTGTTGATCAACTTATTTTTAGGTTTACACTCTTAATTTTATTGATTAATTTTTGAATGTTCCTACAAGAAAGATAAAGAAGTCAAGAATGATCTCTTCTTTGGACTTTCTCTCTCCTATTTACTTGATTCTTACTCAAAAAGATCTCTCCCCCTCTTTACAACTCGAATGACTATTTATAAGGAAATACATAGTGGATGACAACTAATCTGTCCTTTATTTTCGGATGTGGTTTGCGACATTCTCGCAACCTTACAAATGTTAATTTCGCAAGCTCTCTAATTTTTGCAAGACTATCACATTTTTCTCATGATCCTTGCTGACGTCATTTTTGAAATTGTTCTGCGACGCTATTGTGCAATACCATTGATAATTTCGCTGAGACATAATTATTGCGAGATTCTGATCCTACATCTTGCCTATTCTCATATCTTCTCTGTAAAGTAGAGAATGATGTGAGAAATGCCGCAACTACTTATCTTTTCATATTCCACATTTATCACACGTACTCTCTCTTCCATTTATTTCTTGACACGTCTTTTATAACCGCCACCTTTCAACCGCTCACGTCTCTTCGTCTTAATGGTGTTTATTTCTTCGTGAAGTAAAATTTCTTTATATACTCTTCTCCCTATTCCTCTTTATAACCCAGACATTCCTTTATTTTATGAAATTCTCGCTCATCCGGGGTTTTCGCGAGCCATTTTCCAACTAAGTGGGGATTGCATCCGTCTGATGCTAGAGTTCGCTAATCGTGGTGCTGATAGAGGATCTCTTTACTCCAAAGAACTTAGGGATCCAAAATTCGCAGACCTAGATATAGTTGCTGAGAAATATACAATAGCGAATTTCTTTGAAAACTACGAACTTATCTCCATGAAGAAAGAGAATACTCGCTGGGGTATTCGATTAAGAAGAAAAGATAACATTGATGAAGCCAAAATTCTTATGCAAGATATTGACTGGCATTCTGGTAAAAACAGAATTCCTCGCCAATCCAAAGATGACAAATGGTGTGTGTTTCCTTTAATGCTAAAGGGTCCTTACATTGCTGGATCAAACGTTCTTCCTGCGAATCTCGCTGCATATCAACCTTGGGTTTTCTCCTGGCCCGAGAAGGAGAAAGAGGTATACTTCTCCCCTTTAACTCATTTTATACTTCTTTATTGATTTTTACTATTCTTTTCGCTAACTCTTGCGATATTCCGCAGATCCAAAAACTAAAAGATAGTTATAACATGACTGGGAAATCTAGTATTCTGTTAGCTTTTCGCTCATACACAGATGAGGTAAGAAATTTTCTTTTATGACTTTAAATAGTACTGTTACTTATATGCTTCTATTTCTTATTTCTATCGGTGTGTGAAGGTTATTGCTGAAGTAGAAGAATCTGTTGATGCTGCGAAGATTGGTGATAAAGGTAAAGGTACTCTTCGCAGGGAAAAATCAACTGGTCCTCCTCCAAAGAAAAGAAAAGTTCGTTCTCCTTCTCCTTCAAATGTTCTTCCTAACGAAAGTTCTGAAAAGGATAAGGGTGATGAAGATAACGATGATCTTGCTGCAACTGAAGATTCTCCACCTGAATCTTCTATGGCTAAGCTCTCTAGCCTCTTTTCTGGTTCTCTAGAAGGGATGGGAGATAACCAATTCGAAAATACCTGGAAAGCTCTCGCTACCCTTTGTGATGTCCCTTTACTGGATGGTGATAACTCTCTTCGCGGAGTTTCTAGATCAGTGACTCCGATTTCTTGCATTCTCTCAATAGTCTGGTATAATTTTATCTTTTTACTTTTTCATTATTATAACTCAAAAGCTCTTTATATATTAATATTTTTTTATTTATTTTCGCAGGATGGAAAAGCTTCTTTTGTTGTTGCCTCAGATCTAGAGAAAAGACGCGAAAATCTTGAAAAGAAGAATCTTCAATTTCGCAGAAAGAATGAGGACTTGGAAGCTGAAGTTAAAAGTCTTCGCGAGAAAAATAGGCAATTAGAAATTGATTCTTCCTCATATAAGAATAAAATTTCTAGTCTTCAACAAGCCAATAATCAACTTGACGGTACGTTGCTCTTCTTTTCTCTTTATTCATTCATTCTGTTGTTTTATCTTATTTAAATGATCCTTTTTGTAGACATTTATGGTCTTTCTGATGAAGCTACCCTTCTTCGCTCATTTCCTAATGCCTTGGATAATGATACCCTTCTTTAACGCCTTAACAATTCTTTAAATAGCTTCTCAAATGATAGAATTTCATCTCTTTCTCTAAATGAACTTAGATCGAAATTTCGCCTCTTAGAGATTGATCATAGATCCAGTTTAGGCTTAGCCAACAGATTTAAGCGTCTCCTTATTGATTCCAAAGAGAAAACCAATGAATTAAGAACCAAAATTAGCAGTCTCATAGACGATGAGGATCGTATCTCTGATCAAGGTGCCAAGGCTTTAGCGAAATTCCAAGAGGCTCTCCTTGAAGTTCAACTTGAGCGAGATGAAGCTAACCGCAAGAATATTGAACTCTGCGAAAGGGAGAATCAAATTCGTTCTCGTCTTCTCATAAGTAGTGAGGATGAATTTGTCTGGGCTGCGAAAATTTTAGATGATGCTAGAAAAGATTCAGGCGTAAATGTTAGTCTCCAAGTTGAACATACTGCCTTGATTAGAGACATGATTTCTGACAGAGAAGGTTGCTAATTGCTCTTCTTTACTAATCTTTTATTTATTATGAATTTTCATCCAATTAATAATTGATTGCCTTTTGTTCGCAGATTCTGAAAATAAATATCGTGAAAAGATTGAAGAACTTGAAGCTGAAAAGAAGGAACTCGCAAAGAATCTTTCTTCTCGCAACGACAAGTATTCTAGATTGAAGAATCAAATCATAATCACTATTGAGAATTTTAAGAATGACGCTATGCATTTTCGCAATCAAACCATCCAGATGGTTTGTGATGATCATAATATCCCTCATTCTGATTATCCTTGTCTTTTAGAAGAAATCCCACAAAATACTCCCAGTTTGATTATCTCTGATAGTGAAGCTGACGATGAAGAGTCTGATAGTGATGGAAGTTCTGATGGTGATAAAGATTTTGACGTAGATGAAGAAGGAAACAAGTCTGGTGAAGATAATGAGGATTAACCAAGAAATATTCTTTACTTCTTTCTTTGATTCTTTGTAATACTTGTACACTTATTTCTTCTTTCTGTATATTTGTGTTTCTTCCATTTTAACCTGCATGAATGAAAACAATTATTCTTTGCAATACAATTAATCAATATAATTATTAATTCTTGAATTTTTGAGTAAATCTCTCATATGGAGATAAATAACATTTTCTAATTTCATATATTCCCATACTTGCCTCTATTATTTAAATCTAAATGAGAGATTTCATATAACTTTTCTTATTTTATAATTTCACAGCCTTTTGCGAAGTGATTTTTGTTTCTTTTCAAAATCTCATTCCTGTGTGGTCTTATTTTGCCTTCCTAATTAAAGGTCTTATTATGCCACCTCTTGTCATTGCGACAAAATCGTAGGACGTCCTTGCATTTTCATGCAAAAACCCATTGATCTTGCCTTAAATTTTTCTTTTGTATTATGGCCTCTTCAGGAATGTCGCGACAATATTACAGGCCTAAATATTCTTGCAAAAATAAATCCCCATGACATTTCCGTCGTGCGACGAAATCGCAGGACGTCTTCGCATTTTCATGCGAAAACCCATTGATCTCGTCTTATCTTTTTCTTTTGTATTATTGCCTCTTCAGGATTGTTGCACAAATATGACAAGCCTTAATATCCTTGCGAATAAAAAGCCTCATGACATTTGCGTCTTAAGACACTTATCAGCTCCCTAATGGATGGTGCCGCCCTTATCTCCCCCCTGGTTGCCCCTTCAAGGAGGCGTAGTTCTACCATACAAGGTTAGCTCATCCCATACAGTCTTAACAACGACCATTGTTTTCGCAGCCTCTTATCCCTTTTACCTATAGGGTTTATGGTTACGAGACTGCACCCTAAGTGGGGTTTTCTTCAGGCCGAGTGCAGTATAAGCCAAGACTTGTCAAGAATGGCAAGGACGCTTCAAACGCCCTCGGCACCCTTGACTCAACCGTGTATCTCGGCGCCTTGATCATATTATGCACTCCTTGAGAGAGTCCTTATTACCTTAGTCGCCCAACCTAAGTCATATGCTTAAGTTGAGAATCCAAGGTGCCTCTCCCGGATGGGCTTTATTGACCCCAAATCTCCATGACTCAGGTTCCGGTGGCGCTGTAGCCTTTCCCTGAGCCATGTAACATGTAACCCCTAATATGATGTACTTTAGGTCTTACATTTGCATCTTGCGAAACTTTATTCGCGAACTAGGGTGTACGCCATAAAGGTTCGCCTCTTTCTCCTTTGTCATTCTTTTCTGATTATTTTTGTAAAATTCATTATCTCTGCGAGAGTCTCGCAATCCATAATATTGTATTTGAATTTCGCAATCTCAATTTTGTTGTTCAATCAAATGTATTTTTGAGAATTTTACTTATTGCGAGATTATCGCAACAACTTAATCATTCATACATTTCTTGCTTTTATTACTTTTGCCCTCCTCTGCTTCTTTATGATTTTCTGCTACTGCTTCCTTGGTAATGGTATGTTCATCCTTTTTATCCTGAGCTAGCATTATTTGTAACATCTCTTCTCCTTTCTTTTCGATTGTATCCACCATCAACTTCTCACTTCTTTGTACATCCTTGATTTTGTGTCGCCAGTTTTCCTTCTTGTTTGCTCTTCCTTCGCAAGATTCTATCTCAGTTTCGTAACATTTCTTTCCTTCAACCCAATCTCCCTTTATGATTCCTACACCATTGGGGTGAGGGAATTTGATGCATTGATGGAAAGTTGAAGCTACACCTAGAATCCCATGTAGCCAAGGTCGACCAATTAATGCATTGTAGGGTGATTCTACATCAACACACAATGAGATTTCAGAAGATATTCCCTTCAATGGAATTTGCATAGTAACCTCCCCTTTAGGCTTGTTAGCAGTACCATTAAAACCATATATCTTATATGTTGATGGTATAAGATCATCATCTCTTCCACCCATGGTTTTATAAGTATGATAAAATAAGATGTTCACAGAGCTTCCAGTATCGACTAGAATTCTATTGATTGCCCATGAATCTTCAGCTTCATCATCCTCATCTTCTTTGGTTTTGGATTAATTTCTAATTTTATTACCAATGGATTGTCATGCACCTCTTCTCCTTCGGGAATTTCTTCTGCGGTAAAAGAAATGATCTGTTTCTGCCATTCCTCTAGTCGCGAGATTTTCGCAATATTCATAATTTCTCTTCCATTATTATCTCTTGCGAACACTCTACTCAAAATTATCATGAAAATCTTCAATTGTCTTATATGAATGTACGATAGAGTGACAGAATAGATTTTTTGCTTTTGCACCAACTTCTATGAAGAATGTTTCTTTCTTTTTCATCGTATTCACTTTGTGATGTTCTGGCGGTGGTGGTAATGGTTGAGATTGCGGATGCCCTACCAGAAAGTCGTTTAGTTTTCCTTGATCTATCATTCTCAAAATAATTCTCTTTACATTTCTGCAATCGTTTGTGGTATGTCCATGAAAATGATGATAAGAACAAAATTCATGACTTCTGTGATTTGGAGGTGGTTCCGTTCCCATGTTCCATGGTGTTGGTATATTCTCCATCAAATTATAGCTTCCCATATCTTCTCCACACTTGCATTTAGAGGTGGCATCTTGATTTCTTCCCATATACTACTTGTGACCTCCTTGTCCTCTATTAAAGTTTGGTCTTTGACCTCCATAAGTTTCTTGCGGTTGATCGAGTCTTTGAATCTTGTTATTTCCTCCACGACTTAGAAATTTCTTTCTCTTTCATACTCTTCTTGATCTCGACTCCCCATAGCTACCAACTTCTGCTGATTGTTACTGTCACCTTTTCTTGTTGTACTTGCGAAGTATTCGCCACTGTGTTTATTAGCTTGGGTAATAAGCTTGCATTCGCTGTTTGTGAGCTGGTGTTCGCAACTGGATATGATTCCATTTCATTTTGTCTTTCCTCTAAAGCAATGTATTCTTCTTGAAGTTCTCGCAATTCAGTCATTGTAATCGTATTCTTGACTCTGAAAATTTGGACATACAACAGGTTTGTTGCAAACATAGCATTGATAAATGATAATATGAGATATCTCTCATCTACACGGCCAGCCATTTCGCTACACATAGTTCTCCATCTTTTAGTCAAGTGTTTCAAACTTTCGCCAATCCTTTGTTTTAATCCAAACACATCTTCTATACCAGGTCGTGAGGAATTATTACTTATATATGCCCCAAAATGTGGTCTGCAAATGATTGAAGAGGTTATTGTATTCTTTGGTAAACCTTCAAACCATTTTAACGCTTCTCCTTTTAAGCTGGATGCGAAATATTTGCACAATACCGCATCATGATTTTCCCATTGTAACATGCACCTCACATAAGCTTTAATGTGTTGAATTGCACAAGTTGTTCCATCGAAAATGCTGGTTAATGCGGCAAATTGCATTTCGGTGGTATTCCTCCTAATTGTACTTCCCTTGTAAATGGAGTTTTCGCAGCTTCTTCTATTGCTTCATCCAATTGTCTACCTACTTCTCCTCTGTTATTTAGCATTCCCTCATTTCTTCTAATTCTTTCAAGATTTGTTTATTTACTCCTGAATCTTGACCCATTGGTCTCTTTAATTTTCTTCTCTTCTTCTGCGTTCACGTCTATCTTCTCTTGCGAAATTTTGTATCTCTTCTTCATTATCCTCATCTCTCTTCTTCTGCGATTCTCTTCCTCATCCCTATCTTGAATTCGCAAATGATGATGTCGTTCATTTTCCCCTCCATAATTTTGTTCATTTCTTATCAATTCAATTCGCTGTCTTTCAGCCATTCTCTTTACTCTATCATACTCTCATTGAGATTATCGTTATTCCGGTTTTGTATACGCCTTCTTTCTCGATTGTCATGATTGTTTGGCGAATTGTCTCCTGAAGCTCTTGTTCTTCCATTTCCGCTCTCAATCTTTCACGTTCGCAGATTAAACGTGCTTGTTCAGCATTATGTCTTTCAATTTCTTCTTCAATTCTGTTGATTTCTTTGAGTTTCTCTCACATGTAAAATTCTTCTTCCTTCCTCTTGATTTCCTTCGCCATCTTGGTTATTTTGTCTCTGATTTTCCCGTTCTCTTGATTTCCTCCAATTTTCCCATCATCAAAAGTTTCATTTTGTGGAATGTAACGATCATCATTCTTTCTCTATTTTCGCGATATTCTTCATTAGGATTTGATTTTCTTCTTGAATATTGTTTCCAGCATTGATCGTGGTGAATTTTGCCTCATTTCTCTTCTAGTCGATCTGGAATATGATTTTGTAATACTTCTCGATCTTCTATTCTGCAATCTGATATTCTCCATCCTTAATTCGTGATTTTGTCTTGTTAAATTCGCACGTTCTTATGCATCAGCTCTTCTTTCTTCATGTATTCTTCGTCTCAATGTTTCTAACGCTCCAATTTCCTCACCTCCATGAATTATTCCTTCATCTTCTTCTTGATTTCTCTCTTCCTGTCTGTAATTTCTATTTTGTTGCTCTTCTTCTATTTCTTCTGTTGAATTTGATCGCCAAGTGTGTACGCTCACTCTGTCATAATTTGTATTCCTCTCTTGAACTAGTGTTTGTTGAATTGGCAATTGAATTAGATTTTCTCTATTATTTCTCATTCTAGTAGATTCTCCCATTTCACTTCTTTCTCTTCCAGTAATTCTTTATCTTCTTCTAATAGTAGTCGGTTGTTAGGATGTATTTCTTCTTCTAGCCATTTCTTCAATGCTAACAGTATTCCAAGAAATTATGAAAAATTCCTAATCAATTACTTTAAATTTTCATAAATATCAATATCAATCTTTAGGTTTTTCTAGAATAATCTTCAACTCGTCCCTGTTTCTAGCGCCATTATGTAGTTGCAGGAAATCCTACACTACACCCCTCATATGATTTCATTGTTGATCAACTCATTTTTAGGTTTACACTCTTAATTTTATTGATTAATTTTTGAATGTTCTTACAAGAAAGATAAAGAAGTCAAGAATGATCTCTGCTTTGGACTTTCTCTCTCCTATTTACTTGATTCTTACTCAAAAAGATCTCTCCCCTCTTTACAACTCGAATGACTATTTATAAGGAAATACATAGTGGATGGCAGCTAATCTGTCCTTTATTTTCGGATGTGGTTTGCAACATTCTCGCAACCTTACAAATGTTAATTTCGCAAGCTCACTAATTTTCGCAAGACTATCACATTTTTCTCATGATCCTTGCTGACGTCATTTCTGAAATTGTTCTGCGACGCTATTGTGCAATACCATTGATAATTTCGCTGAGACATAATTGTTGCGAGATTCTGATCCTACACCACTAATGCAGGCCCTTCCATAGAAATTACCTTTCAGCAACATGGTAGAAGTAAACGGTCCTCTCATAATCAATGATCGCTCAAGCGTCAATTCCTCCCTCGAAAAGAGATTTATACCAAAGCCTACCAGAACTCTCATCACAGCAACCACTGATGCGAGAGAAGCCAGACTCAAAATATCCACGCTTCCCGTTGCCTATTAGAAGAGTTCTGGAGCTACTGGAAATTTGGGTACGAGAGGGAGCAGTCTAGATACCCCCGGTATGGCGTACGCCAACTGATCAGGAGATCCTAGATTCACGATATTGCCACTATCACAGGTTTTTTCATCATCCTACCAACGGATGCAACGTTCTGAAGCGCATTGTCCAAGAAAGGATTGATTCGGGGAAATTACGCCTGGGGACTGGAGGTTCTCCGCCTTGCCGCTGATAAACATAGAGATGTTACAGAGAAAATAAAGGAGGACCGGGGACTTCTCGCGTCCAGGATTGCGTCACACAATAAACTCGGATTTGCAACCTGAAAATTCAGTTTTTTGGAGAGACCCCTAAGCGAGTAAGTTTTGTCGAACAATGTTTACCTATCATTTTGAATCTGTTGGAAATCTAACACAGGCGCCAGTTCCATATTGACGACAGAAAATGATAACCCAATCATCCTGAGATTTCATGTCACCCCATATTTCCCCTTTTCATACGACATTAACAATTTCCCTAGAATAATTGCGCTACTCGCATTCATAACCCGGATTCCAACATATTAGTTGATCCAAGTAGCATTATTTCCAGAAAATTACTTATGAAACCATTCCAAAAATAATTCAAAAATCCTTAAAGCAATCATCTACCAATCCAAAAAAAACACAAAAAATAAAATCATAAAGTAGGCGTCTCTTGCCTTTCAAAACCTAAGAGAAGGAAATTCAAAAAAAAAAAATCAAGGGAAATTATCTAACAACAGCTCGTTCTTCTTGGAGAAAACATCCTTCATGATTTGAAGAGCCGCCTGTTTCAGCTTCAACTCCTGAGACAACTCTTCGACTTCTTCCTCCCATTGATTGATCAAATCCGCGGAGAGGCCTTCAACCGCGTCAACCTTCAGCTTTTAGATCTTTGAAAATCCTTCACAGAACCAGGAGGCGTTAAAATCAAAGTCTACACACATATCCCGATGGAACTTCCAACTTGAGACTACATCTCCAGAAACAGTGAGGCCAGTCACGTTGTACATGTCATGAATTGAAGATAAGGCTTCCTACACACGTTTAACCAACGCAAATCGGCTAGTGATCTTTTTTGTTGTTGCGATATGTCCATACCTTTCAAATATTTTGATATACAACTCCGCATTCTTAGCTAGTACACGAAAGCCTCCGATCAACACGTGGCCTTCAAAAGGAGCCAAAAATGGAGGGACGAAAGCGGCGCCTGCAACTGAATCCACGACCAACAAAGGTTCCTTGTCAACAATTGCGCCCGCAGCCACGAAAGCGTTTTCCGCCGTTTGAAGCACAACAACATCTTCATGACAATCAATCTCCATCTCCAGATTTCCAGCGGGTACGGTTTCCATGATTGGAGGTGCAACTACATCTTCATTACGATGAATCCCCATCTCAGAGTTATCTTCAAAGACGGTTCCTTCCTGTGATATCACCAGTTGAACATTTATTCCGTATAAATAAATAGTCCAAGAGGAAAAACGTGTGGAAAACTCACCAACTCATCTGTGGGCACATCGGAAGAAGACTCGCTTCTACGTTCCGAAGTGCTTCCACCGTCACCACCGGACTTTGAGCTTTCCTCTTCTTTGTCCTCATCTCCATCGTCAAAAGGCTCAGTATCGCCAGATTTTTCTTCAGAAGGTGCCACGATCTAGCCACGTGCAAGTCTGGCGAAAGCGTTAATACCCTGATATAAAGAGAAGAAGAGGTGTTCAGTGACGACAATCCATAATATCTACGCGACTCGGACAAAACATTAAGGAAATCATACATACTTGCATGTTGGAAGAACTAAAGGTCACGAGAGCCGTCGAATCCGATCGGAAGCCACCTGCACGACTTTTTGATCTTTTCTCCCTATTTTGGGGACTGTTCCCATTTGAACTAGGAGATTTCCGCTTAATCAGAGAAGGCTCCCTCAACAAGGGGTGCTTTGCTAAAATCTTAGAGGAGGGCTTGCCGCGTGGATTTGTCACAACATCCTACACAAATTGTTGAATAACGAAAAACTCATCTTGCTAAAAGATACTATATTTGGGAGTCGTCACCGTTGTTCGTTTTGAGAGCAAGAAAGGAAGGCTTTTATCTGGTGCAAAGACGTTGTTATAAAGAACGGCGGGTAACAATTCATCTGGAGCTGTCAGTGGGCGACGGAATGGGACTCCCTGATCAAAGCCCATATGTCGAGTATCCCTGTCAATGTTGTAAGGAACTACTTCGCAAGACCCTCTGGAAAAAAATGGCACATACCCAGGTATGTACCTTCGCAAGAACACGGTTTCTCCAATGCTCATATTCTCGTCGGCAGAATGCAATATCACGTTCGAGGCGGAAGCAAATGTGTCTGGTTGAACTATGGAAGCGTGGACCGGATCCCAAGGACAAAAGTTAACTGCATGCGCGTTGTCAAGAAAATCAATGAGCTTTGAGCCAGGTCTTGGACGCCTCTCCAACCAACGGAGTATCCTAGAGCCGCCATATGTATTAGTAAATGAGGTTTTCGGGTTAGGAGCGTAATTTTTGAAATGCTCCCACAACCATGATTGGAGAGAGGCGACATGGATGTATGAGTCTACTTTCATATACCCAATAGAGACATACATGTCTGCTGCTAAGTGATCCAGATGGGTGTACAAAGATCCAAGGAACAAACTGCCGATGGGAGGAGCAGCGCCTTTCGCTAATTTGATAGTGAATTTGATGAGCTTATGCCTTATCTCCTTCTTGCCAGAGCCATCATCAAAAATGTCTCTGGATAACAACAGAGCTAAAAATGCAGCAACATGGAGTGTATCATCCAGCACCTAATCCGACTCCGGCTCATCAGGGAACCATTCAGACACCCACCAGTTATAGAAGAACTTTTCCTCATAATCCTTCCGAACATATCATGTTTCTTTCGTGGACAAAGTGGCATGCATTTCTTCTTCTTCCTCAGACAAAATGACGTCAAGATTCCCAATTATTGGAAGACTCAAAAGAACGGCTACGCTTTCCAAAGAAATGGTCATCTCACCCCATCTACATATAGCAGTGTGAGTTTCCGGACACCATCTGGAGATGAAAGTAATCAAACTTGCAGCATCTTTTCTGATTTGAAGTGTCGCAGATGACATGACAGCATTCATGATTTGCGCCCCAGTCAGATTAGCCCTTACATGGTCTTGGCTTATCATGAATTTCATCCATTTATCATAAGAGCGCAATGGACTATTACAGATTTTTAAGTCTATGGGAGAGGCCAGATACTCTTTCTTCTGAAGGCAAAACCTCATTATACCCCCTGGATAGAATGATTGGATCTTCTCCTTCATTCTCTGAATCAGTCAGAAGGGTTGCCACGTATTTGGGATGGGTCCTCATAACTGTGGCAGATTTTGTAAAGAACTCATCATCCGTGTTCAGCTTGGAGTTGTTAGCATTTCTCGACGCGGCGACAGAACTGCTTTCAGGTGACATCTTAACAAAATTCCTTATGCTACTTTCGAAGTAACTACAACGAAGCAAAACAAAAAAAGTTACTACTTTGAAGAAAACCATACATGGAGATTTTGTCAAAAATCGGGTACAATAGTTGAGAGGCAACAACAAATTTTCTACGGGAAATTTCTCCTTTGGCCACATGTTATAGCACTGACGTCCGAAAGGAATGGGGACCGATGCTTGCTCAACGAGATATATGTGATGTCGCGGGAAATATGCTCTTGGCCAAAACCATACAATGCCGCAGGAAGTATGATCTCGGCCATATCACGCTTTTTCGCGGGAGTTGTGCTCATGGACAAAAGGAAACCCTACATCTAGGTTTTATGGAGAAAGGAGCAGATGAAGTCGTCCATCTGTACATGCTTGCCTAACATAATGATTGGTTTCGTTGTTGTTCATGTTGTGACTAACGCTACTACAATACTATTAGCAAAGAGGAATCATTCATATTGAAGTATTTTTACAAGTTCATGGAGGTCATGCTTATGGCTAGGGTTTACACCAACACAGAAGAGCAAACAAAAGAAGAAAGGTTGAAATACGTACCTGAAATATGCTCGCCTGCTTTTATTGTTGTTGTTCCCTCCGCTGATCTATACCTTTTCCGCTAGCACCAAGACGTGGAAACAAAGCCAACAATATAAAAATAAAGAAGATAGGTAACGCCTTTTATAGGCATAGCGTTTTTGGAGTTCGACTAGAGAAAGGTTTCTCTTTTGATCTATGCACGGGAGAAGGCAATTGGGCCCGCGGTGGCGACGCTCCATGGCACCAATCTCCGCGGCCGAGCCAGCAGCGCGCCAGTGCATCAAGCGCTCAACCTGCAGCACTTCGTGGCCAAAGTTGCCATGCCAAATGCTCCGCGCCAATCTTCATGACCAAGCCAGCACCACTCTCCATGCCACCAGCATCGTAGCCGAGCCGGGAGTACGCCAACGCTCCAAGCCGCTAGTGCAAGGACCATAGACCACTCGTGCCTCTTTCCAAGGTCAGTCAAATTTTTCCTGGAAATCTCCGCATGTTTTGCCTTTTTGGTTTTATCCTTTGTCACCATCTCATGCTTACCCCGTAACAATGCCACTGTTACGAGCTAAGCAGGGGACTTAATGTTGATTGTGGTTTTTAGTTCAGGGTTAAAATTGTAAACCCTTGTATTTAATATGCCATCACTCTGCAAAGAAACGGAGCCATGTAAAACTGATGAGTGTTCAACCTCTCCACTGACGCATTTATTGAGCAACTCAATATTTTCTCATGAAATTTACCCAGAATGGCGCATGTAGCAACAATACTAGATATTATTTTACATTTCGGCACTTTGCCTTGCCTGTATTGTAAGTTTCTTTGAATACTTTCTGTGTTATGTTCCCCAGACGAAGTCTTAATGTTGATATGGCATGACAATTTGTGTTCACTCGCAGCAGAGTAACACGAATCTCCAAGTATCAAAGGTTAAGGTCCTTGCATAAAGTACTCAATCACAAAGCATACTACTCTCTGGCAATAAACTTAAAAGAACTTTGTGTCAACACATAAAATTCAACCAATTTTTTGATAATTCACAAGATTCAAATATTTCCCTGACTAATTTGCAGAAATTAGGGTTTTGCGCCTTGCGCAGTATGTTAGACCCCTTTGATCGAAATTAAGCTTAGGAGGACCAAGAAATTAATCCATCATGGATTAGTAAGTGCAAAATCCTACCCAAAATCAGAAAACAAGGAATAAAATGAGCCACGGAATAAGAACATTAACAAAGGGCGGTGTGGCCATTCCATAGGCCAGCCGGCGCCACTTACAAGTGGTCACACACCATGTGACATGTCCGGCCCTGATTCTTGTCGACCAATCAGGTCGCCTTAAACCCGCCACACACACATAAGTTTTATCTGGGCCCACACTTGCCGGCCCTATTTCCTATCGACCAATCAAGTCGCTTTAAATCCGCCACACGCACACTAGAAGTGTAGCCACGCCCATGCTTGGCCATCCTCTCTTATATTAACCAATCAGGTTTCCCTAAGCTTGCCACAGTACTAAAAGTGGCTAATTGCGCCATATGGTCATAAAGCCAATTGGCTTTCCAAAAACCACGCCAACATGCCAAACGTGCCATGATGCACCAACATGCCAATGGCATGCCAAACATGCCATGCCCATCCAAAGCACTAAACGTGCATGACAAACATGCCAAGGTACCACTTTGCCGCAGCAGCATGCCGAACATCCCAAGGTGCCACTTTGCCACAGCAGCATGCCGAACGTGCCAACGTGCCATAAATAGCGCGCCTACGCGCTAACCCACCTTCTGTTAGTGGCCAACGCCATAACAGACTTAAATTAGGGTTTTCTAGTCAGAAGCGCGACTTTGCTTTAGGCTACATTAACCAAAACCCTAATTTCCAATCGTGGCACAAAATATGCCACTTCAAGCCCACAACATGCTACGAGCCATGCGGGACCCAAGATACCCTAGGAATGGCGCCATATCATATCCACTCATAGCAACCCTTGCTCCTGTGGTTGTTTCCACATTATGGCCTTACTATAGTTCCTTTGGCGTGACTGTGGCACCGTTTGCACAGAAAGAGTCATCGTGCCGCGGCCGCATGCCACACGTACTAATTAGGGTTTCGGCATGCAAAACCCTAATTTAGGCGAAGTTGTACACCAACCTAGCCAAATCGTGCTACCCAGAGCATTGGGATTGATGTGGCAACTAACTGATGTTGCCAGACCATATTCGGGTTTAACACCAATGTGCCAAAATCTGGCGGCCATGGCTACGCCAGGCGCTACTAGCACCACCGTGCCACTGGCATGCGCAAACTATGCCAACCATGCCATTGTGCCACGGGCGTGCGCTAAATATGCCATTGGCATGTACCAATGACGCCATTGTGCTATTATTGGGCGCCAACAGAATGTGGCCATAATCAATGGGCACCCTTTCTCATGAGTTACAATCTCAGCCGTCCAAATTCGCCACAGAATTGATAGGCCTATGGCAAGTCTTAGCGACCATCCAAGACAAGCCTAATAGCGTCACATGATATTCTCATGCGGCAAGTCTCTTGACTTTGACTTTCCACACGTAGCAATCTGCTACATGTTTTCTACGAAAACACTTGAGACATCAAACAATGTCACAAACTGGGGGATACTTATCAGGGTATTGGTCTGGAGGTTTACATCGTGCGGCGTGCAACACGCCCATTATAAAAAAGTGTCAGAGAGCAGGGCAGTTAGTGACGGCAAGAAGTAGTGGGTGTAAACTAACCCGTCTCCTTCATAATGGGAACGTGGTTTCTGCCATTTACACACGACCCCACTTCTCCATCACTCAATCATTCCCACTTTCTACGAGATCAGGGTGCTTTCAATATGACTTGTATAAATAGGTTCTACCTATTTTTCAACCAAACGGCGAGAGTTTTGGTTAACAACAACACAGTATCCAGAAAACACCAAAGAACTGATAGCTTACATTCCGCAAGCCAGTTCCAAATTCTGATACAAGTCATAAAAAGCCACACCTTCAGAATTAACCATTCAGATCTCAACACCTTCTTTGCTTCCCTCCCTAAGACCAACCCTTTTCCTTTACTTTGTGACTGAAGCAAGACTGGAACGGCCATTTCTTGGTTTAGGCCAGAATTGTACAGGTTGATCTCTCGAATCTAAAGTACTCCCGTGTAGTGCATTTGTTTAGGTCTAAATTCGTTTCTCATCAACACACCCAAATTTACCAAAACTGGCAAAAACAATTTTCACCCACAAACAACATATAATATACTTAGTCTTTGTAATCAAAAGTTCATCCTATCTTCCATCAATATTTGCATAATGACACAATAGGCTTAACTTTTGACGAATATGGGACAATCATAGTTCACGGACGTAAATCATCTTCCAAATAAACTTTACTAATTTAATAAATAAATCTAAAAACATTACAAGATGAAAAAAAGTTGGCAATAGCTATGTGTACTCACAATAATTGTTATTCCAAATCCTACTTATCCTTTTTAAAACACAATAATTCTCATAAGAAGTTTCCTAGATATCGTAGAGCTTTCTCAAAGCCTCTACTGAGAATTCCTTCTCATTAATAAAAAAACCCATTGATTATGAGATCGTTCAATTCCTCCAAATCTTCAGAAATATCAGTTAACTCGCTAAGTTCTCTTTTTAGTACACATAAAGTGTTCTTTGTTAGAGAAATCATACGTTCAAAGTGAGCTCTGTTTTCTAAAGATAAAATGATCTGAGATTTTAAATCATTTCTTTTGTTGATGAAATTCTTCAACATATCTCTAAAGTTATTATCAAAATGACAAACAGACAAGAGGCAGTTAGAGGAAGAACTTTCTTCATCATTTGTAGATCTCTCTTTCTTCTTCCTTGAGGATATGATTCCTTCACAAAGATACACATTAATTGCTTCAACTGCATCCCTTTTTGTGCTACCTCTAGTTATAGGACCCATGAAACTGTATCTTTTAAAGATAAGAGAAGTGAAGGGCATTTTGACCACAAATGAATATAAATAGACCAATGGACACCCAAACCCTAGAAGAAATTTTGAAAAAGTCTTTTACGGTTCATGATCCATTATCTATTTTAACTAAGAAGATATTTTCTTAACATAAAAAAATAAGAAATTGACAATTATACAAAACTTGAGCAACCTTGATGCAATCCTCATTTTCTCAAGTTAAAGATGAGGATGCAGATGTCACTAGTATTAGATAGTGACGGAGTGAGCTGAATGCTCACATCTTTTATCACATAGTGACTTATCAAGGTTTGTTGTATAAACAAACTTCTTACCTCGTATGAATCTTATTCGTTTATATTTCTTCTTGTCTTCAGGAGTACCTTGTTGATTACCCAAGGCCAGATTCATTCTTTGCATGTCATTTCGAAGTTTGGCAATCCTTTTGTTATTCCTCTTGAATTACAACACTTATTTTGGACATGATTTGCATTTCCGCAAAACGAACAAATCAAAAAAGACTTATCGTCTTGCTTACATGCCTCCTGTATTTCACAACATTCATCATCAGTTATTCCAAAGCCTGCTGGAGCAAAAGAGTTGTTTGTGCTCACAGTTTTGCTTTTGAACCTAAACCATTTGTGTTTCCAAAAGACATCTGGCCGAATAACATTGTAGATATTTTATCAGAACTTCCAGAAAACCTTTACAGTTCACACTTAAGAGTATTAATCTCTTTTTCCTTCAGATACAGGGTCCTGGTGAATTCATCATTAAGATAATCTATCTCAAGATTTTTCACTTGAAGTGATGATTCAAGTTTCTCCAACGAAGCCTTTAGTTGGAGATTTTCTTGGTGAATTTCTTCACACTTATTCAAGAATTCAAAAATCTCAGTGTCAGGCTCAAACTCTGAATCAGATTTTGAGTATGAAGAAGTTTCTGCTGCGAGAGATGAAAATTCACTGCACACATCGAAAGTATGCAAGATATTGACAACCTGGGATGATTTTGCTTGTATTGAATCATCTGAAACATTAACCAGAGAAAGACCTTCCTCACATCTTCTGCTTCTTTTTACAAAACCCTTGATCTTTTGTGTAATCAGTGATTTATCAAAATCAACGTGATTGGAACAACATTCATCAGCCCAAGACAAGTTAGAAGGTTGGCTTGTGTTGGTCACAGCATTGAACGCATATGTTCTGACTGTATTCTGATCAAGATCAAGTATTTTTAACATTCCAACGAGAGTATTTCTGGAAAGCGTATCAAGGTTATTTCCTTCAACGATGACATGTTTCTTAGAATCGTATCTAGATGACAATGATCTGAGAATTTTCATCACAATGTCCTTTTCAGGAATAGTCTTACCCAACGCAAAAGATGCATTAACAAAAGTTGTGTGGAGACTTGAACTCATCTATCACTTGGAAAGTCTATTTCTACTATCTCCTATATTGAGACATAAGTCGTGTTACGATATAGTTTTCTCTAGACACATTTGAGATTTCGAGATGAGTATATCTCGCTTACATATTTCTCGAAATATGTGTTGGTAAGCTTTCGTTTCGACCAAGTTCATCTTATATCATGAGAAAATTTCCGAGTAACATCTTACATGGTTTGTGTGATCCAATCATTTAATGTACGCTTGGAATGTTTCTATAATGATTATTTCAATATCTTGAAAATTGCTTTGATGCTAATAGTTTGTGAAAAATGGCAATTGTCATTATAGAAGAATGTTTCAATGATTGAAATAAAGAGTTGCTAATGTAACCTTTTTTTGCATATAAGCATATATAGTGTGTTCACACATTAGTGTACCCGTACGCGTACTGGCGGAAGTTTTCGAACCGAATTTTTTTGCTGAGTTTGTAAACTTAACAAACTCAAATACGGTTTCTTAAGTACGCATACTTAAGCTGGTTACTTTGTCAAGTCTGTCAGTTCACAGACTTAAACATTTAAATCATAAGGAATGCAATCTTTGCAAACCGTGGCTATAATGTTCATGATTGATTCACGTGAATCAAACCGATTTGATTTCAATTGTGTTTTCTAAACAATTGAACAAATCTTTAACTAGTTTCATTTGAGTTATTTGAACTAGTTATGGTTAATATGGATAAGGTAGATATGAGAGTAATCATATGGCTAACCTCGTTTAACTATTTGTGAACCAACATGGTGTACACGTTTAGGTAAGGTTATATAACCTAAATGAGGGTACATTTCATCTATGTGTAACAAGCTAAGTTCGATCTAACGGTTGAAAGATATTAGCTTGGTTGAATCAGGTTTTTCATCTAACGGTGATTATTGAATGCTTTGTTACCAAGGTAAATTAGATTGCAAACCTGATTTGAAAACTATATAAAGGATAACTATAACAATTGGGAAACCTAATCCCCACACCTCATGTGTATTACTAGTTGCATACCTAGAGTCGATTATCCTTTAACCTTAGGTTTCTTCTCGAGACCCTGTAGGTTAACAACTTGAAGACTTCATTGGGATTGTGAAGCCAGAACCAACTATTATCTCTTGTAGTTGCGTGATCTGATCTTGCTGTTTCTATCATGTTGAGTGCATTTGAAATAATTGGCTCGAGAATTTATATCTCCGATAGGAATGATAGAAAATTAATCACAAACAAACTTCGTCTCATCGTTTGTGATTCTACAATAACTTGTTTCGCTAGTCGATTAAGTTTATTGTGAGGTGATTGATAATACTAGGATATTCTTCGGGAATATAAGTCCAGTTTATCAATTGGTTCCTGTTCACCTTGATTTATCAAAAGACGGAACAAAAACTCTTGGGTATTTCTGTGGGAGACAGATTTATTCAATCCTATAGACTTTTCTGTGTGAGACAGATTTGTCTATCAAGTCTTCGACTTTGGGTCGTAGCAACTCTTGGTTGTGGGTGAGATCAGCTAAGGGAATCAAGTGGGTAGTATCCTGCTGGGATCAGAGACGTAAGGAGCACAACTGTACCTTGAATCAATGTGAGATTGATGGTTCAACTACAGTCAAGTCCGAAGTTAATTGGTAGTATGCTAGTGTCTGTAGCGGCTTAATACAGTGTGGTGTTCAATTTGGACTAGGTCCCGGGGTTTTTCTGCATTTGCGGTATCCTCGTTAACAAAATTCTGGTGTCTGTGTTATTTCTTTTCCGCATTATATTTTGTTATATAATTGAAATATCACAGGTTGTGCATTAAGATCAATCAATTAGAATATCCAACCTTTGGTTGTTGATTTACATTGATTGTCACTTGAACATTGGTCTTTAATGTCGTTCAAGTAACTCCTCTTATATTCAATCGGCTCGCAGATTTCTATTTGCTGATTGCGGATTGAATTAAGAGTTAGAGATATTAAACTCTTTGATATACTTTATTCTAGATTGAGTCTGACTGTCTAGTTGGTTCTCTAGAAAGTGTATTGGAGTAAATCCTCTCAGATTGCCAAACGAATTGTTGGGTGTGGTTGTTAGACCCCCGTGTTTTTAATTGGTATCAGAGCAGGCAAACACGTTAAAGACCTCATAAGTTTGTGTTTGTAGCGATCTGATATGGGCAAAGGTGCTATCTCTATGAACGTACCACCAGTCTTCGATGGCTCTAATTAATTGTGTTGGAAAATTGTTATGCGTTCCTTTCTTCAAGCGCGTGATTTTCAATCATGGGTTCATGTAGTTAATGGCTATGATGCTCCCGTTGTGGCAGTAGGGAACGCAATCGTTCATAAGAACATTGGTGAATACAATGCTGCCGAAATACTTGCTGGAAAGCAAAACTCCGACGGTTTGAATGCCATCATATATGCCATTACCCCATATCTTCAGCACCATGTGACTACATGCACTCGGTCTAAAGATGCTTGGGATATCTCAGAAACCGTATTCGAAGGGAATACCAGTGAGAAGGAAGCTATGCTTGAAAACCTTAATTACGATTGGGAAAACCTTCGTATGGAAGATGAAGATTCATTTGACGAGTTTAATCACAAAATGTCTGAAATTGTTAATGCATCTTTTGCATTGGGTAAGACTATTCATGAAAAGGACGTTGTGATGAAAATTCTCAGATCGCTGCCATCTAGATACGATTCTAAGAAGCATGCCATCGTTGAGGGAAATAACCTTGACACTCTTTCCAGAAGTACTCTTGTGCGAAAGATTAAATTACTTGATCTTGATCAGAATACAGTCAGAACCTCTGTGTTCAATGATGTGGCCATTACAAGTAAAACTTCTAGCTTGTCTTGGGCTGATGAATGTTGTCCTAATCATGTTGGTTTTAATAGATCATTGATTACACAAAATATCAAGGACATGGTAAAGAAAAGCAAAAGATACGAGAGATCATCTTCTCTCTCGATTGCTTCTGATGATTCAAGTCAAGAAAAAATATCTCAGTGTTCCAACACCTTACATACTGTTGAAGTGAGTATGAAAAGTTCAGTCTTACCGGCAGAATCTCCATGTAACTCAATTTCCAGTGATTGCGAGTCGAATACTGAAATCCTAGAATTTCTAGATAAATATGAAGAAATTCATCAGGAAAATATTCAACTGAAAGAATTGTTGAATAAACTTGAATCATCACTGCAAGTAAAGACTCTTGAGATTGACTTTCTTAATGATGAATTCTCCAGAACCCTATTCCTAAAAGAAAAAGAGATCAATTCTCTCAAGTGTGGCCTGCAAAGGTTGTCAGGAAGCTCAGAAAAAATTTCAGCAATGTTATTTGGTCAAAAGGCTTTTGGAAACACACAGGGTTTAGGGTTCAAAAGTAAGACTATATGCACAACAAGCTCAACCGGTTCTGGAATAAAAAATCTTGAGTGTTGTGATAAACAGGATTCATCTTCACAAAGCAAGTCTCCTCTGCTCTGCTCCTTTTGTGGAAATACAAGTCATGTCCAAAGTAAGTGTTGGGAATTCAATAGGAACTGCAAAAGAATTACCAAACTTCAAAATGACATGCAAAAGATGAATCTGACTTTGGAGAAACAACCAGAAATGCCTGGGCACAAGAAGAAATCCAAAAGAGTCAGAGTTAAACGAGGTAAGTTCTCTTACTCAACCAACCTTAAAACTTCATCTTGCGACACAAGATGTGAACACTCTGTTCACTCTATTACTATCTAAACCATAGTAATAGATCGTATCTTTATTTTGGACTTGAAAAATATGGATTACTTCAAGGTTGATTCAAGTCTTGTAAATCTTTTGTTGATTTTTCTGTTCCATTTTGAGAAAGTAAATATTTTTTTGTTAAAATTGATAGTGGATCATGAACCATGAAGACTTTTTAAAGGTCCTTTAGGGTTGTGTTATCCTAGAGTCTCTTTATGTGTACTTGTGAACATAATTGTTCTTCACCTTCTCTCTCATCTAAAGATATAGTCTCAAGGCCCCTATAACAAGAGGAACCACGAAAAGAGATGCGAAAGAAGCAGTTAATGTGTATCTGTGCGAAAGAATTTCTTCCTGAAAGAAAAGGAAGGCGAAAAACACGACTGATGATCCAGGTTCTTCCTCTGTTTGCCTATTGTCTTTTTATCATTCTGATAATAACTTTAGGGCTATGATGAAGGATTTCATCGAGAAAAGAAATGATTTAAAATCTCGAATCATTTCATCTATAAGAGATATCTCTCACTATGAACAAATGTTATCTCTAACAAAGAACACTTTGCGTGAACTGAAAAGAAAATTTAGTGAGTTAACTGATATTTCTGAACATTTAGAGGAATTGAATGATCTCATTATCAATGGTCTTTTCAATAATGAGAAGGAATTTTCATGTTTTTAGAAGAATAACTAGGGTTTGGAATAGCCATTATTGTGAGTACACATGGCTATGTCCAACGATTTTCATCTTCATTGTTTTTAGATTTTTTTTTTTTAAATTCTTAAGTATTTTGGAAGATGATTTTTGTAATTTTAATCTTTATGATTTGATATATTGCAAATTGTTATGGGATATGTTGTTTACGTACGTGAACCTGTGGTTGTCCCATACTTGTTCAAAAGTTATCTCTATTATGTGAGTATGAATGTATTGATGGAAGATAGAATGAACTTTTGGCATTACAAAAGTTAAAGCCTTTTATGTCATATTTTGATGGAAGAAAGGATAAAACTTTTGTTTACAAGGATTAAGCCCATTGTATGTCATTGTGAAAATAGTGATGGAAAATAGGATGAATCCTTGTCTATTTCGCAGTATTTGGTCGATCTCCAATCCATATTTTTGTGCACATACTGTGTTGCTCCGTAAGGTTTCTTGTGTTTGAACATAAACGATTGAGTTGATCATTCTTATGATTAACTTAGTTGTTGCTCCGTAAGGTTCCTTATGATTAAGCATGACCAATTGAATTGATCATACTCGTGTGGTCAATTTAGTTGTTGCTTCGTAAATTCTCTTATCTCGAGCATGACCAATTAAATTGATCACCTTGTGGTTAGTTTAGTTGTGTATTCCAATTGAATTAATCATGGGTTTTCTTATGATTAATTTGGTTGTGTTTTTCGGTTGAACTAACCATAAGTTCTCTTGTGGTTATTTCAATTGAATCTTCTGGATACAAAATTCATGTTTCATGTGATATGTTAATGTCCAAAGAAATCCTTCTTTTATTGTGAAAGTAAGGTCGCCTTTGTTGTTCCTTCGGGGATGACATTTTATGGGGGAGAGTTCTTTTGAACTTGTGCTTAATTTCCAAATCTTTGTGGGGAGTGAGGCTGTGGAATATTAGGGGTTATCTTGTATCTTTATTAACTCCTTGATGAATGCATTTACCTTCTCCTTTATGATGGCATCTAGATAAGTTGTTATGGTATTCTCTTTTAGTCATGAAGTATCTCCGTGAAAATTTCATGAGGATTTCACTAGTTTCGGACCTTTGCCAATTTATATTGACAAAAATGGGGAGAATTAATGTGTAGTGTGATACTACAAATACATATGGTTTACGGATCATTATGTAAGGGGGAGTGGTTTTCATGTTGAGATAAAGTATTGACTAAGGGGGAGTGATGAATATCACCATAATATTGTTATCAAAGTTGTGATATAATTGAACTTTGATGATGTGTAATAATACTATGACACTGTATAACAATAATTGAGAGCATTTTGTTTTCTCATTGTTATAGCTACGGATCTTCAACAACTATGATGCTGAACTTACAACCTTTAGGATCATGGAGTACTTGGAAGTGACGGAGATTTCGAGTCGCGTTGAATATTCCAAGGAGATCAAGCATGTGGATATGAAGCTACATTTTTTATTTATTTTGTAATCCATATGTATTAATAGTTTTTTCACTAAAATTGACAAAGAGGGAGATTGTTAGAGCATTGCTCGGTCGAACTCGCATGCGTTGCTATCTCAAGCATGTTTGTCAATGTTAGTGATCAAAACTATAAGTCTTGATTTCTAGCCTATTTATAGATGTCTCGGACTAGGACATAGATAGTGTAGTTCAGCTTAGATCTCTCGGCGTTCATCTCTTGAAGACGAAGAACTATTAAGGGGAGCTTGTGGAACTTCTTCGACAAAAGGTATGTGGAGACTTGAAATCATCTATCACTTGGAAAGTCTATTTCTACTATCTCATATATTGAGACATAAGTCGTGTTACGATATAGTTTTCTCTATACACATTTGAGATTTCGAGCTGAGTATATCTCGCTTACATATTTCTCGAAATATGTGTTGGTAAGCTTTCGCTTCGACCAACTTCATCTCATATCATGAGAAAATTGCCGAGTAACATCTTACATAGTTTGTGTGATCCAATCATTTGATGTGCGCTTGGAATGTTTCTATAATGATTATTTCAATATCTTGAAAATTGCTTTGATGCTAATAGTTTGTGAAAAAATGGCTATTGTCATTATAGAAGAATGTTTCAATGATTGAAATAAAGATTTGATAATGTAACCTTCTTTGCATATAAGCATATATAGTGTGTTCGCACATTAGTTTACCCGTACGCGTACTGGCGGAAGTTTTCGAACCGAAAATTTCTGCTGAGTTTGGAAACTTAACAAACTCAAATAAGGTTGCTTAAGTACGCATACCCATACGCATACTTAAGATGGTTACTTTGTCAAGTCGGTCAGTTCACGGACTTAAACATTTAAATCATAAGGAATGCAATCATTGCAAACCGTGGCAATAATGTTCATGATTGATTCATGTGAATCAAACCGATTTGATTTCAATTGTGTTTTCTAAACAATTGAACAACTCTTTAACTAGTTTCATTTGAGTTATTTGAACTAGTTCTGGTTAAGATGAATAAGGTAGATATGAGAGTAATCATATGGCTAACCTCGTTTAACTATTTGTGAACCAACATGGTGTACACGTTTAGGTACGGTTACATAAACCTAAATGAGGGTACATTTCATTTGTGTGTAACAAGCTAAGTTCGATCTAACGGTTGAAAGATATTAGCTTGGTTGAATCAGATTTTTCATCTAACGGTGATTAATGAATGCTTTGTTACCAAGGTATCTTTGATTGCAAACCCTGATTTGAAAAATATATAAAGGAGAACTCTAGCAATTGGTAAACCTAATCCCCACACCTCCTGTGTATTACTAGTTCCATAACTAGAGTCGATTCTCCTTTAACCTTAGGTTTCTTCTCGAGACCTTGTAGGTTAACGACTTGAAGACTTCATTGGGATTGTGAAGCCAGACCCAACTATTATCTCTTGTAGTTGTGTGATCTGATCTTGTTGTTTCTATCATGTTGAGTGCAATTGAAATAATTGGCTTGAGATTTTATATCTCCGATAGGAAAGATAGAAAATTAATCACAAACAAACTTCGTCTCATCGTTTGTGATTCCACAATAACTTGTTTCGCTAGTCGATTAAGTTTATTGTGAGGTGATTGATAACACTAGGTTGTTCTTCGGGAATATAAGTACAATTTATCAATTGGTTCCTGTTCACCTTGATTTATCAAAAGACGGAACAAAAACTCTTGGGTATTTCTGTGGGAGACAGATTTATTCAATCCTATAGACTTTTCTGTGTAAGACAGATTTGTCTATCAAGTCTTCGAATTTGGGTCGTAGCAACTCTTGGTTGTGGGTGAGATCATCTAAGGGAATCAAGTGCGTAGTATCCTGCTGGAATCAGAGACGTAAGGAGCGCAACTGTACCTTGAATCAGTGTGAGATTGATTAGGGTTCAACTACAGTCCAGTCCGAAGTTAATTGGTAGTAGGATAGTGTCTGTAGCGGCTTAATACAGTGTGGTGTTCAATTTGGACTAGGTCCCGGGGTTTTTATGCATTTGCGGTTTCCTTGTTAACAAAATTTTGGTGTCTGTGTTATTTCTTTTCCGCATTATATTTTGTTATATAATTGAAATATCACAGGTTATGCGTTAAGATCAATCAATTAGAATATCCAACCTTTGGTTGTTGATTTACATTGATTGACACTTGATTATTGGTCTTTGGTGTCGTTCAAGTAACTCCTCTTATATTCAATCAGGCACGGAAATTTCTATTTTCTGATTGAGGATTGAATTAAGAGTTAGAGATATTAAACTCTTTGATATACTTTATTCTAGATTGAGTCTGACTGTCTACTTGACTCTCTAGAAAGTGTATTGGAGTAAATACTCTCAGATTCCCAAACAAATTATTGGGTGTGGTTGTTATACCCCCGCGTTTTCAATTGGTATCAGAGCAGGCAAACACGTTAAATACCTCATAAGTCTGTGTTTGTAGCGATCTGATATGGACAAAGGTGCTATCTCTATAAACGTACCACCAGTCTTCGATGGCTCTAATTACTTATGGTGGAAAATTGTTATGCGTGCCTTTCTTCAAGTGCGTGATTTTTAATCATGGGTTTATGTAGTTAATTGCTATGATGCTCCCGTTGTGGAAGTAGGGAACGCAACAGTTCTTAAGAACATTGGTGAATACAATGCTTCCGAAATACTTGCTACAAAGCAAAACTCCGACGGTTTGAATGCCATCATATATGCCATTACCCCATATCTTCAGCACCATGTGACTACATGCACTCGGTCTGAAGATGCTTGGGATATCTTAGAAACCGTATTCGAAGGGAATACCAGTGAGAAGGAAGATAGGCTTCAAAACCTTAATTCCGATTGGGAAAACCTTCGTATGTAAGATGAAGACTCATTTGACGAGTTTAATCACAAAGTGTCTGAAATTGTTAATGCATCTTTTGCATTGGGTAAGGATATTCCTGAAAAGGACGTTATGATGAAAATTCTCATATCACTTTCATCTAGATACGATTCTAAGAAGCATGTCATCGTTGAGGGAAATAACCTTGACACTCTTTCCAGAAGTACTCTTATGGGAAAGATTAAATTACTTGATCTTGATCAGAATACAGTCAGAACCTCTGCGTTCAATGATGTGGCCATTACGAGTAAAGCTTCTAGCTTGTCTTGGGCTGATGAATGTTATCCTAATCATGTTGGTTTTAATAGATCATTGATTAGACAAAAGATCAAGGACATGGTAAAGAAAAGCAAAAGATACGAGAGATCATCTTCTCTCTCGATTGCTTATGATGATTCAAGTCAAGAAAAAATATCTCAGTGTTCCAAAACCTTACATACTGTTGAAGTGAGTATGAAAAGTTCAATCTTATCGGCAGAAGCTCCATGTAACTCAATTTCCAGTGATTGCGAGTCGGATACTAAAATCCTAGAATTTCTAGATAAATATGAAGAAATTCATCAGGAAAATATTCAACAGAAAGAATTGTTGAATAAAGTTGAATCATCACTGCAAGTGAAGACTCTTGAGATTGACTTTCTTAATGATGAATTCTCCAGAGCCTTATTCCTAAAATAAAAAGAGATCAATTCTCTCAAGTGTGGCCTGCAAAGGTTGTCAGGAAGCTCAGACAAAATTTCAGCAATGTTATTTGGTCAAAAGGCTTTTGGAAACACACAGGGTTTAGGGTTCAAAAGTAAGAATGTATGCACAACAAGCTCATCCTGTTCTGGAATAAAAAATCTTGAGCGTTGTGATAAACATGATTCATCTTCACAAAGCAAGTATCCTCTGCTCTGCTCCTTTTGTGGAAATACAAGTCATGTCCAAAGTAAGTGTTGGTAATTCAATATGAACTGTAAAAGAATTACCAAACTTCAAAATGACATGCAAAAGATGAATCTTACTTTGGAGAAACAGTCAGAGACGCCTGGGCACAAGAAGATCCAAAAGAGTCAGAGTTAAACGAGGTAAGTTCGCTTACTCAACCAACCTTGAAACGTCATCTTGAGACACAAGATGTGAACACTCTGTTCACTCTATTACTATCTAAACCATAGTAATAGATCGTATCCTTATTTTGGACTTGAAAAATAAGGATTACTTCAAGGCTGATTCAAGTCCTGTAATTCTTTTGTTGATTTTTCTGTTCCATTTTGAGAAAGTAAATATTTTTTTTGTTAAAATTGATAGTGGATCATGAACTGTTAAGACTTTTTCAAGGTCCTTTAGGGTTGTGTTATCTTAGAGTCTCTTTATGTGCACTTGTGAACATCATTGTTCTTCACCTTCTCTCTCTTCTAAAGATACAGTCTCATGGCCCCTATAACAAGAGGAACCACGAAAATAGATGCCGAAGAAGCAGTTAATGTGTATCTGTGCGAAAGAATTTCTTCCTCAAAGAAAAGGAAGGAGAAGAACACGACTGATAATCCAGGTTCTTCCTCTGTTTGCCTATTGTCTTTTTGTCATTCTGATAATAACTTTAGGGCTATGGTGAAGGATTTCATCGAGATAGGAAATGATCTAAAATCTCGAATCATTTCATCTATAAGAGATATCTCTCACTATGGAAAAATGTTGTCTCTAACAAAGAACACTTTGCGTGAACTGAAAAGAGAATTTAGTGAGTTAACTGATATTTCTGAACATTTAGAGGAATTGAATGATCTCATTATCAATGGTCTTTTCAATAATGAGAAGGAATTCTCTGTAGATTCCCTGAGAAAGCTCTACAATGTCTAGTAAATCTTCTTTTTCATGTTTTTAGAAGAATAACTAGGGTTTGGAATAGCCATTATTGTGAGTACACATGGATATGTCCAACGATTTTCATCTTCATTGTTTTTAGATTTATTTGTTTAAATTCTTAAGTATTTTGGAAGATGATTTTTGCAATTTTAATCTTTTTTATTTGATATATTGCAAATTTTTATGGGATATGTTGTTTACGTACGTGAACCTGTGGTTGTCCCATACTTGTTTAAAAGTTATCTCTATTATGTGAGTATGATGTATTGATGGAAGATAGAATGAACTTTTGGCATTACAAAAGTTAAAGCCTTTTATGTCATATTTTGATGGAAGAAAAGATAAAACTTTTGTTTACAAGGATTAAGCCCATTGTATGTCATTGTGAAAATAGTGATGGAAAATAGGATGAATCCTTGTCTATTTCGCAGTATTTGGTCGATCTCCAATCCATATTTTTGTGCACATACTGTGTTGCTCCGTAAGGTTTCTTGTGTTTGAGCATAAACGATTGAGTTGATCATTCCTATGATTAACTTAGTTGTTGCTCCGTAAGGTTCCTTATGATTAAGCATGACCAATTGAATTGATTATACTCGTGTGGTCAATTTAGTTGTTGCTCCATAAATTCTCTTATCTCGAGCATGACCAATTAAAATGATCACCTTGTGGTTAGTTTAGTTGTGTATTCCAATTAAATTAATCATGGGTTTTCTTATGATTAATTTGGTTGTGTTTTTCGGTTGAACTAACCATAAGTTCTCTTGTGGTTATTTCAATTGAATCTTCTGGATACAAATTCATATTTCATGTGATATGTTAATGTCCAAAGAAATCCTTCTTTTATTGTGAAATTAAGGTCGCCTTTATTGTTCCTTCAGGGATGACATTTTATGGGGGAGAGTTCTTTTGAACTTGTGCTTAATTGCCAAATCTTTGTGGGGAGTGAGGCTGTGGAATATTAGGGGTTATCTTGTATCTTTATTAACTCCTTGATGAATACATTTAACTTCGGCTTTATGATGGCATCTAAATAAGTTGGTATGGTATTTATTTTAGTCATGAAGTATCTCCGCGAAAATTTCATGAGGATTCCACTAGTTTCGTACCTTAGCCAATTTATATTGAAAAAATAGGAAGAATTAATGTGTAGTGTGATACTACAAATACATATGGTTTACGGATCATTATGTAAGGGGGATTGTTTTTCATGTTGAGATAAAATATTGACTAAGGGGGAGTGATGAATATCACCATAGTATTGTTGTCAAAGTTGTGATACAATTGAACTTTGATGATGTGTAATAATACTATTACACTGTATAACAATGATTGGGAGCATTTTGTTTTCTCATTTTTATAGCTACGGATCTTCAACAACTATGATGCTGAACTTACAACCTTTAGGATCATGGAGTACTTGGAAGTGACGAAGATTTCGAGTCACGTTGAAGATGCCAAGGAGATCAAGCATGTGGATGTGAAGCTACATTTTTTATTTATTTTGTAATCCATATGTATTGATAGTTGTGTCACTAAAATTGACAAAGAGGGAGATTGTTAGAGCATTGCTCGGTCGAACTCGCATGCGTTGCTATCTCAAGCATGTTTGTCAATGTTAGTGATCAAAACTATAAGTCTTGATTTCTAGCCTATTTATAGATGTCTCGGACTAGGACATAGATAATGTAGTTGAGCTTAGATCTCTCGGCGTTCATCTCTTGAAGACGAAGGACTATTAAGGGGAGCTTGTGGAACTTCTTCGACAAAAGGTATGTGGAGACTTGAACTCATCCATCACTTGGAAAGTCTATTTCTACTATCTCATATATTGAGACATAAGTCGTGTTACGATATAGTTTTCTCTATACACATTTGAGATTTTGAGCTGAGTATATTTGGCTTACATATTTCGAGAAATATGTGTTGGTAAGCTTTTGCTTCGAACAAGTTCATCTTATATCATGAGAAAATTTCCGAGTAACATCTTACATGGTTTGTGTGATACAATCATTTGATGTACGCTTGGAATGTTTCGATAATGATTATTTCAATATCTTGAAAATTGCTTTGATGCTAATAGTGTGTGAAAAATGCCTATTGTCATTATAGAAGAATGTTTCAATGATTGAATTAAAGAGTTGATAATGTAACCTTCTTTGGATATAAGCATATATAGTGTGTTCGCACATTAGTGTATAAATCTTTAAACCGGGAGCCAAGAGTATGCATATGTGTGTATACGAAATTGGTGAAGGAGACAGGTTAAGTATGCGTACCCGTACGCATACTGGCGGAAGTTTTGGAACCGAGAATTTTTGTTGAGTTTGGTTTTTGCAAACTCTTAACTAGTCACCTTGAGTATGCGTACCCGTACACATACCGGCGGATGTTTTCGAACCGAAAATTTCTGCTGAGTTTGGAAACTTAACAAACTCAAATCTGGTTGCTTCAGTACGCATACCCGTACGCATACTTAAGCTGGTTACTTTGTCAAGTCGGTCAGTTCATGGACTAAAACATTTAAATCATAAAGAATGCAATCTTTGCAAATCGCGGCTATAATGTTCATGATTGATTCATGTGAATCAAACCGATTTGATTTCAATTGTGTTTTCTAAACAATTGAACAACTCTTTAACTAGTTTCATTTGAGTCATTTGAACTAGTTATGGTTAAGATGAATAAGGTTGATATGAGAGTAATCATATGGCTAACCTCGGTTAACTATTTGTGAACCAACATGGTATACACGTTTAGGTACGGTTACATAAACCTAAATGAGGGTACATTTCATTTGTATGTAACAAGCTAAGTTCGATCTAATGGTTGAAAGATATTATCTTGGTTGAATTAGATTTTTCATCTAACGGTGATTATTGAATGCTTTGTTACCAAGGTAACTTAGATTGCAAACCCTGATTCGAAAACTATATAAAGAAGAACTCTATCAACTGGGAAACCTAATCTCCACACCTCTTGTGTGTTACTAGTTTCATAACTAGAGTTGATTCTTCTTTAACCTTAGGTTTCTTCTCGAGACCCTGTAGGTTAACGACTTGAAGACTTCATTGAGATTGTGAAGCCAGACCCAACTATTATATCTTGTAGTTGCGTGATCTGATCTTGTTGTTTCTATCGTGTTGAGTGCAATTGAAATAATTGGCTCGAGATTTTATATCTCCGATATGCAAGATAGAAAAGTAATCACAAACAAACTTCGTCTCATCATTTGTGATTCCACAATAACTTGTTTCGCTAGTCGATTAAGTTTATTATGAGGTGATTGATAATACTAGGTTTTTCTTCGTGAATATAAGTCTGGTTTATCAATTGGTTCTTGTTCACCTTGATTTATCAAAAGACGGAACAAAAACTCTTGGGTATTTCTGTGGGAGACAGATTTATTCAATCCTATAGACTTTTCTGTGTGAGACAGATTTGTCTATCAAGTCTTCGACTTTGCGTCGTAGCAACTCTTAGTTGTGGGTGAGATCATCTAAGGGAATCAAGTGCATAGTATCATGTTGGGATCAGAGACTTAAGGAGCGCAACTTTACCTTGAATCAGTTTGAGAATGATTATGGTTCAACTACAGTACAGTCCGAAGTTAATTGGTAGTAGGCTAGTGTCTGTAGCGGCTTAATACAGTGTGATGTTCAATCTGGACTAGGTCCTGGGGTTTTTCTGCATTTGCGGTTTCCTCGTTAACAAAATTCTGGTGTCTGTATTATTTCTTTTCCTCGCATTATATTTTGTTATATAACTGAAATATCACATATTGTGCGTTAAGATCAATCAATTAGAATATCCAACCTTTGGTTGTTGATTTACATCGATTGACACTTGAACATTGGTCTTTGGTACAGTTCAAGTAACTCCATTTATATTCAATCGGGCTCACAGATTTTTTTTTGATGATTGCGGATTGAATTAAGAGTTAAAGATATTAAACTCTTTGATATACTTTATTATATATTCAGTCTGACTGTCTAGTTGATTCTCTAGAAAGTGTATTGGAGTAAGTCCTCTCAGATTGTCAAACGAATTGTTGGGTGTGGTTGTTAGACCCCCGCATTTTCAAGTTATATCTCTATTTCTCAATTCAATCTGCAATCAAACAAATAGGAATTTGCGATCCCGATTGAATATAAGAAATAACTTAGACGGTATCAAAAACCAATATCCAAGTGTCAATCAATTTAACCAACAACCAAAGGTTGGATTCACAATTGATTGAACTTACTTACAACCTATGATATTTCAATTATATAAACAAATATAATGCGGAAAAGAAATAATACATACACCAGAAATTTTGTTAACGAGGAAACCGCAAATGTAGAAAAACCCCGAGATCTAGTCCAGATTTGAACACCACACTATATTAAGCTGCTACAGACACTAGTCTACTCCAAGTTAACTTCGGACTAGAATTTAGTTGAGCCCTAACGAATCTCACACTGATCAAGGTACAGTCGCGTTCCTTACGCCTTTAGAACCACGCCGGATTATGCACACTTGATTCCCTTAGCTGATCTCACCCACAACTAAGAGTTGCTACGACCCGAAGTCAAAGTCTTGATAAACTAATCTGTCTCACACGGAAAAGTATATTGAATAGATAAATCTGTCTCCCACAGATATACCTATGAGTTTTATTCCGTCTTTTGATAAAACAAGGTGAACAGGAACCAATTGATACACCAGACTTATATTCCCGAAGAACTGGCTAGCTAGTAATATCAATCACCTCACGATAATGTTAATCATATGGTAGTGAAACAAGATATTGTGGAATAACAAACGATGAGACGAAGATGTTTGTAACTACTTTTTATCTTGCCTATCAGAGATTAAATCTCGATCAAATCTTAGAGAAGATAGTACTCAATCACGATAGAAAACAACAAGATCAGAACACTCAACTACAGAGAAATAGTTGGGTTTGGGTTCACAATCCCAATGAAGTCTTCAAGTCGTTAACCTACGGGGTTTTGGAAAAACCTAAGGTTAAAGGAGAATCGACTCTAGTCACAACTAGTATCACACAGGAGGTGTGGGGATTTGGTTTTCCACTTTCTAGAGTTCTCCCTTATATAATCTTCAAATCAGGGTTTCAATCAATGTTACCTTGGTAACAAAGCATTCAATATTCACTGTTAGATGAAAACTTGATTAGACTCAAGCTAATATCTTTCAACCGTTAGATCGAACTTAGCTTGTTATACACAAATGAAAAATGACTTCATTTAGATATGAGTAATTGTACCTAAACATATACACCTTGTTATCTCAACAATAGTTAACTGAAGTTAGCCATATGAACACTTTCATATCAACCATATTCATCTTAACCATAACTAGTTCAAATGACTCAAATGAAACTAGTTCTAGAGTTGTTAAATTTTTATATTCTCATAGAAGTATACAAGATACAATTGAAGCAAACTCGATTTTGATTCACTCGAATAAATTCATGAACATTATAGCCACAGTTTGCAAAAGATTGCATTCCTTAATATATAAATGTATTAGTTCATGAACAAACCGATTTTAGAACATAACCTACTCAAGGATGCAAACGGGTACGCATACCTAAGTAGACGGACTTAGTTTGGGTTCGCCAGTATGCGAACGGGTACGGATACCTTCCAAACTCAGTTGAATTTCCGGAACTTGAACCTCATGCCAGTACGCATACCGGTATGCATACTAAGTTCCCGGACTTTCATTAAACAACCAGTACGCATACATGTATGCATATTATGGTTACCGAACTTGGAATAACATGCAACATTTAGCATACAAGTACGCATACTGTGCTATATCCAATCATGGTTATTTGTTCTAGACTCCCATTTTAATCATTGAAACATTCTTAGAAGACGATAATAGCTGTATCACACAAATTATTAGCTTCAAAGCAATTTTGAAGTGATCGAATGATCAATACAAAACATTCTAAGTCTACATCAAATGACTGTCTCACACAAATCATGCAAGATGTTACAAGACGATTTTCACATGATCATATTTTGACTTTCGTCAAGATTATAAGATGAAATTGGTTAAAGCGAAAGCTTACCAACACATATTTCAAGAAATATGTAAGCGAGTTAAACTCAGCTCGAAATATCAAATGTGTATAATCGAAGTCTATGTAGCTATACGACTTTTGTCTCAAATAGGAGATAGAGTAGATAGACTTTTGAGTGATAGATGAGTTCAATTCTCCACATACCTTTTCTTGATGAAGTTCCACAAGCTTCCCTTAGTAGTTTTTCATTTTCAATCGATGAACGTCGTGAAGTCTAATGCTCAACTACACTTTCTATCATAATACGAGACTTATCAATAAGTAGACTAGAAATTAAGACTTATTGTTTTAAAAACTAAACTTGACAAACAAGCTTGAAATATCAACGCTTGCGAGTTCGACCGAGCAGTGCTCTAACAAAAAGTTATGCAAGTGTAGATGGTGAAATTTAGATAAGAGGAAAAAGTGTCATTTCAAGACCATAGACAAAATTCAACTCTCACGGAAAGATTAACCATTAGTCCTCGAGGCACTTATAGCCACGATTGCTAGTCGTGATGCTGTGAATCCTAGCGCACATCCTCGACGAGATACTGCTGGTCAAGTAGGTCTGTAGAGCGTAAAACTTCCCCGACAGACTTATGAACTAGAACATACACAATTCCAGCATGTCTTCGCGAGACGCATCTGATTGTGATGCCATGATTCCTAGTATACATCCTCGACGAGATACTGTTGGTCATGTAGTCTCTGTAGATGCGTAAAAACTTCCCCGGCAGACATATGACCCAGAGCGGAGATATACATGTCTCGTGTAAGCATGACTCATCCTATTTGAGATCAAGGACTGATTCCTAGCACACCATCGCGAGATACACTGGTCAGTTATACTCTAGGATCCGACTCGACTTACTGAGGTTTCCGAATCATTCCTAGGACATCCCCGCGAAATATGCTAGTTATTCTGCCTTTGGGCACTTTTGACATATTCCTAAAACATCCTTCTGAGATACACTGGTCATGTCGGCCCCATAAATACATACACAATTGATTCCTAGCACATCTCTGCAAGATATGATGGTCAAAGACAAGTGATCCAAAGTCTCGCAGTGGCATTAGTCGGGCGTACAAAGCCCTTTCTCTCTCTTCACGAAAAGTCTCAGCTGACCATAGTGAGATTCAGATCCGTTAAGATAATCTTTATAGAGATTTGGATCCTCCTACAAAATCTCAGAGAGATTCACATCTCTCCTTAAAATCTCGGAGAAATTCATATCTCTCTGCAAAATCCCGGAGAGATTCAAATCTCTCCGCAAAATCCTGGAGAGATTCACATCTCTCCTCGAAATCCCTGAGAGATTCAAATCTCTCGGGAAACCTCATATAGGGTCGAATATTCTCCATGATAGACACGATCCTCATGTAGGAATCGAGTCTCCTTTTCAGACTCTTCACACGAATTCTGAGGCATCCCATGCCTTTTCACATGAATCATCCTAGTCATTATTACAAATCAGAGAATATCTCTCTATCTTGGCCAACTCGGCTAAATAGAATATATCTATCTCTCAATACATCGTCACAAAGGATGACTCAGCTTCGCACAAATGGGGGGGATAACAATTAGAGTTTTGGTCTGGCGGTCTACGGCATGTTTGAGAAATACCCGGCCTCTTTGTCACCGCAGAAGAGAGTAAAGGCGGTGGAATAATGAGATAAACTTAACCTATTTTATCTCTATATAATCCCAAAGAGACGGGAGAATTGCTCCGCACGGTACGGAAATCAACCATTATCTTCACCGACCTGATATTAGAGAATTCAGCTATAAATAGGTGCTCTATTTCTCTAAGATGATACGACAACTTTCTCATAACCTCTCAGAGCAATTCTTCTTTAAACCCTAGAATTCTATGATCTATCTCTTCGTCTGCTTCCCTTACTAAGACCATCCCTAAACCTCTTCCATATGACTGAAGAAGCCTTTGAACGACCATTGTGCGTAGTTTAGGTAGAGACTGTTCGTACCCAACCTCCTGTAACTCACTTTCAGAAACCCTAGATCCCACTTCTAACCTCTCTCAAATTTTAGGTAACTACATTTTATCGACCGTAGTGGGAGGCTGTCCACTCAGTTATAGATTTCAATCAAGGTCACTATTAGGAAGGAATCCGATTCCATCAATCCGATCACAAAAACCTTCTATTGATTCAGTCTCGGTAAATCCATTACAGACTTAGTCGAGAGAGTTATCCCCGACATCAATTTCTCTCTCTCTCTCTCTTTCGAGTTTGACCTTAGTGAATAGGTTAGTGCATCCCAGATCCCCTGGATCTCTTCCTGCATAATAAAACATCCCATTAACCTACTTCCACAGAAACCTACTACTAACCCTAAAAATGTTGGCCAAAGACCTGAGAACTATCGGAGACTCGACAAAATCTTGAAAAATCTCAGGTCGACATCCAGACTTATCTGAACACGCCTTTAAAGTTACTAGTAGGGATATATCCAATAAATCTATATCGATTACATGTTCCCTAGAAAAAGAATACTAAAATGTTGGGAATAGCACGAACGAGATCCAGTCTATCCGCAATCGGCCTCACCAGAGAAGATGGAGATCATTAAGAACGCGACAGAGTAAAAGAGCAACCGTTCAGCTGACCTCATCTATCTCCAGAACCATATGATGATCTAAACTTGGAGATTCTGAAGATATTTACTCTAAAATTTGTTTAGGTCAAGGGCCCTCAACCTGATCACAGGGGACTCAGGAAGTTTACTTCACTTTGTTATTTTACTTATAACTCTTTCATTGTATCCGATTGACCTAGTTCTTTTTCCGTTGGATTTTTGTTTTCGTCGTCTATATGATAAACTTGGAAAAACTTGGAAAAGTTTCAAAAAATCGTGGCCTAGTCAAAAGCGTTGCAGAGCCACATAGGGTCATAAATCGCCAACCGAGATGCATCTTGTCGTTTTCCTGTTTCATAGGATCATGACCAGAACGCGACAAAGTATAAGACGAGACTAGTTTCTAAGACAAAGCTCGGCCAAAGCTCATACTTATCCGAAGATTCAAAACCGCTGGTTAATATGCTATCTCAACACCTGTCCCGTCAGAAAGAACCAGAGTTATAACAATTGTAAAACCAAGTCTCGATGAGCCTCCAGATGCACCAACTAGATAAAGACTCCACTACTCGACATACAATTACAACCAGATATTATCACTGAAGTAAATAAGAGGAGGATTGTTTACTTACGTCGTTACTGAAAGCGGTCGCATATGTGGTGAGTCTTTCTTCTGGGAATAGCCAAGACGATAGCTCAGAAGATGAGGCTTAGTAAACTCCATGGATAAAGGAAAACGTCCCGGCTGTGGACTGGATAGGATTCAGACTCAGGACACGAGTCTATGACTTATCTAGTAGGACATGTTTTCGTTAGGTCTTTTGCTTTAGCATCCAAGTTAGTGGTCAGTTAGATTTTCTTTCAAAAAGATGCATTAACTCGTTTCATTGCACTCAAGTCTTTAGCAAAATATAATATCAAAAGTTCAAAACTTACCTAAAAGTATCGCAACTCGTAAAACTTCTCTCTCAAATCACTCAACAACAAAAAAACTACAACTAGCCAACCTAAAGAAAACCGTCAAAAACAAATTTTTCTCCTCGGGAAAAGATTTCCTTCTTCCTGTTCAGCTCCCGCACTTTGATTTTTGCATCTCAGATCATTTTTTTTTTGCACGCTCCACCTCCTCGGCTACCAGTTTCTCCACCAGGGTAAGAGCATCTTTTGAAAAGCGAGGACCAGAGTGTTATAACTTTTCAAATTCGTCTTGGGCCTTATTGAGCCATTATCGAATCCATTTCATATTGAAACGAAGATTTTACAAGTGGTCACAAGCATTTCAAGATATATGAAGTAACCAGAAGAGATGTTGTTCAAAGTCAAGTCTCTTATTGTGTCAAGTATCTCCAACAATTCGTTAATTATTTCGATCATAGGATGAACAACATAAGTTATTATCTCCATTGTACCAATATGACCATATCTTTGCAAAATCAACCGGTACAACTCGGAAAATTTGGCTTCAACACTGAGTCCCCCTACGAGTATTTCATTTGAATCCATAATTTCCTTAGGACAGACAAAATCAAGACCTGCAGTAGGATATTCAACAATATTCGGTGGTTGTGCTCCGTCTCTTCGGTTTTCTTCAACACGAGAATTACAAAAAACAGAGGACTGATGGGTGGCTGAATCATAATTAAGAGAAGATATTTCTTTTTTCTATTGTATTTCCATCAAGTTTGTCTCGAGTCATTCCCACGCCATGAGTATACAAAAGAACCTGGAACTAAACAAGGTATATCGAGATATGAAAGCGTAAAAAGCAAGTTAGGGTTTTACGACTGGATGAAAGTGTATATTCCTTCCACAGGCGGGACTAGTACTTACAGAAACCAAATACACGTCTTATATTAATCTAAGGAAATGTAGTGAAGTCATAATACTCCAGGGATCGTACTTGAGGCGTCATAACATGCAAAGGTCCAAGGAATACAAGAATCCTCTTACAATTAGGATTGTTGTGCACTGCTGTGTGAAAAGATGCTAACTGATGAAAATTCGCAAGGAACTTTGGGGTACTTCCTTGAGAAAATATATTACTCTATGTGTCTGCTACAACATATCCAAAGGGATCATCAAATGGGAAAGCGAGTTAAAAGATGTGGTCGCAAAACCGAGATAGATGCAATCTGAAACGCTCCTGAAATTCTATACGAGATTCCTGATGACAAAAGTACGTGACTGGTTGATTGACCTAAATAACTCGGAATTAGGTCATTCTTTTTTCGTTGAATAGATAATTATTTTGTATTTCCAATTTGGGGTCGGGAGCTCAAATCTGTCATTGTATGAAGATTCTACAACCCGTTTTATACAAGTCTAATAGATCTGAAGGTTTCTGACGAGTACTCAAATAAAAGGATATCTCTAAAATATGATCACTTTTGTACCAACAATAAACGAGAGTACGTGTACAAGTAAAAATGGAATGGTTCTTACCGGTAGCATTCCAAAAGAAGGTGAAAAATGATTTTTTGTCACGGCAAGCTCAAGACGATCAATACTTCTGTCAGCTCCCATATCGTCCGCCTGTGAATTGATTTCACTTCGAGCATGAGTGGAACGACCAGACTAAAAGGAAACCAATTTGGTTAACTTATAAAGAGACGCGATTGAATCTTCAAAGTCGCTAAATAGTAAAATACTTACTTGGTTTATGTAAGGAGGTGAACGTTTAGGTTTGGCTCACATGACATGATAACTACATCCTCTTCTGAAATCCCTTGTATTAAATTACTAATACCACAAGTTGATCTAGCCAGTAAGATCGAGCTCTAGGAGATACGCATCTGATCATTTGAGCACGGAAGAAAAGAAAGTTTCGCGACAAACCGTTTACGATACCGAGATTCCGCTAGATTCTACAAAACGTGGACGGTCCTTTGCGAAAAGGGATATCCTTGTCGAACCCCATCTGACGAGCAGTTCTGTCAACATTGTAAAGATTGTACAATGAAGTCACCGCAAGTGTACAAACTCAAAACATGGCCCGGAGAACTGCTGAATATATATGTAGCTTCTGCCTCAGATAAGTTTACACGGCCTTCGGGAAGAAGTACGACATCATTCATTAAGGAAAAGGAGTGCAACTAAGCCACACCTTCGGGAATTTGTGTCCAGGGACGGAAAGTACCATATTTTTCGTCATCCATTAATGCAGATAGGGGTTGTTGAATCAGATATCTATTACACCAATGACAAATCCTAGTTACTGGAGGATCACTAGCTTTTAGTGAGCAAAGAATCAGGGCGCATTTCTAAAAGTGTTCCCATATCCACGCCTGGAGGAAGCACACATTCACCCAGAACTGCTTGAGCATGAGTTTGATCGATGGCTTTAGACAAAGTTGAAGTTATTCCTATTTCATTATCATCTAATGTCAAGGAGAAGGTACATGTAACCGGAAGATGAAGAAGTACAGCCACGTATTCAAGAGTAATTTTGAGTTCTTCCCAAGAGAAAGCAAAAGTATGAGTCAGTTTACTCCATCGACATAACAAAGCTATCAAAACAGCAACGTCTTTCTTTATTTTCAAAGACCCTAAAGCTGAAACTGTGTGATATATGTCGGATCTCTTTAGGAGCTACTGAATTTTATTACTTTTTAAGCATGGATTCTATCCAGTAGGCCAAGAATCCATGGGTTCCTGACGAGCCTTGAATTTTACTACTGAAGGCTTTACCATTTTTCTTTCCATGCAAAAACGTATTATTGAAGAGGGAACAAGTGGTTGACTTTGAGAGGTAATTCTACTACAGAAACCGAGATCGTAACCTACCTTGGAACTAGGGTAACTATCAATCAATTCAGTAAAGTGATGAAACTCGTCATCGAAGTTAGGGATCTCTTTATTGATGGTGGCTCCATTGCTCGTTGCGGAATCGCCCATATTGCTAGTGTTGTCATCTTCATCACACATATTAGGAGATTTATGAACCATTATCAAGACAAGATCAAAACAAAAAGAAGGCTGGTTTATTTTCTATGAAAGAACTATTAGACAAGAAAAGAGAAGAAAGGAGGAGAATTATTCACGTAAAAGAGTTATATGCATGCATGTGTATATATATGTGCATGGTACGGCCAAAATATGGAACTCTAGTGGAAATAGAATTCATGGAAGGGGTGAACCGGTTTCCATACATTACCACACGTCATAATACTTCACTTTTCAATTTGATTTTAAAAAGGAAGCCTTCAAGCAAAAGGAAAAGGAATTAGAGCTAAAGAAATTTCAAAAAGGAAGCCTTAAAGAAATTTGGGTCAAATAAGGAAACTAAGGGTTTTTCTTCCTTCTAAATATCCTCCAAGCCATGACCAAGCCCTTACCATGTGTGAGAATGCTCTCCTAGACCAGTGGGACGTCACTTATTCTCTCGTAGTTCTTTCATAGGGACCAAAGTCGAAGAAAATTAGGGTTTTGACGAAAATCAATCCTAATTTCAAGAATTTTATGGAAAAGGGATTTATTCTAAAAGAGAGAGGACCGAGCCTCTCCCCATTCTCTTGGATGGTTATATACACCTCTCTTACCCTATTTTAACCCCTTTTATCTTATTACTCTTCAATAAAAATGAGCTCATAAGGGATTTTGACCAAAATACCATTATTTCGCAATTTTGAGTATTTTCAAAGAAGAAGGCCTTAATACATCCAGAGACCGACCAAGATATCGTCTACTCATTCCAAATGCATCATATACGTGAATATTAAGAATATTGAGTTCTCTAAGTGTTCGAAGAAGAACGGGACTGAAACGGAATCCAAGAAAGCAAAATTTCAAAGAAAATAAAGGGAATTTGGCTCAAACATGGAAGTTCGAGTTCATAATTTTCAAAACAAAGACCAGAAGCGCGCCTATATCCCTCTCTAAAACCGTGACCATGCCTAAGGAATCTCACAAATTCCTTCATGTCATAAAAATCAGGCTCATATTGGTTTTTGACGAAAATACTCTTGGTTCCAAAGATAGGTGTTTTCTCTCGGAAAAGGGGTGTCTGATTAGTATAAGGGATTGAACAAGATATTATCATACAAGATGATAACCCCTCAATACATATGCACGCCTATCAAGCCTTGTCGAGTCTCTCTAGAGTAGTTAGACACAAACAAAAGAGGAATTAGGGCTTTAGTGTAATACTAGACGGAACTCAGAATTCGTATGGGATAAGGACTCTGCAATTTGGAGAGGAGTATCTATATTCTCTCATGGCTCTTCACTAACATCAAGTCAATACATAATTCATTCAAATTCCTCTCTTCCCAAAAAAAATCACATATACAAACTCGAAAGCTCAAAGATGCACAAAGAGAGGAAATTAGGGTTTTGGCCAAGTAAACCTTAATTTGCAAACCCCATTCGACCAAGATGTAAATTTAATATTTTCAAGGCTCAACTACTCTTCCAATGGCGCCTCCCAATGTAAAAGCCCAGAAAGTTCCCAAGATCAGAGTCATGACAATCGAAGGTTAAACATCAATTCGGGGACTCTGCAAGTCTAAAAGAACGAGCATATCATAATTTCATAGGAATGATTTGTTACCATCTATATACTCATCGTAAAACAAGCAAGTTTTTACACTGAGTACAGAATTAATGTAGATGGTGAAATTTGGATAAAGGGAAAAAAATGTCATTTCAAGACCATAGATAAAATTCAACTCTCACGGGAGAGATTAACCCTTGGTCCTCAACGAGACACCATTGGTCATTATGTCATGACTCCTAGCGCACATCCTCGATGAGATATTGCTGGTCACGTAGGTTCTATAGAGCGTAAAACGTCCCAGGTATACTTATGAACCAGAACAGCCACAATTCCAGCATGTCTTCACGAGATGCAGCTGATTCTGATGCCATGATTCCTAGTATACATCCTCGACGAGATACTAATGGCCATGTAGGCTCTGTAGATGCGTAAAAACGTCTCCGGCGGACTTATGACCCAGAGCGGAGACATACATGTTTCATGTAAGCACGACTCATCCTATTTGATATCAATGACTGATTCCTAGTACATCATCACGAGATACACTGGTCACGTCTACTCTAGGATCTGACTCGACTTACTGAGATTTTCGAATAATTTCTAGGGCATCCCCGCGAGATATTCTGATTATTCTGCCTCTGGGCCCTTTCGACAGATTCCTACAACATCCTTCCGAGATACACTGGTCATGTCGGCCCCATAAATACAGATACAATTGATTCCTAGCACATCTCTGCAAGATACACTGGTCAAAGATAAGTGAACTTAAATCTCGCAGTGACATAAATCGGGCGTACAAAGCACTTTCTCTCTCTTGAGGACGAGTCCCAACTGACCACAGAGAGATTCAGATCCGTTAAAAAAATCTTCGTAGAGATTTGGATCCGTCTGCAAAACTCGGAGAGATTCAAATCTCTCGGGAAATCTCAGACAGGGCTGAATATTCCCCATGATAGGCACGAGACTCATGTAGGAATCGAGTCTCCTTTTCAGACTCTCCACATGAATTCTGAGGCATCCCATGCATGTACACGTGACTCATCCTAGTCATTCTTACAAATCAGAGAATATCTCTCTATCTTGGCCAACTCGTCTAAAGAGAATATTTCTCTATCTCAACACATTATCATAAAGGCTGACTCAGCTTCACACAAATGGGGGATAACAATTACGGTTTTGATCTGGCGATCTACGGAATGTGTGAGAAATACCTGGCATCTTTCTCACCGCAAAAGAGAGTAAAGGCGGTAGAATAATGAGATAAACTCAACCTAGTTTATTTCTATCTATTTTTGAAGATACGGGAGAATTTCTCCGCATGGTACGGAAAACAATCCTTATCTTCACCGACCTGAGATTAGAGAATTCGGCTATAAATAGGTCCTCTATTTCTCCAAGCTGATACGACAACTTTCTCATAACCTCCCAGAGCAATTCTTCTTCAAACTCTAGAATTCTCTGATCTCTCTCTTCGTCTGCTTCCCTCTCTAAGACTATCCCTAAACCTCTTCCATGTGACTGAAGCAGCCTTTGAACGACCAGTGTGCGTGGTTTAGGAAGAGATTGTTCGTGCTCAACCTCCCATAACTCACTTTCAGAAACCCTCGAATCCCACTTCTAACCTCTCTCAGATTTTAGGTAACTACATCAAGTAAAAGCTCAAATGACTCATTAGAAAAACATGTCCAAGCATTCGTAATTATTATACATAATATTATACAATTAATTCTTGTTTAATTAGTAGTTTAGTTTGAAAAAGTGATTCTTTTTCGTTTCCTTTTTATGTTTCATTATAAACCTTCTCTTAAAAGCACGTACATGTGATTGTTGTTATTTTTTTCTTTTTATCCAACCAAAAATATGGTAAAAAAACAACTAAGAAAGATAGAGTTAAACTCTGTGTCTGTATGACCGGAAGAAGAAAAAATAAAATAAATAAATAAAACCTTAAAACCCCGGAACATCAATACATGGTCGGAGATGATCCGACTATTTCTGATGAAGTTTTACTCCACCAATAAAGAAGTTACAACTATTCATCTAGGAAGATATGACCAACGAACAGGAAGATATGACCAACGAACAGGTAGAAATCGATTTTAAGGTTTGAAGATATTCATCTAGGAAGATATGAAGTTACAACTATTTCTGATGAAGTTTTACTCCACCAATAAAGAAGTTACAACTATTCATCTAGGAAGATATGACCAACGAACAGGTAGAAATCGAGAAGTACATCATGTAATTCCGACATTTGGCCCTAGAATGCCATTAAGATATTGAAGAGGATTTAGTGAAGATCTCTGTATGAGAAATGCAGCCTTCCGATAGAACCTGTAGTATATCATTTTTTCTACCTTATTGAACTCAAATAAGCCGCAGAAAGGATATCCGATCGTGCCAATCTTCTCAATTTGGCAAGAGTTGGACAAGCCTAGTGGCACTTAGTAAATATAGTAATTGGAGGATCATAGGTTTGTGAAAGAAGAGTTTTGTAAGATTTTTCATTCCTATTTATGGGCAGGTCTATACTTAAAACCCAACTGAGTTACGGTTATGAAAATGATGATAGCTTATTTGTATTTGGGTGAAATCAGATAAAATCTAATCGTAACCCATTTACGTCCAGGTTATATACAAAATAGCTTACGGCCAAGTTATATATAAAATAGCTTACCCATGGATAAATATCGGCCAAATTTAGTAGCAAAAAACCCAGCCATAAAAATTATTGTGTGCTGGTAATTAAATCTACGGCTGGAGATAACTTTTAACGACATGGAAATATGTGACAAATTTTAAAAAAGATAGGTTTTGGCTGGGTTCCGCAGGTCTTGCTTTTGTTTTTGTGTTTCATTTTTGTTTAGCTGATCTTCTTGCTTTCTGGCCATAAAACGTGAAAATTTTGATTTACGACCAGAAAAGTGGTCTCCGACCTAGCATACGTGGTGTTAAAATCGATTTTTCGAACTTGTTTGAGATAATCTGATTTATTTCAAGCACCAAAAACAACAACAAATGATAGTTTTTTATTTTAATCGGTGATGGATAGATTTTTGAATTGTTTAAAGACGATGAAATGTTTTTGTTTGGAAAAAAAGATGAGGAGATCTAACTTACGAATACGGATGAAGAATGAGAAAATGACATGATAAGAGTTAGATAATTACGTTTTTTTCTTTTGTTTTTCTGATTTAGGTTTAATTGATGGAAAAGTAACTTAGACTTTTTATATGTTCTAGGATAGCACCTAACCAACAACCTAGTCATTGAGGACTCGAAGAAATCCCTATATTAGGCTTATTTTCTTAAGTTGACTAGTTTGAGGCCTACCCCATTTGTTTGAGGCCTACCAGTAAAAGATAAAATCGAGTCATTTTGAAGCTAAATAAAACCCTTCTCCAACTATTTTCGCTAATGGTTAATTTACTCCCGATTTATTAGGATTAATTGGGTTGTTAGTAGTAAAAAGTCGTGTTAGATGTGAAATTAAATAGTGTTCATTAATCATTAATATATGGAAAAATTTGTAAATTTTCTTTCTCTTTTTATCAAAAATATCAAACTAGAATCGGCGGATACGGTAGATGATTCTAGTTTGATGTTCTTCATTCAAGAAGAACACTAAGAATCGATACACATTTATTTATATATATGGGACGATTTCAACAATTGACGGATGTGAGTGTTTCTATAAACCGACTTTCATAGCCAGAATCGCCGTATATAGAGGTTTATATTGCCCTATTATAGCATAAAAAACCTACAGAAAAATTAAGCATTTCCTTTAACCATAATCAGTTTATGTAAATGCACACATTTACCGATTATGGGTTGGTGTTCCTCAACCACGAAGAAAATCGAGCACAATCGGTCGATGTCCATGCGCATATCAGCCGGTTGTTTAGAATTCGGTGGTGCTCAGTTCATTATTGACCTGGCGTATTTCCCAGCTGAAAATGAACTTCCAATCAATATTAACCTGGTCAATGTTAACTGGCAGTAATTTTTTGCTCTTACAAAGAAATTCGTAACGGCTTAAAATCGTTTCAATTGGCCACGTAGTAACGTCTTTAGCTTGTTGCAAAATGACACATAGTAACAGCTACAGCTTGTTACGATGTTTCTATTACAAAATAATTCATAACGGCATGTGCCTGTTACAAATTTTCACGTAGTAAAGGCTGTACGCTGTTACAGTTTCCGTTACGAATCCAAATTCGTAACGGCTAGTGGCCCATTACAAAAAATTTGTAATACCCCTTTTTGCAACAGCAGGAAACCGTTATAACCAGATTTTAACACAAAAAAATCGTTACTGATAGCAAAAAATGGTGTAGTGTTTGCAGGGAATAACAAACAAGAAAGGGGGGGGTATATTGAATAGGTGCTTGTCATATCTTTGTGGGCCGAGTGGTTTCAGAAACCGAAGGAAGAATTATTTATGATAATCTCTTTCCTGACAAGTAACTAGATCGGTTCCGATTTTGCTTTGACTTGTTGAAGTGAGGTAACTGACAAAGCGGAGGTCTAACAACACCGCCCAATATTTCGCTTAGCAATCTTTATGGACTAACTCCAATATACTTTACTAGAGAATCAACTAGACAGTTAGACTCAATCTAAAATAAAGTATATCGAGGAGTATATCTCTCTCTCTTGATTTGATCTTTACTCAAGCTAAAACAATAGCGAGTCTTTATCAAATACAAGGAATAACTTGGATGGTAATAAAGACCAATATCCAAGGGTCAATCAATGAAAATCAACAACCAAAGGTTGGATTACTCTAATTGATGAGCTAACGCACAACCTGTATTATTTCAATTATAAAGATAAAACAATATAATGCGGAAATTGAAATAACACATACACCAGAAGTTTTGTTAACGAGGAAACTGCAAATGCAGAAAAACCCCGGGACCTAGTCCAGATTGAACACACACTGTATTAAGCCGCTACAGAAACTAGCCTACTCCAAGCTAACTTCGGACTGGACTGTAGTTGAACCCCAATCAGTCTCTCGCTGATCCAAGGTACAGTTGTACTCACTTCGCCTCTGATCCCAGCAGGATACTGCGCACTTTATTCCCTTAGCTGATCTCACCCACAACTAAGAGTTTCTACGACCCAAAATCGTAGGCTTTGACAACAAACAAATCTGTCTCACACAGACAAGTCTATCAAAGGATCAATCTGTCTCCCACGGAAAAACCCTAAAGTATTTGTTCCGTCTTTTGATAATAATCAAGGTGAACATGAACCAATTGATAATCCGGTCTTATATTCCCGAAGAACAGCCTAAATTAATCAATCACCTCACAACAATCTTAATCGTATGGTAGCGAAACAAGATGTTGCGGAATCACAAACAATGAGATTCTCTAAGATGTTTGTGATAACTTTTTAGCCTATCAGAGATATCAAATCTCAAGCCAATCAATCTGATTGTACTCGTACGATAGAAGATGCAAGATCAGATCACACAACTACGATAAAAGTAGTATCGGTCTGGCTTCACAATCTCAATGAAGTCTTTAAGTTGTTAACCTGGTTTTAGAAGAAGAAAACCAAAGGTTAAAGGAGAACTGACTCTAGTACGCAAACGAGTATCACACGTAAGGTGTGGGGATTAGTTTTTCACAATACTAGATGTCTCCTTTATATAGTCTTTCAAATCAGGGTTTTTCTTTGGTAACAAAGCAATCAATATTCACCGTTAGATGAAAACCTGATTTAGATTCAAGCTAATATTTCTTAACCGTTAGATCGAAAACTTAGCTTGTTATACACAAATGAAATGCACACTTCTAGGTTTGTTAACCGTACCCAAACGTGTACATTGTTGGTTCAACAATAGTTAACCAAAAGGTTAGCCATATGAGCATTTCATATCAACCATGTTCTTCTTCACCATAACTAGTTCAAATGACTCAAATGAACTAGTTAGAGAGTTGTTCAATTGCAAGGAAATCTTATGTAACAACACAAGACACAATTGAAGCAAAGATGATTTGATCCACTTGAATCGGCTCATGAACTTTTATAGCCACGGTTTGCAAACTGCATTCCTTAGTCTTTTTAAGTATAAGTTCAGAAATCATCTTAAAATATATAACCTTTTTAAGTTCGCACACTAGGTTCGCGGACTTAAGCAAACGGAAGAGTTTACAAACTCCAACAGAAAATCTCGGCAAGAGACCTTCTGCCGGTTCACGGACTGGTACTCACGCAACTAGTTTGCCAACTCCAGCAGAATTTCTCGAGATGAGAAGTTCGGAAGTTCGCGGACTGAGTTCGCGGACTTGGTAACAAGCCATTCTTCCGGTTTCTCTTGATAAACAAAGTTCGCAAACTTTGGTTCAAGGAATAGGACTTATACATAAATGTGTTTCCACAAAAATGCTTATGTCCATCATTGGTTATGTAATCTAAACTCTCATTTCAATCATCGAAACATTCTTAGAGGACGTTATATAGTTGTTACACCATTTCTCATCAAATCAATTTTCAAGATGATTGAAATATATCATGACTTTTCGTCACATTGTAAAGATAAACTTGGTCGAAGCGAAAAGCTTACCAACACATATTTCGAGATATAGATAGGCGAGGTATACTCGGCTCGAAATACCAAATGTGTATAATCCAAGTATATATATATAGCATACGACCTTTTGTCTCAAAGAGTAGGAGATAAAGTAGATACACTTTTGAGTGACAGATAAGTTCAAGTCTTCACATACCTTTTTGTAGAGAAGTTCCACCGGTTCCATGATTTGTTCTTCTACTTGTATGATGGATTTCCATGAAGTCCTTGAGCTCAACTACACTTTTTACCCTAGTCCGAGACTTAGCTATAATAGACTAGAAATCAAGACTTATACTTTGTTAGAGCATAGCTCGGTCGACCTCGCATGCGTTGCTATATCAAGCATGTTTGTCAATGTTAGTGATAAAAACTATGAGTCTTGATTTCTAGTCTATTTTAGCTAAGTCTAGGACTAGGATAGAAAAGTGTTGTTGAGCTCAAGGATTTCATGGTGATTCATCATACAACGACAAAGATCTAGTCAAGGAACCGTGGAACTTCATCAATAAAAAGTTATGTGGAGACTTGAACTTATCTATCACTTAAAAGTCTATCTATTCTATCTCCTACTTCTTATGAGACAAAATTCGTATGCTATATAGACTGGATCATACACACTTGACATTTCGAGTTGAGTATACTCTATTTATTTTTTTCTCGAAATCGTGTGTTGGTAAAGATTTTCGCTTTGATCGAGTTTATCTTCATCTAGTGACGAAAGTCATGAAAAGTTTCAATTACTTTGGAAATTGCTCTGACGAGAAAGGTCTGTGAATAACGACTGAATAACGTCCTCTGAGAATGTTTCAATAGTTGGAATGAGAGTTTAGATCTATATAACCAATGATGGATATAAGCATTGTGTGGTAACACATATGTGCATAAGTCCTATTCCTTAATCTGAAGTTTTCGAACTTTGTTGATTGAGAGAAACCGGAGGAATTGGCTTTGCCAAGTCCGCGAACTGACGGAACTTCTCATCCCGAGAAATTCTACTGGAGTTCAAATTCGTTTGCGTAAGTTTCAGTCCGCGAACTCATTCCGCGAACCCAGTCCGCGAATTGGCGGAAGTTATCATACCGAGAATTTCTGTTGAGTTTGGAAAACTCTGTCGGTTATCTTAAGTCCGCGAACTTGTTTGTGAGCTTAAGTGGTTATGATCTGAAGATGTGCTCTGAACATGAAACTTAAATAACTAAGGAATGCTTTATGCAAACCGTGGCTATAAAGTTCATGAGCCGATTCATCGAATCGAATCATCTTTGTTTCAATTGTGTCTTGCGTAGTTACATAAGATCTCATAGCAATGGAACAACTCTCTAACTAGTTCATTTGAGTCAATTGAAGTAGTTATGGTGAAGAAGAGTAAGGTGAATATGAAATGCTCGTATGGTTAACCTTTTGGGTTACTATGTTGAACCAACATACACGTACACGTTTGGGCATGGTTTTCACAAACCCAGTAAACATATACCCATGTGTGTGAGACAAGCTAAATTTTCGATCTAATGGTTGAGAAATATTAGCTTGAATCTAAATCAGGTTTTCATCTAACGGTGAATATGGATTTCTTTGTACCTAAGGCAAAACCCTGATTTGAAGGCTATATAAAGGAGACATCTAGAATTAGGCAAAACTAATCACCACACGTCTGTGTGATACTAGTGCGCTCGCTAGGGTCGATTCTCCTTTAACCTTTGATTTTATTCTTCTAAAACCAGGATAACGACTTAAAGACTTCATTGGGATTGTGAATCCAGGCCGATATTACTTTTATCGTAGTTGTATGATCTAATCTTACATCTTCTATCGTACGAGTACAATCTATTGATTGGCTTGAGATCGTGAGAGTTCTCCGATAGGCAAGATAAAGAAGTCACAAACATCTTTGTCTCACTGTTTGTGATTCCTTGACAAACCGCCTGTGTAGTCAGGAAGGATTGTTGAGAGGTGATTGATTAATATAGGCTGTTCTTCGGGAATATAAGACCGGATTATGAATTGGTTCCTGTTCACCTTGATTTCATATCTTAAGACGGAACAAAACCTAGGGTTTTTCTGTGGGAGACAGATTTATCCTTTGATAGACTTTTCTGTATGAGACAGATTTGTTTATTATCAAGTCTGCGATTTTGGGTTGCAGCAACTCTTAGTTGTGGGTGAGATCAGCTAAGGGAATCAAGTGCGCAGTGTCCTGCTGGGATCAGAGGCGTAGGAGTACAACTGTACCTTGAATTAGTGGGAGACTGATGGTATTTCAAAAGTGATTGTAGTTGTAATGGTAAAAAGGGTCTTTTCAGACTTGTGAAGGAAACAATTTTCAAATTTAAATTAAACAAGCAAATAAATAATTCAAAGCTTTAGAGAAAAATACCAAGACTAGGATTCCACCATTGACCAAATAAATAGTAAACTCTAAATAATATTCATGCAATTCTATCTTTAAAAATAATTCTAATATTTGCCTCAAATATATTTTTGAAGTAATAGTTGTAATCAAAGAGTATAAAACATCAAAAGTTTTTAAAACCTAGCATGCTTCATCAAGTTAATTCACAACTATTCAATAAAAACTATTATTTCAATTCCAATTCCATGCAAATAATCCAATAATAATATTGCAAATAAATAGTAAAATTAGAATTATACCAATTAATGTGGAACAATGGCTTCCTCCGTCGCCTTGGCTAATGGGTTTAGCTCCTCATACCGAAAACACACTCACAAGATGTATTCATGGCTAAATAAGTGTTTTTATTGATGAAAATAATTGATAATTGAAGTTTGTAACGCTGTAATAGTGTTACAGCGTCACTGTTACAAAAGGGTAAGTGCTGAAAATAATCGATACAACACAAGTGTTGTATAAAAACGACACAGCGAGTTTGCTGTTTGCACTGTTGAAGAACGACACTTCGGTACTGCTGTAATGAAGAACACAGATATTGCTGTTTAAGACTGTTGAAGAACGACTGACTCTGCGAGTCTGTTCTTCGTGTTCTTGAAGCTCTTCAATGGCAGCAGCAGCAGCACTGTCTTCTCTGTAATCGCTTCTCCTCGGCTCTCCTGGACTCTAAACTCTCTCCTAAAGGTTTCTAAAACTTTCTTATGACTCGACCCAACCTTTTTATAACTCAACAGGGTCATCAAATCCCGATGAAATCTCCTCTTTTTCTTCTATGCGTTTGAAACGATAATCAGTTATGTTTAGTTTTTTCACGTGTTGTTAGCTATATAATAGCTACCAAACTCTTCCCTAGACTTGAATAGGACCATGTACATGTTAATCCAGCGTCAAAGTCCTCCAGAAATCTCTCAAAAATCTTCTAAACTCGAAACAGAACACGTCTCTCTGTTGAGACTTTGAAACCCTCTCTCGGCCATTCCAGCCCAATTGGCCGGATCCAATTGATTGTACTGGGCTTGTAAGGTCTTCTACAGTCCATAAAAACCGATTTCGGCCATTGAATCTCTTTGAAACTGTCCGAAAATTCAAATCTAAAACCATGCAGACTGATGCTAAATTTTCCCGCCATTTTCCTTAATTTGAACTTTGAAGATGACCTCCCCCTTATCCAGTTCCGCTCTCCCTTTAGCAGATGCCTGGAAATGGGTCACCCCTTAGTAATTAGGTTACCCCTTATCCAAAGTGAGAGTCCGTATAGTAATTTTTTTCCACGAGCGCAAAAACCACTTTTTAGCCAATTTCACCGCAAAAGCTTATTTCTCCGAAAATACCTACAGGGACATAAAAAGCCATAATAAATATAAAATCGAACACTAATAATATATACAATTGAGATTATATAAGACAGAAAAATGTGCCTATCAAATACCCTCAAACTTATTATTTGCTAGTCCTCGAGCAAATCAAATAGAAAATAAAATCCTAACTCACTTTCGCAGGCATCATCGATTGCATTTAGCGTATGCAATAAGCCTTTAAACCCCTAGGTGGCCCTAGTGGCCGAGTTATAGTCTCGGGAGGGCTTACCAGAGATATACCCACAAAACCTGTACATCCAGTCCTTAGCTATCTACGCAGAACCTTGGAAGGCACTAAAGAATCTCCTTGGTTGGCATACTTATTGACTACAGGAAGAAGTACCCTGATGCGAAATTCCAATTGTTGTACACGAGTTTGCACTCAAGCATATTAAAATTCATATAAAGTGACAGAGCTCTACTCAGATAGTTGCACTATGGACATCATATTCGGAGTCAAAACTAATCACATGGATAGATCAAGAAGATGGATATAGAAAAACATATATGGTTTTGATGTTTACTAAGTGAACGGCGTTTCCCATATCTGTCTGAAGGCCTCCGCCAAAATGAACCTATCCTAATGGATTTAGATACTAGTTTGACTAATATCAACACACTGGCATATACAAGGGTACCAATGGTCGATAACCTAACTCTAGGTCAACACAACTGGCATATACAAGGGTACCAGTGGTCGACTTTATTGAATTTATTCCTTTTGGTCAAATGGTCTGGTCTCAATATTTTCTTTCTTTTTTTTTTCTTTTTTTTTTCTTTTCTTTCTTTTGTTTTTTTTTTTTTCATTTTTTTTCATGGTATCTCAATCACTCTAATTCACCCTAGCATTGGTAACAACTTGAATCGTGTGCCCCACCTAATCACTTAGAGAAACATAGTTTAACATGAAAAAATAAAAATAGAAGTGAAAAGGACTCAACGAAATATGGTGAAACTATCATGTTATTTCTAACACCTGAGCTCTGTGCTTTTATGAATAGACTCTATAGATGTTTTCATCTAATCAGATTGGTTCCTCAACTCCTACAACCAAAATGCTTCCATCCACTTAGGTTGGTTAGTGCTATCCTTAATATGCATAAATTTCTAGGCTCTGGAGTTTATTTATTGCAACTAAAAGCTAACAAAAAAGTTTCTTCCCCACCCCCAAACTTAAATCTAACATTGTCCTCAATGTTTCACATGAAAGAACAGTACCAAAAATATAAGTAACATGAGGAAATAGTAAAGAGAGAGTTCGGAAAGATAGTACCTGAGTGAAGTGAAACCAAACCAAAAACTGAATACAAAAATTATACAACATACAAATCGCCTCGATGGTTAATCAAGGGTAAACAGGGTCCTCCAGAGGGACCTCCTCAACATCACCTGTAGGAAAAGGCTCTAAAAAGGGCTTCAATCGCTGACCGTTAACCTTCAAAGAACTACTACCATCCAGTGTCTCGATATCAACAGCTCCATGAGGAAAAACAGTACGGACCACAAAAGGACCGGTCCACCGAGAGCGCAGTTTCCCGGGGAATAGATGCAAACGAGTGTCATACAGAAGAACTTTTTGACCTAGAGAAAATGACTTCCGTAATATGTTTCTATCATGCACAAGTTTCATTTTGTTCTTATACTCCTTCGCACTATCGTAAGCATCTATACGAATCTCGTCCAACTCATTGAGATGGAGTTTCCTATGGGCTCCTGCCTTGTCAAGTGAAAAATTTAGCTGCTTAACAGCCCAATAATCTATGTGTTCTAACTCAACAGGTAAGTGACATGCCTTGCCATAAACAAGCCGATAAGGCGACATTCCAATGGGGGTCTTAAATGCAGTACGGTAAGCCCATAAGGCATCAGTAAGCCTAGACGACCAGTCTTTCCGATTAGGATTAACAGTTTTTATCTCCCTATTGGAAACCTCTACCTGACCACTAGTCTGTGGATGATACGGGGTAGCTACCTTATGTGTAATACCATATTTCTTCATCAGAAGCCTAAAAGTCCCATTACAAAAGTGCGACCCTCCATCACTAATTATAGCTCGCGGTGTACCAAAACGTGTAAGTATATTATTTTTCAAGAACTCAATCACAACCCTATGGTCATTGGTTTTACACGCAACCGCCTCAATCCACTTAGAGACATAGTCTACGGCGACAAGGATGTATAGGTTACCAAAATAATTAGGAAACGGACCCATAAAGTCAATACCCCACACATCAAAGACCTCAACAATTAAAATAGGGTTCAAGGGCATCATGTTCCTACGGGAAATGGTTCTTAATTTCTGGCATCGTTCACAAGTAACGCAGTAACTGTGGGAGTCTTTAAACAACGAAGGCCAATAGAATCCACACTGCAATATCTTAGCAGCAGTTTTCTTAGCACTAAAGTGACCCCCACAAGCATGATCATGACAAAAGGAAATAATACTGGACTGGTCACTCTCAGGTATACATCTCCTAATAATCTGGTCTGGACAATACTTAAACAAATAAGGATCATCCCAAAAGAAGTGCTTAACCTCAGCTAAAAATCTAGAACGATCTTGTTTACCCCAATGTTGGGGCATTCGACCAGTAACAAGATAGTTCACTATATTCACATACCAAGGTAATTGGGTAACAAAGAAAAATTATTCATCAGGAAAGCTATCCCTTATAGGAAGGGAATCATCTGGGGAACTAACAACTATCCTAGACAAGTGATCTGCTACAACATTTTCGTCACTCTTTTTGTCTCTAATGTCTGGAGAAAACTCTTGCAACAACAGAATCCACCTAATTAATCTAGGTTTAGTATCCTTCTTAGACAAAAGATATTTTAAAGCAGCATGATCAGTATATATGATGATCTTAGAACCTAAGAGATAGGGTCTAAAATTGTCTAAGGCAAACACAATGGCTAATAGTTCCTTCTCGGTAGTGGTACAGTTCAACTGGGCATCATTCAGAGTTTTGCTAGCATAGTAAATCACATGAAGTAACTTATTTTATCGCTGACCTAGCACAACACCAATAGCATAATCTGAAGCATCATACATGATCTCAAAGGGTAAGTTTCAGTTGGGTGCCTGGACTATGGGGGCGGTAGTGAGTAATGACTTAAGCTTCTCAAAAGCCTCTAAACAAGCATCATCAAAGACAAACTTAACATCTTTTTCAAGAAAATTGCAAAGAGGTCTAGACATCAAGCAAAAATCCTTAATGAAACGACGATAAAAACCAGCATGCCCTAAGAATGACCTAATATCTCTTACGGTTTTTGGGACCGGTAAAGTTTTAATAAGGTCAACTTTGCTCTATCCACCTCTATACCCTTTGAAGATACAATATGCCCTAGAACAATTCCTGAACGAACCATAAAGTGACATTTCTCCCAATTAAGCACTAAATTCTTTTCCTTACACCTAGTCAAAACTAATGACAAATGATGCAAGCACTCATCGAAAGACGAACCAAACACTGAAAAATCATCCATAAAGACCTCTAAGAACCGTTCTACCATGTCAGAAAATATGCTCATCATGCAACGCTGAAAAGTCGCAGGGGCATTACATAGCCCGAAAGGCATGCGTCTATACGCAAAGGTACCAAAGGGACAGGTAAAAGTGGTTTTCTCCTGGTCTTCTGGGGCAATAACGATCTGATTATATCCAGAGTAGCCATCTAAAAAGTAGTGACTATGTCCAGCTAATCTCTCTAGCATCTGGTCGATGAAGGGAAGGGGAAAGTGGTCCTTCCTAGTGACCTTGTTCAATTTACTATAGTCAATACAAACACGCCAACCCGTGGTCACTCGGGTCGGGATTAACTCATTGTTATCATTCTGGACTACAGTAATACCAGATTTCTTGGGAACAACCTGAACGGGGCTGACCCACTTACTGTCTGAAATAGGGTAGATAATGCCTGCATCTAATAGCTTAAGAACCTCAGTTCGACTACTTCTTTCATATTGGGGTTTAGTTGACGTTGCAGAAGGTTTGGTGTCTTCCTCTAAATAGATCTGATGCATACAAACAGTAGGACTTATACCCTTAATGTCTGCTATGGTCCACCCTAAAGCTTCCTTGTTGTTTTGAAGGACGGTTACTAGCCTACTTTCCTGATCTCTATCCAAGTCGGAAGAAACAATCACAGGTAAAGTCTCAGACGGCCTAAAAACACATACTTCAGGGTATCTGGCAATGGTTTTAGGTCCAACTTAGGAGGCTCTTCTAAAGAAGGAACTAGGGTAGACTTAGAAACTGGTAGTGGTTCGAACTTAGGTTTCCATCCATTACTAGTATCTAACAAAGGGGTTGAATCTAACAAAGCATTCACCTCATTAATCATTATTCATCAAAATCAATCCCAAAGTGAGCTAGGCATTCTAATGGATCTTCTAACAAAGTGTTTGGTAATGACTCCTCGACTAATGTTCCTATCATGTTCACCTCTTCTATATTCGAGTCATCTAGTTCAGAGGGTAGCTTACTAATATTAAAAATGTTCAGCTCAATAGTCATATTACCAAAAGACAAATTCATAATACCATTTCGACAGTTAATGATCGCATTGGATGTAGCTAAAAACGGGCGACCTAAAATCACTGGTATTTGGTTCTCTGGGTCAGGGACAGGTTGGGTATCTAGGATAACAAAATCCACTGGATAAATAAACTTGTCAACCTCTATGAGAACATCCTCGATCACACCACGAGGAATTTTAACGGACCTATCAGCTAACTGAAGTGTCATCTGGTAGGTTTCATCTCACCAAGTCCTAGCTTAAGGTACACATGATATGGAAGTAAATTCACACTGGCTCCTAAGTCAAGCAAAGCTTTCTCAACACGGTACTTACCTATTGTACAAGCAATGGTAGGGGACCCTGGGTCTTTATACTTAGGAGTAGTGGTATTCTAATAATAGAACTCACATGACTAGCTATGAAGGCTTTCTTCTGGACACTGAGCTTACGCTTTCGCGTACACAAGTCCTTAAGGAACTTGGCATAAGAGGGAATCTGCCTAATTGCATCTAATAATGGAAGGTTGATATTAACCTGCTTAAAAACCTCCAATATATCATTAAAGTTGGACTCCCTCTTAGTCGGAACTAGCAGCTGGGGAGGGGCTCTGGGAACAAAGCCGGGCTCAACAGGACCCTCATTGGTCTCTTTGGAGACTCTATCAGTCTCCTCATTTTCTGGCTCAGCAGGGTGAACTACAGCATGTTCACTATCAGGCATGGCACCTTGTTGTCAACTTCTTTCCACTCCTAGGGTTGTGACAGCATTCACATGATTGTACGATTTCTCTCCTTAGGGTTAGGATCAGTATGACTAGGGAACCTTCCTTCTTCTCTCTCATTGATAAACTTAGCTATTTGGCCGACTTGAAGCTCTAATTTAGCAAAAGACTGGGCACTATTCTTAAAATTCTGTTTGGTTTCCTCTTGAAAATTACCCTGGCTTTTTACTAACATTTCCTGGCTTTGTGATAGCATCTCCTGGCTCTTCCTTAATATACTAAGGGTTTCCTCTAAGCTAGCTATTCTATTCTCAGATGGGTTCTGGGTCTGACCTGAAGAGTTCTTAGTATAACCAAAACCTGGGGGAGGCTGAGAATTACTAGACTGGCCTTGATTCTGGCCCTTAGACCAAGAGAAATTAGGATGGTTTCTCCAACCAGGGTTGTAGGTTCTGAGTAGGGTCAAACTTCTGACGGTTTCAAACCTAGATTGTTATAGACAGCATGGGCTTGTTCTTCACTAACTGACCTTCCCAAAATGAATTATCGGGCTCTATTCCACAACTAGAGACTTGAGAGGCTCTATTAGGTTCAACAAGGGACCTATTTTTAGACTGACCCATTTCCAAAGCTTCTAACCTTCTGGACAAAGCAGCAAACTTAGCATCTGACGCAAAACTCGTATCTACCATATTGGTGCTACTTCTATTGACCAAGAGTCTTTTAGGGGGTTCAACACAAGATTCCCACTGTTGGGATTTTTCAGCGATAGCTCCTAAGAAGGTAAAAGCATCATCAGCATTTTTACTAGTGAACTCACCAGCGCACATAGACTCAACCATGGCTTTGGTCGAATAGTCTAAACCATCATAAATAATCTGTACAGTTTCATATTATCAAATCCATGGTGAGGACACTGAGATAGGAGATCATTGAATCGCTCTAAAAACCTATAAAGAGACTCTCCCTCTTGTTGCACACTAGCACTAATTTTCTGCCTAACAGCTGCAGTTTTATGCTTAGGGTAGAATTTCATATAGAAGCAGCATAAGTTCCTGCCATGTTTCATGGATTCAGATGGTAGGTTGTTCAGCCAGGTCTTGGCTTTATCTCTCAAGGAAAAGGGAAACATCTTAAGTTTCAAGACTTCATCAGTAAGGTCTTTTATTCTAATTGTCCCACAGATTTCCTCAAAGTCCCTAATATGGAAATAAGGGTTCTCATCATCTTTTCCTAAGAATATAGGGATCATCTGAAGAATACTAGGTTTTATCTCAAAATTAGCCGTAGTGGCTGGCAATTTAATGCATGAAGCTCGGTTGGTCCTAGTTGGGAACATGTAATCTTTCAAAGTTGCCATCGCTGGCACAACAGAGTACTAGGGGTACTTTTATCACTCAGAGATAAATTCTCAAAACTGAAGTTTCCAAAAACAGGGCTCTCAAAGAAGAGTCTTCGAGCTCCCTGCTTAAATCAGAAGAACTACTAGGTTTTTCGCTAATCAATCGACCTAGAGTATCTCTTTTCCAAGCCCTATTAACAAAATCGGGCATACACTAAAAAGAATTCAAAAAGAAATAAAAATCCTAACAGGAAGGTTCTAGCAATCACACCAGGCTGACTCGACTTTACCACAGCAAACCTAAAGATTTCTAGCAAACAACAAGCATGATGGCTCCACTTAGATTGTTTCTAGACCAGCTTCTAATCCTTCGAAAGGGAATTCGTTACAATTTAAGCAAACCCCTCTGGAATCAATCCGAGTTAAAGCAAGTTGAATCGAGGCGAGGGAAGCTCAGTGGAGCTTTGATACCCAAAACCTCACCGATCCAATGCGGCGCAGTCACGCATTCAACTCGCAGAAACCGTCAAGAACTTCGAGGTGTGCTTAAAAGAGTAACCAATATTTTTCGAATGATTGTCCTGTTAAGCTCGATACCCTATAGGTCTCTTTCTAGTCCAAATTTTAGGCTTAGGTTCGCTTTAGGTTTCGTTTTCCTAAGGCGGGCAAGAAGGGAGCGGTGATGAAATCCGAACCCTTATCTTGTTTAGGCCAGGCCTTGCCCTTTACTAGGAATTAAAAACAGTCTGGTTCGTCCTCAAACATTATCACCTTAAGGAATACAGTAACCCGCTTGCAGGAGATTCGCGAGTGTTTCGATTGGACTTACCTCCTCCCGTACCAGACGGGGATGAACCGTTGAAGTCGACTCGGGCCACGACTCCTATGTCTGTGCGAACCCGAGGGGCCGAGACGATATCGTAATCGTCGTCCTTCCCTGCACACAGTTTGTATTTAAGGGTACCCTTCCGTAGGGTTAAAAATAAATAAAAATAAAGTCCCAAAGTTCACAGTCCAAGTCCAAAAATAAAGTGCAAAAACAAAAATGAAAGCCTAAAAAAAAAAAAAAAATAATAAAAAAAAATCTCTCTTTTTTTTCTCTCTTTTACAAAATAAAAAATCTTCTTCTTTCTTCTTTTCGCTCCCAAACTTTAAGTAAATCACCACAAGCTTTGGCAAAATTGTCTTTCGCTCCAATCTTCAAAAATCTGCAAGGAAACAAAAAAAACCCAAAAACGTAAAGAAGAACAAAAATAATAATAAAAATAAAAAATCTAAAAAAATGCTACCTAAACACAAATCCGCGTCGGCGGCGCCAAAAATTTGATGGTATTTCAAAAGTGATTGTAGTTGTAGTGGTAAAAAGGGTCTTTTCAGACTTGTGAAGAAACAATTTTCAATTTAAATTAAACAGCAAATAAATAATTCAAAGTTTAGAGAAAAATACCAAGACTAGGATTCCACCATTGACCAAATAAATAGTAAACTCTAAATAATATTCATGCAATTCTATCTTTAAAAATAATTCTAATATTTGCCTCAAATATTTTTGAAGTAATAGTTGTAATCAAAGAGTATAAAACATCAAAAGTTTTTAAAACCCAGCATGCTTCATCAAATTAATTCACAACTATTCAATAAAAACTATTATTTCAATTCCAATTCCATGCAAATAATCCAATAATAATATTGCAAATAAATAGTAAAATTAGAATTATACCAATTAATGTGGAACAATGGCTTCCTCCGTCGCCTTGGCTAATGGGTTTAGCTCCTCATACCGAAAACACACTCACAAGATGTATTCATGGCTAAATAAGTGTTTTTATTGATGAAAATAATTGATAATTGAAGTTTGTAACGCTGTAATAGTGTTACAGCGTCACTGTTACAAAAGGGTAAGTGCTGAAAATAATCGATACAACACAAGTGTTGTATAAAAACGACACAGCGAGTTTGCTGTTTGCACTGTTGAAGAACGACACTTCGGTACTGCTGTAATGAAGAACACGGATATTGCTGTTTAAGACTGTTGAAGAACGACTGACTCTGCGAGTCTGTTCTTCGTGTTCTTGAAGCTCTTCAATGGCAGCAGCAGCAGCACTGTCTTCTCTGTAATCGCTTCTCCTCGGCTCTCCTGGACTCTAAACTCTCTCCTAAAGGTTTCTAAAACTTTCTTATGACTCGACCCAACCTTTTTATAACTCAACAGGGTCATCAAATCCCGATGAAATCTCCTCTTTTTCTTCTCTGCGTTTGAAACGATAATCAGTTATGTTTAGTTTTTTCACGTGTTGTTAGCTATATAATAGCTACCAAACTCTTCCCTAGACTTGAATAGGACCATGTACATGTTAATCCAGCGTCAAAGTCCTCCAGAAATCTCTCAAAAATCTTCTAAACTCGAAACAGAACACGTCTCTATGTTGAGACTTTGAAACCCTCTCTCGGCCATTCCAGCCCAATTGGCCGGATCCAATTGATTGTACTGGGCTTGTAAGGTCTTCTAAAGTCCATAAAAACCGATTTCGGCCATTGAATCTCTTTGAAACTGTCCGAAAATTCAAATCTAAAACCATGCAGACTGATGCCAAATTTTCCCGCCATTTTCCTTAATTTGAACTTTGAAGATGACCTCCCCCTTATCCAGTTCCGCTCTCCCTTTAGCAGATGCCTGGAAATGGGTCACCCCTTAGTAATTAGGTTACCCCTTATCCAAAGTGAGAGTCCGTATAGTAATTTTTTTCCACGAGCGCAAAAACCACTTTTTAGCCAATTTCACCGCAAAAGCTTATTTCTCCGAAAATACCTACAGGGACATAAAAAGCCATAATAAATATAAAATCGAACACTAATAATATATACAATTGAGATTATATAAGACAGAAAAATGTGCCTATCAGAGACTGATTGGGGTTCAACTATAGTCCAGTCCGAAGTTAGCTTGGAGTAGGCTAGTGTCTGTAGCGGCTTAATACAGTGTGTATTCAATCTGGACTACGTCCCGGGGTTTTTCTGCATTTGCGGTTTCCTCGTTAACAAAATTCTGGTGTCTGTGTTATTTCTATTTCCGCATTATATTTGTTATATAATTGAAATAATACAGGTTGTGCGTTTGTGATCATCAATTGGAAATCCGACCTTGGTTGTTGATTGAGATTGATTGATTCTTGGACATTGGTCTTTGGTACCGTCCAAGTATTCCTTGTGTTTGATTAGGACTCGCTGATTTCTATTAGCTTGAGTAATATCAAAAACAAGAGAGAGATATTAACTCCTTGAGATACTTTTATCTAGATTGAGTCTGACTGTCTAGTTGATTCTCTAGCAAAGTATTTCGGAGTTAGTCCATACAGATTGCTAGGCGAAATATTGGGTGGTGTTTTTAGACCCCCGCTTTTTCATAGTTTTGATCACTAACATTGACAAACATGCTTGAGATAGCAACGCATGCGAGTTCGACCGAGCAATGCTCTAACAATATCCCCCTTTGTCAATTTTAGTGACAAAACTATCAATACATATGGAATACAAAAAAGATAAAGAAACTTAAGTAGCTCCTATTCCACATGTCTAATCTTCAACATTCCTCAAAATCTTCGTCACTTCCAAGTACTTCAATGATCCCGAAGGTTGTAAGTTTAGCATCACCGCTGTTGAAGATTCGTAGCTATAACAATGAGAAAGCATCGGTCTCGATCATTGCTATATAGTGTCATAGTATTATTACACAGCGTCAAAGTTCAATTGTATCACAACTTCAACAATAATACTATGGTGATATGTATCACTCCCCCTTAGTCAATACTCCATCTCACATGGAAACCACTCCCCCTTACATAATGACCCGAAGACCATATGTATTTGTAGTGTGAACTACATATTAATTCTCCCCAAATTTTTTCAATAAAATTGGCAAAGGTACAAGAACAGGATCATAATGAAATTTCCGTAAGAGACATTTCATGACTAAAAAGAAAGAACACACATCATCTTATTTAGATGCAATCATATAGCCGAAGCTAATAACATTCATCAAGGAGTTTAAAGATGCAAGATAGCCCCTCTAAAATTCCATAGTCGCACACCCCTCAAGATATGACCATTAAGCATGAGTTCAAAAGAACTCTCCCCCATTTGATGTCATTCCCGAAAGAACAACAAGAGCGACCTTAATTTCAAAATAAAAGAAGGATTTTTATTGGACACCAAAAACCATAGAAATGACTTTCTATATCCAAAAACTCAATCAAATTAATCACAAGTAAACCCATGATTAATTTAATCGGAATACACAACCAAATTAAACACAAAAAGTGATCAATTTAATTGATTATTCTCAACATAAGTAAACTTACGGAGCATACGACTAATTTAAGCATTAGGAAATGATTAGCATAACCGTTCATATACTCAACATAAAAATTATGGAGTAACAACTAAATAACCAAACATGATGATTAATTTAGTTGAATATGCTCAACATAAAGTACTCTATGGAACAACAACAAATCTAATCATGAAAATAATCAACTTAGTTGTTTATTGCTCAACATGAGACACATTACGGAGCCTCACAGTAATACATAAAACATGGATCAGGGATGATCAATACTGCGAAAAATACAAGGATCCATTCTATTTTCAATCACTATTTGCATAACGATATAATAGACTTTATCCTTGTCCACAAAAGATTTTAACCTATCTTCCATCAAAGAATTGACAATATAGGCTTAACTTTTGGATTTGTCAAAAGTCCGTTCATCCTTTAATCAATACATGAATACCGATCACGAATTACTTTACTTTTGACAACATATGGGACAAACATAGTTCACGGACGTAAACACCAATATCCCATAACAAATTGCAATATCACAAATCATAAATATTAAATACTGCAAAAACATCATCCTCCAAATATTTTTAGAATTTAAACCAATAAATCTAAAAACATGAAGATGAAAACGTTGGACATAGCTATGTGTACTCACAATAATGGCTATTCCAAACTCTAGTAATCCTTCTCAAAAATAAGAATAAATTCTCATAAGAAGTTTCCTAGGCAACAAGACAAACTCGTAACACATATACAAGATGATTTGTCCTTATAGGGTAGAATCAATATTTTTCGCATGGATTTACACCAATAATAGCTACCAAAGGCGTATAAAAAGATTTTTTTAACAAAGAAGAACATACAAAGTCAAAAACGACTATGCATTATAGTTCACAAAGGATGATTGTGAACATTCAAGAATTCCTTAGCACTGCGTACTACTTTCCATTCTTGAACTTCCTTCTTTGTGATTCACCAACAACATTCTTGTAAAAGCTACAAATTAGCTTAGAAGAGTAGTACTCCAAGAATCCAAGTGCACAAGTTCAAGAGAATTGGAACAAGTGAAATGAAACGGAGCAAAATACTCAAAAACAAGAAACAGGACAAATACCAATCTTAACCCATCCAAATTCAAGGTTTCTCATCTCCATTTTGCAGAGAATTCAAAGAGGAAGAAAGTGCAAAAAGAATTAGGTCAATCCATTTTGCATCCAAAACAAGTTTACCGAATATCGACGTCAAGTATGCATACAGGTTTGCAAACGAATTTTCGTATCCTGGAGCAGTCTGCAGATGAAGTTTGTGAACTTAAACCCCCGGATTTTGGTTTTAAATGATGTTATGCATACTTGGTATGTGCACCATGAAGTCCAAACATCCCGAATTAATGTTTTCAACCTAAACATTTAAGAACCTTAAACACAGATCAAGTTAGGTAGAAATGAACGATAAGAAAGGTACGTGGATCATTATAAGTTCTCTAAGCAAATAAAAACACAAATCTTGCTCAAGTTTATAGACATACCTTTTTATAAGAATCCAGTTGAATTCTACAGCCTTACCGGACATAATCTGAGCGCCCCAATTTTCGTGCTTCCCTCACCGTATACATAACAAGGATTTCTTGGTGAGGATGCACTTACAACACAATCAAGTTGTGTTGGAGTAAATAATGTCTTGCTCACCATGGCACCAAGAAAGAGTTTCTTTCCAACAACTCTTAAATCTTGAAGTGTTGAGAAACACCCAAGGAACTGTTTTTATAAGTCTATCAAAGAACTTCAAGAGAACCCAAAAAGATTTGTGTTTCTGATTTCTTGTTTTCCAACTTATAAAAAACAGTTTTTGCAGATAGTTTTTAGTACTGCGAAGGAAAACTCTTTTGATAAAAAGAGACGTCCTATATTCTTCATAAAAGAAGACAATACTACTATCTTGATAGGAGGTATCAGGAATTGAGCAACGAATCAATTCATGCTTTGAGGTGATACACTCAGATGACTGAGATTTAAACTCCTCTTGTAATTCTTTTAGTTTATCACAACTAATTGGATTACGCAGAGGACGAGCATTGCTCTCACTGATTAGTAAATCAATATCAACCTCAACATGAATATTATTCATCATAACTTGATTTACCCTGTCAAGAGATTCTTGCTCTTTCTGGAGGTATAACTCAACATCAAGATATAAGCTCTCAAGCTTCTTTTCAAGCCCTGAAAATACTTCAAGGGATTTTAAACCTGGTGGAGGTTTAGATAGAATTTCTTCTACAGGTTTTATTAAATCAGTCATGGAAGAGAATTCTGAAAACCCTGGATCTGGTGGTGCATTTATTGAGATAGCACTACTGTTCATAGAGTCATATCGCTACAAACACATACTTGTAAGGTCTTGACGTGTTTTCCTGCTCTGATACCAATTGACAAAGCGGGGGTCTAACAACACCACCCAATATTTCTCTTAGCAATCTGTATGGACTAACTCCAATATACTTTACTAGATAATCAACTAGACAGTTAGACTAGTGGATATTGTTAAGAAAAACATTTTTTTCAATTGCTAAGCGAAATATTGGGTGGTGTTGTTAGACCCCCGTTTTTTCAATTGGTATCAGAGCAGGCAAACACGTTTAAGACCTTACAAGTGTGTGTTTGTAGCGATCTGACTCTATGGACAGAGGTGCTATCTCTATTAACATACCAACAATCTTCGACGGCTCTAATTACTTACGGTGGAAGATTGCTATGCGAGCTTTTCTTTAAGCGCGTGATTTTCAATCATGGGTATATGTTGTTAATGGCTATGATGCTCCCGTTGTGGCAGTTGGAGATGTAAACGTTCCCAAGAATATTGGTGAATATAATCCTTCCTAGATACTTGCTGCAAAGCAAAATTCCGATAGTTTAAATGCCATCATACATGCCATTACCTCAAATCTTCAGCACCATGTGTCAAATTGCACTAGGTCTAAAAATGCTTGGGATATCTTAGAAACCGTATTCGAAGGTAACTCCAGTGAAAAGGAAGCTAGGCTTCAAAACCTTAATTCTGATTGGGAGAACCTTCGAATGGCAGATGAAGATACGTTTGATGAGTTTAATCACAAAGTGTCTGAGATTGTTAATGCATCGTTTGCATTGGGTAAGACTATTCCTGAAAAGGACATTGTGATGAAAATTCTCAGATCGCTGCCATCTAGATACGATTCTAAGAAGCATGTCATCGTTGAGGGAAATAACCTTGATAATATTTTCCAGAAATATATTGGTTGAAAGCTAAAGATATTTGATCATGAGCATACATCCAAAATCGGAAAGGGTGTGGCCTTTAAAGCACAGAGGAACACTAAATTACTTGATAAAAGTAAAAGTGTTTATGTCTCTGAGGATGATCAGTCTGAGGATGATTTTTCAGATGGAGATCTTGACAAATCAGTCTCCTTGATCACAAGACAGTTTATGGATCTTCTATTGAAGAATAACTAGCATTTTGAATAGCGAAGATTGTGACTACACATAGCTATTATTTTTTCATCTTTTGATTTTTTAGATTTGGGTTTATTTTCTAAAAATATTAAAAAGATGTGGTTGCAGTATTAATCTTTTGGATTTTGAAGTATTGTAATATTTTTATGGGATATGTATTGTTTGCATCTGTGAACTTGAAGGTCCCATATTTTTTCAAAAGTAAAGTCGTTCATAAATTGATATTCGTATTGATGAAAGGACGAATGGACTTTTGAAAATTACAAAAGTTATGCCCATGCAGTCATTTATTTGATGGAAAATAGGATGAAATCTTTTGTAAGACAAGGATAAAGTCTATTATGTCGTTATAATGATGGAAAATATAATAGATACTTGTATGTTATCCACGGTATTGATATTCATTGATCCATCTTGTTATGTATTACCGTGAAGGCTCCATTGTGTGTCTCATGTTGAGAACGATACAACTAAGTCGATTAACTTTGGCTTTTTTGGTTGTTCCATGAGATGCTATATGTTGAGCATTCTTGAACTAAATTAATCATCTTGATTGGTTATTTAGTTATTTGCTCAGAAAGTTTTCTTTTGTCGAGAAAATCTTTTGACGATTAAATTGATTACCTAGGTGATTAGTTTGGTTGTCTATTCCGATTGGATTAATTATAGGTTCTCTTGTAATTAATTTAGTTCAGTTTTCATATATTCCACAAGTTCTTGTTTTGAGTATATGAACGACCATACTAATCATGTCCTATTGGTTAATGTAGTCGTATATTCCGTAAGGTTTTCCATATGTTGAATATTTGAATGATTAAGTTAGTCATCTCCGTATGACTGGCTTAGTTGTATCTCCGTAAGTTTACTTATGTTGAGCACAATCAATTAAGTTGATCACTTTTGTGGTTCGATTTAGTTGCGTATTCCAATTAAATTAATCATGGGTTTACTTGTGATTAATTTGATTGAGTTTTGGATATAGAAAATCATTCCTATGGTGTTTGGTGTCCAATTAAAAATACTTCTTTTCTTTCGAAATTAAGGTCGCTCTTGTTGTTCTTTCGGGAATGACATCTGATGGGGGAAAGTTCTTTTGAACTTGTGCTTAATGGTAATATCTTGTGGGGTGTGCGGCTGTGGAATTTTATAGGGGTTATCTTGTATCTTAAAACTCCTTGATGAATGCATTTAGCTTCGGCTTTATGATTGCATCTAAATTAAGTTGGTATGTATGTTTTGTTTTAGTCTATGAAATGTCTCTTGTGGAAATTTCATTTGATCCCATTCTTTTACCTTTGCCAATTTTATTGACAAAAAGGGGGAGAAATAATGTAGTTCACACTACAAATACATATGGTTTTCGGATCATTGTGTAAGGGGGAGTGGTTTCCATGATCGAGATGGAGTATTGACTAAGGAGGATCGATACATATCACCGTGGTATTATTGTTAAAGTCGTGATGCAATTGGACTTTGATGTTACATAATAATACTATGTCACTGTATAATAATGATCGAGAATCTCGATTTCTCTCATTGTTGTAGCTACGAATCTTCAACATCGGTGGTGCTAAACTTACAACCTTTGGGATCATTGGAGTACTTGGAAGGACGAAGATTTCAAGGAATTTTGAAGATTAGACTATGGAATAGGAGCCACTAAAGTTTATCTTTTTTGTATTCCATATGTATTAATAGTTTTGTCACTAAAATTGAAAAAGGGGGAGATTGTTAGAGCATAGCTCGGTCGACCTCGCATGCGTTTCTATATCAAGCATGTTTGTCAATGTTAGTGGTCAAAACTATGAGTCTTGATTTCTAGTCTATTATAGCTAAGTCTCGGACTAGGATAGAAAAGTGTAGTTGAGCTCAAGGACTTCATGGCGATTCATCATACAACAACGAAGATCTACTCAAGGAACCGTGGAACTTCATCAACAAAAAGGTATGTGGAGACTTGAACTTATCTATCACTCAAAAGTCTATCTATTCTATCTCCTACTTCTTATGAGACAAAAGTCGTATGCTATATAAACTGGATCATATACACTTGACATTTCGAGCTGAGTATACTCTACTTATCTTTTTCTCGAAATTGTGTGTTGGTAAAGCTTTTCGCTTTTATCGAGTTTATCTTCACCTAGTGACGAAAGTCATGAAATGTTTCAATTACTTTGGAAATTTCTTTGATGAGAAAGGTCTGTGAATAACGACTAAATAACGTCCTCTGAGAAGGTTTCAATAGTTAGAATGAGAGTTTAGATCTATATAACCAATGATGGATATAAGCATTGCGTGGTAACACATATGTGCATAAGTCATATTCCTTAATCCGAAGTTTTCGAACTTTGTTGATTGAGAGAAACGGAGGAATTGGCTTTGCCAGGTCCGTGAACCCAGTCCGCGAACTGACGGAAGTTCTCTTACCGAGAATTTCTGCTGGAATTTCCAAATACTCGTTTGCGTGTTTATCCCGCGAACCTAGTCCGCGAACTGGCGGAAGTCTCCTTGCCGAGATTTTCTGCTGAGTTTGGAAAACTCTGCCGGTTATCTTAAGTCCGCGAACTTGTTTGTGAGCTTAAGCGGTTATGATCTAAAGATGTTCTCTGAACATGAAACTTAAATTACTAAGGAATGCTTTCCGTGGCTATAAAGTTCATGAGCCGATTCATCAAATCGAAACATATTTGTTTCAATTGTATCTTGTGTAGTTACATAAGATCTCATAGCAATTGAACAACTCACTAACTAGTTCATTTAAGTCAATTGAACTAGTTATGGTGAAGAAGAACAAGGTTAATATGAAATGCTCATATGGTTAATCTTTTGGGTTACTATGTTGAACCAACATACACGTACACGTTTGGGCATGGTTTTCACAAACCCAGTAAACATCTACCCAAGTGTGTGTGACAAGCTAAGTTTTCGATCTAACAATTGAGAAATATTAGCTTGAATCTAAATCAGGTGTTCATCTAACAGTGAATATGGATTGCTTTGTACCTAAGGAAAAACCCTGATTTGAAGGTTATATAAAGGAGACATCTAACATTGGGAAAAACTAATCCCCACACGTCTATGTGATACTAGTGCGCTCGCTAGATTCGATTCTCCTTTAACCATTGGTTTTCTTCTTCTAAAACCAGGTTAAAGACTTCATTGGGATTGTGAAGCCAGACCGATACTACTTTTATCGTAGTTGTGTGATATGATCTTGCATCTTTTATCGTACGAGCACAATCTATTCATTGGCTTGAGATCGTGAGAGATCTCCGATAGGCAAGATAAAGAAGTCACAAACATCTTCGTCTCACTGTTTGTGATTCCTCGACATCTTCTTGTGTAGTCAAGAAAGAGCGTTGAGAGGCGATTGATTAATCTAGTCTGTTCTTCGGGAATATAAAACCGGATTATAAATTGGTTCATGTTCACCTTGATTTCATATCTTAAGACGGAACAAAACCTAGGGATTTTCTGTGGGAGACAGATTTATCCTTTGATAGACTTTTCTGTGTGAGACAGATTTGTTTATTATCAAGTCTGCGATTTTGGATTGCAGCAACTCTTAGTTGTGGGTGAAATCAGCTAAGGGAATCAAGTGCGTAGTGTCCTGCTGGGATCAGAGGCTTAGGAGTACATCTGGACCTTGAATTAGTGGGAGACTGATTGGGGTTCAACTATAGTCCAGTCTGAAGTTAGCTTGGAGTAGGATAGTGTCTGTAGCGGCTTAATACAGTGTGTATTCAATCTGGACTAGGTCCCGGGGTTTCTCTGCATTTTCGGTTTCCTCGTTAACAAAACTTCTGGTGTCTGTGTTATTTCTTTTCCGCATTATATTTTATATAATTGAAATAATACAGGTTGTGCGTTAAGATCATCAATTGGAAATCCAACCTTTGGTTGTTGATTGATATTGATTGATCCTTGGACATTGGTCTTTGGTACCGTCCAAGTTATTCCTTGTGTTTGATTAAAGACTCGCTATTGTTTTTAGCTTGAGTAAATCAAAACAAGTGAGAGATATTAACTCCTTGAGATACTTTAATCTATATTGAGTCTGAATGTCTAGTTGATTCTCTAGCAAAGTATTTCGGAGTTTTTCCATACAAATTGCTAATCGAATTATTGGGTGGTGTTGTTAGACCCCCGCTTTTTCAATGTGTGTTCTTTCTTTATAGTCATGAAATGTCTCTTATGAAATTTCATTATGATACCGTTCTTGTACCTTTGCCAATTTTATTGATAAAAGAGGGAAGAATTAATATGTAGTTCACTACAAATACATATGGTATTCGGGTCATTATGTAAGGGGGAGTGGTTTCCATATGAGATGGATTATTGACTAAGGGGGAGTCATACATATCACCATAGTATTATTGTTGAAGTTGTGATACAATTGAACTTTGACGATGTGTAATAATACTATGACACTGTAAAACAATGATCGAGACCGATGCTTTCTCATTGTTATAGCTACAGATCTTCAACAGCAGTGATGCTAAACTTACAACCTTTGGGATCATTGAAGTACTTGGAAGTTACGAAGATTTCGAGGAATGTTGAAGATTAGACATGTGGAATAGGAGCTACTTAAGTTTCTTTATCTTTTTTGTATTCCATATGTATTGATAGTTTTGTCACTAAAATTGACAAAGGGGGAGATTGTTAGAGCATTGCTCGGTCAAACTCACATACGTTGCTATCTCAAGCATGTTTGTCAATGTTAGTGATCAAAACTATAATTCTTGATTGCTAGTCTATTATAGCTAAGTCTCGGAATAGGATAGAAAGTGTAGTTGAGCTCAAGGACTTCATGGAGATTCATCATACAAGTAGAAGAACTACTCAAGGAACCGGTGGAACTTATCGACAAAAAGGTATGTGAAGACTTGAACTTATATATCACTCAAAAGTCTATCTACTCTATCTCCTACTCTTTGAGACAAGAATTCGTATGCTATATATATATACTTAGATTATACACATTTGGTATTTCGATCTGAGTATACCTCGCCTATCTATATCTCGAAATATGTGTTGGTAAGCTATTCGCTTCAACCATGTTTATCTTTACCTAGTGACAAAAGTCATGATATGTTTCAATCACTTTGAAAATTACTTTGACGAGAAATGGTGTAACAGAATGTTTCAATGATTGAAATGAGAGTTTAGATTACATAACCAATGATGGACATAAGAATTGTTGTGGAAACACATTTATGTATAAGTCCTATTCCATGAACCAAAGTTTACGAACTTTGTTGATCAAGAGACACCGGAAGAATGGCTTTTTGCCAATTCCGCGAACTTAGTCCGCGAACTGTCGAAGTTCTCAAACCCAAGAATTTCTGCTGGAGTTGACAGACTACTTGCATGAAGCTAAGTCCGCGAACCGGCGGAAGGTCTTTGCCGAGATTTTCTGCTGGAGTTTGTGAACTCTGCCCGGTTGCTTAAGTCCGCGAACCTAGTGTGCGAACTTAAGAAGGTTATATGTCTTAAGATGATTTCTGAACTTAAACTTAAAAAGACTCAGGAATGCAGTTTGCAAACCGTGGCTATAAAAGTTCATGACCCGATTCAAGTGAATCAAATCATCTTTGCTTCAATTGTGTCTTGTGTAGTTACATATGATTTCCTTGCAATTGAACAACTCTCTAACTAGTTCATTTGAGTTTGAACTAGTTATGGTGAAGAAGAACATGGTTGATATGAAATGCTCATATGGCTAACCTTTTGGTTAACTATTGTTGAACCAACAATGTACACGTTTGGGTATGGTTAACAAACCTAGAAGCGTGCATTTCATTTGTGTATAACAAGCTAAGTTTTCGATCTAACGGTTAATAAATATTAGCTTGAATCTAAATTAGGTTTTCATCTAACGGTGAATATTGATTGCTTTGTTACCAAGGCAAAACCTTGATTTGAAAGACTATATAAAGGAGACATCTAGTATTGTGCAAAACTAATCCCCACACCTTACGTGTGATACTAATTTGCGTACTTGATTCGATTCTCCTTTAAACTTTGGTTTTCTTCTTCTAAAACCAGGTTAACGACTTAAAGACTTCATTGGGATTGTGAAGCCAGACCGATAGTACTTTTATCGTGGTTGTCTGATCTGATCTTGCATCTTCTATCGTACGAGTACAATCAGATTGATTGGCTTGAGATTTGATATCTCTGATAGGCAAGATATAAAAAGTAATCACAAACATCTTCGTCTCATTGTTTGTGATTCCACAACATCTTTTTTCGCTACTATACGATTAAGATTGTTGTGAGGTGATTGATTAATCTAGGTTGTTCTTTGGGAATATAAGACCGGATTATCAATTGGTTCCTGTTGTAGATGGGGCAAAACGATTTGCTGGTTTTTACGGAATTGAGGATACGACCGTACGGAGGAGACTCCTTGAACCGAGGGAAATGTTCAACCTCACACAGATGCACTGCAATAAGGGAGTGCTTTTAATTCGAGAGATCAATCTGTAGTACTCCGGCCTAAACCAAGACAATGGTCGTTCCAGAGTAAATTCGGTCACAAGAGAGGATGGGTCGATCTGTAGGAGGGAAACTGAGAAATGTGTGGAATCAATGGTAATCAAAGATTGTAGGTGTATTGTGTATTCTGAATAAGATAAGTTCTGAATGATTGAATTTGCTCTGTTGAGAGTAAATGCTCAGATGTTGAGTTGTTAATCTCGTGTTATCTGTTTGACGTGAGATTTCTGTATGTTCAATCATGATTCAGAGACTTATTTATATTGCTGGAATTGTAAACACCATGATCCCATGAAGTGTGACAGTTGATGGAATCAAAGAGTGGGGAAATTGAAATCGTGTTTAAAACTAGTTGCTCATCGTGCGGAGACTTGGTCGATTTTCCATCCACTACTTTGTTAACTCCTTCAACTGATTGCACGACTTGCTCACATTCTCATTGTGTGTATGAACGTACGTGTTGTAGACCGCCAGACCAAAACCCTAGTTAATATCCCCCAATGTGACATGATTGATGTCTCTTGATTGTGGAGTCTGCAAGGCAGACGTGTATTTAGTTAATCAGTTGCTGACTTCATGGGACGATGAGTCCATGTATTGCTGAGTTGAACATGATTTTGCAAAATGTTCTGAAACTCATGAATCGAACATGTTTGTTGAGACAGAAGTATAATTCTCAAGTAAACGTTGATAGTTTAAGGTGAGCAAATATTGCTCATTCGATGAATTGTTGAATATTGAGAGTTGAACCAATATTCCTTGGTTTGAGAAAATATTGATCATCTGATGAATAACTGGTAGCGTAATCAAATAAAATATTAAATTAAGATACTGGAAACTAGACCAAGTATAATTAATAAAATGTTGATCATGAGATCGTCGTAAAATTATTAGCGTTCGTCCGAGTCTGGAATTATGATCCTTGGACTCAGAAACCCTAATTCGATCAATTGATGACCAATTGATGGTTCATTGAAAATTAGCCATAGAATGAGGGAGGGACCGGATACATGGGATCATGAGTCGACCATGTAGCGCCCATATGCTCGAGTGAGCAAATACCAAGATCTCTTGAAGAGTTGGTGAAAGGATGATCAAATACTGGTTTAATCATTTATTAAAAAAATGCTCGTCTGAGCCTTAGGTGATAAAACCTAATTAATTGTGAAGAGGTGAGAGACCGACCAAGGGGTCATGAAACCATACCTGGATTGTCACGGGATCGAGTGACGATCATCCTATGAAATTCCAAAATTGTTTGGAAGAGTTTTGGACCTAATACGTGCAATTGCGCAAATTAGATCAAATCATGAAAATACATGGGACCGGCTCCTTGCAAGCCAAAGAGCCAACCTTGGTCGGTCAACGTAACATGCTCACGTCGTCAAAATGTTCGTGTTTCAATCCTGAGAATTTTTATATTTTCTGGCGTGCGTTTGAGCAACCATTTGGGAAAATATGACGAAATCAGGGTTTTCGCTGAAACTGAGGAAACTTCATGAGATGAAGGAAAATAATTATAAAATGAAGGAATCATGAAGCGTGGGACCTGAGGCCAAGGCATGTCCGGACGTCCAATGACCACGGTCCCATGGTGCTTTTCCTAATTTTATATTATTTTTCATGATTTTATGGAAATATCATGAAATCAATGAGTTTGTTAAAATTAAGGAGTTTCCTTGAAGTGAAGGAGTTTCCATGGGATCAAGGAAACAAATAATATTAAGAATAATATTAAGAATAATAAAATAAGGGAGTTTACTCATAAACAATATAAGTAATTGAAACTGAGGAGTTCCTTTAAAACGAAAGATATTTGCTCAAATTAAAGGATTTTCATAAGATCAGGGAAAATAACAAAAAATATGATAAAATATAAAACTGGACGTGGGACTGGTCACGGCACGCGGTCGGCCGGTGGGCCCAGTCCCCCAGCGCCTTGGTCAATATTTTATTATTTATTATTTTCTTTCCTATTTTGCATAGGTTCATCGTCTCTTCGTATTTTGAAATACTCATTCGTGCATTCAGGTGATTGTTAGTGCATCATTGTTGAGTACACTTGCACCATTTGAGTCGGGGCTTACTCGAAGGTAACTCAGACGCCCGTACGTAGAATATTTGTTACTAACCCATGGAATTCTGCTGGGAAGAACCATAAATTGAAGTAACGAAAAATATTGAATATTTTCCAGAGATTCAGTGAATGAATCTATTGATTTTAAGAATAATTAACTAATGCATATATACTAGTACGATCGTCTAGGAGCATTAATTATTCAGGAATTTGAGCGGTATGAGCTTTTTGAAGCGTCATATTTCTTTTATATAGTCAGGGAAAACTATTGTTACATCCTGAAGACGTTATTGCTCTATACTAGCAGGCAATCTTTCTAGGATCCGTCTGATTCTATATAGAAGTAATTACTAAAATTGCTCAGTATTTATGAGGTATGTCGTTGCCTCAGCTGAGAGACTACATATCTGCATATACTCTGAGAGACATTATTCTCAGTCAGAGATTTGATGAGAGACATGAGTCTCAATACTCTTCTGATTGCTGGATCAGAGAGGTTCGTACGATTATGGGTTTACGATTTTATCCCTTGTCGAAAATCCACCATCTACATTAAGTCCCATGCTTAGTCTGTTCCTCAGTCAGCATAAAATGGTGATTTTCCGGTCATAAACAATATAAGTAATTGAAATTAGTCGTAAGTTAAGACGTTACCGGATTTTTGATGGTACGAGCAAACCACGACTTGAATGAAGATCCCACTGGCATAATAGAGCATCGTCTAATGAGCATAAATTGGTGTTGAACCGCTAATTTTAATGACGGGACCTTGGTCGTTTAGGATTCGCGGGCCGGGCCCGAAAGGGAAATCCTTTTTAGCGCGGACGCTCGTTCGTTCATTAGTTTAAGAAACAACAAAATAGACCCGAGTCTAATGATAAAAATTTTGTCTATGAGCTTCCACTAAAAACAAAATTTTATTTTTTAAATATGTGAGATCTCACAGAGTGGAATAAACTCTCGTTTCAACGATGGATGCTCGTACGAGAGATTTTTTTTTTTTAACAGTCGTGTGTCTGTTAATAAAAAAATTTTGTTTATGAGCTTTCATTTATCTTCGAGCTTGCAGAAATCTTTAAAATTATACTCTCGCTTCAAAGACAAATGCTCGTGCGAGGGAGAAAAAATATATAAATATATTTTTCAAATTTGCGTGAGTTTCACGTTAAATATTTATATAGTTTGTAAAATCATGTTTTGATTTTGAACAACTGTTGAAAGTAGACAATTATACATGGTGAAATAATGTCTATATGTAGGTTTTCACAATTGTAGAATGGACGTCTGTCCAATTTTTGAAAAACCAGTGGATGTTAAAATTCACGTGAGTTGTTCACGGTTTTATGAACATCAAGTCATGATTTTGAATAATGAATTTTGCTCGTCTTTACAGGTTTGAAGGAACGAGCAAGTTTTCGCCTCCATGTTCACTACAGCTAGTGAAATCGTAAATAGTTAAGAGTTGGATTGTTAACATTTTGTTATGCGTTTGTTATTGGTATATCCATGACTCCATGTCTTTCGCCTCAGACAGTGGTGACTCATGGTTACAACCACTCTTCTGGCCCTTCCGGGGAACGCTCCAGAAATATCTAGTCAAAGATAAAGACTTCTGCAGATGTTCATGCCGAGGTGAATCAACCTTTCAGAGACGCTGGAAAGCTGATGCATTGTATGTCTTTCGATCATCTGGGAGTCGTCCGTGGTAGAATCAACGCTTTCTTAGCCTTAGCGGATGCAGATGAGTTATTACTGAAAAAGGAAAGCTGAAAATAAAAGGCTTGCATCTTATCAGCAAAATGCCGCCGGCTTCAACAAATGAGACTAGAAGCTGAAGATGAAGTCTGATCTCGCGCGGGAGGCGTAGCTTCTGATTCAGATGTATATGGATGAAGAATTTCGTCATAATTCGTCATCAGAAAATTTATAAGTTAAGTCTTCATTGAAATTGCTGTAGAATCTTCGTCCGATGTCGGATTTTTGCGATCTGCATATGTATATTCGTGCCCATAAAATTTCCAAGCTTTGGAAGAGAAGCTTTTTGAGTTTTGAGCATGTTTAGGGCCTGAAAAAGGCGAAACCGTAAACTTCCAGGAGACTTTCAGAACTTTTTCAGATTGTATGTTGTCCAATGTTTTGGCCACATCTCGTTGCTCGTTTCTTCAATTGCGGTGAATTTTGGATATGTTGTAGAGGACATCCATACGAAGAGAATGGTATATGACCCATCCCTAGATTCTTCATCAATTACTCCCAGCTTGTCGCTTTGTACAGGGAAGTGTAAAATTACTTCAGACGAACTTGCTGCAAAACGTCTCTTTTGTGTCTTTAGACCATTTGCTGGTGTCTTTGAACGCTTGAAAGACCGATGAAGGATTTAGACGGAATTGATTAACTTGATATCAGGGTCCCTTTATTGATGCATGAGCATGGTGCTTGCAGTGTCATCTTGTTTCTGTCAGTCTTAGAAACATCACTTCTGAAACCCTGGTCACTGGACCATAGCTGAGGTTGCTCTCGAGAGAGGATGATGTAATGACCATGGTTTCATGTCTCGGTAGTAGCATTACTTTTATGATGAATGATTAGCATATGATAGTCTGGTACCATGAGTCTTGGACTGTGAAACTGATCGTCATGATCAGTGGACCGTCAGTCCCCAGTATTTTGTTAAATCTCTCCTTTTCGTTTTCTCTTCTGCAAGACTTGGATAGAGGACCCAGGTAGAAAAATTGATGTAAATACCTAGGTGGTAGAAGTTGGAGGTACCTTAATGAAGTACTTGGTGGAAAGACCTGGTGGACACCGATCGACAATGGAAGTTATGAATCCCGTCTAAGAATTGCTACTTGCATGTTGTAAGCTCTAGAAGTTGTAGGAACCTCATACAATGTCGGAATTCGATGCTTGACCCCAAATTTTGAATCTAAGAGGCTGAGTTATCACATGAAAAAAGAATTACTCAATTTGGAGTTGTAGAGGTCATCCAACGAATCGTGCACATCTGTAATTTGTAATCCCGTATAAATTTTTCAGATTCCGTAGACCTGACGGTAAAGGCCATATCTTTCATCTCGTATGTCCGATTGATGCACCCTTTTGATATGTTGTATAAGAAACATATACAAACATCTTTCATTGAGGAAGTATTATCTCATTCCTCACCCATTGGTAAGTTTTTGTAAACCCATGGCCTGGAGCATGTCGTATCTCATTTGTAGAGGCGATGAGAACATCTTGTAGAAGACTTTGATTTGTACCCGTCCGCCGTGAAAGCTTTGGGAAGATGTTCATGTTATCATGTTTTCATGTCTACATATCTTGATATGAATCATTAGGGCTTGGAGAAGTATGATCCATCGAGTAACACTTCAGAGAATGGATAGTTGATGAATCCGGATGTTGTGCCTGAGACTGTTATTGATGCTGAGATCATGATTCAATTTTCTCCAGAAATCATTGTCGATGCTGAGACCATGAATGGAGTTCCTCTACATATCCTTGCTGATGCCGGTACTGTGTTTGGATTTTCTACATAGACCGAAGATGATAGTCTTTGCTCCTCCATCCAGTGAGCCTTTACGAACTAGTTGGCGGGTTGAGAATTCTTTAGATGAAGGTGTACTAATATTTCAACCCAAATTCTCCTGAATATGACTTTACAGTGAAGTGGCTTCGTCATGGAATCGATGTTGTTGTGGCAGATAACAACGACAGTCTCCATTCTGGATGTGATTGTTGAAGACATGAAATTCCTCAGTCATGTGGGACGTTTCATGGAATCACATCAGGTTGCAATAACTTGTTATTTCTTAAATCTTTCCCAATAAGATCAAGTCCCCAATACATCCCTCATTTGCTTAGCTAAGAAGAGTTGAAGGAGCTTATGCCATCCATGGATGAATGATGTTGCATCTGCTTCAGAAGTCTTATCATGGGATAATGAAGACTTATCGATTGTAGTTCAGTCACAATTTCATCATGCTGGTGTTGAATCAGTGTGTCATCATCGAGATATTTGTGCTGAAGCTAGATGTGCTACTATCGAAGGTGTACTCTTTGATTGGGAGTACAATTTGAAGGCTTCTTAGATGCTTGAGCGTTGAAGCGTATATTCCTTAAGCATCGAATGTCTTAGGTTTGATCGTCTCGGCCCTGAGTATCTTCTGTTGATTCAGCATTCCTTTAGTCGTGGTAGTGGGATTCAACACTTGTGCAGACATCGGAGCTTTCTGATTTTGTGGCACACATGAACACTCCTGCAAGGATATGGAGAAATTCCCAAATTGTTCTTTGACGTGCTTGAACATCATCTCAGTAATGAATGTCTCAGTGAGATGCTCGATTCGGAGAAATGTCAGATTTAACCACTTGGTAAAATATTGCTGAAGTGAGATTACACACTTATAGTGTCTTGCAATAGCATAGATGCTAGAAGAATTGAGTCCCCATGCTAGAATAGCATGTGAGGAAATAAATGACATAAACATGGGAGGAATGAGACTTGCCTGAGTACAGGACCTTTTGATGAATGTCTATGCATCTTTTGCAGGTTCTTGTTTCAACCTCGTTAAAGTTAGAAATTCCTCCAAGTGCTCTGATGATGGAACGTCCACCAAACCTTCTGGATCGGAACTTTCTTCGTTGGAGAGATGTGTAACCAAAGGCGCTTTGTAAGTACCCATCTTTTCAGCGTGGATCCACGCTCGTCTGAAGGATATTTCATATCCTGGATCTCCTGATTATGTGAAACTTGGTTTCCGTCCAGGTTGAACTTATGTTCACTTTGAGAGTGATGTAGCCATAAGTATTTTCGAGCGTTCCTTCAAGGTCTCTGATTGAGATGGGAGCATGAGTCGCTCCTTGTCGAGTGATGCCTGTGGATCTATGATTTTCAGTGGAATGTTGTTGATGGCGGTGCCAGCATCAATCAACGTTCTTCCAAATTCATTTCTTCTGGGATTGACTGTGGTAAGCAGTCCCCAGTCGTACATCTCTTGGTCTGTGGCTGGAGGCTCAAGAAGTATTTTCAGAATGGACTTCTTGACACGATGTGGTTCAGTACTGTGAACATGTCTCTCCTTTGTGCCTTCGACAGATAAAGCAATTCACGTTCGACCAAGGATTGAACTGCCTCTTTGATAGGTTGTTCAGAGAGTGTAAAGGTTCCGACTGGGAGAGGATTCTTGCGTACTCCTTAGTCCCTAGTTGAAGCTATTGTGGATCAACCTTCTCTTTGAAAATGTGCTTCAAAACTCCGCAGTCGCTTGTGGGATGATTGACGAACCTGTGGAAGCGGCAGTAATGAGGACTTACCATGTCTTCTTCAGTTGGTACTTTCTTGACATATGGCAACTTGATTGCACCATCTTGGACCCAGACATCCAGGAGTTCGATCACCTCTTCAATGGAAAAAGGAAAGTCGGGTGCTTCTTGATCAGAAACTCTTGTGCATTGGTCAGAGGCTTGTGCATCTTGCTTATCCTTCCTTTGTGATTTTGAAGGATTTGAGGCATGCTTGCGCGACGGTTTGGCTTTCCGTTTGCTCCCTTCTACAACAGCGTTTATGGAAGGCTGAAGGTTGTACTTGCTTGTTAACCAGACGTCTGCTACCTCGAGTGTCTCATGGTTCTTCAGCCTTTGTAGATTTTGTTCTTTCCAGTAAAGCGGGTGCAGTAGTTGCCGATATCTTTGCCGCTTCATGAAGCTCTGAGAAGGTCTGGAAACGAATTTTCCAATAAAGCTTTGTATACCGGGATCATGCCGTTGATGCACAAGTCTACCAGTTTTTTCTCCTTGACGTTTGGATCATGACAGTCCTGGACTCTGAATCTTTTCACGTAGCCATTGGGATGTTCATTGCTCCTCTGAAACATTCTTCCAAGATTAGAAAGAGTAATTTGCTCTGACACAAAGAATTACTTTCTGTAGAAGGCGTTAATCATTTCTCCCCAATTATTGATAGTTCCTGGTGCAATATTGTTGTACCAGGTGTATGCCTTTCCTTTCAAAGATTTTGAAAATTCCTTGAGACGAACAACATGGTTGTGTTCATATTCTCCCAAGGCTTCTAGAAAATGAGAGACATGTTCTCGAGCATTTCCTGTTCCATCATACAGAGTGAAGGTTGGAGAGGTATAACCTTTTGGAAGAGGATACCTTTGTGTAGCAGCAGGGTATGGAGGCTGGTGACAATGGACATGTGATGTCTTGTCTTTTCCACGGTTTTCTAAGAGGCGTTCCAACTCTTCCCTAGTAATGAAATTTGATGATTCCTTTGCTGATGGGTTGTGTGCAGCTTTGCGGACTTCACTGTCATCTACTGTATGAATTGGAACTACTTCAGGATGAGCATCTGGAGATGTCTCCTTTTCTTTTCCCTTTTCTTGAGTCTTCTCTGACATCTTGTCAGTAAGAGTTTTGAGATAATTACAAAGCTCCTTCTGTGTAACAACCATGTCAGTCTGATTCTTGGCAAGAGTTTCCTGCATCTTCATCAGATCACCTATGGTAGGAAGATTTTATCTGATTTCTTCGGGATGCCGGTCGAAGAGTGAATCATTCCTGGGTGGAGGTGAGAGACCTACCAAGGGGTCATGAAACCAGACCTATATGGTTACAGGATCGAGTGATGATCATTCTATGAAATTCCAAAATTGTTTGGAAGAGTTTTGGACCTAATACGTGCAATTGCGCAAATTAGGTCAAATCATGAAAATACATGGGACCGGCTCCTTGCAATCCAAAGAGCCAACCTTGGTCGATCAAGGTAACATTCTCACGTCGTCAAAATGTATGTTTTTAAATCCTGAGAATTTTTATATTTTCTGGCGTGCGTTTGAGCAACCATTTGGGAAAATATGACGAAATCAGGATTTTCGCTGAAACTGGGGAAACTTTATGAGATGAAGGAAAATAATTATAAAATGAAGGAATCATGAAGAGTGGGACCTGGGGCCAAGTCATGGCTGGCCAGCCAATGACCACGGTCCCATGGTGCTTTTCCTAATTTTATATTATTTTTCATGATTTTATGGAAATATCATGAAATCAAGGAGTTTGTTAAAATTAAGGAGTTTCCTTGAAGTGAAGGAGTTTCCATGGCATCAAGGAAACAAATAATATTAAGAATAATAAAATAAGGGCGTGTGGGACCGGCTTTGAGCATGGTCGGCCGGCTAGGGCCCGGTCCCGTGCGTTTTCCCTAATTTTATGTAATTATACGTATTATTTCCATGATTTGAAGGAATTTTCATAATTTGAGAGAAATACCATGAAATCAAGGAATTTCGTGGGATCAAGGAAACATAAAAATAATAATGATAAAATAAAGGGGCGTGTGGGACCGGCTAGGGCATGACCGGCCGGCTGGAGCCCAGTCCCACGAGTTTCCCTAAATTTATATTATTTTTCATGGTTTTAAGGAAATACCATGAGATTAAGGAGTCTTCATGAGATCAAGGAAATATTAATAAAATAATGAGGAACCATGGGGTGTGGGACCGTCCAGGATCAAGGTATGGCCGGTTGGCCAATGAACACGGTCCCACAATATTTTTCCCAATTTTATATTATTTCCTTGGTGCGAAGGAAACACCATGAAACTGAGGAGTTCCTTTAAAACGAAAGATATTTGCTCAAATGAAAGGATTTTCATAAGATCAGGAAAAATAACAAAAATATGATAAAATATAAAACTGGGCATGGGACTGGTCACGGCACGGCCGGCCGACCGGTGGGCCCAGTCCCCCAGAGCCTTGGTCAATATTTTATTATTTATTATTTTCTTGCATAGGTTCATCGTCTCGTCGTATTTTGAAATACTCATTCGTGCATTCAGGTGATTGTTAGTGCATCATTGTTGAGTACACTTGCACCATTTGAGTCGGGGCTTACTCGAAGGTAACTCAGACGCCCGTACGTGGAATATTTAATACTAACCCATGGAATTATGCTGGGAAGAACCATAAATTGAAGTAACGAAATATTACGAAAAATATTGAATTTTTTCCAGAGATTCAGTGAAGGAATCTAATGATTTTAAGAATAATTAACTAATGGCTCTATACTAGTACGATCTTCTAGGAGCATTAATTATTCAGGAATTTGAGCGATATGAGCTTGTTGAAGCGTCATATTTCTTTTATATAGTCAGGGAAAACTATTGTCACATCCTGAAGACGTTACTGCTCTATACTAGCAGGCAATCTGTCTAGGAGCCGTCTGATTCTATATAGAAGTAATTACTGAAATTTCTCAGTATTTATGAGATATGCCGTTGCCTCAGCTAAGAGACTACATATCTGCATATACTCTGAGAGACAGTATTCTCAGTCAGAGATTTGATGAGAGACATGAGTCTCAATACTCGTCTGATTGTTGGATCAGAGAGGTTCGTTTGATTATGGGTTTACGATTTTAGCCCTTGTCGAAAATCCACCATCTACACCTGTTCACCTTGATTATTATCAAAAGACGGAACAAAAACTTTAGGGTTTTTCTGTGTGAGACAGATTGATCCTTCGATAGACTTGTCTGTGTGAGACAGATTTGTTTATTGTCAAAGCCTGCTATTTTGGGTCGTAGAAACTCTTAGTTGTGGGTGAGATCAGCTAAGGGAATCAAGTGCGTAGTATCCTGCTGGGATCAGAGGCGTAGGGAGTACAACTGTACCTTGGATCAGTGGGATACTGATTGGGGTTCAACTACAGTCCAGTACGAAGTTAGCTTGGAGTAGGCTAGTGTCTATAGCAGCTTAACACAGTGTGTGTTCAATCTGGACTAGGTCCCAGGGTTTTTCTGCATTTGCGGTTTCCTCGTTAACAAAATTTATGGTGTCTGTGTTATTTCAATTTCCGCATTATATTGTTTATCTTTATAATTGAAATAATACAGGTTGTGCATTAGATCAATCAATTAGAGAATCCGACCTAACGGTTATTGATTGATATTGATTGACACTTGGATATTGGTCTTTGGTACCATCCAAGTTATTCCTTGTATTTGATTAGTACTCGCAGTTTCTGTTTGAGGAAATCAAATCAAGATAGAGAGATATAAACTCGTTGATATACTTTTAATTGATTGAGTCTTGTTGATTCACTTAAAAGTATATTCGAGTTTTTCCATACAGATTGCTAAGCAAAATATTGGGTGGTGTTGTTAGACCCCCGCTTTTTCAAAAGCTCTTCCTGCTCCTGATCCGAAAGCTACTCATGTTGCTCTTACTAAGTTTGGTGCTTCTTTGGAATAAGGTGAAGGCTCTGGATCATCTAGGGGTTCAGAACTTAAATCTCAATCTAGTCAGACATCAAAACCTTCGGCTGTCGCAGTTAGTCTTCATCCAGTAGGGTCCTTAAGAAGTTCGGGTTCAACATCACTCCCAGTGGTATCATATGGTTTTCCTCCTCTTCCTTCAGTTACTTCCTTAACTTTAAGATAATATTCTTCTTCTTCTGCTAATGCAAATGTTGTGCCTTCTTCAAATCTTTTATCTATGCCTCCTGCTATTTCAACTTCTGTTGAGATTGGTTTGCTTTTTGACCCAGTTTCTATAGCTTTTGAGAGGAAAGGTTTTATGGTTACAACTCCGCATTGGCCTCCGTTGGTTTCTCTGCCACCTTTTTCTCCTCTAATTGGTATGCCATTTTTCTATAGGTAGCAGTGGAGTCTCTTTTTCGGAAAACTTGGCTTCTAATGTTTTTTGGTCAGCATCATGCACCTCTGTCTCTCAAACTGTTTTTACTAGTTCTGGTGTTGTCTTTAATTATTCCACTGAAATGAGTTACACTTTAGACATGCTTCTTCAACCAACTTTTGAGTCCTTTGATGTGACTAATTATGATCTAGGATACTGAGTTGACAAGGCGGTAGCTTTTTAGCCTACTCCGATATTTATTTTACCTCCAGAACTTGTGTTGTCTCAAGAAGACTTTGAGAATGAAGTAAATCTCATGATGATAGATGTTATGGACACTATGGAGGAAATTCCTTCTTCATCCCATGACCTTGTAAGTACCCTTGATCTATCTGCTTTTTATCTGTTGATTTATGTTTCTTTATTGCTCTCTAGTGTTGTTATCATCATGAAATTTCTATGTTGGAACATGAATGGGTGTTGTTCTGATAAGAAATGGCATCACTTGCAAAACTTATTTAGGAAATATAAACTTGATGGTATTTTTCTTTTAGAAACCATGGTTGATATTGAGACTTTTAGTAAATATACACATCATCTACCTTTTGACTCATGGACTATCATTCCTGTTGTGGATAAATCTGGTGGTCTTGCTTTTGGTTATTACGCAAAATATAGTATTGAAGTGATTGGTAGTTATTTAAATATGATTCATATATTGTGTGATATAACTCCTGTGATAAAGAATTGCCTTGTTTCCTTCATATATGGATGTTTGAGTTTTATCTGGTATTAGGAATCAATGGAACTTCCTTAGCAGTATGAATGAAAATAGTAATTGTCCCTGGTTATTGTTAGGAGACTTGAATCTTATTTTGCATGATTCTGAAAAACAAGGTGGTAATCCTGACAACTCATTTCCTCCGAATTTTGTTAGAACTAGACTTTTAGAGATGAATATGAATGAAATCTTCTCTTATGGTAATCCTTTTATGTGGTGCAACAGAAGATTTAAAAATCCCATAGAACTGATATATGAAAAACTGGACAGGGGATTTATGAATGATAAACGGGTTACGACTTTACCTCATACTATAGTCACTAATTTGGGAAGAGTTTACTCTGATTATAGTCCATCTTTCTTAAGTGCTTTCACTATGAGAGGAATATAAACATTCCTTATAAGTTCTTTAAATGATGGCAACTAAGTTCTGAGTTTAAAGGGGATCTTCATGATTCCTGGTCTAAAAGTGTCAAGGGCTCTCCTGGTTTTATTGTAGTGAATAAACTTAAAAATGTGAAGCATGAGTTGATTAAATCGAATATTAATTCTTTTGGACATATCAAAACTACAATAGGTAGGTTAAATGCTGAGATAGAAAAACTTCAAGGTTTGCCTTATTCTCCGGATATATGTAGTTATATTTTGAACTATTCCAAACAACTAGACTACTGGTATGATATTGAGCATAGTTTTTACATACAGAAATATAGAATAAACTACTTTACTAAAAATACGCATTTTTTCCATAATATTGTTAATCTTAGAAATATGTATAATACTATTCATACCATTAGCGATGGTCAGGGTAATTGGTTAGAAAATAGAGAACAGGTTGCTTCACTGTTTACTAAATTTTTTAAAAATATCTATAATTATTCGAATCCTAGTAACTATGATATAAAAGAAGCCCTAAAACATGTCAAGCCAATCATTTATGAAGATATTAACTCTTCTCTGGTTTCTATTCCAACCAGTAATGAAATCTTTGACACGGTTAAAAATATGTCTCCTTGGAGTTCGCCGGGACCTAATGGTTTTCCTACTGGATTCTTTAGGGACAATCGGGATATTGTTCAGTCTAAAGTTGTGTCCCATGTTCAAAACCTTTTCAAAAATAAATTTCTTCTTAAAAAATCTAACTTTACTTTTATTACCTTAATTCCAAAAATCAAAAATCCGTCTTCCCCCACGATTTCAGACCCATAAGTCTATCTAATTCTATCTATAAAATTATTTCAAAAACTTTAACTAACCGTTTAAAACCATTATTAGACACTCTGATTTCTCCTTATCAATCTGGTTTCACAGCTAATAGACGGATCCATGATAATGTAATAATCACTCATGAAATTCTTCATTCCTTCAAAATGAAAAAGAAAACTTCTAAAAATGGTCATATAACTATTAAACTTGATCTCTCTGAAGCATTTGATAGGTTATAGTGGTCTTTTGTTTTGGCTGTCTTTAAGAAGCTTGGTTTTTCTGATGATTGGTGTCAAATGATCTTTCAATGCATAAGTATAGTTTCTTATTTTGTTCTGGTTAATGGTTCTCCTGGTGTATGTTCTTCCCTACTAGAGGCATTAGGCAAGGTGACTGCCTTTCTCCTTATATCTTTATTCTTTGTATGGATATTCTTTCCCAATTTCTCTTAAAAGCTAAAGAAGACAATTTAATTCAAGATTCTAAATTTAAAAAGAATAGTCCTTTGATTTCTCATTTATTTTCTGCGGATGATTTTATGCTATTTGTAAAAGCTTCTATCACTTATGCTAGGAATCTTATGAATATTAGTAATGTCTTTGCTAAAGCTTCAGGCCAAGCAATTAACTTTTAAAAAATATGGGTTCATTACTAGCGGAAAAATGCATCATAAACACATAAAATTTTGTCTAGAACATTAAAAATGAAGTTTCTAAGAGCAAGGACTATGGGGTTGAGGGTCTCATTCAAAACGAAATAGTCTAACCAAAAAAGACCTAATTTGGTGTTATTATGGGTAGAGGGAAACCCCCTTTCGGCGCAAACTGAATCATGCACTCCTTCAATTAAACGAGTATTTGATAGTCTCCACTACACGGCTGACCAAATGTCGTTTGAAAAAACAAGGAAAAAAACGGCAAATCAAGAGCCGTTTGAGTCTAAACTTGTTAAAACACAATATAAGAATATTAAATAAATATATTTTAGGTATTATTAGATACTTAGATAAATAAGAATCTTATAAAATATTTCAAAATATTTAATAAAAGTAAAAAAATCTTTGGTGTGGACGGCTAATCAAATGTCGTCAAAAAAAATTGTGCTTTAAAACGGCAAAAAATGTGCCACGTAGTCTCTATATCACTCCATACCATAGTGACAAACTCACTCTATCACCTAGTCTCTCAACCATTTTGAAACGGATAGAGTGTTAAAACACTCTATCCCATAGCCCTTGCTCTAAGTAACTCTGAGAAATATCTTGGAACTCATATGTTTATAGGTAGAAATAATACCAAATCTTTCAGTACTCTGATAGAAAATTTCTATTTTAGGTTAATCTCTTGTAAGAAGACCAATTTGAATGTTGTTGGTAGTACAGTTGTTACAAAGCATGTTCTGCCGAGTTTAGTTGTTTATCACATGTCATGTTTTCCTTTGCCGAAAAAAATAACTACTAAAATGGATACTATTCAAAGAACTTTCGGGTGGTCCAAAAGAAACCCTAAACCTGCAGCTTATTTTCGTTCCTGGGGTGATATAGGTAAATCTAAAATTTGTTGTGGGCTGGGTATTAGAAACACTTATGCTACTAATAGGGTGTTCATCTGCAAACTAGGTTGGAGAGTGATCAGTAATCTGAATCTTTTACTTTCTGCGTTTTTGAAAGATAAGTATTTTCGCAATAAGAATTTATTGGAAATTGATAAAGCTGCTGATTCTTCTTCTTGGATTTGGAAAGTTATTGTTAATGGTTTAAATTTTATTAGAGCTAATGTAGTTACAAAAATCAATGATGGTTCCTCTACTCATATTTGGAGTTCTAATTGGATTTCGGGTTCTAATTTTCCTCGGCTTCTCTTAAATATAGCCCATGCTTTTATTAACCATAACCCATTTAAAATAAGTGCTTCATCTAACCAAACAATCCTTTAAAATCATTACAGATAGCCCATAAAATTACACTCCACAAAACATAATTATTATACATAGCCCAAAATATTAAGATGATCATTAAATCCCTAAATCAACAAAAAACGTTTGTGTAAGATATTTGACATGATTAATGTTTTTGAAAAATAATCAATATCCTCAATCAAATTTGGTGCAATCATCATTGAGAAAAAAATCATCTTAGAGAATTTATTTTATAGATTGTGTTTATGGAGTTTTAGGAAAATGGTCTTAGGAAAAGAATCAAACCCCGGATTAATTCCGCTTCGATTGATGTTGTTATGGAAATTTTTGAATGGAACAATTAAAATATACATTCCTATTGATTTTAATATTATCATGATTAAGAAAAAAGAATATCACTTTAGAGAGAATTAATAATTAGGATTTAGTTTGTTTTGGGGAAAAGTAAGAATTAGGGTTTTTAATTGCATATATGAGAATTATAAAAGAACAATTATAACTAATTTGAAGTATGATTAAAAGAGAAGTTAGGGTTTATTTTGATTTTGAGTAAGAAGAAGAATTTAAACTTAATTGTTAGTAAAAAGTAAAACGTGTTTGGATTTCATTTTAACTTATACTTTTTGGGTTATGGTTAATAAATGTGTGGTCTATATTTAAGAGAATCCTTTTCCTCAGGTATCTAGCCATCCTAATCATAGTAATTATATTTTTGTCAGTGATCTTATTGATGTCCATAACAATTTTTGGAATATGAATCTTCTGTCTGCTTTATTTTATCCTGGTGTAGTGATCATAATTAGGTCAATTAGTTTAAATATAAATCAGTGTGACGAGTTAAAATGGGCTCATACAAGAAATTGTGAGTTTACAGTTAAATCTGCTTATAGGATTTATATGAATGGATTTAGTTATCCTGGCGTTTTTAGGGGCCACTCAAAAGGATTTAGGGGCCATCAATTTATACCAGCCAAAGACTCTAGTTAAGGGGTACCCTATATGATATTGAAGTTACATAAATGCCCTTCTGGTAAAACTGTATAAAAACCAAATAAAAAACAATTCTACTCATTTCAACTCTTCTTCTTCCAGTTTCATATTATCTTCCGATTGTGGAAGAAGAAAAAAAATTTCCTCGTTCAACCGAAACATCGCCGCGAATCGTAAAATCAAAACATCGTCGATTCGATTATAAAACAATGGATAAGAGAAATGAAACCCACAGACCTAGAACCAAAAATGTTGCTCGGGGTATCGATCCAAACATTGGAATTTTAGCAAGAAATAAAGAAATTCTTGCTGCAAATGAAGAAGAACGCGAAGAACAAGTACCCGGCAATGTAGTCGGTGGTGGCGATTCCGAGACTCAAACACTTCGTCAACTTCAAATGGCCACAATTAGGTAAGAATCTATCATTTTTGGGGTTTATTTCGCTTTAATTCTTCGAATCGAGAAAAAAAATTTCTAGGGTTTTCGGTTATTTATCCAGATTCGGACGATATGCATGCTCATTTACTTCCGAATGTAGTCGTTTTCTTCATTTTTCAAGAACATCGACAGTATTCGGGAGAAAGATTTGATGATTATCTGCTGAATATTGGTGGCCATATCTTCCTGGATACAAACTGCTAATAATCGGTAGTTTAATGAAATTTTTGGCTACCGAATATATTTAAGTAGACACAAAGTATTCGGAAGAACACTCACTACCGAATGTATATATTGAAAAAATCTCAAAATTTATGATATTGGAAAAATCCCATTTTGGGGCCAGTATTTATTCGGAAGACAATATAATGTTTTATACCTCCGATTGTGTAGGATAAAATTTTAGAGTTTCTGAACTCCAGTTGATGAATATTCGGTTGTAAACGTGTTTAGTTATATTCCGATTGTTTTTCATTCGGAAAAAATATGTGTCTTCTTACTTCCGAATTTGTACATTCGGGTTATAGAGGTGCACTTTTTCTTCCGATTGTGTAGGATGAAAAATTTACAGCTTCTGAACTCCAATTGATGTATATTCGGTTGCAAATATGTTTAGTTAGCTTCAGATTTTTTTGTATTCGGGAACAATATGTGTCTTCTTACGTCCGAATGTGTACATTCGGGTTATATTTCCATACTTTGTCTTCCGATTGTATAGTTTTTAAATATTGTTCCTTTCTTTGTTGTTTAGACAAAGTCGAGAAGGGAGGAAGAAAGTGACAGCTAGTGCTAGGAGGGAAAGGAGTGCCAAAGATAATTCAGGTGCTCAACAAAGCGAACAAGAACAAAGCAGTCAACAAGGAGGGAAACCAACTGTTGAACAACAAGGCAGTGAACAAGGGGTGCGACCAAGTGTTGAACAAGCCGCTCAACAAAGTGCATGACCAAGTGTTGAACCAGTTGATCCAGTGGCAAGAGTAGAAGAAGAAGGACAACCAAGTGGTACCCAAAAAGCCAAAAAAGGAAAAGATGTTGTAAGGAAGGATATTGCTAAGAAAGCATCACATCTTGTCCCTCGGAACTTGAAGAAGAAGGGTATTCCAGCAAGCACAATCCTTGGACTACCAGCGGATGGAGGAAAATTGCTATTTGGATACAAAGACTCATGGGCCAGAGAAATATATGAAACCGAGGTAATAAAATTACTATTTTTTATTAATGTATTGTCTATGTGTTATATCGTAATACTTGTATTAATAGGATCATCAAGATGCGGTCCGTCTACTCAAACCTACCGCCGCACCAACAAAAATGCTTGCGTGGCCTTTATCCGGTGAATGTGAAAGGTTCAAGACAATTGTTGCCAACTCGGGGTTAGCTAATGCCGCCGAGAATTCATTGTTGGAACATGATCGTGTGGCCATATCGGCGTTCGTGGAGATAATGTATCCTGAGACCGATACTTTCCATATGCCGTTTGGGGAGATGACGATCACCCCGGATGATGTTGTGCAGATTCTTAACCTTCTCGACCAAGGCACAGCTGTGAAGTTTAACTACACAAAGCAGTTAAGTTTGGCACAACTTTATTCTCTAACTAACAAGTGCTTAGGTTGGGATGAAGAGACAACAACAGCAGAGTTTAGGAGGCATGCAAGTTACAGAACAAGACAGAGCAACATTACAGCTTTGATGAATATGTTTCGAGGCACCTTGGAGAAGGAAAAGAATGGAACATTAACTGATGAGCAAGTGAACCACGCTGCCACCGCATATCTCCTTTGCGGGGGATTACTACAAATTGGAGTTGGAGTTGTGTTCTTCTAGTGGTGACAATCTCACGATTGTTCACACAGGCCCACCTACTGTTCTTGATAACTGGGATAAGAGGAATGACTTCATTATCGACACTGGTAGACGAACCATCCGAGGTGATGAAAATTCTCCAGACTATATGAGTTGGTATAACAAGGTATCACATCCTTTGGTTATCCGTGAAATCAATCCAACACTACTGCGGCGGGTTCAAGTTATAATTGTATCATCAAAGACAAACCAGCTGGTTATGATATACTGGTGCGTGTTCTTATATTTTTGTTCATTTTATATTATTCCTATAAATCTTAGGTAATTACCGTTTGATGTTATGTCATTACGTATAAAAAACAGGTGAATAGGTTCAAGCGTGTTTCCAAAATGTTAACTGCATGCTTGAAGAGCGGAGATCCCATGCCAGCTGAGAAGATCAAAGAGGCTAGAGATCTAGTTGATAATATGGATAACGAAGATTATGCTGCCCAGTTTGGGGAGAAAGTCACGAAGAGGCATCAGCCCAAGGTGGCAGTATCAAAGACGGGTAAAAGAACTCGAGCTTCATCGAGCGCTGAAGCTTCTCCAACTGAAGCTGCTCAAACTGAAGGTGCTCAAACCCGTGGTCGTGCAGGACTGGGAGGTAGTCACGGTCGTAAAGTAAAGAAGAGCAGATAAATGACAATGATTTTTGTTGTACATTCGGAAATTTGTTTGGGTAACTAAGTTAGACAAGTTCAAATGACAATGATTTGTGTGGTATATTCGGAAGTTTTGGTAACTAATTTAACTTCCGATTATTTCAAAGACAAAATTTGAAAAGTATAAGTTTTTCCAAATACTGATTTTTGGGCCATCGTACATTCGGAACTTTATAAAAAACCTATCCTCCGAATATCACAAGTTCAAAACAAACCACGCCATGGCTCCAGGTGGTTCCAAGGGCCAATATTGAAGGTTAGACATCCCATATTCGGAAGTTTTGGTAACTAATTTAACGTCCGATTATTTCAAAGACAAAATTTGAAAAGTATAAGTTTTTCCAAATTCTGATTTTTGGGCCATCGTACATTCAGAACTTTATAAAAAACCTATCCTCCGAATATCACAAGTTCAAAACAAACCACGCCATGGCTCCAGGTGGTTCCAAGGGTCCATATTGAAGGTTAGACAGCCCAAATTCGGAAGTTTTGGTAACTAATTTAACTTCCGATTATTTCAAAGACAAAATTTGAAAAGTATAAGTTTTTCCAAATTCTGATTTTTGGGCCATCGTACATTCGGAACTTTATAAAAAACCTATCCTCCGAATATCACAAGTTCAAAACAAACCACGCCATGGCTCCAGGTGGTTCCAAGGGCCAATATTGAAGGTTAGACATCCCATATTCGGAAGTTTTGGAAAATAATTTAACGTCCGATTATTTCAAAGACAAAATTTGAAAAGTATAAGTTTTTCCAAATTCTGATTTTTGGGCCATCGTACATTCGGAACTTTATAAAAAACCTATCCTCCGAATATCACAAGTTCAAAACAAACCACGCCATGGCTCCAGGTGGTTCCAAGGGCCCATATTGAAGGTTAGACATCTCATATTCGGAAGTTTTGGTAACTAATTTAACGTCCGATTATTTCAAAGACAAAATTTGAAAAGTATAAGTTTTTCCAAATTCTGATTTTTGGGCCATCGTACATTCGGAACTTTACAAAAATATTATCCTCCGAATATTATAAGTTCAAAAAAAACTGTTTCCTGGAACCAAACAACACCATAATCGGAAAGAAAGTTGACTCATAAAATAACCGAATATTACAATCGGTAGGTTGTTTAACAAAATAATCTACCGATTTCGTATAATCGGCTAGTTTTTATATTAATAATACTCCGATTACATCCATTACATAAAGTTCAAACGGCCTTAACCTTACAATTTCGTCAAAAGCACCTAAATCCATACTCCTAATTGACCATAAAAGTATTAAAACAGATCATAACTTCCAGTGACCATAGAAATTGTCCCTCTTGATTTTTTAGCATCCTTCATGTTCAAATCGTTTCCCGTAGAGGTCCACATACCGGCGATCCGCAAGATTTCTCTGAAATTACGAATGAGTAACAAGTTAGTACTAACTTTTGTTAATGTGAATTGGAGTTAAAGAGATACTTACTCGTTTTTCATACGTCCACCAAGGAAAAGCGTTCCTAACAAACCGTTCCTCATCTTCAAGTTTGTCAATCTCCTTATCTAGCGCATTCTTTCTCATCTTAATGTCATTGGATGATCTTCGAATTCGATTACCATCTAAGGCCTCAAATACCATTAAGATACGGTTCCATATCTGCTCTTCGGATTCCGATTTGTGGAGCTTGTGAACACGATCATGAGTAGTTACCACAACCCACGCTCTATAAATAGCACAATCTTCTTCTTCGGCAAAAGCAATATCCATGTTTTTTGTTATGAAAATTAAAACTGAAGAGAGGAAAGAGTTTGGTGCAATTGGGGTGATAGATATGAGTTTCTTTATATAGGTTTAGGGTCCAACTACTCTTTTTGTTTTTCCCAAAAACTCCAACGGCTAATTTGACGAAAGTTGAATGTGGGGAAACCAATAATCGGTAGGTATTGGATTTAGCATATCTACCGATTATGGTAGCTTTCAAAATTTGAATTTGCGGAAACTTATAATCGGTAGGTTTTGTAATATATTTAACTCCTGATTAACGCTGAATCCAAAACACGAACCAAGAAATACTGCACCTCGTATAATCGGACGTCTGGCAAATATTTTGGCCTCCGACTGCATTCGGAGGGTAACAATGTTATCATATCCTCCGAATATATAAGGGTAATTTCGCCATTACGAATTACGCGAGATAAGGGCTGGCTACATTTTCCCTTTGGGTGACCTTTTTTGTTTTATTGTTGGCCCCTAAATCCTTTTGAGTGGCCCCTAAAAACGCCAGGTTAGTTATTTTGAAGATGCAAATATTTGGAGGAAATTTTGGGTTGTTGATTGTCTATCGAAAATAAAAAAATTCTTGTAGAAAATCTTTGCTCAGATGCTGTCAGTTAATTCTTTCCTGCAGTTCTAAAACCCTTATGTGGATGTGAAATGTCCTTTATGTCATGATCATGAAGAGATCGCTATGCATTTATTTGTGAAATGTCTGATTGCTGCTCATATTTGGTTTGGACTCTCTCTGCAACATTTAATTACTACAGATTTAGAGTGGATTAATGATATTTTCATGTTCTGGCATGATTCTGCTCATGGTTTATCTCTCTTTAATGTTAATTGGCCGAGTATTGGTGCAATTGTGATGTGGTGTATTTAGAAGTTAAGATGTGATGTGAACTTCAGGAATATTGTTGTTGATATAAATAGAGTTATTATGGAAACTAGAAGAATGATGAAAACTTATATTGCTCCCTGTATAATTGCTAAAACAGTAAATAGGGATGTTAAAGTTCCCAGGTTTGAGGTTGAGCATTTTATGTTCATCGATGGTTCCTTTAAAGATTTTAATATGGGTTTGGGTGTTATCTGGTGTGATATTGCATGAGAATAGGAAGACCTCGTTCGGACTTTGGTTTGATTCCAGATGCAGTTGGTGCTGAAACTGCTGCTCTAATTTTGGCTATCTCTTGGGCTAAAGAGATGAATCTTTACTCATCTTCGTTAGTGATTGTCTCCAACTGGTGGATTTTGTGAATGGAGACGATACTAATATTGAGTGGAGAAGTAGTGACCTTCTTGAAGAACGTTGGAGTTTATTTTCTAGTCTTTGTTCTTTAAAGTTGTGTATATAAAGCGTTAGCTGACCGGCTTGCACGTCGTTCTAGAAAATTCAGTGTCAAAGATATTTGGGTCTCTTTTCCTTCTTTTTTTTTTTGGAAACTCTTGTTAGGAAGGAGACCTTAAGTGCTGTTTGTAATTTTGTGCTTTGTTAATCCCATGATGTGTTTTTTTAGCAAAAAAAAGAATAAAAAAAAATACTAACATGACTTTAATGGCCCAAAACACGATGCAAAAACTTCAGGCCACAAAACAGAACCAAAAATGTAAGTTAACGTGAAATTCTTCACCGCTGCAAATGGTAAAGACCCGCTGAGGGAGCTTTCAAAAAAAGCTTTCGGGATTGATTTTTTCCCACAATACCTAATTACGTTTTTGAGACCGTAATTAGCGTCCGCAGTGGTATCTATTCCCTTCAAGTAGGTTAAATTTTAGCATGTTGAAGCGAGTAAACAAAGTGGTTCTGGGCTAAAAAAATAGTGAGCTAAGACACTCAAAGTGCCGTTTTCTGTTTTTTTAGTCCATTGTTGTGTAAAACGTTATAGCGTTTCCTTCATGAGACTGATTTCCTGTATGGTGAAGACTTCTAACACTTCTCCGTTTAAAGTAGTGTGGGTCAAAAATGGGTGATTGGAGTGTCTTCTCTTCTCCCAATAGTAGGGAGTAAATTTGACCAAAATTGCCACACTACTTCACGTTGAAGTAGAACCCTACTCCTAGCCATTGCTCTCATTACCTAGGAATTAAAAAGAGATTAGAGCTAAAAAGGATATTAGTTATTACTTATTACTACAGCTAAGAAGGATTGTGTTTAAACAGAAAAATTATCAAATTGTCTACTTCCAGCTTCAGAAAAAGAAGCATCACGGCACACTAACTTAAAGACTCAGATTGCAAAATTCATCTTGTATTTCAATCTTACTTTCTACTCAGACAATAACCAGCATACGGAAGAATTTTATAACATCAGTTAACTAATATAATTGATTTGTGAATCCATTGTTGATTAAAGATGAAAGAGAGAAATGGATTACTTTACTCATCACATAAAAAAGATTGCAAGATCAGGGAGACGCCATCATGTATTGCACTTGCCTGGAAATGTACTGGCACCGGGAAGACACCAACTAACATATGGTCCTAGGATTTCCATAATTCAAAATACCTCTGAACTGAAATCTGATGAGAAAAACCTCACCCTGTAGATAAAATGGAAATAATCCGGTACCATCTTGCTTAGTGAAACATATTTGGGAGGGGTCTCACAGCCATGAATGCATCAACCATCTAAAAGAGAAGAGCCAAATTGAGTCGATTAGAATCTGAACTAGAGTACAATGACACCAAGAAAACATAAGATAGAAAAGTTCGATGCTGGTAAGTGTGAAACTGCCTTTACGCCAAGTCTCTAGTATGCAAACAAAATCTCACCGGTGCAACATATCTGATTGTTCATGAATGTGGTCACTTAACCATATACAAGGGTTTTACCCTTGATAACAGGCCAAAATGCCTACAATGACCTAAATACATAACGTAAAAACTTCAATATGATAATTGGATCAGGTTATAAAAAGTTCCTCCACCACATACTAAATCTAGGGCACTGGAAATTGAGCCGAACAACCCCAGATGACCACCCATTGTGAAGAATATAATTACATAAGGTACTTGTATATTTCACACTAATTAGAACATTTATTAATATTAGATAAATGGTACTTACTGCATCCGTCACTGCTGCTCGGGCTTTGCAATGCCTTTCCACCAGCTGTGTCAAAACTTCAGTAAGACACTTTTTTATCTCACCCGTAAGCATCCTTCCAGATCCATATTCCTGAATATATAGTGAACATTAAGTTAGCCCGCCTGCACATATTTGGATATCCAAAAGAATGACGCGACATTTATCACAGAAATTTTGAACTCATGTTACCTGTTTTATATGTTCTAGCTCGGTATCGTCATCCAGAAAAAATGTTAGATACTTGAATGGTATATCTACCTGAATTTAAAGACAAGACGGCAAAAATCAGTCACCAATTTATTTCCCCATTTCCGTTATAAGAGAAACAAAAGTAACTTTTAGTTAACAAAAGTCCATACATGTCAGGAGATGATGGAAATTAACAAAAAAAACTTGAAGGGGATCAAAATGCAGTGAAGGAAAGAATCAAATAATGTAACACTTCAAAAACAAAATTGGGCCGTGTTAATACGTATCGACACCGTCAGACACCGCACATTGACCAAAACATAAAAATATAAATTTTATATTAAGTTCCTGATGTAAAAGACTTTGACCAGATAATTTTTAGTAGAAGACTTTGACTAGCTTCTAATGAGAAGCTTTAAACCACTCTTATTAGACAACAATCTTGTTTCCACCGATCATCTTCTCTAGACATTTTCTCTCCAAACCCTACTTATCTGTCGATGTGTTTACTGATGAAACTAATTTCGACGGACCTACGGAACAAGAATTAGGAAATTCAGGCCTTGTTGTGCCTAGTTACATTCCTCCTCTATGCAGTGATTCAGTGGACAGTTGAATAACTATACGAATGAAGTTTATGTAATGCCTTTCGCATGAATCATATATATATGTATCTATGTTGCTAAGTTCAGTACCGTATAATCCAAGGAAAACTACTATACTTAATCATATCTATATTGCGCATCTCGTGTCCCCGTTTCCCAGATTTTTATGTTATCGTGTCAAAATACCTTATTTGACACATGACAGTAAAGTTCGTGTCAAGTTAAAATAGGAATGATAATCTACTCTCTTTTTTCTTTTTCTTTTTAAGTTGAGAAAATGACCATCTTAAAACAAATAGATTTGTCAAAAAAGTGATACCTCCAAATTAGCTCCACGTAGCCGATGTTCTTCCACCGAATCCCGTCCACCCGAGAAGGCATACCTATTAATCTGCAACGAAAAATGTTCCTTATGATGAGTATAATAAATATCGCTGCCGCACAAACTTTAAACGACAAAAGATGGCAGAAAGAGAAAGAACAAGAAAAATACGAAAACAATTCCTGTTATTGAGATTTAAGAGAAACTCATATATTCGCCCAAAGAGGATGTAATTGTAGATATAGCTTAATTTGGTTCTCAAAATGTGTGGATAAGTAGATGGTGAATTATGTAGAATCCTGTGACTTCTGAAAACAAACCTTGTTTTTGATGTCTTTGGCGGAGTCGGTAACATATATAGCAGAATTTGGATCACTGGCAGACATTTTCCCTGTGTCTCCCTGCAAATATTCATATTGAAATGAAAAAAATAAGCAAACAGATACAGAGCAAGTAAATTAAGTGTATACAAATAAACCAGCCCAGACACAGAAGTTAACAATATATTACCTGGAGAGCAGGGAAGAAAGAAGACTCGATCAGCGCAGGCTTCTGATATCCGATCCTAGGAGCAACATCTCGTGTCATCCTGAAATATGGATCCTGAGTTCAACAGTAGAAAATGAAGATGTTAAGGACAAATGGACAGTCACGAGATGAATGACCAACACAGGGATTATTTTTCCATGGTATGTAGAGTACATGTGTATCCCGTGAGCTACACATGCATAGACAGTAGTCAGGGTGCAGATGTGTAGATTCATTCCATAAAGGCATAATTATCTACTTTATGTTTCTTTTCCAAGCATATATTCAAAAGATTACCGCTTTATTCTTAATGTTTAATTGGAATGGTTTAATACTAAAAGACTACTGAGGCAAGTTTAACTAGTATTTCAAAATATGAGCACATATAAACTATAGGAGGACCATGATGAGACCTTCAGATATCCACCTTGGAACGATAAAGTGCTGTTAACTTACTAATCCTTGAAAATTTGCATCAGGCAATAAAACGTTTCAAATTTAAAAGACTTAGGATATCGACAACAAACCTGATCAATAGCACAAGGAATCAAGCAACGCAAATTATCCTTGCCAGTAAACAGGTGAGGGAACGAACTTGGGAAGGATGGAACTGCCTGCCAACAAATAAAGAATAAGTGAGAAAAGTGAAGATGTAAGCATATTGAGAGGGTTCACACAACAAATTGAAGAAACAATGAATATTAACACGCATCGGTTACACAAATCATATGAAGGAAAAAATAAAGGATTTCCAATTTGCAAATGATCACACCTGTACAGGTGGAAAACTGATCTTGCCAATATGATCTTCAGGAGTGAAACCAAATATTCCATGAACCTGCACTTGAAAACTCAAGAACTTGAAGGAAGCCCATAATAAGAATCTAAAATAAAGCAGCTTCATGAGGCCCTCTTGCCTTAGGAAATATGTAACTGAAGATCACCTGATTGAATGTGATACATTTTGCAACTTTAATCATGTTTTTGTAGAACGCGCTGCAAAAAAAGCTTCACCATTAAGAGAGAGAAAAAAAATGACCTTTTTGGTAGCAATCTAATACAGTATGGAGAATATTTAACTAGTACATACCCACCAACATAGTCAAAGTCGGAGAAAATGAATGTTCTAGTAATATCAAAGCCACATGCAATGATGTCCTTAGCATTTTCACGAGCAAGTCTTTGGGTCTCTTCCACTGGAAGGTTCTTCCACAAGCACTTTTCATCATCTGTTAGTTGTATTACAAGTGGAACTTTGAAAGCATCTTGTAAGTATCTACAAGCAGCATAAAAGCAAAGCTCAGACACATACGTCACTTGTTATTTTGTTAGGGAAATGAACAAAATATAGAGTTACACGCCTGCTATTGACCACAACTAGGTTTTCTACGAACTGGTGGCAACATTGTTTAGTCCTTAATTGTGGATGACCAAAATAAGAATGAACAATGTAAAAATCTAGATTAAAACACATGACAACCCATGAATATCAACCGTTGCCGTAAGTTTGTCTCATTGATACCCATGAATAAAGATAACTCAAATAACCAATTTCTAACCAAAGAACAAGAGCAAACCACATAGCCAAATTCATTTATTAGTTTCTCAAAGTAATATTTGACACAAAATTGGAAATAACCAGATGGAACAAATCAAGTTAAACCGCCCAAATTGCAACTGACTAAACATAATTCAAATAACCAATTTCTAACCAAACAACAAGAGTAAACCACATAGCCAAGTTCATTTATCAGTTTCTCAAAGTAATATTTGACAAAAATTTCAATACTAAGATGTAAACTGTGTACAGATTATACAGACGAGACTAACATTATACAATACAAAACTATCAACATCGGTCCCTCGATGATAGGATGAGTTATAACTGGAAAAGAAAACTTACAGTGTAAACATAAAGGGGATGAGATGTCCTAATATATAAGCTTACACAACTGTTATTCACCCATCTACCTAGAAATTGTACAAATTGGTAGCAATGTTCTTGTTAACAGCATAAAATTCAGATTTCGATAAACACACATGCAACCCATGAGTATAAAACAACAATATGTTTGTCTTTTCGATACTCATGACCTAATATAAGTTACTTCTCATTTACTTAAAGAAACAACCTATACGAAAGAAACCAAGTTCAATGCCCACAATTGCAATTGACACCGACCAAATGCACCTTAAATAACAAATCTCGAAGCTCAATTTTCAGATTCTTATAGTGATATTCATCATAACTTCCAATACTAACATGTAAACTGTGTAGAGATTATTACACACGAAAATAAGGTGGTAATTAGATGGGGATAACAGCATAAGAGAAACTTACTTGGTAAACATAAAAGGGATAAGATGTCCCAAATGTAAGGCTTCAGATGATGGTCCTCTCCCTGTATACAGATAAAATTTCTCTCCTTTCTCATACGCATCAAGAATCCCATTAAATTCCCTACATAAAAACATTAAAAAAAATCCCAAGCTCAGATTTACGAAAATCATAAACCTTATTAAACTCAATTAAACAGAAATGGCGCAAGAGATACGAACCGATGAGCGAAGAAAACTCCCCGACGTAGAAACACATGAGCAGGACGTGAAGTAAGACGTTCGACCCGTTGAATTAGGGTTGGGTCTAATCTTTGACAACCAAATTGGTCTATAAGTTTGTCGTAGTCAATCTTACCTTTACTTGCTACTTCCCATGGAGTTACTACTTGTTCTTCTTCTTCCTTCTTTACGTTTTCTTGGTTATTTGGTTCCATTGGAGAGAAGAAGGTGAGTGAACCCTAATAACCGGGAGTATATAACTGTTGGAGAGAGTTAAAACCTTAACCCCAAAAAACAAAAACTTAAATCAGGATCAAGGATGAAAATAAAAAATGTAAACTGAAATAGTTACACCTAGTTTGGCGTTGTTTATCTAATTACTCAAGAGGGGCGTTAATTGGTGCCCATTAGGCGACCCGCGCAGATTGACTTGGTTTCGGATCGATGTTTTGAGAACTGGACCGGGTATCGAACCTAAAAATTCACCAGGCCTGGTTCAGCCGAGACTTGGTTTCAACGTGGCTCGATGTTTTGAGAACTGGATCGAGTGTCGAACCGGCAAACTCAATAGGTTTGGTTCAGCCGAGTTCATAACCTTGATAGATTGACAATAATATCTCGAGAGATTCTTGGTAAAATCTCGGAATAACTCCGATTTTGTATCCAAATTTATAACTATACTCCGTGAATAGCAAGTACTGACTTCATTTTCGTTGATCTGTTACCTCTACTCAACTTCATTTTCCTTGATTTATAATGTGTAACTTTATTAGTTTATTATGAGTGTCTAATAATGTTACTTTATTTGTATATTTAGACTCGATTCATATATCAATATTTAGACTCAGCAAAATTGAACTTGCTTCAAGTAGCAGAATTTTCACGGCTGAATTCCTTGAACTTGTTCTGTATATCAATTCTCGGATTCTAAGTATCATAGCGTTAACAACATATTTCCTTTAACCTCTTCTCAGTGTTTTGATGGCAGACGAGTCACTGCCTCAACACATCATCCTAGTATTGAGACGATTACTGCCTCAACACTCATCATAGTGTTGACAGGCTCCACTGCCTCAACACTCATCATAGTGTTGACAGCTCCACTGCCTCAACACTCATCACAGTGTTCAGGCTCCACTGCCTCAACACTCATCTTAGTGTTCAAGGCTCCACTGCCTCAACACTCATCATAGTGTCAATGGCTCTACTGCCTCGACACTCATCATAGTGTTCACGACATTGTTGTCTAACACTCATCTTCTTGTTTTTATGGCAGAAGCATCACTGCCTCAACATTCATCATAGTGTTCACGACATTATTGTCCAATACTCATCTTCGTGTTTTGATGGCAGAAGCATCATTGTCTCAACACTAATCATAGTGTTCACTGCATTATTTTGTGACATTCATCTTCTTGTTTGATGTCAGAAGCATCACTACCTCAACATATCATCTTAGTGTTCACGGCTCAACTGCCTCAATACTCATCCTTGTGTTTGACAGCAGAAGCATCACTACCTCAACACTCATCATAGAGTTCACGGCTCAACTGCCTCAACATTCATCATAATGTTCACGGCATTATTGCCTAAAACTCTTCTTCTTTCTTGATGGCAGAAGCATCGCCGCCTCAATAAATCATCTTAGTGTTCACGGATCCACAGCCTCAACACGCATCGTAGTGTTCACGGTTTCACTGCCTCAATACTCATCATAGTATCCACGACATTATTGCCTAACACTCACTGGTAGGCTTTGAAAGGGGACAGAAAATAAGAGCAAGAGGAAGCCTACATGTTATAACCGCAAGTGCACGGTGTCGGTTGTAACTTGTGCAAATACGGGTCGAATCCACAGGGACTAGGGTGTGTAAGTTGAAGTTTCCTAAACTAGTTAATCTAAATGCAATGAGTGACAATGACACAATGAAGCAAAGAGAGCAAAACAGGGCCTACACAAGGTGAGTTAAAGGTGACAGTGGCATATACAATGGTATTTACAGGGCAGTGATAGTTGCAAAATAAACAAAACAGATGCAAACCAAGGCTACAAACCAAGGCTGCAAAATAAACAAAACAGATGCAAAGCAATATGGAAAAACAGTTAAGAACCAAGGTTGTAAGCCAAGGGCAGGGAGGAGTTTGTGCACTGATTTCAATGCACAACAGCTACAATTTGCAAGAAAAACTGAACAAGATGGCTAAGAAATTTAACTGAGCAGGGAATCAAAACAGGCTTGAAATTATAAGTGACTGTAAAAATATTTGTGGCTAAGCACCTTGTGACCTAATCAAGCAATGCAATTCTAGGTTGAGTTGAAGACCTTGAGCATATATTAGAATGGGAGGAAAATCAGCTTGCTCACTGATATGCCCCTAGTATTGACTGTCTTTTGACAGCACAGTCAATCACAGGCATACCAGAGCACTGATTACTTCCCATTGCTCAAGCAAAACAGGCATCAAGATAACTATCCTAGCAATACATCATTCAACAGTGCACTAGAATGAGACTATCCTAAGAAAAAATCATAAGAACAAAACATAACATAAACATAAACATGAACATGAGCTTGATATAAATTGTAACAATCACACACTCAAATTAAATACATGTTGGAGTTCAGAACAGCTAAAATTAACAATGCATTTGAATTGAGAATCATGGAATTGAAAAGATTGATAACCCTCAAAGCTACAGTTCATGGAAATAACAAAACTGAAAAAAAACTTAAACTATTCTACTGATGCTCTGGCTAATCCAGGCATAACTCTAACACATACCCACAACATCTATTTATACTCAATTCCACTTTACAAGCAAAACCCCCAAAACAGTAAATTAGGGTTTCTGAAAATTGAAATTCAGTTTACCTAATCCTTGATAATGGCTTCTGTACGTCGACCCATTCTTCTTCTGACTCTCCTGCTCCTCTCCATGCCTTCCAATTGCGTATCTAACTCGACCTAATTCATTGATTTTCTCATCTAGGGTTTCAGAGAAAAAAGAGGGGAAATCGATGAATTAGGTGGGTAGAGTGGTAGGGAAATGATGGGAAAGGAGATGGGTTGTTGTAGAGTGGTGATGGTGGCTATGGCAGGTGGAGAAGGTGGCTGTGGAAGTGGCAGGGCGTGGTGGTGATGGAGTTGCAGACGGAGGTGAGGGGAAAGAGAAGAAGAAGTCGATGGGAAATTTGGGTAAAGTGTGTTTGGTTCGGGTATAGGGAATTTGGTGTTTGGGTGTTGATCGGGTACAACGAGTTTGATGATTTGAGAAGCTCAGTCGTTGGATGTGGAATTGATAGATCAATCTGACGGCGAGATAGAAGGGAGCTTGTAGCGACCGTTGGATGAATAATACATCAAAATTAACGGCGCAGATTAGAGTTAGGTGTTGTAGTGTGAAGCAGGATCTTCAGATTTTGATGAGCGACGATGAGGCGACCATAGGATGCTGAGATGATCCAATCTGACGGCTACAGGAGAAGTGGGCTATGGATATTGGAAATGGGTTTGGGTGAGGGTTTTGGGCCTTGGGTATGCCAAGCCCATATCTTCTTTAAGGGAAATTCTTCCTCTTCAAGCCCAGTTCTAGCCTTTTGGTCTTGCGCACAACATTCTTCGCGGCTTCCTTGTGTAATTCCTCCCGACTTTTCACTACTTTTCTGCTCTTTTCGCTCTGCAATTCATCCAAGCTTTATTTGGTACCTAAAAATACAAAATTAATTAATAAAAATATTTATTCTTGAAAACAATGAAAATACAGAATATGGGATAAAATGTAGAATTAATGCACAAAAGATGAGTTAAATGCCAAGAAAAATATATAGAAATATGCACTTTTTAGCACTCATCAAATACCCCCAAACCTGAATTTTACTTGTCCTCAAGTAAAACAAAACTAAGGAAATCCTACCTATACCACTGTCGCTGGTCTCTCGAATGCATTTAGCATATGCACTAAGCCTTTTAAACCACTAAGTGTCCCTAGTGGACGAGTGAAGTCTCGTGAAGGTTTGCTTAGAACGTACCTACAAAGTTCTAGGTCAAAATATAAGCTCAGATTCCATCAAATGTGACATGTGCAAGTCAGTTTAAGCTCACAGCAAAATGGAGATGTCAATCTAGCTATCTAAGGCACAATCCTAGCACTGATAACAAAAAAAGACATGTGATAAGAGTGTAAAGTGTATCTACACATGTGTCTAGAATGACCTGAAGTTATGACTACTAACCACCAAGAGATAGTTTTTAGGCTAAGAACCGAATTCTAAGCCAAGCTAGCTGTCCGGCTTTACGAGAATTGTGAATGTTCACCCAATGAGTTGGTGATATTTCAGTTTACCCGTGTTATACATCGATGGCTGCACCCTCCTTGCTTATTACAAGACTATTTACAACAAAAAGATGACTCTTATTTACATTGATTACTCTCTTTTATTTTTGGAACAAGAGAGAAGTATTGTCTTTAACATGACAAAACATGGAATAAATAAATACTTGATTTTTTTTTTTTTTTGAAGAAATAACTTTGATCTTTACAACATAATGACACTTTTGATACATGAACAAAAAGAAAAACATAATTACATGACTCTTAGCAAGAGGTGGCCCTTATCGAATGCATCCGGTCAAATTCTATGGTTGCTTTTCTTAACGTATCCTCCAACTTATATCCCAGCCAACCAAAGAACAAGCTAGTCAAGTCTCATTCAGTATTCTAAAGTGATTGGCAATCTAACTTCCTATCAAACACCTTGAAGATCGAGGCTATACATGTATTGGTAGATCGTGCGCGTGCAAGTTTCTTATCACATGTGAATTGTGCTAGAATCAGGGTGCCTAAATATATAGACTAAGACTCCTAAAATTTACATATTTGCACAAGAGTCAACATTTCAAGGTAAATGAGCTCTATTTTTATGATTTTTTATTTTTTATTTTTTTTTCAATTTTTTTATTTTTTTTCAAAAAAATAAGAGTTCTTGTTTTCAATTATAACATGTGATCGTGGTATCTACTCTATACCCCCAAACCTAAACTAAACATTGTCCTCAATGTTTCAAAAGATGTAAATAATTATAATACAACATATGGAGAGGATTATGCTGAGTAGAGAAAAAGGAAAGAGAATACCCGATTTCGGCGAAAGCAAGATTAGAACTCTGTTATTCAAGGAAAAAAAATCCAACATATTTCAGTTAAGAGTCACATTGGATTAGCAAAATATGTACAAAAGAAACAAAAGATTTAACTAAGAAACTATCTACTAGACTCTATACAAGAAAATTTGGTTTTTAATGGGATTGGACTTTTAGGGAAAAGTTTGGTTTTGTCGGGAGACATTTGGAAACTTTTGGTTTTTTAAAGGGAGCAAAGAGCTTTGTGTTTCTTGGGAATTTTGGAAAAGAAATTTGGTTTTTTATGGGATGAGGAAAAGTTTTGGTTTTTAAAGGGAGCAAAGCCTTTTGGTTTTTAATGGGTTAAAGAAAAAACTTTTGGTTTAAATGGGATGAAGAAACCTTGGTTTCTATTCGGGAAAAAGCCCAGATAATGGGTAGATCTTTTAGTGCTTTTGGAGAGGCCCAGCTGTGAGTTTTGAAGAAGAAGCCCAGATGATGTTTTTGAAAAATAGGCCCACTGCTCGCGTGTAAATCCCAGCTGTGAGTTTTGAAGAAGAAGCCCACCGCTTGTGAGTAAGGCTCACTGTTGGTTTGTTGGAATTTGCACGGCTCAGCTGAGAAATTTGGACGAAGCCCAGCTGGTTTTTTGAAAAACAGGCCCAGTGTTTGAGGGTTTTAAGTTCGGTTTGGCCCAGTTAGTTAAGGTCCAGAGTTTGTTAGGAACTGAGCCCAGGTAACAATTTGAAATTTGGGCTCTTAAATAGCCAAAGGTCGAGGCCCAACTGGGCTTTGAAAACGTTTTCTGTTTTTGGGTCAAGCCCACAGTGTAAATGTTTAGTTTTCAAATGGATGTTAAGCCCACAGTCCCAGAAATTTAGTTGGGCTTTGGCTAGCTACTAACTAAAATATGAGGCCCAACTGGGCTTTCAAGAGTTCAGTTTTCTTTAATTAAAATAACAGGCCCAAATCAATCTAAAACCACAAGCCCACAAGAAATTAAACAAACAAGCCCACAAGAAATTAATTACAAACCCAACAGAAAAATGGAAAAAATTATTACAAGCCCACAAATTAAAAATGGAAGCCCACAGGTTGGGTTCTCTTAATGGGTTTAGGCTTACTTGCTTAAGCACAGCCCAGCTGCTCAGTTTGGTTGCAAAAGCCCAGTTGGGCTTTGGATCATCCTAAGCTTTTGTCTTTGTTGAGGCCCAGTTGGGCTTAGCTTATGAATGGCAGCAGCACCACTTCAGGCCTAGCAGCAGGAGCAGATCAGCAGCAGCAGCAACAGCACAACAGCAGGCTTTGCAGGTTCACAGGGCCACAGCAGAGCAACAGGTGCAGAAGGCAGCAGCAGTTAGCAGCAACAGGCAGCAACATGGGCCACAACAGCTCAGCAGCAGTCTTGGCCTGGCACAAGCAGGAGCACCACAGTAGCACAAGCACAGCAGCTCAGCAGGAGAGCAGGAGTACAGCAAGCACAGGAGCAGCAGCAGCAGCAGCTCCACAGCAAAAGCAGCAAGATAGGCAGGTACCTGCTGGCTGAAAGCAGAAAGTGAGTAAAGATGCAAGCTATGATGCAGGAATGTAAGTGAAAAATATGCAAATGAGTATGCAATGCAGGGAAAGATGCAAATGCAATGAACTATGATGCAAATATGAAGATGAAAGTGAATGCAACAAAACAGCAAAGAACAAATCAACACACAACGCCAAGTCCCCGGCAGCGGCGCCAAAAATTTGGTGGCTCTCTAAAAGAGTCACAAACTAATACCGCAAGTGCACGGCGTCGATGTAGCTAATGTGCAAGTGCGAGTCGATCCACAGGGACAAGGTGTGTGTTGAAATCTTCCTAAGCTAAAGTTATCTAAACAAGTAACTAAGTGGCAGTGAGATAGTGAACCAAGGAATAACTGTGAAATAATGGCATTGAGCCAAAGGCAGTGAACTAGTGTAATGAATAAAAGAAGATGAAAGAAGTTGTGGATTAAGAAGATCAGTGAAATAAGGGGTTTGATTTCACCCTAGTTCATGCTATGCATTCTCTTATTGAAATGTTAAACACAACTATAGTTCTTTCCAAAGTACTAGTTGTCTTTTTAAGGTACAACTAGTCAAAGGCATGTGAATTCAGCATGAAGTTGCAGCTTAAACTAAGTTCAAGTGTTCCTAAACTTGTTTAACATTCTAAGGCTTTTGTCAAATTATTACACAGCAGGGCTAGGGCAAAAACTTGGTAGGCTTTTAAGGATGTAAGAAATAAGAATAAATGGATGCCTACAGTGATAACCTGCAAGTGCACAGGGTCAAATTGTAGTGAGTGAGCAAATAAGGAGAAGTCCACAAGGACAAGGAGGGAGCTGGTGTTGTTTTCTAACTATTTCTAGTGACAGTGACTAAAAGCACTAGGGCATTTGAATCCACCTAATAATCCTAAGCTAAGGCAATACCTATTCAACTTATGTTCTTGTTCCTTTCCAGGGAAGGATAAAATGGATAATATGCCAACCATTCTCACTAACTCACCCCTAGCATAAACTGTCTTCTTACAGTACAGCCTATCACAGGTTCATTTGATCAATTTAGCTAACTATCATCCCTAACAGGATAAAATGGATAATAATTCTAGCTATGTTATCTAATTCACTCCTAGCATGAACTGTCTTCTCACAGTAAAAATCATCACAAGTGCATTTGAATGCTTTAGCTAGTAATCATCCTACAACAGTGAACATCATAAGAACATTAAATTGAACATAAATTTTCTCAACATATGACTAAGGGTTTCATCTACACCCTAGCAAGAGTAATTAGAACATACTAGACATGGTGAACAAATACAATTGAAATTACTGAACTTGAAATTAAACAAGAAGTAACAGTAGAGAGCACTGGATAGTCCAGGCCTCTAAGGTGGTGCTCTGGCTAATCCAGGCATCCCTCTACAACAACACCCACAAGTCCTATTTATAGTTACAAGCTTCAATTAGGTTTCAACAAGTTTTCCCCAAATCCCCAAAAACAGTAAATTAGGGTTTGTTGAATCTTACCCATACTTCTCTGATTTGCTTCATAGCCTTCGACCCATTCTTCTTCTGACTCTCCTGCTCCTCTCCATGCCTTCCAATTGCTTTTCTAACTCGACCTATTCTATGATTTCTTACCTAGGGTTTCAGAGAGAAATCAGGGAATAAATCGAGAGAATAGATGGCTAGAAGTTTAGGGGAATGATGGGTTTCGGTGAGGGATAGCCATGATGGCTTTTGGTGGTTGATTGTGGTGGTTGAGGCAGTGGAGTTGGCGGAGTTGGTGGTGAAGGTGAGGCTGTTGCAGACGGAGGTGAGGGAGGTGAAGTCGATGGAGAAGAAGGAGGGGAGTGTTTGGTTGATGGGTATAGGTATTAGGTGCTTGGGTGTTGAGAGGTTTCATCAAGTCTCGATGATTCGCGAAGATGAGCCGTGGGATGCGGAAATGATAGATTGATCTAACGGCGAGATAGAAGGGAGCTTGTAGCGACCGTTGGATGTATAATACATCAAAATGAACGGTGGAGATTGGAGTTAGGTGTTGTAGTGTGAAGCAGGAGCTTCAGACTTTGATGTACTGGCGATGTTGCGACCATTGGATTCAGATGTGTCCAATCTGACGGCTAGAAAGGGAAACGGGTATGGATATAGGAAATGGATATGGGTGAGGGTTTTGGGCCTTGGATATGCCAAGCCCATATCTTCTTTAAGAATAATTCTTCCTCTTCAAGCCCACTTCTAGTTTATCCGGCTCTTGCAAACATCATTCTTCGCTGCCTTCCTGCGGGAGTCTTAACCGTTTCTTTGCTCTTTTCGCTCTGCAATTCATCCAAGCTTTATTTGGTACCTAAAAATACAAAATTAATTAATAAAAATATTTATTCTTGAAAACAATGAAAATACAGAATATGGGATAAAATGTAGAATTAATGCACAAAAGATGAGTTAAATGCCAAGAAAAATATATAGAAATATGCACTTTTTAGCACTCATCAAATACCCCCAAACCTGAATTTTACTTGTCCTCAAGTAAAAAAAAACTAAGGAAATCCTACCTATACCACTGTCGCTGGTCTCTCGAATGCATTTAGCGTATGCACTAAGCCTTTTAAACCACTAAGTGTCCCTAGTGGACGAGTGAAGTCTCGTGAAGGTTTGCTTAGAACGTACCTACAAAGTTCTAGGTCAAAATATAAGCTCAGATTCCATCAAATGTGACATGTGCAAGTCAGTTTAAGCTCACAGCAAAATGGAGATGTCAATCTAGCTATCAAAGGCACAATCCTAGCACTGATAACAAAAAAGACATGTGATAAGAGTGTAAAGTGTATCTACACATGTTCTAGAATGACCTGAAGTTATGACTACTAACCACCAAGAGATAGTTTTTAGGCTAAGAACCGAATTCTAAGCCAAGCTAGCTGTCCGGCTTTACGAGAATTGTGAATGTTCACCCAATGAGTTGGTGATATTTCAGTTTACCCGCGTTATACATCGATGGCTGCACCCTCCTTGCTTATTACAAGACTATTTACACAAAAAAAGATGACTCTTTACATGACTCTTATTTACATTGATTACTCTCTTTTATTTTTGGAACAAGAGAGACTATTGTCTTTAACATGACAAAACATGAATAAATAATTGATTTTTTATTTTTTTTTTTGATTTTTTTTTTGATTTTTTTTTTTTGATTTTTTTTTTTTTGTAAGAAATAACTTTGATCTTTACAACATAGTGACACTTTTGATACATGAACAAAAAGAAAAAATAATTACATGACTCTTAGCAAGAGGTGGCCCTTATCGAATGCATCCGGTCAAATTCTATGGTTGCTTTTCTTAACGTATCCTCCAACTTCTATCCCAGCCAACCAAAGAACAAGCTAGTCAAGTCTCATTCAGTATTCTAAAGTGATTGGCAATCTAACTTCCTATCAAACACCTTGAAGATCGAGGCTATACATGTATTGGTAGATCGTGCGTGTGCAAGTTTCTTATCACTATGTGAATTGTGCTAGAATCAGGGTGCCTAAATATCTAGACTAAGACTCCTATTTACATATGCACAAGAGTCAACATTTCAAGGTAAATGAGCTCCATTTTTATGATTTTTTTTTTTTTTTTTTTTTTTTTTCAATTTTTTAATTTTTTCAAAAAAGGGAGTTCTTGTTTTCAATTATAACATGTCGTTATCTACTCTATACCCCCAAACCTAAACTAAACATTGTCCTCAATGTTTCAAAATATGAACAAAATTATAATACAACATATGAAGAGGATCATGTTGAGTAGAGAAAAAGGAAAGAGAATACCCGATTTCGGCGAAAGCAAGATTAGAACTCCGTTATTCAAGGCAAAATCCAACATATGTCAGCCGAGATCATATTGGATTAGCAAAATATATACAAAAGGAACAAAAGGATTTTTAAAATTTTTATCTACTGGATTATATACAAAAAATTCACCGTACACTAACAATCTAAAGAGTTGAGGATCAACCCAAAAGACAAAGTGTAGAGGTTTCAACAGCTTCACACAATAATAATATGATAGGCATGCAAGTGAAGCTGTGAAACAAAATGAGCTACCCCCAAACCTGGATTTTTCAACAGATAAAATTTTGGATACAAAATCTCGCAGTTTTTGGGGTTCATCATGCACAAGGTCTAATTTGAAATGAACTTTGCTAGGGACGGGTACACATGCTAATTCCAACTGTGGTTCCTCAAAGATATTATACTTAGATGCAAAATAGTCCAAGAGGACTTGAGAGGCACACAGTTCCAGGCCTAGATTAGGTATTCTCATGAAAATTGGTTTGACAATATTGTGACAAACTAAATCTAGGTAGGATGCAAGGCTATCAGATTGTGACTTAGGCAATAAAGTGACATCTAAGCGTCTCACATGCATGAGATCAAGAGTATCAATATTATCAGTCACATTAGCATTATCTAAGTCACACTCAAGATGTGTAGCATGCTCATCATCACAAAAAATTTGCACAAGTCCTAATTCAGAATCATGGTTATCCGATATATTCAAATTATCATCAACAGAAGCAATATATTGTGGCTTAAGTATGGGATCAGACACATCAACTATGTTTTCATGCATAGGATCATTAATGTCAACAGAAGATTTACCTAAGTCATGCTCTTCACAAGATAATTGCACAATATCTAAATCAGTATCAACATCACATGCATATGAAATACTAGAAGAAATATCATTCATGAAGGTCGGGGCACAAAAGCCTAATGTATTTGAAACCAAAGGTTCCACAACATTTTCAGCATAGACATGTTCTTCTAACATAACATTATCATCATCATCATCATCATAGTAATATGCATACTTGTCCCTATTAGCAGTTGTGGTGTTATTAGTCAACTCATGTTCCTCTAGATTAGGTTCATATTCAATATCATACACATGAGAAGGACTAGACATGCTATTTCCAAAGTTCAATTCATTACCACCTATATCATGTGACAGTGTCTCAGTTTCCCTAATGGATTCCCAGTGACGGGTTTTCTCTGCAATCTCAGCTAAAAATTTCCATGCATCATCCACAGTTTTATTAAGAAATTCACCATTACACATACACTCAACCATGGCTCGAGATTTAAAGTCTAGTCCCTCATAGAGGATAGCGACAAGTCTCCACTTCTCAAATCCATGGTGTGGACATTCGCTCAACAAATCATTAAAACGTTCAAAATAGTCAAAAACAGTTTCCTCATCCAATTGGACAAAACAATTGATACTTTGACGAATAGCGATGGTCCTATGATGTGGAAAGAATTTTTTGAAAAATAGATCTGTGAGTTGGTCCCAAGTGTTGATTGATTGTGGTCTCAAACCGTAAAACCATGTTTTGGCCCTTTCCTTTAGAGAAAATGTAAAAAAACGCAATTTCAAAGAGACTTCGGACATATGATCAGGTTGCATAGTCCGACAAATTTGTTCAAACTCTCTTACATGAGTATAGGGGTTCTCAGAATCGAACCCTCGAAGTAAAGGAAGTATTTGTATCATGCTTGCATTTATTTTAAAAGGGTTATTGGTTTGAGGTAAGACAATACATGATAATGGAATTTTTATTGTGGGATACATGTATTCATGGAGAGCATTAGGTTGGCCCATATTGAAAAGACACAAAGCCCACTATTTGGTTTTAAAGGGTTTTCAAAAATTTGGTTTCTTATGGGAAAATTTTGGTTTTTATGGGTTTTGAAAACTTTGGTTTTTATGGGATTAAAAATTTGGTTTTCGAAATTAGGAGCAAATTTTTTTTATTTTTTTATTTTATTTTATTTTTTATTTTTTTTTGTGTTGGGTTTTGAAGCCCAAATTTTAGTTTAAAAGAAACTACAAGCCTAACAAACAACTAAATTACAAGCCCAAATAAAGAAAGAAATAAAAATAAAACTAATTATTACAAACCCACAAAAAAAGAAAATAAAAATAAAAATAAAATTATTACAATCCCAAATAAAGAAAGAAATAAAATTAAAATTAAAATAATTATTACATGCCCACAGATTAAAAATGGAAGCCCACAGGTTGGGTTCTCTTAATGGGTTTAGGCTTACCTTTGAAGCACAGCCCGGCTGTTCAGTTTGGTTGCAAAAGCCCAGTTGGGCTTTGGATCATCCTAAGCTTTGGCTTCAACACTCAAGGCCCAGTTGGGTTTTGGTTCAACTTCTTCACCTTCTGCAGCTTACAGCCCAGTTGGGCTTTATCTTACACCAGCTGCAACAGCTTCAGTGGCAGCAGGAGCACCAGTTCAGGTTCCAAATGGTGAAGCCTATGACAAAGCAAGCAAGCAAGGGCTTTGCAACAGCAGGTAGCAGCTTCACCAGCAATCAAGGCTCAGCAGCTTCACCAGTTCAGGGCTTTGCACCAGCAGCAGGGGCTTAGCAGCAGCAGCAGGGGCTTAGCAGCAGCAGCAGTACAGTTCAACAACAGCAACAGGCAGCAACATGGGTAGTTCAGCAGCAACAGGCTGCAACAGCAGCCACAGAAGCTCAGCAGCAGTAGCAGGGGACCAGCAACACAGGCTCAGCTCAACAACAGCAGCTGTAGCATCTCAAGGCAAGTTGCACAGCACAGCATCCTTTGAACAGAAGCACAGCAAGGTACCTGGACAGCTCAAGGAGAAGATTAGTTTCTTGCTAGAAGCTAAGAAGTTCAGCTGCACTATACAGCAGCTACTAAAACAGCAAGTTACACTAAAATGCAAGAATGCAATGCATGATGAGTATGCTAGAATGAAACAATATGCAAAAGAGTATGCAATGATGCAAATGAACTAACATGCAAAAACAACCAAGAAAAATTCAATACAACACAACCAAGTCCCCGGCAACGGCGCCAAAAACTTGGTAGCTCAAGGAATAAGTCCTAAAACTATGTTTTAACCTAAACCTGCAAGTATACAGGATCTAAAGTAGAAAGTGAATAAGCAGGGGTTTGTCCACAGGGACTTGGAGGGAGCTATTGTTGTTTTCCTAGAGATTTTTGTGTTGTGTTAAAACACAACTGAGTTGTTTTGGTGTAACTGAATTAGTGACAGAAATTAAAGCAAGGTAACAGGGTACTAAGGCTTCAAATCCACCATTTTACCTATGCTAAGGCAATACCTATTCAACTTATGTTCTTGTTCCTTTCCAAGGAAGGATAAAATGGATAATATGCCAACCATTCTCACTAACTCACCCCTAGCATAAACTGTCTTCTTACAGTACAGCCTATCACAGGTTCATTTGATCAATTTAGCTAACTATCATCCCTAACAGGATAAAATGGATAATAATTCTAGCTATGTTATCTAATTCACTCCTAGCATGAACTGTCTTCTCACAGTACAACTCATCACAAGTGCATTTGAATGCTTTAGCTAGTAATCATCCTACAACAGTGAACATCATAAGAACATTAAATTGAACATAAATTTTCTCAACATATGACTAAGGGTTTCATCTACACCCTAGCAAGAGTAATTAGAACATACTAGACATGGTGAACAAATACAATTGAAATTACTGAACTTGAAATTAAACAAGAAGTAACAGTAGAGAGCACTGGCTAGTCCAGGCCTCTAAGGTGGTGCTCTGGCTAATCCAGGCATCCCTCTACAACAACACCCACAAGTCCTATTTATAGTTACAAGCTTCAATTAGGTTTCAACAAGTTTTCCCCAAATCCCCAAAAACAGTAAATTAGGGTTTGTTGAATCTTACCCATACTTCTCTGATTTGCTTCATAGCCTTCGACCCATTCTTCTTCTGACTCTCCTGCTCCTCTCCATGCCTTCCAATTGCTTTTCTAACTCGACCTATTCTATTGATTTCTTACCTAGGGTTTCAGAGAGAAATCAGGGAAGAAATCGAGAGAATAGATGGCTAGAAGTTTAGGGGAATGATGGGTTTCGGTGAGGGATAGCCATGATGGCTTTTGGTGGTTGATTGTGGTGGTTGAGGCAGTGGAGTTGGCGGAGTTGGTGGTGAAGGTGAGGCTGTTGCAGACGGAGGTGAGGGAGGTGAAGTCGATGGAGAAGAAGGAGGGGAGTGTTTGGTTGATGGGTATAGGTATTAGGTGCTTGGGTGTTGAGAGGTTTCATCAAGTCTCGATGATTCGCGAAGATGAGCCGTGGGATGCGGAAATGATAGATTGATCTAACGGCGAGATAGAAGGGAGCTTGTAGCGACCGTTGGATGTATAATACATCAAAATGAACGGCGGAGATTGGAGTTAGGTGTTGTAGTGTGAAGCAGGAGCTTCAGACTTTGATTTACTGGCGATGTTGCGACCATTGGATTCAGATGTGTCCAATCTGACGGCTAGAAAGGGAAACGCGTATGGATATAGGAAATGGATATGGGTGAGGGTTTTGGGCCTTGGATATGCCAAGCCCATATCTTCTTTAAGAATAATTCTTCCTCTTCAAGCCCACTTCTAGTTTATCCGGCTCTTGCAAACATCATTCTTCGCTGCCTTCCTGCGGGAGTCTTGACCGTTTCTTTGCTCTTTTCGCTCAACAATTCATCCAAGCTTTATTTAGTACCTAAAAATACAAAATTAATCAATAAAAATATTTATTCTTGAAAACAATGAAAATACAGAATATGGGATAAAATGTAGAATTAATGCACAAAAGATGAGTTAAATGCCAAGAAAAATATATAGAAATATGCACTTTTTAGCACTCATCACTCACCTTCGTGGTTGATGACAGAATCATCATTGCCTCAACATATCATCTTAGTGTCATCAGCATCATCGCATCAACACTCACTTTAGTATTCTGACACAGCCCCAACAATTATCCTCATTTCACAAATTCGTGTTTTTCATACTATGCTTTTTATGGTCGTTACTCCTTGGGCGATCACTCGATATCATAAAAGTATAGTCAACGTCCTGAAAATCTCACGACTAAGTTAAAATTACTGGAGTTTCTCTTGTTTATAAAATCTCCATCTAGTGCTTACCATGCAACAATGTTACGGTTTCGTGTTAAGCAGAGGACTTAATATTAATTGTGGATTTCGATACAAGGTAAAACAGTTGACTATTCAAACTAGGAGTAAAATAGTAATTTTATACTATAGGAGCAAAACAGTCATTTTATAATTAACGTGAAAAGTCATATTCATCAAATTTTGGACCAGGAGCGCAAAATGGTCATTTTATGGAAAGTCAAGTAAAAAGGGAAAACCGGTCATTTTGAGATTTCTCTTGGTATTTCCCTCAATAATCAGTTGTCAAAATGTTGTAGTGCTATGTTCCTCAGCTAGACTCCTAAAAACATAAAAAGCTTTAATTTTACTCAATTTCATGAGAAGACTCAATTTCATGTCTATTTTTGCTCAATTCGGCGTGAAGCATAGTCTCTTGACTCCTAGTGGTCGAAGGATAGCGTGCCCAAGCATGGAGTGAAGACCTCCCATGATTGGTTGCAATAAAACCCTAATCATGGTCGAGAAACAAGCAAATTTGGAATTAGGGTTAACCGTGACTGCCTAGGTCAATCACGGACTGGATTTGGCCACTCCACTTGGACGACCAATATGGCAGATCTTGCGTGTCCTGTGACTGACCAATCAGGTCTCACGTGACTACCTGCCTCCCCTCTTTTATTATAACCAATCAGGTCTCATGGAGTTGACCTGTCACCCCTATTTTTTAGGCCAATCATAAACCTCGAAGTTGACCTAATAACTTGGTCGACCATCCCTCTTTCACACCAACCAATCATATCTCTTCAACTTGGTTGGACGATATCCAAAAGGTCACCCAAGGTTGTCCGAACAGATGGGAGAAATTGGTATAGACATTAAGTATTAAATATATGCGAAAAGTTTTGTATAGATGTCTAGTATAACATATTAAAAAATCACATCAATCGGGTGGACGAGCTAAAAGATACGGCTAAATGAGCGAGCTAGGTCATGGATGAAAACTGACAGAATTCCTCCTAAATTCTTCCAGATTTTTTTTTTACTGTCGAGCTGTTTTCACCTCCCGAACGAGCTCAAAACCTAAATTTTCTCGCATGTAAAGACAGGAAATTCTCTTCTGATCACAATGGTTGGATCAACCATCAAAAACTGAGTTTTTATAAAGATTTTATAGTAGTTTTAGTGAAGGGTTTCACATTTGAATTGTCTGACTATGAAATTTCATGAATTTCTTCATATATTTTCCAATTCACTCTTTCGAGAGGTGTGTGTTAATGTGATTATGAGACAATATGTCCTGCTACATACGCGTGACTATTTTCATACTCATATATCCTCTTCTCCATTCTTCATGGCTACTCTTCACGTGTCGGTGATGTCAAGAAGAGTAGAGCTATACTTACTCAACAACCATGTTCCACACTACTGGTCCATTCAAACTGCCAACACTGATGTGATGTACTCTCATAACTTATCAGCCTCATCAGTCAGGTGTGGTAAGTCACTTGACAATCTAGTCATGCAGGTCAACCTAGTTATGCAAGTCATCTTTGACTTTGTTAGAGCATAGCTCGGTCAAATTCACAAGTGTTGTTATCTCAAGCTTGTTGTCAAATTTAGTTGATCAAAACTGTATCTTGATTTCTAGTCTATATTTTAGTCATGTCTCAAACTAGGTTAGAAGTCTGTAATTGAGTACCAGAATTCACTGTGTTCACCATTTGAAGACGGAGATCAACTGAAGACTTTGGAGGATTTCATCGATAAAAGGTATGTGAAGACTGAACCATTCTTATCTACTCAAGTATTCACAATTCTACTATGAGACTAAGTCGTTTGACTAAGTGGACTTTAAATTATAGCACAATATGAATTTCGAGCCAAGTTTATCTTGTTGAATATTATTCTCGAAATATGAACTAAGCTATAAGTCAATCATCTACTTGATGAATTTTGTTAAGAACAATTTATTGTTTATCAACTAGATTATGATTCGAGTTAATCATTTAAAAATAACCTGGGACAGTGATATGTGTAAGATTATCATTGATGTTATTCGGGAATGTTTCAAACTGATTATTAGAAGTTATTATAACTACTGAAATCTGGATACAGGAAAAGTACACATACTGGCGTAACGGTTTGGTTCTGGATCAGCGGTACACGTACCGGCGTAGGTCTATGTTCGGTAACGATTTGTTGGTACACATACCTGGTATGCATACCAAAAAGTTCTATTGCTCGTGAACACAAGGGTGGTACACGCACCCAGTATGCGTACTGAAACGCCCTGGATTTTAACTGCCTTAAGGGTACACATACCCGGTACACATACCTTGGCAGAGTGTCTCATGAACTGGAAGAAGTACACGTACTTACCCAGTCGAATAGTTTCAGATGAACTTCAAATTATTTCTATGAATTGGCATTTGAACAACTCTCTAAAACACATATATGACATAACTGATCACTTATTGAGTTATGGTTGTTTATAAAATTAATTCTAAAGTGTTTGATGAAAATGACTAAGCTTATATATTATGTTCATATGGCTAACTTTGGTTAATCTTTCTTGAACAAATTCATTGTACACAGTTTGGTTACGGTTCATCCTTATCCAAGTGTATATTTTATATGTGTTTATCTCAAACTAAACCATCTAAAGGTGGAGAATGATCACTTCATTTTATTTTAGGGATTCGTGAAGCCAGGTCTGACTATCTTATCTTTGATAGTTCGTGTACCTTGATCTTGCTACTGTTTGTTTGAGATACCGCTCAAATAGGTAAGATTGATAGAAATCACAAAGTTCTGCGTCTCAGACTTTATGATTCCACAAGAAATTACAACTAAGAAAGTATTTATTGGTATCTAGTTGTTGATTTTCCTGTGAGGTGAACAATAATCTAGGCTGCTCTTTGGGAGTCGTAAGTATCGGATTTTGAGGTTTGCTGGACCTAGTCTACTGCAAACCATTTTCTGTTGCACCTGATCTAACGATCAAACGGAAATCAAAATAGGATTATATGTGGGAGACAGATTAGTTTATAAATTATTCGCTTAGGTTGAACCAACTCTTAGGCTGTAAAGGACGTCAGCTAAGGGAATCAATTGAGCAGAGTCTTCTGAGATTCGAGAGGCGTAAGGAATGCGACTGTAACTGAATCGTTGTGACAGTGGGTTCGGTCTCAACTACATTCCAGTATGAAGTTATTGATAGTAGTCTAGAGTCTGTAGAGGCTTAATACAATTTGGTGTTCAAATCTGGACGAGGTCCCATGGTTTTTCTGCAGTTGTGGTTTCCTTATTAACAAAACTTTTGGTGTCTGTGTTATTTCTTTTCCGCATTATATTTGTTTATCTATATAATTGAAATATTACAGTTAGTATGTTAATCAATCAGAGTAGATATATCCATCCTTGTCTGTTGGATACGTCTTGATTGATCTTTGGTATCGTCCAAGTACTCTCACGGTATAATCAGGTTCACAGACTTGTTTCTGTTTTACTACTGATTGTGAAAGAAAGAGACAAAGACTATTATATTATTCCTTGATTGAGATTCACTAAGTTGTAATTTTCAGAATTGTATTAGAGTTTAGTCCATATAGGTTTCCGATTGAAAAAGTTTGTGGTGTACTTTTACCCCCGGTTCTTTTCAGTTGATATCAAAGAAGGTAAACACGCTAAGACCTCATAAGTCTGTGTTTGCAGTAATCTGATTTTATGAACGATTTTATCTCCGATACGCTTCACCAGTTTTTGATCTACCCAACTCCGAGTGTGTTCTAGAAACCATCGATGATGTTGAGGGTTTTGATCTAAAGAAGATCATCGATAATCTTTGTCGTGAAAAACAACGATTGATAAGGAAAATTGATGGACTTCACTGCAAAATATATATCAAGGACTCTGATCTTCGTGAAGGTTCTGAAAAGGAAAATACGCTCCAAAAGAAGTTATATAAATAAATCCAAATCAACGGTGATCTTGTTGCAAGGTTAGCTAAATCCAAATCTTCTCTTTCACAATATAATTTGAAGTCTATAAAACAATCTTCAATGGATTTGAACACTTCCTCGAAGAATTGTCGACAGTCATGTGACAAACGAGGTATAAGATTTGTGAAACCAGATATGACTCAAAATTGTTCTAAAGAGCTCAAGGATATATACTTCAAATATGATGACTCATGTCTGTTTTTGGTTCTCGTAACCGTTATCAACATGCATGTAAGTTTTTTCGAGAAAGGTTAAAGGTTTCTAGTACTCTTCATAAGAGAGTTGAGAACTTTTTACTAATATTAAAAGCATTACAAAACTAATAAGATATCCTGTTATGAAAAGTAATGTCAGTGTGGGAGCTTTTTCCTTAAGGTCAACCTCTTATTTTCAGTGGTTTCTTGACAACGGATGTTGTCGACATATGACATGTGACTTTTCTTGGTTTGATATGCGAATGATATTGAAGGAGGACATGTGACATTCGGATATGGGAGTTATTTCTACATCAGCAAAAAGGGGACGATCAAACTTCCAGGAGTTCCTGAAATTCATGATGTCATATACGTCAAAGGTATGACTGCTGATCTTCTTTTATGTTATTCAAATTTGCGAGAAAGGCCATAAATTTGCCTTCAGTTCTGAAAGATGTGATATCGAAGACAATACTGGAAAAGTAATTTTCCAAAGGTACTCGTGGCAAAAATAATTGTTATCTTTTGGATACTTAGTTTACTAATTGTTGTAATCTGACTAAGGAGGAATCTACACATCTTTGGCACGAAAGGTTTGGTCACATTAATTTTCTCCTTCTCGGCAAGATCATTAACAAAGAACTTGTCAGAGGTGTATCCAAAATAAATGTTAAGATTGATGGTGTCATGGTTCCTATCAAAAGGGTAAACAAGCCGTAATTCCACATAAATAATCTCGAGATATTCTCACTAAGGCACCACTTGATTTAATTCATATGGATCTCTTCGGCCCTATTCAGCAACCTACTATTGATGGGAAGAAGTATTCTTTGGTTATGGTTGATAACTACACCAGATCCAATTGGGTGGTGTTTTAAGCTCATGAGAATGATACCCTAAGTGAATTCAAGATTATTGTTAATAGAATCTAGAATGAATAAGGTCGCAAACTAAAGAAAATTAGAAGTGATAGAGGAACTGAGTTCAAGGACACTAAGGTGTTCGAGTTATGTGATAAATTGGAGATTATTCAACAATATTCACCACCCATAACTCCACAAGATAATGGAGTTGTAGAAAGAAAGAATAGGGATATTCAAGAGATGGCCAGGGTAATGCTTTATCACAGAACCTTACTTAAAACGTGGGGGTACTAAACTACACCACCACTTTTTTTCTTAGGAAATCTTTATGGACAAACTCAATACAACTCTGAGAGTTAAACTCAATCAAGGAATAATATCTTAGAGTTATATCTCTTTCTCTTGCGATTAGAACTGAAAACGTCGGGGTACCAAAATACACCATCACTTTTTTCTTAGGAAATCTGTATGGACAAACTCAATACAACTCCGAGAGTTAAACTCAATCAAGGAATAGTATCTATAGTTATATCTCACTCTCTTGCGATTAGAACGTTTACAGAAACAAGCCTGTGACGGTACCAAAGACCAATTGTCCAAGAATCAATCAAGTCGTATCCAACAAACTAGGTCGGATATATCTACTAAGATTGGTCAACGTACAACCTGTCATATTTCAATTATAAGGATAAACAATATATTCAGAAAAACAAATAACACAGACACCAGAAGTTTTATTAATGAGGAAACCGGAAATGCAGAAAAACCCGGGACCTAGTCCAGATTGAACATCAAACTGTATTAAGCCGCTACAGACACTAGCCTACTACCAATTAATTTCGGACTGAAATGCAGTTGAGCCCTAAAAGGTATCCGATTAAGGTATAGTCGTGCTCCTTACGCCTCTTGAATCCCAGCAGGACTCCGCGCAATTGATTCTCTTAGATGACGTCACACGAACTAAGATTTGCTTCAACTCAATTGAAGACTTTAAACCAAATATGCCTCCCACATATTAAGCCTAATATTGGTTTCCTTTTATAATCAAATAACTTGATCAAAGGTGTGTAAATCGATAGCGATAGACAAAGTCTCGCTAACCTCAAAATCCGGACGTATGCAACCCGAAGTGCAGGCTAGATTATTATTCACCTCACAAGTACAAAACTTGTGGAATCAACAAAGTTTTAGACGAAGAGAACTTTGATGATTTCCATCTATCTTTATCGAGTGAGCAACTCTCCAATCGATCAAGATCAGGATACTCGAGTTATCAAGGAAAGATAACTAGACCTGGCTTCACAAATCCCTATGAAGACTTTTTAGTCGCTAAACCCTAAAAGGGTTAGGAAGAAGACTGTTACAGCATTGCTCGGTCGAACTCTCAAGCGTTGCTGTCTCAAGCTTGTTTGTCAAGTTTAGTTGATCAAAACTATATACTTGATTTCTAGTCTGCTTATAACTATGTCTCCGATTAGGATAGAATGTGTAGTTGAGATTTAGACTTCACGGCGTTCACCAATTGAAGAAGAAGATCTACTGAGAAGCTTGGAGGAACTTCATCAACAAAAGGTATATGGAGACTAAAACTTATCTATCACTCAGAAGTCTATTATATTCTATCTTCTAATAAGACTAAGTCGTATATCTATATAGACTTTTACATTATACACATTTCATATTTCGAGCTGAGTTTATCTCACTTATCTATTTCTCGAAATACATGTTGGAAGCTCTTTGCTTTAGCTGTGTTCATCGTATTCTTGATGAGTTTAGTTGGAAACAATTTATTTGTTGGAAACTAAATATTAAGTCAAAAGATGATCATGTGAAAATTACCTCGAACATCTTATATGATTTGTGTGAGACAATCATTTGATGTTAGCTCGGAAAGTTTCGTATTGATCATTCGATCACTTGAAAAGTACTTGAAGCTAATGGTATGCATGAGATTACCATTGTCGTCTTCCAAGGATGTTTCAGTAATTGAAATGATAGTTTAGAACAATTACCCATGACTGGATACAACACGGTATGCATACCTAGTATGCGAACTGTATTGTGATGATTCAGGTCCAGAACTCTTGTTTGCGAACCTAGTATGCGAAAGGATTTACCTGAGAAGGTCTGGAAATCTTGTTTGCGCACCTAGTATGCAAACGAGGTTACCTGAGTTGGGTTCGGAACGGTTGTTCGCGAACCGGGTTTGCGAACGGCTTGACCAGGCCAAGGTCCGGAGCTGCTGTTCGCGTACCCAGTTTGCGAACACAGTGGTGAAGTTATAAAATTGGTAATGTATGGTTCTCATACTCATGAACTAAAACATTTATGATTAATGGAATGCAAATTAACTTTGCAAACCGTGGCTTAATGTCCATGAATTGATTCTTGTATAAGTACTTTGTACGATTACGAATCAAGCCGACTTCGTTTCAATTTGTTCATGTATATTTCTTTGAGATAGTGAACAATTGAACTGCTCTATTTAAAACATAATTAGACTCATTTGATTATCTATCATGATTGATTGATCTTCATATTTGATCTAGAAGTGTAAGATGAATACGGCTAAGACAAAAGTGTTTATATGGTTAACTTCGGTTAAATGTTATTGATCCAACTCAATATACGCGTTTAGGTACGGTTACCCATATCTAAATATAAGTATATTTCATTTTTGTGTAACAAGCTAAGACCATCTAACTGTGGAGATTAATTGCTTAGTTTCTAAACAGACTTAGCTTGAATCTTAAATCAGGAGTTCATCTAACGGTGAATATTGAATGCTTTGTTACTACGCTATCTTAGCTTTGATTGGAAGCAACCATGATTTGAGATACTATATAAGGGAAAATTATAGCAACTGGAAAACCTAATCCCGACACTTTCTTATGTCCTAGTTGCAAACTAGAGTCGATTCTCCTTTAACCTAGGTTTTCCAAAACCATTGCTAGGTGAAAAATTTGAAGACTTCATTCTGGATTCGTGATGCCAGATCCAACTATTTTATTTATAGTCGCGTATTCTAATCTTACTTGTTCTATCGTATTGAGTTTTATCTTCTCTAATATTTGCTCGAGACTTATCTCTGATAGGTAAGATATAAAAAGTTATCACAACAGTTCTTCGTCTCAGAGTCTTGTGATTCCGCAATAACTTCTTTTGTTAATCAGTTAGGTTATTGTGAGGTGACTAATATTCCTAGGCTGCTCTTTGGGAGTATAAGACTGGATTATTAGTTGGTTCTTTTTCACCTTGATTTTTGTATCAAAAGAAAGAACAAACAAAATAAAGGATAGACATATTTGTGGGAGACAAATTTGTTTATAAGTCTTCGACTTTGGGTCGTAGCAACTCTTAGTTGTGAGTGAGATCAGCTAACAGAATCAAGTGCGCAGAATCCAGCGTGGTTCTAGAGGCGTAAGGAACGCGACTGTACCTTAATCGGTGTGAGACTTGGTTAGGGATTTACTACATTCCAGTCCGAAGTTAACTTGTAGTAGGCTAGAGTATGTAGCGGCTTAATACAGTGTAGTGTTCAAATCCGGACTAGGTCCACGGTTTTTCTGTATTTGCGGTTTCCATGTTAACAAAATTTCTGGTGTCTGTGTTATTTCTTTTCCACATTATATTTGTTTATATAATTAAAATATCACAGGTTGTGCGTAGTTCAATCAGTTGATAAATTCGACCTTGTTTGTTGGATAGAAATTGATTGACACTTGGGCATTGGTCTTTGGTACCACCCAAGTTATTTCTCATATCAATCAGGCTCGCGGATTTCTATTTGTTTGATTTGCTGATTATGTTGAGAAATAGATAAAAACTCTTTGATGTAATTCTTGATTGAGTCTCGCTTTTAAGTTGGTGCTCTCGGAATTATATTGGAGTTTAGTCCAAAAAGATTTCCGAACAAATATTGGATGTGGTTGTTATACCCCGCTTTTTCAAAGACGACTCTAGATACAACTAGGACACACCAAAAAGTAGTGTCGGGATTCAAAGATCCCAGTTGCTTGAAGTTCCCCCTTTATATACATTCAAAGCATAGGTTGCTTTAGGTTTAAGCTAAGATAGCTTTGGAACCAAGCAATCAATATCCATCGTTAGATGAATCTTTGAATCTGATTTACATAAGCATGATATACTCTCTGGTTAGGTGAAACCATAACCGAACCTGTCTTAAGCAAGATATACACTCCTTGAACCTGACTTACGTGTGAGAGTTCTTGGACGATCTCAAAAATCACTATCCAAGAATCAATCAAGTCGTATCCAACAAACAAGGATGGATGTATCTACTTTGACTGATGTACTTACAACCTGTGATATTTCAATAATAAAGATAAACAATATAATGCGGAAAAAGAATAACACAGACACCAGAAATTTTGTTAACGAGGAAACTGCAAAAGCAGAAAAACCCCGGGACCTAGTCCAGATTGAACACCAAACTGCATTAAGCCGCTACACACACTAGCCTACTATCAATTAACTTCGGACTGGAATGTAATTGAGACCGAATTGAATCCTAATGACAATTCAGTTACAGTCGCGTTTCTTACACCTCTTGAATCCCAACAGGACTCCGCGCAATTGATTCTATTATATGATGTCCTTTATAACCTAAGAGTTTCTTCAATTCAATTGAAGACTTTAAACCAATCTGCCTCCCACAGATAAGCCTATTTGTGTGATTTTCTTTTTGATTGTAGATCAAGGTGAGACTGGAAATCGATAGCAATAGACAAAGTCTAGCTAACCTAAAAATCCGGAATTATGCTTCCTAAAGAGCATCCTAGATTATTATTCACCTCACAAGTCTGAGACGAAAAGAACTTTGTGGTTTCTATCTATCTTGATTGATGGAGCAAGATCAACAATCAACCAAGATAGAGGATACTCAAGCTATCAAGATAAAAGATATATGGACATGTCTTCATGAATCCCTATGAAGTCTTTTTAGTCACTAAACCCTAAAATGGTTTTAGGAATAGGACACCTCTAGTTTACAACTAGGACACACAAAAGTAGTGTCGGGATTCAAAGATCCCAGTTGTTTGAGGTCCCCCTTTTATATACTTTCAAAGCATAGGTTGCTTTAGGTTTAAGCTAAGATAGCTTTGGAACCATGCAAACAATATCCACCGTAAGATGAATCTTTGAAATGTGATTGACATATCAAGATATACACTCTGGTTAGGATGAACCGTAACCGAACCGTGTACAAAGACATTGTTCATGAACGGTTAGCCGAAACTAGCCGATTGAACCATAAGCTTAATCATTTTCATAAACACTTAATACTTTAAGTTTGAATCACAATCATAAGTTATTATGTGATCAATCACGTCTATACAGTGTTCTTAGAGATTTGTTCAAATGCTAATTATCTCACAGAAATAATTTTACGAGCATCTGAAAAAATTCGACAAGGTAAGTACTTGTGCTTCAACCTTGTTCGTGACTATATTTGTCATGGTACATGTACTAGGTATTTGCACCCTTAAGAAAAATATAAGTTCCGGAACATACAAAAGTTTTTCGGTTTGCGTATCGGGTATGATACCACAACGGTTTCAGAACTAGCAGTTCTTTTCGTTATGTATACTAGGTATGCGTACCATTCTAGGTTCACGAGTTCACTGACTTTTTGTGGTATGGATACCGGATATACGTACGACTAAGTCACTGCCGAACTATAGCTACATCGGTACGTGTACTGAGTACATGTACTATGGCTCCAGACCTATAACAGTTTTCCCAGTTTGTGAAACTGGTATGCTGTTGTGATTCTAAGATGCACACAATATACTTGCAAGTATACAAGGTCAAGATTTGTAATAAAAGGGTGAGTAGGGGTTTGTCCACAGGGAGAGGAGCATATGAGAAGTTTTCCTAACTAAGATGTGTAATAAGCTAAGGGCAGGCAAGGTTTCAGGCAGAGAAATAAGAACACAAGGTAAAGCAATAGAGAAACAGGCTAAGAACCAAAGCAGGGAAAGATAAGCAAAGAACCAAAAGTGCAGGGTAAAGCAATAAAGAAGCAGTTAAGAAAAGCAACAAACAACCAAGGCTTGGCAGCCAAGGGCAAGAGGCAGGATTGTGCACTGACTTCAGTGCACAGTAGCTACAAGATGCAGGAACATAAAAAGCAAGAAAATATAGCTGAAATGCAAACACACAGGACTTGAAAATAAAAGTGACTGAAATTAAGATTGACTGAAAGAGAAGTGGTGGTAAGCCAAGGCTTATGATCCACCTTGTGTCCTAATCAAGTGACATGGTCTAGGTTATGTTCAATCCTAAGCATACAACTAGAAATGAAAGAACACCAACTTGCTCACTAGTCTACCCCTAGCATTGGCTGTCTTTTGACAGTACAGCCAATCACAGGCTCTATGAGCATTGGCCTCTCTCAATTACACAATCAAAACACAGCAGGGAAGAACTATCCTAGCTCAATCACACTTGACAGTGCACAAGGCTTTACTGAGCCTTGGCCTGAAACTGATTAGCTCATGCTAACCATGTTTTGGCAACAAACATACATCATATGAGATAAGTTAAACATAAATTGCAGCATATCAAATAACTACAACACATAAGCAAATTGCAACTGTAAACATACAAGTACTGAAATTTTCAGTTCATAAAATTTTTTCTCCAATTCTCTACTGGCTAGTCCAGAGAGGTCAATAGTCTCCTTCTAATACTTCCCCCAACACCCATTTATACCCCATACACATAATTTTGGTTTTCCCCAATTTTTCCCAAAGTCAGTAAAATTAGGTTTTGGTGAAAAATTAATTTACCTACTGTTGATGAAATTCTCGCTCCATCTCGTCGACCCATCCTTCTATTTCTCTTCCTGAGTCATCTCCCGCTCCAATTGCTGCTCTAACATCAACTTATATCTTCAATTTCTCACCTAGGGTTTCAGTCGGCAGAGATGAGAAATTGAGGAGATTAGTTGATGTAAAACGTGATAGTGATGATGGGTATAGGTAGAGTGATTTGGGGAGAAAATAGTGGAGTGATTTGGGGTGAGGTGGTTGTGATGGAGACGGACATGGTGGTGGTACGGGGCATGGCGGTTCTGCAGAGGGGGTGATGGAGGAGATGGTTCGAAGGAGAAAGGGAAGGGTGCGTTTGTTTGAGGTGCAGGTGCTCGGTCGCTAGGGTGTGTGGCGAGTGTATCGAGTTTGATGATCTGCGACGCTGAGCCGTGGGATAGGGAGATGAAAGATCAATCGGACGGTGAGATGAAGTGAAGTTTGTAGCGACCGCTGGATTATATAATACAACAAAATCAACGACGCCAGATGGAGTTAGGTGTTGTAGTGTTAGGCGGAGATATCAAACTTCGATGCACAGCAAGAGAGCGACCGTTGGATTCAACTACCATCTAATCTGAAGGCTTGAAATTTCAGCGCTGTGGTGCTTGGCAGAGACTTCAGATTTTGATGCTCTATGAAGGAGCGACCATCGGATGCTTCTGGGAACTGATCTGACGGCTGAGAACGGAGGCGCTTTTGTGTGTAGAAAATGAGGTTGTGCGCACCATTCTTCGCGGCTTCCTTGCGTAATTTCTCCCGGCTTTTCACTACTTTTCTGCTCTTTTCGCTCCGCGACTCATCCGAACTTTATTTATTACCTAAAAATGCAAAATTAATTAATAAAAATATTTATTCTCGAAAACAATGAAAATACAGAATATGGGATAAAATGTAGAATTAATGCATAAAAGATGAGTTAAAATGCCAACAAAAAGGGATAAATATATACAATATTTGGCACTCATCAAATACCCCCAAACCTGAATTTTACTTGTCCTCAAGTAAAACAGAACTAAGGAAATCCTAACTATACCACTGTCGCTGGTCTCTCGAATGCATTTAGCGTATGCACTAAGCCTTTTAAACCACTAAGTGTCCCTAGTGGACGAGTTGAAGTCTCGTGAAGGTTTGCTTAGAACGTACCTACAAAGTTCTAGGTCAAAATATAAGCTCAGATTCCATCAAACGTGACATGTGCAAAACAGTTTAAGCTCACAGCAAAATGGAGATGTCAATCTAGCTATCGAAGGCACAATCCTAGCACTGATAACAAATAAGGACATGTGATAAGAGTGTAAAGTGTATCTACACATGTGTAAAGAAAGATCTGAAGTCATGACTACTAATCACCAAGAGATAGTTTCTCAGGCTAAGAACTGAGGTCGAAATCTAGCTAGCTGTCCGGACTTTACGAGAATTGTGAATGAGTTGGAGGTATTTCACAATTACTCGCGTTGTACATCAATGGCATACACCCTCCTTGCTTACAACACAACAACAAAAATAACTCTTTACATGACTCTTATTTACATTGACTACTCTCTTTTTATTTTTGGAACAAGAGATGATGGAATTGATAAATACTTGATTTTTTTTTTTTTTTTTTTTTTTTTTTTTTTTTTTTTTTTTTTTTTTTTTTTTTTTTTTTTTTTTTTTTTTTTTTTTTTTTTTTTTTTTTTTTTTTTTTTTTTTTTTTTTTTTTTTTTTTTTTTTTAAGAAGGAAACACTTTTGATACATATACAAAAGGAAACAAAAATTACATGACACTTTGCAAGAGGTAGCCCTTTTTGATGCACCCAGTTAAATTCGATGGTTGTCTTTCTTAATGTAACCTCCACCTTCTATCCCAACCAACAAAAGAACAAGCTAGTCAAGTTTCGTTCAGTATTCTAAAGTGATTGGCAATCGTAACTTCCTATCCAACACCTTGAAGATCGAGGCCATACATGTATTGGTAGATCGTGCGCGTGCAAATTTCTTATCACTATGTGAATTGTGCTAGAATCAGGGTGCCTAAATATCTAGACTAAGACTCCTAATAATTACATATTTGCACAAGAGTCAACATTTCAAGGTAAATGAGCTCCATTTTTATGTTTTTTTTCAATTTTTTAATTTTTTATTTTGATTTTTCAATTTTTTTGGAATTTTTCAATTTTTTCAAAAAGAAGAAGGAGTTCGTTTTCAATTATGGCAAATTATCATGGTATCTACTCTATACCCCCAAACTAACTAAACATTGTCCTCAATGTTTCAAAACATGGAAAGAATTAAAAACAATATATGAAGAGGAACATGCTGAGTAGAGTAAAAGGAGAGAGAATACCCGATTGTACGGTGGTAGCTCGATTTAAAACTCCGTTATTTCAAGGCAAAAATCCATCATATTAGCAGTCACAATGGATGAGCACAACAATATACAAAAGGAAATTTAACTACACATTATCTACAAGAAAATTGGTTTTGATGGGAAAACGAAAATTTTGGTTTTTAGGGAACATTTGGAAAACTTTTTGGTTTTAGGGAAAGAGTGGACCAGTTTAGTCCACATAGACTGGGTCCTCCAGGTCGGTTGTTTCAATGTCGGGTGGAAATGGCTCAAGGAATGGCTTTAATCTCTGCCCGTTGACTTTGAAAACGTTCTTGTTGGAGACATCCTCCAACTCACAGCTCCATGAGGAAAAACTGTGCGTACTAGGTACGGACCCTTCCATCTGGAAGCAGTTTTCCTGGAAAAAGATGTAATCGGGAGTCATACAGCAAGACTTTCTGACCAGGAGTGAAGGATTTGCGCAGAATGCGCTTGTCATGAAATATCTTCATCTTCTGCTTGTACAGCTTGGCACGTCATAAGCTCATTTCTCAATTCTTCCAACTCGTTGAGTTGAAGTTTCCGTTGAATTCCAGCTTCGTCAAGAGAAAAGTTCAGCTCTTGATTGCCCAGTAGGCACGATGTTCTAATTCACAGGTAGAGGCACGGCTTTCCATACACTAGACGATAGGGGGACATGCCAATTGGTTTGTCTTATAAGCTGTTCTATAGGCCCACAAAGATCATTCAATCTCAATGACCAATCTTTCCTGGACGGGTTTGACCGTCTTCTCCAGAATGTGCTTGATTTCCCTATTAGACACTTCCCACTTGTCCACTGTCTGAGGGTGGTACGGAGTAGCAACCTTGTGAGTTATGCCATACTTGCGTACTAAAGACTCAAAGTACTTGTTACGAAAATGTGAACCGCCGTCACTGATGATAGCTCTAGGGGTACCAAAACGTGAAAATATGTTCTCCTTTAGAAATGAAAGTACCACCTTGTGGTCATTTGTTCTGGTTGCTATGGCTTCTACCCACTTAGAAACGTAATCAACTGCGACTAGGATGTACAACTTGCTGTCAGACATGGGAAATGGACCCATGAAGTCTATCCCCCAAACATCAAAAATCTCCACAATCAAAATGGGGTTATAACCGGAAAAGCCATCTAGAAAACAGTAGTGACTGTGTCCAGACACACGTTCTAGCATTTGGTCAATGAAAGGGAGCGGGAAGTGATCCTTCCTTGTTACTGTGTTCAACTTCCTGTAGTCGATGCATACTCGCCATCCTGTGATTGTACGAGTAGGGACTAATTCATTCTTGTCGTTCTGAACAACAGTAATGCCTGACTTCTTAGGCACAACTTGAATGGGACTAACCCATTTGCTATCGGGAATTGGGTATATGATACCCGCATCAAGTAGTTTCAGGATCTCTCCTTTGACTACATCTCTCATGTTAGGATTAAGTCTCCTTTGCATTTCCCTCGATGGTTTGGCATTCTCTTCAAGGTTAATGTGGTGCATGCAAATGGTGGGACTAATTCCTTTGAGATCTGAGATGGTCCATCCTAAGGCCTCTTTGTGTTCCTTAAGTACTTCTAAAAGCTTACTTTCCTGTTCCGTGTCTAAACATGATGAAATAATGACAGGTAAAGTATCAGAAGAACCTAGGAATGCGTACTTCAACGTACTAGGCAATGTTTCAATTCAAGCTTGGGTGGCTCAACAATGGATGGAATAAGCTTGGAATCAGAGAATAGGGGTTGTTCCACTTCATATTTCCTTTCAGTGACGTCCATTTGAGGTACAGATTCGAGCAGAGATAGGACGTCACTACAGTATGCATCATCATAGAAATCAGGGTTAAAGTTCTCCATACATGCTTGAAAGGGGTCGACGGATAGAATGTTAGTCAACGAATCTTGCATTAATCCTTCAATCATATTAACTTCATGCACATCATCATCATCAAGATTCACAGGTTGTTGACTAATATCGAACACATTCAATTCTACCGTCATGTTACCAAAAGACAGTTTCAACACTCCATTCCGACAGTTGATGATCGCGTTGGACGTAGCCAAGAAAGGACGTCCTAAGATGACAGGAATGTGACAGTCTGGGTTTTGTACAGGTTGAGTGTCTAAGACAATGAAGTCTACGGGAAAATAGAATTTGTCAACCTTGATCAAAACATCTTCCACCACTCCACGAGGAATCTTGACAGATCGGTCTGCCAGTTGTAGAGTGATAGATGTTGGTTTCAACTCCCCAAGACCTAACTGCTCATAAACAGAATATGGCAGTAGGTTAACACTTGCACCTAGGTCTAATAACGCTTTATTGACCGTGTGTTCTCCTATAGTGCAAGAAATTGTTGGACATCCTGGATCCCTAAACTTGGGTGGAGTTTGTTCAGAATGATGGAACTCACCTGCTCAGCTAAGAAAGCACGTTTTTGCACATTGAGCTTGCGCTTTTGAGTACACAAGTCTTTGAGGAATTTGGCATAAGCAGGGATTTGCTTGATTGCTTCAAGAAAAGGAATGTTGATGTTGACTCTCTTGAACAGATCTAACATCTCATTGTAATGGGTACTTTTCTGTTGATAGATCAATCTTTGAGGAAATGGAGCAACAGGAAGATGAGTTGGCAAAGGGACATTCACAGCAGTAGAATTGTCAGATTTTCCAACTTGCTCAGATTCTTTGGTTTTCTGGGGTTGTGGAGACAACGTGGATTTGTATCAGATTCATTAGGTTCGCCCACGTTGTTCTCGATGACTTTACCACTTCGGAGGGTGGTAATGGCATGGATTTGATCAGGTGAGGTTTCAGTGCAGGATGTTGTGCCTGTTTGAAATATCCTCTTTGGATTTTGTTGGGGTTGGCTCGGAAGTTTACCCTTTTCTCTCTCACATATTTGATCCATCTTTTGATCTAGATTTTTCTGACTTTGCATCAAACTCTGGAACATTTCCTCTAAGGTGGATAATCTCTTGTCGGTATTGTGTTGAGGATATGATTGTTGTTGAGAGTTTGATTGTTGTTGAGGGTTTCTCGGGTGTTGATAACCTTGATTGTTCTGATATCCCTGATTGTTTTGATAGCTCTGATTGGGTTGAGATGGTCCTCCTTGAGTGGGCCTTTTGACCATGAAAAGTTAGGGTGGTTTCTCCATCCTGGATTGTAGGTCTGTGAATAAGGGTTATGCTCTGGTTTTGAAACATGGCATGTGCCTGTTCAAGCCTAGACTCCTGGATGCAAGCAAATCTGGACAATTTTGGAATTGATGGTTGGGGTCGTTACAAGCAGCACAAACAGATGAAGCGACATGTTCTCGGAGAGTAGTGGTGGAAGGTTTTGAATTTTTATGTAGTTCTAACTCTTCTAATCTCCTAACTATTGATGCCATGTTTGCTCTACCCTCAAAATCCGCTTCAATCCTAAAAGCCTTTGCTTCGGATGTAGTCTTTCTGGTTTCACGGATGGATTCCCACTGTTGCGTCTTTTCAGCTACTTCAATCAAGAAGTCCCAAGACGCGTCAGCAGTTTTATCTACGAATAGACCATTACACATCGACTCAACCGTTGTTCGGGTGGACACATCTAGACCTTCATACAAAATTTGCACAAGTCTCCATTTTTCAAAACCATGATGGGGACATTGGAGCAATAATTCATTGAATCTCTCCAGGTATCTAGCTAAGGTCTCACCTTCTAATTGCACAAAGCTATTCAGACTTTGACGAATTGTCGCAGTCTTGTGGTTCGGGAAAAACTTTTTGAAAAACTCCTTTATGAGGTCATCCCATGTCATGATGGATTGAGGCTGTAAAGCATAGAGCCAGGCCTTTGCCTTATCTTTCAGGGAAAAGGAAAAAGCCTTAACTTCAGGGTTTCGTCGGTCATTTGAGTGAAACGCAGAGTTCCACAAATTTCCTCGAATTCTCTCACGTGGTGGTAAGGGTTTTCATTCTCAACACCTCTAAAAATAGGAAGCATCTGTATTGTGCTAGATTTCAGCTCATAATGGCCATTAGCCTCGGGCAGCAAAATACAGACGGTTGACTGGCTCTAGTTGGGTACATATAATCCTTGAGGGTACGTGGTTCTCCCATTGTTTCTGGTTGATCTGGACTGTCTCCCTCAGAACTTAGAATTTCGATAGGTTCGTCTGGGTTAATTCTAACAAGTCTGTTTGTCTGGTCTCTGTAGGTCACAATCATGTCCTAGTAGGTACCTTAACTAACATGTTGGTCAGACAGAGCAATCGGAAACAATTTGGCCCAAGGGTTATGAAGATTTGGTTTTTGAATGGGTTTTGGTTTAAAGAAGGGATTTTGTTTTTGGTTTAAAAATTTTGGGTTTTTGAAAATTTTTGAACTAAACCTAGCATAAATTATCACAACTCATAAAAGAAAATAAAAACAATAATAATAATTAAACAAACCCATAAAAGGAAAAATAAAAGAAAAATAAAGAAAAACAAAAAGAAAATAAAAAATTATTACAATCCCAAATAAAAAAAAGAAAAAGAAAATAAAAATTATTACAATCCCAAAATAAATAATTAAATAAATTATTACAAGCCCAAATTTGAATTTAAATGAGGCCCAAGTGGGTTAACTCATGGGTTAGGCTTACTTGTTTTTGGAGGGAAGCCCAAAAATAGGCTTTTAGTCCCCTTTTAGTTGCAATGCCCAGTTGGGCTTTAGGATCGTCCTAGCAGCTCACGTCCAAGCCCAGCAGCAACAGGTGGAGCAGAGCCCAGCAGCAGCAGCAACGGAGCCCAGCTGAAGTTGCAAGCCCAGCAGAAGTTGAGGTTACTGAGCCCAGCTCAGTTGGTTCGAGCCCAGCAGCAGAGGTTGCACAAGCCCAGTTGACAGCTTCAGTTGGCAGCCCAGTTGGCTTGGCAGCAACAGCAGCAGCAGCAGCAAGCTTGGCAGCAGCTCTTCAGTTGGCAGCAGCAGCAGCTGCTGCAGCTTCACAGCAGCAGCTTCACAGCAGCTTCAGCAACACTTGCAGCAGCACAGCAGAAAACAAGCAGCAGAAACCAACACTTGCACACCAACAGCAGACTTTGAAAACTCCAAAAATATGGCAGCCAGCTCCCCGGCAGCGGCGCCAAAAACTTGTTGTGATTCTAAGATGCACACAATATACTTGCAAGTATACAAGGTCAAGATTTGTAATAAAAGGGTGAGTAGGGGTTTGTCCACAGGGAGAGGAGCATATGAGAAGTTTTCCTAACTAAGATGTGTAATAAGCTAAGGGCAGGCAAGGTTTCAGGCAGAGAAATAAGAACACAAGGTAAAGCAATAGAGAAACAGGCTAAGAACCAAGCAGGGAAAGATAAGCAAAGAACCAAAATGCAGGGTAAAGCAATAAAGAAGCAGTTAAGAAAAGCAACAAACAACCAAGGCTTGGCAGCCAAGGGCAAGAGGCAGGATTGTGCACTGACTTCAGTGCACAGTAGCTACAAGATGCAGAAAATAAAAGCAAGAAAATAACTGAAATGCAAACACACAGGACTGAAATAAAAGTGACTGAAATTAAGATTGACTGAAAGAGAAGTGGTGGTAAGCCAAGGCTTATGATCCACCTTGTCCTAATCAAGTGACATGGTCTAGGTTATGTTCAATCCTAAGCATACAACTAGAAATGAAGAACACCAACTTGCTCACTAGTCTACCCCTAGCATTGGCTGTCTTTTGACAGTACAGCCAATCACAGGCTCTATGAGCATTGGCCTCTCTCAATTACACAATCAAAACACAGCAGGAAGAACTATCCTAGCTCAATCACACTTGACAGTGCACAAGGCTTCACTGAGCCTTGGCCTGAAACTGATTAGCTCATGCTAACCATGTTTTGGCAACAAACATACATCATATGAGATAAGTTAAACATAAATTGCAGCATATCAAATAACTACAACACATAAGCAAATTGCAACTGTAAACATACAAGTACTGAAATTTTCAGTTCATAAAATTTTTTCTCCAATTCTCTACTGGCTAGTCCAGAGAGGTCAATAGTCTCCTTCTAACTTCCCCCAACACCCATTTATACCCCATACACATAATTTGGTTTTCCCCAATTTTCCCAAAGTCAGTAAAATTAGGTTTTGGTGAAAAATTAATTTACCTACTGTTGATGAAATTCTCGCTCCATCTCGTCGACCCATCCTTCTATTTCTCTTCCTGAGTCATCTCCCGCTCCAATTGCTGCTCTAACTCAACTTATATCTTCAATTTCTCACCTAGGGTTTCAGTCGGCAGAGATGAGAAATTGAGGAGATTAGTTGATGTTAAACGTGATAGTGATGATGGGTATAGGTAGAGTGATTTGGGGAGAAAATAGTGGAGTGATTTGGGGTGAGGTGGTTGTGATGGAGACGGACATGGTGGTGGTACGGGGCATGGCGGTTCTGCAGAGGGGGTGATGGAGGAGATGGTTCGAAGGAGAAAGGGAAGGGTGCGTTTGTTTGAGGTGCAGGTGCTCGGTCGCTAGGGTGTGAGGCGAGTGTATCGAGTTTGATGATCTGCGACGCTGAGCCATGGGATAGGGAGATGAAAGATCAATCGGACGGTGAGATGAAGTGAAGTTTGTAGCGACCGCTGGATTATATAATACAACAAAATCAACGACGCCAGATGGAGTTAGGTGTTGTAGTGTTAGGCGGAGATATCAAACTTCGATGCACAGCAAGAGAGCGACCGTTGGATTCAACTACCATCTAATCTGAAGGCTTGAAATTTCAGCGCTGTGGTGCTTGGCAGAGACTTCAGATTTTGATGCTCTATGAAGGAGCGACCATCGGATGCTTCTGGGAACTGATCTGACGGCTGAGAACGGAGGCGCTTTTGTGTGTAGAAAATGAGGTTGTGCGCACCATTCTTCGCGGCTTCCTTGCGTAATTTCTCCCGGCTTTTCACTACTTTTCTGCTCTTTTCGCTCCGCGACTCATCCGAACTTTATTTATTACCTAAAAATGCAAAATTAATTAATAAAAATATTTATTCTTGAAAACAATGAAAATACAGAATATGGGATAAAATGTAGAATTAATGCACAAAAGATGAGTTAAATGCCAACAAAAAGGGATAAATATATACAATATTTGGCACTCATCATATGCATACTGTCCTGTATCCAGATTTTCAGTAGTTCTATATTTCTCTCTAGATCAATTCGAAATATTCCCAAATAACATCAATAACACATATCACCGTCCCAGGCTATTTTCGAATGATAGTGTTAAATCATAATTTAGATTACGAACAATAAATTGTTCTTAATCGAAATTCATCAAGTATGAACAAATGTTCATTAAGCTTAGTCATATATATTTCGAGAACTAATTACAAGTTAAACTTGACTCGAAATTTTTGATATGCTTACAATAGTGTAATTAGTTATGTGACAACGTCTCATAGAAAGAAAGATGAATATAACTTGAGAAATAGGTGGTCCAGTCTTCACTTACTTTTTGTTAAAGAAGTTCTCCAAAAGCTTAGGTTGATCTTCTCATTCAAACGGTAGAACGCAACGATGACTGCCGTGATGTCCGTTTATCAACTACACTTCCTAATCCGAGACTTAACTAATTGTAGACTAGAAATCAAGATATAGTTTTGACAACAAGCTTGAGATAGCAACACTTGTGAGTTCGGCCGAGCAATGCTCTAACAGATACGTTGCCTATAATAGTTAGTGGAAAAGATAAATTGGTCTAGAGTGGTAGCATGAAGGAAGTATTTTCTACCTCAATTGTAGTGGAAAGGATTAGATGCAGGGAACCCATTGTTAGATGGTTAAAATTTTTGAAATCTTATTTACATCAAAGTGCGGCAAGTAATATCTGAAAATTGGATAAATATACTTATACTAATTATGAGAATATGGAGAAGAGAGGTTTTAACTTGGCATCTAGGTGTTATTTTTGTGGTCTGGAACAAGACACAATGCCTCGTTTAATTTGATTCTCTAATTTTATTAAGCTGATTCAGAGTTGGTTTGGGAACTATTTGGCTTTCTGAAAACATAATCCTCTAAGGATGTTTTTTTTTTTTTTGCAAATTAAAAGAGTCCAAATATAAAACAGGTTCGATTGACTGCAGCTTTTTCAACTCTGAAGGAGTTGTGGTTCCAGAAAAATAAAACCTTTTTTGATGGTATAAAGCCTAATTTGACTAAGTCCAAATCCAGAATTCTACATTTGGTTGCTGAAGGGTGCCTTAAAACAAGTGGTGATATGTGGAACCACACATATGATTTACAACTTCTAAATTTCTTCAAAGTTGGAATCAGGAAAGTAAAAACAGATAAAGTAAGGGAATATCAGTGGTTAGCTCCTGCAAGAGGATATGCATTATTTTGTTATGATGGAGGTGCTTCGATAATCCAGGAAATGCTGGCATTATTTGTCGGAATCACTTATGTTAGATTATTGGTACCATCTATAGAGGAATTGGGGTACTAACCAATTATATTGCTGGGATGGTTGTGATTGTGGCAATAAAATGAGTTGTTAGCATAAAGTGTGAAAAAATCATAATTCAATCTGACTCTAAACCCATTGGTGGTGATTTCAGAAGTTGGAGTAATCCATGGATTATGGTAACTAGGTGGAATAAAGCTAAGCGTCAGATTCTTGAGCAGCAAAAGACGGAAATCCTTTGAAATGGACCATCATGATAATGATGTTAGCATTCAGTAGAAATTGCAGTCTTTGGAGCCATATTTAGTTACTCTATTAGGTTTCAATAGTCAATCATTTTACCTACCAAAGGTCATGAACAGGTGATTGTCGACTAACAAAGGACCCTTCTTTTAATATTATCAGGAGTCTGTAGTTCTTTTGCCAGGACCCTCGTCTTGTTGGAGCAAGACATTGGTAATGCGTCAGTAATACGCAAAATATTAATTAAGATAATATAATTTAAATCAAAAATTCATAAATATCGGTCTTCCCATATTTAAAAGCAATGAGTAATATAGTGTTTTTTTTATTGAGAGAATAATCGATTGAGCAGATTATATGCCTCAACTCTCTCATTATGTTACTCTCGTAAGCTAAAGCAGGTGTCAGGTACCATTTTAACTTTACGGTGAGTAAATATCAACAAGGATTGTATAAAAAATCTTATCCAGGAATCCCATTAAAACCTATGAAAACAAAAAAAATACTTACTTATGCCTAAAACAAAGAATAAAAAAGCGCCTTTAAATTGGGAAGAATAAATAAGTGAATTAAACCTAGGGACAATGAAAAAATCCTTTTGATGCACCCACTTTTAACCCAATCTTTTTTCTTTTATGTCGAGATCTCACCTCAATTTCAACTTCCAAAACATTCACTGCAACTGAGATGATGACATAAAAGATAATAGAGGAAGTTTTTATTTTTCTTTTTGACACACGTTATAGGTTGTCTTGAAGGGTTTACGTCAAGTGCACACATGTTAACATTATAAGACGATGGATTCAGGCAGAAAAGTGTCCTGCGTTCTCAGCCACGATTTATCTTTTGCACTTTCAGAGGAATGCGAGCAGCCGATCGCCTCAGAAGCTCCATGCATAGTTACTGTATCAAGAAAAAAACTTATAATATAGATGTTATACTGTTTCTACGAGTGGTTTACGTAAGTAAGTTTACTAAAACTCTAAAAAAAATAGATTACAATAATAAATTAAAATCAAGTGATATAAAAGTAAAAAACTTGGTACTCAGATATTTCAGAAATGGAAATTGTGGGATGATTTGTGTTTTTTTTTCTTTTTTTCTTTCAGTATTATGTTTTAATGGATGATGGATGCTTTGAGAAGTAAAAAGTTTACTGTGATGGATCCTTGAGAAGCAAAAAATATTATAACATAAAATATTGGAAATCGAAAACAACTTTTTGAGATTTGAAAAGAAAATCGACAAAAAAATAAAAACAATCAGTTTCCAATATTGGCAAAGTAGTAACTAGTAACGAAATTGGGTCAATTTGTATCGAACTAGGCCGCATGTTCACCGGTCGAACCGGATGGGTTAACTAGTTTCATACAGAAGGTTGTTCCATATGAAGTTATGAGTTGGCTGAGCCAAAAAAAAAAAGAAAACAAAAGATACGAGTTGCATTAGGGATTTGATTCTTCTAGAAATTGATGCAACCTTCCATTATCTCGCTTTGTTAGTCAGTTTATGTTATCTATATTTTATGCTCCATTTTTATTATGCTTCAATGCTATCTTTGCAACAAAAAATGACATGAATCTAAATTTCTATCTTTCAGACATGCAACCGCGTAACTGTAGCTGTATAAAAACTTCGGAGGATATGGAGGGAAGCAGTACTCAAGGTGATATTGAAGACCCTCCTGCAGAGGATGATTATGAGGAAGACTGTTTTGGTGATGAAAACGATGAATCTGAATATGAAACAAATATTGAAGAGATGGAAGTGGAAAAAGTGAACTTCCCTAAGGCCGATGTAGTTAAAAGAAAAGATAAGTTCAAATTTGTTGAGGAAATACCTCATAGAAAGCCTATCAGCGAAGACCAAAAAGTGGACAAGCTTTTGCAATTGACTTCTTTGTTCGGTGCTTCCTCTAAAGATACACCAACAGATACTAAGCTTATTCTAAGTGGCATTGTTAAGGATTATAACAATCTAGGAAGCGGCGGAGACATGATTCAAATGTTGGAGGGGCCAAAAAATTAACTGGTAAAAATAAAATCAGGATACATGTAGAACAACTGGCATTAGCCTGGTTGGCCATGGATTGGACTCCCAACCTATAGGTTGCGGGTTCAATTCCCGCTTAACATGTCCATTGAGTCTAGGAGAATTGAAGGTGAAGAAAGAACATGCTAAAATATTTTTGTTAGAGCATAACTCGGTTGAACTCACCAAGCATTGGTATGCCAAGTTTGGTTGTCATATTTTAGTGTAAAACTCATCTAAAGTCACTTGATTATATACTAGAGTCAACTTCGTTTAGGTTAGACTAGAAATTCTAGGAATGTTGAGACCTGAAGAATGTGAAGAAGTAACGAACTATAACGACGACATCATCCTTCCACTTGAGGTTAGTAATATTGACTTGAATTGTTTCATTCCTAACGTATCTTCAAGTCGTGTTATATTGAAAACATAACTGCGAAGTTGTATATACTGTACATATTGTATAATACTCTAGTGATGTGACATGGTCATAATTGTATGATCATAGTATTAGGGAATTAGACTACGAAGTATAACGCTTATCTTTTGAACTTGTATATACTGGTATGATTATGTGAATGGGTTATGGTGAATATTTCATCATAGGAAACAATGTTTTACATTCGTTTAAAGGAACTACATTCATGAACTTGTTTCGTGAATCAAAATGGAAATCATTAGGCTTATTGGTCCGGCTATTCATTGCAAATATTTGGGTGACCAATATGTATGAGATGGTAGAACCGGTCTTAACCTTGGTTATGTATCTTGGTATAACTAATCACAATGCCTGACTTATGATTTGGTATGACTGATTTTTATTAATTGGTGTAACTGATCCTAAGTAATCACCATGAGATGGTATGATCGATATTTGTAATTGGTGTAACTGATCCTGGTAATTGGTGTGACCGATCACAGAGTGTTGTGTAATCGATCCTTGTAATTGGTAACAGGTCCAGATAACTGGTGTGACCGATTACAAGCAATACCATGGGGATATGGAACCGATCCTGGTAACTGATGTAACCGATCCTGGGTAACTTGTGTGACCGATCACAAGTATTTCCATATTAAGGTATAACCGATCCTAGTGATTGGTAGAACCGATTGAACCCATGTATGTGATTTGGTATTTGATCAATCACATAGTTATCTTGGAGTACAGGTCAACCAATTCTAAACTTGTTTGGAAGTGTGGTATAACCGATTCCAAGAATGTAAATCCATGTAAATATGAATAAGGATTTACAGTGAAAAGATGTCAACATACTTTGATCACGTACAATAACTCTTATCGTTTATTGTTCAAAGATATCCCTTAGTACTCAAGGAGATCATGTGCCGAAATAAATTGAGAATCTTTTAATTAAGGTTTTTGGTTTTATATGCTGTAATTACCAGCAATTAAATGCATATCTCTAGAGAATAAAAATTGGTAATGTGCATTTACTAATTGGATATTTTCTATTGAGAGATTTCGAAAATATTGGACAAGCATTTATTGAAATTAGGAAAACCGAATCTTGCTATTCATCGTATATCTTGAGAATATTTTCGGTTTTGGAAATTCCTTGATGTCCAAACATCCTTGGTCTATAAATACCTAAGTTTTCATTTCTAGCAAACTATCCTAAGAGCCAGGCAAACTTTATTTCTTGTTGTTTCTGGTGGAGCCGTCTCTTCGGAGAGGAAAGTATCCTAATTAGGTGGAATCTCTTACGATCGCTCGTTTAAATACTTTTGTGTGTTCAAGAATCTCTACGAGTACCGTTGGTCGAAAACTAGATAATTGCAGTGTTATTAGTTTTCGATTGATTTGATGGACTAATGGTTGTTGAAACTTTGATTGCACCTAGTTTGTTTATTCTTGAGAATATTCTCTTCTGATATAAGATTCACTCAAACTAGATCGAAGTATCGACGGGATCTTTAGAACTCTTGTTAGATCTAAAGACATCTTGTGATAATCCATTATTAACAAACTCCGTTCTATGTGTGATTGATCACATGAGATTCAAGTGTGTTGTGTAGGTTATTATTGAAGATTAAAGAAGATTTGAAGACGAAGAAGATTTCTTATTAGTTCTCATATCTTTGTGTGTGCACAAACCTTGATCGGCAGGGATCCAACTAGAATCAGATATTCGATTGATTAGTTGCGTGAGATCGACATCGTTTTATAGTTTCACGTTGAGATCTATACTTATCGATTGCAAATCTAAACTTAACTTCTTTGGTAGTTATTGGATAGATTGATCTAACTAGGAAAAGGAGTTTATTAGATTAAACGGAAGAGCCTTTGCGTATGACTTGGGATATCTTTATCTTGGAAAGAATCAATAGAGTTGTTACCAAACAGATTCGTCGTTCCTTTGCTGTTTGGAATACGATCCAAAGGAATTGTACCAGTGCGTGACCTTCGAAGTCGGAAGCGCAGGGATACTGAGGAAACTAAGTGAACTAAGGGTCGTTGCTTGGTCTCAACTATACGAAGTTGGTGTAGATTTTGTCTAGCGGCTTAATTCTGAGAGTATTCAATTCTGGACTAGGTCCCGGGGTTTTTCTGCACTTGCAGTTTTCCTCGTTAACAAAATCTTGCTGTGTGATTTGCTTTTGTTTTCCGCAATTATATTTGTTTATATAATTTAAAGTAAATTGCACTTTACGTTAACTCCGATATACTTGATAGTGATCCTATAGAGTTTGGTTAAGTCCGAACCTATTATCAAGTATCACACTTTGGTAGGCATATTGTCTCGGTCTTGTATCCATAGTCAATCATACAAAGTGTGAATATCGAAGTTGTTTGCCTCGACTTTGTCCGTAGACGATCACACTCGTGTTGATGGTGGTTTTTAGCTTAGGGCGAAAACCGTAAAAGTCTATCTACATGACCCGACATCAGAAGTAGTAGACCTTGATATGTCTATATTGCGCAAGGAATTTGAAGGATATATCAAAATCTGATGAGTTCCTGTGCCGCTCTTCATATTGTATTAAAACTCAAGCTCCTAGATGAATTGTTCACTAGTAAAGAGCCTAATGAGTATTTAATCTCCCGCCTGCATTATTCATTAATGTATGGCTTATTGAGTATATTTCCTATGCTATGTTCCCCGGCTAAACCCTTAATATTGGAATGACATGACAATTAGTGTTCACTCGCAGCTGAGTAGAATGAATTTCCCGAAGTATCAAGATTAAGGTCTGCATGAAAGTGCTCAATCAGAAGACGCGCTAACTGCTCTCTGAGAATAAAATTAAAGAATTTCTGTGTCAACACACACAAATTTATTCAATTTTGTGATATCTCACAAGATTCAATTTTTGGCCTAATTAATTTGCAAAAATTAGGTTTTTTGCGCCCTGCGCAATATCTCGAACCCTATTGTTCGAGACCAAACCTAGGTAAGCTAGGAAATTAATCTTCCATGGACTAGTAGGAGCAAAGTCCTGCCAAAAATCAGAAAACAAGAAATAAAAGAGGAGCTGCGGAAAATAGGAGCAGCAACAAGAGGAGGCGTGGCCGCGTCACATGGCCGGCCAGTTCGCCCTAGCAGGCGCCACCTGTAGCCGGATGGCCACGCTCCATGTTTCCCTTGTCGGCCCCCCTTTTTCCCATCGACCAATCAGGTCGTTCTAAATGCGCCACACGTACTTGGAATGTGGCCGGGCCCATGCTGCTTGCCGGCCCCCTTTCTCATCGACCAATCAGGTCGCTTTAAATGCGCTACACGCACTTGGAGTGTGGCCAGGACCATGCTGCTTGCCGACCCTCTTTCCTATCGACCAATCAAATCGCTTTAAACCCGCCACACGCATTAAATAAACCCAAACCGCGCCAACACCTAGTGGTCGTCGCGTCAACGTGGCCGCCATGTCAATTAGTTAATCAACCTGCCAAATCGCGTCGGCATACTAATTAGCAGGCCATGCTATTCCGCGACAGCAATATGCCGACGTTTCATAACAGAGCGGCCGCATGCTATCTCACTTTTCGTTCGTGGCCAACGCCATAACAATCTCTAACCAGGGTATTCTGATCAGAATAAAACTCTTGTTTTAATGGCATTGGTCGAATCAAGAGGAAACCCTAATTCCTAGTCATCGAATGACTATGCCACTTCGGGCCCACAACATGCCACAAGCCATGTGGGACCCAGAAGACCCTAAAGAATAGTGCCCGCGCCATATTTTGGCTACCCATGATCGTCCCCGCATTATGGCCTTGCGATAATTTCTTTATTCAACGTGGCCACGGTAGTATATGCTAAGATATAGTAGCCGCAGCCACGCCAGGCAGGCGCCACTCCGCCACTCCGCCACTATGCCACTGGCAGGTGCCAACGAGATGTGGCCATAATCGACGACCACCCCCTTCCATAAATTGCAATCTCGGTCGTCCAACTTCGCCAGCCGAATTGACTGGCCTAGACTAAATCTTAGGCGACCAACCAAGACTAACTTAATAGCGTCACACACTATTTCTTGCTCATGACTTAGCTCGCCACACATGATTACCCGCCGCCTAGCATGCACGCGATTGGTCGGAATAATTAGGTCTTGCACACAAGACCCACTCAGCAATCTGCTGCCTATTTTCCACGAAAATACTCGAGACATCAAACATGTCACAAATTGGGGGATGTTCATCAGGGTACTGGTCTGGCGGTTTAGAACAATGCGGCGTGCAACGCGCCCATTACGAGAAAGTGTCAGGAAAGGGCGGACGGTTAATGAACAGTAAGTGAGTAGTGGGTGTAAAGCTGACCAGTCTTCCCTCGTGATGGGAACATGATGATCACCACTTTTTACACGACTCCACTTCTTCACTGCTTAACTGTCTTCACTTCCTACGAGATCAGGTGCTCAATCATGACTTGTATAAATAGGTTTTCGACCTATTTCGACAAAGGACAAGTGTTATCAACACAAGTATCCAGAAAACAGCAAGAACTGATAGCTAACATTCCGCAAGCCGGTTCCATATTATGATACAAGTCATAAAACAACCACACCTTCATAATTCAATATTTTGATCTCAACACTTTCTTCGCTTCACTCCCTAGGATCAACCCTTCTCCTTCACTTTGTGACCGAAGCAAGACTGGAACGGTCATTTCTTGGTTTAGGCCAGAATTGTACAGATTGATCTGTCGAATCTAAAAGTACTCTCGTGCAGTAGATTTGTTTAGGGTTTAGATTCGTTTCTCATCGGCACATCCAAATTTACCAAAACCAGCAGAATCAATTTTTATCCCAAAACAACTCGGTAAAAGGACTTATAAGTTGAAACAAAAAGATTGTGGTGTATTTGGGTACCGTCATCTTTTTAATTTTGGCCTGGGGTTTCTTGTAAATGATAAGCTTGGAAGAGGGAAGCAAACTCCCACTAAAAAACAAAGTAGAAGGGTGCTTTGGCCTGGGGTTTCTTGTAATCATAAGCTTGGAAGAGGGAAGCGAACTCCCACTAAAAAACAAAGTAGAAGGGTGCTATGATTTGCTGTTAATTTTTTTCTTGTTATCTATGAGTAGCTGTTAGCTCTTGTAACACTAGGTGTGTTGCCCAGTGTTTGTGGTCTTTTTGGTTTAGGCTGCTTTTGCCTCCCCCTTGTACACCTAGGCGTCTTCTCTTCTTGTTTTTTTTTTTGCCTTTTCAATATCAATCTAAAACTTTTTACTTCAAAAAAAAAAAAAAAAAACTGTAACTGTTCAGAACAGATTGATTGATGCTTTAAGATTACATGCTCCACTGTGTTTACATTGACATGACTGAAAAGATTTGAAAAGGATATAAATTTTCATTAGCCAGTTTTGTAAATTGTGATGATACCATTTTCCAGCTGTATAATAAGAGATAGTAACAATTGCATAAACTTCATTTCGAATCTTTTAAAACTATCTCTGCCAGAGTGTTGAAACCCCTGGTAGAACTCCCTTTCGGACCAACAGCATGTTTGGCAAATCCTCTGAGGGCACCAATTTTCTCTCTCAGTTTCTCATCGGAGAAGATCATATCTAAACACTCCACCGTTCCGTCCTTTGTAAACACTCCGTCTCTAATCCTGGTCCCTATCCCCCAAACATCAGATACCATACGACAGTTAATTCTCTGATCACCAAAAAATGGACGGCATATCATTGGTACGCCACCTGTAATGCTCTCCATTATTGAATTCCATCCACAGTGTGTCACAAAGACACCGATCGCGTCGTGCTCCAGTACTCGTTGTTGTGGAGTCCATGGAACAATGAATCCTCTCTCACTAGTCCTTTCAAAGAACCCATTAGGCAATTGACCTACCAGATCATCTTTCAATGACCATAAAAATGGTACACCACTTTCTTCCAATCCTTGTGCCAGGGCAGCAAGTTCATTAGGTGGTGGTGTAGTCACTGTGCCGAAGCTAATATAAGCGATGGATGTTGGCTGTTGTTTGTCTAACCAAGTAACGCAGCCATGAGGGTCATCATGAGTATGAGATGGATTTTGAGAAGTTAGAGTGAATGGACCTACTGTGAGACATTTTTGAAACTTGGAATTGAAATCTTCGAGAATTGGCAAATCTAATTCCGCAAATGAATTAATGGTAACAGCAGCAGCACGCGGCAACATCATCCCCATGTTATGCAACATGCGCGAGAACTCAGATTCCCAGCCTCCGAAAAGAACACCTTCTGGCAAGTCTCTGGTTCTTATACGAGATAATCCTGGAACGAAGTCGATGAGTTCTTCTTCACGTCCTTGAATACCATCAGGTCCAGGAGGTATGGTTTGCCGAATAAGATCAGTGTAATAATGAGTTGATAAAGAACAAGGACCAGCAGTCCAGAAAGAAATCCATGGTACTCCCTTTCGCTCAGCCAAATCGCCAGTAAAATACAAGAAAGAATCACTTACGAAACACTTAATATCATCTGATGAATCATCACCATACACTTGATCAATTCTGTTTCCAAAATTTTCTGCCATGGATTTAAGAAAGAAATTCATTTCAGCCCTGGGATCTCCTGTAAGACCGTTTGGTATACCATCATCAACATCATACGGCTTCATATTGGTTGGTATATTGTTCGGTAAATTGTTGTAAGATTTAGATTTATTCCCGAAAACTAATTGGTTGGCTTTTACGGTGGAGAAGAACGAGAATGTTAATGCTGGTGCTTGAACTGCTAATCTACGTACTAGATTGAATAATGGTATCGCGTGTGTTCCGAATGGAAATGCCGTTACTACTACATGATTTGGTGTTTTTTCTGCCATTTTCGACGAAAGAGTTGAAGAATTCTAGAGGAGATGTAAGCAGAGAAATTTACACAGAGAGCGAACAATAAGGTGACATACTTTTTATATACCACTAGATGTTCAAATTTTGCGCAAAAGGTTCTAGAAAATAGTATTAGTTGTCAAAGCTGCAGTTAAAGTAGTTTTCAAAATTGCATGGTTGGAGGAATTGGGGTTACACTCCAGACACTTCAGAGGAGGTTAGAGCGAGATCTCGTTTCTAACCACCAAAACCAGTTAGTTGTTGGAGAAATTTCCTCTTACCAAGTTAGTTTACCATGGTAAATACTGGCGTGTTCTTAAATGCCTGGTGGGTGGTGGCGGCCAATCAAATTCTGCCAGCATATTCAGCTATGATGAAAGTGTTTTTGGTTTACACAGGCTGGTTTTGGTACTTCGATGTGTTTTTGGTTTGCTACAGGCTGGTTTTTGTACTTAAATCCATAAAGATGTTACAAGTCGTAAAGATTACAAACACACAGTAAAGGTTTATGTCTATTCTGCAGTACATTTGTGTCTCCTGTGAATAAATTTGTCCACGGGAAAACTTATCTCGTGAAGTTGTCTGAGTTCCTTTACTACAGAACATGCTCATTTAAAGCTTTCAAACAATATATATGATCATAATAAAATCGTATCGCCTAAAATTGAATTTGTAGTACCTCATAGCAAACAACAGACCCTGAATATCATTCAACAGACATCATTTATCACAAGAAGTTCAGTCAGTTACTTCCCCTCTATAAAGTATCCACATTCTAAGAACTCAAAAATCATAACAGACCATTTGGCAATTCATGATGCAACAATATCAAATGTTCCCCAATGCCCAACCACTGTCTCTCTTCTCTTCATAAGTAAATATGAAAAAAAAAACTTCGAAATACAGCTGTAGACCCAATAGAACAACAGCACAAAACAACTTCTCTTTTGCATCCTTCTACTCTACATCAGCATTATTTGGAGCATTGGTATCAGTCGTGGTATTACTTTATCGTCCTCGCACATGCTCTGGTTTTGCTTGCACCAGTAAGTGATATCCAAGAGATACATCATCGAGCTTCACATGTTGCAGCCAAAGCTCAGCATGGGAGAGTCAGCAACAAAGCAGATGCAACCAAAGGACCATGAAGGGGAATCTCTGCAGGCTACAGCATTCAAGAATTTAATTAAGTGTTCCATACATAATTGCAAGTCCAAAATGGTGTAACAACATCACAGAGCCAATAATAAAGATAGACATTTTTGAACATGTACGAGACACACACACATAGCTTTGAACATTCAACCTAACATACTAAAAATATATTCCATAAAAAAAATTTAAAAGACAATCTAAAGTTTGGCAAGAATAATAAAAAAAAAAAACTAAGATAGCGTCCTCATGCCTACTTTTCAATATCGTACAACTTCGATGGAGCAGCATATCATGTCTATATGCGAAAAAAATAAGGCGACTGTTGTTATGTAGATTTATAAGACAATTCAAGCATAGGCATGTTCAGCTACTGAGAAATGATTTGCACCACCAGTTATAATCAGTGACAATCGAAACCAAATTTGAGAGGAAAACTATGAAATAATACATAAATCTTGACCAACTTGACACTAGGCTTTAGCTAAATGTTCAACATTTGTATCTCTATCTCTCCTCAAATGCAAACCAAACGATGAGCCTACATATGTGCAGCAGAAAGAGTTCCCTGCTTCAAACGACTGAAAACACTAAGGCCTCAAAAGTGAACACCCTAAATTGAACCATAAGGTTACTGCTACTCCAGGAGTTGCTTAGGTTTGTTGTTAATAAAAACACAAGTTTGCCTTCCAAAGTACAAGGTAGGTTTGCTGTATGATGTTTTCTTACAAATATAAATCCACTAAAGCATATAAATCCACTAATCCACTACAACTCATGACTAACAGGTACTAAGAATAAATTAGATTTCTAATCCAATGAAAATACAGAAAATACTTCTTATACACTTCCTTTAAGAATGCCACATCAACTAAAACCACGAAGACAAGACTACATGCAGGATATTGAAAACATGACACAAATCTCGACAGTCGACAGAGTTCAAAATGGAATCGTATCTATCTTGATTAGCTAATTATGTGGTTCTATTTTTGTACCTGGTGTCTATGTTTTTGCATCAACAAACTTTCTCTTATTGGAAACATGATACAGCTGCCTGCTGCTTCACTTTAGACCATCTGCCTCACCATCTATGAAGGAGTTCCTCCACTGAATGCACACACAAACCACTTGAAAGAAATTTCTTTGTTGACCTGATAATTTAAAAATAATGAGAATGAGAAACAAATAAAATGAAGTGAAGTGATGCACAGAGAGTAACAGTCTAATTAGAGGGAGATCCAACAAAAGTCAATAAAGCGAGAAAACTATGCAAACAATCGGTTTATCAAATAGTTCTCTGTAGCAGTATAAGAAATAGGATGCCCAGAAGTTCTGCTAGAATGTGGAAACTCAACATTGCAGCTTCAACTTTGTGACCCAGAATGCATAATTTCAGTATGAAAATCAGTTGGAAACTATTTTATGAATTATGCAGGTGATTGCACTAGAGCTCAAGGATAAAATCAAGTCTACAGAACATTGAAGGAGGGGCATGAACATGTGGCTCATTTCAATCCTAATTAGCCTTTTCAATATTTCATCACCTCCAAAGATCACTATTCGTTTTGCATTCATCTGACCATTGTTTTTGGTGTCACTGCGATATTAAGTATTTTATACTTTTTAAAACTCTCTAAGTCTAAAAAGATCCGACCGTAAATACAAACACCGTGCATTAACAGATTCACATTTCCCCAAACCTCCAAAAAGGTAAAACAAAGGGGGTACATACTAATTCTTTAGGTAAAAGTAAAACTATCGAACACTGAGAATTAGTACAAGCTACCTAAGAATGTGTAGCACTTGTTCTAACATTTCTTTGAGTGGAACTTAATGGCATCCCTAGGACGATGAAACTTGAGGATAAACAGTAAATATTACTAAATGGCACCCCTAGGATGACGAAAGCTGAGACCAGAAAGCACTTATAATCAAGGCAAAATGATCCCCACGCCTGCAATATGGCACCCCAGCAGAAGCCATATGCAAATGGCATATTTTTTTTCCCCGAAAGATGTGAATTGAATACATACTGAAAAAAAAAATTAAAAAGAAAGAGAATCAAGAGGGAAAATAAAAGGAAGTGTCATTTTGTCATTAAAAGTTCAGGAAAAGAATCCAAGGGAGCAAGTGACAAATATATGTCCAGTAAGCTTGTTTCCAAGTTTCCAACTGACCTCAACAGACCAACACCAGCAAAATTAACCCCTTCCCCTTGAGAGAAACACATCCTGCTAATGCGCAAGAAGTACAATGCATCTACATAATCAAGGAGTACAATGCAATAACGATGAATCTGTAATAATCAAAGCAATGTCAGACCCATGTTCAAGAGCTAATAATGAATCTGCACAAAATTGAGAATAACCATCCGGATTCAAATTCTTCACCCCTAATGGAATAATCTCTTAAATCTTAAAACTGTACAACCATCCGCATTCAAATTTTACAGTGTACTATATTAATTACCTCTCAATTCAAAATTTTGGTCATGATATAATTTAGATCAACTGAAATAGGCAATGAGTACTTACATTTGTTTTGAAAGGGGAAGTCATTTATGCATTCAATTGAAAGAGTTGTTGTTGTTCCTCCACCACATTTCCATGCATAACCACTCTCGAATCCATGCCACATTAGATTTTGTTGCCCTGATTCGAAGAAAGAAAAAGGAGACAGACATGAGTACACTGAAGCAAGAGAACGTAGCAGAGAAAGATCAAAACGAGTTACAAAGGCAAAGATAGAACAGAAAAAGAATACACCTTCTTTTCCACCCAAAAGCAGACCACAATCAGCAGAAGGAATAATTTCACCACAAGAAAATGTCAGTATCTTGCCAACACAAAGATCTCATAGCGGTTCTAGACCTTTAACACCAGAGAAAGCCTTGCAAACAAGTAATAGCGCCGGATAAACCCTTTGACTGTGGGTCAGCCACCGGCTCTGATAAGAAAACAAACTTAAGGATAAACTGAATTGTTATTAACCGATTGTCTTTTCATAAGCAAGGCTAGCATATTTATATGTAGCATAACTTGTTAGCCAAGTTGCAGTAATTAAAGAGAACTAGATGAATTAAGGCAACTGCCTATCTAAGGAAAGTAATAACTAAACAGGGAAATACTAAATAAGGAAGGAGTTGGTACTGCAACATCCCATCCCGCCTGAAAAACGACTTGTCCTCATGTCTGAAAGTCTGGAAAACAATCGATAAGTGCATCCACATCCTCCGAAGTTGCTTCATTATTTGAGCGATCTTTCCATTTAATAAGCCATCGAGTACCTGCAGCATTACCTTTTTTGAACAACTTGCGATCCAGTATTAACTCAGGTTCCCACTTTTCATAATCCACAGTAATCGGTAAATCAGTGTTGACAATAACGGATGAACCAAGTTTCAATTTCAGCTGAGAAACATGGAAGACTGGATGTATGCGACTAGATGCTGGCAATTCTAATCTATATGTTGTTGTACCAATCTTTTCCAGAATGCGAAATGGTCCATAAAACTTTGGAGATAGTTTAGAAAATGATTGTCACGAACTGTTGTCTGTCGATAAGGCTGACGACGCAGGAAAACCCAATCATTGACATCAAAAGAACGTTCAGTTCTATGCTTGTCTGCGCAATTTTTCATCCTGACCTGAGCATCTTGTAAGTTGGAGTGGAGAATTTTCAAAATATAATCTCTAGCTCTTAGTAAATCATCTACAGCATGCACAAGAGTTGTGCCAGGCTGATAAGTAGAAACTGTTGGAGAAGCTCTACAATACAAAGCCTGGTAGGGAGTCATTTTTATGGCTGAATAATAACTTGCGTTATACCACCATTCAGCCCATGGAAGCCATTTAGACCAATCTGTTTGACGAATACTAGTAAAACAACGTAGATAGCATTCTAAAGTTTTATTGGTTACCTCAGTTTGCCCATCAGTTTGAGGATGATAAGCTGAACTCTTGCAAAGCTGAGTATCTTGCAGAGTAAAGAATGTCTTCCAAAAATTACTCATGAAAATAGGATCCCGATCACTAACTATTGTTTTAGGCATACCATGCAGACGAACAACTTCACGTATAAAGACTTCAGCAATAGTGGAAGTAGTATAAGGATGTGATAATGCTATAAAGTGAGCATACTTAGATAAACAATCCACTACCACCAAGATGGAGTTCTTCTTGTTGGATAAAGGAAACCCATCAATAAAATCCATAGAAATATCAATCCAGATATCAGTAGGGATAGATAACGGATGTCGTAATCCAGGAGGTGCTGAAGCTTCATATTTATTGCGCTGACAAACATCACAATGTTGTATAAATGTCTTGATGGAAGATTTCATACATTTCCAATAAAAGTTTTGTTGAAGGCGCTTGAAAGTTCTCAAATACCCAGAGTGTCCACCTATCGGAGTTGAATGGAACTCATGAAGTAGTTTAGCACACCATTCAGAAGTAGATACTACAAAAACCCGATCTTTACAACATATGAGTAATTACGTTTATAAGTTGGGTCTCGGCGCAAATTTTGAATAAGAACTCCTAAGACAGCATCTGTATGACATTCTTGAACAATTTCATTGAGTCCAGAAAAAATGGGAGTAGAGATGGCCAAAAGTTGAGGATTAGCCATTCTTGATAAAGCATCAGCAGCTTTATTTGCATCTCCACATCGATAGATGATTTCATAATCATATCCTAATAGTTTAGACAACCATTTTTGTTGTTCGAGAGAAGACAATCTTTGCTCAAGGAAATATTTAAGACTTATATGATTTGTGTAAATTTTGAAATGTCTTCCAAGCAAATAAGGTCTCCATTTGTTTACTGCAGAGGACAATAACAAGCATCTCTTTATCATAGACTGATAAATTCAAATTCTTACCTGACAAAGGTTTGTTGTAATAAGCAATAGGCTTGTTAGACTGCATTAAAACTGCTCCCAATCCATTACCAGAAGCATCACATCACATTCCAAACAAAATTCTTTTGTAAAAATCTGGTAATGCTAAAACTGGAGTGCTGGTTAATGCACGCTTGAGTTGATTAAATGTTGTTGGAGCTTGTTCAGACCATTTGAAAGCATCTTGTTTTATCAACTTAGTGAGTGGAACACAAATTTTCCGATAATCTTTCACAAATTTGCGATAATAACCTGCCAAACCTAGGAATCCTCTAAGATCTTTAATGGTAGAAGGAATAGGCCAATTCTTAATGCTTGAAATCTTATCTTCTTCCACAACAACTCCTTCAGCTGAAAGGGTATGGCCAAGATATCCAATAGAGGATTTTGCAAAATCACACTTAGATTGTTTCAGATAGAACTTGTGTGTTCTTAGTAAGTCAAACACAATCTCTAAATGATGGAGATGTTCAGATAAAGAGCTACCGTAAATCAATATGTCACCGAAAAATACAAAGACGAATTTTCTAAGGTAAGGTCGAAAAACATCGTTCATTAAACTCTGAAATGTTGCAGGTGCATTAGATAATCCAAATGGCATTACTAAGAACTCATAGTGGCCATCATGTGTTCTGAAAGCTGTTTTGTGAATATCTGCATCGAATAACCTGATTTGATGAAACCCAAAGCACAGATCCACCTTTGAAAAAATTGTCTTGCCATTTAGCTCATCAATCAACTCATCAACAACTGGAATTGGATATATGTCCTTGACAATAAATTTGTTAAGTGCCCTGTAATCAACACACATACGCCAACTAGAATCCTTCTTTCTAACTAGTATCACATGAGAAGAGTAAGGGATAGAGCTTTGGCGAATGAAACCATCTTGTTTTAGTTCAGACACAATTCTATCAATTTCATCTTTTTGAAAATGAGGATATCTGTAGGGTCTAACATTTATTGGTGTTGTGTTAGGAAGCAGATTAATGTGATGATCATGAGCTCGACAGGGTGGAAGAGATGTTGGAGTTTCAAAAATATATTTATAACGCAAAAGTAACGCTGAAATTTCAGTAGGAACCTTATCAGAAGATGTTGTTGGCAAAGTAGGATTAAGCTGGAGAAGAAATCCATTGTGTGCACAATCCAAGAATTTCTGTAGTGGAGAACTATCCAAAAGCATGACTGAGGTTGAAGAATTATCAACCAACAAATAATTACTATTGTTTAACTGAAATTTCATGTGAATTTTTTGAAAATCCCACATTATTTCACCCAAGGTTCGTAGCCATTGTACACCCAACACAGCATCGCATCCACTAATATCCAAAACAAAGAAATCAGCAGTGAATGTATAGTCTTGTAATTGAAGAGAGACATTTTTACATAAACCACTAGTTTCGAGAAAACCGCCATTACCAACCATAACCTGTAAGGCAGCACCACTAGATTGATGAGAAAGAACATGTTTCTGAGCAATGGATGGATGTAAAAAATTATGAGTTGATCCTGAGTCAATGAGAACTGTAATGGGTTCTCCCTGAATATATCCTGTGACTCTCATAGTTTTAGGAAAGGAAGATCCCAGAAGAGAATGAAAAGAAATTTGAGATTCCTTAGGAATCTCAACTTCACTGTGAATTTCGTCTGTAACCTGTAGATCATCATCCCCTTCAACAATATTGGTAATCTCATCCTTGTCAAAAGCCATATCTAAAATTAATAATCTTGTCTTATCACATAAGTGACCAAGTGTGTAGAGCTTATCACAATTAAAACATAAGCCTTTTGCTCGTTTTTTTCTTTGCTCTTCTAAGGATAACCTTTTAGCTCCTGGAAGTAAAAAAGATCTATTGTATGGGGTAGGTTGTAACGTTGCAGCAGGTCTAAATTGAGGAGGACAATAAAGTTTCCTTGTAGCAGATTTCTTAACCGCTGCATAATATTCCTCGTGATGAATGGCTTTGGTAAAAGCCTCAGTTAAGGTTTGTGGTGTCAGTAATTTAACCATAGTGCCAATGTGAGGTTTCAAAGAACGGATAAAGCAGCTGATCAAGAAATCCTCAGGAAAATCAACCAAATTTAATAGATGTTCAAACTCAGGGATATGTTCACGTACAATACCTTTCTGTTCAATGGTGCTTATATCCAACCTAGCATCCACGAATTTTTCTGGAGAAAATCTTGCACAAACCAAAGAGAAAAATTGTTCCCATGTAGTAATATAAGTTTGGGTTCTTCTCCAGCGAAACCACTGGTTTTCTTCACCTTTAAGATGTGCAGCGTCAAGAGTAAGTTTAAGAGCATCAGATGCATTGTAAACACTAAAGTATTGATCTGCATTGAAAATCCAGCCTTCAGGATCGTCACCATGAAAGTTAGGAAATTTGATATTAGGGCGTAGCTGCTGTTTTGGACCATTATTTGGTGGTGGTGGTGGAGGAGGAGCTGGTGGAGGATTCGCGGTACCAGGACATTGTTGTAGAAGAGGAATAAATTCTCTAAATATGTTGCGGATTGAGGTTTCTATGGATGTATCAAGAGAAGTACTTTCTTGTTCTCGGAGCAACGACTTCTCTGCTAGCTTCTTCGTTTGAGTCTCTTCATCACTGGCATGAAGGTTAGTAATAACGTCAACCAGATTGTCGACCTTGTCTGCTAAGACTTCAATACTTTCATGCATGTTTTTTAAATTTTCTGTGTAAGACATAGTAAGAAAGAACCCTAAAAAAAAATTTGGTGGATTTTTTGAGATTGAGATGAACCTGCTCTGATCCAGATGTTAGGGTTCTAGACCTTTAACACTGGACAAAGCCTTGCAAACAAGTAATAGAGCCGGATAAACCCTTTGATTGGGGGTCATCCACCAACTCTGATAAGAAAACAAACTTAAGGATAAACTGAATTGTTATTAACTGATTGTCTTTTCATAAACAAGGCTAGCATATTTATATGTAGCATAACTTGTTAGCCAAGTTGCAGTAATTAAAGAGAACTAGATGAATTAAGGCAACTGCCTATCTAAGGAAAGTAATAACTAAACAGGGAAATACTAAATAAGGAAGGAGTTGGTACTGCAACATTGTGGATGGGGCAAAACGATTTGCTGGTTTTTAAGGAATTGAGGAGACGACCATACAGAGGAGACTCCTCGAACCGAGCGAAATGTTAAACCTCACACACTGCAAAGGGGGTGCTTTAGATTCGAGAGATCAATCTGTAGTACTCCGGCCTAAATCAAGACAATGATCGTTCCAGAGTAAATTCGGTCACAAGAGAGGATGGGTTGATATGTAGGAGGGAAGCTGGGAAATATGTGGAATCAATGGTAATCAAATATTGTGGGTGTGTGAATTCTGAATATGATAAGCTCTGAATGATTGAAATTGCTCAATTGATGAGTTGATGATCTCGTGCTGTCGATGAGACGTGAGATTCATGATACTGTTGATGCTGATCCTTCAATCATGATTCAGAGACTTATTTATATTGTTGGAATTTCAGACACCATGATCCCATGAAGTGTGACAGTTGATGGAATCAAGGAGTTGGGAAGTGGAGATCGTGTTTGAAACCAGTTGCTCAACGTGTGGAGACTTGGTCGATTTTCCACCCACTACCTCGTGAATTCTTTCAACTGACTGCACGACTTGCTCACATTCCATCGTGTGTTTGAACACACGTGCCGTAGACTGCCAAACCAAAACCCTAAGTGATCCCCCCAAGTGACACGATTGACGTCTCGTGGTTTGTTAGTCAATTGATGACTTCGTGGTTTGATGGGACGATGAGTCCATGTAGTTACTGAGTGTCGAACATGATGTTCTGAAACTCATGAATTGAACATGTCATGAGACAGAGGAATAATACTTACGATGAAGTGAGCAAGTATTGCTCATTCGGTGGATCGTTGAATATTGATTGTTGAACCAATATTCCTTGGTTTGAGCAAATATTTATCATCTGAGCAAGTGTTGCTCATGTGATGAATTGTTGAATATTTGATCGTCTGAGCATGTGTTGCTCATCTGATGGATTATTGGCAGCGTACCAAAAATATTAATTAGAATACTGGTCGTTGAACCGAGCATAATTAATAAAATTAATGACCATGAGGCCGTCGTAAAATTATTAAGGTTGGAATCTGGAATGATGATCCTTGGATTCAGAAACCCTAATTTGATCAATTGATGATCAATTCATGGTTCGTCAGAAGTTTAACCATGGGACGAAGGAGGGAGCGACTACATGGGACCGTGGATCAACCATGTAGTGTCCATATGATCACGTGAGAAAATACGAAGAACTCCTGAAGAGTTGACGATTTGTTGGTGGAAGAATGATTAAATGCTGGCTTAATCATTTATTCAAAAATGCTCGTCTGAGCCTTAGGTGAGAAAACCTAATTAATTATGACGAGGCGAGGGACCGACCATGGAGTCATGAAACCGGCCCTGGGTTGTCACGTGACCGCGTGACGATCACTTCATGAAAATCCAAAGTGTTTGGAAGAGTCTTGGACCTAATACGAGCAATTGTGCAAATTAGGTCAAAACTGTGAAAATTGATGGGACCGACTTCCGTGAGCCAAAGAGCCAATCTTGGTCGGTCAAGATAGCGTGCTCGTGTCCCCAAGGCGTCCGCGTCTCAGTCCTGAGAATTTTGATATTTTCTGGCGTGCAATTGAGCATCCATTCGAGGAAATATGCCAAAATTAGGGTTTCGACGAAACTGAGGAAAACACCATGAGATGATGAAAAATAATTATAAAATAAGGAATGAGGAGGCGTGGGACCGCCGTGGTCAAGGCATGGTCGTCCGGTCGTGACCACGGTCCCGTGGTGCCTTTTCCTTACTTTTATAATATTTTGATGATTTTATGAAAAATTCATGAATTTTGAGAAATTTGATGAATTTAGGGACTTTCCATGAATTGAAGGAGTTTTTATGAGTTCATGGAACCAAAATATTAAAATAATAAAAACACGGGCGTGTGGGACCATGGAGGCATGGCCAGCCGGCTAGTGGTCCGGTCCCACAAGTTTTCATAATTTTTTTTATTTTATTATTATATGATGATTTGTGAAAAAAATACCATGAAATCAATGAGTTTTTCATGAAATTAGATAAATAATAATAATAATAATAAAATAATAAGGAACCGTGAGGTGTGGGGCCGGCTGGGACTAAGCAGTGGCCGGTTAGCCAATGGTCACGCCCCACACTCCTTTCCTTAATTTTATATTATTTTTATGGATTTATGGAAGTACCATGAAACCGAGGAGTTTCCTCGAGACGAAGGAAATTTGATCAGATGAGAGAATTTTCATCAAATCACGGAAAATAATAAAAATGTATTAAAAATATAAAACTGGCGTGGAACTGACTATGGCATGGTCGGTAGGTCGTGTGTCCGTGTTCCCAGCACCTTGGTCAATATCTTTAATTATTTATTATTTTCTTCCCTATTTTGCATAGGTTCATCGTTTCGTTGTATTTTGAAATACTCGTTCGCACGGTGACTATTAGTGCATCGTCGTTGAATACACTTTCACCATTTGAATCGGGGCTTACTTAGAGGTAGCTCAGACGCCCGGTTGTTGATTATTTATTACTAATTGTGGAATTCAGTGAAGAATAATTCGCAAAACTGAGTAATAAGATGTTTAGTATTAATTCATAGGATCAGCTGAGGATTCGACTATGAATTCAGAATAATAAAGTGAGCATTACCATTCCATGGGATCGTAGATTCGACCATAGAATCGGAGTAATTAAGATTTATCTATGACCATTTATGAGACCAGTTGTGGATTCGATCATGAAATCGGAGTAATGAGATAATATAGTTATTGCTATTCTATGAGATCAAGCCGTGGATTCGATCATAAAATCAGAACAATTGTTATTGCCATTCCATGGGACCAGTCGTGGATTCGACCATGGAATAGGAGCAATTGTTATTTCCATTCCATGGGACCAGTCGTGGATTCGACCATGGAATAGGAGCAATTGTTATTGCCATTCCATGGGACCAGTCGTGGTTTCGACCATGGAATAGGAGCAATTTTTATTAGGAGTAATTAACTTTGTGGCTCTATACTAGAAGAGCAAGCTGTCTAGGAGCATTAGTTATCCCGATATGAGCTTGTCGATAAGTCATATCCTTTACATAGTCATGGTAAACTCGTTGTTTGTTCCTGAAGACGTTATCGCACTATACTAGCAGAGCAAGCTGTCTAGGAGCCGTCCATCTCGTGATACTATATAGAAATAATCTCTGAAAGTGTTCAGTATTCATGAGATATGCCGTTGTCCAGTCGTGAGACTACATATCTACATATACTCTGAGAGAAAGTACTCTCCGTTAAGAATTCGATGAGAGACCCGTGTCTCAATACTCACGTCTGATTACTGGATCAGAGCTTCGTATAATTATGAGTTCACGATTTTTGCCCTTGTCGAAAATCCACCATCTACATTAAGTCCCCTGCTTACTGAGGAAAGCTGTGTTCCTCAGTCAGCATTAAATTGTGATTTTCCGTCCATAAATAATAATACCAGTAATTGAACTTAGTCATAAGTTGAGACGTTACCGGATTTAGAGAGCATGAGCAAACCACGACTTGATGAAGGCTTCAGTGTCACGATTAGAGCATCGTTTGATGAGCATAAAGTGGTAGCACTGCTGATTTGGTGATGGAACCTTGGTCATTTAGGATTCGCGGGTCGGGCCCAAGAAAGGAATCCGTTTTAGCACGGACGCTCGTTCGTTCGTTAGTTTAAGAAACAACAAAATAGACCTGAGTCTAATGATAAAAATTTTGTCTATGAGCTTTCACGAAAAAAAATATTTTATTTTTTAAATATGTGAGATTTCACAAAGTGGAATAAACTCTCGTTTCAAAGGTGGATGCTCTTACGAGAGAATTTTTTTTTTTTTTTAAAATAGACGTGCGTCTATTAGTAATAAAATTTTGTTTATGAGCTTTCATGAAAAAGTTTTATCTCGAGCTTTCAGAAATCTTTGAGAATATACTCTCGCTTCAGAGACAGATGCTCGTGCGAGGGAGCAAAAATATATAGATATATTTTCCAAATTTACGTGAGTTTCACGTTAAATATTTATATAGTTTGTAAAATCATGTTTTGATTTTGAACAACTGTTGAATGTAGACCATTATACATGGTAAAATAATGTCTATATGTAAGTTTTCACAATCGTAGAATGGACGTATGTCCAGATTTTGAGAAACCAGTGAATGTTCACATTGTAAAATTTACGTGGGTTGTTCACGGTTTTATGAAAATCATGTCAGAATTTTTCTCGTCTTAGCAGGTTTGAAGGAACGAGCAAGATTTGAAGTATTAACTCATGTACTGTTAGTGGAATCGTAAACAGGTAAGAGTTGAAAGTTACCATTTTTGCAGACGCTGATGTGAACATCTTTATTCCATGATTCGTCGTTTTGTTGAATCCTGCGCTTTGAATGATGCGCTGAATGTTATGCATCTGTCACAGTCACTTTGCAAGAATTAATGACTCCCATGATGACACTTTCAAAGACGATGTTTCCAGGGATGACATCTCCGCGGGTGCAACTTCAAGATTCTGGGACCTCTGAGTGATGGTGAGAGATCCTTCATACTGAGTTGTACTCCTGGTTATTTCATCAACAATACCACAGGATGATCGTGTAGTGAGGTTTCAGATCAATGTAGACTCCTCGGAAATGGAATAAAGTCTTCGGGGCGGAGCACCCAGAAGTAAGGACTACAGGATGTTATCAAATGACGTGCAGTCCCCAGCCGTTTCTTTGGTGAGTTGTTAACGCTCCTTGTGTCATGACTTTTTCCTGCCCGTGCAATTAGGATCAAGAGACCAAGGTTTTGTTATTTCTTTTCAGACCTTTTCTCCATCGACTGACGGTCTTCAACTTGTTCCCAGGCGAACAATTCAGGAATCCAGTACTGATGAAGAAGTCGATGTAAATATCTCTTTCGTGCAGGTGATCACGGCATCTCCTTGAGTGAAATAATAATAATTTTTGTTGATGAATCCAGGAACAAACCATTGTAGATAAGAATCATGTTGATGAAGCGCACTCTTCTTTGGGACATGGGAATATGGAGAAATTCCCGAAATCCCGAATCGAATGGAGATAATGGTGTTGTCAACGGAGATTCTGGCATTGTCGAGGCTTCAAATGATTTAGAGACTCCCTTAGTAAGTATATCTTCTGTAATTTCTTCAAAGAAGTATGATATCGCTGATTTGTGAATGAATCAATGAAAATCCATGTGAATTTATGGATAGCTTTGCCGAAATACGTCACCAGAAAATTTCAGACTTCAGATTTTACTAGAAACGTTGTAGAATTCTCGTCCGAAGTCAGATTTTCTCGGTTTGCATACGTATCTTCAATCCCAGGAAATTTAAAAGCTTTATCAAAGAAGCTCTTTGAAGTTTGAGCATGTTTAGATCCTGAAAAAGGCGAAATAGTGAACTTCCAGGAGACCTTCAGAACTTTTCCAGATTGCATGTCGTCTGATGTTTTGGCCACATCTGTTAGCTCGTTCATCCGATTGCTATGAAATTTTGATATGTTGTAGTAAACATCCATACGAATATAATGGTATATGACCCAACCTTAAATTCCTTTTCAATTTCTCCCAGTTATCCGTTGAATACATGGCAGTGTAAAATCTCTTCAGCTGAGCTTGTTTGAAAACGTGTTTCATGACTTCTACACTATTTGCGCATGTCTTGGGTGCATAATAAGGAACTTATATGATGTTAGTTCAATTACATTCTTAATTTTATGGTTGTGTTGGGTTTCCACGCATGAATCATTCTAATCCCATGTAATCTTCACATTAGGTGCCAAATGCTGAAGTTGGGAATAATGGATCCAACAATGATGACTTGAGCAACTATGGAGCCGTTGATAATGAGACCTCCATCCTGTACCTCAAGGTCATGGAAAGCTTGTTGATGCCGTGGAGGTGACTGAAACTCCAATTTTGCGTGGGATGGTGGAACCCGAATCGAGAATGGAAGAAGCTGCTTCAACCGAAGTTGTTCCTATGATTGCTGACGCTGCTCCAGCGACTGAGAACCGGATAATAGTGCATGAGTATCCCAACGCAGGGACTGCTTTTACTCCTTCATTTGGTGAGATACTCCCATATCGCAGGTTTGTTGGTGGATTTAGCGTTCCCATTAGATATGCTGCTATGTACAAGAAACCGTGGAAGACGTATGGGCACATCGTCGTTACCAAGGATCCGGAGCATAGTTATTTCTTGACGAGGCAAGTAGAAGCCATCTTGCGTGTTATAAATGATATCCGCATCACAGCTGGAAATACTGTCACCCGGGATGTACTCTTTGATTGGGAGTACAACTTGAAGAAAGCTGAAGAACTTGGCTTCAATCTGAAATGGCTTCGTCAAAAGATTGATGCTATCAGGAAAGCAGTGGAAGGTGACACTCCTTTCACCACCAGTGATGCCGTGTTGAAGAAGATGGATGAAGTTGCTCCAAAGACCGAAAAGGCTAGAACCATGATTATAGATATAATCTTTGCTACTTCATCCAGTGAGCCTTTTACATTCACGAACTAGTTGATGAGTTGAGCGTCCGTAAGATGAAGGTGTACTGAGAGTTCAACCTGAATGCTCCTGAAAGCATAACTTTACCACGAACTGGCTTTGTCAGTGAGTCGACATTGTTGCGGTAGATGGCATCAAGAGTTTTCATACTGGATGTGATTGGTGAAGAGAGAAAGTTCCTCAATCATGCAGGGGCTTGTGACATAGCGAAAACCCGTTGATGAAGTTTCACGGAATCACCTCAGGTTGCCCGGTGTATATTGAAGGAGTTAGCGCCATCCATGATGTTGCATATGCTTCAGAAGTCTTATCATGGGATAATGAAGACTTATCGTTTAGTTACACTTTGATCGTGCTGGTGTTGAATCAATGTGTCATCGTCGAGATATTTGTGCTGAAGCTGTACTCTTTGATTGGGAGTACAATTTGATGGTTTTTAGATGCTTGAGCGTTGAAACTATATTCCTTAAGCATCGAATGTCTTAGGGGTTTGATCGTCTCGGCCCTGGAGTATCTTCTGTTGATTCAACATCCCTTTCGTTGCAGTAGTGGGATTCGACACTTGTGCAGACATCAGAGCTTTCTGATTTTGTGGAACACATGGACTTGCAGGAGAAACGCCCAAAGTGTTCTTTGCCATGTTTGGACGTCAATAATGAATATTTCAGTGCTTGATTCGGAGAAACGTCAGATTCAACCACTTGGTAAAATACTAATGCGGTGAAGCTACCATTCATAACGTCTTGTAGAGTTGCTAGCATAATTAAGTCCCCATGCTAGGATAGCATGTGGGGAAATAAATGACATAGACATGGAATGAGACTTGCCTGAGCGCGGAACCTCTTGATGAATGTCTATGCATATTTTGCAGGTTCTTGCTTCAACCTCGTCGAAATTACTCAAAGTACTCTGATGAAGGAATGTCCGTCAAATCTTCTGGATTAGAACTTTCTTCGTTGGAGAGATGTGTAACCAAAGGCGCTTTGTAAGTACTCATCTTTTCAGCATGGATCCACGCTCGTCTGAAGGACATGTCATATCCTGGATCTTCTTGATTGATTATGTGAAACTTGGTTTCTGTCCAGGTTGAACTTATGTTCACTTTGAGAATGATGTAGCCATAAGTATTTCCGAGCGCTCCTTCAAGGTCTCTGATTGAGATGGAGCATGAGTATCTTCTTGTCGAGTGATGCATGTGGATCCGATGGTTTTCAGTGGAATTTTGTTGATGGAGGTGTCCATCGATCAACGTTCTTCCAAATTCGTTTCTTCTGAGATTGACTGTGGTAAGCAGTCCCCAGTCGTACATATCTTGGTCTGTGGTTGGAGGCTCAAGAAGTATTTTCGGAATGGACTTCTTGACACGATGTGGTTCAGTACTGTGAACATGTCTCTCCTTTGTGCCTTCGACAGATAACGCAATTCATGTTCGACCAAGGATTGAACTGCCTCTTTGATAGGTTGTTCAGAGAGTGTAAGGTTTTGACTGGGAGAGGATTCTTGTGTACTCCTTCAGTCCCCAGTTGAATATTGTGGATCAACCTTCTCTTTGAAAATGTGCTTCAAAACTCCGCAGTCGCTTGTGGGATTATTGACGAACCTGTGGAAGCGGCAGTAACGAGGACTTTCCATGTCTTCTTCAGTTGGTTCTTTCTTGACATATGGAAACTTGATTGCACCATCTTGGACCCAGACATCCAGGAGTTCGATCACCTCTTTAATGGAAAAAGTAAAGTCAGGTGCTTCTTGATCAGGTACTCTTGTGCGTTGGTCAGAGGCTTGTGCATCTTACTTATCCTTCCTTTGTGCTTTTGAAGGAGCCGAGGTATGCTTGCGCGGCGGTTTGGCCTTCCGTTTGCTCCCTTATGCAACAATGTTTGTGGAAGGCTGGAGGTTTTACTGCTTCTTGATCAGACATCTACTACCTCGAGTGTCTCACGGTTCTTCAGCCTTTGTAGCTTTTGTTCTTTCCAGTAAAGCGGGTGCAGTAGTTGCCGATCTCTTCACCGCTTCATGAAGCTCTGAGAAGGTCTGGAAACAGATATTTTCCAATAAATCTCTGTAGACCGGGATCATGCCGTTGATACACAAGTCTACCAGTTGTTGCTCCGTGACGTTCGGATCATGGCAATCCAACGCTTGAACTCTGAACCTTTTCACATAATCGTTAGGATGTTCGTTGTTCCTTTGAAACATCCTTCCGAGATCAGAGAGGGTAATTTTCTCTGAAACGAAGAAATACTTCCTATAGAAAGCATTAACCATTTCTCCCCAACCGTTGATAGTTCCTGGTGCGATGTTGTTGTACCAGGTGTATGCTCTCCCTTTCAAGGATTTTGAAAATTTTTGAGGCGAACAACATGGTTATGCTCATGTTCACCCAAAGCTTCCAGGAACCGAGAAACATGTTCCCGAGCATTGCCGGTTCCGTCGTACAAAGTAAAGGTTGGAGAGATATAACCTTTTGGAAGAGGAATCCTCTGCGTAGCAGCAGGGTATGGAGGCTGGTGACGATGGACATGTGGGGTCTTGTCCTTTCCACGGTTCTCCAGAAGGCGTTCCAAATCCTCCGAGTGATGAAGTTTGATGACTCCTTCGCCGATGGATCGTCTGCAGCTTTGCGGACTTCATCATCATCTACTGTATGAATCGAAATTACCTCAGGATCACGTCTGAGGATTTTTCCTTCTCTTTCCTTCCTTGGTTTCCTGACATTGTCAGTAAGAGTTTGAGATATTAAATAGCTCCTTCTGTGTGCAGCCATGTCAGTTTGATTCTTTGCAAGAGTCTCTGCACTTTGATAAGATCAGCAATGGTAGGTGGTGGATTCTCTGATTCTCAGGGGAACGTCCGGACATGGATGACGTGAGGAGGAGTAATGTCACCACCATCAGTGTTGGAAGCGGAATGTCTGGATATCTATTAGTGTGTTGCTAGTGTAGCACATTTTGTTAGGATTCGTACTGCGTGACCTAAGATCAACCATCTTGTGAAAGTGAGATTGCAACCGAGAGATAATCTCCCACTGTGGTCGCCAATCTGTGATGGGGAAAAACGATTTGCTGGTTTTTAAGGAATTGAGGAGACGACCGTACGGAGGAGACTCCTCGAACCGAGCGAAATGTTAAACCTCACACAGATGCACCGCTGCAAAGGGGGTGCTTTAGATTCGAGAGATCAATCTGTAGTACTCCGGCCTAAATCAAGACAATGACCGTTCCAGAGTAAATTCGGTCACAAGAGAGGATGGGTTGATCTGTAGGAGGGAAGCTGGGAAATGTGTGGAATCAATGGTAATCAAAGATTGTGGGGTGTGAATTCTGAATATGATAAGCTCTGAATGATTGAAAGTTGCTCAATTGATGAGTTGATGATCTCGTGTTGTCGATGAGACGTGAGATTGATGATACTGTTGATGCGATCCTTCAATCATGATTCAGAGACTTATTTATATTGCTGGAATTTTAGACACCATGATCCATGAAGTGTGACAGTTGATGGAATCAAGGAGTGGGGAAGTGGAGATCGTGTTTGAAACCAGTTGCTCAACATGTGGAGACTTGGTCGATTTTCCACCCACTACCTCGTGAATTCCTTCAACTGATTGCACGACTTGCTCACATTCCATCGTGTGTTTGAACACACGTGCCGTAGACCGCCAGACCAAAACCCTAAGTGATATCCCCCCAAAGTGACACGATTGACGTCTCGTGGTTGTTAGTCAATTGATGACTTCGTGGTTTGATGGGACGATGAGTCCATGTAGTTCTGAGTTGAACATGATGTTCTGAAACTCATGAATTGAACATGTCATGAGACAGAGGTATAGTTCTTACGATGAAGTGAGCAAGTATTGCTCATTCGATGGATCGTTGAATATTGATTGTTGAACCAATATTCCTTGGTTTGAGAAATATTTATCATCTGAGCAAGTGTTGCTCATGTGATGAATTGTTGAATATTTGATCGTCTGAGCATGTGTTGCTCATCTGATGGATTATTGGCAGCGTACCAAAAATATTAATTAGAATACTGGTCGTTGAACCGAGCATAATTAAAAAATTAATGACCATGAGGTCGTCGTAAAATTATTAAGGTTGGAATCTGGAATGATGATCCTTGGATTCAGAAACCCTAATTTGATCAATTGATGATCAATTCATGGTTCGTCAGAAGTTTAACCATGGGACGAAGGAGGGAGCGACTACATGGGACCGTGGATCAACCATGTAGTGTTCATATGCTCACGTGAGCAAATACAAAGAACTCCTGAAGAGTTGACGATTTTTGGTGAAGAATGATTAAATGCTGGTTTAATCATTTATTCAAAATGCTCGTCTGAGCCTTAGGTGAGAAAACCTAATTAATTATGACGAGGTGAGGGACCGACCATGGGTCATGAAACCGGCCCTGGGTAGTCACGTGACCGCCTGATGATCACTTCATGAAAATCCAAAGTGTTTGGAAGAGTCTTGGACCTAATACGAGCAATTGTGCAAATTAGGTCAAAACTGTGAAACTTGATGGGACCGGCTTCTGAGCCAAAGAGCCAATCTTGGTCGGTCAAGATAGCGTGCTCGTGTCCCCAAGGCGTCCGCGTCTCAGTCCTGAGAATTTTGATTTTCTGGCGTGCAATTGAGCATCCATTCGAGAAAATATGCCAAAATTAGGGTTTCGACGAAACTGAGGAAAACACCATGAGATGATGGAAAATAATTATAAAATAAGGAATAAGGAGGTGTGGGACCGCCAGGCCAAGGCATGGTCGGCCGGTCGTGACCACGGTCCCGTGGTGCCTTTTCCTTAATTTTATAATATTTTGATGATTTTATGAAAATTCATGAATTTTGAGAAATTTGATGAATTTAGGGAGTTTCCATGAATTGAAGGAGTTTTCATGAGTTCAGGAAGCAAAAAATATTAAAATAATAAAAACACGGGCGTGTGGGACCATGGGCTGGCCGCCGGCTGGACCGGTCCCACGAGTTTTCATAATTTTTTAATATTTTTAGTATTTTTCATGATTTGAGGGAATTTTTCCTAATTTGAGAGAAATACCATGAAATCAAGGAATTTGATGAATTCAAGGAAAATAATAAAATAATAAAATATAAAACAAGGGCGTGTGGGACCGGCTAGGGCATGGCCGGCCGGCTAGTGGCCCGGTCCCACAAGTTTTCATAATTTTATTTATTATTATATGATGATTTGTGCAAAAAATACCATGAAATCAATGAGTTTTTCATGAAATTAGAGAAATAATAATAAGGAGCCGTGAGGTGTGGGGCCGGCTGAGACCAAGGCATGGCCGATTGTCCAATGGTCACGCCCCACACTCCTTTCCTTAATTTTATATTATTTTTTATGGATTTATGGAAGTACCATGAAACCGAGGAGTTTCCTCGAGACGAAGGAAATTTGATCACATGAGAGAATTTTCATCAAATCACGGAAAATAATAAAAATGTATTAAAAATATAAAACTGGCGTGGAACTGACCACGGCACGGTCGGTAGGTCGTGTGTCCGTGTTCCCAGCACCTTGGTCAATATCTTTAATTATTTATTATTTTCTTCCCTATTTTGCATAGGTTCATCGTTTCGTTGTATTTTGAAATACTCGTTCGCACGGTGACTATTAGTGCATCGTCGTTGAATACACTTTCACCATTTGAATCTGGGCTTACTTAGAGGTAGCTCAGACGCCCGGTTGTTGATTATTTATTACTAATTATGGAATTCAGTGAAGAATAATTCGCAAAACTGAGTAATAAGATGTTTATTATTAATTCATAGGATCAGCTGAGGATTCGACTATGAATTCAGAATAATAAAGTGAGCATTACCATTCCATGGGATCGTAGATTCGACCATAGAATCGGAGTAATTAAGATTTATCTATTACCATTTATGAGACCAGTTGTGGATTCGATCATGAAATCAGAGTAATGAGATAATATAGTTATTGCTATTATATGAGATCAAGTCGTGGATTCGATCATAAAATCAGAACAATTATTATTGCCATTCCATGGGACCAGTCGTGGATTCGACCATGGAATAGGAGCAATTGTTATTTCCATTCCATGGGACCAGTCGTGGATTCGACCATGGAATAGGATCAATTGTTATTGCCATTCCATGGGACCAGTCGTGGTTTCGACCATAGAATAGGAGCAATTGTTATTAGGAGTAATTAACTTTGTGGCTCTATACTAGAAGAGCAAGCTGTCTAGGAGCATTAATTATCCCGATATGAGCTTGTCGGTAAGTCATATCCTTTACATAGTCAGGGTAAACTCGTTGTTTGTTCCTGAAGGCGTTATCGCTCTATACTAGCATAACAAGCTGTCTAGGAGCCGTCCATCTCGTGATACTATATAGAAATAATCTCTGAAAGTGTTCAGTATTCATGAGATATGCCGTTGTCCAGTCGTGAGACTACATATCTACATGTACTCTGAGAGAAATTACTCTCCGTTGAGAATTCGATGAGAGACCCTTGTCTCAATACTCACGTCTGATTGTTGGATCAGAGCTTCGTATAATTATGAGTTTACGATTTTATCCCTTGTCGAAAATCCACCATCTACAAACATATGGATTTAAGAAGTGTTGAGTCTGAAAGAAATGATTTTCCAATTATTTTTAGAGAAATTTGGTGGAGGGATAAGGCATTGTTTTGTATTGTTGTGCTTTTTATAATATAAAAGCATTTTTTTATGTTGTGCGTTGCCGTAATGTCCTTGTGAAAAATACAGTTGAACTTTTGTTAAATATATAAATTAAAATTAAAGCTGATTAAAAAACAATCAAATTGTATTTGGCAAAATATGAGATTCAACTATTATTTTTGTAGCAGATGACAAAAACAGACGTATAACTGAAACAAGCTTATTATAGGGGCGGCATGGTTTATTAGAGGGGAGGCATTGTGATAGTAATGTCCCTTTAGTTGGTTAGGGGATGTCCCAAAGGGGATGTAAATTGACTAAATTACCCTTTTTACCTTAAATCAACCAAAATCAAATCAATTTTTTTAAACCTAATGAATCAGAAAAAATCAAATCATTTTTTTTTCATCTTTTTCTTCATCTTATCTTTTCCTCCATCAACCGTAACCTCCATTAAAACTGAAAATTTCATCGTCTTCGATTAATCAGTGATTTGAAAAAACCCAGTTAGGGTTTAGTTTATCGTGTTGGATTTAAGTTAATTTTTTATCAAAAATTAGGGTTTTGTATGAAAATTGAAATTTATGGTTGCATGTGAATTACGGTTGGTAATAACTCAAATACGAACCGTAACTGTATATTGGGTTGATGTTATGGTTGGTTTTAACTCAAATACCAACCGTAAGTTCTTAGTTTTGAGAAATATGTTCAGTTACGGTTTGTATTTGCATCATATTTATCAACCGTAATTGAGTTACGGTTTGTTACTCAAACAACCATACCAACCGTAAATAATCTTGTGTCTTAAGAATTTATCAAATAATGATATACGGTTCAAAAGTTAAGTTGACACACCAACCGTAGGGTAGTTACGTGGTGTGGTTTTAAAAGAACCTACAACTTAGACCTGCAAGTATACAGGGTCAGTTTTAGTGAGTGAGGTAAGAAGGGGTTTGTCCTCAGGGACTTGGTGTGTGTAGTTGAATCTAGGCTTTTTCTTAACTGATTTTAGAGAATTTTGGGCAGTGATTGAAAGCAAAAAGCACAACAGTGCAAAGCAGTGTGTAAAGGAGCAAAGATAAGACAGTGGAAGCAATGTGCAATGTTTAATAAACAAGAGCATGAATGAACTATGGGTGTAAACAGTGAGAATGAGGGAACTAAGGTTGTCGAATCCACCATTAACTCATACTATGTATTCAACAGATTATGATACTCTTGTCCTTTTAACAGATAAGGTAGAGGTGTCAAGTCTATTACTTACCTAAGGTGTTTCACCAATGGATGATTCAATCACAACTAAAATATCAATCCTAAGCACTAACTGTCTAACTAAAGCACAACTAGTCAGAGGATTCATAACAGCCTCTAAGGCATGATTTGCAGTTCAATCAACACAATGTTATCCTAACTACAATGGATGCTTGACATACATTGTGAGAGCAGAGTATTGATGCACTGAGATTAAATCTATCATACAACATTTTAAGCATTCAAGAATCACACAAACAACATAAATAACATAGTACAAAGCTATGGTTTCATCTCAACCTTAGCTTAGTGAACTAAAACATGATCAAATTATACTACTGGATGAAACAGATGAAATAGTAAAACTAAAGAACACTAAGAGCTTGGTGCTCCGGCTAGCCCGGGCATACCCTCCCAACACCCACACACACATTCTATTTATACCCCAAAATTAGGGTTCATACAATTTCCCCCAAATTCCCAAAATTAGGGTTTATGTAAAATAAACTCACCAATCTTCAGATTTTGTTTTCTCCTCTGCTAATTGATGAAAATCCATGCCTTGTATTGCTTCTGCCACTCCATCTCCTGCTCCAATTGTCCTTAATCGACTGTGAGGGGAAACCCTAAGTCTGCCTCTCTCAATTGTAGCATCTAGGTATGAAGAAGATATGATGGAGAAAGAGAGACTAGGGGGTTCAACTGATGGTTTGGTCTGCTGTCGTGGTCGGGTGAAGGTGGTGGTGGTGAAGCTCGAGAAGAAGAAACTGCAGGTGATGGGTTTCTGTCGGGGGAAGAAAACTGCAGAGAAAGAGAGAAGAAATTCTCGATGGGAGGAAGAAGGGAATGTTTGGTTGGGAAGAAGATATTTTTTGCTAGGGTGTGAGGCGGGGACATCGAATGTTGATGCACAGCGAAGAGAAAGCGTTGGATGATCACATCTGGATTAAATCGAACGGCACGAAGGGAACAGGCGTGGAGCGACCGTTGGATGTGTGATACATCAAAACTGACGGCTTAAGATGGGGTTAGGTACTATGATGTTAGACAGGAACTTCAGAGTTTGATGCACGATGACGAAGCGACCGTGGGATGAAGTGATGGATCCAATCTGACGGCTGAAAATAGAAGCGGTTTTGGGTATTGGGAATGGATTTGGGACTTGGGTATGCCAAGCCCATATCTTCTTTAAGAACAATTCTTCCTCTTCAAGCCCATTTCTAATTGATCCGGCTCTTGCAAACATCATTCTTAGCTGCCTTTCTGCGGGAGTCTTTGCCGTTTCTTTGCTCTCTTCGCTCAGTGAGTTAACCAGGCTTTATTTAGTACCTAAAAATGCAAAATGAATTGAGAAAAGTATTTATTCTTGAAAACAACGAAAACACAGAATATGGGATAAAATGGAGCGTTAGTGCACAAATGATGAGTTAAATTCCAATAAAAAGGTGCAAATATATACAATATTTGGCACTCATCAAATACCCCCAAACCTGAATTTCACTTGTCCTCAAGTAAAACAAAACTAAGGAAATCCTACCTATACCACTGTCGCTGGTCTCTCGATTGCATTTAGCGAATGCAATAAGCATTTTAAACCACTAAGTGTCCCTAGTGGATGAGTTGAAGTCTCGTGAAGGTTTGCTTAGAACGTACCTACAAAGTTCTCGGACAAAATATAAGCTCCGATTCCATGAAATGTGACATGTGCAAGACAGTAGAATCTCACAGCAAAATGGAGATGTCAATCTAGATATCAAAGGCACAATCCTAGCACTGATAACAAATAAAGACATGTGATAAGAGTGTAAAGTGTATCTACACATGTATAAAGAAAGATCGGATGTTATGACTACTAATCACCAAGAGATAGTTTCTCAGGCTAAGAACCGAGGTCGAAATCTAGCTAGATGTCCGTACTTTACGAGAATTGTGAATGAGTTGGAGGTATTTCACAATTACTCGCGTTGTACATCAATGACATACACCCTTCCTTGCTTATAACACAAAAACACAAAAGATGACTCTTTACATGACTCTTATTTACATTGACTACTCTCTTTTATTTTTGGAACAAGATAGGATGGAATTGATAAATACTTGATTTTTTTTTTTTTTTTTTTGAAAAAAATAATTTACAACATGGTAACTCTTTTGATACATAAGCAAAAAGAAACAAAAAAATTACATGACACTTTGCAAGAGGTAGCCATTTTTGATGCACCCAGTTAAATTCGATGGTTGTCTTTCTTAATGTAACCTCCACCTTCTATCCCAACCAACCAAAGAACAAGCTAGTCAAGTTTCGTTCAGTATTCTAAAGTGATTGGCAATCGTGACTTCCGATATAACACCTCAAGGATGAGGCTATACATGTATTGGTAGATCGTGCGCGTGCAAGTTTCTTATCACTATGTGAATTGTGCTAGAATCAGGGTGCCTAAATATCTAGACTAAGAATCCTTATGTTTACATACATGCACAAGAGTCAACATTTCAAGGTAAATGAGCTCCATTTTTATGGGTTTTTTTTTCGAATTTTTTTAATTTTTTATTTTGATTTTTTGATTATTTTTATTTTTTCAAAAAGAAAGAGTTCTGTTTTCAATTATAACATGTTATCAAAGTATCTACTTTTCACCCCCAAACCTAAACTAAACATTGTCCTCAATGTTTCAAAAGATAAACATGATTATAACACATACCATGAGAACGATGCTAAGTGTAGAAAAAGGAAAGAGATTACCGGATATTGGCGAAAACAAGTTTTGAACTCCATTATTCAAGGCAAAACCCAACAGTAACTCAACTGAATTCACATTGGGTTAGCACAATATATACAAGAAACATATGATTCCACTAAACATTACCTACCAGATTATATACAAACAATTCACTATATACATACAGTCTAAAGAGTTGAGGATCAACCCAAAAGACAAAGTGTTGAAACATAGACAGTTTCAAAACACTAAAATTGGACTGAAATGAGAGCGAGAGTGAAAAACCGGATGAATCACCCCCAAACTTGTAATTTTCAGCAGGTTTACTTTTAAGCACAAAATCTTTTAATTTTAGGGGTTCAGGATTCACAAGGTCTAACTCAAAATGGACTTTTTGCGGGATGGTCAGAGAAATTAATTCCAACTGTGGCTCTTTAAAAATGTTGTCCAAAAGGACTTGGGAGGCACACAGTTCCAATCCTAGGTTGGGAATTTTCAGAAAAGTTGGTTTAAAAGTTTTGTTACAAACCAAATCTAGGTTGGGTGGAATAATCTCAATATGCGATTTAGGTAATAAAGTTGGTACTTCTAAGTTATTTTCATGGATAAGATCAATAGTACCAACACATACTTCCCCTAAATCATAAATTGGTAAATCATGCTCACATTTATCGAACAAAACATCAAGACCTAAATCGGTATCATGATTGTCCGTAGTACTCAAATCAACATCGGAAGAAATAGCATTTTGTGACTTAGGCAAGGAATCAGACACATCAAATTTGTTTTCATGCATATTAACATTAGTGTCTACAGAAGATTCAACTATTCCTATGTCATGCTCATCTTCGAAGAACAATTGTAGAAGTACCATATCAATATCAAAATCATATGATTTTCTATGAGTATTAGAAGAAACAACATTCATGAAGGTCGAGGGCGAGAAGCCATATGTTATTGAACCAAAAGGTTCCACAATATTTTCATGTTCTTCTAACATAACATCATTATCATCATAATCTTCATAATCATCATCATGGTAACATGCATATTGGTCCTCATTAACAGTGGTGGTGTCATTAGTCGATTCATGTTCCTCTAAATTAGGTTCATATTCAACATCATTTACATGAATGGGACTAGACACTTCATTAGGGACAACATACATTTCCTCATGAATTTCCTCCTTTTGTAGGTGAAGCAAAATCTGATCTAAATATGCCTGAATTCGTGATGTATATCTAGCAAAGTTTTTCTCACTGAGTCTGAAAGCTTCTGTGGTGGGGTCTAAATTCATGGGAGTACAAAATTCTTCATGTTCAAATTGTGGTGAATGGTACATGTGTGCATGGTCATTAGGGTTTATAAAAGATTGATCGCAACCCTCAAATGATTGATTATGGTCCCAATGACTACCAGCCTCACAATTTGTTGGCATTTCATAATTTGGATTTTCATGGGATTCTCTAAATTGCCTATAATCATGCAAAATATAGCAATATTTATCCGGGTGGTCTAAACCACCACATAAGGTACATGTGAAGGTCGAGGGCGAGAAGCCATATGTTATTGAACCAACAGGTTCCACAGTATTTTCATGTTCTTCTAACACATCATCATAATCATCATAATCATCATCATGGTAGCATGCATATTGGTCCTCATTAACAGTGGTGGTGTCATTAGTCGATTCATGTTCCTCTAAATTAGGTTCATTTTCAACATCATTTACATGAATGGGACTAGACACTTCATTAGGGACAACATACATTTCCTCATGAATTTCCTCCTTTTGTAGGTGAAGCAAAATCTGATCTAAATATGCCTGAATTCGTGATGTAGATCTAGCAAAGTTTTGCTCACTGAGTCTGAAAGCTTATGTGGTGGGGTCTAAATTCATGGGAGTACAAAATTCTTCATGTTCAAATTGTGGTGAATGGTACATGTGTGCATGGTCATTAGGGTTTATAAAAGATTGATCGCAACCCTCAAAGGATTGATTATGGTCCCAATGACTACCAGCCTCACAATTTGTGGGCATTTCATAATTTGGATTTTCATGGGATTCTCTAAATTGCCTATAATCATGCAAAATATAGCAATATTTATCAGGGTGGTCTAAACCACCACATAAGGTACATGCATAGATTTCAGGCCGTCTATGTGAACTAGATGCTACAGATTTCTCATGTGTTTGCATTTCTAAAGCGGTGATCTGAGCCTCTAACTGATTCACAAGTGACGAATGTGTGAGTTGGATATTGTCTAGATGTTCATTTTCACTCAATGGTGGATGATACATGTTTGAATAGTCATTAGGGTTTGCATATTGAGGTTCATGACCTACAGAGGGTCCATAATAATAATCCCTATAACTATTGACATCATGGTCTGTGGGAGGCTCATAAGGTGAATCTTGCCCGTAAGCTTCTCTAATAGATTTATTCCCAGTGGCAGACCAAAATCCAGACATGTTATGTTTATCAAACAATCACACAATTCAAAAAGAGAAATAAAGCCCACACTTTTCAGTTATGGGTTTCAAAAATTTGGTTTTTAGGCTTTAAAGGTAAAGCCTATTTGGGATTTTTGGTTAAAAAGAGGGAGAAAAATTTTGGTTTTTGAATGGGAGAAAACTTTTGGTTTTAATTGGGAGATAAAAAGAAAAATTTGGTTTTTAATATTGGGAGAAAAACTTTGGTTTTAAAATTGGGAGCAAGCCCACATTGGTGGAGCAAAGCTTTGGTTTTGAATTAGGAGCAAAATTTTGGTTTTGTTGGGTTTTGAAAACTCCTTTTGGTTTTAATGGGATGAGGCCCAACTAACTGGTTCAAATTTTCTGTGGGACAAGCCCAGCGAACGGCCTAGAGATTTGAGTACACGGCCCAACTAACGAGTTCAGTTAACCAAGCCCAGAAATGCACGAGGCCCAGCTGGGTATTTGATTTTTGGGCTCTCAGTTAGCCAAAATACGAGGCCCACTTGGGCTTAAAAACGTTTTCCAAATTCTGAGTTGGGTTCAAGTCCAGAGTTCAGAAACAAAGTGCACTTGGGTTCAAGAGTTTCAGAATCAATTTACAAGGCCCAGAATTTCAGTTTTTAAAGCAAGCCCACACAGTTATTGGGTTTAAGCTTACTCTTTTTAGCACAGCCCAGCTGCTCTGTTGTTCTAGTTGCACAGCCCAGTTGGGCTTTGGTTCACAGCAGCAACAACACCAGCACCAGCAGCAGCAGCATAGCAGCAGCAGCTCAGCAGCAGCAACACAGCAACAACAGCAGCACATCCAAGAGCAGCAGCAGCAACACCAGCTCCACAACACCACAACAGCAGCAAAATTTGCAAGTTCAGTGAAATGCAATGAGATGCACAACAAGAAGGCAGAGATTATGTGAAAACAGGAGGCAGTAAGATTAATTGAAAGATGCAAGTTATGATGCAGAACAGTATGCAAAGATAAATGCAAGAACAATATGCAGTGAAGATGCAAATATATTTACAAGTTATGCCAAATGAAATGAAATGATTTTTTTGTAAACAGCAAAGAATATGCTACCAGAATGCAATAGAAGCATGGGATGAATAGATGAAAGAAAATGATGCAGTGAAGACTGCAAGATGATATATAATGCAAATAAGATGCAAGAAACAACAAGACAAGGGAATGTACATCAAGAACAGGACAGTAAATATCAAGATCAAGAACAAACAGTGAGCAAAGAGTATGAGATGCAGGTGCATCTACAGATGAGAAACTAAAATGCAGTTACAGGAAAAACAGCAAATATGCTTACACTAAATGCACAGTAAGTTAGCTAAGATGTAAGTAAAGAAAAACTAAGATGAACAACAAGGAAAACAGAAAACAGCAAAGCAAGATACACAAAGCTTCAACCACACAGCAGCCAAGTCCCCGGCAGCGGCGCCAAAAACTTGGTGTGGTTTTAAAAGAACCTACAACTTAGACCTGCAATTATACAGGGTCAGTTGTAGTGAGTGAGGTAAGAAGGGGTTTGTCCTCAGGGACTTGGTGTGTGTAGTTGAATCTAGGTTTTTGCTTAACTGATTTCAGATAATTTTGGGAAGTGATTGTAAGCAAAAAGCACAACAGTGCAAAGCAGTGTGTAAAGGAGCAAAGATAAGACAGTGGAAGCAATGTGCAATGTTTAATAAACAAGAGCATGAATGAACTATGGGTGTAAACAGTGAGAATGAGGGAACTAAGGTTGTCGAATCCACCATTAACTCATACTATGTATTCAACTGATTATGATACTCTTGTCCTTTTAACAGATAAGGTAGAGGTGTCAAGTCTATTACTTACCTAAGGTGTTTCACCAATGGATGATTCAATCACAACTAAAATATCAATCCTAAGCACTAACTGTCTAACTAAAGCACAACTAGTCAGAGGATTCATAACAGTCTCTAAGGCATGAGTTGCAGTTCAATCAACACAATGTTATCCTAACTACAATGGATGCTTGACATACATTGTGAGAGCAGAGTATTGATGCACTGAGATTAAATCTATCATACAACATTTTAAGCATTCAAGAATCACACAAACAACATAAATAACATAGTACAAAGCTATGGTTTCATCTCAACCTTAGCTTAGTGAACTAAAACATGATCAAATTATACTACTGGATGAAACAGATGAAATAGTAAAACTAAAGAACACTAAGAGCTTGGTGCTCCGGCTAGCCCGGGCATACCCTCCCAACACCCACACACACATTCTATTTATACCCCAAAATTAGGGTTCATACAATTTCCCCCAAATTCCCAAAATTAGGGTTTATGTAAAATAAACTCACCAATCTTCAGATTTTGTTTTCTCCTCTGCTAATTGATGAAAATCCATGCCTTGTATTGCTTCTGCCACTCCATCTCCTGCTCCAATTGTCCTTAATCGACTGTGAGGGGAAACCCTAAGTCTGCCTCTCTCAATTGTAGCATCTAGGTATGAAGAAGCTATGATGGAGAAAGAGAGACTAGGGGGTTCAACTGATGGTTTGGTCTGCTGTCGTGGTCGGGTGAAGGTGGTGGTGGTGAAGCTCGAGAAGAAGAAACTGCAGGTGATGGGTTTCTGTCGGGGGAAGAAAACTGCAGAGAAAGAGAGAAGAAATTCTCGATGGGAGGAAGAAGGGAATGTTTGGTTGGGAAGAAGATATTTTTTGCTAGGGTGTGAGGCGGGGACATCGAATGTTGATGCACAGCGAAGAGAAAGCGTTGGATGATCACATCTGGATTAAATCGAACGGCACGAAGGGAACAGGCGTGGAGCGACCGTTGGATGTGTGATACATCAAAACTGACGGCTTAAGATGGGGTTAGGTACTATGATGTTAGACAGGAACTTCAGAGTTTGATGCACGATGACGAAGCGACCGTGGGATGAAGTGATGGATCCAATCTGACGGCTGAAAATAGAAGCGGTTTTGGGTATTGGGAATGGATTTGGGACTTGGGTATGCCAAGCCCATATCTTCTTTAAGAACAATTCTTCCTCTTCAAGCCCATTTCTAATTGATCCGGCTCTTGCAAACATCATTCTTAGCTGCCTTTCTGCGGGAGTCTTTGCCGTTTCTTTGCTCTCTTCGCTCAGTGAGTTAACCAGGCTTTATTTAGTACCTAAAAATGCAAAATGAATTGAGAAAAGTATTTATTCTTGAAAACAACGAAAACACAGAATATGGGATAAAATGGAGCGTTAGTGCACAAATGATGAGTTAAATTCCAATAAAAAGGTGCAAATATATACAATATTTGGCACTCATCAAATACCCCCAAACCTGAATTTCACTTGTCCTCAAGTAAAACAAAACTAAGGAAATCCTACCTATACCACTGTCGTTGGTCTCTCGATTGCATTTAGCGAATGCAATAAGCATTTTAAACCACTAAGTGTCCCTAGTGGACGAGTTGAAGTCTCATGAAGGTTTGCTTAGAACGTACCTACAAAGTTCTCGAATAAAATATAAGCTCTGATTCCATGAAATGTGACATGTGCAAGACAGTAGAAGCTCACAGCAAAATGGAGATGTCAATCTAGCTATCAAAGGCACAATCCTAGCACTGATAACAAATAAAGACATGTGATAAGAGTGTAAAGTGTATCTACACATGTGTAAAGAAAGATCGGATGTTATAACTACTAATCACCAAGAGATAGTTTCTTAGGCTAAGAACCGAGGTCGAAATCTAGCTAGCTGTCCGTACTTTACGAGAATTGTGAATGAGTTGGAGGTATTTCACAATTACTCGCGTTGTACATCAATGGAATACACCCTTCCTTGCTTATAACACAAAAACACAAAAGATGACTCTTTACATGACTCTTATTTACATTGACTACTCTCTTTTATTTTTGGAACAAGAGAGGATGGAATTGATAAATACTTGATTTTTTTTTATTTATTTTTTTTTGAAAAAACTAATTTACAACATGGTAACTCTTTTGATACATAAGCAAAAAGAAACAAAAAAATTACATGACACTTTGCAAGAGATAGCCCTTTTTGATGCACCCAGTTAAATTCGATGGTTGTCTTTCTTAATGTAACCTCCACCTTTTATCCCAACCAACCAAAGAACAAGCTATTCAAGTTTCGCTCAGTATTCTAAAGTGATTGGCAATGGTGACTTCCGATAGAACACCTCAAGGATGAGGCTATACATGTATTGGTAGATCGTGCGCGTGCAAGTTTCTTATCACTATGTGAATTGTGCTAGAATCAGGGTGCCTAAATATCTAGACTAAGAATCCTTATGTTTACATACATGCACAAGAGTCAACATTTCAAGGTAAATGAGCTCCATTTTTATGTTTTTTTTTCGAATTTTTTTAATTTTTTTTTTTGATTTTTTTTTTTCAAAAAGAAAGAGTTCCGTTTTCAATTATAGCATGTTATCAAAGTATCTACTTTTCACCCCCAAACCTAAACTAAACATTGTCCTCAATGTTTCAAAAGATAATCATGATTATAACACATACCATGAAAACGATGCTAAGTGTAGAAATAGGAAAGAGATTACCGGATATTGGCGAAAACAAGTTTTGAACTCCATTATTCAAGGAAAAACCCAACAGTAACTCAACTGAATTCACATTGGGTTAGCACAATATTTACAAGAAACATATGATTCCACTAAACATTACCTACCAGATTATATACAAACAATTCTCTATATATATACAGTCTAAAGAGTTGAGGATCAACCCAAAAGACAAAGTGTTGAAACATAGACAGTTTCAAAACACTAAAATTGGACTGAAATGAGAGCGAGAGTGAAAAACCGGATGAATCACCCCCAAACTTGTAATTTTCAGCAGGTTTACTTTTAAGCACAAAATCTTTTAATTTTAGGGGTTCAGGATTCACAAGGTCTAACTCAAAATGGACTTTTTGCGGGATGGTCAGAGAAATTAATTCCAACTGTGGCTCTTTAAAAATGTTGTATTTTGATGCAAAATAGTCCAAAAGGACTTGGGAGGCACACAGTTCCAATCCTAGGTTGGGAATTTTCAGAAAAGTTGGTTTAAAAGTTTTGTCACAAACCAAATCTAGGTTGGGTGGAATAATCTCAATATGCGATTTAGGTAAGAAAGTTGGTACTTCCAAGTTATTTTCATGGATAAGATCAATAGTACCAACACATACTTCCCCTAAATCAGAAATTGGTAAATCATGCTCACATTCATCGAACAAAACATCAAGACCTAAATCGGTATCATGATTGTCCGTAGTACTCAAATCAACATCGGAAGAAATAACATTTTGTGACTTAGGCAAGGAATCAGACACATCAAAAAAAAATTCATGCATATTAACATTAGTGTCTACAAAAGATTCAACTATTCCTATGTCATGCTCATCTTCGAAGAACAATTGTACAAGTACCATATCAATATCAAAATCATATGATTTGCTATGAGTATTATAAGAAACAACATTCATGAAGGTCGAGGGCGAGAAGCCATATGTTATTGAACCAAAAGGTTCCACAATATTTTCATGTTCTTCTAACATAACATCATTATCATCATAATCTTCATAATCATCATCATGGTAAAACTGACCTCATTTAGAAGCTTATTAAAACCCTAGATTGTTAGCCTAGTTGATGTGGGTAATTAATTTAGAAAAACCCACATCATAATCTCGAGATTTCGACGTACTTTAGATAATTTTGAGCGAGAAAAAGCTAATGGGAACTAATTTAGAAGTATACCGGGTCTTTGGAATTACTCATTTTGGTTGAGTGAATCAAAATCTAGGGTTTCACAAATATCACAAAAGTTTTTCTTTTTCTTCTCCTCTGAACTTTTTTTTAACTCTAAAAATCTGATTTTGTTTTGATTTTGAGTTAATATAAGTGAAATTAATCATTAACACTAAACTTGAATATAATCACTAAACTAGGTTATAAATAATGAGGGTTAATTTGTCATTTCCAGTTTTTTTATAAGGGACACCTTGAATGATCATGTAATGACCTTTTTTGTCCTATTAGAATGCCGCCCTCTAATAAACCATGTCGCCCCTATAATAAGCTTTTTCTGAAAATAGTTGTCTACAAAAATTGTTAAATAAAAAGTATTTTAAAAATCTTTTACCAAACACCAATATCAAAAACTATTACCATATATACATTGTGAACGTGCTTTTAGAGAAAAGAAGAATACATTACCAAACTCAACCTAAGTCACCTAACCGATCGATTTGGTACTTTTGTCTATGAGTCTATGACTAGTAAACTTCGTACTTTTCAAAAATACAAAAGTTGCATGGCTGCTAATGTATAAGACAGTTTATTGGAGAGGGTACCGAACTTGATATAAGACAAAGGATTTTCCATTTCTTATATATGAAAATTGTTATCCTTCTCGGTAAATTCCGTTAGCAATATTGAAGAACTTTTTCTTTTCTTTTCTGGACGTATGTCTTGCAGAGGAAGAACAGGCAAGGAAAAAACAAATGAAACGACAAGCAACAGTTTGCTAACCAGGAGCTGCGTTGCTGCACAATAGAACTAGGAAGTTGAGAAGATGTCCACCAAGTTTGGACATTATGGAGTTTGCGTAAGCTACGAGATCGTGGGACGAAGTATTGGCCATTTTCGGAACGAATCGGAACTTAAAGAGTTCAATAAGATGGTCTTTCACCAATATCATCAGTGAGATGATGGATTCTCCAAGGGATGCAGGAATTCTTGCGTTGAAGTATGTGAACCACTCTCTGGAAGTCACCCTCCACTATGATATTTTGAACATTAATATGTTGAGCAATTAGAAAGCTATGAGTTTCATCCACTAGCAGAATGGTAGTATCGATAATACCTGCATCACTCATATACTAACAGCTACGGTAGTATCGATATGGAAAAATGAAGAAATAAGTGGTCATTTTTTCTTACACTACCCTTATGCCAAAGCACTCTGGGATCTAGGTCCTAGCTCTGTTCAAATACAATTCCAAAGCTCTACTAAATTGTTAAATATCTGTAACGAATGGATGACTCACCCTAGAAATGAATTTTCTATAGAACTAGCCATCACTAAAATGTGGTTCATTTGGAAAGAAAGATGCAACAGAGTATTTCAGAAAAAAGAAAAAACACCACTTCAACTGTCATTAGAAATCCAAAGATATGTTCTATTCTGAACAAGAAAGAATCTCCTTAAAACCATAAAAGATAGCATAATCAAGTACAAAATGTTGGGTGGCCAGCTCCTGATGTTGGCTCAGCAAAGCACTTTTAAAAGCAACAGAAAATCTAGCTAAATCTTGTTCTAATTTTTTGGATTATCAAGTTATTCATAGAACAAAAAATGAAGTAACTGATACTCTTGCAAAAAAGGCGAAATATTTTAAATGTAATTTTGATTGGGAAGGTGCACTCCCATATGTAATTTTATGGGGATAGATCTAATATTATGAAAGGAATTACACCTTCCATCAAAAAAAAAAGGGTTACATCTGTCTCCATATAGATGACTTTACTTATATGATATAACCGATTGTGGCCGTTTCCTAAGATTTTAATGATCTTTTTTTTTTCCTTTTTGATCGGCAAAGAAGAATATGTTGATCAAAAAAATAAGGGTACAAAAGGTTTGGACCACTTGGAAGAAAGAAAACAAATGAATAACATACGATCCCTCTGCCAAGAAAAGAAAAAGGAAACAAGAAGCCACTCCTGAACCAGATAGTATAAACGACTCAATGAGGGTTGAAATGTGCTCTTGGCCAGTCATCAATTACATCAGGAAAAGAGAGACTATGACACTCCTTAAAACCAAGCGCCAAGAGAACATTTCGAATTGAGATTTGCTAATAACTGCCTTATCTCAATTTTGCTTTCCATTGAAGACTCTGTCGTTGCGCTCCTTCCATATACACCATAGTATCACAGTTGGGATAATACTCCAGATTTGTGTTTTAACCTTATAATCCTAAGGAAACACCCAAGAAAAAAGAAGAGTCACTACATCTGGAGATAAGGTGAAAAACCACTTTGAGCTTTTCGTGAAGAAAGTCCAAATCAGTGAAAACTACATATGGAGATAAGTTGAAATCTTATTAAAGAGAAATGGTAATGGTAATGTTATTTATTGGATGGTTTGGCTACTGCATGTATATATGTTAATATAGTTGTTTACAACGATAATAATGGAGAATGAAACTATGCAAGGAAAGGACTTCATCTCTAATTATTTATAAGAATAATGTCGAAATCTAAATCCTAAATAGACCAAGAGTTTCCCAAGAACTAAAATTCTTTCTTGATATATCTCCATACCAAAAGATCTGATTGATTTTTTGTGTGTTCGTACAGCTAGCATTCTTGTATGTTGTGACAACTTGTGTTTGCTTGTGTCCTGCGTGAGTATATGTCTAGCCTTGCTCGTGCATGTCGTGTGTAAGAGACTTAATACTCCCCTCAAGTTGGAACTGGTTGAGGAATCTCAAGCATACCCAACTTGCCTAGTAGACGATTGAAAGTTTCAACCCCAAGGGGCTTGGTAAAAATGTCTGCTACTAGATCGTTGGAGCGAACAAAAGCAGGAGAGATCAATTCGGATTGAATTTTCTCACGAGCGAAATAAAAATCAAGCTCGATATGTTTTGTTCGTTCATGAAAAACAGGATTGTACGCTACGTGTAAAGCGGCTTTGCCATCGTAAAAAATTAACATAGGTTCAGGATGTGATACACCTAAATCATTGAGAAGATATTTTAACCATTAAAGTTCGTACGAAAGAATATCCGGAAACAATTGAATCACACACACACACACACACATCCATACACATCATAATGGAATATATCAATTGTACCGAAATTTTGTTAAGCAAAAGCAAAATATATGCAATATAAACAGGCTTTTCTTAAATAGGAAAATATTAACTAACAAATTCGTTACCTCAGATTCCGCATCCTCTTCTCCACAGAAAGATATATCATTAAGCGCAAGTTGAAATAAGAACTCTCCCCCAGTATGTTGTCATCCTCTCGCAAGCACAAAAGAACAACAACAAAGGCAACCTTTACCAGAGAAAGGTTGAATCGGTTTTAACTAACACCGTGACTACTAATTTTCCCATAGTCTACGTAATGTATACAGCTCAGAGGATCGAATACTAATCAATATTAATACCTCTGTCGAACTGATAATGCTAAGTTATAGATTGTACTCGGGATCACGATAATAACGAAGAACACAAATATAATGTAAATGCTACTAGGTTATCATGAGACACAAGGAATTACATGGTTCGACTTTTGTCTACGTCCACGAGGTAATGAGTGATTGTTTGTATCAGTTTGTGGTGGTTACAAAGATCTTAAATGTTTCCCAAAGTAATAGAGAGAACTCAAGTTGAAGTTAATACTTAAGTTCTAAACATTAAAGAGGTATAAGCTTAAGACTAGATCTTCTTCTCCTAGATATTGAATGCCCTTAGTTTGTTGGTGAAACTTGGTATTTATAACCCCTTCTGCTCCAGGTATATCTTTGTTGTCTTTGAATCCACCGTTCCATGATATACCTTCCATACAAATGGTACCTTCGTCCACCGCATGCTTCCTCCAGTCGGATCCTGTCATCTCAGCTGACCCACGTTCCTTCGGGAACTTCCCAGCCTTAGTACAGGTTGTACCTTCGTTCACCGCTAACCTTCGCCAGTCAGAATCTTCCAACTCATCTCTATCCACGTGCTTTGATTAAGCGTGTAGATAAGAGATTTGTGCATTTAATGCTGATTAGATATGTCATATACCTCTGTCCCTTCGTCAGCTGCCTCTCTCTAGACTAGGCTTTACTTTTCTATCTTGGTCGTCGAGGTATCCCTTCTTGGGATAAGATAAAGTAGATCTGCGAAGGTGTCTTCTGCTATTCAGGTTCCTCTGTATAGCGAGGGCTACACAGTTATCTTGCATGCGACCATTGAAACCGTGACACGTGCTCCGCAGAATATTGATATTCACAAATGCGTGCTAATAGCAAAAGTTGAAAACTCGAAGCACATATGTTATGCTAAACACAACTCATATAAACACAAATTGATTCAACATAATGTGACTTTTCACATATGAGTATCAATCGGAACACCTTATGATCCTTTTCTAAAACCTACCAACATGGGATAGAACTTAATCCCGCTAAATAAAAAATCCACACAAACCATAAGGGTCACATCATATGAGATAGGCCAAAGCACGATATTCTGCTTCGTCGGAAGAACGGGCAATAGTTGGTTGTTTATTTGATTTCCATGAGATAGGGTTGGAGCCAAGAAGAGTATAATATCCAGATGTGGAACGTCGAGAGGTAGGACATCCCGCCCAATCGGAATCACTAAAACCAGTGATATATAGACTGCTAGAAGCAGAGAGAAAAAGTCCATTGCCAATAAATCCTTTAAGATAACGAATGACACGATTGACCGCATCCATATGAGTCGTATGTGGTGATTGCATAAATTGACTGAGATTATTGACGGCATAAAAAATATCAGGACGAGTTACTGTAATATAAAGTAATCATCCAATAAGAAGACGATAAGGTGTGGGATCAGAAAGAGGGTTTCCATCAGTAGGACGAAGTTTAAGTTGCTGTTCCATTGGGAAGGACGACACCCTAGCACCTGTCATCCTTGTATCTTTAAGTATATATTTATGTTGACATAAGAAAATCCCTTTTTGGGGTCGAGATACTTCTATCCCCAAGAAATATTTGAGGTTTCCTAGGTCTTTGATAGAGAATGATCGTTCAAGAAATTTTTTTAAGTCGGTGATGGCAACATCATCATTTCCAATGATGATTATGTCATCGACATAGACTAAAATATAAATACGAGTAGTACCTTGTGAGTATATAAAAAGAGAATAATCAGCATTTGATTGAGTAAAGCCATGTTTAAGTAAGTTGGAAGAAAACTTCTCAAACCACTGGCGCGAGACTTGTTTTAGCCCATATAATGGTTTATTCAGTTTACAGACTCTAATCTCCCCTTGTTTAGAAAATCCCGTGTGAATTTTCATGAAAACATCTTCGTGAAGATCACCTTGCAAAAAAGCATTATTGACATCTAACTGGTGTAATCGCCAATTCTTAATAGCAGCAAGAGACAGAAGAACCCGAACAGTGACAAGCTTAGCCAAGGCTGCGAATGTATCATGATAATCGAGTCCATATATTTGGTTGTAACCTTAAGCAACAAGAAGCGCCTTATATCTTTCTACCGAACCACCGGGGTTAAACTTAACCTTATACACCCACTTACAGCCTATATGAATTTTACCGGGCGATAAATCTGACATTATCAAAGTATTATTGGCCTTAAGGGAAGCCATCTCTTTGATTATAGCTTCCTTCCATACTGGAATTTTTATCGCTTCGGAAAATGATCTAGGTTCCGTAGTATTAAGAACAGAGGTTAAAAATGCTTGGTGATTTGTTGAAAACTGATTGATCGAAAGATAATTAGTGAGTGGATACGGTGTGCGAGTTGTAGTAGAGGCAAAAGGAAGAGAAGTAGTTGTGCACACGTAATCCTTTAGATGTAATGGAGGTCGACGCTCTCTAATGGGTCGAGATGAATTATCACAGACTACTCGTTGAGTTTCATTGGACGAATTATGTACATAGTGATTCTCATGTGAGATATATTCATTTTCAGGTGATACGAGGATTTTCTAGGTGATATTATTTAATGTATCATTTGTACCCGATGGTTGCAAGTCTCCCTGTAAAGGATTAGACATGGATGCTGGGGTATTCAAAGTATTTGATGATGAGGGTATGGTCTCATGTAATGAAATAGATGGAATTATATTATAATTATATGTATCATCGTCATCAGCTAAGTGTTAAAATGAATGTGACGTGTAAGATGTTTTGTTAATATGGTAGTCTCTGTAAGGAAATGTATTTTCATAAAAATTTACATCACCAGAAACATGGATTTTACGTGATTGAAGATCATAGACACAATAGCCTTTTTTGACCATAAGGGCATCCTACAAAAACACACGGCCGAGCACGTTGATTAAATTATTGTTTAACGTTAATATTTCTTGCGAAACACAAACAACCAAAAACTCTTAAATAGTGATAAGAAGTTGGATCTTGAAATAGAATTTCTTGAGGTGATTTATTTTCTAAAAGAGGAGTAGGCATCTTATTTATGAGATAGGAAGCGTCAAAATGCACTTCAGCCAAAAATTCAAGGGAAGATCAACTTGAAATCGTAAAGCGCGGACAACATTAAGTAAATTCCGGTGTTTGCGCTCCACAACACTATGTTGTTGAGGAGTAGCTATACAACTGAGTTGATGAATGACACCATTAGCATGAAACCATTCTTGTAGATCTTTGGTTAGAAATTCAGTCCCGTTGTTGGAACGAAATTTTTATAATTGTGGACTAAAGATTTTTCCATTACCTGATGATAAATTTGTATTTTTTGTATAGAACTGGGTGATAATATGATTAAAAAATATGCGAGATACTTCTTAGTGTCTGATTTACTAGACATAAAGTAAATCCAAGTGCATCTCGAAAAATCATCAACAATTGTTAAAAAATATCGTTTTGCACGCAAAGAAGGTTCTGAGAACGGACCCCAAATATCTGCATGAACTAATTGAATTTTTTTTACTACTTCCCGAATTACTGGATACATAAGGTAAACAAGATTGCTTAGCTTGTGGACATACTTCTCATAGATGATTTTTATTAGTCCTTATGCAGCTATATTTATTTGCTAAAATACGAAAACGTAAATCAGAAGGGTGTCCAAGGAGCCAATGCCAAAGATCAAAGCTTGAATAATGAGAAGCTGAAAAACATGTAGGGGTCGACCGGAGAATGTAGAGACCATTGAGCAAAAGATCACTCTGACCAGTCGTTATCTTCCTTAGCAGATCCTGAAATATACATGATGATTCGTCAAAAGTCACTTTACATTTGAGAGATTTAAATAAGTGACTGACTGATAGAAGATTGAACTTAAAACTTGGGATATGATATACGTTATCAAGCATTAAATTGGGTGAAAAAGTTACTGTCCCAATATGTAAAATGGGAGATCAACTACCATCAGGTAGTTGGACAAATAAATTAGGCGGAGCTTTAACATATTTAGTAAAACAAAGTAATGAATAACACCTATGGTTAGATGCACCACTATCAACGATCCAAGAAAAATCAGAGGTGCAAGAGACATTACCAGCAAAATTAGCATTTATTTCATGGCTTGAAGGACCAGATGAAGGTTCAAGAAGCGACAAACAATCGATTGTACTGTTCATGAGTGATAGTTGGTGCGAGAACTTGAGATTCATGTTGTGGTTAACCATCTGGGGCAGCATCAAAAGCAGCTTGATTATCCCTTTGGCGTCAGTCGCGTGATGGATATCCATGTAGATTATAACAAGTAGTTCTAGTATGTCCAAATTTTTTACAATGATCGCAAAATGTGCGCGCTTTCTTAGTTGGAGGATGACGAATGTTGTGTTGTGCAGTAGGGCTACGGTCTTGTTTCCCAACATGGAGAGCATCTGATTCGATTGTAGGGGCAGAAGAAAAGTTGAGGTCTTGCTGATTCTCTTCCTGACGGACTAGAGAATATATCTTGTGTTAGAGCATTGCTCGGTCGAACTCACATGCGTTGCTATCTCAAGTATGTTTTTCAATGTTAGTGATCAAAACTATAAGTCTTGATTTCTAGCCTATTTATATATGTCTCTGACTAGGACATAGATAGTGTAGTTGAGCTTAGATCTCTCGACGTTCATCTCTTGAAGACGAAAAACTACTAAGGGGAGCTTGCGGAACTTCTTCGACAAAAGGTATGTGGATACTTGAACTTATCTATCACTTGGAAAGTCTATTTATATTATCTCCTATATTGAGACATAAGTCGTGTTACGATATAGTTTTCTCTATACACATTTGAGATTTCGAGCTGAGTATATCTCCCTTACATATTCTCGAAATATGTGTTGGTAAGCTTTCGCTTCGACCAAGTTCATCTTATATCATGAGAAAATTTCCGAGTAACATCTTACATGGTTTGTGTGATACAATCATTTGATGTAGGCTTGGAATGTTTCGATAATGATTATTTCAATATCTTGAAAATTGCTTTGATGCTAATAGTGTGTGAAAACGGCTATTGTAATTATAGAAGAATGTTTCAATGATTGAAATAAAGAGTTGATGATGTAACCATCTTTGGATATAAGCATATATAGTGTGTTCGCACATTAGTGTATAAATCCATAAACCAGAAGCCAAGAGTATGCATATGTGTGTATACGAAATTGGTGAAGGAGACGGGTTAAGTATGCGTACCCATACGCATACTGGCGGAAGTTATTGAACCGAGAATTTCTGTTGAGTTCGGTTTCTTGACAAACTCTTAACTAGTCACCTTAAGTATGCGTACCCGTACGCATACTGGCGGAAGTTTTCGAACCGAAAATTTCTGCGGAGTTTGAAAACTTTACAAACTCAAAACCGGTTGCTGAAGTACGTATACCCGTACACATACTTAAGCTGGTTATTTTGTCAAATTGGTCAGTTCATGGACTTAAACATTTAAATCATAAGGAATGCAATCTTTGCAAACTGTGGCTATAATGTCCATGATTGATTCAAGTTGAATCAAACCGATTTGGTTTCAATTATGTTTTCTAAACAATTGAACAACTCTTTAACTAGTTTCATTTGAGTCATTTGAACTAGTTATGGTTAAGATGAATAAGATTGATATGAGAGTAATCATATGGATAACCTCGGTTAACTATTTGTGAACCAACCTGGTGTACACGTTTAGGTACGGTTACATAAACCTAAATGAGGGTACATTTCATTTGTGTGTATATAGATAAGTTCAATCTAACAGTTGAAAGATATTAACTTGGTTGAATCAGGTTTTTTATCTAACTGTGAATATTGAATGCTTTGTTACCAAGGTAACTTGGATTGCAAACCCTGATTTGAAAACTATATAAAGGAGAACTCTAGCAACTGGGAAACCTAATCCCCACACCTCCTATGTGTTACTAGTTGCACAACTAGAGTCGATTCTCCTTTAACCTTAGGTTTCTTCCACAAACCATGTAGGTTAACGACTTGAAGACTTCATTGGGATTGTGAAGCCAGACCCAACTATTGTCTTTGTAGTTTCGTGATCTGATCTTGCTGTTTCTATCGTGTGGAGTGCACTTGAAATAATTGGTTCGAGATTTTATATCTCCGATAGGCAAGATAGAAAAGTAATCACAAACAAACTTCATCTCATCGTTTGTGATTCCACAATAACTTGTTTCGTTAATCAATTACAGTTTATTTTGAGGTGACTGATAATACTAGGCTGTTCTTCGGGAATATAAGTCTGGTTTATCAATTGGTTCCTGTTCACCTTGATTTATCAAAAGACGAAACAAAAACTTTTGGGTATTTCTGTGGGAGACATATTATTCAATCCTATAGACTTTTCTGTATGAGACAGATTTGTCTATCAAGTCTTCGACTGTGGGTCCAACTCTTGGTTGTGAGTGAGATCAACTAAGGAAATCAAGTGCGTAGTATCCTACTGGGATCAGAGATATAAGTGAAAAAGCGAGGATACAACAACCACACCTAATATTTCGCTTAACAATCTGTATGGACAAACTCCAATATACTTTCTAGAGAACCAACTAGACATTCAGACTCAATCTAGATAAAAAGTATATCAAAGAGTTTATATCTCAATCTCTCGATTTGATATATACTCAAGCAAACAGAAATCTGCGAGTCTTTATCAAATACTAGAGAGATAACTTGGATGGTACCAAAGACCAATATCCAAGTGTCAATCAATTTAAATCAACAACCAAAAGGTCGGATATTTTAATTGATTGAACAACGCACAACCTATGATATTTCAATTATATAACAAAATATAATGCGGAAAAGAAATAACACAGACACCAGAATTTCTTAACGAGGAAACCGCAAATGCAGAAAACCCCCGGGACCTAGTCCAGATTGAACACACACTGTATTAAGCCACTACAGAAACTAGCTTACTCCAAATTAACTTCGGTCTGGACTGTAGTTGAACCCCCAATTAATCACACACTGATCCAAGGTACAGTTATGCTCGTACGTCTCTGATCCCAGCAGGATACTACGCACTTGATTCCCTTAGCTGATCTCACCCACAACTAAGAGGTGCTACGACCCAAAGTCGAAGACTTTAATAAACAAATATGTATCACACAGAAAAGTCTACGGTAATAGATAAATCCGTCTCCCACGAATATACCTACGAGTTTTGTTTCGTCTTTTGATAAATCAAGGTGAACAGGAACCAATTGATAAACCGGACTTATTCCCGAAGAGCATCCTAGTATTATCAATCACCTCACAATAATCTTAATCGACGCAGCAAAAAAAGATATTGTGGAATCACAAACGATGAGACGAAGTGTTTGTGATTACTTTTATATCTTGCCTATCGGAGATATCAATCTCAATCCAATTATTACTCGTACGATAGAAACAACAAGATCATATCACACAACTACGAGAAAGTAGTATCGGTCTGGCTTCATAATCCCAATGAAGACTTTAAGTCGTTAACCTGGTTTAGAAGAAGAAACCAAAGGTTAAAGGAGAATCGATTCTAGCTTAGCACAACTAGTATCACACAGAAGGTGTGAAGATTAGGTTTCCAAGTTGCTAGAGTTCTCCCTTACATAGTCTTTCAAATCAGGGTTTGCAATCAATGTTAGCTTGGTAACAAAGCATTCAATAATCACCATTAGATGAAAACCTGATTAGATTCAAGCTAATATATTTCAACCGTTAGATCGAAAACTAGCTTGTTACATACAAATAAATGCACGTTTCTAGGCTTGTGTAACCGTACACAAACTTGTACGTTTGTTGGTTCAACAATAGTCAACCAAATAGTTAGCCATATGATCACTTTCATATCAACCATATTCTTCTTCACCATAACTAGTTCAAGTGACTCAAATGAACTAGTTAGAGAGTTGTTCAATTGCAAGGAAATCTTATGTAACTACACAAGACACAATCGAAGCAAAAAATATTTGATTCACTCGAATCGATTCATGAACTATACAGCCACGATTTGAAATTTGCATTCCTTATAAGAATAAGTTCACAAACATCGTTTTTAGATATAACCTACTCAAGTTCGCGGACTGGGTTCGCGGACTTAAGTTCCCAGACGGAGTTCACAAACTCCAGCAGAAATTCTTCGGACAAGAACTTCCTCCAGTTCGCGGACTCGGCTCACGCCACCATGCCGGTTCTCTTGATCAACAAAGTTCGCAAACTTCTGTTCAAGGAATAAGGACTTATACATATATGTGTTTCCACAATAAATGCTTATATCCTCCAATGGTTATATAATCTAAACTCTCATTTCAATCATTGAAACATTCTTAGAGGACGTTGATATTATATAGTTGTTATTCACAAACTATTTTTCGTCAAAGTAAGCAATTTTCAAAGTGATTGAAACTTGTCATGACTTTCGTCACTAGGTAAAGATGAACTTAGTTAAAGCGAAAGTTTACCAACACATATTTCGAGAAATAGATAAGCGAGATAAACTCGGCTCGAAATAGCAAATGTGTATAATCTAAGTCTATATAGCAAAACGACTTTTGTATCAAGATACGAGATAAAGTAGATAGACTTTTGAGTGATAGATAAGTTCAAGTCTCCACATAACTTTTAGTCGATGAAGATCAACCAGTTCCTTGAGTAGTCCTTCGTCTTATATGATGATTGCCATGGAGTTCTTGAGCTTAACTACACTTTCTATCTTAGTCCGAGACTTAGCTATAGTAGACTAGAAATCAAGACTTATAGTTTTGATCACTAACATTGACAAACATGCTTGAGATAGCAACGCATGCGAGGTCGACCAAGCAATGCTCTAACAATCTCTCCCTTTTTCAATTTTAGTGACAAAACTATCAATACATATGGAATACAAAAAATAAATAAATTAACTTTTGTGGCTCCTATTCCACATGTCTAATCCTCAACATTACTCAAAATCTTCGTCACTTCCAAGTACTCCAATGATCCCAAAGGTTGTAAGTTCAGCATCATCGTTGTTGAAAATCCGTAGCTATAACAACGAGAAAACAAGAGTTATCAATCATTGTTATACAGTGTCATAGTATCATTACACAGCGTCAAAGTTCAATTGTATCATAACTTCAACAACAATACTATGGTGATATGTATCAATCCCCCTTAGTCAATACTCCATCTCACATGGAAACCACTCCCCCTTACATAATGATCCGAAAACCATATGTATTTGTAATGTGAACTACATATTAATTCTCCCACTTTTTTTCAATAAAATTGGCAAAGGTACAAGAACGGGATCCTAATGAAATTTCCGAAAGAGACATTTCATGACCAAAAGAAAGAAAACATGTATCATCTTATTTAGATGCAATCATAAAGCCGAAGCTAAATGCATTCAAGGATTTTGTAAAGATACAAGATAACCCCTATAATATTCCACAACCTCACTCCCCACAAAGATTTGGAAATTAAGCACAAGTTCAATTAAGAACTCTCCCCCACAAAATGTCATTCCCGAAAGAAAAACAAGAGCGACTTTATTTTCAAAAGAAAAGAAGGATTTCTTTGGACATAACAAATCTCATACAAGTATGAATTTGAATCCAAAAAATTCAATCAAACTAACCACAAGAGTACCCATGATTAATTTATTCGAAAAAATGCTCAAACATAAATGAACTTATGGAGACTCAAAAATATACAATTAGATTAATCATAAGAGAGCCCATAATTAATCTAATCGAAATACACAACCAAACTAATCACAAAAGTAATCAATTTAATTGGTCATGCTCAACATAAGAAGACTTACGGAGCAACAACTAAATAACCAAACAAGATGATTAATTTAGTTGAAAATGCTCGACATAAAGTACCTCACAGAACAACAACATAGCTAATCATAAAAATAATCAACTTGGTCGTTTAATGCTCAACATAAGACACTTTACGGAGCGTCACAATAATACAAAAAATATGGATCAGGGAAGATTAATACTGCGGAAAACACAAGGATTCATTCTATTTTCCATCATTATTCGCATAACGATATTCAATAGACATAATCCTTGCAAACAAAATATTTTAACCTATCTTCCATCAATAATTGACATAATAGGCTTAACTTTTGTATTTGTAAAAAGTGTATTCATTCTTTTATCAATACATGCATATCGACATACGAAAGACTTTACTTTTGACAAGGTACGGGACAACCATAGTTTACGGACGTAAACATACATATCCCATAAAAATATTAAAATATATAAAATCATAAAGTTAAATACTGCAAAAATCATCTTCCAAACAAATTTAGAATTTAAACCAATAAATCTAAAAACAAGAAGATGAAAACGTTGGACATAGCTATGTGTAATCACAATAATGGCTATTCCAAACTCTAGTTATTCTTCTAACAAAACAAGAAAAATAGAAGATTTACTAGGAAATAAGACCTTTGAAGAATTCTTTATCATCCCCGAACTCCTTGTCGTCAACATCCATTGGGACATAAGGTTCATTAAGGTAGGAATTTATATCAATAAACCTTCTCGCCTGATGTTGTCGAACCAGGGCCTTCTGAATCTCATGAGTCTTATACACAAAACCCTTTATTTGTTGAATCTCCTTTCCCATCTCCTTCAACTCTTCAAGAACACCAGAAAACTTCTGAGAGTTTGAAGGAACGGCTCTTGGCTTCCTCACATTCCTTCTTTTTCTTTTCAAGGTAGGAGATAACAGAGATTTTTCTTTTTCCTTCATGATTGATGTCTTAACAATCATATTAACATATTTTCCATCAGAAGACATCATGCTTGGAGTATCCATAACTTATGAGTTTGTGAGAGGAAATCACAAATTGAACTCAACAAGTAGTCTTGAGATAAAAAGAGGTTTTGAGGAAGGAAAAATGAATGTAGGGTTTCGAAACCTTTAAACAGGCTCATTCACGTCCAACTCACAACCCTATAAAGAGTAGAATTATCGATAATAACCCTCCTTTGTTGATAGACAGGGAAGAACAAAAATAAGAAAAGAAGAAAAAAACTTTTCCTAAAGCCTGAGAGGTACAAAATCATTGTGTCTTTTGACCAGGCACATGAGACAAGATTTCTAAAACAACACAATCAAGTTGCTTGCGGTGAACAACAATTTGTCCACCATTTTCCTCTTGAGAGGAATCCACAGACCTCTGTCTATCAAAACGATTCGACCATAATTTATTCTCTAATGGTCTTGGTTTATCCTTGGAAACTAACTTCTTAGACGAAGATAAAATCCTACATACCTCAACGGTTTTCTGAGCAAGTTTAAGCTTATTTGCTAATTGATTTGATTTTCGTAGAAGTTTGTTGACGTGCCTCAATTGGTGTTTGTACTTGTAACACCAAGAAAGTTCATGACCCTTTAGAGAACAATACGAGCATGTCAAACTGGGATAAAAGTCAGGCTTCTGAGATGTGCACGCAGCTAGACACATGGTGTAACCTGAAACATTACAAACAGAGTTTCCAAGAAATGGGTCAATTTTTTCTTCCAGATTAGTTGGGTTCTCTTCTGAAATAATATCGAGATTGATTTATGTATTGCTACAATTATCAAAATCAATATTTTCACCAAGAAGTGCAACACTTGATTTCTCGTCTTCATTGGGATCATAGTTGTCAGACATTTCATCAAGAGTTGCAGCAAGACCTTTGTTCCCGGTGTATTTTATATGATTTGGGCACTCGTTTGCAAAATGACCAAATCCCTTACACTTAAAGCACTGAGGCATATCCTCGTCATCAGTTTCACCTGTTTCCCTGTTTTTAGGAGGAACACGATTATGAGGTTTAACTGATGCTTTAGGCTTATCTCTGGAGAACCGTTTACTTCTCTTCAACAGAAGATCCCTAAATTGTCTTGTGATCATCGAGACCTACTTGTAAAGATCTTCATCTGATGAATCTGTCTCAGAGTGATCATCTTTAGAGATATACACTTTTTTACACTTATCAAGTAATTTAGTGTCCTTCTGTGCTTTGAACGCAACATCCTTAGTTTTGGATGAATATTCGTGATCAAAGATCTTAATCTTCCCAACCGGCGTATTTCTGGAGAGATTATCAAGGTTATTTTCCTCAACGATGGCATGCTTCTTAGAGTCGTATCTAGATGGCAGCGATCTGAAAATTTTCATCACAATGTCCTTTTCAGGAATAGTCTTACCCAATGCAAAAGATGCATTAACAATTTCATACACTTTGTGATTAAACTCATCAAATTTTTCTTCATCTGCCATACGAAGGTTTTCCCAATCGGAATTAAGGTTTTGAAGCCTAGCTTCTTTTCACTGGTATTTCCTTCAAATACGGTTTCTAAGATATCCCAAGCTTATTTAGACTTAGTGCAATTTGATACATGGTGCTGAAGATTTAGGGTAATGGCATGTTAATGGCATTCAAACCGTTGGAATTTTTCTTTGCAGCATTTATCTCGGCAGGGGTGTATTCACCAATATCTTTGGGAACGTTTACATCTCCAACTGCCACGACGGGAGCATTATAGCCATTAACAACATATACCCATGATGAAAATCACGTGATTGAAGAAAATCTCGCATAGAAATTTTCCACCATAAGTAATTAGAGCCATCGAAGACTGGTGGTACGTTAATTGAGATAGCACCTCTGTCCATAGAGTCAGATTGCTACAAACACAGACTTGTAAGGTCTTGAACGTGTTTGCCTGCTCTGATACCAATTGAAAAAGCGGGGGTATAACAACCACACCCAATATTTTGCTTAGCAATTTGTATAGACAAACTCCAGTATACTTTCTAGAGAATAAACTAGACAGTCAGACTCAATCTAGATAAAAAGTATATCAAAGAGTTTATATCTCAATCTCTCGATTTGATATAGACTCAAGTAAACAGAAATCTGCGAGTCCTTATCAAATACTAGAGAGATAACTTGGATGGTACCAAAGACCAATATCCAAGTGTCAAGCAATTTAAATCAACAACCAAAAGGTCGGATAATCTAATTGATTGAACAACGCACAACCTGTGATATTTCAATTATATAACAAAATATAATGAGGAAAAGAAATAGCACAGACACCAGAATTTTGTTAACGAGGAAACCGCAAATGCAGAAAAACCCCGGGACCTAGTCCAGATTGAACACACACTGTATTAAGCCGCTACAGACACTAGCCTACTCCAAATTAACTTCAGTTTGGACTGTAGTTGAACCCCAATCAATATCATACTGATCCAAGGTACAATTATGCTCCTACGTCTCTGATCCCAGCAGGATACTACGCACTTGATTCCCTTAGCTGATCTCACCCACAACTAAGAGTTGCTACGATCCAAAGTCGAAGACTATAATAAACAAATCTATATCACACATAAAAGTCTACGTTAATAGATAAATCCGTCTCCCACGAATATACCTACGAGTTTTGTTCCGTCTTTTGATAAATCAAGGTGAACAGGAACCAATTGATAAACCAGACTTATATTCCCGAAGAACAGCCTAGTATTATCAATCACCTCACAATAATCTTAATCGACAGAGAGAAAAAAAATATTGTGGAATCACAAATGATGAGACGAAGTGTTTGTGATTACTTTTATATCTTGCCTATCGGAGATATCAATCTCAAGACAATTATTATTCGTACGATTGAAACAACAAGATCAGATCACACTACTACGAGAAAGTAGTATCGGTCTGGCTTCACAATCCCAATGAAGTCTTTAAGTCGTCAACCTGGTTTAGAAGAAGAAACCAAAGGTTAAAGGAGAATCGACTCTAGCTTAGCACAACTAGTATCACACAGAAGGTGTGGGTATTAGGTTTCCCAGTTGCTAGAGTTCTCCCTTATATAGTCTTTCAAATCAGGGTTTGCAATCAATGTTAGCTTGGCAACAAAGCATTCAATATTCACCGTTAAATGAAAACCTGATTAGATTCAAGCTAATATCTTTCAACAGTTAGATCGAAAACTAGCTTGTTACACACAAGTGAAATGAACGTTTCTAGGCTTGTGTAACCGTACCCAAACTTGTACATTTGTTGGTTCAACAATAGTCAACCAAATGGTGAGCCATATGATCACTTTCATATCAACCATATTCTTCTTCACCATAACTAGTTCAAGTGACTCAAATGAACTAGTTAGAGAGTTGTTCAATTGCAAGGAAATCTTATGTAACTACACAAGACACAATCGAAGCAAAAACGATTTGATTCACTCGAATCGGTTCATGAACTATATAGCCACGGTTTGCAATTTGCATTCCTTAGTTTATATATGAGTAAGTTCACAAACATCGTTTTTAGATATAACCTACTCAAGTTCGCTGACTGGGTTCACGTACTTAAGTTCCCGGACGGAGTTCACAAACTCCAGCAGAAATTCTCGGGAAGAGAACTTCCGCCAGTTCGCGGACTGAGTTGCGGACTTGGCTCACGCCACCATGCCGGTTCTCTTGATCAACAAAGTTCGCAAACTTCGGTTCAAGGAATAAGGACTTATACATATATGTGTTTCCACAATCAATGCTTATATCCTCCAATGGTTACATAATCTAAACTCTCATTTCAATCATTGAAACATTCTTAGAGCACGTTGATATTCTATAGTTGTTATTCACAAACTATTTTTCGTCAAAGTAAGCAATTTTCAAAGTGATTGAAACTTGTCATGACAAATAGGAGATAAATAGACTTTTGAGTGATAGATAAGTTCAAGTCTCCACATACCTTTTAGTCGATGAAGATCCAACGGTTCCTTGAGTAGTCCTTCGTCTTGTATGATGATTGCCATGGAGTTCTTGAGCTCAACTACACTTTTTATCCTAGTCCGAGACCTTAGATATAGTAGAATAGAAATCAATACTTATAGTTTTGATCACTAACATTGACAAACATGATTGAGATAACAACATATGCGAGGTCGACCGAGCAATTCTCTAACAGTAAAGAGCGCAACTGTACCTTGAATCAGTGTGAGATTGATTAGGGTTCAACCACAGTCCAGTATGAAGTTAATTGGTAGTAGGCTAGTGTCTGTAGCGGCTTAATACATTGTGGTCTTCAATCTGGACTAGGTCCCGAGGTTTTTCTGCATTTGCGTTTTCCTCGTTAACAAAATTCTGGTGTCTGTGTTATTTCTTTTTCACATTATATTTTGTTATATAATTGGATTATCACAGGTTGTGCGTTAAGATCAATCAATTAGAATATCCAACCTTGGGTTGTTGATTTACATTGATTGACTGTCTAGTCGATTTTCTAGTTGATTCTCTAGAAAAATAGTTGATTCTCTAACACTTGTATTAAGAGTTAGAGATATTAAACTCTTTGATATACTTTATTCTAGATTGAGTCTGACTGTCTAGTTGATCTCTAGAAAGTTGTTGATGGTGGATGTTAGAGCATTGCTCGGTCGAACTCGCATGCGTTGCTACCTCAAGCATGTTTGTCAATGTTAGTGATCAAAACTATAAGTATTGATTTCTAGCCTATATATCTAAAGATCTCAGACTGGGATAGAAAGTGTAGTTGAGCTCAAGACTCCATGCCAATCATCATACAAGACGAAGGAGTACTCAAGGAACTGGTGGATCTTCATCGACTAAAAGGTATGTGGAGACTCGAACTTATCTGTCACTCAAAAGTCTATCTACTCTATCTCCTACTCTTGAGACAAAAGTCGTTTTGATATATAGACTTTCATTATACACATTTGCTATTTCGAGCCGAGTTTAACTCGCCTATCTATTTCTCGAAATATGTGTTGGTAAGCTTTCGCTTTAGCCAAATTCATCTTTACCTAGTGATGAATGTCATGTTATGTTTCAATCACTTTGGAAATTGTTTTAACGAAAAATGGTCTGTGAATAACGGATATATAACATCCTCTGAGAATGTTTCAATGATTGAAATGAGAGTTTAGATTACATAACAATTGATAGGATATAAGCATTGTTGTGGAAACACATATATGTATAAATCCTTATTCCTTGAACCAAAGTTTGCGAACTTTGTTGATCAAGATAAACGGAATGTGGCGTGAGCCAAGTCCGCGAACTGGCGGAAGTTCTCGACCCGAGAATTTTCGCTGGAGTTTGTGAACTCCTTTCGTGATCTTAAGTCCGCAAACCTAGTCCGTGAACTTGAGTAGGTTATATCTAAAATCGGTTGTTCTTGAACTCATGTTTATATAAACTAAGGAATGTTTTTGCAAACCATGGATCTAAAGTTCATGAACCGATTCGAGTGAATCAAACCGATTTTGCTTCGATTGTGTCTTGTGTAGTTACATAAGATATAAGAAATTGAACAACTCTCTAACTAGTTCATTTGAGTCATTTGGACTAGTTATGGTGAAGAAGAATATGGTGGATATGAAAGTAATCATATGGCTAACCATTTGGTTAACTATTGTTGAACCAACAAATGTTAATGTTTGGGAACGGTTCATAAACCTGTTATAGCATAGCTCGGTCGACCTCGCATGCGTTGCTATCTCAAGCATGTTTGTCAATGTTAGTGATCAAAACTATGAGTCTTGATTTCTAGCCTACATAGCTAAGTCTCGGACTAGGATAGCAAAGTGTAGTTGATCTCAAGGACTTCATGGCGATTTATCATACAACGAAGAAGATCTACTCAACGAACCGTGGAACTTCATCAACAAAAAGGTATGTGGAGACTTGAACTTATCTATCACTCAAAAGTCTATATCTTCTATCTCCTACTTCTTATGAGACAAAAAGTCGTATGCTATATAGACTGGATCATACACATCTGATATTTCGAGCCGAGTATATCTCGACTATCTATATCTCGAAACCATGTGTTGGTAAAGAGCGATGCTACGTTGACCGCGATTTACACCGCCAGAAATCCCACCAGGGAAATGAACGGTCAGATGGGAACCATGGGGGAGATTTGCAGGGCGTGGGGATTAGGGTGGGGGGCCACTTTTTTTTTTTCTTTCACGCGGTGGTGGCTGCGGGATTCCTCCCCAGTACACCAAGCATTATTGGTTGGTAAAGCGTTTCACTTTGATCAAGTTTATCTTCACCTAGTGACGAAAGTCATGAAAAGTTTCAATTACTTTGAGAATTGCTCTGACGTGAAACGGTCTGTGAATAACGGATATATAACGTCCTCTAAGAATGTCTCAATGATTGGAATGAGAGTTTATATTACATAACCATGTATTCCTTAATACGAAGTTTTCGAACTTTGTTAATTGAGAGAAACTGGAGGAATTGGATTTGCCAAGTCCGCGAATTGACGGAAGTTCTCGTATCGAGAATTTCTGCTGGGATTTTCTAAAAACTCGTTTGCGTGTTTAGTACGCGAACCTAGTCCGTGAACTGGCGAAAGTCTCTTTGCCGAGATTTTCTACTGAGTTTGGAAAACTCCGCCGGTTGTCTTAAGTCCACGAACTTGTTTGTGAGCTTAAGTGGTTATGATCTAAAGATGTGCTCTGAACATGAAACTTAAATTACTAAGGAATGCTTTATGCAAACCGTGGCTATAAAGTTCATGAGCCGATTCAATCGAACCGAATCATCTTTTTTTCAATTATGTCTTGTGTAGTTACATAAGATCTCATAGCAATTGAATAACTATCTAACTAGTTCATTTGAGTCAATTGAACTAGTTATGGTGAAGAAGAACAAGGTTAATATGAAATGCTCATATGGTTAACCTTTTGGGTTACTATGTTGAACCAACATACACGTACACGTTTGGGCATGGTTTTCGCAAACCCAGTAAACGTCTACCCAAGTGTGTGTGACAAGCTAAGTTTTCGATATAACGGTTGAGAAATATTAGCTTGAATCTAAATCAGGTTTTAATCTAACGGTAATATGGATTGATTTGTAACTAAGGAAAAACCCTGATTTGAAGGCTATATAAAGGAGACATCTAACATTGTGCAAAACTAATCCCCACACGTCTGTGTGATACTAGTGCGCTCGCTAGAGTCGATTATCCTTTAAATTTTGGTTTTCTTCTCTAAAACCAGGTTAACGACTTAAAGACTTCATTGGGATTGTGAAGAAAGACCGATACTAGTTTTATCGTAGTTGTGTGATCTGATCTTGCATCTTCTATCGTATGACTACAATCTATTGATTGTCTTGAGATCGTGAGAGTTCTCCGATAGGCAAGATGAAGAAGTCACAAACATCTTCGTCGCACTGTTTTTGATTCCTCGATAAACCACCTTTGTAGTCAGGAAGGATTGTACAGAGGTGATTGATTAATCTAGGCTGTTCTTCGGGAATATAAGACCGGATAATCAATTGGTTCCTGTTCACCTTGATTTCATATATTAAGACGGAACAAAACCTAGGGTTTATCTGTGGGAGACAGATTTATCCTTTGATAGACTTTTCTGTGTGATACAGGTTCGTTTATTATCAAGTCTGCGATTTTGGGTTGCAGCAACTCTTGGTTGTGGGTGAGATCAGCTAAGGGAATCAAGTGCGCAGTATCCTGCTGGGATCAGAGGCGTAGGATTAAAACTGTACCTTGGATAAGTATGAGACTGATTGGGGTTCAACTATAGTCCAGTCCGAAGTTAGCTTGGAGTAGGCTAGTGTCTGTAGAGGATTAATACAGTGTGTATTCAATCTGGACTAGGTTCCGGGGTTTTTCTGCATTTGCGGTTTCCTCGTTAACAAAACTTCTGGTGTCTGTGTTATTTATTTTCTGCATTATATTTTATATAATTGAAATAATACAGGTTGTGCGTTCGTTATCATCAATTGGAAATCCAACCTTTGGTTGTTGATTGATATTGATTGATCCTTGGACATTGGTCTTTGGTACCGTCCAAGTATTCCTTGTGTTTGATTAGGACTCGCTGATTTCTATTAGCTTGAGTAATATCAAAAACAAGAGAGAGATATTAACTCCTTGAGATAATTTTATCTAGATTGAGTCTGACTGTCTAGTTGATTCTCTAGCAAAGTATTTCGGAGTTAGTCCATACAGATTGCTAAGCGAAATATTGGGTGGTGTTGTTAGACCCCCGCTTTTTCAATTGGTATCAGAGCGGGAAAACACGTTTAAGACCTAACAAGTCCGTGTTTGTAGCGATCTGACTCTATGGACAAGAGTACTATCTCTGACAACGCAACATCAGTACATGACTACTCAGATAAGTTTCAAAGATCTGAAACCACTGAGGAAAACTCTTTCTCGTCTCCTTCAGCCGAATCTAAATTCAACTGGAGGAAATCTCTTGATGAACAGTTGGATGATCTCTCGGATGATAGTGATTCTGAAGAAGGACAGAGTCTTGATGAGGAAGTTTCTCAATACATCAAGTTGTTTAATCGTGAATTGAAGGAAACAAGGACAACTGCTTGATTGAGAAAGTATATGGGTCCTCTTTGTCAAGAAAACATAAAGTTGAGAAAATTCTTCAAAGGTTATGATGGTGGATACAAACTGTTACAATCTACCGTTAAAGATCATGAAGAAGAGGTTCGCTCAAAAAAGTCTGAATGTGATAATCTTCTTCGTAACCTCTGTATATTAAAAGAGAGGCTTGCGGAAACTGAAGCAAGATGTGAATCTCAACAGAAGTGTTTCAATGACAAAGAATGTAGTATTCTTATCAGAGAGAAATCCTTGGAAACCAAACTCACTGCTGCTCTTAATAAGGTGAAATCACTAAAAGAGAATCTAAATAGGTTCGGTTCTAGATCTACAAAACTGTCTTCTATGCTGGGAGCCTGTAAAGAACATCATGATAAACGTGGTCTGGGATATAAAGGAATATGCGCTCCTAACAGTGGTAAGACTAAGTTTGTTAAAGATGTTAATTTTTCTCCATGTGAAGAACCTGTGTCATCTTGCAAAAACAAGGATTCTACTTCTTCTAAATATGCTCAAAAGAGAACTACTAAACGTAAGTCCTTCAACTGCTATTACTGTGAAAACAAAGGACACTCTGAGCGAAGGTGTCGTCTTCGGATAAGGAATGAAAGACTTCACAACATTCTTAATTAGATGTCTAAAGAAGTTGTTAAACCTATATCACAGATTGGAATCAAACCTGTTCGACCTCAAGGGATATACTGTGATAAGGTTTTTCTTAATTATGTCTTCAAACCGAAGGATGCCTACAATGGTGGAAGGAAAAACAACAAAAGTGTGACAAGTGCTGTAAATCATTCTGGAAGGAGAAAAAGGAACATGAGAAAGAAAAACGAGTTAAGTTCCTCTAATTTTCTCAAAAAGGACTGTGAATCCAATTCAGACTTCTTACATGTCAACAATCGAGTCTCTGATCTGAAGATTCACATAAACAGACTGAGACGGAATATCAAGAAAACATGGAATGATGTTAACCCAGGTACTTCTAAATCTTCTCTTGATAATACTTCTTCAACTAAACCAGGTAGTTTGTTAAATACCGATGAAAAGGAAAAAGAAGAAGTGAATAATGATGAGCAAGATGCTCATCTTATTACACCCTGACATGTTCATGTTGCATCTCTTTTTAATTTTTGTCTTGTTAAAAAGGGATGCTCTTGATTCTCAGGATTTATCATGAGAAAGCTGTCAGGATTGTACTGCATTCGATGTTACTTTATTCCGTTTGGTCCTCAACATCTACTTCTTTTACTTTTTGGGCTTCCTGGTCTATCATAAGACCGTTTCTCTAGTACACGCACCAACCCTCACGAACGTCATGTTTCCTAGAGTTTGATGGGATTCCTTATTTATATAATGTGTTCCAGAGGTGCAAAAAGATTTTCTAAAAGTCTTTTTGGTGCACAATGGAGGGAAGCAACATGGTTGATGATGTTGAGCTATGTCCTATGGATATCTCATGATTTCATGCTCTTGATCATGAAAACGAAGATAAACTGCCAGTTCAGATTTCTTCACGACTGGTAGAAAATATTCTTGGAGACTTTAAGGTCGTACGCGAACAACTTGGTATCCCAACACAAAATCTAGACTACCTAAAAGACGAACTAAGGAAGGCAACTGAGGAACTCGTTCTTGTTCAATCCCTGGTTGCAGACAGGATTTAGTTTTTCGTCTGATCTTGGTTCTAGTTGGTTGCCTAGTATGTCTTCCTTTTGGTTAGTTGAAAGAATAACTAGTGCTTTCAATAGCGATGATTGTGACTACACATAGCTATTTTTGTTTTCATCTTCTTACGGTTATTTTTAGGTTTATTGGTATTAAATTCTAAAAATATTTGGAGGATGATGTTATTGCAGTATTGATCTTTATGATTTTGTGATATTGCAATTTTATTATGGGATATGTATTGTTTGCGTCCATGAACTTGAAGGTCTCATATGCTGTCAAAAGTAAAGTCGTTCATAAATTGGTATTCGTATTGATGAAAGGACGAATGGACTTTTGACAATTACAAAATTTATGCCTATGCAGTCATATATTTGATGGAAAATAGGATAAAATCTTTTGTTCGACAAGGATAAAGTCTATTATGTCGTTTTTGATGGAAAATAGAATAGATCCTTGTATGTTATCCATGGTATTGATCTTCATTGATCCATTTTGTTATGTATTACCGTGAAGGCTCCATTGTGTGTCTTATGTTGAGCACGATACAACTAAGTCGATTTCTTATTGGCCTTGTTGGTTGTTCCATAAGATGCTATATGTTGAGCATTATGAACTAAATTAATCATCTTGGTTGGTTATTTATTTATTTGCTCTGAAAGTCTTCTTTTGTCGAGCAAATCTTTTGAAAATTAAATTGATTACTTTTGTGATTAGTTTGGTTGTTTGTATTCCAATTAGATTAATTATGGGTTCTCTTGTAATTAGTCTAGTTGAGTTTTCATATATTCCACAAATTCTTGTGTTGAGTATGTGAACGATTAAGTTAGTCATCTCCGTATGATTACCTTAGTCGTAGCTCCGTAAGTTTACTTATGTTGAGCACTTTAAATTAAATTGATCACTTTTGTGGTTGGATTTAGTTGCGTATTCCAATTAAATTAATCATGGGTTTACTTGTGATTAATTTGGTTGAGTTTTGGATATAGAAAATCACTTCTATGGTTTTTGGTGTCCAATTAAAAAATCCTTCTTTTCTTTCGAAATTAAGGTCGCTCTTGTTGTTCTTTCGGGAATGACATCAAATGGGGGAGAATTCTTTTGAACTTGTGCTTAATGATAATATCTTGCGGGGTGTGCGGCTGTGGAATTTTATATGGGTTATCTTGTATCTTAAAACTCCCCGATGAATGCGTTTAGCTTCGGATTTATGATTGCAACTAAATTAAGTTGGTATGTATTTTTTTCTTTTAGTCTATGAAATGTCTCTTGTGGAAATTTCATTATGATCCCGTTCTTGTACCTTTGCCAATTTTATTGACAAAAAGGGGGAGAAATAATGTAGTTCACACTACAAATACATATGGTTTTCGGATCATTGTGTAAGGGGGAGTGGTTTCCAAGATGGAGTATTGACTAAGGGGGAGTGATACATATCACCGTAGTATTATTGTTAAAGTCGTGATGCAATTGGACTTTGATGTTACATAATAATACTATGTCACTGTATAATGATGATCGAGAATCTCGATTTCTCTCATTGTTATAGCTACAGATCTTCAACAACGGTGATGTTAAACTTACAACCTTTGGGACCATTGGAGTACTTGGAAGGACGAAGATTTCAGGGAACGTTGAAGATTAGACTATGGAATAGGAGCCACTAAAGTTTATCTTTTTTGTATTCCATATGTATTAATAGTTTTGTCACTAAAATTGACAAAGGGGGAGATTGTTAGAGCATAGCTCGGTCGACCTCCCATGCGTTGCTATCTCATGCATGTTTGTCAATGTTAGTGATCAAAACTATAAGTATTTATTTCTAGCCTATATAGCTAAAGGTCTCAGACTGGGATAGAAAGTGTAGTTGAGCTCAAGAAATTCATGGCGATTCATCATACAACGACGAAGATCTAATCAAGGAACCGTGAAAATTCATCAACAAAAAAGTATGTGGAGACTTGAACTTATCTATCACTCAAAAGTCTATCTCTTCTATCTCCTACTTCCTATGAGACAAAAAGTCGTATGCTATATAGACTGGATCATACACATTTCATATTTTGAGTCGAGTATATCTCGCCTATCTATATCTCGAAATCATGTGTTGGTAAAGCGTTTCACTTTGATCAAGTTTATCTTCACCTAGTGACGAAAGTCATGAAAAGTCTCAATTACTTTGAGAGTTGCTCTGACGTGAAACGGTCTGAGAATAACGACTATATAACGTCCTCTGAGAATGTCTCAATGATTGGAATGAGAGTTTAGATTACATAACCATGTATTCCTTAATATGAAGTTTTCGAACTTTGTTGATTGAGAGAAACCGTAGGAATTGGCTTTGCCAAGTCCGCGAACTCAGTCAGCGAATTGACGGAAGTTCTCGTACTGAGAATTTCTGCTGGGATTTTCCAAAAACTCGTTTGCGTGTTTATTCCGCGAACTGGCGACAGTCTCTTTACCGAGATTTTCTACTGAGTTTGGAAAACTCTGTCGGTTGTCTTAAGTCCGCGAACTTGTGTGTGAGCTTAAGTGGTTATGATCTAAAGATGTGCTCTGAAGATGAAACTTAAATTACTAAGGAATGCTTTATGCAAACCTTGGCTATAAAGTTCATGAGCCGATTCAATAGAATCGAATCATATTTGTTTCAATTGTGTCTTGTGTAGTTATATAAGATCTCATAGCAATTGAACAACTCTCTAACTAGTTTATTTGAGTCAATTGAACTAGTTATGGTGAAGAAGAACAAGGTTAATATGAAATGCTCATATGGTTAACCTTTTGGGTTACTATGTTGAACCAACATACACGTACACGTTTGGGCATGGTTTTCGCAAACCCGGTAAACGTCTACCCAAGTGTGTGTGACAAGCTAAGTTTTCGATCTAACGGTTGAGAAATATTAGCTTGAATCTAAATAAGGTTTTCATGTAACGGTGAATATGAATTGCTTTGTAACTAAGGCAAAACCCTGGTTTGAAGGCTATATAAAGGAGACATCTAGCATTGTGCAAAACTAATCCCCATACGTCTGTGTGATACTAGTGCGCTCGCTAGAGTCGATTATCCTTTAACCTTCGGTTTTCTTCTCTAAAACCAGGTTAACGACTTAAAGACTTCATTGGTATTGTGAAGCGAGACCGATACTACTTTTATCGTAGTTGTGTGATCTGATCTCGCATCTTCTATCGTACGAGTACAATCTATTTATTGGCTTGAGATCGTGAGAGTTCTCAGATAGGCAAGATAAAGAAGTCACAAACATCTTCGTCTCACTGTTTGTGATTCCTCGACAAACCGCCTGTGTAGTCAGGAAGGATTGTAGAGAGGCGATTGATTAATCTAGGCTGTTCTTTGGGAATATAAGGCCGTATTATCAATTGGTTCTTGTTCACCTTGATTTCATATCTTAAGACGGAACAAAACCTAGGGTTTATCTATGGTAGACAGATTTATCCTTTGATAGAATTTTCTGTGTGAGACAGATTTGTTTATTATCAAGTCTGCGATTATGGATTGCAGCAATTCTTGGTTGTGGGTGAGATCAGCTAAGGGAATCAAGTATGCAGTATCCTGCTGGGATCAGAGGCGTAGGAGTACAACTGTACCTTGGATCGGTGGGAGACTGATTGGGGTTCAACTATAGTCCAGTCCGAAGTTATCTTGGAGTAGGCTAGTGTCTGTAGCGGCTTAATACAGTGTGTATTCAGTCTTGACTAGGTCCCGGGGTTTTTCTGCATTTTCGGTTTCCTCGTTAATAAAACTTCTGGTGTCTGTGTTATTTCTTTTCCGCATTATATTTTATATAATTGAAATAATACAGGTTGTGTGTTCGTGATCATCAATTGGAAATCCAACCTTTGGTTGATATGACTGATCCTGGACATTGGTCTTTGGTACCGTTCAAGTATTCCTTGTGTTTGATTAGGACTCGCTGATTTCTATTAGCTTGAGTAATATCAAAAACAAGAGAGAGATATTAACTCCTTGAGATACTTTTATCTAGATTGAGTTTGAATGTCTAGTTGATTCTCTAGCAAAGTATTTTGGAGTTAGTCTATACAGATTTCTTAGCGAAATATTGGGTGGTGTTGTTAGACCCCCGCTTTTTCAAAACCCAAAATTGGACATTTCATTTGTGTGTAACAAGCTAAGTTTTCGATCCAACGGTTGGGAAATATTAGCTTGAATCTAATAAGGTTTTCATCTAACGGTGAATATTGAATGCTTTGTTACCAAGCTAACATTGATTGCAAAACCTGATTTGAAAAACTATATAAGGAATAACTCTAACAACTGGGAAACCTAATCCCCACACCTTCTGTGTGATACTAGTTGTGCTAAGCTAGAGCAGATGCTCCTTTAACCTTTGGTTTCTTCTTCTAAACCAGGTTAACGACTTAACGACTTCATTGGGATCGTGAAGCCAGACCGATACTACTTTTCTTGTAGTTGTGTGATCTGATCTTGTTGTTTTTATCATTTTGAGTACAATTATAATAATTGGCTTGAGATTTATATCTCCGATAGGCAAGATAGAAAAGTAATCACAAACACTTCGTCTCATCGTTTGTAATTCCACAATATCTTTTTACGCTGCGTCGATTAAGATTGTTGTGAAGTGATTGATATTACTAGGTTGTTCTTCGGGAATATAAGTCTGGTTTATCAATTGGTTCCTGTTCACCTTGATTTATCAAAAGACAGAACAAAACTCGTAGGTATATTCGTGGGAGACGGATTTATCTATTACCGTAGACTTTTCTGTGTGATACAGATTTGTTTATTAAAGTCTTCGACTTTGGGTCGTAGCAACTCTTAGTTGTGGGTGAGATCAGCTAAAAGAATCAAGTACGTAGCATCCTGCTGGGATCATAGGCGTAAGAGCATAACTGTACCTTGGATCAGTGTGAGATTGATTGGGGTTCAACTACAGTCCAGACCGAAGTTAGTTTGGAGTAGGTTAGTGTCTGTAGCATCTTAATACAATGTGTGTTCAATCTGGACTAGGTCCCGGGGTTTTTATGCATTTGCGGTTTCCTCGTTAACAAAATTCTGGTGTCTGTGTTATTTCTTTTTCGCATTATATTTTGTTATATAATTCAAATATCACAGGTTGTGCGTTGTTCAATCAATTAGAATATCCGACCTTTTGGTTGTTGATTTAAATTGATTGACACTTGGATATTGGTCTTTGGTACCATCCAAGTTATCTCTATTTGATAAAGACTCGCAGATTTCTATTTGCTTGAGTAAAGATCAAATTGAGAGATTGAGATATAAACTCTTTGATATACTTTTTATCTAGATTGATTCTGACTGTCTAGTTGATTCTCTAGAAAATATATTGGAGTTTGTCCATACAGATTGCCAATCGAATTGTTGGGTGTGGTTGTACCCCCGCTTTTTCAGTGAATTTTTGGCAAGGGTTAAAATCGTAACTTTACATATTCCTGATCTAGTAGTCAGATGAATATTGAGAATTATGTCTCTCATTAAATCATGAATACTCATGCCACAAGAACCTCTGACTGAGTATATTATCTCGCAGAGCATACATGAATATGCAGTCTCTCAATTGAGGTAACGACACATTTCATGAATACTTAACAATCTCAGTAATCACTTTTATTTAGAATCGAACAATTGGACGGCTCCTAAACAGCTTGCCTGCTAGTATAGAGCGATAACGCCTTCAGGATGTAACAATGTTTTCCCTGACTATATAAAAGACATGTGTATAGAATATTAATGATTGAACGGCTCCTAGACAGCTTGCCTGCTAGTATAGAGCGATAACGTCTTCAGGATGCAACAACGTTTTCCCTGGCCATACGTAATAAATATGACGCTTCAACTAGCTCATATCGCTAAATTCTTGAATAATTAATGCTCCTAGACATCGTGCTAGTATAGAGCCATCAATTAATTATTTCTAGTCACTAGATTCATTAACTGAATCCCTAGAAAATATTTTACGTTATTCATAATATTTCATTACTTCAATTCATGACTCTTCCCAGCAGTCAGAAATGGTTTACAAATGCTCATCATAGTATAAATGCTCTCAAAATAATTTATTATGGCTCAAAAATGGTTTACAAATGATGAGAAGAAGAGAAAATGGTGTAAACATCTAATGTGCGACCCACAGGAAGCGTCACACAAGAACGATACATATGAAATGTTGTAGTCTTTGGGAAACTACGACCCACACTCCACTGTCGCTGTCACTGTTGAAGAACGACAGTCTCTTACAGTCTATTGTTCTTCGTGTTCATCTTCATGCAGCAACAGAAACAGAGTTTTGTTAATGGTGCAAGTGTACTCAGCAATAATGCACTAACGAGCACCTGAATGCACGAACGAGCATTCAAAAAATACGAGGGAATGATGAACATATGCAAAATAGGAAAAATAATAATAATAATAAAATATTAATTGTGGCGCTAAGGGACCAGGCCCACCGGCCGGTCGAACACGTCGTTGTGGCCTGTCCCACCCTCTTATCATGTTTTATCTTATTTTATTATTTTCCTTGATCTCATGAAAACCTCTTCATTTGAACAAACTCCTTCGTTTTAAGGAAACTCCTCAGTTTCATGGTGTTTCCTTCATATCCAGGAAATAATATAAAATTAGGAAAATTGTCACCGGACCGGGTATACTAGCCGGCCGACCATGCCCTAGTTGTGACCGGTCCCACACCTTAATTCCTTATTTTTTTATTATTATTATTTCCTTCATTTTATGAAACTCCTCAGTTTCATGATATTTCCTTCACATCAAGGAAACAATATAAAATTAGGAAAAGTGTCACGGGACTGGGCCACTAGCCGGCCGACCATGCCCTAGCCGTGGCCGGTCCCGCACCTTGCGATCCCTTATTTTTTTATTATTATTAATTGTTTCCTTCATCTCACGGAAACTCCTTCGTTTTAAGGAAACTCCTCGGTTTCATGGTGTTTCCTTCAGATCAAGGAAATAATATAAAATTAGGAAAAGTGTCACGGGACCGGGTCTACTAGCTGGCCGGCCATGTCCTAGTTGTGACCGGTCCCACACCTTGATTTCTTATTATTTTATTATTATTATTTCCTTCATTTTATGAAAATCCCCAGTTTCATGATATTTCCTTCACATCAAGGAAACAACATAAAATTAGGGAAAAGTGTCACGGGACCGGGCCACTAGCCGGCCGACCATGCCTAGCCATGGCCGTCCCCACACCTTGCGACCCCTTATTTTATTATTAGTATTATTATAATTGTTTCCTTCATCTCATGGAAACTCCTTCGTTTTAAGGAAACTCCTCGGTTTCATGGTGTTTCCTTCAGATCAAGGAAATAATATAAAATTAGGAAAAGTGTCACGGGACCGGGTCTACTAGCCGGATGGCCATGCCCTAATTGTGACCGGTCCCACACCTTAATTTCTTATTATTTTATTATTATTTCCTCCATTTTATGAAATTCCTCAGTTTCATGATATTTCCTTCACATCAAGTAAACAATATAAAATTAGGAAAAGTGTCACGGGACCGGGCCACTAGCCGGCCGACCATGCACTAGCCATGGACGGTCCCACACCTTGCGTCCTTTATTTTATTATTATTATTTTCCTTCATCTCATGGAAACTCCTTCGTTTTAAGGAAACTCCTTCATTTCAACAAAACTCCTTAATTTCATGATATTTCCTTCACATCATGAAAATAATATAAAACTAGGAAAGGTGTCATGGGACCGGGATCATTAGCCGGCCATCCATGCCTTATCCATGGACATTCCCACACCTTGTGATTCCTTATTATTTTATTATTATTATTTCCTTCATCTTATGAAGTTCCTCAGTTTGAGAAAAACCCTGATTTCTTCATATTTTCTCAGATGTTGCTCAAACGCGCATCAGAAAATATCAAAATTCTCAGAACTGAGGCGCCAACACTGTGGTGACATGAGCATATTACCTTGACCGATGAAGGTTGGCTCTTTAGCTTGCAAGAGGCCGGTTCCACACATTTTCATCACTTGACCTAATTTGTTTACATTAGGTTTAAACTCTTCAAAACAACTTGGAATTTCATCAAACGATCGTCAGTCGGTCCCATGACTAACCAGGGTCGGTTCCATGACCCCTTGGTTGGTCCCTCATTTCTTCATAATTAAGTTTTATTGCCTAACACTCGGACGAGCATTATTTTAATAAATGATTAAACCAGCATTTAATCATCCTTTCACCAACTTGTCTTCAAAAGACTTTGGTATTTCCTCACTTAAGTATCTGGGCGCTACATGGTCGGCCATCATCCCATGTAGGCGGTCTCTCCTTCACCCCATGGTTGATTTTCAATAAATCATCAATTGATCAACAATTTATCAAAATTAGGGTTTCAGATCCAAGGTTCATAATTCCATATTCGAACACGAATAATTTTATGTTGATCCCGTAATCACACTTTAATTATTATACTCGGTTCAGTTGTCAGTATCTTAAATTAAAATTTTATTTGGTACTGCTGCATAAATTCATCAAGCGAGCAACATTTGCTCAGATGAGTAATATTTGCTCAGACTAAGGAATATTGGTTCAACTATCAATATTCAACAATTCATCAAATGAGACATGTTCATTCACCTTAACTATCAACCTTTATTTGACAATTATAGCTCTGTCTCAACATACACGTTCAATTCATGAGTCCTAGAACATTTGTAAATCATGTTCGACTCAGCAATACAAAAACTTTTTGTCTCATCAAGTCAATAACTGACTAACTAAAATCTCGAGACATCAATCGTGTCACATGGGGGATATCAACTAGGGTTTTGGTATGAAGGTATACAGCACGTGTGTTCATCCATGATGAGAATGTGAGAAAGTCGTGCAAACAATTAGAGGAGTTAGAAAAGTAGTGATTGGACAATCAACGAAGTATCTGCACGATGAGCAACTAGTTTTAACACGATTTCCCACTTCCCCACTCTTTGACTCCAGCAACTGTCACACTTCATGGGATCAATGTGTCTACTACTTCTAGAAATATAAATAAATCTCTGAATCCATGATTGAAAAAAGAGACAACATTTTGTCTAACAGAAGAATTCCACACGAGCATTCACTCTCAGGAATTCGATCAATCAATCAGAACTTGTTCGAACTCAACAGTTCGTCAAACTTGCGGAAATGTTACACACATTCACAATCCTTGATCACCATTGATCTCACACATTTCTCAGTTTCCCTCCTACAGATCGACCCATCCTCTTTTGTGACTGAATTGACTCTAGAACGACCATTGTCTTGGTTTAGGTCGGAGTCCTACATATTGATCTTTCGAATTCAAAGCACTCACTTTTTACAGTGCATGTGTGTGAGGTTAGACAGTTCGCTCGGTTCAAGGACTTTCCTCCGCACGGTCGTCTCCTCAATTCCTTAAACACCAGCAACTCATTTTTCCCCATATACAGATTGGCGACCACAGTGGGAGATTAATCTCTCGGTTGCAATCTCAATTGTCAAAAAATGGTTGATCTTAGGTCAGGTTCAGTTACAAATTCTAACACAAACAACGCTAGCACTAGCAACAATGGTGGTACTCCGGAAACTACTCCTGCTTCCAACACCAGTGATGTTGATACCACTCCTCATTAAACTAACGTCGACAACCATCGCTCTTCGGCCGGTCTCCCGAGGAAATCAGAGAAAATCCTCCTATCATAGCTTATCTTATAAAGGTGCAGGAGACTCTCGCCAAAAATCAGATTGACATGGCTGCAACACAGAAAGAGTTGTGCAATTATCTCAAAACTCTCACTGACAAGATGTCAAAAAAAACTCAAGAAAAGGGAAAGTTCAAAGAGACATCCTCGAATGTTGATCCTGAAGTCACTCCAATCCATGTAGTAGACGATGACGAAGTTCACAAAGCCGCAGATAACCCACCAACAAAGGAACCTGCAGGTTTCATCACTCGTGAAGACCCGGAACGCTTCATGGATGATCGAGGGAAAGACAAAGCATCATTTGTTCATCGTCATCAACCTCCATATCTTGCTGCTATGCAAAGAATTCCTCTCCCGAAGGGTTACACCTCTCCAAACGTTTACACTGTACAACCGATTGGGGAATGCTCTAGAACATGTCTCTCGATTTCTGGAAGCATTAGGCGAACATGAACAGAACCATGTCATCCGTTTGAAGGAATTATCGAAATATCTGACTGGTCGAGCATACACATGGTACAACAACATTGCACCTGAAAGCATCACTGGCTGGCGAGAAATGGTTAATGCTTTCTACCGGAAATACCTCTTCGTCTCAGATCAGATTACTCTCTCCAACTTAGGAAGAATGTTTCAGAAGAGCAATGAACATCTGAAAAATTATGTGAAGAAGTTCAGATTCCAAGATTTGGATTGTCAAGACCGAACACCACTGAACAACAACTGGTTGACTTATGCATCAACGGAATGATCCCGGCCTACAGAGCCTTGATGGAAAACCTATGATTCCATACTTTCTCAGAGCTTCATGAAGCATCCAAACGATCAGCGACTACTGCACCTGCTTTACTGGAAAGAGCAAAGTCTGCAAGGTGGAGGAACCTCGAAGCAGCCGACGCCTAGTCAACAATCAGTACAATCTCCAGTGTTTAACAAACTTTGTTGCCGAAATGAATGAAAGGAAAGCCGAGACACAACATCAGAGCGCTTCTCCAACATCCCAGGCTCTTCTGAAGGCGCGAAGAAAAGATAACGAATCCTGAAATGCACAAAGCTCGACCCGACATCGACGAACAGGGAAATGATCATACAGACTCAAACTTCTCTCTTCTCATGAAGGAGTGATCGAGTTACTGGATGTCTGGGTTCAAGATAGTGCAATCATATTATCGTTCATCGGGAGAAAGCCAACTGAAGAAGAAATGGATAATCCCAGGTACTGTCTTCATAGGTTCATCGATCACCCAACAAGTAACTGCAATATTCTGAAGCACATCTTCAAACATAAGGTTGATCCATAATAATCTTCAACTGGGGACTGAAGGAATACACAAGAATCATCTCCCAATCAGAACCTTTACACTCTCTGAACAACCAGTCAAAGAAGCAGTTCAATCGTTGATCGAGCATATCTGTGAAATTGCTCTGTCTGTCTAAGGCACAAAGGAAAGACATGTTCACAGCATCGAATTACATTGTGTCTACCCATCCCAGAATACTCCTTGAACCTTCATCCACAGACAAGGAGATGTTCGACTGGGGACTGCTTACCACAGTCTATCTCAGAGGAAATAAATTCGGAAGAATGTTGATAGATGCTGACACCATCATCAACATCATTCCACTAAAAACCCTCAAATCTGCAGGCATCAATCGACAAAAAGATACTCGTGATCCCATCTCAATCAGAGACCTCGAAGGAACGCTCGGAAATACTTTTGGCTACGTCGCTCTCAAAATGAACATAAGTTCAACTGGACATAAACCAAGTTTCACATTATCAGGAAGATCCAGGATATGACATGTTCTTCACACGAGCGTGGATCCACGCTGAAAAGATGGATACTGACGAATCGTATTTGGTTGCACATCTTTCCAACGAAGAAAAGTTCTGATCCAGAAGATTTGGCAAGACATCCCGTCATCAGAGAACTTGGAAGAATTTCGAACTTTGACGAGGTTGAAGCAAGAACCTTCAAAAGATGTATAGACATTTATCAAGAGGCTCTGCACTCAGGAAAGTCTCATTCCTTTCATGTATGTGTCATTTATTTCCTCACATGCTATCCTAGCATGGGGACTCAATTCTGCTACCAACTCTGCAAGACGTTATGAATAGTAGCTTCACCACATTAGTATTTTACCAAGTGGTTGAATCTGACATTTCTTTGGATCGAGCGTTGGGACATTCATTACTGAGATGATGTCCTAACATGGCAAAGAAAACTTTGGCGTTTATCCATAGCTTTGCAGGAGTGTCCATGTGTCCCACAACATCAGAAAGCTCTGATGTCTGCATAAGTGTTGAATCCCACTGTCGCAACGAAAGGAATGCTGAATCAACAGAAGATACTTAGGTCAGAGACGATCAAACCTAAGACATTCGGTGCTTAAGGAATATACGCTTCAAGGCTCAAGCATCTAAGAAGCCTTCAAATTTAACTCTCAATCAAAGAGTACACCTTCGATAATGACACATCTGGCTTCAACACAAATATCTCGACGATGACACACTGATTCAACAACAACTGAAATACAATCGATAAGTCTTCATTATCCCATGACAAGACTTTTGAAGAATATGCAACATCATTCATCCATGGATAGCACAAACTCCTTCAACATACACTGGGGAATTTATCTTATTGGAAAGATCGATTCAGATCTATTTATTATAACCTGATGTGATTCCATGAAACTTCATCAATGGGACCTCTCTACATTACAAACCCATGCACGATTGAAGAACTTCCTCTCTTCACCGATCACATTCAGAATGAAGACTACTGCTGCTATCTGCCGCAACAACATCAATTCCGTGACAAAACCACTTCACGGTAAAGTCATAATATTCAGGAGAATTTGGATTGAACTCCCAGTACACCTTCATCTTAAGAATGCTCAACCCATCAACTAGTTCGTGAATACAAAGTCTCACTGGATGGAGGAGCAACGACTACGATAATCATGGTTATAGCCTTTTCGATCTCTGGAGCAACTCCGACCATAGTATCGGCATCAAAAAGGATATGTGGAGGAAATCCATTCATGGTCTCAACATAAACAAGAATTTCTGGATAAAATTGAATCGTGATCTCAGCATCAACAACGGTCTCAAGAGCAACATCCCCTTGACATGGCTTCATCAGTTAACCATTCTCTGAAGTATTGCTCGATGAAGCGGACTTCTCCAAGCATTAATGATTCATATAAAGGTATGTAGACATGACGTATGTTCATATGAAAGTCTTTCCGAAGCTTGCACAACGGGCGGGCACAATCCCAAGTCTCCTACAAGATGTTCTCATCACCTCCACAAATGAGATACAACATACTTCAGCCCATGAGTTTACAAAAACGTACTAATCGGTGAGGAATGGGAAAATACTTCCTCGACCAAAGATGTTCGTCTATGTGTCTTCTATAACATACCAAAAGGGTGCATCTATCAGACATATGAGCTGAAGGATATGACCTTTACCGTCAGGTCTACGAAATCCGAAAAATCTGTACGGGATTGAAAATTACAAATGTGCACGCTTCGTTGTCTGACATATACAACTCCAAATTGAGTGATTCTTTTCTCATGTGATAACTCAGTCTCTTAGATTCAAAAGTTGGGGTCAAGCATCGAATTACGACGTCGTATGAGCTTCCTACAGCTTCCAGAGTGCACAACATGCAAGCAGCAATTCTTAGACGGGATTCATAACTTCCACAGTCGATCGGTTCCACCAGGTATTTCCACTAAGTACTTCATCAATGTACCTCCAACTTCGACCACCTAGGTCTTTACATCAAATTTTCTACCTCGGTCCTCTATCCAAGTCTTTCCAGAAGAAGACGAAAAGGTGAGATTTAACAAAATACTGGGGATTGATGATCCACTGATCATGAAAATCAGTTTCACAGTCCAAGACCCGTGGCACCAGACTCTCATGTGATAATCATTCATCATAAAAATAATGCTACCTCCGGGACATGAAACTATGGTCTTTACATCATCCCCTCTTGAGAGCAACCTCAGTTATGGTCTCGTGACCAGGGTTTCAGAAGTGACGTTTCTACGACTGACAAAAACAAAAAATGGTACTGCAAGCACCAGGCTCATGTATCAACCAAGTGTTTCATATTTCAATTTGATCAATGGCATTGAAATCCTTCATCAAACGTTCGAGACACAAGCAAATGATCTAAAGACACAACATGGGCATTTTACAGCAAGCCTGGTTGAAGCGATTTTACACTTCCATGTACAAAGCAACGATCTGGGAGAAATTGGTAAGGAATCTAAAGTTGAGTGATACGTCATTCTCTTAGTATGGATGTCCTCTAAAACATGTCCAAAATTCACAGCAATTGGATAAACGAGCAAAAAGATGTGGCCAAAACCTTGGGCTACATGATAGCTGAAAATTTTCTGAAAACCTCCTGGAAGTTCACTGTTTCGTCAATTTCGTCCCTTAACGTGCTCAATAGCCGAAATGATTCTTTGATAAAGCTTGGAAATTTTCTGAGGATGAAGAAACATGGGTAGATCACAAAAATCTGACACCAGACGAAGATTCTACAACAATTTCAATGAAGACCTAACTTATGAATTTTCCGATGACGAATTATAACGAAATTCTTCATTCATCCACATCTGAATTAGGAGCTACACAATCAACGGAAGGCCGAACTTCATCTTCAGCCGATAGTATCACTTGCAGTCGGCGGTACTTCTGCTGATGAGATATGAGCTTTTCATCTTCAACTCTTTTCTTCTGTGATATTTCATCATGATTTCCCTCTACATCTTCTAAGACCAAGAAAGCATATACCTTAGCACGAATCACTCTTAGAAGTCTTCATCTTTGACTTGATATATCTGGAGCGTTCCCCAAAAGATCCAGAAGGGTGGTTGTAACTAGAAGTCACCATTATCTGAGGCAAAGACATGGAGTCATGGATATACCAATAACGAACACACAACAAAAACAGTAACAATCCACTAGCTGTAGTGATTATAACGTCAGGATTTCGAAAACTTGCCCATTCCTTCAAACCTGCAAAGACAGGAAAAATTCATTATTCAAAATCATGACTTGATTTTCATAAAACCATGAACAACCCACGTGAATTTTAACATCCATTGGTTTTTCAAAAATTGGACATGTTAGAGCATAGCTCGGTCAACCTCGCATGCGTTTCTATATCAAGCACGTTTGTCAATGTTAGTGATCAAAACTATAAAGTCTTGATTTCTAGCATATTAGCTAAGTCTCGGACTAGGATAAGAAAAGTGTAGTTGAGCTCAAGGACTTCATGGTGATTCAACGACAACGACGAATATCTACACCAAGGAACCGTGGAACTTCATCAACAAAAAGGTATGTGAAGACTTGAACTTATATATCACCCGAAATTCTATCTATTCTTCTCCTACTTCTTATGAGACAAAAGTCGTATGCTATAAAGACACAACATGGGCGTTTTACAGCAAGCCTGGCTGAAGCGATTTTACACTGTCCTGTACACAGCAACAATCTGGGAGAAATTGGCAAGGAATCTAAGGTTGAATGATACGTCATTCTCTTCGTATGTATGTCCTCTACAACATGTCCAGAATTCACAACAATTGGATAAATGAGAAAAAAGATGTGGCCAAAACCTTGGGCTACCTGATAGCTGAAAATTTTCTGAAAACCTCCTAGAAGTTTACTGTTTCATCAATTTCGTCCCATAAACGGGATCAATAGCCGAAAAAATTCTTTGATAGAGTTTGGAAATTTTCTGAGGATGAAGAAACATGGGTAGATCACAAAAATCCGACACCGGACGAAGATTCTACAACAAGTTCAATGAAGACCTAACTTACAACCTTTGGGATCATTGGAGTACTTGGAAGGACGAAGAATTCAAAGAACGTTGAAGATTGGACTATGGAATAGGATCCACTAAAGTTTATCTTTTTTGTATTCCATATGTATTAATAGTTTTGTCACTAAAATTGACAAAGGGGGAGATTGTTAGAGCATATCTCGGTCAACCTCGCATGCGTTGCTATATCAAGCATCTTTGTCAATGTTAGTGATCAAAACTATAAAGTCTTGATTTCTATCCTATTAGCTAAGTCTCGGACTAGGATAGGAAAAGTGTAGTTGAGCTCAAGGACTTCATGGTGATTCAACAACAACGACGAAGATCTACACCAAGGAACCGTGGAACTTCATCAACAAAAAGGTATGTGAAGACTTGAACTTATCTATCACTTGAAAGTCTATCTATTCTTCTCCTACTTCTTATGAGACAAAAGTCGTATGCTATATATACTAGATCATATACACTTGATATTTCGAGCTGAGTATTCATTGCTTATATTTTACTCGAAATCATGTGTTGTTAAAGCATTTCGCTTTGATCAGGTTTATCTTCACCTAGTGACGAAAGTCATGAAAGTTTCAATCACCTTGGAAATTGCTCTTACGAGAAAGGTCTGTTGTTCTTCACGACTGAATATTGCCCTCTGAGAAAGTTTCAATGATTGGAATGAGAGTTTAGATCATATAACCATGTATTCCTTAAACCGAAGTTTTCGAACTTTGTTGATCAATAGAAATCGGTAGGATTGTGGAATTTGCTTGCCAAGTCCGCGAACTGACGGAAGTTCTCGAACGAGAATTTTTGCTGGGATTTCCAAAAACTCGTTTGTGTGCTAAGTCCGCGAACTCAGTCCGCGAACTGGCGGAAGTTCTCGACCCAAGAATTTCTGCTGAGTTTGGAAAACTCAAGCGATTAACTTAAGTCCGCGAACTTATTTGTGCGCTTAAGAGGTTATGATCTAAAGATGTGCTCTGAACATGAAGCATTAATTATTAAGGAATGCTTTATGCAAACCGTGGCTATAATGTTCATGAGCCGATTCTAATCGAATCATCTTTATTTCAATTGTGTCTTGTGTAGTTACATAAGATCTCATAGAAATTGAACAACTCTTAACTAGTTCATTTGAGTCAATTGGACTAGTTATGGTGAAGAAGAACATGATTAACATGAGATGCTCATATGGTTGACCTTTTGGGTTATCATGTTGAACCAACATACGTGTACTCGTTTGGGCATGGTTTTCTCAAACCCAGTAAACGTGTACCCAAGTGTGTGTGACAATCTATGTCTTTCGATCTAAAGGTTGAAAGATATTGGCTTGAATCTAAATCAGGTTTTCATCTAACGGTGGATAGAGTTTGCTTTGTACCTAAGGAAAAACCATGATTTGAAATGATATATATAAGAGAGATCTAGCTAGAGCAAAACTTAATCCCCACACGTCTGTGTGATACTATTGCGCTCGCTAGAGTCGATCTCCATTAACCCTTGATTTTATTCTCTAAAATCGGGTTAACAACTTAAAGACTTCATTGGGATTGTGAAGCCATACCGATACTACTTTTATCGTAGTTGTGTGATCTGATCTTGCATCTTCTATCGTACGAGCACAATCTGTGATATGCTTGAGATCGTGAGAGTTCTCTTATAGGCAAGATAAAGAAGTCACAAAAATCTTCGTATCACTATTTGTGATTCCTCGACAAACCGCCTGTGTAGTCAGGAAGGATTGTAGATAGGTGATTGATTAATCTAGGCCGTTCTTCGGGAATATAAGACCGGATTATCAATTGGTTCCTGTTACTTTGATTTTATATCTAAAGACGGAACAAAACTTAGGGTTTATCTGTGGGAGATAGATTTATCCTTTTGATAGACTTTTCTGTGTGAGATAGATTCGTTTATTATCAAGTCTGTGATTTTGGGTTGCAGCAACTCTTAGTTGTGGGTGAGATCAGCTAAGGGAATCAAGTACGCAGTGTCCTGCTGGGATCAGAGGTGTAGGAGTACAACTGTACCTTGTATCAGTGGGAGATTGGTAGGGGTTCAACTATAGATCAGTCCGAAGTTAGTTTGCAGTAGGCTAGTATCTGTAGCGGCTTAATAAAGTGGGTATTCAATATGGACTAGGTCCCGGAGATTTTTTGCATTTTCGGTTTCCTCGTTAACAAAATTTCTGGTGTCTGTGTTATTTCTTTTCTGCATTATATTTTATATAATTGAAAGAATCCAGGTTGTGCGTTTTGTAATCATCAATTGGAAATCCAACCTTTGGTTGTTGATTGATATTGATTGATCCTTGGACATTGGTCTTTGGTACCGTCCAAGTTATCTCTCTTTGATAAAGACTCGAAGATTCCTATTTGCTTGAGTAAAGATCAAATCGAGAGATTGAGATAATAACTCCTTGAGATACTTTTTATCTAGATTGAGTCTGACTATCTAGTTGATTCTCCAGCAAAGTATTTCGGAGTTAGTCCATATAGATTGCTAAGAGAAATATTGGGTGGTGCCGCTTTTTCAATTGGTATCAGAGCAGGCAAACACACTAAGACCTCATCAGTCTGTGTTTGTAGCGATCTGAATCTGTGGACAGAATCTCATACGCATACCAAAATGCCTCCTAAAGCTGTCAACTTTGTCAAGTGTCTCGTAAATGCCTCAAAGGGTTACTCCTTAGATGATTCTTCTGAATCCCGAGGTAAGAATAATGTCTCATCTTATGTGAATCATTCTTCCTCCAATGAGACATTGGATGTAATGGCTAAAGCTGAAATGGAGCTCACCAGAATTTCAAAAAATGATACTGAGTGTATTGATCTACAGGACCATGGTAAATTCATTGATGAATTTGAAAAGTCTATTGATCGTGAACAGATACTCTATAACATTATAGGGTCTTTCTCTAAGGAAATTGAGAAAATTCTTCAAGAAAACAATCTACAACGTGAAAAGATTTGTAATCTTGAAAAGCTTATTAAGGAAGGTTCAATTAGAGAAAAATGGTTGATCAAGACGCATTCATCTGATCTTGACAGACTTCGTGTTGAGAAGGAGAAACTTGAAGCATTCCTTGTCATAGCCCATGGACAATGCAAATCCTTGGAAAAGGAAAACTCTGTTTTAAAGTAAAATTCTCTGCACAAACTAACTCTCATGAGTCCCCGCACATAATGAAATTTTCTCATGATGAAGATTGTGTCAACAAAAGTTTTCATAACTTACAATCTTCTCCGGTGGTTATGAAGTTTAAACAAGTTCCAGTTGTTACTTCTCCTCAACGAATTTGTACCTTCTGTGGGAAAGGAAATCACCATGCAATCCATTGTTTTGCTAGAAAGGAACGTGTCTCTGAGCTTCACAAGCTGCTTCTTTCTACTATTAATGGAGTAAATAGTCAGACGACCACTGCAGTGAAGATTCCTTTCACGAGAAACCAGGCAGCTTATAAACATTATCACTCTCGTAGAAATTATTACAGGACATTTTCTCGGGATGAAAGTATGTCCTGTGCTTATAAGAACGAATCTGATAAATCCAAGTCTAGTGTGTGGAGACGAATTTCGGAAAATCACCTAGAGCCTATTTCTGGAGGTCCTAGACTTTGTTATCAGAAAGGTTTCTTTTTTGTGATTCCCAGAAGGACTGCGAGACACTTTCTTTCTCCTGGAAGCTGTGGTGAAAGGACAAGAAGTGCTGAGAAAAGATATTCTAGAGGAAATTACAGCTACTCTCTCAGAACCTATGGTGAGACTACGTCTCCCTCTGCTACTTAGCAGCAGAATGTTCTATCCTTGTGTCTAACTTGAGAGATACAAGGATGAGGATTTGAGATATTCTCAAGTATTGTGTTATATTTTTTCTAGGTTGTATATCCCTCGTTGTAATGATCTTCTCTAGTCTCTTTTTCCTTTTGTCACTTTTATCTTTTGGGATGGTGTACGTTTGGAAGCTGCACAATATATCTCTTTAGGGCATTGTTGGTCGTCCCACGAACGCCCGTATATCCTCAAGGAAATCTAGGGTTTCTAGCCAAGGCACTCACGAACATATATAAATCTTATATGTGTTTCCTTTTTCCTTCAGAAAGGAGCTCGATGGAAATGGTTCCCAAAGAAGAAATTAACCCTATGGTTGAGGGTGATCTCAAAGGATGTGATTCTGGTCAAGAGTTTATATGGAAGAAGATGCTTGAAAGAAAAGAGTATAACACTTGGATTGGTGAATCTGTCAAGGATCTGATTCGTGTTCAGAATGAAGTTAAGAACGAACTGGCTAACCTTCAATTGCAGATAAACCAGCTTATTGATGACAGGAGAAAATCCTTGATACTCAGAATATCTTGATCAGAAATCAGAAGAAAGTTATCCTTGACTGTGCAAAGGCTCGTCATTTTGCTCGCACTATTGATCGAAAAATCAACATTCTAACTTTTGAACATGGTGTCTCTACTGTCAACAGGGTCAAGGATATCAGTGACTCCTACTTTGATGGACCATTTCAGAGGTATGAAATCATCAAGGAAAACTAAGTTTTGTTTCCTAGTATGTCTTCTTTTTGGATTAGTTGGAAGAATATCTAGTGCTTTGAATAGAGATGATTGTGACTAAACATAGCTATTCTTGTTTCATCTTCTTGTGCTTATCTTTTAGGTTTATTTGTTTTAAATTCTAAAAATATTTGGAGGATGATTATTATTGCAGTATTTTCTTGGTCTGTTACATTGCAATATTTTTGTGGGATATGTATTGTTTGCGTCTGTGAACTTGAAGGTACCATATTTTGTCAAAAGTAAAGTCATTCATGAATCGGTATTCGTATTGATGAAAGGACGAATGGACATTTGACATATACAAAAGTTAGGCCTATGCAATCATGTATTTGATGGAAAATAGGATTAAATCTTTTGTGTAACAAGGATAAAGTCTATTATGCTGTTATGCATATAATGATGCAAAGATAGAATAGATCCTTGTATGTTATCCACGGTATTGATCTTCATTGATCCATCTTGCTATGTTTTACCGTGAAGGCTCCATTGTGTGTCTTATGTTGAGCACCTTACAACTAAGTCGATTAACCTTGGCTTTGTTGGTTGTTCCGCAAGATGCTATATGTTGAGCATTATGAACTAAATTAATCATTCTTGGTTATTTAGTTTGTACTCCATAAGCTTTCCTTCTTATGTTGAGTACATGTACGGTTAAGATGGTCATGTTCCATGATAATCTTAGTCGGGGTTCCGTAATCTCTTTTATGTTGAGACCAAAATAATTAAATTGATTACTTCGGTGATTAGTTTGGTTGTTTGCTTTTCGATTAGATTAATTATAGGCTCCCTTGTAATTAATCTAGTTGTGTTTTCATATATTCCACAAGCCCTTGTGTTGAGTATATGAACGGCTACACTATCATGTTCTATTGGTTAATGTAGTCATGTATTCCGTAAGGTTTTCCTTATGTTGAGTGCTTGAACGGTTAAGTTAGTCACCTCCATATGATTAACTTAGTCGTAGCCTGTTGCTCCGTGAGTTTACTTATGTTGAGCACTTTCAATTAAATTGATCACTTTTGTGGTTTTGATTTAATTGCGTATTCCAATTAGAATATTCATGGGTTCACTTGTGAGTATTTTGGTTGAGTTTTGGATATAAAAAATCATTCACATGGTTTTTGGTGTCCAAATAAAAATCCTTCTTTTCTTTTGAAATTAAGGTCGCTCTTGTTGTTCCTTTGGTAATGACATCAAATGGGGGAGAGTTCTTTTGAACTTGTGCTTAATAGTAATATCTTGCGGGGAGTACAACTGTGGAATTTTAAAGGGGTTATCTTGTGTCTTAAAACTCCTTGATGAATGTTATTAGATTCCTCTATAAGATTGCATCTAAATTAAGATGATATGTTGTCTTTCTTTTGGTCATGAAATGTATCTTGTGGAAATTTCATTATGAACCCATTCTTGTACCTTTGCCAATTTTATTGACAAAAAGGGGGAGAAATATTGTAGGTCACACTACAAATATATATGGTTTTCGGATCTTCAACAACGGTGATACTAAACTTACAACCTTTGGGATCATTGGAGTACTTGGAAGGACGAAGAATTCAAAGAACGTTGAAGATTGGACTATGGAATAGGAGCCACTAAAGTTTATCTTTTTTGTATTCCATATGTATTAATAGTTTTGTCACTAAAATTGACAAAGGGGGAGATTGTTAGAGCATATCTCGGTCAACCTCGCATGCGTTGCTATATCAAGCATCTTTGTCAATGTTAGTGATCAAAACTATAAAGTCTTGATTTCTATCCTATTAGCTAAGTCTCGGACTAGGATAGGAAAAGTGTAGTTGAGCTCAAGGACTTCATGGTGATTCAACGACAACGACGAAGATCTACACCAAGGAACCGTGGAACTTCATCAACAAAAAGGTATGTGAAGACTTGAACTTATCTATCACTTGAAAGTCTATCTATTCTTCTCCTACTTCTTATGAGACAAAAGTCGTATGCTATATATACTAGATCATATACACTTGATATTTCGAGCTGAGTATTCATTGCTTATTTTTTACTCGAAATCATGTGTTGGTAAAGCGTTTCGCTTTGATCAGGTTTATCTTCACCTAGTGACGAAAGTCATGAAAGTTTCAATCACCTTGGAAATTGCTCTAACGATAAAGGTCTGTTGTTCTTCACGACTGAATATCGCCCTCTGAGAATATTTCAATGATTGGAATGAGAGTTTAGATCATATAACCATGTATTCCTTGAACCGAAGTTTTCGAACTTTGTTTGATCAAGAGAAATCGCTAGGATTGTGGAATTGGCTTGCCAAGTCCACGAACTGACGGAAGTTCTCGACCGAGAATTTCTTCTGGGATTTCCAAAAACTCGTTTGTGTGCTAAGTCCGCGAACTGGCGGAAGTTCTCGACCCGAGAATTTCTGCTGAGTTTGGAAAACTCAACCGATTAACTTAAGTCCGCGAACTTGTTTCTGAGCTTAAGAGGTTATGATCTAAAGATGTGCTCTGAACATTAAACATTAATTATTAAGGAATGTTGTATGCAAACCGTGGCTATAATGTTCATGAGCCAATTCTAGACGAATCAAATCATCTCTGTTTCAGTTGTGTCTTGTGTAGTTACATAATATCTCAAAGCAATTGAACAACTCTTAACTAGTTCATTTGAGTCAATTGGACTAGTTATGGTGAAGAAGAAAATGATTAATATGAGATGCTCATATGCTTGACCTTTTGGGTTTTCATGTTAAACCAACATACGTGTACTCGTTTGGGCATGGTTTTCTCAAACCCAGTAAACGTGTACCCAAGTGTGTGTGACAAGCTATGTCTTTCGGTCTAACGGTTGAGAGATATTTTCTTTGTACCTAAGGCAAAACCCTGATTTGAAAGGCTATATATAGGAGACATCTAGATAGAGCAAAACTTAATCCCCACACGTCTGTGTGATACTAGTGCGCTCTCTAGAGTCGATCTCCATTAACCCTTGATTTTTCTTCTCTAAAATCGGGTTAACAACTTAAAGATTTCATTGGGATTGTGAAGCCAGGCCGATACTACTTTTATCGTAGTTGTGTGATCTGATCTTGCATCTTCTATCGTACGAGCACAATCTGTGATTGGCTTGAGATCGTGAGAGTTCTCCGATAGGAAAGATAAAGAAGCCTCAAACATCTTCGTCTCACTATTTGTGATTCCTCGACAAACCACCTGTGTAGTCAGGAAGGATTGTAGAGAGGTGATTGATTACTCTAGGTTGTTCTTTGGTAATATAAGACCGGATTATCAATTGGTTCATGTTACCTTGATTTTATATCTAAAGACGGAACAAAACCTAGGGTTTATCTGTGGGAGACAGATTTATCCTTTTGATAGACTTTTCTGTGTGAGACAGATTCGTTTATTATCAAGTCTGTGATTTTGGGTTGCAGCAACTCTTAGTTGTGGGTGAGATCATCTAAGGGAATCAAGTACACAGTATCCTGCTGTGATCAGAGGCGTAGGAGTACAATTGTACCTTGTATCAGTGGGATATTGGTAGGGTTCAACTATAGATCATTCCGAAGTTAGTTTGCAGTAGACTAGTATCTGTAGCGGCTTAATACAATGTGTATTCAATCTGGACTAGGTCCCGGGGTTTTTCTGCATTTGCGGTTTCCTCGTTAACAAAATTTCTGGTGTCTGTGTTATTTCTTTTCCGCATTATATTTTATATAATTGAAATAATACAGGTTGTGCGTTTGTGATCATCAATTGGAAATCCAACCTTTGGTTGTTGATTGATATTGATTGATTCTTGGATATTGGTCTTTGGTACCGTCCAAGTTATCTCTCTTTGATAAAGACTCGCAGATTTCTATTTGCTTGAGTAAAGATCAAATCGAGAGATTGAGATAATAACTCATTGAGATACTTTTTATCTAGATTGAGTCTGACTGTCTAGTTGATTCTCTAGCAAAGTATTTCGGAGTTAGTCCATACAGATTGCTAAGCGAAATATTGGGTGGTATTGTTGGACCCCCGCTTTTTCAAAGGCCGAACTTTATCTTCAGCCGATAGTATCACTTGCAAGTCGGCGGTACTTCTGCTGATGAGATATGAGCTTTTCATCTTTAGATCTTTTCTTCTGTGATATTTCATCATGATTTCCCTCTACATCTGCTAAGACCAAGAAAGCATATACCTTAGCACGAATCACTCTAAGAAGTCTTCATCTTTGACTTGATATATCTGGAGCGTTCCCCAAAAGAGCCAGAAGGGTGGTTGTAACTGGAAGTCACCATTATCTGAGGCGAAAGACATGGAGTCATGGATATACTAATAACAAACACACAACAAAAACGGTAACAATCCAACTCTTACCTATTTAGAATTTCACTAGTTGTAGTGATTATAACGTCAGAATTTCGAAAACTTGCTCATTCCTTCAAACCTGCAAAGACGAGCAAAATTCATTATTCAAAATCATGACTTGATTTTCATAAAACCGTGAACAACCCACGTGAATTTTAACATCCACTGGTTTTTCAAAAATTGGACAGACGTCCATTCTTGTGAAAACTTACATACTGACATTATTTCACCATGTATAATTTTATACTTTCCACAGTTGTTCAAAATCAAAACATTAGTTTTACAAAAATATATATTTAACGTGAAACTCACGTAAGTTTGAAAAAAAATATTATATATATATATACTGCTCCCTCGCACGAGCATCTTTCATTGAAACGAGAGTATATTTTCAAAGATTTCTGAAAGCTCGAAGATAAAAAATAATTCATGAAACCTCATAAAAAAATTTATTACTAACAGACGCATGTCTATTCAAAAAAAAAATTCTCTCGTACGAGCATTCACCTTTGAAACGAGAGTTTATTCCATTTTGTGAAATCTCACATATAATTAAAAAAAAAAAGCGGTGCTACACCAATTTATGCTCGTTAGACGATGCTCTATCTCCAGTAGTCAGATGAATATTGAGACTTATGTCTCTCATTAAAGCATGAACACTCATGCCACAAGAACCCCTGACTAAGTATATTATCTCTCAGAGCATACATGAATATGCAGTCTCTCAATTGAGACAACGACAAATTTCATGAATACTGAACAATTTCAGTAATCACTTTTATATAGAACCGAATAATTGGACGGCTCCTAGACAGCTTGCCTGCTAGTATAGAGCGATAACGTCTTTTGGATGTAACAATGTTTTCCCTGACTATATAAAAGACATGTGTATAGAATCATAATGATTGGACGGCTCCTAGACAGCTTTCCTGCTAGTATGGAGCGATAATGTCTTCAAGATGAAACAACGTTTTACCCGACTATACGTAATAAATATGACGCTTCAACTAGCTCATATCGCTAAATTCTGGAATAATTAATGCTCCTAGACATCGTGCTAGTATAGAGCCATCAATTAATTATTTCTAGTCACTAGATTCATTAACTGAATTCCTAGAAAATATTCTACGTTATTCATAATATTTCATTACTTCAATTCATGGCTCTTCCCAACAGAATTCCATGGTTTAATAATAAATATTTTCAATATACGGGTATCTGAGCCACTATAGAATAAACCCTGATAGAATGGTGCAAGTGTACTCAGCAATAATGCACTGACGAGCACCTGAATGCACGAACGAGCATTCAAAAAATACGAGGGAGCGATGAACCTATGAAAAATAGGAAAGAAAATAATAATAACAAAATATTAATTGAGGCACTAAGGGACCAGGCCCATCGGCCTTTCGAACACGCCTCCGTGGCTTGTCCCACCCTCTTCCCATATTTTATCTTATTTTATTATTTTCCTTGATCTCATGAAAACCTCTTCATTTGAACAAACTCCTTCGTTTTAAGGAAACTCCTCAGTTTCATGGTGTCTCCTTCATATCCAGGAAATAATATAAAATTAGGAAAAGTGTCACGGGACCGGGTCTACTAGCCGGCCGGCGATGCACTAGTTGTGACCGGTCCCACACCTTGATTCCTTATTGTTTTATTATTATTATTTCCTTCATTTTATGAAACTCCACAGTTTCATGATATTTCCTTCACATCAATGAAACAATATAAAATTAGGGAAAAGTGTCAGGGGACCGGGCCACTAGCCGGCCGACCATGCCATAGCCATGGCCGGTCCCACACCTTGCGACCCCTTATTTTATTATTATTATTATAATTGTTTCCTTCATCTCATGGAAACTACTTCGTTTTAAGGAAACTTCTCGGTTTCATGGTATTTCCTTCAGATCAAGGAAATAATATAAAATTAGGAAAAGTGTCACGGGACCGGGTCTACTAGCCGGCCGACCATGTCCTAGTTGTGGCCGGTCCCACACCTTAATTTCTTATTATTTCATTATTATTATTTCCTTCATTTTATGAAACTCTTCAGTTTCATGATATTTCCTTCACATCAAGGAAACAATATAAAATTAGGGAAAAGTGTCATGGGACCGGGCCACTAGCCGGCCGACCATGGCCGGTCCCACACCTTGCGACCCCTTATTTTATTATTAGTATTATTATAATTGTTTCATTCATCTCATGGAAACTCCTTCGTTTTAAGTAAACTCCTCGGTTTCATGGTGTTTCCTTCAGATCAAGGAAATAATATAAAATTAGGAAAAGTGTCAGGGGATCGGGTTTACTAGCCGGCTGGCCATGCCCTAATCGTGACCGGTCCCACACCTTAATTCCTTATTATTTTATTATTATTATTTCCTTCATTTTATGAAACTCCTCAGTTTCATGATATTTCCTTCACATCAAGTAAACAATATAAAATTAGGGAAAAGTGTCACGGGACCGGGCCACTAGCCGGCCGACCATGCCCTAGACATGGCCGGTCCCACACCTTGCGTCTTTTATTTTATTATCATTATTTTCCTTCATCTCACGGAAACTCCTTCGTTTTAAGGAAACTCCTTCGTTTCAACAAAACTCCTTAATTTCATGATATTTCCTTCCCATCATGAAAATAATATAAAACTAGGAAAGGTGTCATGGGACCGGGCTCATTAGCCGTCCATCCATGCCTTAGCCATGGTCGGTCCCACACCTTCTGATTCCTTATTTTATTATTATTATTTCCTTCATCTTATGAAGTTCCTCAGTTTGAGCAAAACCCTGATTTCTTCATATTTTCTCAAATGTTGCTCAAACGCGCATCAGAAAATATCAAAATTCTCAGAACAAAGGCACCAACACTATGGTGACATGAGCATATTACCTTGATCGACGAAGGTTGGCTCTTTAGCTTGCAAGAGGCCGGTCCCACACATTTTCATCACTTGACCTAATTTGTTCACATTAGGTTTAAACTCTTCCAAACAACTTGGAATTTCATCAAACGTTCGTCATTCGGTCCCATGACCAACCAGGGCCGGTTCCATGACCCCTTGGTTGGTCCCTCATTTCTTCATAATTAAGTTTTATTGCCTAACACTCAGGCGAGCATTATTTTAGTAAATGATTAAACCAGCATTTAATCATCCTTTCACCAACTTGTCTTCAAAAGACTTTGGTATTTCCTCACTTGAGTATCTGGGCGCTACATGGTCGGCCATCATCCCATGTAGCCGGTCTCTCCTTCACTCCATGGTTGATTTTCAATAAATCATTAATTGATCAACAATTGATCAAAATTAGGGTTTCAGATCCAAGGTTCATAATTCCATATTTGAACACGAATAATTTTATGTTGATCCCGTAATCATACTTTAATTATTATACTCGGTTCAGTTGTTAGTATCTTAAATTAATATTTTATTTGGTCCTGCTACATAAATTCATCAAACGAGCAACATTTGCTCAGATGGGCAATATTTGCTTAGACTAAGGAATATTGGTTCAACTATCAATATTCAACAATTTATCAAATGAGCAATATTTTCTCACCTTAACTATCAATATTCATTCGACAATTATACCTCTGTCTCAACATACACGATCAATTCATGAGTCCTAAAATATTTTTAAATCATGTTCGACTCATCAATACAAAGACTCTTTGTCTCATCAATTCAACAACTGACTAACTAAAATCTCGAGACATCAATCGTGTCACATGGGGATATAAACTAAGGTTTTGGTATGGCGGTCTACAAAACGTGTGTTCATCCACGATGAGAATGTGAGCAAGTCGTGCAAACAGTTAGAGGAGTTAGCAAATTAGTGAGTGGATAATCAACCAAGTATCTGCACGATGAGCAACTGGTTTTAACACGATTTCCCACTTCCCCACTCTTTGACTACAACAACTGTCACACTTCATGGGATCAATGTGTCTACTACTTCTGGAAATATAAATAAGTCTCTGAATCCATGATTGAAAAAAGAAACAACATTTCGTCAAACAGAAGAATTCCACACGAACATTCACTCTCAGGAATTCGATCAATCAATCAGAACTTATTCGAACTCAACAATTCGTCAAACTTGCAGAAACCTTAAACACATTCACAATCCTTGATCACCATTGATCTCACACATTTCTCAGCTTCCCTCCTACAGATCGACTCATCCTCTTTTGTGGACGAATTAACTCTGGAACGACCATTGTCTTGGTTTAGGCCGGAGTCATATGGATTGATCTCTCGAATTCAAAGCACTCCCTTTTTGCAGGGCATCTGTGTGAGGTTAGACAGTTCTCTCGGTTCAAGGAGTTTCCTCCGCACGGTCGTCTCCTCAATTCCTTAAAAACCAGCAACTCGTTTTACCCCATCTACAGATTGGCGACCACAGTGGAAGATTAATCTCTCGGTTGCAATCTCAATTGTCAGAAAATGGTTGATCTTAGGTCAGGTTAAGTTACAAATCCTAACACAAACAACGCTAACACTAGCAACAATGGTGGTACTTCGAAAACTACTCCTGCTTCCAACACCGGTGTTGTTGATACCACTCCTCCTCAAACTAACATCGGAAACCATCCTCTCTTCGGCCGGTCTCCCGAGAAAATCAGAGAAAATCCGCCTATCATAGCTTATCTTATAAAGGTGCAGGAGACTCTCGCCAAAAATCAGATTGACATGGTTGTAACAAATAAAAAGATGTGCAATTATCTCAAAACTCTCACTGACAAGATGTCAAAAAAAAAACTCAAGAGAAGGGAAAGGCCAAAGAGACATCCTCGACTGATGATCCTGAAGTCACTCCAATCCATGTAGTAGACGATGACGAAGTTCACAAAGCTGCAGATAACCCACCAACAAAGGAACCTACAGGATTCATCACTCGTGAAGACCTGGAGCGCTTCATGGATGATCGAGGGAAAGACAAAGCATCATCTGTTCATCGTCATCAACCTTCATATCCTGCTGCTACGCAAATAATTCCTCTACCGAAGGGTTGCACCTCTCCAACATTCACACTGTACAACGGAATGGGGAACGCTCGAGAACATATCTCTCGATTTCTGGAAGCATTAGGCGAACATGAACACAACCATGTCATCCGTCTGAAGGAATTAATATCTGACGGGTCGAGCATACACATGGTACAACAACATTGCACTTGGAAGCATCACTGGCTTGGGAGAAATGGTTAATGATTTCTACCGAAAATACTTCTTCGTCTCAGAGCATATTACTCTCTCCAACTTAGAAAGAATGTTTCAGAAGAGAAATGAACATCCGAACGATTATGTGAAGAGGTTCGGAGTCCAAGCTTTGGATTGTCAGGACCGAATGCCACTGAAAAACAACTGGTTGACTTGTGCATCAACAGAATGATCCCGGCCTACAGAGCCTTGCTGGAAAACGTCCATTTCCATACTTTCTCAGAGCTTCATGAAGCAGCCAAACGATCAGCGACTACTATACCTGCTTTACTAGAAAGAGCAAAGTCTGCAAGGTGGAGGAACCTCGAACCAGCTGACGCCTAGTCAACAATCAGTACAATCTCCAGTCTTTAAGATACTTTGTTGCCGAAATGAATGAAAGGAAATCCCAGACACAACATCAGAGCGCTTCTCCAACATCCCAAGCTCCTCTGAATGCGCGAAGAAAAGATAACCAATCCTGAAATGCACAAAGCTCGACCCGACATCGACGAACGGGGAAATGATCATACAGACTCAAACTTCTCTCTTCTCATGAAGGAGTGATCGAGTTACTGGATTTATGGGTTCAAGATGTTCATCAGGAGAAAGCCAACTGAAGAAGAAATGGTAATCCCAGGTACTGTCTTCATAGGTTCATCGATCACCCAACAAGAACTGCAATATTCTGAAGCACATCTTCAAAGATAAGGTTGATCCATAATAAGCTTCAACTGGGGACTGAAGGAATACACAAGAATCATCTCCCAATCGGAACCTTTACACTCTCTGAACAACCAGTCAAAGAAGCAGTTCAATCGTTGATCGAGCATATCTGTGAAATTGCTCTGTCTGTCTAAGGTACAAAGGAAAGACATGTTCAAAACATCGAATTACATTGTGTCTACCCATCCCGGAAATACTCCTTGAACCTTCATCCATAGACAAGAAGATGTTCGACTGGGGTCTGCTTACCACAGTCCATCTCATAGGAAATAAATTCGGAAGAATGTTGATCGATGCTGACACCATCATCAATATCATTCCACTGAAAACCCTCAAAGTTGTAGGCATCACTCGAAAAAAAGCTACTCGTGATCCCATCTCAATCAGAGACCTCGAAGGAACGCTCGGAAATACTTATGGCTACGTCGCTCTCAAAATGAACATAAGTTCAACTGGACATAAACCAAGTTTCGTATTATCAGGAAGATCCAGGATATGACATGTTCTTCATACGAGCGTGGATCCACGCTGAAAAGATGGCTACTGACAAAGCTTATTTGGTTGCGCATCTCTCTAACGAAGAAAAGTTCTGATCCAGAAGATTTGGAGGACATCCCATCCTCAGAGCACTTGGAGGAATTTCGAACTTTGACGAGGTTGAAGCAAGAACCTGCAAAAGATGTATAGAAATTCATCAAGAGGTTCTGCACTCAGGAAAGTATCATTCCTTTCATGTATGTGTCATTTATTTCCTCACATGCTATCCTAGCATGGGGACCCATTTCTTCTAGCAACTCTGCAAAACGTTATGAATGGTAGCTTCACCGCCTTTGTATTTTACCAAGTAGTTGAATCTGAAATTTCTTTGGATCGAGCATTGAGACATTCATTACTGAGATGATGTCCAAGCATGGCAAAGAACACTTTGGATTTTATCCATAGCTTTGCAGGAGTGTCCATGTGTCCCACATTATCAGAAAGCTCTGATGTCTGCACAAGTGTTGAATCCCACTGCCGCAACGAAAGGAATGCTGAATCAACAGAAGATACTTAGGTCAGAGAAGATCAAACCTAAGAGATTCGATGCTTAAGGAATATACTCTTCAACTCTCAAGCATCTAAGAAGCCTTCAAATTGAACTCTCAATCAAAGAGTACACCTTCGATAATGGCGCATCTGGCTTCAGCACAAATATGTCGACGATGACACACTGATTCAACAACATCTGAAATACAATCGATAAGTCTTCATTATCCCATGACAAGACTTTTGAAGAATATGCAACATCATTCATCCATGGATGGCACACACTCTTTCAACATACACTGGGGACTTGATATTATTGGAAAGATCGATTCAGATCTATTTATTACAACCTGATATGATTCCATGAAACTTCATCAATTGGACCTATCTACATTACAAACCTATGTACGATTGAAGAACTTCCTCTCTTCACCGATCACATTCAGAATGAAGACTACTGCTGTTATCTGCTCCAACAACATCAATTCCGTGACAAAACCACTTCACGGTAAAGTCATAATGTTCAGAAGAATTTGGGTTGAACTCCCAGTACACCTTCATCTTAAGAATGATAAACCATCAACTAGTTCGTGAATACAAAGGCTCACTGGATGGAGGAGCAACGACTACGATAATCATGGTTATAGCCTTTTCGATCTCTAGAGCAACTCCGACCATAGTATCGGCATCAAAAAGGATATGTGGAGGAACTCCATTCATGGTCTCAGCATCAACAATAATTTCTGGAGAAAATTCAATCGTGATCTAAGCATCAACAACGGTCTCAAGAGCAACATCCCCATGACATGGCTTCATCAGTTAACCATTCTCTGAAGTATTGCTCGATGAAGCGGACTTCTCCAAGAATTAATGATTCATATCAAGGTGTGTAGACATGACGTATTTTCATATGAAAGTCTTTCCGAAGCTTGCACAACGGGCGGTCACAATCTCAAGTCTTTTACAAGATGTTCTCATCACCTCTACAAATGAGATACAACATACTTCAGCCCATGAGTTTACAAAAACGTACCAATCGGTGAGGAATGAAACAATACTTCCTCAACAAAAGATGTTCGTATATGTGTCTTCTATAACATACCAAAAGGGAGCATCAATCAGACATATGATCTGAATGATATGGCCTTTACCGTCAGGTCTACGAAATCCGAAAAATCTGTACGGGATTATAAATTACAAATGTGCACGCTTCGTTGGATGACCTCTACAACTCCAAATTGAGTGATTCTTTTCTCATGTGATAACTCAGTCTCTAGATTCAAAAGTTGGGGTCAAGCATCGAATTACGACGTCGTATGAGGTTCCTACAGCTTCCAGAGTGCACAATATGCAAGCAGCAATTCTTAGACGGGATTCATAACTTCCACATTTGATCGGTGTCCACCAGGTCTTTCCACTAAGTACTTCATCAAGGTACCTACAACTTCGACCACCTAGGTCTTTACATTAAATTTTCTACCTGGGTCCTCTATCCAAGTCTTGCCAGAAGAAGACGAAAAGGTGAGATTTAACAAAATACTGGGGACTGATGGTCCACTGATCATGAAGATCAGTTTCACAGTCCAAGACCTGTGGTACCAGACTCTCATGTGCTAATCATTCATCATAAAAATAATGCTACCTCTAGGACATGCAACTATGGTCTTTACATCATCCCCTCTTGAGAGCAACCTCAGTTATCAACTTACTGATGAGGTATTTTCATAAAACCGTGAACAACCCACGTGAATTTTGACATCCACTGGTTTTTCAAAAATTGGACATGTTAGAGCATAGCTCGGTCAACCTCGCATGCGTTGCTATATCAAGCACGTTTGTCAATGTTAGTGATCAAAACTATAAAGTCTTGATTTCTAGCATATTAGCTAAGTCTCGGACTAGGATAGGAAAAGTGTAGTTGAGCCCAAGGACTTCATGGTGATTCAACGACAACGACGAATATCTACACCAAGGAACCGTGGAACTTCATCAACAAAAAGGTATGTGAAGACTTGAACTTATCTATCACTCAAAAGTCTATCTATTCTTCTCCTACTTCTTATGAGACAAAAGTCGTGTGCTATATAGACCAGATCATATACACTTGATATTTCGAGCTGAGTATTTATTGATTATCTTTTACTCAAAATCATGTGTTGGTAAAGCGTTTCGCTTTGATCAGGTTTATCTTCACCTAGTGACGAAAGTCATGAAAGTTTCAATCACTTTGGAAATTGCTCTGACGAGAAAGGTCTGTTGTTCTTCACGACTGAATATCGCCCTCTGAGAATGTTTCAATGATTGAAATGAGAGTTTAGATTATATAACCATGTATTCCTTGAACCAAAGTTTTCGAACTTTGTTGATCAAGAGAAATCAGTAGGATTGTGGAATTGGCTTGCCAAGTCCGCGAACTGACGGAAGTTCTCGACCGAGAATTTCTGCTGGGATTTCCAAAACTCGTTTGTGTGCTAAATCCGTGAACTCAGTCCCCGAACCCAGTCCGCGAACTGGCAGAAGTTCTCAACCCGAGAATTTCTGCTGAGTTTGGAAAACTCAACCTATTAACTTAAGTCTGCGAACTTGTTTGTGAACTTAAGAGGTTATGATCTAAAGATGTGCTCTGAACATGAAGAAGATACATGAAACATTAATTATTAAGGGATTCTTTATGCAAACCGTGGCTATAATGTTCATGAGCCGATTCTATTCGAATCGAATCATCATTGTTTCAATTGTGTCTTGTGTAGTTACATAAGATCTCATAGAAATTGAACAACTCTTAACTAGTTCATTTGAGTCAATTGAACTAGTTATGGTGAAGAAGAACATGATTAATATGAGATGCTCATATGGTTGACCTTTTGGGTTATCATGTTGAACCAACATACGTGTACTCGCTTGGGCATAGTTTTTCTCAAACCCAGTAAACGTGTATCCAAGTGTGTGTGACAAGCTATGTCTTTCGATCTAACGGTTGAGAGATATTGGCTTGAATCTAAATCAGGTTTTCATCCAACGGTGGATAGAGTTTGCTTTGTATCTAAGGAAAAACCCTGATTTGAAGGCTATATAAAGGAGACATCTAGCATTGAGCAAACCTAATCCCCACACGTCTGTGTGCTACTAGTGCGCTCGCTAGAGTCGATCTCCATTAACTCTTGAGTTTCTTCTCTAAACTCGAGTTAATGACTTAAAGACTTCATTGGGATTGTGAAGCTAGACCGATACCACTTTTATCGTAGTTGTGTGATCTGATCTTGCATCTTCTATCATACGAGTACAATCGATTGATTGGATTGAGATCGTGAGAGTTCTCTGATAGGCAAGATAAAGAAGTCACAAACATCTTTGTCTCACTGTTTGTGATTCCTCGACAATCCGCTTGTGTAGTCAGTAAGGATTGTAGAGAGGTGATTGATTAATCTAGGCTGTTCTTCGGGAATATAAGTCTGGATTATCAATTGGTTCTTGTTACCTTGATTTAATATCTAAATACGGAACAAAACCTAGGGTTTATCTGTGGGAGACAGATTTATCCTTTCGATAGACTTTTCTGTGTCAGACAGATTCGTTTATTATCAAGTATGTGATTTTGGGTTGCAGTAACTCCTAGTTGTGGGTGAGATCAGCTAAGGGAATCAAGTGCGCAGTATCCTGCTGGGATCAGAGGCGTAGGAGTAAAAATGTACCTTGTATCAGTGGGAGATTGGTAGGAGTTCAACTATAGATCAGTCTGAAGTTAGCTTGGAGTAGGCTAGTGTCTGTAGCGGCTTAATACAGTGTGTATTCAATCTGGACTAGGTCCCGGAGTTTTTCTGCATTTGCGGTTTCCTCGTTAACAAAACTTCTGGTGTCTGTGTTATTTCTTTTCCGCATTATATTTTATATAATAGAAATAATACAGGTTGTGCGTTCGTGATCATCAATTGGAAATCCAACCTTTGGTTGTTGATTGATATTGATTGATCCTTGGACATTGTCTTTGGTATCGTCCAAGTTATCTCTCTTTGATAAAGACTCGCAGATTTCTATTTGCTTGAGTAAAGATCAAATCGAGAGATTGAGATAATAACTCCTTGGGATACTTTTTATCTAGATTGAGTCTGACTGCCTAGTTGATTCTCTAGCAAAGTATTTCGGAGTTAGTCCATACAGATTTCTAAGCGAAATATTGGGTGGTGTATTTAGACCCCCGCTTTTTCAATTGGTATCAGAGCAGGCAAACACATTAAAGACCTCATCAGTCTGTGTTTGTAGCGATCTGACTATATGGATCATAGTATCTTTGATAAACGCGTCACCAGTAATAAAGGTTCTCTCTCGTCGAAATCTATTAAAGATAAAAGATATTCTATCTCGAATATAGAAAAACCTGGTGGGTTGACGAGACAGACAAAACTTGACATGGATGGTCCTGTTTTCCACTCGAAAGAGACCAGTTCTTCTAATGAATGGGATACAGCTGAAGAGAGTAAATTGATTCTAAATCTGATTAGAATTCAAGATATTAGGTTGAAACAGTTAAAACTCCATGTCAATAACCTTCTTGGTATCGTATAATATTGCAAAATCCATGGCAACCCTGAAGATCAATCTCTTGAGAGCAACCTCGAAGAAGATACCTTGGATATTGAACGTCATTTTAATAAACTCTCTGTTCAAGGGTGTTCAAAGCAATCTAATATATCAGGAACTTCTGAAGTTTTGCTTTCAGAAGTAAAAACAGGTGTTCCCAATTTTTCCACCAAACTTGGGTCATACTGTAAAAGAGACAAACCTTCTGATCAAAAGGTATGTCTTGTTTGTGAGACCAAAAGTTCTATTAAACAAAAGAGAAACTCTAAGTTGAATAAAGATTCCTTAGTTCAACTACAACACACCCTAGATTTAATTCTCAAAGGTGTGACTGACATGCGTATGATTGAGCCTATTGGCTTTCGTACCTATCATGTGTATGCTACCAGGAAAGTTAGTACAGTGAGTTCCTCCAATGTTCAAAGGCAGAATAGATGTCTGAATAAACATCGTTCCAAGGATGTTCAACACCATGTCTCTAAATGCAACGATGTTCCTGTTGAGAAAGTCATCCAAGAACAAAGGAAAGTCGATGAGATAAGAAACGATATTAAGGAGATAATTGTGAGGTACAAAGAGCTTGTCGACAGAATATCCCCTTCCTCATGTCAAGGCGCTTCTGGTAAGGAGTCTAACTATGTCTCTTATTTTGATGACAGTAAATTTTATGATAATTTCTCATGTCATACAGGATTCCTCTCTAAGACTAAGAGGAAAAACAAACTTAACCGAAGACATAAACCTCGTAATGAGCATATGGCTCGTACTTGTGCTAATTAATCACAAGGTTCGAGAGCTTACTCATATAAAATCCTGCTGAGTAAGTTGTGTTAATAACAGATATACTTGTTGCTTGCATCTGTTATGTTAAGCTGTTTTCTTATCGTCCATGGCTAAAATTGTGTTGACAGATTCGCTAAGATCAAGTATTGGTTAAGAAGATGTTGCATACTGTCTTAAAACTTTTTTTTTAGGTCCTGTTTTCAAATTGTTTGAAGGACTTTATTTCTTGTGTATTAGTTGTACTCGAACGGATTTCGTTCTGGCCCGAGTCAACAGTTTATTTGAAACCCTAAATTGTTGTCCCAAAGGATAAATATCCAACCTCTTAAGGTTACAAGTCACGTTTGTGTACCTCGGGTGGCTTTGGATTTTTGAGAATGTCTTCCTCCTCTTCTTGCTATGGTGGTTTTGGAAAAGGATTCCTAAACAAAGGTTTTGAGGTTGATTCCAAGAAGAAGAGAACTCTTGTAGATGAAGATCATCTCAATGCCTCATACTTCTTTGCATATTCTCATGAAGATGCTGAAAAGGATGATATGATCTCTGTTGAAGTTGTTCATGACTTTCTTAAGTACTTTGGGGAAGCAAAACTGCAGCTTGTTGATACTCTTAAAGATCTTGATAAGGTGAAAACTGAGTTTGAAAAGGTTGTGTCTGACCTTGGTCTCATAAAATCTCAAATCAAGGATCTTCAAAAAGAGAATCATCTCTCCGTTGATGCTGAGAAGGCTGTAGATCACAAGCTTTTTGACTTCATGTCTCGTGAGGATCCCGAACCTCCTATGTTTCTGTTCGCTGTTGAGGATACGCCGGATTCTGTTTAAACTTGTCATCTATCTTAGTTGCCTAGTGATCGCTATCGTATGCGTCAAAAATAATTTCACTTTCCTAAAGTATATGATAAGAAAGAGTTTGTTTCCACAGAGAGGCAATTGTAGTTATTATGTATTCAATTTCCTAAAGTAACCAATTGGGGGATTTCTGATTTTTATGTAAACAATAAAATTAAATCAAAAGCAAAGTAAATTGGAGAAATAATCAATGAGAGAAAGTATTGGTCAAGGAATTCATCTTCAATCTTAAACGACTGCTTGCATACATGATTAGAATTACAATTTAATCTCTTTTATTATCAAAAGCCTAGAGTATCAAGAGAGCAAGATATTCCATTAATTTCCTAAGTTCATCAACACACACATTAGAGTTGCGTATGTGAATTCTACCTAAAGAATAACCTAACTCCTTGCGCTAATTAAGTTCAATTCCTATGAGCATTAAGTTTTGGAAATAGGCTAATCAATGCAATTGTCATACATTGCGCATGACAATTCGGACAATGGTCAAACTCTACATATGATGACGAGAGTGTATCACTACAAACCGTAATCATATCATGCTACTTGTATTCGGGATTATCGCTTGATGAAAAACCCTAAAATAGCTATGGAAAAGGATGCAAGTTCAATTAATTGGCCACTTAACTAAACGAACACCTAAATCCTATCACAATAAATCAATCATATGATTATTAAAAACAGTAAAGATTTGAACGATAGTCAAGAGAGAAAACCAATGCATTAATCAAGCACAAGTTTTAGAAACAGGACTACATCCTTAACCAATAATGAATAAATTAGCTACTCATAGCTATGGAGTTCATCATAATCAATAATAAAATAAAGAAGATGAAATCAAAGCAAACCCTAGTAGCGTAAACAAAAGCGGCTCTCCTCTTAGCTCCAAGAATAGTTGTAGAGAGACTTCTCTTTTATAGCTCCTTTTGTTCCAAAATTAGGTCCAAGTCTTCAAAGTCCATTCGATAAAAATCCACCAAGCCCATATGTGAGAAAAACCCATGTAGAAATTATCCCAAAAATATGTCGCCGGAAAACTGGGCCCACCGCCGGAAGTTGGCCGGAAAAGTATCTCAGGTAACCGGCAAAGTCCGCCCGGTCACCGTTCAACGGGTCAGCTCGATCGGGTCAACTGAGTGAACTCGGGTCAAACACCGAGTCATACCCAGTCATAGTGAGTCAAAGATGAGTCAGGGCATTGGCCTAGGCCATAGTCTTGCACAGGCCAGAGCTGTGTGTTGCACAATGATGGTGCATCACAACCTCAGTCCAGCCATGATGGCCCTGTATGTTGCACCATCTTCTTGCAATATCTTGTCCTGTAATCTTCATCTCATGTAGTTTCACTTCCCATTCACCATTTGATCCATGCCTTACTGCAACAACCATCAACACCTCATCCCTAGTTCTGGCAATTCATTCAAATCACTTCAGCTGCACCATACTCTTTCAACTGCATTGAACTTCAGTTCAGCTGCAGCTGTTACTCACCACCAACAACACTGCCATCCTTCTCAGCTTCAGCTCAACAGCTCCATAAGTAAACAACATCAACATTAGTTCTTAATCAAGGCCAACAGCACGTTCTCCAGACTTCTCAGCTCCATAATCTCGCCTACAATCTCCCATCCATCTGTGACATTAACTGCACCTAAACATACATCTATCCTCCGCTTCAGTTGATGCAACACCAACCATCTCCAGCTGCAACACTTGAACACTGCACAACCTTTTGCGCCACCAAGACTGCCACCACCAGCAGCATATCCATCTTCTATATTTCCTCTTAGCACAGGCACAACTGCAATCTGCTTCTTTAACTTCCATCTCTGCTCAAACTGCAATCAACTGCAGCATCAATTGCCTGCTACTCCATTCTCACTGTCACATGCTCATAATCCATCCACTTACAATGCCATCGACCCCAAAACATACATTTAATTCATTACAACAACATCGGCTTGTTACTGCCGACTCTCGCATCCGATTCGAGCCACTGCCTATTGTCTCCATAACCCCAGTCAGCTTCAAATCCTCACTGTTTAAGACCATTACCACAATTACTCCATCTTCAGTTCTACATCATCTCAAACTGTGCCAACCCATAGCTCCTTGTCACTTCAATCTTCGTGCCGGCACCAACAGCTGCAACACTTGAAACTGCATCCATTCAGCTTAATAACAACAACACCACCAGTTTCAGTTGCACCTCCATTCTCTGACCACACAGACCCTGTAATGTCCTAACATACATCTAATACATTTTTCATTCACCATCTCAGTCATACCACCAATTGCAACTGCACCTGAATCAATCAGAACCATCTGAGCTGAACTCACCAGCTCCAACTGCAATTTGACACATCTGCAACTCCATCTGAGCTGCACTTCAATCTTCACTGCAACTCAGTTCAACAACATCATTTAATCACTACTCCATGTCCCTAACTCCTTATCTCCTTGCCCTGAACCACCAACAACTGCTCCAATCAGAGCCATCTAGTCATCTGTTACAGATTAATTCCTGTAACTCTTTAGAATTCCATGGTATGAGCTCAAACATCCACTGCAATCTAATTCAACAAAACCCTAATTCTTCTTCATTACAGATCTCCCAAATTCACCATCTGAACTGCCATTTCTTCACAATCTCGGTAAACCCTTGAAAATCAACACACGAACCCTTGTCCTAAACATTCATCTAAAACCTGCAATCAATATTCTTCACTATTCAACTCAAACTCGATCCCAACCTCATCTGATATTCAACTCAACAAAAACCCATCTTGGATTTACCAGAAGAAGCTTGAATTTCTTCTCCTAATCCTTCTCTTCATCTGAGTTCATCATCTCTGTGCTCAAAACCCCTTTCTTCTCTGGTTCATATCAACAACATCGATATTTCTCTGGCAGTTTCTTCTCTTCAATCAAACCCTGAACCTTCATGCCATGATCTCTGCATCCTATTTATTCTCGATCTGTATAGCAAATTCTCATGAATTCATCTCTAGATTTCTCGATTTTTATGAGATATTTTGCCGCCTCCAAGTTTCAGGTGGAGCAGTAATGAGAAGATAAGAGAAAATGGTTTCTCTGAATTTTAGGTTTACTGTAGGAATGAGTATGGCTATACCCATTCAAGTGAAGTAGATAGGGGATACCCAGAATAACTCTAGTCACATGTGAATAGGATAAGGGTCAACCAAATGGCAGCCCTTATGTTGACTTAGATCGACTCCACGTTATTCGCCTGCGCCCTTACGCTCCAGTTAGACGCTTTCTCCTTTTTTCGAGTTCCTCCACCAGCAGCAGCTGCCTCTTACTTCTCAAACCCACTTTATCTCTTCAATTTCTATTCATCACTAAAGCAGTCGTGTTTTTCAGACAAAAATTGCATCACTAAAGTCGACATACTTTTCATACAGAGATGAAGAAATAAAAGCAAAGAATGAGAAATAATCCGCCTCCAACATCATTTGCATCTTTTTGTCTTGCTCTTCTTCTTTTGTTCCAAATGACTCCAAAGTACCTAAATACTCAAAAACAAACATAAGATACATAATTTACAAGAAAAACTAAGCAAAGAAAGCATAAATACTAGATATAAAATTAGGTGTTTTAGACACCTATCACCTAGTATGTCTTCTTTTTGGATTAGTTGGAAGAAAAACTAGTGCTTTGAATAGCGATAATTGTGACTACACATAGCTATTCTGTTTTCATCTTCTTATGTTATTTTTTTAGGTTTATTGGTTAAATTCTAAAAGTATTTGGAGGATGATGATTATTGCAGTATTTTCTTGGTTTGTTATATTGCAATATTTTCATGGGATATGTATTTTTTGCGTCCGTGAACTTGAAGGTCCCATATTGCGGTCAAAAGTAAAGTCGTTCATGAATCCGTATTCATATTGATGAAAGGACGAATGGAATTTTGACATATACAAAAGTTATACCTATGCAATCATGTATTTGATGCAAAATAGGATTAAATCTTTTGTGTGACAAGGATAAAGTCTATCATGTTGTTATGCATATAATGATGCAAAAATAGAATAGATCCTTCTATGTTATCCACGGTATTGATCTTCATTGATCCATATTATTATGTTTTACCATGAAGGCCCCATTGTGTGTCTTATGTTGAGCACCTTACAACTAAGTCGATTAACCTTGGATTTGTTGGTTGTTCCGTAAGATGTTATATGTTGAGAATTATGAACTAAATTAATCATCCTTGGTTATTTAGTTTTGTACTCCATAAATTCTCCTTCTTATGTTGAGTACATGTGTGGTTAAGATGGTCATGTTTCATGATAATCTTGGTCGGGGTTCCGTAATCTCTTTATGTTGAGCCCAAAATAATTAAATTGATTACCTCGGTGATTAGTTTGGTTATTTTTTTGTATTCCGATTAGATTAATTATGGGTTCTCTTGTAATTAATCTAGTTGAGTTTTCATATATTCCACAATTTCTTGTGTTGAGTATATGAACGACTACACTATCATGTTTTATTGGTTAATGTAGTCATGTATTCCGTAAGGTCTTCCTTATGTTGAGTACTTGAACGGTTAAGTTAGTCACCTCCATATGATTAACTTAGTCGAAACCTGTTGCTCCGTGAGATTTCTTATGTTGAGCACTTTCAATTAAATTGATCACTTTTGTGGTTTCGATTTAATTGCGTATTCCAATTAGAATATTCATGGGTTTACTTGTGAATATTTTGGTTGAGTTTTGGATATAAAAAATCAATCACATGGTTTTTGGTATCCAAATAAAAATCCTTCTTTTCTTTCGAAATTAAGGTCGCTCTTGTTGTTCCTTTGGGAATGACATAAAATGGGGGAGAGTTCTTTTGAACTTGTGCTTAATGGTAATATCTTGCGGGGAGTGCGGATGTGGAATTTTATAGGGGTTATCTTGCGTCTTAAAACTCCTTGATGAATGATGTTAGCTTCGGCTATAAGATTGCATCTAAATTAAGATGATATTTTGTCTTTCTTTTGGTCATGAAATGTCTCTTGTGAAAATTTCATTATGAACCCGTTCTTGTACTTTTGCCAATTTTATGGACAAAAAGGGGGAGAAATATTGTAGGTCACACTACAAATAGATATGGTTTTCGGATCATTGTGTAAGGGGGAGTGGTTTTCATGATCAAGATGGAGGATTGACTAAGGGGGAGTGATACATATCACCATAGTATTATTTTTTAAGTCGTGATGCAATTGGACTTTGATGTTCATAATAATACTATGACACTGTATAATAATGATCGAGAATCTCGATGTCTCTCATTGTTATAGCTACGGATCTTCAACAACGGTGATGCTAAACTTACAACCTTTGGGATCATTGGAGTACTTGGAAGGACGAATATTTCAACGAATGTTGAAGATTGGACTATGGAATAGGAGCCACTAAAGTTTATCTTTTTTGTATTCCATATATATTAATAGTTTTGTCACTAAAATTGACAAAGGGGGAGATTGTTAGAGCATAGCTCGGTGAACCTCGCATGCGTTGCTATATCAAGCATGTTTGTCAATATTAGTGATCAAAACTATAAAGTCTTGATTTCTAGCCTATTAGCTAAGTCTCGGACTAGGATACGAAAAGTGTAGTTGATCTCAAGGACTTCATGGTGATTCAACGACAACGACGAAGATCTACACCAAGGAACCGTGGAACTTCATCAACAAAAAGGTATGTGAAGACTTGAACTTATCTATCACTCAAAAGTCTATCTATTCTTCTCCTACTACTTATGAGACAAAAGTCGTATGCTATATAGACCAGATCATATACACTTGATATTTCGAGCTCAGTGTTAATTGATTATCTTTTACTCAAAATCATGTGTTGGTAAAGCGTTTCGCTTTGATCAGGTTTATCTTCACCTAGTGACGAAAGTCATGAAAGTTTCAATCACTTTGGAAATTGCTCTGACGAGAAAGGTATGTTGTTCTTCACGACTGAATATCGCCCTCTGAGAATGTTTCAATGATTGAAATGAGAGTTTAGATTATATAACCATGTATTCCTTGAACCGAAGTTTTCGAACTTTGTTGATCAAGAGAAATCAGTAGAATTGTGGAATTCGCTTTCCAATTCCGCGAACCCAGTCCGCAGACTCAGTCCGCGAACTGACGGAAGTTCTTGACCGAGAATTTCTGCTGGGATTTCCAAAACTCGTTTGTGTGCTAAGTCCGCGAACTGGAGGAAGTTCTCGACCCGAGAATTTCTGCTGAGTTTGGAAAACTCAACCGATTAACTTAAGTCCACGAACTTGTTTGTGAACTTAAGAGGTTATGATCTAAAGATGTGCTCTGAACATGAAACATTAATTATTAAGGAATGATTTATGCAAACCGTGGCTATAATGTTCATGAGCCGATTCTAATCGAATCGAATCATCTTTGTTTCAATTGTGTCTTGTGTAGTTACATAAGATCTCATAGCAATTGAACAACTCTTAACTAGTTCATTTGAGTCAATTGAACTAGTTATGGTGAAGAAGAACATGATTAATATGAGATGCTCATATGGTTGACCTTTTGGGTTATCATGTTGAACCAACATGCGTGTACTCATTTGGGAATGGTTTTTCTCAAACCCAGTAAACGTGTATCCAAGTGTGTGTGACAAGCTATGTCTTTCGATCTAACGGTTGAGAGATATTGGCTTGAATCTAAAACATGTTTTCATCTAACGGTGGATAGAGTTTGCTTTGTATTTAAGGAAAAACCCTGATTTGAAGGCTATATAAAAGAGACATCTAGCATTGAGCAAACCTAATCCCCACACATATGTGTGCTACTAGTGCGCTCGCTAGAGTCGATCTCCATTAACTCTTGAATTTCTTCTCTAAACTTGAGTTAACGACTTAAAGACTTCATTGGGATTGTGAAGCTAGACCGATACTACTTTTATCGTAGTTGTGTGATCTGATCTTGCATCTTCTATCGTACGAGTACAATCGATTGATTGGCTTGAGATCGTGAGAGTTCTCCGATAGGCAAGATAAAGAAGTCACAAACATCTTCGTCTCACTGTTTATGATTCCTCGACAATCCGTTTGTGTAGTCAGGAAGGATTGTAGAGAGGTGATTGATTAATCTAGGTCGTTCTTCGGGAATATAAGTCCGGATTATCAATTGGTTCATGTTACCTTGATTTTATATTTAAAGACGGAACAAAACCTTGGTTTTATCTGTGGGAGACAGATTTATCCTTTCGATAGACTGTTCTGTGTGAGACAGATTCGTTTATTATCAAGTATGTGATTTTGGGTTGCAGTAACTCCTAGTTGTGTGTGAGATCAGCTAAGGGAATCAAGTGCGCAGTATCCTGCTGGGATCAGAGGCGTAGGAGTACAACTCTACCTTGTATCAGTGGGAGATTGGTAGGGGTTCAAATATAGATCAGTCCGAAGTTAGCTCGGAGTAGGCTAGTGTATGTAGCGGCTTAATACAATGTGTATTCAATATGGACTAGGTCCCGGGGTTTTTCTGCATTTGCGGTTTCCTCGTTAACAAAACTTCTGGTGTCTGTGTTATTTCTTTTCCGCATTATATTTTATATAATAGAAACAATACAGGTTGTGCGTTCGTGATCATCAATTGGAAATACAACCTTTGGTTGTTGATTGATATTGATTGATCCTTGGACATTGGTCTTTGGTACCGTCCAAGTTATCTCTCTTTGATAAAGACTCACATATTTCTATTTGCTTGAGTAAAGATCAAATCGAGAGATTGAGATAATAACTCCTTGGGATACTTTTTATCTGGATTGAGTCTGACTGTCTAGTTCATTCTCTAGCAAAGTATTTCGAAGTTAGTCCATACAGATTGCTAAGTGAAATATTGGGTGGTGTTGTTAGACCCCCGCTTTTTCAGGACAAACGTCCATTCTTGTGAAAACTTACATGCTGACATTATTTCACCATGTATAATTTTCTACTTTCAACAGTTTTTCAAAATCAAAACACTGGTTTTACAAAAATATATATATATTTAACGTGAAACTCACGTAAGTTTGAAAAAAAATAATATATATATTGCTCCCTCGCGCGAGTATCTGTCTTTGAAACGAGAGTATATTTTCAAAGATTTCTGAAAGCTCGAAGATAAAAAAAATCATGAAACCTCATAAAAAAAATTATTACTAACAGACGCACGTCTATTCAAAAAAAATTTTCTCTCGTACGAGCATTCACCTTTGAAACGAGAGTTTATTCCTTTTTGTGAAATATCACATATAATTAAAAAAAAAAAAACGGTGCTACACCAATTTACGCTCGTTAGACGATGCTCTATCATGCTACTGGGATCTTCGTTCAGGCCATGGTTCGATCGTACAATCGAAAATCCGGTAAGATTCTATCTCACGACTAAGTTTAATTACTTATTTCGTCTGTAACTAAAAAAAATCACCATCCAGTGCTGACTGAGGAACATGATTGTCCCTCACTAAGCATGGGACTTAATGTTGATGGTGAATTTTTGGCAAGGGTTAAAATCGTAACTTTACATATTCCTGATCCAGTAGTCAGATGAATATTGAGACTTATGTCTCTCATTAAAGCATGAATGCTCATGCCACAATAACCCCTGACTGAGTATATTATTCAGAGCATACATGAATATGCAGTCTCTCAATTGAGGCAACGACACATTTCATGAATACTGAACAATTTCAGTAATCACTTTTATATAGAATCGAACAATTGGACGGCTCCTAGACATCTTGCCTACTAGTATAGATCGATAACGTCTTTAGGATGTAACAGTGTTTTCCCTGACTATATAAAAGACATGTGTATAGAATCATAATGATTGGACGGCTCCTAGACAGCTTGCCTGCTAGTATAGAGCGATAACGTCTTCAGGATGCAACAACATTTTACCTGACTATACGTAATAAATATGACGCTTCAACTAGCTCATATCCCTAAATTCTTGAATAATTAATGCTCCTAGACATCGTGCTAGTATATAGCCATCAATTAATTATTTCTAGTCACTAGATTCATTAACTGAATCCCTAGAAAATATTCTACATTATTCATAATAATTCATTACTTCAATTCATGGCTCTTCCCAGCAGAACTGCATGAGTTAGTAATAAATATTCAACGTACGGGCATCTGAGCCACTATAGAATAAGCCCCGATAGAATGGTGTAAGTGTACTCTGCAATAATGCACTAACGAGCACCTGAATGCACGAACGAGCATTCAAAAAATACGAGGGAACGATGAACCTATGAAAAATAGGAAAGGACATAATAATAATAAAATATTAATTGAGGCGCTAAGGGACCAGGCCCACCGTCCGGTCGAACACGCCGTCGTGGCATGTCCCACCCTCTTACTATATTTTATCTTATTTTATTATTTTCCTCGATCTCATGAAAACCTCTTCATTTGAACAAAATCCTTCGTTTTAAGGAAACTCCTCAGTTTCATGGTGTTTCCTTCATATCCAGGAAATAATATAAAATTAGGAAAAGTGTCACAGGACCGGGTTTACTAGATGTCCGGCGATGCCCTAGTTGTGACCGGTCCCACACCTTGATTCCTTATTGTTTTATTATTATTATTTCCTTATGAAACTTTTTCATGATATTTCCTTCACATCAAGGAAACAATACAAAATTAGGAAAAGGGTCACGGGACCGGGCCACTAGCCGGCCGATCATGCCCTTGCCATAGCCGGTCTCACACCTTGCGACCCCTTATTTTATTATTATTATTATTGTTTCTTTCATCTCATGGAAACTCCTTCGTTTTAAGGAAACTCCTCGGTTTCATGGTGTTTCCTTCAGATCAAGGAAATAATATAAAATTAGGAAAAGTGTCAGGGGACCGGATCTACTAGCCGGTTGGCCATGTCCTAATTGTGACCGGTCCCACACCTTAGTTCCTTAATATTTTATTATTATTATTTCCTTCATTTTATGAAACACCTCAGTTGCATGATATTTCCTTCACATCAAGGAAACAATATAAAATTAGGGAAAAGTGTCACGGGACCGGGCCACTAGCCGGCCGATCATGCCCTATCCATGGTCGGTCCCACACCTTGCGTCATTTATTTTATTATTATTATTATTTTCTTCATCTCATGGAAATTCCTTCGTTTTAAGGAAACTCCTTCGTTTCAACAAAACTCCTTAATTTCATGATATTTCCTTCACATCATGAAAATAATATAAAACTAGGAAAGGTGTCATGGGACCGGGCTCATTAGCCGGCCAGCCATGCCTTAGCCATGGCCGGTCCCATACCTTGTGATTCCTTATTTTTATTATTATTATTTTCTTCATCTTATGAAGTTCCTCAGTATGAGCAAAACCCTGATTTCTTCATATTTTCTCAAATGTTCCTCAAACGCGCATCAGAAAATATCAAAATTCTCAGAACTGAGGAACCAACACTATGGTGACATGAGAATATTACCTTGACCGACCAAGGTTGGATTTTTAGCTTGCAAGAGTCTGGTCCCACACATTTTCATCACTTTACCTAATTTGTTCACATTAGGTTTAAACTCTTCCAAACAACTTGGAATTTCATCAAACGATCGTCAGTCGGTACCATGACCAACCAGGGCCGGTTCCATGACCCCTTGGTTGGTCCCTCATTTCTTCATAATTAAGTTTTACTGCCTAACACTCATAAGAGCATTATTTTAATAAATGATTAAACCAGCATTTAATCATCCTTTCACCAACTTGTCTTCAAAAGACTTTGGTATTTGCTCACTTGAGTATCTGGGCGCTACATGGTTAGCCATCATCCCATGTAGCCGGTCTCTCCTTCACTACATGGTTGATTTTCTATAAATTATCAATTGATCAAAATTAGGGTTTCGGATCCAAGGTTCATAATTCCAGATTCGAACACTAATAATTTTATGTTGATCCCGTAATCACACTTTAATTATTATACTCGGTTCAATTGTCAGTATCTTAAATTAATATTTTATTTGGTCCTGCTACCATAATTCATCAAACGAGCAACATTTGCTCAGACTAAGGAATATTGGTTCAACTATCAATATTCAACAATTCATCAAATGAGCAATATTTTCTCACCTTAACTATCAACATTTATTCGACAATTATACCTCTGTCTCAACATACACGTTTAATTCATGAGTCCTAGAACAATTGTAAATCATGTTCGACTCAGCAATATAAAGACTCCTTGTCTCATCAAGTCAACAACTGACTAACCAAAATCTCGACACATCAATCGTGTCACATGGGGGATATCAACTAGGGTTTTGGTTGGCGGTCTACAACACGTGGGTTCATTCACGATGAGAATGTGAGCAAGTCGTGCAAACAGTTAGAGGAGTTAGCAAAGTAGTGGGTGTACAATCAACCAAATCTCTGCACGATGGGCAACTAGTTTAACACGATTTCCCACTTCCCCACTCTTTGACTCCAACAACTGTTACACTTCATGGGATCAATGTGTCTACTACTTATGGAAATATAAATAAGTCTCTGAATCCATGGTTGAAAAAAAGACAACATTTCGTCTAACAGAAGAATTCCACACGAGCATTCACTCTCAGGAATTCAATCAATCAATCAGAACTTATTCGAACTCAACAGTTCATCAAACTTGCATAAAACTTAAACACATTCACAATCCTTGATCACCATTGATCTCACACATTTCTCAGCTTCCCTCCTACAGATCGACCCATCCTCTTTTGTGACCGAATTGACTCTGGAATGGCCATTGTCTTGGTTTAGGCCGGAGTCCTACAGATTGATCTCTCGAATTCAAAGCACTCCCTTTTTGCAGTGCATCTGTGTGAGGTTAGACAGTTTGCTCGGTTCAAGGAGTTTCATCCACATGGTTGTCTCCTCAATTCCTTAAAAACCAGCAACTCGTTTTGCCTCATATACAAAAGTGTATTGGAGTAAGTCCTATCAGATTTCCAAACGAATTGTTGGGTGTGGTTGTTAGACCCCCGCATTTTCAATTGGTATCAGAGCAGACAAACACATTAAAGACCTCATAAGTCTGTGTTTGTAGTGATCTGATATGGACAAAGGTGTTATCTCTATAAACGTACCACCAGTCTTCTATGGCTCTAATTACTTGTGGTGAAAAATTGCTATGCATTCCTTTCCTCAAGCGCGTGATTTTTAATCATGGGTTTATGTAGTTAATGACTATGATTCTCCCATTGTGGAAGTAGGGAATGCAACCGTTCCAAAGAATATTGGTGAATACAATGATGCCGATATACTTGCTGCAAAGAAAAACTCTGACGGTTTGAATACCATCATACATGCCATTACCGTAGATCTTCAGCACCATGTGACAAGGTGCACTAGGTCTAAAGATGCTTGGGATATATTAGAATCCGTATTCGAAGAAAATACCAGTGAGAAAACCTTTGCATGGTAGATGAAGATTTATTTGATGAGTTTAATCACAAAGTGTCTGAAATTGTTAATGCATATTTGGCATTCGGTAAGACTATTCTTAAAAAGGACATTGTGATGAAAATTCTCAGATCGTTGCCATCTAGATACGTTTCTAAGAAGCATGCCATCGTTGAAGGAAATAACCTTGATGCTCTTTCCAGAAATACGTTGGTTGGGAAGCTAAAGATCTTTGATCATGAGCATACATCCAAAATCGGAAAGGATGTTTCCTTCAAAGCACAAAAGAACACGAAATTACTTGACAAAAGTAAAAGTGTTTATGTCTCTGAGGATGATCTTTCTGAGACTGATTCATCAGATGAAGATGTTGACAAATTAGGCTCTATGGTCACAAGACAGTTTAGGGATCTTCTATTGAAGAGAAGTAAACGGTTTTCAAGAGACAAACCTAGGTCGTCAGTTAAACCTCACAATCGCATTCCTCCCAAAAACAGAGATGCTGACGAGGCTGATGACGAGGATATGCCACAGTGCTTTAAGTGTAAAGGTTTTGGTCATTTTGCAAATGAGTGTCCAAATCGTAGAAAATATACTGGGAACAAAGGTCTTGCTGCAACTCTTGATGAAATGTATGATCACTATGATTCCAATGAAGACGAAAAATCAAGTGTTGCTCTTCTTTGTGAAGATGTCGATTTTGATAACTGTAGCAATACATACATCAATCTTGATATTCTTCCAAAAGGAAACTCAACCAATCTGGAAGAAGAAATTAACCTTTCTGTTGGAAACTTCCTGTCTTATTTTTCAGTTTCCACTATGTGCCTAGCAGTTTGCACATCTCGGAAGTCTGAATCAACGCATCAATTGACATGTTCTTATTGTTCACTCAAGGGTCATGAACTTTCAAAGTGTTATAAGTATAAACACAAGATGAGACATGTTAAGAGACTTCAACGAAGAGCAAATCGTCTAGCAAACAAGCTCAAACTTGTTCAAAAAACCTCTGAGGTATGTAAGATTTTATCCTCTTCAAAGAAGTTGGTTTCCAAAGATAGGTCAAGACCACTAGAGAAAAGAGTATGGTATAAACAATTTGATAGACAAGGTTCTATGAATTCCTTTCAAAGAGGGGATGGTGGACAAATTGTGTTGTTTTAGTGCATCTTGTCTCATGTGCTTGATCAAAAAAAGACAAGATTGTGCAAACCTCAGGCTTAAGAATTTTTTTTGTGTTTTTTCTTAGAGTTTCTATATGATTTTTGTAATTCTTTCTTTTCAATTGATATTAGAAAAGACTTCCCTGTGTATTCAATAAAAGAGGGTTATTCTCGACAATTCTACTCTTTTTAGGGTCGCGAATTATATGTGTGTGGACCTGGGTGGTTAAAAGGTTCCGTAACCCTACATTCCTTTTTCCTTCTCTGAAATTCTTTTCATCTTAAGACTGCTTGTTGAGTTTAAATTGTGATTTCCTCTCACAAACCCATATTCGTATGGAGACTCCAAGCATCATGTGTTCTGATGGAAAAGATGTTAATATGATTGTTAATCCATCAATCGTGAAGTAAAAAGAAAAATCTCCATTGCCTCCAACCTTGAAAAGAAAAAGAAGGAATGTGAGGAAGCCAAGAGATGTTCCTTCAAATTCTCAGAAGTTTTCTGATGTTCTTGAAGAGTTGAAGGAAGCAAGAAAGGAGATTAATCAAATAAAGGCTTTTGTTATGAGAATTATCGAAATTCAGAAGGCCCTGGTTCGACATCTTCAGCCTAGAAGGTTTGTTGGAATTGACTCCTTTCTCCATGAACCTTATGTTCCCATGGTTGTTGACGACAAGGAGTTTGGGGATGATAAAGAATTCTTCAGAGGTCTCAATGTCTATGTAAATCTTCTTTTTATGTATTTAGAAGAATAACTAGGGTTTGGAATAACCATTATTGTGAGTACATATAGCTATGTCCAACGATATTCATCTTCATGTTTTTAGATTTATTTGTTTAAATTCTAAAGTATTTTGGAAGATGATTTTTGCAATTTTAATCTTTATGATTTTATATATTGCAAATTGTTATGTGATATGTTGTTTACGTCCGTGAACCTGTGACTGTCCCATACTTGTTCAAAAGTTATCTCTATTATGTCGATATGAATGTATTGATGGAAGATAGAATGAACTTTTGACATTACAAAAGTTAAAGCCTTTATGTCATATTTTGATGGAAGAAAGGATACAACTTTTGTTTACAAGGATGAAGTCTATTGTATGTCATTGTGCAAATATTGATGGAAAATAGAATGAATCCTTGTCTATTTCGCAGTATTGGTCGATCTCCGTTCCACATTTTTTTGCATATACTGTGTTGTTCCATAAGGTTTCTTATGTTTGAGAAGAACCTACTGAGTTTCTCATTCTCTTATGAATAACTTAGTTGTAGCTCCGTAATTTCTCTTATGTCGAGCATGGCCAATTGAATTGATCACTTTCTTGTGGTTAATTTGGTTGTGTATTTCAATTAAATTAATCATGGGTTTTCTTGTGATTAATTTGGTTGTATTTTTGATTGAATTAATCATGGGTTCTCTTGTGGTTATTTCAATTGAATTTTTTGGATTCAAATTCATGTTTTCATGTGATTTTTTTATGTCCAAAGAAATCCTTCTTTTCTTGTGAAAGTAAGGTCGCCTTTGTTGTTCCTTTGGGGATGACATTTTATGGGGGGAGTTGTTTTTGAACTTTTGCTTAATTGCCAAATCTTTGTGGGGAGTGTGGATGTGGAATATTTAAGGGTTATCTTGTATCTTTATTAACTCCTTGATGAATGTATTTAGCTTCGGCTTTATGATGACATCTAAATTTGTTGGTATGTTAATTCACCTTTTGGTCATGAAGTATCTCCGTGGAAATTTCATTAGGATCTCACTAATTTTCGTACCTTTGCCAATTTTATTGACAAAAAAGGGGAGAATTAATGTGTAGTTCACACTACAAATACATATGGTTTACGGATCATTATGTAAGGGGGAGTGGTTTTCATGTTGAGATATGTATTGACTAAGGGGGGGTGATACATATTATAGTATTGTTGTCAAAGTTGTGATACAATTGAACTTTGATGTTGTGTAATAATACTATGACATTGTATGACAATGATTGAGAGCATTTTTCTCATTCTTATAGCTACAGATCTTCAACAACTGTGATGTTGAACTTACAACCTTTAGGATCATGGAGTACTTGGAAGTGACGAAGATTTCAAGTCGCGTTGAAGATGCCAAGGAGATCAAGCGTGTGGATGAGAAGCTACATTTTTTTTATCTTTTTTGTAATCCATATGTATTGATAGTTTTGTCACTAAAATTGACAAAGGGGGATATTGTTAGAGTATTTCTCAGTCGAACTCTCATGTGTTGATATCTCAAGCATGTTTGTCAATGTTAGTGATCAAAACTATAAGTCATGATTTGTAGCCTATTTATAGATGTCTCGGACTAGGAGATAGATAGTGTAGTTGAGCTTAGATCTCTCGACGTTCATCTCTTGAAGACGACTACTAAGGGGAGCTTGTGGAACTTCTTCGACAAAAGGTATGTGGAGACAAAAGGTATGGGGAGCTTCAACTTATGTAACACTTGGAAAGTCTATTTCTACTATCTCCTATATTGAGACATAAGTCGTGTTACGATATAGTTTTCTCTATACACATTTGAGATTTCGAGCTGAGTATATCTTCCTTACATATTCTCGTGTTGGTAAGATTTCACTTCGACCAAGTTCATCTTATATCATGAGAAAATTGTCGAGTAACATCTTACATGGTTTGTGTGATACAATCATTTGATGTAGGCTTGTAATGTTTCGATAATGATTATTTCAATTTCTTGAAAATTGCTTTGATGCTAATAGTGTGTGATAACGGCTATTGTCATTATAGAATAATGTTTCAATGATTGAAATAAAGAGTTGATGATGTAACCATCTTTGGATATAAGCATATATAGTGTGTTCGCACATTAGTGTATAAATCCATAAATCGGAAGCCAAGAGTATGCATATGTGTGTATACGAAATTGGTGAAGGAGACAGGTTAAGTATACGTACCCGTACGCATACTGGCGGAAGTTTTCGAACCGAAAATTTCTGCTGAGTTTGGAAAATTTACAAACTCAAAACCGGTTGCTTAAGTACGCATACCCGTACGCATACTTAAGCTGGTTACTTTGTCAAATCGTCATTTTGTGGACTTAAACATTTAAATCATAAGGAATGCAATCTTTTCAAATCGTGGATATAATGTCCATGATTGATTCAAGCTGAATCAAACCGATTTGGTTTCAATTGTGTTTTCTAAACAATTGAACAATTATTTAACTAGTTTCATTTGAGTCATTTTAACTAGTTATGGTTAAGATGAATAAGGTTGATATGAGAGTAATCATATGGCTAACCTCGGTTAACTATTTGTGAACCAACATGGTGTACACATTTAGGTACGGTTACATAAACCTAAATGAGGGTACATTTCATTTGTGTGTAACAAGCGAAGTTCGATCTAACAGTTGAAAGATATTAGCTTGGTTGAATCAGGTTTTTCATCTAACGGTGAATATTGAATGCTTTGTTACCAAGGTAACTTGGATTTCAAACCCTGATTTGAAAACTATATAAAGGAGAACTCTAGCAACTGGGAAACCTAATCCACACACCTCATGTGTGTTACTAGTTGAATAACTAGAGTCGATTATCCTTTAACCTTAGGTTTCTTCTAGAGTCCCTGTAGGTTAACGACTTGAAGACTTTATTGGGATTGTGAAGCCAGACCCAACTATTATCTTTATAGTTGCATGATCTGATCTTGCTATTTCTATCGTGTTGAGTGCAATTAAAATAATTGGCCCGAGATTTTATATCTCCGATAGGCAAGATAGAAAAGTAATTACAAACAAACTTCTTCTCATCATTTGTGATTCCATAATAACTTGTTTCGCTAGTCGATTCAGTTTATTGTGAGGTGATTGATAATACTAGGCTGTTCTTCGGGAATATAAGTCTGGTTTATCAATTGGCTCCTGTTCACCATACCCGTACGCATACTGGCGGAAGTTTTCGAACCGAAAATTTCTGTTGAGTTTGGAAACTTTACAAACCCAAAACCGGTTGCTTAAGTACGCATACCCGTACGCATACTTAAGCTGGTTACTTTATCGAATCGGTCAGTTCATGGGCTTAAACATTTAAATCATAAGGAATGCAATCTTTGAAAACCGTGGCTATAATGTCCATGATTGATTCAAGTTGAATCAAAACGATTTGGTTTCAATTGTGTTTTCTAAACAATTGAACAACTCTTTAACTAGTTTCATTTGAGTCATTTGAACTAGTTATGGTTAAGATGAATAAGGTTGATATGAGTGTAATCATATGGCTAACCTCGGTTAACTATTTGTGAACCAATATGGTGTACACGTTTAAGTATGGTTACATAAACCTAAATGAGGGTACATTTCATTTGTGTGTATCAAGCTAAGTTCTATCTAACGGTTGAAAGATATTAGCTTGGTTGAATCAGGTTTTTCATCTAACGGTGAATATTGAATGCTTTGTTACCAAGGTAACTTGGATTGAAAACCCTGATTTGAAAACTATATAAAGGAGAAATCTAGCAACTGGGAAACCTAATCCCCACACCTCATGTGTGTTACTAGTTGCATAACTAGAGTCGATTCTCCTTTAACCTTAGGTTTCTTCTAGAGACCCTGTAGGTTAACGACTTGAAGACTTCATTGTAATTGTGAAGCCAGACCCAACTATTATCTTTGTAGTTGCGTGATCTAATCTTGCTGTTTCTATTGTGTTGAGTGCAATTGAAATAATTGTCTTGAGATTTTATATCTCCGATAGGCAAGATAGAAAAGTAATCACAAACAAACTTCGTCTCATCGTTTGTGATTCCACAATAACTTGTTTCGCTAGTATATTAAGTTTATTGTGAGGTGATTGATAATACTAGGTTGTTCTTCGGGAATATAAGTCTGGTTTATCAATTGGTTCATGTTCACCTTGATTTATCAAAATACAGAACAAAAATTCTTGGGTATTTCTGTGTGAGACAGATTTATTCAATCCTATAGACTTTTCTGTGTGTGACAGATTTGTCTATAAAGTCTTCGACTTTGGGTCGTAGCAACTCTTGGTTGTGGGTGAGATCAATTAAGGGAATCAAGTGCGTTGTATCCTGCTGGGATCAGAGACTTAAGAAGCGCAATTGTACCTTGAATCAGGGTGAGATTGATTAGGGTTCAACTACAGTCTAGTCCGAAGTTAATAAGTATTAGGCTAGTGTCTGTAGCAGCACAATACATTATGGTGTTCAAACTGGACTAGGTCCCGGGGGTTTTCTGCATTTCCGGTTTTCTCGTTAACAAAATTCTGGTGTCCGTGTTATTTCTTTTCCACATTATATTTTGTTATATAATTGAAATATCACAGGTTGTGCGTTAAGATCAATCAATTAGAATATCCAACATTGGGTTGTTGATTTACATTGATTGACACTTGAACATTGGTCTTTGGTACCGTTCAAGTTACTCCTCTTATTCAATCGGGCTCGCATATTTCTATTTGCTGATTGCGAATTGAATTAAGAGTTAGAGATATTAAACTCTTTGATATACTTTATTCTAGATTGAGTCTGACTGTCTAGTTGATTCTCTAGAAAGTGTATTGGAGTAAGTCCTCTCAGACTACCAAACGAATTGTTGGGTGTGGTTGTTAGACCCCCGCATTTTCATCTTGCCAATAACAGGGAAAAGGTCCATCAATAAGATATGACTACGAACGGATGAAAAACGGTCATGGAGACCTTGTAAATATTCCATGACTCGATATTAATGAAGTTTACTTACCATATACTTTTCGTTACCACAAATACATGGTTCAATAGGAGTGAGCGAACTAAGTTCATCCCACATAGATTTCAACTGAGTGTAATATTCAGAGATTGTTACAGCATCTTGTCTTAGAGACATGATGGCCTTTTTGAGATGAAATATTTTGGGCGCATTAGTGTGCGAAAATCGATCTCGCAAATCTTTCCAAATAGGTTGAGAATCATCATTATACATGATACTAGCCTTGATTTATGGTGTCACCGAGTTCATAATCCAATTGCCGACCAAGTCGTTAGATCTTTCCAAGCGTGCAAGTCGTTAGAGGAAGTTGGTTTGGTAAGAGATCCGTCAACGAACCCGAACTTTCCTTTCACCCATAAAGCTATCGTCATACTTCGAACCCAGCGAATATTTGTCACCGGATAATAATTGTGTGATAACTGTAGAAGCACTTGGTGGGGTTTGAGGAATTCCATCATTGGAGGTATTGGACGACATTTTTAATCTTGAAAGCAAAAAAAAAATAAAAAAAAATGAGGGGAATTTTTTTTTTTGATGATGAACAGGATTTCTCTGTTACCATAAAGAGAAATGGTAATGTTATTTCTTAAGTGGTTTGGCTACTGCATGTACATACGTTTATACAGTTGTTTACAACGATAATAAAGGAGAATGAAGCTATACAAGGAAAGGACTTCATCTCTAATTATTTACAAGAATAATGTCGACATCTAAATCCTAAATAGACCAAGAGTTTTCTAAGAACTAAAATACTTTCTTGATATATCTCCATACCAAAAGATCTGATTGATCTTTTGTGTGTTCGTACAACTAGCATTTTTGTATGTTGTGACAACTTGTGTTTGCTTGTGTCCTGCGTGAGTATATGTCTAGTCTTTCTCGTGCCTGTCGTATGTAGGAAATTTAATAGTTATTCATAAAAGAAACAAAAATTCTTGGTGTACCACTCAAACGGACACCAATAAAACCACCTCCTCACAGACTCCCTTGGGGAAAAATAATTTTAACTCGGCTTGACCCTGGCCGCGGTGTTTTGACTTCTGGCAAAATATCTTGATCTCACCAGCCTTGGTGATTCTCCATCTCAAGTCTCTGTTGATTCTCCATCTCAACTTTTTAGTTGATTCTTATTATTCTGTGTCTTCTTCTCATCCGTGGTGATGATTCTTATTTCTCTATCTGGATGTGTGTCTTAGTATCGATGTTTATTGCTTGTCTCAGTCCAAGTTTTATTCCTTACTTCGTACTACTTTAATCACAAGTCCTATTTTCTAATTTCTTTTTCTCATGGCGTCTATATCTTCTCAACCCCATGATTTTGAAGATATTATTAATCGAATGTCAAATCTGCTGGAGAATAATAATGACCTAGAGTACGAAGATGGAGAATCACCTGAGGAATCTTTACCAGAATGGAAAAGATGTTTAGTTTTCAAATTTGTTAAAGGGAGAGGATATGCTTTCTCTATACTTACAGAGATGTTAACAAAATCATGGAGACTTTCAGGCGAGTTCTTTATAGAAGATCTAGGAAGCAACATTTATAAAGCCATATTTGAAAATCTATGCGATATGGAAGTTACTCTGAAGAATTCCCCTTGGGCTCTAAACAACGAGTTAATGGTGATGGAGAGATGTGATGGAGATCTTCTTCCAGAGGAGTACAAATTCAAATATGTCTCGTTTTGGATACAAATACATGGGTTACCAATCAGTATGCTAAACAACAAGAAGATTTATAATATGGAAAAGAGATTCGGAACCCCTCATGAAATATCAGATAAATATGCAGCTAAATGGGGGAACCATGCTAGGGTTAGAGTTAAAATCGATATCACCAAAACTCTCCCAAAAGAGATGAAGGTTACCCTTGCAACAAAGAAAGTTCGAACGGCTAAATTCATATGCGAGAAACTACCTAGATTATGCTACTATTGTGGTTTATTTGGTCATGTTAAGAAGCAATGTCTTGTTCTATCAAAAAGTTTTGAAAGATTGAAATTATCTTCAGAAGAATTCAGTGACAAAATGGAAGATCCAAGATTATCTAAATATTCTGATGAGATTAGAGTTGATTTCAAGAACAGAGATAACGCTACAGTTTCACCGATAGTAATTCCGGCAAAGATGTGCAACTCGTCCGTCCAAAACCATCAAAATTGTTAGAGCATTGCTCGGTCGAACTCGCATTCATTGCTATCTCAAGCATGTTTGTCAATGTTAGTGATCAAAACTATAAGTCTTGATTTCTAGTCTACTATAGCTAAGTCTCGGACTAGGATAGAAAATGTAGTTGAGCTCAAGGACTTCATGGTGATTTATCATACAAGAAGAAGAACTACTCAAGGAACCGGTGGAACTTCTCGACAAAAAGGTATGTGAAGACTTGAACTTATCTATCACTCAAAAGTTTATCTATTCTATCTCCTACTTCTTGAGACAAAAAATCGTATGCTATATATAGACTATGATTATACACATTTAGTATTTCGAGACGAGTATATCTCGCCTATCTATATCTCAAAATATATGTTGGTAATATTTTCGCTTCGACCAAGTTTATCTTTACCTAGTGACGAAAGTCATGATATGTTTCAATTACTTTGAAAATTGTTTTGGCGAGAAATGGTATAACAACTATATAACGTCCTATAAGAATGTTTCAATGATTGGAATGAGAGTTTAGATTACATAACCAATGGTAGACATAAGCATTGTTGTAGAAACACATTTATGTATAAGTCATATTCCTTGAACCAAAGTTTGCGAACTTTGTTGATCAAGAGAACCGGAAGAATGGCGTGAGCCAAGTTCGCGAACTCAGTACGTGAACTGCCGAAGTTCTCAAACCCGAGAATTTATGCTGGAGTTGACAAACTAGTGCATGAAGCTAAGTCCACGAACCCAGTGCGCGAACCGGCGAAGTTATCATCCCGAGAATTTCTGCTGGAGTTTGTAAACTCTGCCCGGTAACTTAAGTCCGCGAACCAAGTTTACGAACTTAAGAAGGTTATATATCTGAAGATGATTTCTGAACTTAAACTTAAAAAGACTAAGGAATGCAGTTTGCAAACCGTGGCTATAAAAGTTCATGAACCGATTCAAATGAATCAAATCATCTTTGCTTCAATTGTGTCTTGTGTAGTTACATAAGATTTCCTTGCAATTGAACAACTCTCTAACTAGTTCATTTGAGTCATGTGAACTAGTTATGGTGAAGAAGAACATGGTTGATATGAAATGCTCATATGGTTAACCTTTGGTTAACTATTGTTGAACCAACAAGTGCATACGTTTGGGTACGGTTAACAAACCTAGAAGTGTGCATTTCAATTGTGTGTAACAAGCTAAGTTTTCGATCTAAAGGTTGAGAAATATTAGCTTGAATCTAAATCAGGTTTTCATCTAACGGTGGATATTGGTTGCTTTGTTACCAAGGTAACTTAATGGCAAACCCTGATTTGAAAGATTATATAAGGGGACATCTAGCATCAATGCAAGACTAATCCCCACACCTTACGTGTGATACTAGTTTGCGTGCTAGAGTCGTTTCTCCTTTAACCTTTGGTTTTCTTCTTCTAAAACCAGGTTAACGACTTAGAGACTTCATTGGGATTGTGAAGCCAGACCGATACTACTTTATCGTAGTTGTGTGATCTGATCTTGCATCTTCAATCGTACGAGTACAATCATATTGACTGGCTTGAGATTGATATCTCCGATAGGCAAGATATAAAAAGTAATCACAAACATCTTCGTCTCATTGTTTGTGATTTCGAAACATCTTGTTTTGCTACCATACAATTAAGATTGTTGTGAGGTAATTGATAACTCTAGGCAGTTCTTCGGAAATATAAGACTGGATTATCAATTGGTTCATGTTCACCTTGATTATTATCAAAAGACAGAACAAAACCTTTTAGGGTTTATCTGTGGGAGACAGATTAATCCTTCAATAAACTTGTCCGTGTGAGACAGATTTGTTTATCATCAAGTTTTCGACTTTGGGTCGTAGAAACTCTTAGTTGTGGGTGAGATCATCTAAGGGAATCAAGTGCGCAGTATCCTGCTAGGATCAGAGGCGTAGGGAGTACAACTGTACCTTGGATCGGTGGGAGACTGATTGGGGTTCAACTACAGTTTAGTCCGAAGTTAGATTGGAGTAGGCTAGTGTCTGTAGTGGCTTAATACAGTGTGTGTTCAATCTGGACTAGGTCCCGGGGTTTTTCTGCATTTGCGGTTTCCTCGTTAACAAAATTTCTGGTGTCTGTGTTATTTCAATTTCCGCATTATATTATTTTATCTTTATAATTGAAATAACACAGGTTGTGCGTTAGATCATCAATTAGAGTAATCCAACCTTTGGTTGTTGATTGTCATTGATTGATCCTCGGATATTGGTCTTTGGTACCATCCGAGTTATTCCTTGTATTTGATTATAACTCACAGTTCTTGCTTGAGTAAATCAAATCAAGAGAAAGATATAAACTCGTTGATATACTTTTAATTGATTGAGTCTTGTTGATTCTCTTAAAAGTATATTCGAGTTTGTCCATACAGATTGCTAAGCGAAATATAGGGTGGTGTTGTTAGACCCCCGCTTTTTCAATTGGTATCAGAGCAGGCAAACACCTTCAAGACCTTACAAGTATGTGTTTGTAGCAATCTGAGTCTGAGGACAGAATCTCTTACGCATACCAAAATGCCTCCTGAATCTTTCAACTATGTCAAGTGTCTCGGAAATACCTCAAAGGATTATTCCTTAGTTGATTCTTCCGAATCCCGGGGTAGGAAGACTGTCTCATCTTGTGTTGACCACTCTTCCTCCAATGAGACATTGGACACAATGGAAAAAGCTGAAATGGAGCTCACCAGAATTTCAAAAAATTCTACTGAGTTTGTTGATCTTCAGAATCATGATCAACTCATCGATGAATTTGAAAAGTCTATTGATCGAGAACGTGTACTCTATAACATCATAGAGTCACTCTCTAAGGATATTGAGAAACTTCTTCAAGAAAATAATCTACAGCATGAAAAGATTTGTGATCTTGAATAGATTATAAAAGAAGGCTCAATTAGATAAAAAAATGTTTGATCAAGACGCATTCATCTGATCTTGATAGATTTCGTGTTGAGAAAGAGAAGCTAGAAGCATCACTTTCACTAGCCCATAAACAGTGTATGATATTGGAAAATGAAAACTCTGTCTTAAGGAAAAATTCTTCTGTTTCAATTGTTTCTCTTGACATACAGTATATGAAAAAATATCCTCCAAAAGAAGATTGTGTCGAGAAAAGTTTATATAACTTACAATCTTCTCACAGGGCTGAAAAGTTAAAACATATGCCAACTGTTGCGTCTTCTCCACGAACCTGTACCTTCTGTGGAAAAGGAAATCACTATGTTATCCGTTGTTTTGCCAGGAAGAAACAAATTTCTAAACTTCACAATTTTCTTTTTTCCACTGTCAATGGAGTAAATAGTCAAACGACTACTGCAGTGAACCTCTTGCTCACAGGAAACCAGGCATCTTATAAAAATGATCTTTTTCCTAGAAATCATTACAGGACTTTGGTGTATTCCAGTGGTATAAATTCTTGTGCTACTAATAAAAGCATGTCCTGTGCCTATAAGAACAACTCTGGTAAATCTAAGTCTAGAGTACGGAGACCCATTTCGGAAAATTCCCTAAAACCAATCTCTAGAGGTCCTAGATTTTGTAATCAGAAAGGTTCTGAAAAAGTGGGGGGTCTAACAACACCACCCAATATTTCACTTAGCAATCTGTATGGACAAACTCCAATATAATTTTATGAGAATCAACTAGACAGTCAGACTAAATCAATAAAAAGATATATCAAAGAGTTTATATCTCAATCTCTCGATTTGATCTTTACTCAAGCAAATAGAAATCTGCGAGTCTTTATCAAAGAGAGATAACTTGGACGGTACCAAAGACCGATGTCCAAGGATCAATCAATATCAATCAACAACCAAAGGTTGGATTTCCAATTGATGATCACGAACACACAACCTGTATTATTTCAGTTATATAAAATATAATGCGGAAAAGAAATAACACATACACCAGAAATTTTGTTAACGAGGAAACCGCAAATGCAGAAAAACCCCGGAACCTAGTCCAGATTGAATAAACATTGTATTAAGCCGCTACAGACACTAGCCTACTCCAAGATAACTTCGGACTGGACTATAGTTGAACCCCAATAAGTCTCCCACTGATCCAAGGTACAGTTGTACTCCTACGCATCTGATCCCAGCAGGATACTGCACACTTGATTCCCTTAGCTGATCTCGCCCACAAACAAGAGTTGTTGCAACCCAAAATCACAGACTTGATAATAAACAAATCTGTCTCACACAGAAAAGTCTATCAAAGGATAAATCTGTCTCCCACAGATAAACCCTAGGTTTTGTTCCGTCTTAAGATATAAAATCAAGGTGAACCAATTGATAATCCGGTCTTATATTCCCGAAGAACAGCCTAGATTAATCAATCACCTCTCTACAATCCTTCCTGAATACACAGGAGGTTTGTCGAGGAATCCCAAACAGTGAGACGAAGATGTTTGTGACTTCTTTATCTTGCCTATCGGAGAACTCTCACGATCTCAAGCCAATCAATCGATTGTACTCGTACGATAGAAGATGCAAGATTAGATCACACAACTACGATAAAAGTAGTATCGGTCTGGATTCACAATCCCAATGAAGTCTTTAAATCGTTAACCTGGTTTTATAGAAGAAAACCAAAGTATAAAGGAGAATCAACTCTAGCGAGCGCACTAGTATCACATAGACTTGTGGGGATTAGTTTTGCTCAAAGCTGAATGTCTCCTTTATATAGCCTTCAAATCAGGGTTTTGCCTTAGTTACAAAGCAATCCATATTCACTGTTAGATGAAAACCTGATTTATATTCAAGCTAATATTTCTCAACCGTTAAATCGAAAACTTAGCTTGTCGCACACACTTGGGTAGACGTTTACTGGGTTTGCGAAAACCATGCCCAAACGTGTATGTGTATGTTAGTTCAACATAGTAACCAAAAAAGTTAACCATATGAGCATTTCATATTAACCTTGTTCTTCTTCACCATAACTAGTTCAATTGACTCAAATGAACTAGTTAAGAGTTGTTCAATTGCTATGAGATCTTATGTACCTACACAAGACACAATTGAAACAAAGATGATTCGATTCGATTGAATCGGCTCATAAACATTATATCCACGGTTTGCATAAAGCATTCCTTAGTAATTTAATGTTTCATGTTCAGAGCACATCTTTATATCATAACCTCTTAAGTTCACAAACAAGTTCGCGGACTTACGTAGACCGGGTGAGTTTTCCAAACTCAGCAGAAATTCTCGGAAAGAAAACTTCCGCCAGTTCGCGTACTTAGCACACAAACGAGTTTTGGAAAATCCAGCAGAAATTCTCGGTCGAGAATTTCCGACAGTTCGCGGACTGAGTCTGCGGACTGGGTTCGCGGACTTGGAAAGCCAATTCCACAATTCTCCCGATTTCTCTTGATCAACAAAGTTCGAAAACTTCGGTTTAAGGAATACATGGTTATCTAATCTAAAATCTCATTCCAATCATTGGGACATTCTCAGAGGATGCTATCTAGCCGTTATTCACAGACCGATTCACGTCAGAGCAATTTTCAGAGTGATTGAAACTTTTCATGACTTTCGACACTAGGTGAAGATAAACTTTATCAAAGCGAAACGCTTTACCAACACATGATTTCGAGATAAAGATAAGCAATGAATGCTCAACTCGAAATGTCAAATGTATATGATCTAGTCTATATAGCATACGACTTTTATCTCATAAGAAGTATGAGATAAAATAGATAGACTTTTGAGTGATAGATAAGTTCAAGTCTCCACATACCTTTTTGTTGATGAAGTTCCACGGTTCCTTGTATAGATCTTCGTCGTTATATGATGAATCGCCATGAAGTCCTTGAGCTCAACTACACTTTTCTATCCTAGTCCGAGACTTAGCTATGTAGGATAGAAATCAAGACTCATAGTTTTGATCACTAACATTGACAAACATGCTTGAGATAGCAAAGCATGCGAGGTCGACCGAGCTATGCTCTAACAATCTCCCCCTTTGTCAATTTTAGTGACAAAACTATTAATACATATGGAATACAAAAAAAGATAAACTTTAGTGGCTCCTATTCCATAGTCTAATCTTCAACGTTCCCTGAAATCTTCGTCCTTCCAAGTACTCCAATGATACCAAAGGTTGTAAGTTTATCATCACCGTTGTTGAAGATCCGTAGCTATAACAATGAGAGAAATCAAGATTCTCGATCATTATTATACAGTGACATAATATTACTATGTAACATCAAAATCCAATTGTATCACGACTTTAAAAATAATATTATGGTGATATGTATCACTCCCCCTTAGTCAATACTCCATCTCGATCATGGAAACCACTCCCCCTTACACAATGATCCGAAAACCATATGTATTTGTAGTGTGAGCTACATTATTTCTCCCCCTTTTTGTCAATAAAATTGGCAAAGGTACAAGAACGAGATCATAATGAAATTTCCACAAGAGACATTTCATATACTAGAAGAAAAATACATACCAACTTAATTTAGATGCAATCATAAAGCCGAAGCTAAATGCATTCATCAAGGAGTTTTAAGATACAAGATAACCCTTATAAAATTCCACAGCCGCACACCCCGTAAGACATTACCATTAAGCACAAGTTCAAAAGAACTTTCCCCCACTTGATGTCATTCCCGAAAGAACAACAAGAGCGACCTTAATTTCGAAAGAAAATAAGGATTTTGAATTGGACACCAAAAACCATAGAAATGATTTTCTATATCCAAAACTCAACCAAATTAATCACAAGTAAACCCATGATTAATTCAATTGGAATACGCAACTAAATCAAACCACAAAAGTGATCAATTTAATTGAAAGTGTTCAACATAAGTAAACTTACGGAGCTACGACTAAGGTAATCATACAGAGATGACTAACTTAATCGTTCACATACTCAACATAAGGAAAACCTTATGGAATAAACGACTACATCAACCAATAGAACATGATTAGTATAACCGTTCATATACTCAACACAAGAATTTGCGGAATATATGAAAACTCAACTAGACTAATTACAAGAGAACTTATAATTAATATAATTGGAATACAAACAACCAAACTAATCACCGAAGTAATCAATTTAATTATTTTGGGTTCAACATAAGAGAACTTATGGAACCCCGACTAAGTTCATCGTAGAATATGACAACCTTAACCGTACATGTACTCGACATAAGAAAAAAAACTTATGGAGTACAAACTAAAAAACCAAATTGGTTGATTAATTTAGTTCCTAAGGCTCAACATTTAGTATCTTACGGAACAACCAACAAAGCCAAGGTAAATCGACTTAGTTGTAAGGTGCTCAACATAAGACACACAATGGAGCCTTCACGGTAAAACATAACAAAAAGGATAAATGAAGATCAGTACCGTGGATAACATACAAGGATCTATTATATTTTCCATCATAACGATATAATATATTTTATCCTTGTCAAACAAAAGATTTTATCCTATTTTCCATCAAATACATGACTGCATAGGCATAACTTTTGTATTTGTCAAAAGTCTATTCGTCCTTTCATCAATACGAATACTAATTCATGAACGACTTTACTTTTGAGCGCATACGGGACCTTCAAGTTCACGGACGCAAACAATACATATCCCATAAACAAATTGCAATATCACAAAATCATAAAGATCAATACTGCAATAACATCATCCTCCAAATATTTTTAAAATTTAATAACCAATAAACTTAAAAAAAGTCATTAGAAGATGAAAACAAAAATAGCTATGTGTAGTCACAATCATCGCTATTCAAAACACTAGTTATTCTTCCAACTAATCCAAAAAGAAGACATACTAGGCAAATAAGAAGATGTATTACTCATCACCTTCATCATTGGACAATTTCCAAGTAGCTTGAATTGAATCCAACTCTTCCTTGAGCTCGGGACACTTGGTTCCAATTAACGACACTTGATATTTTAAGCACTTTAATCTTGAATTTACCTTGCATACACCCTTGTAAACTTTTTGAATAAGCCTCAATGTGGTAGGGTCTTCAACATCAAGAGGAGTACCTCTTTGTCGCTTGCGAACATTTTTCCTTATACGCCGAAAGGTACATGGACGAACAAGTTTGGGAACCCCAAGAGAATTTCCAATAAAATCAAGTCCACGATCACGGAAAATTTGGCTCATCAAACAAGGATAGCCTAACATCTTGATGTGAGAAGTCATCGTCATCATTTGAAAGATGATAAAACCACAAATATCAAGATTTTTATTGCCGGATGCAAGGAAGAAGACCAATTCCGCAAACTCATAATTCCACCAAAAATTCTCAACTGTGGAGGGACAAAGGTTAGAGATATCAAGTTTTCCAAACGCCATTAAAGCAATACTAAGATCATTAGTAGGAAACTTTCCTTGACTCCAAACAACCTTCTTTCCACAAAGTCCAATAGAGATATCATCATATGAAGGACGTTCATCACTTGGTCTAGGTAACCGTACGTTGCCCAACGGTATTTCGGTGACCCTTGAAATTAAATCTCTATTAACAAGAAGCATTTCTCTATTTATCATGGATTTGAATTCCATCTTCTTAAAATCAACATCATGAATTTTGGCATAGAAAATCCTTGTTAGAGAATCAAAACCTTCACCAAGGCCATTAAAGATATTCCCAAGATTGAATTCTATGAAACAAACTAAATCCTCTTCATGTCCACTAAAGGTTTCCAATTTCTTTTCTAGAATAAAACCTTTGGAAGCAATCCTATCAAAAGTTCTAGCACAAGAATCATTCACAAACCTAATTCTAAGAGAATTTTGATCACAAGGAGGATTCAATCTAGAGGATTTTGAGCTTTTAGAACTTATTTTCATGCTTCTAGAAATCATCATAAAGAGATATACAAGAGGAAATTACTTACTTGAAGAGAACCTCAAACACCCTTCCTTTTGATTTCTTCAAAGAAGCTTTAATGGTGGAGAAGCACAAACCCTAGTTCACGTACGCGTACGGAAGATGAGAGAAACGAAGGTTCGCGGACCACCAACATATATATATCCCTCATTCATGGGTTTTGGATGTACATGAATCGTGATTCACAAGACTTTAAGGAAAAATCTTAGCCCTTTCCACATTAGAGGTAAACAACCAACATAAAAGTGGAAGAAAACAGAAGCAATAGAAGGTTAACCAATCAACAACACAACTGTACACAACTCAATCCATTTCTTTCCCCACTTCAAGATATGTACAAATGGGGAAAATCTAGTCTTGTTACCAAGAGGCATAATGCGCAGAGGAGTTCTCGTGCGACACGTCTGGTTGATAAGTGTGAACAGTCCCTGTAGTATAATCAAAATAATGATGATAGTCAGGGAAGCTGGAGCTTTCTATCCTTCGTTGGTTCGGGATAGAAGAATTATATTTCCGATTTCTGGGTTGTTCAGTATTAACAGTTGTATCACGACCAACACCCTTTCCGGAACGATTCTTAGACTTAACAGAATTATGTTTTTCTAAGAATTTAAAAACGCCTTCGAACGCTTTAAACAGATCTTTATCAATTGATCCATCACGATAGTATTCCTTATAGAGATCAAGAGTTAATCTAGTGAGGTTCCATATCCTTGAGCGTATTGAACTTTTTCCTTCTTTTTATTTTTTCCTTCAGATTGCTTCTTGACATCTAAATCTCCCCTTTTAGATGAAGTAAGATTATCATGAGAACCCAGAGGTTTTAACCATAACAATCTTTGAATAATCTTTAAGGAATTCTGGCGTGCGTTACAGATGCCAGGAGCAAGTTTTCCAAAGAAATTTCCCATAGGGAAATTTATATGGAACGAACAAACACAAACTTAATAGGTTTAACGCATTTGCATGCTCTGATACCAATTGAAAAAGCGGGGGTCTAACAACACCACCCAATATTTCGCTTAGCAATCTGTATGGACAAACTCCAATATACTTTTTATGAGAATCAACTAGACAGTCAGAATCAATCAACAAAAAGATATATCAAAGAGTTTATATCTCAATCTCTCGATTTGATCTTTACTCAAGCAAATAGAAATCTGCGAGTCTTTATCAAAGAGAGATAACTTGGACGGTACCAAAGACCAATGTCCAAGGATCAATCAATATCAATCAACAACCAAAGGTTGGATTTCCAATTGATGATCACGAACGCACAACCTGTATTATTTCTATTATATAAAATATAATGCGGAAAATAAATAACACAAACACCAGAAATTTTGTTAACGAGGAAACCACAAATGCAGAAAAACCCCGGTACCTAGTCCAGATTGAATACACACTGTATTAAGCCGCTACAGACACTAGCCTACTCCAAGCTAACTTCGGACTGGACTATAGTTGAAACCCAATCAGTCTCCCACCAATCCAAGGTACAGTTGTACTCCTACGCCTCTGATCCTAGCAGGATACTGCGCACTTGATTCCCTTAGCTGATCTCACCCACAACCAAGAGTTGTTGCAACCCAATATCACAGACTTGATAATAAACAGATTTGTCTCACACAGAAAAGTCTACCAAAGGATAAATCTGTCTCCCACAGATAAACCCTAGGTTTTGTTCCGTCTTAAGATACAAAATCAAGGTCAACATGAAGCAATTGATAATCCTGTCTTATATTCTCGAAGAACAGCCTAGATTAATCAATCACCTCTCTACAATCCTTCTTGACTACACATGCGTTTTGTCGAGGAATCACAAACAGTGAGACGAAGATGTTTGTGATTTCTTTATCTTGCCTATCGGAGAACTCTCACGATCTCAAGCCAATCAATCGATTGTACTCGTACGATAGAAGATGCAAGATCAGATCACACAACTACGATAAAAATAGTATCGGTCTGGCTTCATAATCCCAATGAAGTCTTTAAGTCGTTAACCTGGTTTTAGAAAAGAAAACCAAAGGTTAAAGGAGAATCGACTCTAGCAAGTGCACTAGTATTACACAGACGTGTGGGGATTAGTTTTGCTCAAATCTAGATGTCTCCTTTGTATAGCCTTCAAATCAGGGTTTTGCCTTAGTTACAAAGCAATCCATATTCACCGTTAGATGAAAACCTAATTTAGATTCAAGCTAATATTTCTCAACCGTTAGATCGAAAACTTAGCTTGTCACACACACTTGGGTAGACGTTTACTGGGTTTGCGAAAACCATGCCCAAACGTGTACGTGTATGTTGGTTCAACATAGTAACCAAAAAGGTTAACCATATGAGCATTTCATATTAACCTTGTTCTTCTTCACCATAACTAGTTCAATTGACTCAAATGAACTAGTTAAAGAGTTGTTCAATCGCTATGGGATCTTATGTAACTACACAAGACACAATTGAAACAAAGATGATTCGATTCGATTGAATCGGATCATAAACATTATAGCCACGGTTTGCATAAAGTATTCCTTAGTAATTTAATGTTTCATGTTCAGAGCACATCTTTAGATCATAACCTCTTAAGTTCACAAACAAGTTCGCGGACTTAAGTAAACAGGTTGAGTTTTCCAAACTCAGCAAAAATTCTCGGAAAGAGAACTTCCACCAGTTCGCGGACTGGGTTGGCGGACTTAGCACACAAACGAGTTTTGGAAAATCCAGCAGAAATTCTCGGTCGAGAACTTCCGACAGTTCGCGGACTGAGTCTGCGGACTGGGTTCGCGGACTTGGCAAGCCAATTCCACAATCTCCCGATTTCTCTTGATCAACAAAGTTCGAAAACTTCAGTTCAAGGAATACATGGTTATGTAAGCTAAACTCTCATTCCAATCATTGAGAAATTCTCAGAGGACGCTATGTAGCCGTTATTCACAGACCGATTCACGTCAGAGCAATTCTCAGAGTGATTGAAACTTTTCATGACTTTCGTCACTAGGTGAAGATAAACTTGATCAAAGCGAAACGATTTACCAACACATGATTTCGAGATAAAGATAAGAAATGAATGCTCAGCTCGAAATGTCAAATGTGTATGATCTAGTCTATATAGCATAAGACTTTTGTCTCATAAGAAGTAGGAGATAAAATAGATAGGCTTTTGAGTGATAGATAAGTTCAAGTCTCCACATACCTTTTTGTTGATGAAGTTCCACGGTTCCTTGTATAGATCTTCGTCGTTGTATGATGAATCGCCATGAAGTCCTTGAGCTCAACTACACTTTTCTATCCTAGTCCAAGACTTAGATATGTAGCTAGAAATCAAGACTCATAGTTTTGATCACTAACATTGACAAACATGCTTGAGATAGCAACACATGCGAGGTCGACCGAGCTATGCTCTAACAGTTTCTTCTCCTGTGCTTCCAGGAAGGGATGTGAAATATTTCCCTAAATTTGGAAACTGCCAAGGAAAGACAAGAAATGCTGAGATCAGATATCCTGGTGGAAATCACAACTATTTTCTCAGAACCTATGGTGAGACTATGTCTCCCTCTGCTACCTAGTAGCAGAAATTTCCATTCTTGTATCTAACTTGAGAGATACAAGGATGATCTTTGAGAGATGATCAAGTATTTAGATGATTTTCATCAGTTTGTATGATATCTTATGTAAGTTTCTAGTATTTCTTTCTTTTATCACTGTGATCTTTTGGGGATGGAGACTTTTTGAAAGCAACACAGTGTGCAGTGTTCCTGGTTGGGTCAATTTATTTTGGCGTTGGCTTTGTCCACGAGCGTCCATATCTCCTCAAGGAACTCTAGGGTTTCTATCTAGGGTGTACACGTGAACATATATGTATCTTATATATGCGTTCATTAATCTTCAGAAAGGAACTCGATGGAAACTGTTCCCAAAGAAGAAGTTAACCCTATTGTAGAGGATGACCTCAAAGGATGTGATTCTGGTCAAGAATTTATTCTGAATAAGATGCTTGAAAGGAAAGAGTATAACTCTTGGATTGGAGAATCTGTCAAGGATTTAATTCTCGTTCAGAATGAAGTAAAGAACGAACTTGCTAACCTTCAACTGCAGATAAACCAACTCATTGATGGACAGGCAAAAATCCTTGGTACTCAGAATATCTTGATCAGGAATCAGAAGAAAGTTATTCTTTACTGTGCTAAGGCTCGACATTTTGCTCGCATTGTTGATCGAAAAACTAACGTTCTAACTCATGAACATGGTGTGTCTACGGTCAACAAGATCAAGGATATCAGTGATTCGTATTTCGATTGACCATTCCAAAGGTATGAAATCATCAAGGAAAACTGAGGTTATTTATGTTTGCCTAGTATGTCTTCTTTTTGGTTTAGTTAGAAGAATAACTAGTGCTTGAATAGCAATGATTGTAACTACACATAACTATTATTTTTCATCTTCTTGTTCTTTTTTTTTAGGTTTTTGGTTTAAAATTCTAAAAGTATTTGGAGGATGATGTTTTTGCAGTACTTAATCTTTATGATTTTTTATATTGCAACTTGTTATGGGATATTGGTGTTTACATCCGTGAACTATGTTTGTCACATACTTTGTCAAAAGTAAAGTCGTTTGTGATCGATATTCATGTATTGGTTAAAGAATGAATGGACTTTTGACAAATACAAAAAGTTAAGCCTATATTGTCAATCTTTGATGGAAGATAGGTTAAAATATTTTGTTTGCAAGGATTATGTCTATTGAATGTCGTTATGTGAATAGTGATGGAAGATAGAATGAATCTTTGTGTATTCCACAGTATTGATCTTTCCTGATCCATATTTTATGTAATACTGTGAGGCTCCGTAATGTGTCTTATGTTGAGCACTAAACAACCAAGTTGATTATTTTTGATTGGCTTTGTTGTTGCTCCGTAAGGTACTATATGTCGAGCATTATGAACTAAATTAATCATCTTGTTTGGTAATTTAGTTATTACTCCATAAGTTTTTCTTGTGTTGAGTATATGAACGGTTAAGCTAATCATTCCTTATGGTTAAACTTAGTCGTAGCTCCGTAAGTTTACTTATGTTGAGCACAGTCAATTAAATTGATCACTTTTGTGTTTAATTTGGTTGCGTATTCCGATTAAATTAATCATGGGTTTACTTGTGATTAATTTGATTGAGTTTTTGGATAGAAAAATCATTCTTATGGTTTTGGCGTCCAATAAAAATCCTTCTTTTCTTTTGAAATTAAGGTCGCTCGTTGTTGTTCTTTCGGGAATGACATCAAATGGGGGATAATTCTTTTGAACTTGTGCTTAATGGTCATATGAGGGGTGTGCGGCTGTGAAATTTTAGAGGGGTTATCTTATATCTTTAAACTCCTTGATGAATGCATTTAGCTTCGGGTTTATGATTGCATCTAAATTAGTTGGTATGTATTTTTTCTTTTAGTCATGAAATGTCTCTTACGGAAATTTCATTATGATCACGTTCTTATACCTTTTCCAATTTTATTAACAAAAAGAGGGAGAATTAATATGTAGTTCACACTACATGTACATATGGTTTTCGGATCATTGTGTAAGGGGGAGTGGTTTCCATGTGAGGTGGAGTGTTGACTAAGGGGGAGTGATACATATCACCATAGTACTATTATTGAAGTTGTGATACAATTTAACTTTGACACTATGTAATAATACTATGACATTGTATAACAGTGATCGAGAATTATGTTTTCTCATTGTTATAGCTACGGATCTTCAACAACGGTGATGCTAAACTTACAACCTTTAGGATCATTGGAGTACTTGGAAATGACGAAGATTTCGAGGAAAGTTGAAGATTAGACATGTGGAATAGGATCTACTAAAGTTTCATTATCTTTTTTGTATTCCATATGTATTGATAGTTTTGTCACTAAAATTGACAAAGGGGGAGATTGTTAGAGCATTGCTCGGTGGAACTCGCATGCGTTGCTATCTCAAGCATGTTTGTCAATGTTAGTGATCAAAACTATAAGTCTTGATTTCTAGTCTCTTATAGCTAAGTCTCGGACTAGGATAGAAAGTGTAGTTGAGCTCAAGGACTTCATGGAGATTCATCATACAAGAAGAAGAACTACTCGAGGAACCGGTGGAACTTCTCGACAAAAAGGTATGTGAAGACTTGAACTTATCCATCACTCAAAAGTCTATCTATTCTATCTCCTACTTCTTGAGACAAAAAGTCGTATGCTATATATAGACTTTGATTATACACATTTGGTATTTCGAGCCGAGTATATCTCGCCTATCTATATCTCGAAATATGTATTGGTAAGATTTTCGCTTCAACCAAGTTTATCTTTACCTAGTGACGAAAGTCATGATATGTTTAAATCACCCGATAAATGGTGTAACAACTACATAACGTCCTCTAAGAATGTTTCAATGATTGAAATGAGAGTTTAGATTACATAACCAATGTTGGACATAAGCATTGTTGTGGAAATACATTTATGTATAAGTCCCATTCCTTGAACCAAATTTTGCGAACTTTGTTGATCAAGAGAACCGGAAGAATGGCGTGAGCCAAGTCCGCAAACTCAGTCCGCGGACTGCCGAAGTCCTCAAACCCGAGAATTTCTGCTGGAGTTGACAAACTAGTGCGTGAAGCTAAGTCCGCGAACCCAGTCTGCAAACCGGCGAAGTTCTCATCCCGAGAATTTCTGCTGGAGTTTGTAAACTCTGCACAGTAACTTAAGTCCGCGAACCAAGTCTGCGAACTTAAGAAGGTTATATATCTGAAGATGATTTCTGAATTTAAACTTAAAAAGACTAAGGAATGCAATTTACAAACCGTGGATATAAAAGTTCATGAACCGATTCAAGTGAATGAAATCATCTTTGCTTCAATTGTGTCTTGTGTAGTTACATAAGATTTCCTTGCAATTGAACAACTCTCTAAATAGTTCATTTGAGTCATGTGAACTAGTTATGGTGAAGAAGAACATGGTTGATATGAAATGCTCATATGGCTAACCTTTTGGTTAACTATTGTTGAACCAACAAGTGCATATGTTTGGGTACGGTTAACAAACCTAGAAGCGTGCATTTCAATTGTGTGTAACAAGCTAAGTTTTCGATCTAACGGTTGAGATATATTAGCTTGAATCTAAATCAGGTTTTCATCTAACGGTGGATATTGATTGCTTTGTTACCAAGGTAACTTAATGGCAAACCCTGATTTGAAAAACTATATAAGGGGACATCTAGCATCAATGCAAAACTAATTCCCACACCTTACGTGTGATACTAGTTTGCATGCTAGAGTCGTTTCTCCTTTTACCTTTGGTTTTCTTCTTCTAAAACCAGGTTAACGACTTAAAGACTTCATTGGGATTGTGAAGCCAGACCGATACTACTTTATCTAGTTGTGTGATCTGATCTTGCATCTTCTATCGTACGAGTACAATCATATTGATTGGCTTGAGATTGATATCTCTGATAGGCAATATATAAAAAGTAATCACAAACATATTCGTCTCATTGTTTGTGATTCCGCAACATCTTGTTTCGCTACCATACAATTAAGATTGTTCTGAGGTGATTGATAACTCTAGGCTGTTCTTCGGGAATATAAGACCAGATTATCAATTGGTTCCTGTTCACCTTGATTATTATCAAAAGACGGAACAAAACCCTTTAGGGTTTATATGTGGGAGACAGATTAATCCTTCGATAGACTTGTCTGTGTGAGACAGATTTGTTTATCATCAAGTCTTCGACTTTGGGTCGTAGGAACTCTTATTTGTGGGTGAGATCAGCTAAGGGAATCAAGTGCGCAGTATTCTGCTGGGATCAAAGGCGTAGGGAGTACAACTGTACCTTGGATCAGTGGGAGACTGATTGGGGTTCAACTACAGTCCAGTCCGAAGTTAGCTTGGAGTAGGCTAGTGTCTGTAGCGGCTTAATACAGTGTGTGTTTAATCTGGACTAGGTCCCGGGGTTTTCTGCATGTGCGGTTTCCTCGTTAACAAAATTTTTGGTGTCTGTGTTATTTCAATTTCCGCATTATATTGTTTTATCTTTATAATTGAAATAATACAGGTTGTGCGTTAGATCGTCAATTAGAGTAATCCAACCCTTGGTTGTTGATTGTCATTGATTGATCCTCGGATATTGGTCTTTGGTACCATCCGAGTTATTCCTTGTATTTGATTAGAACTCGCAGTTCCTGCTTGAGTATATCAAATCAATAGAGATATAAACTCGTTCATATACTTTTAATTTATTGAGTCTTGTTGATTCTCTTAAAAGTATATTAGAGTTTGTCCATACAGATTGCTAAGCGAAATATTGGGTGTTGCTGTTAGACCCCCGCTTTTTCAAAAAATTTCAGCTAACAGACAATTTGTCGGCAATGGAGACAGGGAGGATCACAACACGTGTAGCCGATCACAAACAGAAGTGCATACTGCCAACACTGCTTCCCAACAAACTCATGCAATTGCAGAAGTCACGGGCTCTATCACTGCCGTAGAATCAAGGGTGGAGATTGAACCCCGGAGTGAGCCAGCGATTCGTCACCAAATGACTATACGCAATATCACTACTCAAACTATCTCTCAAGCCCAAGGGAAAGAGAATGTATCGCAGACAACCCAGTCCAAAACCCAGTGAGTAAAACCGTTGAAACTTGAGAGAAAACAACGAATCAGACTACTGCATCTCTATTCTAGAAGCAATGAACCCTAATTTGGTTGTTGTTTCTCAAAATCTCCCAAGCAGTATTACTGAGTTTGAGAATGATGACAGTCAAAATAATTCCAACAATGAGGAAATTAGGAAAGCGGGAAAGAAGAAGAAAGGCCAATGCAAAAGAGAAGCTAGAACAAGGAAGGAAATTGCTCCGCAGGAAAAAGAGGAGGAAGAGATAATCTCAATAGGAAAAAAACGTTCTCCTTCATCGATGGACATTGATCAGGTGAATCCTTCTTCAAAAACAAAAATTTCAATGACCGATTTTGGAAATATAGGTGTGGTGGATGCCCTAAACCATCCACAAGCTCAATGTTAGTTTACTCTTGGAATTGTCAAGGGTTAGGGAATCCCTCGAAAATTCGTCACCTAAATTCCTTCTTTAAAGCATGTAACCCTAGGATTGCTTTCTTGTCTGAAACTAAACTAGATAATTGTAAAGTTAATAATCCAATCTCTAAGATAAATTTCATTCAGCATTTTGTGGTTCTTTCTGTGGGTAGTAAAGTTGGTCTAATCCTTCTTTGGCATGATTCTATGAAGATAAACATAATAAAGAGTAACATTAACTTAATTCATTGCCCCAAATTAGTCAGATTATGACACCTACCTGGGATTTATTATGTGTGTATGGTCCTGCTGTCAGAAGTGAAAGAAATAGATTCTGGTCTTCTTTATCTGATTATATAGATGTCTTAGCTAACCCCTACAGCATAATTGGTGATCTCAACTCAATAAAGTCCATGAAGGAGAAGAGTGGTGGCAGAATGGATAATAATTATCAAAACAAAGAATTCAATAGAATGATCCAAGATAAAGGTTTAATAGATATGGGATATTACGGTCCATCGTTAATTTACTTGAACAAATAGTGTTATAATGTTGTTTATGGGTGAAAATCGTTTCTGCCGATTTTGGTAATTTCGGTAGGTGAGTGAGAAACAAAGCTAAACCCTAAACAAATGTACTGCAAGGGAGTACTTTAGATTCGAGAGATCAATCTGTACAAATCCGGCCTAAACCAAGGAATGGTCGTTCCGGATTTGCTTCGGTCACAAAGAGGAGGAGAAGGGATGGTTTAGGGAGGGAATCGAAGAGAGTGTTGAGACCAGAACAGTTCTGGAAGAGTAGTACTTGACTTGTATCAGAAGGTGAAATCTTTTGGCAAATCTAGCAAAGTTTCCTTTCTGAGTATTGTATTTCTCCTGACCAAAAACTTGTTGTCTTGGTGGAAATAGGTAAGACCTATTTATACAAGTCTAAGTGGAACATACTCTGGCCTCGTAAGAAAAAGAAACGGATGAGTTAAATGGGAAGAGGTGGTAACGCCTGGTATTGATGGAATTTGATGGAATTCATGTTCCATAATGAAAGAGCGTTTCACCATTACTTCCTGCATTTACTAACCATTTTATTCTTAATACACTGTCTTGAAACGGGCATTTATGTATGCCGCACGCTGTAAATCGCCAAACCAAAACCCTAAAGAGCATCCCCCAGTTTGTGAAATGTATTGATGTTACGAGTGTTTTCGTGGAAAACGTGTAGCATGTCGCTGGTGTTTGATAAGTTGAGCTTGAGAGATGTGCTGGCTCAGTGGCGACCTTCGACGGTCGAGATTTTGCATCTTGAGAGGAATCGTGGCCTTTGATGTAGGCGCGGCATGCCAAAGTGCAAGGGTTGCATGGCATGTGCCAATGGATTTTGTGGAAGGCCTTGGCTATAGGTTGCGCATCGGGTGCAGTGGCAATGCCAAAATGCAAGTGTTGCATGGCATGTGCCAATGGCGCACGTAGCGGCTTTGGCCTAGGTTTGCACGGCTTGACATGCTAGGTTTCAAGGGTCACTTGGAATGTGCCAATGGCGCGTGTGGCGGCTTGGCCCTAGGTTTGCACGGCTAGGCATGCTAGGTCGCAAGCGTCGCTTGACATGTGCCACTGGCGCGTGTGGCGGTTTGGCCCTAGGTTTTCACGGCTAGGCATGCTAGGTCACAAGCGTCGCTTGGCATGTGCCAATGGCGCGTGTGGCGGCTTGGCCCTAGGTTTGCACGGCTTGGCATGCTAGGTCGCAAGCGTCGCTTGGCATGTGCCAATAGCGCGTGTGGCGGCTTGGCCCTAGGTTTGCACGGCTTGGCATGTTAGGTCGCAAGCGTCGCTTGGCATGTGCCAATGGCGCGTGTGGCGGATTGGCCCTAGGTTTGCACGGCTTGGCATGCCAGGTCGCAAGCGTCGCTTGGCATGTGCCAATGGCGCGTGTGGCGGCTTGGCCCTAGGTTTGCACGGCTTGGCATGTCAAGTCGCAAGCGTCGCTTGGCATGTGCCAATGGCACGTGTGACGGCTTGTCCCTAGGTTTGCACGACTTGGCATGCTAGGTCGCAAGTGTCGCTTGGCATGTGCCAATGGCGCGTGTGGCGGCTTGGCCCTAGGTTTGCACGGCTTGGCATGCTAGGTCGCAATCGTCGCTTGGCATGTGCCAATGGCACGTGTGGCGGCTTGGCCCTAGGTTTGCACGGCTTGGCATGCTAGGTCGCAAGCGTCGCTTGGCATGTGGCAACGGTGCGTGTGGCACAATGATTGTGCATCTCGAATTTGGCACAGTTTCCGTGAAGCGCAATGATTGTGCGGCTTTGGTTTTGGCATAGTTGTCATGATGCGCAGCGATCGTGCGGCTTGGTTTTGGCATGGTTTCCATGATGCACATCGATTGTGTGGCTTTAGTTTTGGCATAGTTGCCATGATGCGCAGCGATCGTGCGGCTTGGTTTTGGCATGGTTGCCATGATGCGCAGCGATTGTGCGGCTTTGGTTTTAGCATAGTCGCCATGATGCGCAGTGATTGTGCGGCTTTGGTTTTGGCATAGGTGCCATTATGCGCAGTGATTGTGCGGCTTAGGGTTTTGTGTGTCGAAACCTTAGTTTAGCATTTGAAAAAAGATACCCTGGTAATTTTTTACATAAGTGCATTAAAAGTTATAATAAATGTGTTTAACGTCACCGGTGACGTCATGCTATGTGTAAGGTTTTACGATTTTACCCCTTGTCTAAAAACCACCATCAACATTAAGTCCCATGCTTAGCTTGGAACAGGGGCCTTGTTGCGAGGTAAGCATAAGATGGTGACAGACGAAGATAGAACTGAGACAGCAAGTCATGAAAGAGGGCCGAGGATATTTATCTGACCTTTTTCGAGATGTAAGTAGAATCTGCAATCCTTGCATCTGGTAGCTTTGCACGAATCCCGGTATGATTGGGTGTCTTCAGGGCTAGGCTTTGGACGCGAGGCGGAGCTGCTAGCATTGACTTGGCATGAATGGGACCCATTAGCACTGACGGGCATGGAACGGGTGTGGGCCGCTCTGTAAAGCGCTTGGAAAGGCATGACTCTGGTAAGGGAAGCGCTTGCAAGGGAAGCGCTTGCGGTTTAGGGTTTGAGACGCCGAAACCCTAATTAGCTCCCTTTACTAGAATCGCTGTAGAATCCGCGCACGGACTCTTATTTTGACGGTCCGCCCCTTTATCGAACACAAAACAAAATTCTCTATCTCTCTAAGAGGGAATATTTAGGTTTCGAGCTCGCTTAGGAGGTGAAAACGGCTCGACAGTGAAAATCAGGAAGAAGTCAGGAGGGATGTTGCGGGCCCGGGGTGGCATAGTCGCGTGCAAGTCACCTATTCCCGTTCAGGGAGCAAGAAGGAATCTTCATTCTGTTCAATCTCTAAAAACTCTATCCGCATGAAAAGAGGTATCGACCCTCTTCTGTTTTTCTGTTGTTCGTCTGGATCCGTGTTTTCGTCTGCAATGTCTCTCCAGTGGATTCCAAAAGTTTACCCAAACTCCGCTGTATTCTTGGGACGGATGGATGAAATATATTCTCGGAAACGATCACGTCAGGGATAATCTTGGATATTGTGGTTGCGTCATCGGTCCATCCTCGACCTTAGGTTGTTAAGTGGACCTTTTGATCGTGATGATGATGTTTTGTGAATGCTTGCATGGTCTAAAACTTCTGGCACCCCTGGATGAAATAGGGAGACGTTTCATTGCCGATGTGCTGCTATCAAGTCTCCCGGTACTTTATTCCAAGCTACATCCTTCGAACCATCTTCTGAATCTTGGATTATCGTACGGAATGGGATGCGGTGAGAAGTCCCCAGTTATACTTAGGTTTGATATGATGGCATGGATGAATATGTTAATGTAACCTTCTGGCGTGCTTTTGGAGTCTTCGATGCACATGTACGGCTTCATGTTGAGAAATCCCCGCGGCTCGTAAAACCTTGACAGTGATGATGTTGAAATCAGTAATAACCTGGTTGAGAGGAGTGAAAGCATCTCATGCTGGTAGTCCCCATGCGTAACCTACTTTCACTACATCGCCTTGAATCCCCGTCCACAGGATTCGATATAAGCCTATCATACTCTTCTGGATGTGACACTGAGATGCTCAGAAATTACATGATGAAATATTCTGGATAGTGCAGGCTTGGGATCCTCCGCGGCCTCGTAAAGTGTTGAAGGCGTCTTCTAGACAGAGATGTGATTATATTCTTACGCTGCACCCTTGAAGAGTAGATGACCTTGTTGTGGGTACGGCTTTTGGTTGACTGTGTCTTCTGAGCTTTGAAAGTGAAGGTATTTTGTGTATATCCTCGGTCCTCAAGTATGGTTTACATGTTTCCATCTTTGTAGTAATTGCTGCTGTGGTGAAGCTCTGGCTGGTATCAACGAATGAGCGACAACAGTTCTTGGTAGGAGATGTAATCAGAAGAGACTACATTGTCGTGGTAACAAAGTAGGTTGGCAGGAATTGTATGGGCTTCCGTGGAAGTAAAAGGATTGGATGGATGCTTAAGCGAGCAAACTTTCCATGCTCACGAGTTTTGGCGAGATGGATTAAAAGGTGTCCATGACTACGAAGATTGGCTGGCTATGACCATGATCCTTGACATGGGGAGCGTGGTGGTACGACCTTTTGCAGGAAGAAGCGGCGTTGAAGCAGCTTCGGCTCTTGGAGAGGATGTCGAAACTTAATAAGCAAAACCCTAAAGCTTCGGCTTCGGATCCTAGGGCGGCTTATGGAGCAAACGCTGAAGCAGAGCAGCTGCTGGAGCGAGCATTGAAGCGAAGCAGCTGTCGGGTGAACATTGAAGCGGAGCGGCTGCATTAATCAGTGGGCTGTGAAACTGGACACCCTTCAGGCGAACAATGGTGGAGTCCCCATTTCCATCTATCAACCGTGCTTTCCAGGAGAGGTTGGGGCTTGGGAACGACTTTTCTGGTTGGAAACGGCTGCTTCCTTGGTGCGTTGCGGTTGAGGGCTGCGAATATGTCTTGACGTTGTGCCTTGGGGAAACATAAAATCTCACATAAATGTTTCATCATGGACCGCACGGTTTTGTGGGGCGAAGTCCCCAGAAATCATGCGTCTCTTGACAGGAAGAGAATCTTCGTGAACCCAAGGGGTTTGATGATTTTCCTTGCTTCGATTTTGGAGAAGTCGTTCCTGATCTTTACGTGTGATGAAATCGAATTGTTGATTCCCTACGGGGCGTTCAAATGCAACGATAGAAGGATGCAAGCTTCCAGCACTGGAAGGATACAAGCTGCTGTAAAGATGCAAGTCGCTGTAAAGATGCAAGCTACCGGCGCTAGAAAGATGTAAGCTGCCGGTATCGGAAGGACGCAAGCTGTCAGCGCTGGAAGACGCAAGTTGCCGGTGCTGGAAGGACGCAAGCTGTCGGCGTGCTGGAAAAGATGCAAGCTGCCGGTATCGGAAGGACGCAAGCTGTCAGCGCTGGAAGACGCAAGTGGCCGGTGCTGGAAGGACGCAAGCTGTCGGCGCGCTGGAAAATATGCAAGCTGCTGGCCCTGGGAAGATGCAAGTTGTTAGCGCTGGATCTTGTTGAAACGAGCGCTGGGTTGGCAAGGCGCTGGCTTGGCGTGGGCGATGGTTCCGGCGTGGGCGCTGTCTTGGCGTGGCGCGGTAGCAGTAAAGTGGGCCAGCATATTCCAGGTATGTACTCTAGTGTTTCTTGTGTAGGTGCAAACCCTAGCCATAGGTATGCCTTCCATAAATTTGTAGAAATATTGTTCTTCTCTTCGAATATTACCGTGGTAGCGTCAGCTACCTCATGAATAGTGACTGGTAATCGTTATGATGCAAGGTAGGTACACATGGGCATGCAACTGATTCCACGAAGACTGGGCGTTAGGGTTTCTCTGAGATACGAGGTTGCAGGCCGAGGTAACCGAAGGTCCTTCTGCAGACGTGGTCAAGAAATAAGAGGCGGAGGTTGGAAGGCTGTACATAGAGTTGGATCTGAAACAGGCGGTCCTCCAAATGACGAAGGACGTTTTCTTCGAGAAGAGAAAACCACCGTTGAATGGATTCCTTTGGATGCAATTCTGTCTTCTGAAATTCTTCTGTTTTTTTTTCCGAAAGGCAAATGAAACACCTGGCTTATGGTTTTGATTTTCTGGATTTCTGGGTTGACAAACAAGTGTTACTTATGGGGGTTTTGGGTTATTATTCGGGATGAACCGTTTTAGGATGATGTCATTTTTTGGTTATGATTGTAAGTGATACGATCATCCCAGGGAAGATATGGAATCGTGAATGTTGCGTGTTGGTAGATGACATGGGATGAAACATAACATGGCTATCGGTTTTATCATTCCCGTGAAAACTTGAAATTGTAAACCATATATTCTGTCTAGGCAAGACTTACTCGATTTCCGGGATATCCTGATGAAAAAGGGATCCTCAGTGTGTAAGATCGAGTTTTGTGGGAAGCACCGCCGCGATTGTGGAAAGTCCCCAGTCGTTTTGAGTCACTTGATGACTGGATCGTTTGCTTTCGGTTTCTGTGAAGTCCCCAATCGTCTCTTGTGGTTTGCGACTGGTAACTAGGTTGTCTGGTAGTCAAGTTGTGGATCCCTGAACAGATCGCTTGCTTCTGTCGTCCTGATGTCTGGATCGAAGTATGAGATCGAGGATTGAAAACTAACATTGTAACCGAAAGATCAATCTCCCACTGTGGTCGCCAATTGTTTATGGGTGGAAATCGTTTCTGCCGATTTTGGTAATTTCGGTAGGTGAATGAGAAACAAATATAAACCCTAAAAAAATGTACTGCACATGAGTACTTTAGATTCGAGAGATCAATCTGTACAACTCCGGCCTAAACCAAGAAATGGTCGTTCCGGATTTGCTTCGGTCACAAAGAGGAGGAGAAGGGTTGGTTTAGGGAGGGCAGCGAAGAGAGTGTTGAGACCAGAAAAGTTCTGGAAGAGTAGTACTTGACTTGTATCAGAAGGTGAAAGCTTTTGGGAAAACTAGCAAAGTTGCATTTCTAAGTATTGTATTTCTCCTGACCAAAAACTTGTTGTCTTGGTGGAAATAGGTAAGACATATTTATACAAGTCTAAGTGAAACGTACTCTGGCCTCGTAAGAAAAAGAAACGGATGAGTTAAATGGGAAGAGGTGGTAACGCCTGGTATTGATGGAATTTGATGGAATTGATGTTCCATAATCAAAGAGTGTTTCACCATTACTTCCTGCATTTACTAACCGTTTTATTCTTAATACACTGTCTTGAAACGGGCATTTGTGTATGCCGCACATTGTAAACCGCCAAACCAAAACCCTAAAGAGCATCCCCCAGTTTGTGACATGTATTGATGTCTCGAGTGTTTTCGTGGAAAATGTGTAGCATGTCGCTGGTATTTGATAAGTTGAGCTTGAGAGATGTTCTGGATCAGTGGCAACCTTAGACGGTCGAGATTTTACATCTTGAGAGGAATCATGGCCTTTGATGTAGGCGTGGCATGCCAAAGTGCAAGGTTGCATGGCATATGCCAATGGATTGTGTGGAATTCCTTGGCTATAGGTTGCGCATCGGTTGCAGGTGGCAATGCCAAAATGCAAGTGTTGCATGGCATGTGCCAATGGCGCGCGTAGCGGCTTTGGCCTTGGTTTGCACGGCTTGACATGCTAGGTTGCAAGGGTCGCTTGGCAGGTGCCAATGGCGCGTGTGGTGGCTTGGAACTAGGTTTGCACGACTTGGCATGCTAGGTTGCAAGGGTCGCTTGGCATGTGCCAATGGCGCGTGTGGCGGCTTGGCACTAGGTTTGCACGTCTAGGCATGCTAGGTCGCAAGCGTCGCTTGGCATGTGCCAATGGCGCGTGTGGCGGCTTGGCCCTAGGTTTGCACGGCTTGGCATGTTATGTCGCAAGCGTCGCTTGGCATGTGCCAATGGCGCGTGTGGCGGCTTGGCCCTAGGTTTGCACGGCTTGGCATGCTAGGTCGCAAGTGTCGCTTGGCATGTGCCAATGGAGCGTGTGGCGGCTTGGCTCTAGGTTTGCACGGCTTGGCATGCTAGGTCGCAAGCGTCGCTTGGCATGTGCCAATGGCGCGTGTGGCGGCTTGGCTCTAGGTTTTCACGGCTTGGCATGCTAGGTCGCAAGCATCGCTTGGCGTGTGCCAATGGCGCGTGTGGCGGCTTGGCCCTAGGTTTGCACGTCTTGGCATGCTAGGTCGCAAGCGTCGGTTGGCATGTGCCAATGGCGCGTGTGGTAGCTTGGCCCTAGGTTTGCACGGCTTGGCATGCTAAGTCGCAAGCGTCGCTTGGCATGTGCCAATGGAGCGTGTGGCGGCTTGGCCTTAGGTTTGTACGTCTTGGCATGCTAGGTCGCAAGCGTCGCTTGGCATGTGCCAACGGCGCGTGTGGCGCAATGATTGTGTATCTCGAATTTGGCACGGTTGCCGTGAAGCGCAATGATTGTGCGGCTTTGGTTTTGGCATAGTTTCCCTGATGTGCAGCGATCTTGCGGCTTGGTTTTGGCATGGTTGCCATGATGCGCAGCGATTGTGCGGCTTTGGTTTTGGCATAGTTTTCATGATGCGCAATGATCGTGCGGCTTGGTTTTGGCATGGTTTTCATGATGCGCAGCGATTGTGCGGCTTTGGTTTTGGCATAGTCTCCATGATGCGCAGCGATTGTGCGGCTTTGGTTTTGGCATAGTTGCCATGATGCGCAGCAATTGTGCGACTTAGGGTTTTGTGTGTCGAAACCCTAGTTTAGCATTTGAAAAAAGATACCCTGGTAATTTTTTACATAAGTGCATTAAATGTTCTAATAAATGTGTTTAACGTCACCGGTGACGTCATGCTATGCGTAAGGTTTTACGATTTTACCCCTTGTCTAAAAACCACCATCGACAAATGTCAACTCTGATCTATGCCAGACTCGACAGAGTATTATGCTCACCTAACTGGTGGTTGAATTTTCTTGAAGCTGCAGTGTTTCATTTACCAAGACTTGGCAGTGATCACTCCTCTATTTATCTCAACCTACACAGGATTTGAAAAAGGAGGAAACCAGGGAATATATTCGAGTACTTCTGGATAGATCACCTAGAGTTTCAAGATGAAGTTCGTAAATCCTGGGATTACACTTCTGGTAATACTCTGGAAAAGAGCAAGGATACTGGAAATAGTCTGACTGCTTGGGGTAAGAAATCTTTTGGGAATGTCACTAAAGCAGTTGAAGAGGCTAAGAAAGAACTAGTTGAATTACAGAAACTAGTTCATACAAGAGACATCAGAAATGATGAAGACAACTTGAAGAGGAAGATTGAAGACCTGATGGAAGTTGAAAGGAAATTCTGTCAGCAAAGAAAGAAAAACAATTGGATTCCCAATGTGGACAGAAATACTCAAATTTTTCACATGTCAGTAAAGCAACGGAGAAAGAAAAATTTCATAGAAGCTTTGCAGACTAACAATAACACTTGGGTTTTTGGCCATGATAATATTTCAAAGCTGCTCATTAATCACTTTTCAAGCAATTTCCAAGCGGACAATCAAGACAACCTGGTGTCAATCAACTTCAGCTCTGAGAAAAAAATTTATGACAATGAGAATAAAACTTTAAGTGTCATTTCAACTCAAGAAGAAACTTGGAAAGTTCTCAAAATCATGGGGTCCCTCAAATCTCCCGGTCCTGACGGCATGCCTCATATCTTCTACAAAAAATGTTTGGACAAAGTTGGCGATGAGGTAACTTCTCTTATTACACATTGCTTTGCTTCTGCTAGTTTACCTAGCGGTATGAATCATACAAACATTGTCCTGATTCCAAAAGTCAAAAATCCTTCGAGACCCATTGAGTACAGACTCATCGCCTTATGCAACATCCTTTATAAAATAATGGTAAAGATTATTTCCCAAAGACTAAAACCAATATTAGATAATCTAGTGGATAAAACATAGTAGGCGTTCGTGCCAGGTAGGCTTATTCTTGACAATGTTTTAACGGCCAAGGAACTTATTCACTCCATAAATCATTCCAACTTTGTCTTAGACGCCTTTGCACTTAAAATTGATATCATCAAAGCCTATGATAGAGTTTCCTGGAGATTCCTTGGCTAATGTCTTAGAGCTTATGGCGTTACTGGTGACACTTACAAACTTATTATGAACTGTGTCACTACGGCTTCTTTTTCTATTATTGTAAATGGCTCCTCGGAGGGGCACTTTTCTAGCGAGAGAGGGATAAGACAGGGATGCCCTCTCTCTCCCTACCTCTTCATTTTATGTGCTCAGGGCTTATCTTGGATGACAAGAAAAATGGAAGAAAGTTGTATCTACAATGGCTATAGAGTCAACGGGTGGGCCCCACCTATCACCCATCTTATGTTAGCTGATGACTTATTCTCCTTCGGCACGCTTGACAATAGAACAATCTAGATCTTGCAAGATATTTTGTCCGTGTATGCGAAATAGTCAGGCAGCAAGCAAATCTGGAGAAATCGTCAATTCTTTTCAGCAAAGGTGTCAAAAGCGAGAGAAGAAATGCGGTTGATGTTAAATTGGGAGTAAAAAACAATGCAGAGTAATGATCAATATTTGGGTTTTCAACTTCTAAAGTCTGCTCATCAAATTAAATCTTTTGACTTCCTTGAAGACAAATTTATAAACAAACTTGCCGGATAGAAACGAATTCATCTCAATCATGCAGGGAAGATGGTGCTGATAAAACATGTGCTGGGTCTAATACCAGCGTATTACAAGGCCACTTCTTTTCTTCCGAAGGCTGTTATCTCGAAGTTTGATAGAATTATTCAAAATTTCTGGTGGGGGCACAATCACAGCACCAGAAAGATGCATTTTATAAACTGGAACATATTCTGTGATGATAAAGAGTACGGAGGCTTGGGTGTAAGGTCTTTAACTCACCTCAATAGAGCACAAATTGCAAAGCTAGCCTGGAGAATTATTGAAGATCAGAATTTTGAATGGGGATCTATAATAAAGGCAAAGTACTTCATGAATAAATCTTTTTTGGGAATCCCCAGCCAACTCGAGAAACTCCTCCACTTGGAAAGCAATTATTGAATGCAGAGAAGACATAAAGAACATCTTCTTATGGAGTATAAGTCATGGTGACAACATTCATATTATAAATGACCCGTGGCTCATAAACTTGCCAAATAGCAGGCTTGTATTGAGAGAACACATTTCCTTGGGAAACATAAACAAAGTCTCAGACCTAACTCTGCAGAGACCCACCAGATGGAATGAATAAATGATAAATCAACTCTTCCAAGACGATTTTACTACACATATCCTAAACATGTATCTACCGGATGACGAGGAATACGTTGAAGACAAATTACTCTGGAAACCTCACCCAAACGGTACGTTCTCTTGTAAATCCTTCATAAAAACCATCAAAGAGACACAACCTAGCTCTTCTAATGCTCATAGTGATTCTTTCCCCTGGAAACATTTCTGGAACATAAAAGACTTAGCCCCTAAAATCCTAATGTTTATCTGGAGAGTACTTCATGAGGGTCTGGCTATATTCAAGAACCTCGGGAAACACATCATTGGCATTAACCGAGAATGCAAATTATGTGGTGTTGTTGTTGAAGTCCTAGAGCACATATTTTTCCAATGTCCAGTAGCTGCTACAACTTTCTTTGGATCCCAGCTAGGATGCAGAACTGAAAGATACCGCCATCTGAGCTGCAAACAAATTATTGCTAGTTGGTTAGCGGAGAAAGGGAACTATGAGGTCTTTAAAATGGGAAGCTATGTGATGTGGGCTCTTTGAAAAAACAGAAATGACAAAGTTTTTAACGGAAAGAATAACTCTATTCAGAGTATCATCAAAGAATCTGCTTTCTGGTTTCACTACTCCGTTCCAATACTGCCGGAGGAAGAACAAAATCTTATTACTCATCCTGGGAAAATTGCAGAGAAGCGGAAACCACCCGAAGTCAATTAGACAAAATTAAATGTGGATGCCGCCTTTTACAATCACAAGGCTAGATGGGCTGTAGTGGCCAGACACTATGCAATACATTTCAAAGGTTGCGGAACAAAGTCGCACGAGGTACTGAGCCCAATTGAAACAGAAACTAGAGTTGTCCTATTGGCTACCGAGTTTACAGTTGTCACTAGATTGCAAAGAGTGATAATTGAGAACGATGCGGGAAAAGTGATCATGATGTTGACTGAAGAGAATACTCATATCCCTTGGAAATTACGGGAGCTAATCCTCCAAATCAGAGCCAAAGCTAGGAAAGTGCCTGAAGTTAAATTTGTTTTCAACAAAAGAGATGGGAATAATACCGCCCACACTCTAGCTAACTATGCTTTAAATCACCACTCGAAACTAGCTAACTATGCTTTAAATCACCATTCGAATATGTAGTGGTTCTCCTCCAACCCCCTCTTGTATCTCATCTTGTATTCAAGACGATTTTTCTGCTCTTTAGTTTTTTTTTCTTTTTTTCTTGTAGCAAATAAAAAAGAAAAAAAAAGCCAAACAAACAAACAGATTCCCTTGTGTTGGCCCCACAATACTGGTCCCCTGTAAATCCCACCGATGGGCCCTCTTTTGTGTGAGTGAGCGGTAGGCGGTATGCCTAACCGACTGTACAAGAAAAAGAAAAAAAGTTCTGTTTTCTTTTGGGCTTTTTAATAAAGTAGCCATGTTTTGGTAATCTATTTCAGAAAATGGCCGTTTTTCTGAATGTTTTTATAAACTGGCCGACATTGACATTTTCCATCCCGTTTTTTTCAGAAAATGGGTAACGGCTGTTAAATGCATACGTGTCAGTTAACCTCCTTAATAAAAGACATTTTACTCCTCTCATGAGCTAACCCGACCTAGTCAAAATCATACCAAGAGACTGAGTTACTACCTAGTTAACCATGACCAGTTCATCTTCTTCTTCACAAAACTGTAACGTGTTCTCCTCCAAATTGAACCCAATAAAAATCATCATGAAGAATCATAATCGACCAAATACACAAATTAACCCATAATGAAATTAAATAGATTCATCAATACAAAATCAGCATGAAAAACATTACAATCTCGGTATGTGAAATTAACAAGATAAAAAAAAATCAATCCAAAAAAATCTCAAGTGTTATTCTCCATTAATTGAATCACTGAAAAACTCAAAATTGGAGCATTTTCATACTTTCCCACCAGAACTACTCCATTTCTCCTCAACCAAGACCCATTCAAACAAGCCATCCTCCTACTCTCCTTCTCAACTTAACTGAAATCGAAGCTAACTATAGCACAGATGTCATTTCAGTTTCAAGAAGATCTCCCAATCTTCTTCTTCCTGTAATTTACGTCATCACAACATCTTCATTTCAGCTTGTATTCATCTTACTCTTGATTGCCATCTGCACCAACCCATTAGTGTTCACCATCTCTCCCATTTGTTTCATGACTTACTTCTTTGAACCCTTGCTGGAAACTGCATAATCAGGACAGCACTCAACTTCCAATAAGTTCACAGCTCACCCTCTTAGCTCGTTCCTTCCATATCTCTATGTCATTCTCTACAAGCAACACTAGAAACAAATAAAACTCATTGATATATGTATTCTGTTGAACCTGGAAGACCTACAACAGCTTCATGATCACAACAATCTATGCACAATTGCAAAATGATCTAACAACTGCAGTCACTTCTCATTTTCTCCCTGTAAAAACCACCAATTACAATTGCACCTGCAATTTCATTTCAGCTGCAAAATGATTTAACAACAACACCATTTGAGCCATCATCTCAGATCAAAATCACCTATAACTTTAGCTCAAGTCAAGCAACTTATCATAGACTGGTTATTTCTTGGTTAGCAACTATCCATTTTATATCCTTGCCAGTGACTACCAACACCTTCTCATTATTATCTAAAGCTACAACAACAACATTACAGTATCCGCTAGCAACTTCACCACCAGAACCTTAACCATTATACAGCTGCACACACCTGAAATCCAACTCCAACATTTAATTCCTCACCAACTCCATTCCTGCAACTTAAGATTGTCTCCTCCAACATAGCACGTCCATTGAACCTAACAATTACATATATGCATCATAAGAAGAATTCAACTTCATCTATACTATGAACCCTAATTCCCTGTGAAATCAAAATTTAACCTCATGCAACCATTTTCACTCCAATCAGAACCAAACCCAATCATTAATTGTGATTCAATTAGCTCAATTTCATATAAAACAACAAATCAATTACAAAACCCCGAATTTAACTTACCTAGTTTTATGAGTTGAATCAATACTCGAATAAATACCATCACCAATTTCCTTTTCTAATTCTATTCGGAATTCTTTAGGAAACCCTAACTTTTGTTTTCCTCTGAATTAAACCCGCTTTGTACCTCATCTCCACAAAATCAAAACCCCTCTCTAAAACCCTAATATTCACTAGATATCTTCTTTAACATATAGGTATTGAATCAGTCCAGTTTCATCATCTTCTTTAATATTCAGTTGCAATCAATTTTCAGCAGAAAAGAAGGATGAAGGAGAAGAACGGAGAAAAAAATCGAGAGAGAAAAAGAGACAGGAAGAAATGGGAGAAGATAACACCATTCCTGTCTCTTATTTGGATAAGGCTATGGTGGTAATTTTATAGGACGAGTTGGACTTTGTCAAAACCTCTGACTAAATTGGTGGGTCCAAGTGTTATACTTAACAGAAATGTCAGTTTATAAAAAATTTAATTTGTGTGACCGGTTTATTAAATATATGGTTTGAAACAGGACACTTTATTAATTTGCCCTTTTCTTTTTTACGAGCTACTAATGCGTAGAATCCGTAGATGCAGTAACCACCAAAATACACGTGGTGGGGTTCTAAGACGACCAACACTGTCATTAAGGTTTGTGACGACCACTTATTCTGACTGTGTCACACTACACAGTAGGTCATAAGACTCATACCTTGAGAAATGGACATCACTAAAACGCCTGACACTATTGTCTAACGAGCAATATGTTTTGTAGCGTGGAGTAGACCTTTTTGTACACCACAAGGTTTTTGTTTTACTAGCATCTAAAAACTTTTTCTATGGCCGGCTGATTTAGATCACATAGCTACTTTGGTAACTCAACACTATAAGCCACAACACTTGCCCAATGAGATGTCCGGGAAGATGAAGACCTTGTGTTTGTCATGAACAATGAAACCAACAAACGATATCAATCAAAGGTTCTCTCGTTTAGTCGCGTTTCAATGACTTTTGAATTCAAAATGGAAAATCTCAAATTTGGAGTCGGTGCCAACAATCCTCGTTGAAACTCCCAACGTAACAACTGATTAACTCGCGTTTTACCCGATCCAAAGGTCGCTCAAAATTTTTCCAGAAACGTCAAGAAATTTCATCCCGTAAGAGTTGAACCTCCTAGGTGGATCCCTTTCCACGGGGCTCAGATCCTCTGTCTCTAAGTGATGCCTGTACCTCTGTCCCTACCAATTAAAACACGCCACTTGTCATCAATAAATATCTTAGTTAACGGAGTTAATCAATATTAGGGTTTGGATCATTTGTTATATCCTGAATCATTCATCATTTTTCGGTTTGATTCTTTTATGAGCTGATACGATCTTTTATCGTTTGATTTTAATTCATCAATTTTTTTTCTTTTCTGAAATCACATTAATTTTTTTCTTCCTTTTATGAAATCAAATTAAATATTTTCCATATTACTTAATATGAATTTCTTTGGTGAGAGGTTGAACCCGTAACAGAGATTTTTTTTTTTTTTTGATGAAAAGACGAGATTTATTAACCAAATAATAGAGTACAAGAGATTTAAAATCTCATTTTTGTCAAAAACATTGGAAATAACACTGGATTTTGAAACTTTTTGTTGAATATTGGAAGACATGTGCCTAAGATGCTTTGACCGAGCTTCCTTGGCTATGTAATCCGCTGCATAGTTGTATTTCCTGTTTATATACTTTACCTGGGCTTGTGGAAGAGCTTCAAGAATGGCCATAGTTTCCTGAATGGTGTTGTCTGCGCTCCAAGGAGAATCTTTGCAAATCTTGTTGATCGAATCTTCTAGAACTTTGCAGTCTGTTGCTATCGAAACAGTGGATAAGATGTTTTCGCTTAACCAGGTTGAGGCTTTTAACAAAGCTTTTGCTTCTGCATGGAATGCTGAGGAGGCCCACTCCGAATCCGCTGCAATATGCACGAAAGATTTGTTGTCTACTGAGTAAATCAAAAAGGCGTACCCCATAGTTGAGTCTTCTTTTCTGAAAGCTGCATCAGTAAATATGATCCAATTCGTCTTTAGTTTCGACCAATTTTCCTTTGGGATATTTCTTCCTTTGTTCTTCATTTGTATTTGTTTGATTCCTTGAGGATTCTGGTTCAAGAAATTATTGATTTGCTCTATAAGTTGATTCGGGCTTGGGATTATTTTGTCGAACACCACCGAACATCTGTACTTCCAAATAAACCAAGAAATGGTTGCGATTTTATCTGACCACTGGGAAAGATCTTGGTCCGTGATCCACTCCTGTATCCAATTTATTATTGAATCCGCGACAATTCTAGTATTCACTATTTCTAGAGATAGACCAAACCAGATAGCCCTAGCAAAGGGACAAAACCGAAAGAGGTGTTATTCTGATTCTTGATCCTGAGAGTCGCACAGCGGACAAATTGTGCTCACGTCCTTATTATGTGTGCTCCTAGTCTTAAGTTTGTTGGAAGAGCTTTATGTGCTAATTTCCAAACAAATAATTTAATTCTCGGAATAACCTTAATTTTCCATAGTTTTTGCCAAGAAAAAGTATTTAGGCTATTATAGTAACAGAGATATGATTCTCATTCTTTCGCAATTCCTCTGAAGGTGTTGGTATCCTTTCATATTTCGATAATATTAACAGAGTTAAATGGCTGTTAGATATGTTTAAGTGAAAACACACGTGGCATTTTCTTATACGTGGGGACAGAGAGACAGGCACAATTTAGAAACAGAGGATCCGAGCCCCTTTCCACGAGTGAAAAACGCTTGACACATCCGATTTTAACGGAATTTATGCTTTCCTTGCTTCACCATCAGGGCCGGCCTTGACATTGGCCATGCATTCAGAATCTGCTTCCAAGGGGCTAGGGACGTTTCCATCATCATAAAGGTTACCGTAATTGCTGGTCGCCTGGTCGCTCTCGAAAACAAGATAAGAGTTTGGTTGGAATAAGATAAAGAGACTCTTGGTCGAGTAATGCTTGGTTTACCCGGAGGAGATCCCACAGCCAAACCCGTGTGAGGAGAGGTGAGAGAGTTACGGGACCCACATGAGCCTTTACCCTCCTGATGCTAAGCACGCTCCCCTTCGCAGCCATTCGATCTCCACCCGGTGATAACCACGGGATTTATCCCGGTCAACGTAGCATCACCCTCTTGGTCGTAGAAATAGCTTCCAAAACGTACTCGGCGAAACGTATTTTCTTCTAATAGCCTATAAAAGATGTACGAAATCTATCTTCGTGTCACTAAAAACATCCTCATTTGTTGTTCCGAGCTCATTTTGGAGTCTATCGGCTGCTTGTTTGAACATGCCATTAGTGTGTAGTTTGTCACCGGCGACCTACTTAGGCTGATTTCTACACCAACAGATTCGCAAACATGCACCCCATCTGACCTAATTATAGGAAGGCAAGGGTAAATGATCTGCTAGCAAGCTCGTTGGGATCTTGGAGTTAGAGACGGTACAATGGAATCCTTAAAGCACCTCCTAAGTCCAAACTCGATGTGTATCGAAAATTTAAAGTTAGATACTGTATTTTTGTTTCTTTTTTGTTGCTTTTTACTGGTCTTGGTCTCACATTTCAGGGGGAAAATGGTCTTACATTTATTGTGTGGACTGTGGACTTGGTCATCGAAAAATGACTTGGATCATTAGCGTTAGGTGGGTTTTCGCTGTTGACGTCGTATGTCAAACACAGCCAAATAAATCAGATTTCATTGACTGTTGAAGTACTGACTAAATCAAGTTTGAGATGTTAACGGTTACCCGTAGGCTGTGGTAGAGCATGTATTTGCAACCACCACGTTCACAAGCTGGTCGTGACTTTGAAGTTGCTATAAGGAGTTATTGAATTTTACGGGGATTACTAGTAATTGTATATGATGGAAGGGACTGTTAGTTCTAGTTACCTTGTAAAATCTCGTAACCCCTATATCAGCCTTGATCCTTGTTGATCGCCAAAAACATGTCACAGGACGGTATCACTTTTGTAGTATTAACTCGTATTTTGTACGACACTTGCACAGCAACCCAAATGACTTCTAAAAAAAAAGTTGAAAAGAAAAAAGACAATGTGATCTATTTTCACCATTGATCTGTTGTTCGAAAATTATGTCGATGTTTGATTTTATGTTGTGGGAGATTGCTTACCAAATTTGCACAGCTTCAAGTCCCAAGTCACAACCTCTCCGCCGTACTTCACTTCCAAAGTTCCTATATATATGTGGTTGAGTGACGGAACAAGGATGAGCTACCTCGAAATTCTTAAAAATTTGTAATCTGCCAATTTTCTTTATGTTTCACATTTAGTCCTCATAATTCAAAAGTTTAGTCCTCCCTCTTTCTTTCCGAGAGTTTAGTCCCCCCAATTTGTACATTCATGAATTCATAGGTGTTGAATACACCTATGAATTGTCCCACCTAAATTCAGCACCTATATATTCACCAAACGCGCTCGATTAACCTGAGAGCATCTCCAATGTTAGGGGTGGACGTCATCCTACGTGAAGCTCTTAATAATACCTTTTTGCGGGAGGTCATTCCTAGGTGGCTTAAACAATTAAAATTTAAATTTTCCACCTCAATTTTCATCTCCAATACCAAGATCTATTATCCTACAATTCTTAGACGTGTAAAATATCTCAAAATATTGGAAAGTAAAAAATCATCTGGAGGCAAATTTCTCTCGAAACATTGGTCGGATAAAAAATTGGAGGCAAATTTAACCCAACGGAAAAAAAAATTATATAAATCTCCAAAATCGTCACCGGTTCCTATTCCTCACTTTTGCAAAGCCGGTTGCTTTTGCAAAGCCAGTTGAAGGTGTTTGAGATTGATTGAAAGCAAAAATTGTATTGGTTCAGATAAAGATCATCACCACTATCATCTACTATGGTTCATATTCCTCACTCTTGTGCAGAATACATCTACCAGTGTGTCATTGGTAAACAACTACACTCAATTGGTAACACATCCATAACAGCCAACTGCTCTCAGACCCTGTTGTTTGATGGCTAATGGTTCCTGCAAAGGTTAAATTAAGCATTAGGAAATCAAAGGTATGGCAGGCTTTACTGATACAGTTCATGTTGGGTGCAATAATCAAAATAAAAAAAATATCAAATAAGGAAAAGTTATTGATACTTAGCTCCTTTATAATGGAATTGATCGATTGACGAAACGAACGAGCTTCTCATATCTCCACAACAGCAATAAGGCAAAACTTTGGAAAAACAGAGTGAGTCACGTGTTCAACACGTTGCCCTTAAGACATTAGTGCCCGGCTACACTCAAGAGTGATGCTATAGCCCTCACAGGACGGATATCTCCAGGATAAAACACCCTACTACACCTACTACTAGCATATGTAGTAGATGCTCAACTTGAGCTTGGAAACTCCGAAAAAACCGTTAAGGAAAATCGTGAACTCTTAAAAAACGCTATAAAATATTTTTCCTTAGGGGTCCCTCTAAAATATAGAGCAACCCCTTTCCCATAGATTTTACAAAAGTAGTGAATTTCTTTATATAATGGAATAAAACAATTTAAGAAGTGAAAACTCCACAATGTGGGACTAATAAGTTTTTCATTCACCAAAGAAAACAATAAACTATTATTTTTATTAAAACCGTTAAAAATAAATTTTTATTAATCATTTTCCAACAGTACATATATAAAAAGATAAATTTTTTACCATATACTGACTATACCACATTTATCATTGTCTAGCCTACCAACTGTGAAATCTTGGATTCAAATTTGATTAATAATTTTGTTTGGTTGCATATTATACTTCTTTGATGACACTTAATCAAAAAAAGGAAATTTATCAGTGGAAATGTAAAAACAAAAAGAAGAAACTGGTGAAATCCAAGATGAGATTATTATTTCTCGCTTAACTTAATCTGATCAACAATTAAATTGATCTAAATTACAATCAATTTCGAGGCACTTCTATGATGCATTTTATCAAACAATGATTGAGCATTCTATACAAAATGCTAAGTGTTTCAAATTAGATCAAATAAATTATAAGATAGAATGAATATCCATCAATTCTGAGATTTCATGAATGGTTATCATTGTATGACAATCTTTGCAGACGATTATACATGGAAAAGTGTATAGTAATTGAAAGTTTTAGTTTCCAAAAAAAAAGAGGAAAATACACAGACAAAAACTTACTCGCAAGTGGTAGTTTGAAAGATGAAGCTTTGAAATGATGTAGAAGTGACGAACCAGATCGCTTCTGAATTTCTTTTAAGTTAAATGAACATGATGGAGTACATGTTTAAGCTAGCCATTAGATTAAACAAGGAAGTTAACAAATTAATCAAGCATGGAAAAGAATGAATATAGAAAAACATGATCAAGATTTTACCTTACCTAAAAGCTTCAATATCCGTAGTTCTGTAGCGAAGGTGATTGTTAACAGTGAAAAAAAAATTGATAGGAAAGGAAGAAGAAGATACGGGGCTTTGAGATTATCACCGGATATTAGTATTTTCTACGGAAAAATAATTTTTTGGAATAAGAAATGATGATGTGTCATTGGACCTGGGGTCATATAGAAGGTGAAAATATGACATTCTGGTTTACCCTTTTTTATGAGATGGCAGCCATGTCATCATCTTCAATTAACCTCCACCCTATCATTGGAGATGAATTTTTAGTTAAAAAGGTATTAAATCCTATGTGGCATGTCATTTTATGACCTCCACCCCTAACATTGGAGATGCTCTAATTGTATGAGGGCAAGGTTAAATGACTTGGTCGCAAGCTTGTTGGTATATTTAAGGATAATTGTTATCCCGCAAGCAAGGCAAGGATAACATTAGTACGCCAGAATGCTTAAACACCTCTAAAGTCCAAACACGGACGTTGAGGGACAATTATATCGACACATCTAACTTTCGAAATTTCTTTTTTCATTTTTGCTTGTTGCTTGGTCTTTTTATTAAAGCAATTTTATTGGTCTTCGTGTTAAAGCAAGGGAAATATATAAAACAATCCTACAATTGGGACCCGATTTACAAATTGGTCATACTGTTACAATCAATTAACAAAAGAATCACACTTTCGTTAAAACGGGTGTTAAGTCGCTGAGTCCCACAAAGTCAGAGTTAAAGTCACGGTCTTTTTTTACATTTCTGTCCTTAACCTAACCACAGTAGATCAGAGACTACGGATCTTATTAGTGTTAATCTCGAGGATGACTTATACGGGAAAGATTAGTCCAAGTAAATCGGATTCTGTAACAGTTTAGGGTTTTCATTAGGATATCATTTTCTTCTCGGCCTTTTCTCTATCTAAAGTCTCTACAAAAATGGCGATGAACAAAATATCAAGAGATTTCGATTGGTTTTCATCATTTGGTTGTTGTGACTGAATGGATGCTTGATGTCTCTTTATGAATGCTGCTATTGAATTGCGAATGCATAACTGCAGGTGGAAGCAAGAGATGAGAAATTGTTGTTGAATAAAATGATAGATGAATGGTAGGATTGAATGTAGGGAGGCTGGAAGAATGTGTGTTGCTGAGTTTATAAGATTGCAGTGGAGAATTTGTATGAGTTGATTTGCATGCAAGGATTAATTGTGCCATGAACTGGTTGGTGAATGGAGTTGTTGCTTTGTGGTATTGAGCTAAATTGCCAGAAACGATGGTGTTTGATGCAGAAATTGAGATGGTTGGTGAGATGGGTTAACTGCAGTTAAATAGCTTGAGTTAGGATAGAGGGCATTTTGCAGAAGATTAACAGTGTTATTTTACCAAATAGTTATGTAGGCCAAAGTATGATCATTTTGTAATCCAATTACAAAAGTATGAACATTTTGTAAATGGCCCTTGAAGCAAAATAAAGAAAGAACTGAAAAATGGTCTTGCATTTGTTGTGTGGACTGTGGACTTGGCACATAAAAATGACTTGGATGGGTCGTAAGCGTTAGGTGAGTTTTCGCTTTTGACGTCGTATACCAAAGAGAGCCAATAAGTCAGATTGCATCTGACTCTTGAGTATCGACTAATTTGAGATGTAACGGTTAACCCGAAAGGAAAGTGTCAGAAGTCCAACAATGCCCTTTCTTTGCATGTGGTATGGAGGCCGTAGCCGTAGCCGTAGGGCTATAGTAAAGCATGTATTTGTGACTACCACGTTCACAAGAAGACGGATGCCCATGACTAACAAAGCTGCTATAGGGAGTTCATTGAATTTTACGGGGCTTACTATACTAGTATACTCTGTTTCCCTTCATCATTCCATGGGGATGCCATCTCCACCGTTTCTTTTAGTTAATGTCAGATGTTGGGCTTTCATGTCAACTAGGTGAACTGGGTGCACGCAAAGCTGAACATTCAGTAAATGGTCTATCAAACTAATTTTCTCACCCTACTGGTCTTGTTTTAGACTTTTAGTTTTTCCGCCGATAGAACCAATGACTTGTTGGTACTTGGTAGACTGCTAGTTCAGTGGATAAAAATGGCCGCCCACCAGCTCACACGCGAAATGCTCTCCAGCTCACTTCAATTATCCGGACGGATGTCAGAAAATCATTCTCAAAATGGTATCTTCTTCTAGTCGGCCAGCAAGCTCGTTGTTGTGATCTTGGACGCAGTACATCCGAATCCTTAAAGCACCACCACGAACACTAGTACATTGGAGCACGTTCATGTACGCGTACCATATCCCGAATCCAAGCTTTTAAACAATTAAAAATTTCGCTACTTTTAATTAGTCTTACACTATTTTAGGTGGACTTACACTACGTGTGTACTGACTTTGTCATTCATACGGGGTCGACAGAGGAAGGGGTTTGTTAATTATAAGACTTTTTCGTTGGGATATTTTATCATACACATTCCAAGCAAACTTCAGTGTTAGTTTTCCCTTCCCCTTTCCTCTGCTTGCTCTGTACCAAATCCCAATCTAGGGTTTTCATTTACCAAATTTTCTTATCAACTGCAACCAAAGAGTGTCTCCCACGAAATTCTTGGTTTGGTATTGCGATCTTCGACAATTCACTGACTTATTAAACTGGAATCTGGGAATTTTATTAGAGAGAGAAATGAAAAACCAGACAAAAGAGTAAAAGCTGCAATTTTCTGTCTCTTTACCTCAAAATTCAAACATCTTCTGTCGTTCTTTTCTTCCAAGTATAAAGAGAGAGTATATCATCAAAATTCTTCATTAAACTTCCTTCGTTCTTGTTGTAGACCTGACACGGTCGTCACTGTGATAGAAAAATTCATTATCAGTTTGTTGGTGTGATTCTCTGGTTTATTTGAGAGATTTTGAAGATAATTATTATGGGTACTGTAAATTTGTGTACAGAGAGTCCAGGATTTATAATGAGTCCAAGAATTTCATTTTCTCATAATCTCTATCAAAATGATGTTCTTCAGATCGAATCTCCTCATCATCAACAGCAAAGTCATCAGCATCTTCGATCTGATGATTCTTTACTTTTAGAACCTAATTTTGATTTCTGTATCAGTAGTGATAGTTTCATACAAGAATCATCTTCTTCTGCTGATGAACTCTTCTCCGATGGTAAACTTCTCCCTCTTTTACTCAAACAGAAATTACTTCCTTCTCCTCAACAAAATTCTCAATCCCATTATGATCCTCCTCCTCCTGCTACTGCTGCTGCTACTGTAACCACTCTAGAGACTGATTCGACAAATTCGTCACTTGAGACAGATTCTTCGACTGAGCCAGATTGTAAAGAGGAAACTATAACAGAGAAATCATCATTATCGTCCTCCTCGACGGCATCTTCCAATTCAAAATCATTTTGGGGATTTAAGAGAAGTAGTAGCTGTGGAAATGGTTATAAGAAGAGTTTAATATGTTCATTGTCAATTTTACCTAGAAGTAATTCAACTGGTTCAGCACCAAACCTAAAATCAAAGGAAACTCAAAAGCAAAAACTACAGAAATCAAAATCCGCTTATTCTTCTTCTTCTTCGGGTTCGTCTTTGTCTAATTCGTCATCCTCGTCGTGTCAAAAGCCTCCGTTGAAGAAGAATTATGGAGGTTATAACAGTATTAATGGTGGTAGAATGAATCCGGCTCATAATGTGCCACCTCCTTACATTCCTGGTAACTTATTTGGTCTGGGTTCACTCTTCACCAGCAGCAATGGAAAAGATAAGAACAGGAAGAAATGAATAATTCTGTGCGTCTGATTTCTCATTAATTTTATTTTTTTACTGCGGTAGTTGAGGGCAGTTGCCCCACTGTTGGTCAGATTTTAACTTGTTTTTGGTTAATTTGTGGTTTAATGATCAGTAATGAAAAATGCTTAAGTTGGGTTTGTTAAGAAATTTGAGTAATGAAAAATGATGGAGACAAAGAATATATTAGGGGTTTTGGTGAGTGAACTGAAAACCCACTCCCACCATTGGAAGAAAAAAGCATCAGGAGACAGGAAAACAGTTAGCCTTTCTTTCAAGGCTGTCTCCATACTTGGATTTTCTTTTCTAAGAAATTTATTTTACTTTGATGTCTTTTTGGCTGGTTTTTCTTGCTTTTATCATCAACGTATATAATAAAATATAGTATAAAGTTTTTTCTGATTAAAGGCGATGTTATTCCCTTTACTTCTGCAAGATAATTAGTGTATGATTAGCATTGTGAAGTTGATTTAATTTGGCTTCTTTATGTTTATGTTTTTGTTTTGTTTGGTTATGACAAAATGGTGGGTAATCTAGACGAGAGGAGAAGGGTTTAGGAAATCAATAATTCTTAACAGACCGTGTAAATAGACAAGGTCAAAACCGTGTCCTACGTGTAAGCCCATGTGTCCTTCTCACTAGAGTGAAACATCAGCTTTGTTTCTAAAAGCAAGTCTGAAAACTTTGTACTTTATATTAGCCGTAGATTTGTTTCTTGAAAGATTCAATGGTTCGTGTCTAGAGCTGTCAACCGGGCAAGCTAGGGTCAACCCGGCCCTAGCTTGACAAGCCACGGACGGGTTAGGGTCAACCCTAGTCCTAGCACTGTTCATGTACAAGCCCAAAATCCCAACCCTAACCCTAGACGGGTTGGCTCTGACGGGTTGCGGGTTGGCTGGTAAATTTATGCCATCAGTTAACTGATGGTGTTTCTGAACCAAATATCCATTCTATTCCGTACTATGTTTAAACCAAGAAAGTTGAGGTTTTTTATCAACTCAATGCCTATGGTGTCAGCAGTTAAACATCACATGTCATGATTGAAAATTTGAAATGAACCAAACCAAAGTTGTGGAGTGGAATACATATAGACATAGTTTACTGTTTACATACATATATAAAACCAAAAAAAATACAAACTTCCATTTTTACTGCCTACCAGTTTACCACAGTGACAGAGACACAGAGTATCACCTACTAAAAGTCTAAAACACTTCAACCTTAGTGAAGAGGAGACCATAATAACAACCAATTCCTTATTCCTGCATAAAAAGTATCATATTCATTAATAAGGAATTAAGGATATAGGTCCAGGATTGTGATTCATATAAGAATCCTCAAAGTGACAGTAACTATTATCTATGTTTGTCCTTTTATATACAAAAGTGGACAAACTGAAGTATTGAACTGAAGCTACGGCTACCGTCTACTGAACTGACTTTGAAATCTTGAATCACAACCTAAAGGTCTTAAAACCTCATATGCAGTCACATATACAGTATATATCGTTAGTGTCTCCCTTCATATTTATACAAAAAATATGAGACATTGATATCATATGGAAGTCCAAAATATTTCCTAAATCAGTGCCCAAAAAATGTTCTTTTTCCATGTATCTTTGTAATTGTGTCTAGAAGTGTATCACTTCAAGATGCTCCAGTATAAATCTGTAATTTCCAGCAAAAAGTATATTAAACAAAAGGATGTGTTAATGTAAATAAATAGAATTTTCATAATTACCCGCTTTATATCGCTGAAGTACAGATACTAATTAGACGCATAAGAACTTACTGCCTCATTGTTGTTTGCTGGCTCAAATGCCAATACATCCTCACTAATATCATTATCTTTCACTTCCTCAACATCAGTTGATGCAGTTCCTACATATAATTGAAAATAAGTAATTATCAATCTCATATATATTGTTAAATAGACTTACAACTAATTTTAAATATTACTCAATCAAGATTCAAGACACTTAGCCTCTTACCGATTCCATATATCCAATCACGAGTTGTTATCAATGCCTCGGCACTTTCAGGTGATAAGGAGCTGCGATATATGTCAAGTACCCTTCCCCCAAGGCTAAATGCAGATTCCGAAGCAACAGTTGAAATAGGAATTGATAAAATATCAGTTGCCATTCTTGTAAGATTAGGGTATCGTAGTTCTTGGCTTCTCCAATACTTCAAGATGTCAAAATCAATTGGCATTGATCTTGATGACTCGCTTAGATATTGTTCTAGTTCTGACTTGTCAGATTGTTGACCTCCATTTTTTTTGCCGCGGCAAATTCCTGCATCAAAAAACTTCAACAATTAACTACCAGTTCTATATGGACAGTTATAGAAATGTTCAAGCAGTTAAAACTTAAAGAAATATCACCTGCATAAAAGCACTTCCATTGCGTCCAAAATTCCCACCATTTACAGTACCCGAATTCTGAGTTTCATTGGTTGTTGTCGAACCTCTTAAAGTTGACGCCGTATGATACTCTTTATAGAGTGCCGCCATCCTTTTTCTAATAATATCAACTTCCTTCTTCATTTCACGCTCAACAGGATACACCTTTTCTAAAGTAAACTCTACAAATTCAAACTTCAATCGAGGGTCTAAAACGACTGCCATTGCCAATATTGGACTCAATTTTTTCCAATACTTGGCAAATTTTTCTTGCATTTTCTTCGCCATGTTTTTGATGAACTCAATGTCATTAGTTGTCTCTTGATCTAATAATACTTTAATCTGACAAACCCCATCAAAATAAAAATTAGAAGTATGATACTTGTTTTCAGAGAATAGAGTCGTGAGGTCATAAAAGACTTTGAGAAACTTCGTGACCACTTTGATTTGCTCCCATTCTTCCCATTAGGAGACTCTGCATAGTCAGGGTCCACCAACCTCAAATGAGTGAAGACTTTTTCATACGAAATACAACTTTGCAACATAAGATAAGTAGAATTCCATCTTTTCTTAACATCTTGTCGAACACCCATCTTTACTGACATTCCTAAATCGCTGACAGTATCCAAGAAATTTTGTTTTCTTCTTTGTGAACCTTTAAGGTACTTCACTGTTAACCTTATCTTGATTACTGCTGGATCAATCTCTGTCAGTCCATCTCTTACAATAAGATTTATTATGTGAGCACAACACCTTATATGAAAGTTTCTTTTCCCAGTATCCGACATAACATTCCTTGCAATGAATCGACTCTTCATTATCTTAACACATGAAGTATTTGATGCAGCGTTATCCAAAGTGATGCTGGTTACTTTTCCTTCAATTCCCCAATCATTTAACATCAGAAATAACTTATCTGAAAGTGCTTGACCAGTATGGGGTGGTGGCAGTGGAGAAAAAATTAAAAGAAACTTCTGCAATACCCAATCTTGATCAACAAAGTGTACTGTTAAAATTATGTATCCAGTGGTGTTGACGGAGGTCCACATGTCTGATGTTAGACATATTTTACCTGGAGCACATTGTAATTTCTTGCGAATAACTTCTTTTTGGAACTTATGCATTTTAAGAATATCAGACCTTGTAGTATTCCTTGATATGGTTTCAACATCGACATTCAGATAACTACATAACTCCCTAAATTCAGTCCATTCTACAAAATTAAAGGGGAGATTTTTACCAATAATTAGTCTTGCAACTAAATCCCGAAACTTTGATTGATCTATTTTGCGTGCACGAGTAGCCAGTTCTCCATTATTTGTAGATAACAAAAGTTGCCCCACATCTTGCATCTTCAGTCTAGGGCACTTCTTTAAATGTCTTGACATAGTTGATGTTCCTCCTTTCTGACTGTCATAAGCATATTCCTTACTACAATGCTTGCACGTAGCCTTTTCTTTACCATCTTTTTCTCGTGACCAATCAAAATCATTCCATACTTTTGATGTAAATTTCCTTTTCTTTGAAGCATGCTCTTGACTTGTCATCGACTCTACTACTGTGATATCCTCTTCACTCATGACATCGTCATGGTCTTCTTCAACTGACATTTTAGGAAGCTACATAAAGAATTCAAAAATCAAAATTAGTAAGCCTTGAGCTACATCACAGGGGACTAGAGCTGTCAATAATTAAAATCCCAACAAGTACACATCCCAAACTGGCAAAGGCAAAGCCAACAAAAGTATGGTTTTTTACACTTTCATGTAAGCCAAAATAAAACATGTGCTTTCTGATTCTGACATGCTGCATATGGAGTTCATTTCCATTTTCAGAATCAGTGTAAACCTTTGTAATTCAAATAAATATTCACAAGCATAAGCTGCATAACGTAAGCAAGCTATGCATTATTAATTTATTATAGATTGACATTAAGAGATAGATTGACATTAAGAGACATGACTCATGAGTCATGAGTTAACAATAAATGACACAAATTCGTGAAAAGGGGATTGGGGTTCTAAGAATCATTTCCACAAACACCTAACAGTACTTAAAACAAGTTATGCATTAAAATTTAAAAACTTAGAACTACTCACCTAGATTAGGAAAGTAGAAGTAAAATCATCGGCCAATTTTTCCTATTCTCCTTCAACGGTAGTCTAAAGAAAGCCCTAACCCCTGAAAATCAAACAAATAGTTAGAAAATTAAAAAAAAAAAAATCATTAAAGTTAAACTTAAAGATCAAAATCTAATCTATAACTTAGAAGTGAAAAAACAACCTAAAGGATAAAACTTGGTTAGTTGATTACGAGTAAAGCCCTAACCCTAACCCCTGAAAGTCAAACAGAATAAAAGAGAGTTAGAAAATTACAAAAAAAAAGATCATTATAGTTAAACAGTAAACTTAAAGATCAAAGATTCAAAATCTAATCTAGAACTCGGAATCAAAAAACAACCCTATTTAGTTTTAAGTTAGAAAAAGAGACGAACTCACGAACACGAATACGGAAATACGGAATACCTCTGCTCTGCCTCCACCCTCCAGTCCAGATCTAAAACTTAAGAGAAGTTTTCTGATTTCTCTTTCTTTGGGAAACTTAGATAAGATTATGAGAAGTACCCGGTTACCTGGGTAGCAGGTAAAATGTAACCGATACCTCCGATTCTAGGTTAATATCATAACTTAACGGGTTGGCTGGTAACCCGCGGGTTAGACCTAGCCCGACTTATTTTCTATTAGGGTCAGATATAACAGACCTAACCCGGCCCGTTTAGGAAACAAACCCAGCCGAGCCGGGTTGAAACAAGCCGGGCTAGGGTCAACCCGCGGGCCGGGTTACTAATTGACAGCTCTATTCGTGTCCATTGAATTTAGATTTAATGAAAACTACTTTTAACCCTTCTGGCTCTTTCATCTCTCTTTCTTCGGAGAACCGTGAAACAAAAAAAATCTTAACTCCAAATTCCTTTTTTCTGATTTGACTAGTCTCCCTTTCTGTTTTCTTTTGTTTGTGATTTTTACGTTTCTTTGTAGTTTTCTAATTGATTTATAATTTATATCATTTTCTTTTGTTTGTGATTCTTGTAGGAACCGTGCAGAAATCAGAATTAAGAAAAGAAGAAAGGAGAAGGAGAGAGGAAAGATGAAAATGGAGTTGTTCCTACTATTTTGAAAGTGGAATTTTGATGGTTGCTCTCAGAAAGCTGTCAGGTCCATTAAAGATATGGATCTCTAATGTGAAGGAATTTCTACATTATATTGATTTTTATGTTTACTTTTTTGGTTTTAGATTTTATTCGGATTAATTATCTGGTTCTCAAAAATAAATAAAAATGAAGCAGGTTCTCAAATTATTGTTTTTGGTGTGTATATATATATCTCACCATCAGACACGTGTATATAGAAAAATACGTGGAAAGCATGCAGGCCAGGACATCAAAATACGATGCACTACGGAACACCAAATAAACCCCAAGGAGTTACTTTATCTCATCCCCAAAAGAAGCTAAGATCAACGGTGGAGAGAAAGTTAGCTGACACGGACGTGACAGGGGCAGAAGACACTTGTCTGACACGAGCAGGCATCTCAACTACCCTCATTAAACACTCTGAGCAGTATACGTGTCGATCAGCCCGTGGGACGAGCGAGGATATCTCTGCGTGATCAAGTGGCAAACGCAGACGTCTGCGTGATGGACACAAGACACTAGAAGATAAGGTTCCAACGGCCTCCAGAGAGGGGTCCCACACTCTAAATCCTATAAATACCCCCTCTCCACCAAGAGGAAGGGGATCGGAAAAATCAGGAAGGGAAAGAGAGAGAGATTGCGAGTGCAAGGTAATCCTTTAGAAGATAAAAACATGTAAACCCAAAATTCATTCGACTACTCTTGTAACCGTGAAGAATACAGTGAAACAACAAACCCCGTGGACGTAGGCCTTAGTGCTGAACCACGTAAACCTCGGTCTTGTTTACATTTTAGCACTTTATACTTGTCTAACCCCATGGATCTTTACTTGTACGATCTGCTTTCTTTGTTTTTACCTATATCCCGTGCGTAAACGCCTCGCAGGGAGTTGTTAGATGAGGCTATGATAAACCCGAAGGTTTTGAGCCAAGGAATCAACACTAGGATATCATCATCACAAATCACTCTAGATTACGATGATTGGTTGTGAGCATCCGGATGCCTTCGTGATTTGTGTGCTCACAATTTGGCGCTAGAAACAGGGACTTCGTCCCGGTAAAAGATTTATCTTGTCCTGTGATTTCATTTTAAATTGGCATATGATTGCTCTGATTTATTAGCTCGGACCGTATAAATCATTTGTTAACTTTATTATATTCAAAAACCCACCTATTATCTTCGATAAGATTTATTGTTTTGATCCGTGGATTTACGTTTTTCTTTAGATCTCGTGCGAACCCGTCTCTCAGGGGGTTTTCGTAGTTTAAAAAAAAAAAAAAAAAAAGGATCTACTTGCATTTAAAAAAAAAAAAAAAAGGGATCTCTTTTAATAAAACTTTAACCCGTGTATTGTAACTCGTATGTATTAATCCTCTCCTAGAAGAAGATATTTCGCCAACTAACCCGATTCACGCGGATATTCCCGTTTTTCGTTGTTTGAAATTCCTTGTGCAGAAAGAACGTATTGTGAGTAAAGAAGGCGAGTTTCTGCGAGATTTCATTGTCGACAAAAGGACCCGTGATGGAAAAGACGCAGGAAGCGGGAAAAGCCAAAGCTTCGTCAAAGGAAACACCCAGGACGACCCCGGTCATCACCCGAAGCAAGCAGAAAGGAGACAAAGCTAAAATGACCAGTCAAAGGCAAGATACTGCGGAAATCACTTCACCTATGAACGCTAATTCAGTTGCGGCAGCGGCTCTCAGAGCAGCGGCAACAAAGTACGGTGCGGCTGCGGTAGTCCTGAAGGCTGCAGAGGCTACCAAAACTTGCGCTATGAATCAACTTCATCAACCAAGAGAAAGGGTGGATGAATCCAGAACATTCCAACCCGTGCACCTTCCATCTTTTGGAATGCCACCAACAAATGATCAAAATCAAACCATACCGGCGGCTCTAGCACCACAGAGGGGCACTCACCCCTATTTGGAAATGCCAGCAACCGAAGCTGAACCTCTGCCACCTTTAGTGCAGACCGTAGAGGAAGGCGGCACCATGTCCGTAGTGGCACGCGCTGGGACTCCCAATCAGGGGTCCAACCAATCACATCGACTGATGGCTGAGCTTGAGGAACTGAAGAAGAGCCAGCAGGTTTACGCAGATGCTGTAGCCCTGTTGTCCAGAGAAAATCAAGATTTAAAGGAGCGGATTGCTCAAAGCACGAAGACCATCCAACAACTTGATGAAGCAAATTCCAAAGCACCAGGGCCAAACCGAGACTGTAGAGTCGTCATAGCGGCTAATGGAGATGCGACTAGGGGAAGTAGCGTATCCGACCCGGATTATGACGACGGAGGATCAGACGGTAACGAGCAGAAGAACTTAGGGCACCACCGCGCGATGGAAGAGCTACGAGATGAGATGATGGCCGAGATCAGGCAATTAAAAAATAGACAAGGCGGGGGAGGTTAGAAGAGGTCATGAGAGAAGCTAACTCTACGCCCTTAACTCATCGCTTGGCCAACACCCCTATTCCACTGAAATGCCCTGTCCCAACGTTCGAATGCTATGATGGATCCAGTGACCCTGCTGCACATATTCGGTACTACAACCGTGTCTTAGCTAGATGGGGTCAGAACGACGCCGTACTCTGCAGATACTTCCCGTCAAGCCTGAAGGGATCGGCATTATCATGGTTTGATAATCTGCCACCAAACTCCATCCACTCATACGACCAACTCGCAGAGAAATTCTTAAGAACATACATGTACAACAAGACTGTAAACACCGGAATGGATAAGCTCTTTTCACTAGCGATTGGCTACAAGGAAACCACGAGGGAGTACACTAACAGATGGCACAAGATCTGCCAAGCCATAGGGAGCGTGGACCCAGTGGTAAGCATCAATTGCTACAAATGGGGATTAGACCGAATGAGTCCCCTATTTGTTGAAATTCATGGAAGCGTGCCTAAGACAGAGGGAGATCTTCGAATAATTATCGAAAAGCACGCTCGACTTGAAGAAATTCAACGGGAAAACCCGAGGGCATATCCGCAGAGATCTCACCGCACCAATTCAGCGAACAAACCAATGGGGCCAAAAGGAGTTGCTCAGTGGAGAGACCTCACGAAGATAGGAAGGAACGAAGGGATGAACGAAGAACAGGTGACCGAAAATTCGAAGATCAAGTTTACACGAAACTCAACGCTAGCTATGCTCGTATCCTACGAGAGATCAAAGGGAGGGAAAACCTGGAGTGGCCATGGTCTAAGGGAAAGCAGCCCCCGAGATCCGAGAAGTCTAAAGATTACTGTGAATATCATTGTTTCAACGGACACCAGACCGAAAAGTGCAAGAACCTTAAAATAATGATCCAAAAATTAATTGATGCGGGAGAGCTCAAACATTACGTACGAAAGGATGTTACCGAGGATAGATCCAAGCGAACCAAACCAGTCCAACTTCCGGAAGGAAACCGAACAATCAACACCATCTCGTGTTCCGAAGCCACAGGGCCCTCACTTACAGCCAGATAGGAAAGAGGTTACGGAAGCAATTCGAAGACCGCTGCGAATTGTATAAGGTCGATGGGATAGGGTGGACGAGCACGAAGATGGATGGAATCTCCTATCATCTTCGATGCCGAGGATATCGAAGAAGATATGGAAGACCATAACGATCCCTTGGTCCTAACGCTACCAGTAGCTGGATGTAACCTCAAAAAGATCCTCATAGACGGGGGAAGCTCCGTAAACGTCCTATTTTACGATGCATTCAAACGGATGAAGCTCCATGATGAACAGTTAATGACCTCTTATTACACCATCTACGGATTCAATGGAGCACCACGAAGCCCTTGGGAGACATCGTGTTGCAGGTTAACGCAGGGCCCATGAAACTAGAAACCCGATTCAGTGTGGTGGACACCCCTTCCCCCTACAACGCTATTATTGGACGAAAATGGATACATAAACTCAAAGGAGTTGCGGCAACGTACCACCAATATCTCAGATTCCAACACCTGAGGGAGTAATGGAAATCAAGGGAGATCGGGTCACTACGAGAGTGCCAGGCCACTCAGGATCATATCAACAACGAGCAAGAAGAGCAGCGAAAAATCCGAAGAGTAAAAAATAAAGAAACCGCGAAAGAGAAGGCCATAGACCTGTTCCTCAAGGAAACTACAGGGAAGGGCTTGACGAAATGATAATGTCCTAAGCACAGAGACAAGTACTTCAACAACCAGCGAAGAACAGAAACACGCTAAATAGCAATTAAAGAACGTCCCAGTCCTCGGAAATCCGAAGCCTGTGTTCACACCAGTGGAGCCCGTAAAAGAAATCAACATAGGAACGGAAGAAAGCCCGAAGATGATCAAAATAGGGACCATAATGGACGAAGGAAGGGAAGATTCTTTAACCAAATTACTTAAGGAATACGCGGATGTGTTCGCCTGGAAGCTAGGAGATATGCCGGGGATTGACCCAAAAGTAATCCAACACGAGCTACGCATCAAACCGGGCACGCCCCCGTTCAGGCAGAAAATACGAAAAGTAGCTCCAGAGTATCATGAGGCAGTAGAAACAGAACTTCGGAAACTACTAGACGCAGGATTTATCAAGGAAGTCAAGTACCCTACCTGGATCTCCAACATGGTCATTGTTCCTAAGAAAAATGGAGGGTTAGAATATGCATCGACTTTACTAATCTCAACAAGGCATGTCCAAAGGACAGCTATCCCCTGCCGAGCATAGACCAGCTGGTAGAAGCAGTAGAAGGATATGAAGAACTGTCATTCATGGATGGACATTCTGGCTACAACCAAGTGGCCCTGGCAGAAGAAGATCAGCCACACACACGTTCTACACCCCACATGGCCTTTATTGCTACACTAGAATGCCCTTCGGACTTCGAAACGCAGGGGCAACATACCAAAGGATGGTCGATGCTATCTTCAAGCCATGGATTGGAGGAACCTTAGAAGTCTACGTTGACGACATGCTCGTCAAAAAAGCTGCGTAAAGATCACCACCAGGATCTGAGGAATATCTTCGAAGCAATGAGAAAACATCACATGAAAGTGAATCCGGAGAAATGTACTTTCGGTGTCACCTCGGGGAAATTCCTCGGGTATCTGGTAACAAAAAGGGGCATCGAGGTAGACCCAGCAAAGATTCAAGCCATAGTAGAGATGCCGTCCCCAAAGAATTTAAAGGAAGTACAGAAACTCAATGGATCCATAGCAGCTTTGGGCAGATTTATTGCCCGGTCCTCGGACAAATGCAAACATTTCTTCAATATTCTCAAAAAAGGGAGCAGGTTCGAATGGACCGTTGAATACGAGGAAGCATTCCAAAAAATCAAAGAACACCTAGCCTCAATCCCGATACTACAGAAGCCAGATCCTGACGAGGTTTTGGCACTGTACATAGCAGCAACAGAAGACGCAGTCAGCGCAATATTGGTCAAAACCAATACAAAGATAGAACAACCTATCTATTACGTCAGCAAGACCCTCAATTCTGCGGAAAGGAACTATACTAAGATTGAACAGCTCATCCTCGCATTGGTGCGGGCTACTCAAAAACTGAGAACCTACTTCCTAACTCACCTCGTCAGGGTCCCATGCAAAGCACCATTGGAAGCAGTCCTCAAAAGCACGGGAAAAGTGGGCCGAATAGCCAAATGGAACACCCATCTGGACCAATTCAACATCATTCATGAAATTCAACATTCTCTAAAGTCCCAAGTTCTGGCGGATTTCTTAGCAGACCTCCCCCTTGACAACGACGAAGAGATTAAGGGAATACCAGAAGCCGAGGAAGAAAACAAGGATCCAATGGATATCCTCGAACCTGCGAGTCAAAGACAATGGGAAGTCTTCGTCGACGGATCCAAAAATAAGGAAGGAGCAGGAATAGGCATTGTCATTATCACCCCAACCGGAGAAAGGATTATACAGGCACTTAGGTTAGAATTCAAAGAGCATACCAACAACATCGTTGAATACGAAGCTGTCGTACATGCCCTCCGTATAATGATAGAGATGAGGGTAACCGATGTAAGGCTGACAAGTGATTCGCAGCTTGTCATACGGCAAATAGGGCTCGAGTATAATGTGTACGATGACACCCTCTCAGCTTACATGGCCTTGGTCCAAACATTGGCATTGCAAATCCCGAACATTAAGTTCCGGCACTTATGCAGAAGGGACCTCAGGCACGCGGATGCCCTAGCATATATATCATCCATGCTGAGGGATAAAAACGCCGAATCTATTAAAATAGCAAGGGTATACGAGCCTTCGATTGCATCTCAGTTCTCCTTCGCTACCAATCAAGATACAATGGAAGAAAATATCGAAGACCAGGTAGGAGAAGACATCCATAACGACTTTGACGAAGAAGATATCCTGTCAAGAGCAAATCAAGACGAAGACTTCAGCAACGAAGATGACTGGAGAGTGATGATCCATGCCTTTCTCGAAAAGGGAAGCTTACCTGCGGATCAGAAACAAGCTAGGAAGATACTCTCCAAAGTAGGAAGATATGATCTTCGGGATAGGGTCCTGTACAAGAAATCCTTCCTTGGACCATTACTACGTTGCTTGTCCCGGAAAGAGGGGCATCAAATTTTAAAAGACATCCATTATGGTGACGCGGGGAATCATAGCGGCATGCGATCACTAGCTGACAAAGCAAAAACGCAAGGATATTACTGGCCGACAATGATACAGGATGCCGCGAGGATGTCACGACGGTGTGAAGAATGTCAGCGCTTCGCCAAAAAGATTCACGCTCCGGCAACAATGTTAAACTCCGTCGATAGCCCGTGGCCATTTGCAAAATGGGGCGTAGACATCGTCGGGCCTTTCATCGAAGGATCAGGGAAAAGACGATTTTTGATAGTAGCCACGGACTACTTCAGTAAATGGGTGGAGGCTAAGGCCTTGGCTAGGATCAGAGATGTGGATGTGTTTACTTTCATATTCCAGAACATCATTTGCAGATTCGGTATACCCGCTGAAATTGTATCTGATAATGGTAAACAATTACAGGGGAAAAATATAGACATGCTCTTCGATACTTTCAAGATAAGAAAGAACAAGTCCACCCCCATATACCCTCAAAGCAACGGGCAAGCGGAAGCTACCAATAAGACCCTCCCCCTTATACTCAAAAAACAATTAGACGAGCATAAAGGGAGATGGTGTGAACAGCTGCACAATGTGTTATGGGCATACAGGACAACACGAAGATCCGCCACGGGGGAATCCCCGTTTCTTCTCACTTATGGAGCTGAAGCAGTCATCCCTACAGAGATACTCATGCCAACCACAAAGACCGAAGCGTGGGAGAAAAATCTCACAACAGACATGATGTTAGAGAGATTGGACGACCTAGAAGAAAGAAGGGAAGCAGCATTGCAGAAGATGGAAAATTACCAACGAAGACTTGCAAGGGAGTACAACAAAAAGGTAAAGCTCCGGAATTTTGTAGAAGGGCAGTATGTGTTGAGAACAATCCCACAGTATCAACGAGAGAAGAGATGGGGAAAGTTAGCACCTATGTGGGGAGGACCTTTTATAATACATGATATTGCGGGAGGTGGTTCCTACTACCTTCGTAATCTGAAAGGCGAAGTCCTCCGACATCCTTGGAATGCTAAGTAGCTCAAACCATACTTCCCATAGGTGCAACGCAGCCTTGCAACTGCGTGAAGGGTACCAGAAGAAGAAGGGAGTGTGAACACTCTACATGTTTCTATCTCTGGACGAGGAATTGCAGGCCTCAACCTATCAATCAAACAAGCTTTCTATGTATCCACTAAACCTATCGACAATATTGGGGAAAGTAGTTAATCTACAATCTCTCAGGGCTCCCCCGTCAGTGTCCATAAGTGTAAGACCAGGGGGAAGGCACCCAGCAGAAAGAGATACCCAACCAATCTTAAGGCAACGGGTCGACGGATTGGGTGTATGTAAATTTTTTAAACCCCATATCCTAGAACGTTGCCTCGGCCCCCACCGTCTGGGATCCTCTGGCCAAGGGTTCGCCGGCGGGGAGACAGGTCTCAAGCCGATCACGAAGGTACCTCCCTTCGGGATCGCACCCGAACACTTAAAATCCTTTTTTATTTTTAGAGTCTTTCTTCACAATGCATAAAATAAAAACAAACCAACATTGCAGGTATATCAAGAAAAGGATCCATTTCATAAAGGACGATTACAAAAAGTGAAGGGCCAATTCAAGGAAGAGTACACATCAAAAAATATTCCTTTTATATGATACTAGCAAAAAATATTCTTTTTACATAATTACAAAAAGTAGAGGGATAATGACGCTGCGGTCTCTACAAAATGCAGCGGTCTCTACCTAGATGACGTCGCCCCATCAGCAGGATCGTTCCGAAGACTTGAAGGGACGCTCCCACCAGATGCGGGTCCCGAGGAGCCAGGCAAGGCAGCAGGAACTGGACGACGCAGATAATTCTTCACAAGACCATGCTCGTTCTTTAGGCCAAGTTCTATCTTCTCTAGCATCTTGTTCGTCTCCTCATCCAATTGACATCGAGCCTTGTGCTTAATAACTATCGTCCGTTGTTGGGCTTGGGATAACAACGCAGACAGACGACTCACTTCTTTAGAAGCAGCACCGACGGCCTCTTCGCGGGATGTCGCCAAACTCTTAAAATGCTTAGTTTGTTCTTCCTGCTGCGCTAAGGAAGATTGAGCCTTTTCAAGTTTTTCATTAGCAACGCGAAGTTGTCCCTCGAGTTCTGAAAAAGACAACACCAGGGAGTTAGCACAGAAAAGACACAATCACACTCGATGGAATAGGGTTATACCTTCGACACAAGCCGAAGCCTCTTCATACTCATTAACAACTGCATCTCGCGCTTCATCAAGATGATCATATTCTGCGGATAATTTCTTATAATATAGCTGAAGGTTTGTGAGAGTAAATTGACTGGCATCTAATTCTACCTGCTTCATCGAATCCGTGTGACGAAGGTGGTCAACTTCTTTGTTTATCTCTGATACCCCCTTGCTCAATCTGTACATACACACTTCAAGATTCCTCTCAGACTCAGCCTGACGAGCTACTTCAACGCGGGATGCGGCAAGGGCCTTGCTTAGAGCATGGGCTTCGGCACGGGCATTGTCCCTTTCTCTGATAAGACACATCGCACTATCCTCAACTCCTGAAAAAAGGGAGGGATCGAGCCTTTTGTAATTCCTCTTCCAGCAGTTGTATCCTAGACTCCAACAAAGAAGTACGCTCACGGGATTCCCGCAGACTATCACGTGTCCACAACAGCATACCATTAAATAAAGCACGGTCATGGTTATACAGATTTTGCATGTCGACCATCTGAACATGCCTTGCGCGCCATACCTCAGCCCGAGCATCCTATTTCTTGGCTTCACTTTTAATTTTCTGAACAAGTTCTTTAATACGAGATTTCTGCCGTTCCCTTTCATTTCGAAGCCATATCAGCTCGGGGACACCACCCACTGGAGATAGGGTGGGGAGACTCAGACAGAACAACTAAGAAATAGAGGAATGACGACACACTGCGAGGGAAAAAGAGAAAAAAAGAACCAAACTTGTGAAAGCTGAAACTTGGCCGCGAGTTTGCTCTAACTCAGCGCGAGTAGCAACAAGCTCTGAACGAATACTGGCCTCCGCTTCACCCATCCTTTCTTTCTCCTTGAGGCTTTTCTTCAGCTCTTCTATTTCCACCTCAGCCGCAGATAATTCCTTTTCTTTGTCCATTTTGACTGAAAACGACCTAAAGATCATAAATACACGCCCATTTTTCCTTGAAAGCATGTTATGCGAGCACGATGTGTTGAATTAGCTTCCGTACCGTTCTAACTCACCCGTATCCTGCGAAGGGTGCAAATTCATAAAGGCTAATGCCGACGGGTTGTTACATGCAAAACTGTCTTCCAAATCGTGTCCAGGCATATGGCATTCAGAAGCCGTTTTTTTTAAAATTTTGGTGACAATAGATCTAAATTCCATCGTTTAGGGATTCAGAAGCCGTTTTTTTTTCTAATAAAGTTTTAGCAAAGTTAGGAAGCTAGAAATAGGCTTACAATGGCGCATTTGAAAGTACAAGGAATGCCATATGCCTGGACACGATTTGGAAGACAGTTTTGCATGTAACAACCCGTCGGCATTAGGCTTTATGAATTTGCACCCTTCAAAGGATAAGGGTGAGTTAGAACGGTACGGAAGCTAATTCAATACATCTTGCTCGCATAACATGCTTTCAAGGAAAAATGGGCGTGTATTTATGAACCAACGAGTGAAGCTCTAAGGCCCAGTCACTAGAATAAGAATGGCGCATCAGGTAGTTTCATCCTGCGCAGATGGGCGCGCGGGCTTAATATTCTACTTTGTCACAGTCGGTATCAGAGCAAGTTCCGAGATAACATTGTGGATTGTGTGTTATGGCTCGTTGGCGAGCATGTTGTAATGAAACTATGCAATTTTCTTTTAAAAAGTAAATAATCAGTTGATGAGTAGGCCAACTGTTACGCGGATTGTGTTAGACTTAGTTTGTTTATATGAGTTTATAGGCCTTAAATGGTGACCTGGCTGATAGTTGGTGACCTGGAAAACTGTTCGGAAAGGCAGGTATATAATGGGTCTAATCATCTGCACCCGTTATTGTCATGATGTGGGTTGTCATGACAGCTACCATCCCACTTAAGAGTGGTAACCCAGAAGATCATTGTTGCATTAAGGGACGTGTAATTGGGATCTTGTATTGAGGTATCCTTTTGGTTATCCTGAGTATGTAGTATAGGACGCATGCTTAGGAGATCCAAATCGATATTCTCGGTAGTACTTAGGACTTTCTTAGGATTCTTAGGTAAATGATATGGGAAGATGCTCATAAGGTCTTAATTGTTGTTTACAAAAAATTGAAGTAACCTTTTGCAATTTCTGATCATTTGGTATGAGACATACGCTCAGGAAATCCAAACCGATGAAGTTTGTCCACAATAATTTTGTTTTGAATTTCGGGCTCGAATTTCTTTAAAGGGGGTGATAGTGTAACACTCGTGCTTTTTGCATGACGCATACTCAATGATGCGTCATCGAACAAGATGATGCTTCATCTAAAACTTGTCACCAGAATTTTTTCAGATTCCATCATTTAAGGATTTCAAAACTGTTTTTACTATTTTAGGAAAGTTTTAGCGAAGTAAGAAAGCTGGGAATATGCTTGCAATTTCCTACTTTCAAATCGAAGGCAGGCCCTATGCTTGCAAAAGACTTGGAATCTAGTGATGCATACAAGAATACATCAGCATTAGCCTTTATGGATTTGAAACCATTCGCCAATCAAAGCTAAGTTGGAATGATGTTGAAGCTATGTTTAGGGAATGATGCTTGCAAAGGAAAAAAAAGGTGTCTTAACCAGGAGAGAACTGAGGTTTTAAGATCACTCATTGCATTTATGAATGACCTATTTCGGGAGTTTCAACCCGCGACTGAACGCACAGGCGTGATAAACCGGTCCATCACAGTTGATATCAAAGAAAGTTCCGAGAAAATACTCTAGGGACTGTGCGTGATGAACTCCTCAGCGAGCATTTTGTAATGAGACTACGATACTTTCCTTCAAATGGAAATAATCAGTTGTAAGAGTAGGACAACTGTTTCGGGAATCGTGATAGACTTAGTCGAGTACTGTGAGTTTCTAGGTCTTAAATAGTGACCCACCAGATATTTGGTGATTCATAAGACCATTTGGAACAATATGTAGATAATGAGACTGATCATCCACACACATTAACTGTAACGGTGTGCATTGTAAGGTGTACTAGCATCAAACTTACGACTAACATCCGGAAGACCAGCGAAAGCTGGCCAACGGCAGGCTTGCATCCAACTGCTCTGGTATTAGAGTTTGGTCCTCATAGTACTATACTAAGAATTTCTTGTCATATTCAATGACTCTTTTTAAACTGTGAACTTTGGGAATTCTCGGTGTGTTGCGGTATGAGATGTGCACTTAGGATCAGTTATTGAGATACATTTGGCAAGTATTAGTATATGGTCGGTTATCAACCAAGAAAAATTATTTTAAGTTCTTTCACGTCACAATTATAAAAAATAGTATAGTTTTAAGAAGAGATTCGATCCACGGGGAGATATGGGTTGTTATTCGCAGTTGAAAACTTAAGTAAACTGGGGGGGAATTCTGTTCAAAATTAATTTAAACTAAAACTGAATCAATCAAACGTTTAAGAAAATATTAGAGGAGAAAGCTGGTTAAGAATTTCGCCTTTCATCAGTACACATGTTACTCTATCAAACAACAATATCATCATTTAATCTCTCTCGTTACCAATAACTCTAAAGTTTTCCCAATCGGTGTAATACTTTGTTACGGCTCCTAATCCCAACACATACTGCAATTGCTAATACATGAATTATTTTTCACCAAATAACCTAGTGCTCATTGCTAATATATTCAACTTGAGGAAATCATTAAGGTTTTTGAGACGAGATAATCATAGGCAATACAAACACAATCGTGGCATATTAAACCTAGGTCAAATTCTACTTGTGACGTTCTTCACAATTCACACCGCTAGTAATCACAAATTACTACTATTCATTAGGATTCCTGATAAAAATACCTAAGACTCTTAGCTGTAGACAAGTTATTAAGATATTTAATTCGTGACTTAAACATTCATAACAACTAATCATATTATTCGAACACAGTCAAATAATTATTATGCGCAGTAAAACTTGCACAATAGGTTACATCCTTAACAAACTGAAAGTCTAGTTACTCATGTATTTCTTAAAACCCATCATATAGAGGAAAACAAATCAACCAAACCCTGGTAATTGTGATGATCAATCGCAACTCCAAACCCTAGCTTTTCTTCTTGTCTCCAAAAGTGTGATCCAAGATTGAATAGAAAAATTCTTATATAGGTATGCAAATTATAAAATTACGTACCATTGCCATGAATCCTGGTATCCAATTAGCCAAAATATGCACCAAGTTATCCCAAAGTGAGTCACAGAGTCTTGTGCGTGTGATTAAGTGTAACAGCCGCACATGGACCCTTGTCAATTCTTTAGAATTCCAACGATTATTATTAATTTTCTTGTCAATCATATGTGTTTATGGGTGAAAACCATTTCTGCTGATTTTGGTAATTTCAGGTGTGTGGATGAGAAATGAATCTAAACCCTAAACAATGCACTGCGCGGGAGTACTTTTGATTCGAGAGATCAATCTGAACAATCCCGGCCTAAACCAAGAAATGGCCGTTCCAGGCTTGCTTCGGCCACAAAGTGAAGGAGAAGGGTTGGTCTTAGGGAGAGAAGCGAAGAGAGTGTTGAGACCAGAATCGTTGATTCTGATGGTGTGGTTGTTTATGACTTGTATCTGAAAGTAGAACTGGCTTGTGGAATGAAAGCTATCAGTTCTTTGGTGATTCCTGGATACTGTGTTGTTGCGACCAAAACTTGTCGTTTTGTGGTAAATAGGTGAAACCTATTTATACAAGTCATATTGAAACGTACCATGGTCTCGTAGGAAATGGAAACTATTGAGTGGTGGAAGAATAGAGTAACGTGTAACCGTCAGGCATTATGCTTCCATGATGAAGGAAATGAATTAGTTTACACCGTTACTTTCATCACCACTAATTGTACCACTTCACGACACTTTATTATAACAGGTGTATTGCACGCCACACGCTGTAAACCGCCAGACCAATACCCTGATGAGTATCCCCCAGTTTGTGACATGTTTGATGTCTCGAGTGTTTTCGTGGAAAACGTGTAGCAGGTTGCTATGTGTGGCAAGTCAAAGTCAAGAGACTTGCCGTAGGAAAATAACATGTGATGCTATTAGGCTTTCCTTGGCCGGCCGCCTAAGATTTACCACAAGTCCGTCAGTTTGGTAGCGAACTTTAATGGCTGAGATTGCATCTCATGAAGAAGGGTAGTCGTTGATTATGGCTACTTTCTGTTGGCGCCTGGTAATGTTACAGTGGCGTTTTTGGTGTATGCAGTGACATTGCAGCATGACTGGCATATCTCGTGTATGCCAGTGGCACGGTGGTGTAAGTGGCGCCTGGCGTAGCCATGTCCACTAGTTGGTTTCCCGGAACTTGCCGCAAGTCCGTTAGTTCGGTCGCGAACTTGGATGGCTGAGATTGCATCTCATGAGGAATGCTAGCCGTTGATTATGGAAACATCTTGTTGTATAGGAAAGTGGCGCCATTAGCATAGTGACGCCTGGCGTAGCCGTGGCATAGCAGCATGCCAGTGGCGTAGCCGTGGCAGCTGTTTTGGCATATTGGTTTTAGACCCAAATATGGCTCTGGCAACGTTGGCCTTGTTGCCACGTCAATCTCAACGCTCTAGGAAACGTTATTTGGCTTGGTTGGCGTAGCAATTTTTTCCTAATTAGGGTTTGGCATGTCGAAAACCTAATTAGTGCGTGTGGCATGGCCGTGGCGTAGCCAAGGCTAGGGTTTGGCGCGGTATCCAAAGTTAGGGCTTGGCGGCGTGGCCAAGGCTAGGGCTTGGCGTCGTGGCCAAGGCTCGGGCTTGGCGGCGTGGCCAAAGCTAAAGTGGCTCATGGCATGTTGTGGACTATGACCAAAAATTAGGGTTTCGGCTAATGATACTGAAGAAAAAGTCTTGTTTCCATCGTGAAATTATAATTGGACTCTGTTATGGCATTGGCCACGAACAGAAAGTGGATTAGCACGTACTAGCGTCATTTGTGGCACATTGGCATGTTGCTGCGGCAGAACGACATGTTGGCATGTTGCTGTGGCAGAATAGTATGTTGGCGTCGCAAGGTGTGTTTGGCCTTTTATGTATGGTGGAAAGTTTAGAGCGATTTGATTGGTCAAGAAGAGGGTGTGGCAAGTTTAGAGCGACCTGATTGGTCGAAAAAGAGAGGACCAGCCAAGCATGGGCATGGCTACAGTTCTATTGTAAGTGTGGCGGCTTTAGAGTGACCTGATTGGTCAATGAGAAATGGGGCCGGCAAGTATGGGCCCAACCACGAATTATGTGTGTGTGGCGAGTTTAAGGTGACCTGATTGGTCGAGGGAAATAGGGCCGGTTGGGCATGGGGTGTGGCCAACGGAAAATGGCGCCGGTTTGGCCTAAGGCATGGCCACACCTCCTTGTTTTATGATTTTTGGTAGGATTTTGCACCTATTAATCAATGGAGGATTAATCACCTAGTTTGCCTGGGCTTAATTTCGACAAGCCGGGTCTAATATACTGCGCAAGGCGCAAAACCCTAACTTTTGCAAGTTCGTCAGGGTAATTGATTGAATTCTATGTGTTAACACAGAGTTCGTTTAAGTTCATTGCCAAAGAGCAGCATGCTTTCTGATTGAATACCTTATGCAAATACCTTATCCTTGATATTTGGAAATTCGTGTTACTCTGCTGCGAGTGAACATAAATTGTCATGTCATATCAACATTAAGGGTTCAGCCTGGGAACATAGCATAGAAAGCATTCAAAGAAACTTATATTAAGTGAATGTAGGCAAGACGCCGAAATTTACAGAGCATCTGGGATTTTTGCTACATGCGCCAGTCTAGATAAATTTCATGCAAATATATTGAAAGGATCAATAAATATGCCAATAGAGAGGTTAACACTCATGGCTCTGTTTCCTTACAGAGTGACGTCACATCAGATGCAAGGTTTTACGATTTTAACCCTAAGCTAAAAACCACCATCAAAAATAGGAAACTGACAGCCTATTCTTTTGTATTACTCACAGCCAGATTATCCGGCTATTCTAGCCGTGAGTTTCCATGGAAACTCTTGTCAATTCTTCTTTTATTCTACGTCTAAGTAAAACCCATACAAACTTTCAAGCCATAATATATCCTGAATTTCTGTGGCTTCCTTACTCGAGCCTCCTTTTCTCATAATATAACAAAACCAGTTTTGTTACTTTCTGGGAACTCAAACTCATTATACAAATCGTATCCTACTCTTCACCACAGACTCGACCATCGATATCCAATCATTATTTCCAAGTTTGACTTCACTTCTCCTAAACCTTAACCATCCATCATTGAGACATGATCTTCCATCTCCGTCATCTTTTCCAGCATGCACTATAGTGGCATCACTCACGAACAACATCATTCTCAGCCACCAGCCATCACCGGTCATGGAAGTATCTCCTTTCTCATCACCATTTCCGATCACCAGCAACCTCCATAAACTCCATTAATCGCCGAAAGACTCAATCTATGTGTTATCTCTCGAGTTTACGACTCTGCCATCAATAGACAGCTTCATTCTACCCCCACCAACTATCAAGTACAACATAACAGTCGATATCCACCATCAAAACATCAACCAATGCTCCATCGTCGATATTCATAAGCTACGACAAACCTATTCATTCCTAATGGAAACAATCAATACTCCACAGCTGATATATCTCGATCTTTCCATCACTGATTCTGATAAACACTTCCCATCTCGTATGCATCACACACCTATCTGATTTTCTCCATTTTCCTGACGTTCTCTACCACCTCTGTCAAACACCAGCATATCAGCCACGAACTGAATCTTCAACCACAACTCCTGGTATTTCCCTGATTGTGAGTTGAAATAATAAAGTGTCGCCTAATAGAAGAAGAATGTGGTGCCCAGGGAGACTAAGTTAGGAATTTTTAACAGTTTTCAAACTGTGGCAGCCCCGAGTGAATAAGGCGTCTGTCTTTAGCAATTTTTGTTGTCTCTTTTCAACGACTTTGATTCGCTTCCAGTGCTCTTAACTTCTTCATACGAGGTCGGAATGACCTCATTCTTTCGTCGTTGACTTCATATTTTCGTTCTCTTCAAGATAATGAGAATAAATCCTGAATTTGAACGAGTTCCACTTCCTTTTGGTTAAGATGACCTCAAACACCTAAGAAACTCAAAAGCGAACAAAATTAAAGCATAATGATATAAAAACTATCAAAAGCAAAGCATTTGAGTACCTAACTAGTGAAAAGATTTTACCTATAAAATTCCCCCAAACTTTCCTTTTGCTAGTCCTCGAGCAAACCACAAAATTAAACTAAATGCTATAACTCCCTTCGTCGAGGACTCAATTGCATTTAGCATATGCAACAAGCCTTTAAACCCCTAGGTGTCCCTAGTGGACGAGTTATAGTTTCGTGAGGGCTTACAAGAGGTATACCCACAAAACCTACTCCATCTTCAAAGCGTCCCAGCGTCCCCAAACATCCAAAGAGCTAAGAATAAATAATGGTTCTCAACCTATTGTTAAGAAGTCAGAAGTACAAGAGAAAATTAACATGTAAAATGCGAATAATAGAATAAAGTGTGACCGGTCATCCTATGTCATGATGAGAGAATGTATGTTCGAGTTTGATCGAATGTTTCGACTTCTATCTCACCAATAGGGTTTTATGATAATGGCACTCAAAAGACCGCTTTTCTAGTCTTACACATGTGAGCAGGAGGGAATGAAGATAGAAATCATGGACACGTTGAATGGTAGGAAGGAAACCTTCTCAATTATTTTTGGAGACTCCAAAAAATCGCGGAAAATAAAAATATTTTTATGATGATCTCTAAGAAACAAAATCAACCACTATTGAAATGATGGGAGTAATCATTCACCTTCACATCCGACCGTAAATAATGATAGCACCACTCTCACATCATCCTATAGAAACGTCTTCGGCTCGTCTTCTTCACATTCTTGGTCTTCGTCTTCGGCTTCAACTGTTGATGATAAACTCTTGAACTTCGTAGAACCTTGAAAATTTATACTCTCTTTCTCAAATTTCTTGTTGCTTGAAACTTCTTTATGTATTTTGTTTCCCCATGGCCTTATTGAAAAAATAACAACCTAAATGCAAATCTTTTCGTCTTTTTGTTTTGTTTTGTTTTCATTTTTTAATTTATTTATCTTCATTTCCTTTTTTTAGATTAAAATTGAATGAATATAAATCTCAATCACTATTCAAAAGAATGGAAAACAAAAACAAGGAGAAAATTACAAGAAATTGGATGGGAACTGAGCCACAAGCTACGCTCCGATCCCTTTCTGAATGACCACTCCTAATCTATGGAAAAGGAAATCTCCTACTTTGACATTCGCATCATGACTCGCCATGTAATTTCGCAGCCTTTTCATAAAATCCATATTGTCACCACCAATCCCCCTAAAGTAGTGAAAGCAAGGACCCCAAAACCCCTAGTTCACTTAGTTTCCCTAGTATCCGTGCGCTTCCGACTTCGAAGGTCACACATTGGTACAATTTCTATGGATCGTATTCCAAACAGCAAAGGAACAACGAATATGTTTGGTAACAACTCTATTGATTCTTTTCAAGATAAAGATATCTCAAGTCATACGCAAAGGCTCTTCCGTTTAATCTAATAAACTCCTTTGCCTGGTTAAATCAATCTATCCAATAACTACCAAAGTAGTTAAGTATAGATTCGCAATCAATCAGTATAGATCTCAAAGAGAAACTATAAAGCGATGCCGATCTCACGCGACTAATCAATCGAATAAATCCGATTCTAGTTGGATCCCAGCCAATCAAGGTTTGTGCGCACAATAAGATATGGGAACCAATAAGAAATCTTCTTCGTCTTCAAATCTTCTTTAATCTTCAAATAATCTGCACAACACCACTTGAATCTCTTGTCATCAATCACACACAGAACGGAGTCTCTTAACAATGGATTTTCATAAGATGTGTTTAGATATACAAACAATTCTAAAGATCCCGTCGATACTTCAATCCAATTTGAGTGAATCTTATATCAGAAGAGAATATTCTCAAGAATAAACAAACTAGGTGCAATCAAAGTTTCAACAAACATTAGTCGATCAAATCAATCGAAAACTAATAACACTGTAATTATCTAGTTTCCCACCAAAGATACTCGTAGAGCTTCTTGATCCCACAGAAGTATTTAAACGAGCGGTCGTAAGAGATTTCACCTAATTAGGATACTGTCCTCTTCAAATAGACGGCTCCACTAGAAATAACAAGAATTGAAGTTTGCCTGAATCTTAGGATAGTTTCTTAGAAATGCAAACTTAGGTATTTATAGACCAAGGATGTTTGGACATCAAGGAATTTCCAAAACTGAAAATATTCTCAAGATATACAATGAATAACAAGATTCGTTTTTCATAATTCCAATAAAAGCTTGTCCACTATTTCCAAAATCTCTCAATTAAAAATCTCCAATTAGTAAATGCACATTACTAATTTTTATTCTCTGGAGATATGCATTTAACTACTGATAATTAAAGCATATAAAACAAAAAATCTTAATTAAAAGATTCTCAAATTATTTCGGCACATGATCTCCTTGAGTACTAAGGAATATCTTTGAACAATAAATGATAAGAGTTATTGTACGTGTTCAAAGTATGTTGACATCTTTTCACTGTAAATCCTTATTTCATATTTACATGGATTTACATTCTTGGAATCAGTCATTGTTAGAGCACTGCTCGGTCGAACTCGCATGCGTTGCTATCTCAAGCATGTTTGTCAATGTTAGTGATCAAAACTATAAGTATTGATTTCTAGTCTACTTATAGCTAAGTCTCGCACTAGGATAAAAAGTGTAGTTGAGTTCAAGATTCCATGGCGATCATCATACAAAGACGAAGAAATACTCAAGGAACTTGTGGAACTTCATCGACTAAAAGGTATGTGGAGACTTGAACTTATCTATCACTCAAAAGTCTATCTACTCTATCTCCTATCTTGAGACAAAAGTCGTATTGCTATATAAACTTTGATTATACATATTTGCTATTTCGACCCGAGTTTATCTCGCGTATCTATTTCTCGAAATATGTGTTGGTAAGCTTTCGCTTTGGCCAAGTTCATCTTTACTAATAACGAAAGTCATATTAAGTTTCAATTACTTTAGATGGTTGCACAATTCTATGGTAATATCTATGAGGAAAACTTTACCAATTGCACCTTCAAGACTATTGTAGGAGGCGTGACATTTACAGTTGATCGCTATATTATTGGTTACCTTCTGGATGTGCCTGTTGGAGGCACTAGATTTCCTCCTCCTGAGAATGAAAGGTTATCTTCAGAAGTGTTATCTGACCGTTTGTTTAATAAAGACCTTTCTCGGAGTGATGGAAAGATCAATGTTAAAGGGGCTGGATTTTTTCTCAAAATAGCTGCGAAACTTATTGTGGCAAACTTGATGCCAAACAAAATTGACAACAATTTATGGACCAAGGGTCTCACTGAATTTATCTATTATATTGTTGAAAGGATAAATATTGATTTCTGTGGACTTATTATTGATCAAATGATAAGCGTGAAACACACTTCAAAAAAAACTCATGGCTTTCCTTGTCTCATCTCAAGGATTTCTGCTCACTTTAGAGTTACTCCTTTTGGCTCTGATGTTGGTGGACCAACTTTTCTGAGTATGTCAAGCATTGAGTAGATGAGGAATCCTACAACCAGAAATTCTGCAAGTACTTCAACTGCTGCTGAGCTCACTCGTCTACGGGAGGAAAATGAAGTTCTCAGAGAAAAAGTAGACTATGCTGAAGACTCTTGTCCAGAGCTGATAGAAAAATTCTATGAGATCGAAAGAGATTACTATGGGAGGAGTAATTAATCTCTCCACCAAATGTGTTATTGTTTGCTTATCTGTTAAACTTCTTATGTCGAACTAATGTTGCTTCTTTGTTTGTAATAACTCTTATGTTTAGCCTTGAATTATTTTATCTTTCAATTAAAATTGCTACATATGATAGTTCCATGAGAAGTACAGATAAACCTTGTCAAAAGTTAAGTCATGTATATGTCGATATGCATGTGTTGATAAAAGAAGGAATTAAATTTTGACAACACAAAAGTTAAACCTATTATGTCAATTATTGATGGAAGATAGGTTAAAATCTTTTGTTTACAAGGATTATGTCTATTGTATGTCATTGTGCAAATGGTGATGGAAAATAGTATGAATCCTTACTTATTCCACAGTATTTGGTCGACCTCCGGTCTACAATTTTTTGTGCATATACTGTGTTGTTCCATAAGGTGTCTTATGTTGAGCACAATCAACTCAGTTATTCATTCGCTTATGATTAGCTTAGTTGTTGATCCGTGAGGTACTTTATGTTGAGCATGATCAACTAAATTAATCATCCTCGTTTGGTTATTTAGTTGTTGCTCCGTAAGTTCTCTTATGTCGAGCATGACCAATTGAATTGATTACTTTTTGTGATTAATTTGGTTGTGTATTCCGATTAGATTAATTATGGATTCTCTTGTGATTAATCTAATTGAGTATTTTTGAGATCCATAAGTTCACTTATGTTGAGCATTTCCGATTAAATTAATCATGGGTTCTCTTATGATTAATTTAATTGAGTATTTTGGATTCAAATTCATATTTTTATGTGATTTGTTATGTCCAAAGAAATCCTTCTTTTCTTTTGAAATTAAGGTCGCTCTTGGTGTTCCTTCGGGAATGACATATAATGGGGGAGAGTTCTTAATTGAACTTATGCTTAATTGCCAAATCTTTGGGGGGAGTGCGGATGTGGAATATTATAGGGGTTATCTTGTATCTTTATAAACTCCTTGATGAATGCATTTAGCTTCGGCTATATGATTGCATCTAAATAAGTTGATATATGCTTTCTTTTGGTCATGAAATGTCTCTTTTGGAAATTTCATTAGGATCCCGTTTTCGTACCTTTGCCAATTTTATTGACAAAAAGAGGGAGAATTAATATGTAGTTCACACTACAAATACATATAGTTTTTGGATCATTATGTAAGGGGGAGTGGTTTCCATGTGAGATGGAGTATTGACTAAGGGGGAGTGATACATATCACCATAGTATTATTGTCGAAGTTGTGATACAATTAAACTTTGATACTATATAATGATGTTATGACACTGTATAACAATGATTGAGAACTCTTGTTTTCTCATTGTTATAACTACGGATTTTCAACAACGATGATGCTGAACTTACAACCTTTGGGATCATTGGAGTACTTGGAAGTGATGAATATTTCGAGTAATGTTGAAGATTAAACATGTGGAATAGGAGCTAAAAAATTTAATTCATTTATTTTTTTTATTCCATATGTATTGATAGTTTTGTCACTAAAATTGACAAAGGGGGAGACTGTTAGAGCATTGCTCGGTCGAACTCGCATGTGTTGCTATCTCAAGCCTGTTTGTCAATGTTAGTGATCAAAAATATAAGTCTTTATTTCTAGTCTACTATAGCTAAGTCTCGGACTAGGATAGAAAGTGTAGTTGAGCTCAAGAACTCCATTTTAATCATCATACAAGACGAAGAACTACTCAAGGAACTGGTGGAACTTCATCGACTAAAAGGTATGTGGAGACTTGAACTTATCTATCAATCAAAAGTCTATCTACTCTATCTCCTATCTTTGAGACAAAAGTCGTTTTGCTATATAGACTTAGATTATACACATTTACTATTCCAAGACGAGTTTATCTCGCCTATCTATTTCTCGAAATATGTGTTTGTAAGCTTTCGCTTTGGCCAAGTTCATCTTTACCTAGTGATGAAAGTCGTGTTATGTTTCAATCACTTTGAAAATTGCTTACTTTGACGAAAAATAGTTTGTGAATAACAACTATATAATAACGTCCTCTAAGAATGTTTCAATGAGTGAAATGAGAGTTTATGTTATATAACCATGGTTGGTTATAAGTATTGTGTGGTAACACATATATGTATAAGTCCTTTTTCCTTGAACCGAAGTTTGCGAACTTTGTTGATCAAGAGAACCGGAACAAGAGTTGTGAACTCAGTCCGCGAACCCAGTCCGCAAACTGGCGGAAGTTCTCGACCCGAGAAAATCTGCTGGAGTTTGAGAACTCCTTCCGGGAACTTAAGTCCGTGAAACCAAGTCTGCGAACTTAAGTTGGTTATATCTAAAGACGATTGTTTGTGAACTTATATTTATATTAACTAAGGAATGCAAAATTAAAACCGTGGATAAAGTTCATGAACCTATTCGAGTGAATCAAATCGTTTTTGCTTCGATTGTGTCTTTTCTAGTTACATAAGATTTCCTTGCAATTGAACAACTCTCTAACTAGTTCATTTGAGTCATTTGAACTAGTCATGGTGAAGAAGAATATGGTTGATATGAAAGTGCTCATATGGCTAACCATTTGGTTAACTATTGTTGAACCAACAAATGTACATGTTTGGGTACGGTTACACAAACCTAAAATCGTGCATTTCATTTGTGTGTAACAAGCTAAGTTTTCGATCCAACGGTTGAAAGATATTAGGTTGAATCTAATTAGGTTTTCATCTAACGTGAATATTGAATGCTTTGTTACCAAGCTAAGATTGATTGCAAACCCTGATTTGAAAGACTATATAAGGGAGAACTCTAGCAACTGGGAAACCTAATACCCACACCTCCTGTGTGATACTAGTTGTATTAGCTAGAGTCGATTCTCCTTTAACCTTAGGTTTCTTCTTCAAAAACCAGGTTAACGACTTAAAGACTTCATTGGGATTGTGAAGCCAGACCGATACTACTTTCTCGTAGTTGTGTGATCTGATCTTGCTGATTTTATCGTGTTGAGTACAATCGTAACGATTGGCTTGAGATTAATATGTCCAATAGGCGAGACATAAAAGTAGTCACAAACATCTTCTTCTCATTTGTGATTCCACAATATCTTCTTTCGCCGCGTCGATTAATATTATTGTGAGGTGACTGATAATACTAGGTTGTTCTTCGGGAATATAAGTCTGGTTTATCAATTGGTTCCTGTTCACCTTTATTTATCAATAGACGGAACAAAAACTCCTAGGTATTTCTGTGGGAGACATATTTATCTATTACTGTAGACTTTTTTGTGTGATACAGATTTGTTTATTTAAGTCTTCGACTTTGGGTCGTAGAAACTCTTAGTTGTGGGTGAGATCAGCTAAGGGAATCAAGTGCGTAGTATCCTGCTGGGATCAGAGACGTAAGGAGCATAACTGTACCTTGGATCAGTGTGAGATTGATTGGGGTTCAACTACAGTCCAGACCAAAGTTAGTTTGTAGTAGGCTAGTGTCTGTAGCGGCTTAATACAGTGTTAATTTTTTCAATCTGGACTAGGTCCCGGGGTTTTTTTGCATTTGCGGTTTCCTCGTTAACAAAATTCTGGTATCTGTGTTATTTCTATTCCGCATTATATTTTTTTATATAATTGAAATATCACAGGTTGTGCATTAGAATCAATCAATTGTAAATACGACCTTTGGTTGTTGATTAAAATTAATTGATACTTGAACATTGGTCTTTGGTACCATTCAAGTGATTTCTCTTGTATTCAATTAGACTCGCATATTACTATTTGGTTGAGCAAGAATTGAATCGAGAAAGAGAGATATTAACTCTTTGCTATACTTTATTAAGATTGAGTCTAGTTAATTCTCTTGAAAGTATATTGGAGTTTGTCCATACAGATTTCTAATCGAAATATTAGGTGTGGTTGTTGTACCGCCGCTTTTTCAGTTATATAATTGAAATATCACAGGTTGTGCGTTAAATCGATCAATTGGGATTGGTTTTTGATTGAAATTGATTGATCCTTGAACATTGGTCTTTGCTACCGTTCAAGTGTTTTCTCTTGTATTCAATTAGACTGGCAGACTTCTATTTGCTTGAGTAAGTATTGAATCGAGAAAGTGAGATATAACTCTTTGACATACTTTTATAAGATTGAGTCTGACTATCTAGTTGATTCTCTTAAAAGTATATTGGAGTTAGTCCATATAGATTGTTAAGCGAAATATAGGGTGTGGTTGTTGTACCCCCCGCTTTTTCAATTGGTATTAGAGCAGGCAAACACGTTTAAAGACCTTATAAGTATGTGTTTGTAGCGATCTGACTCTATGGACAGAAATTCTATCTCCATAAACGTACCACCAGTCTTCGATGACTCAAACTACTTATGGTGGAAAATTTCTATGCGTGCTTTTCTTCAAGATCGTGATTTTCAAACATGGGTACATGTTGTTAATGGCTATGATCCTCCGGTTAATACAGAAGGCGATGTATCTAGACCTAAGGATATTGGTAGATATAGTCCATAAGAAATACTTGTTGTAAAGAAAAATTATGACGGCTTAAATGATATCATACATGCCATTACCCCGATCTTCAGCATCATGTGACTACGTGCATAAAGTCTAAAGAAACCTGGGATATCTTAGAAACCGTATTTGAAGGAAATACCAGTGATAAAGAAGATAGGCTTCAAAACCTAAATTCTAATTGGGAAAACCTTCGTATGGCAGATGAAGAATCATTTTATGAGTTTAATCACAAAGTCTCTGAAATTTTTAATGCATCTTTTGCATTGGGTAAGAGTATTCCCGAAAAGGACATTGTGATGAAAATTCTCAGATCCCTGCCATCTAGATACGATTATAAGAAGCATGCCATCGTTGAAGGGAATAATCTCGCAACGCTATCCAGAAATACTCTGGTTGGGAAGCTAAAGATCTTTGATCATGAGCATACGTCCAAGTCTAGTAAGGATGTTTCTTTTAAAGCACTAAAGAACACTAAATTACTTGATAAAAGGAAAAATGTGTACATATTTGAAGGTGATCTTTCTGAGGATGATTCATCAGATGAAGATCTTGACAAGTCAGTTTCGTTGATCACAAGACAGTTTAGGGATCTTCTTTTGAAGAGAAGTAAACGGTTCTCCAGAGATAAATCCAAGTCATCAGATAAGCCTCATAATCATGTTCGTCTTAAAAATAGGGATAATGATGAAAATGATGACGAGGACATGCCTCAGTGCTTTAAGTGTAAAGGTTTTGGTCATTTTGAAAACGAGTGTCCAAATTGAAAGACATACACTGGGAACAAAGGTGTTGCTGCAACTCTTGATGAAATGTCTGACAACTATGACTCTAATGAAGACGAAAAATCAAGTGTTGCACTTCTTTGTGAAAATATTGATTTTGATAATTGCATCAATACATACATCAATCTCGATATTCTTTCAGAAGAAACTCAACCAATCTGGAAGATAAAATTGACCTTTCTATTGGAAACTCTGTGTATGACGTTTCAGGTACCATTATGTGTCTAGCAGCCTGCACATCTCAGATACCTGAATTATATCCGGATTGACGTGTTCATATTGTTCACTCAAAGGTCATGAACTATCAAAGTGTTACAAGAACAAACATAAATTGAGACATGTCAACAAACTTCAACGAAGAGCAAATCGATTAGCAAGCAAGCTTAAAGTTGCTCAAAAGACCGTTGAGGTATGTAAGATTTTATCTTCTGTAGTTGCAGGAAATCCTACACTACACCCCTCGTATGATTTTATTATTAATCAACTCATTTTAGGTTTAAACTCTTTATTTTATTGAACAATCTTTGAATATTCTTACAAGAAAAGATAAATAAATCAAGAATGATCTCTGTTATAGACTTTTTCTCTCATATTTACTTGTTTCTTACTCAAAAAAGATCCCTCCCCTTTGTTTACAACTCGAACGACTATTTATAAGAAAATACATATTGGATGATAGCTAATCTGTCCTTTATTTTCGGATATGATCTGCGATATTCTCGCAACCTTACAATTGTTAATTTCGCAAACTCTCTAATCTTCGCAGGACTATCACATATTTCTCGTGATTTTAGATGACGTCATTTATTCTATCATTTCTGAAACTGTTCTGCGACGCTGTTATGCTGTGTCATTGATAATTTCGCTGAAACATTATCATTGCGAGATTCTGATCCTACATCTTGCCTATTCTCATATCTTCTCTGCAAAGTAGAGAATGATATGAGAAATCCCGCAGCTGCTCATCTTTTCATATTCTGCATTTATGACACGTATTCTTTCGTCCATTCGTTTCTTGACACGTCTTCTGTAACCGCAACTTTTCAACCGCTCACGTCTCTTCGTCTTAATGGTGTTTATTTCTTCGAGTAAAGAAAATCTCCTTTATATATTCATCTTACTCTTCTTTCTATTTTTCTTTTTACTTTCTCTTCTATTTTTATTCTCTCGTCTCTGTAATTCTGTTATTCTTCTGCAAGTTCTGCTGCTGTAACTTTTTTTTCCTTCAATCCTTTTACTTTCCATACATTCCCATACTCTATATTCAAACATGTCTCCAAGTGGTCATAGATATGAGAAGAATTTACAAGATGTCCAAAAAGATCTTGCTGATAAAGGTTTCACACTCTCCACCATTCCTGGTGAGAATGCCAAATCAATTCTTTCTGTCAAGCTCTTCTCTGATCAATATTGTGATGATCAATCAATCATAATTTCGCTAAGTCAGATTCTCGCAGGTCTCCCCATCCCTCTTTATAATCTAGATCTTCCTTTATTTTATGAAATTCTCGCTCATTCAGGATTTTCGCGAGCCATCTTCCAACTGAGTGGGGACTGCATCCGTCTGATGCTAGAGTTCGCTAATAGTGGTGCTGGTAGAGGATCTCTGTACTCCAAAGAACTTAGGGATCCTAAGTTCGCAAACTTATAGATAGTTGCTGAGAAGTATACAGTGGCGAATTTCTTTGAGAACCATGAACTTATCTCCATGAAGAAAGAGAATACTCGCTGGGGTATTCGCTTAAAAAAGAAAGATAATATTGATGAAGCAAAAGTTCTCATGCAAGATATTGACTGTCATTCTGGTAAAAACACAACTCCTCGCCAATCTAAAGATGATAAATGGTGTGTTTTTCCTTTAATGCTAAAGGGACCCTACATTGCTGGGTCAAATATTCTTCCTGCGAATCTCGCTGCTTATCAACCTTGGGTTTTCTCTTGGCCCGAGAAGGAGAAAGAGGTATGTTTCTCCCATTTAACTCATTTTATATTTCTTTATTTATTTTTACTATTCTGTTCGCTAACTCTTGCGACATACCGCAGATCAAAAAACTGAAGGATAGTTATAACAGGACTGGGAAATCTAGTACTCTGTTAGCTCTTCGCTCATACACAGATGAGGTAAAAAATTTTCTCTTATGATTTTAAATAGTACTGTTACTTCCATGCTTCCATTTCTTATTTATATTTGTGTGTGAAGATTATTGCTGAAGTAGAAGAATCTGCTGATGTTGCGAAGATTGGTGATAAATGGAAAGGTGCTCTTCGCAAGGAAAAATCAACTGGTCCTCCTCCAAAGAAAAGGAAAGTCCGTTCTTCTTCCCCTTCAAATATTCCTCCTCACGAAAATTCTGAAAGTGATAAGGGTGATGAGGACAACGATGATATTGCTGCAAGTGAAGATTCTCCACTTGAGTCTTCTATGGCTAAGTTATCTGGCCTCTTTTCTGATTCTCTACAAGGAATGGGAGAAGCCAATTCGCAGATACCTGCAAAGCTCTCGCTACCCTTTGCGATGTTCCTCTACTGGATGGTGATAGCTCTCTTCGTGGAGTTTCTAGATCAGTGACTCCCGATTTTTTGCATTCTCTCAATAGTCTGGTATATTTTTATCCTTTTACTTCTTCATTGTTATAATTCAAAATTTCTTTTTATATTAATATTTTTTATATTTTTTCGCAGGCTGGAAAAGCTTCTTTTGCTGTTGCCTCAGATCTAGAGAGAAGACGTGAAAATCTTGAAAAGAAGAATCTTCAATTACGCAAAAAGAATGAAGAATTGGAAGCTGAAGTTAAAAGTCTTCGCGAGAAAAACAGACAATTAGAAATTGATTCTTCCTCGTATAAGAAAAAATTTTCTAGTCTTCAGCAAGCTAATAATCATCTTTACGGTATGTTACTTTTCTCTTTTATCTTTATTCATTCATCATGTTGTTTTATCTTATTTAAATGATCCTTTTTGCAGACATTTATGGTCTTTCTGATGAAGCTACCCTTCTTCGCTCATTTCCTAATGCCTTGGATAATGATACCCTTCTTGAACGTCTTAACAATTCCTTAAATAGCTTCTCAAATGATAGAATTTAATCTCTTTCTCTAAATGAACTTAGATCTAAATTTCGCCTCTTAGAAATTGATCAGAGATCCAGTTTAGGTTTAGCCAATAGATTTAAGGGTCTCCTTATTGATTCCAAAGAGAAAACCCATGACTTAAGAACCAAAATTAGCGGTCTCATAGATGATAAGGATCGTATCTCTGATCAAGGTGCCAAGGGTTTGGCGAAATTCCAAGAGGCTCTCCTTGAAGTTCAACTTGAGCGAGATGAAGCTAACCACAAGAATATTGAACTCTGCGAAAGGGAAAATCAAATTCGTTCTCGTCTTCTCATAAGTAGTGAGGATGAATTTGTCTGGGCTTTGAAAATTTTAGATGATGCTAGAAAAGATATAGGCGTAAATGTTAGTCTCCAAGTTGAACATACAGCCTTGATTAGAGATATGATTTCTGACAGAGAAGGTTAGTAACTGCTCTTCTTTACTAATTTTTTGTTTCTTATGAATTCTCATCAAGTTAATAATTGATTGTCTTTTTCTCGCAGATTCTGAAAATAGATATCGCGAAAAGATTGAGGAACTCGAGGCTGAAAAGGAGGAACTCGCAAATAATCTTTCTTCTCGCAACGACAAATATTCTAGATTGAAGAATCAAATCAAGATCACTGTTGCGAATTTTCAGAATGATGCTATGCATTTTCGCAATCAAACTATCCAAATGGTTTGTGATGATCATAATATCCCACATTCTGATTATCCTTGTCTTTTAGAAGAAATCCCACAGAATACTCCCAGTTTGATTATCTCTGATAGCGAAGCTGACGATGAGGAATCTGATAGTAATGGAAGTTCTGATGGTGATGAAGATTCTGACGCAGACGAATAAGGGAATAGGTCTAATGAAGATAATGAAGGATTAACCAAGAAGTAGTCTTCATTTCTTTCTTTGATTCTTTGAATACTTGTACATTTATTTCTTCTTTCTGTATATTTGTGTCTCTTTCATTTTGACCTACATTAATTAAAACAATTCTTCTTTGCAATACAGTTAATCAGTATAATCATTAATTCTTGAATCTTTGAGTAAATCTATCATATGGGAGAAAATAACATTTTCTAATTTCATACATTCCCATACTTGCCTCTGTTATTTGAATTCAAATGAGAGATTTCATAAAAAATTTCTTATTGTATAACTTCACAATATTGTGCGAAGTGAATTTAGTTTCTTTTCAAAATCTCATTCCTGTGTGGTCTTATTTTGCCTTCCTAATTAAAGGTCTTATTATGCCACCTCTTGTCATTGCGACAAAATCGCAGGACGTCCTTGCACTTTCATGCAAAAACCCATTGATCTTGCCTTAACTTTTTCTTTTGTATTATGGCCTCTTCAGAAATGTTGCAACAATATGACAGGACTAAATATTCTTGCGAAAATAAAGCCCCATGACATTGCCGTCTTGCGACGAAATTGCAGGACGTCTTCGCACTTTCATGCGAAAACCCATTGATCTCGTCTTATCATTTTCTTTTGTATTATTGCCTCTTTAGGATTGTTGCACAAATATGACAAGCCTTAATATCCTTGCGAATAAAAAGCCTCATGACATTTGCGTCTTAAGACACTTATCAGCTCCCTAATGGAGGGTGCCGCCCTTATCTTCCCCCTGGTTGCCCCTTCAAGGAGGCGTACTTCTACCATACAAGGTTAGCTCCTCCCATCCAGTCTTAACAAAAACCAGTTTTTTTCGCAGCCTCTTATCCCTTTTACCTATATGGCTTATGGTTACGAGACTGCACCCTAAGTGGGTTTTTTTCAGCACGAGTGCAGTATAAGCCAAGACTTTTCAAGAATGGCAAGGACGCTTCAAACTCCCCCGGCACTCTTGACTCAACCGTGTATCTCAGCGCCTTGATCAGATTCTGCACTCCTTGGGAGAGTCCTTATTACCTTAGTAACCTAACCTAAGTCATATGCTTAAGCTGAGAATCCAAGGTGCCTCTCCCGGATGGGCTTTATTGACCCCAAATATCCATGACTCAGGTTCCGGGGGTGGTTTAGCCTTTCCCTGAGCCATGCTACAGGTACCCCCTTATATGACGTACTTTAGGTCTTACATTTTCCTCTTGTGAAATTGTATTCGCGAACTAGGGTGTACGCCATAAAGGTTCGCCTCTTTCTCTTTTGTCATCAACGACACAGAATGAGATTTCAGAAGATATTCCCTTCAATGGAATTCGCATAGTAACCTCCCCTTTAGGCTTGTTAGCAGTACCATTAAAACCATATATCTTATATGTTGATGGTATAAGATCATCATCTCTTCCACCCATGGTTTTATAAGTATGATAAAATAAGATGTTCACAGAGCTTCCAGTATCGACTAGAATTCTATTGATTGCCCATGAATCTTCAGCTTCATCATCCTCATCTTCTTTTGGTTTTGGATTAATTTCTATTTTATTACCAATGGATTGTCATGCACCTCTTCTCCTTCGGGAATTTCTTCTGCAGTAAAAGAAATGATCTGTTTCTGCCATTTCTCTAGTGGCGATATTTTTGCAATATTCATAATTTCTCTTCCATCATTATCTCTTGCGAACACTCCACTCAAAACATTATCATGAAAATCTTCAATTGTCTTATATGAATGTACGATAGAGTGACATAATATATTTTTTTGCTTTTGCACCAACTTCTATGAAGAATGTTTCTTTCTTTTTCATCGTATTCACTTTGTGATGTTCTGGTGGTGGTGGTAATGGTTGAGATTGCGGATGACCTACCAGAAAGTCGTTTAGTTTTCCTTGATCTATCATTTTAAAAATAATTCTTTTTACATTTCTGCAATCATTTGTGGTATGTCCATGAAAATGATGATAAGAACAAAATTCATGACTCCTGTGGTTTGGAGGTGGTTCCGTTCCCATGTTCCACGGTGTTGGTATATTTTCCATCAAAATTATAGCTTCCCATATCTTCTCCACACTTGCATTTAGAGGTGGCATCTTGATTTCTTCCCATATTACCTTGTGACTTCCTTGTCCTTTATTATAGTTTTGTCTTTGACCTCCATAAGTTTCTTGCGGTTGATCGAGCCTTTGAATCCTGTTATTTCCTCCGCGATTGTAGAAATTTCTTTCTCTTTCATACTCTTCTTGATCTCAATTCCCCATAGCTACCAATTTATGCTGATTGTTACTTGTCACTTTCTCTTGTTGTACTTGCGAAGTATTCGCCACTGTGTTTATTAGCTTGGGTAATAAGCTTGCATTCGCTGTTTGTGAGCTGGTGTTCGCAACTGGATATGATTCCATTTCATTTTGCCTTTCCTCTAGAGAAATGTATTCTTCTTGAAGTTCTCGCAATTCAGTCATTGTAATCGTATTCTTGACTCTGCAATTTTGGACATACAATAGGTTTGTTGCAAACATAGCATTGATAAATGATAATATGAGATATCTCTCATCTACACGGCCAGCCATTTCGCTACACATAGTTCTCCATCTTTTAGTCAAGTGTTTCAAACTTTCGCCAATTCTTCGTTTTAATCCAAACACATCTTCTATACCAGGTCGTGAGGAATTATTACTTATATATGCCCCCAAGAATGTAGTCTGCAAATGATTGAAGGAGGTTATTGTATTCTTTGGTAAACCTTCAAACCATTTTAACTCTTCTCCTGTTAAGCTGGATGCGAAATATTTGCACAATACCGCATCATGATTTTCCCATTGTAACATGCACCTCACATAGGCTTTAATGTGCTGAATTGCACAAGTTGTTCCATCAAAAATGCTGGTTAATGCGGGCAAATTACATTTCGGTGGTATTCCTCCTAATTGTACTTCCCTTGTAAATGGAGTTTTCGCAGCTTCTTCTATTGCTTCATCCAATTTTCTTCTACCTACTTCTCCTCTGTTATTTAGCATTCCTCTCATTTCTTCTAATTCTTTCAAGATTTGTTTATTTACACCTGAATCTTGATCCATTGGTCTCTTTAATTTTGCTTCTCTTCTTCTGCGTTCACGTCTATCTTCTCTCGCGAAATTTTGCATCTCTTCTTCATTATCCTCATCTCGTCTTCTTCTGCGATTCTCTTCCTCATATCTATCTTGAATTCGCAAATGATGATGCCTTTCATTTTCCCCTCCATTATTTTGTTCATTTCTTATCAATTCAATTCGCTGTCTTTCAGCCATTCTCTTTACTCTATCATACTCCTCATTGAGATTATCATTATTCCGGTTTTTTGTACGCCTTCTTTCTCGATTGTCATGATTGTTCTGGCGAATTGTCTCCTGAAGCTCTTGTTCTTCCATTTTCGCTCTCAATCTCTCACGTTCGCAGATTAAACGTGCTTGTTCAGCATAATGTCTTTCAATTTCTTCTTCAATAGTCTGTTGATTTCTTTGAGTTTCTCTCTCATGTAAAATTCTTCTTCCTTCCTCTTGATTTCCTTCGCCATCTTGGTTATTTTGTCCCTGATTTTGCCCGTTCTCTTGATTTCCTCCAATTTGCCCATCATCAAAAGTTTCATTTTGTGGAACGTAACGATCATCAATTTTTTCTCTATTTTCGCAATATTCTTCATTAGGATTTGATATTTCTTCTTGAATATTATTTCCAGCATTGATTGTGGGTGAATTTCGCCTCATTTCTCTTCTAGTCGATCTTGAATATGATTTTGTAATACTTCTCGATCTTGTATTCTGTAGTCTTGTATTCTCCATCCTTAATTCGTGATTTTTCCTTGTTAAATTTGCACGCTCTTCTGCTTCAGCTCTTCTTTCTTCATGTATTCTTCGTCTCAATGTTTCTAACGCTCCAATTTCCTCACCTCCATGAATTATTCCTTCATATGCTTCTTGATTTCTCTCTTCCTGTCTATAATTTCTGTTTTGTTGCTCTTCTTCTATTTCTTCAGCTGAATTTGATCGCCAAGTGTGTATGTTCACCCTGTCATAATCTGTATTCCTCTCTTGAACTAGTGTTTGTTGAATTTGCGGTTGAATTTGATTTTCTATATTATTTCTCATTCTAGTAGATTCTACCATTTCACTTCTTTCTCTTCCGACAATTCTTTTGCTTCTTCTAATAGTAGCCGGTTGTTCGGATGTATTTCTTCTTCTAGCCATTTCTTCAATGTTAACAGTATTGCAAAAAATTATGAAAAATTCTTAATCAATCACTTTAAATTTTCACAAATCTCAATATCAATCTTTAGCTTTTTCTAGAATAATCTTCAACTCGTCCCTGTTTCTAGCGCCATTATGTAGTTGCAGGGAATCCTACACTACATCCCTCGTATGATTTTATTATTAATCAACTCATTTTAGGTTTAAACTCTTTATTTTATTGAACAATCTTTGAATATTCTTGCAAGAAAAGATAAAGAAATTAAGAATGATCTTTGTTCTAGACTTTCTCTCTCCTATTTACTTGTTTCTTACTCAAAAAAGATCCCTCCCCTTTCTTTACAACTCGAACGACTATTTATAAGAAAATACATAGTGGATGACAACTAATCTGTCCTTTATTTTAGGATATGATCTGCGGTAGTCTCGCAACCTTACAATTGTTAATTTCGCAAACTCTCTAATCTTCGCAGGACTATCACATCTTTCTCGTGATTTTAGATGACGTCATTTATTCTATCATTTCTGAAACCGTTCTGCGACGCTGTTATGCTGTGTCATTGATAATTTCGCTGAAACATTATCATTGCGAGATTCTGATCCTACATCTTCATCTTAGAAGTTAGTTTCCAAGGATAATACACGACCATTAGAGAAGAAAGTATGGTCCAATCGTTTTGATACACAGAGGTCTATGGATTCCTCTCAAGAGGAACATGGTGGACAGATTGTGGTTCATCACAACACAACTTGATTGTGTTGAAGTGTGTACCTTGTCTCATGTGCCTGATCAAAAGAGACAAGAATCGTGCACCTCTCAGACTTTAGGAAAAAGTTGTTTTCTTCTTAGTTTTTTATTTCCTTTAAAAAAAAACTCTGTCTATCAATAAAGGAGGATTATTATCGACAATTCTACTCTTTCTAGGGTTCAGAGTTGTGCGTGCACGAACCTTTAAAGGTTGCATAACCCCACATTCTTTTTTTCTTCTCTGAAAATCTTTCCAAGACTACTTGTTGAGTTTAAATTGTGAATTCCTCTCACAAACCCATAATCCAATGGATACTCCAAGCATCATGTCGTCTGATGGAAAAGATGTTAATAGGATTGTTAAGCTACCAATCATGAAGGAAAAAGAGAAATCTGCGTTGCCTCCAACTCTGAAAAGGAAAATAAGGAATGCGAGGAAGCCAAGGGCTGTTCCTTCAAATTCTCAGAAGTTTTTTGATGTTCTTGAAGTGTTTAAGGAGACACGAAAGAAGATTCAACAAATAAAGGCTTTTGTGCTTAAGACTCATGATATTCAGAAGGGCCTTGTTCGACATCAGTCAAGAAGGTTTATTATTAACTCCTATCTTCATGAACCTCATGATCCAATGGTTGTTGACGACAAGGAGTTCGGGGACGATAAAGAATTCTTCAATGGTATTAACATATAGTAAATATTCTTATGAGAATTTTATTTATTGTGTTTTAGGAAGAATAACTAGTTCTTGGAATAGTCATTATTGTGATTTCACATAGACATGTCCAATATTTTCATCTTCATTGTTTTAGGTTTATTTGTTTAAATTCTAAAATTATTTGGAAGATGATTTTTGCAGTATTAATCTTTATGGTTTTATATATTGCAATATGTTATGGGATATGTGTGTTTGCGTCCGTGAACTATGATTGTCCCATAATTTGTTAAAAGTTAAGTCTTTCGTATGTCGATATGCATGTATTGATAAAAGAATGAATGAAATTTTGACATTACAAAAGTTAAAGCCTTTTATGTCATATTTTGATGGAAGAAAGGATAAAACTTTTGTTTAGGAGGATTTTGTCTATTGTATGTCATTGTGAAAATAGTGATGAAAATTGGACGAATCCTTGTCTATTTCGCAGTATTGATCTTCCCTGATCCATATTTTTTTATGTATATACTGTACGTCTCTGTAAGTCCTCTTATGTTGAGCATTTTCGATTAAATTAATCATGGGTTTTCTTGTGGTTAATTTAATTGAGTATTTTTGGATTCAAATTCGTATTCGTATGTGATTTGTTATGTCCAAAGAAATCCTTCTTTTCTTGTGAAAGTAAGGTCGCTCTTCTTGTTCTTTCGGGAATGACATTTTATGGGGGAGTGTTCTTAATTGAATTTGTGCTTAATTGCCAAATCTTTGTGGAGAGTGCGGTTGTGGAATATTATAGGAGTTATCCTGTATTTTTATAAACTACTTGATGAAAGCATTTATCTTCGGGTATATGGTTGCATCTAAAAAGTTGATATGTGCTTTCTTTTGGTCATGAAATGTCTCTATGGAAATTTCGTTAGATCCCACTAGCTTTCGTACCTTTGCCAATTTTATTGACAAAAAGGGGGAGAATTAATGTGTAGTTCACACTACAAATACATATGGTTTTCGGATCATTATGTAAGGGGGAGTGGTTTCCATGTGAGATGGAGTATTGACTAAGGAGCAGTGATACATATCACCATAGTATTGTTGTCGAAGTTGTGATACAATTGAACTTTGATGTTGTATAATAATACTATGACACTATTAACAATGATTGAGAATTCTTGTTTTATCATTGTTATGGCTACGGATTTTCAACAACGATGATACTAAACTTACAACCTTTGGAATCATTGGAGTACTTGGAAGTGACGAAGATTTTGAGCAATGTTGAAGAAACAAGGAGATCACACATGTGGAAGAGAAGCTACAAAGTTTATTTATTTATTTTGTATTCCATATATATTGATAGTTTTGTCAGTAAAATTCACAAAGGGGGAGATTGTTAGAGCACTGCTCGGTCGAACTCGCATGCGTTGCTATCTCAAGCATGTTTGTCAATGTTAGTGATCAAAACTATAAGTCTTGATTTATAATCTACTTGTAGCTAAGTCTCGAACTAGGATAGAAAGTGTAGTTGAGCTCAAGACTCCATGGCGATCATCATACAAAGACGAAGAAATACTCAAGGAACTTGTGGAACTTCATCGACTAAAAGGTATATGGAGACTTGAACTTATCTATCACTCAAAAGTCTATCTACTCTATCTCCTATCTTGAGACAAAAGTCGTATTGCTATATAGACTTTGATTATACACATTTGCTATTTCGAGCCGAGTTTATCTCGCGTATCTATTTCTCGAAATATGTGTTAGTAAGATTTCGTTTTGGCCAAGTTCATCTTTACTAATGACGAAAGTCATATTAAGTTTCAATTACTTGAAAATGGCTTTGACGAAAAATGGTTTGTGAATAACAATCATATAATGTCCTCTAAGAATGTTTCAATGATTGAAATGAGTGTTTAGAATATATAACCTTGGAAGGATATAAACATTATGTGGTTGTAGGATCAGAATCTCGCAACAACTATGTTTCAGCGAAATTATCAATGACACAACACTTAAGCGTCGCAAAACAACTCCAGAAATGATAAAATAAACGACGTCAGCTAAGAACACGAGAAAGGTATGATAGTCCTACGAAAACTAGAGAGTTTGCGAAAATGAATATTTGTAAGGTTGCGAGAATGTCGCAAACCATATCCGAAAATAAAGGACAGATTAGTTGTCATCCACTATGTATTTCCTTATAAATAGTCATTCGAGTTGTAAATAAAGGAGAGAGATCTTTTTGAGGAAGAAACAAGTAAATAGGAGAGAGAAAGTTCAGAGTAGAGATCATTCTTGACTTCTTTATCTTTCTTGTAAGAACATTCAAAAATTAATCAATAAAATTAAGAATGTAAACCTAAAAATGAGCTGATCAACAATGAAATCTTATGAGGGGTGTAGTGTAGGATTTCCTGCAACTACAGTGGTAACACATATGTGTGTAAGTCCTAATTCCTTGAACCAAAGTATGCGTACTTTGCTGCTCAGGAAAACCGGATCTAAAGTCTGTGTACCAGTACGCGGACCATCGGAAGTTCACGTCCCGTGAAAATCTGCTGGAGTTTGTGAACTGAAAACAAACTCATTCCGGGTACTTAAGTCTGCGTACTTAGGTTGGTTGTTTTCTAAAAAAGATTATATAAACTGAGGAATGCATAATTGCAAACCGTGGCTATAAAGTTCATGAATTTATTCGAGTGAATTAAATCGTTTTTGCTTTGACTGTGTCTTGTATACTTCTATAAGATCTAAGCAATTGAACAACTCTCTAACTAGTTCATTTGATTCATTTGAACTAGTTGTGATAAAGAAGAATATAGTTGATATGGAAGTGCTCATATGGATAACCATTTGGTTAACTACTGTTGAACCAACTAAGTGAACATATTTGGGTACGGTTACACAAACCTAAATAAACGTGCATTTCATTTGTGTGTAACAAGCTAAGTTCGATCTAACGGTTGAAAGATATTAGCTTAAATCTAATAAGGTTTTCATCTAACGGTGAATAATGAATGCTTTGTTACCAAAGTAACTTAGACTGCAAACCCTGATTTGAAAGTCTATATAAAGGAGAACTCTAGCAATTGGGAAACCTAATCCCCACACCTTATGTGTGATATTATTTGTATTAGCCTTAGATTTCTTCTCGAGACCCTGTAGGTTAACGACTTGAAGACTTCATTGGTATTGTGAATCCAGACCCAACTATTTTCTCTGTAGTTGCGTGATCTGATCTTGTTGTTTCTATCGTATTTGAGTATAATCGTAAGATTGGCTTGAGATTGATTTATCCGATAGGCAAGATATAAAAGAAGTCACAAACACCTTCGTCTCATCGTTTGTGATTCCGCAATATCTTCTTTCGCTAGTCGATTAAGATTATTGTGAGGTGATTGATAATACTAGGTTGTTCTTCGGGAATATAAGTCTTGGTTATCAATTGATTCATGTTCACCTTGATTTATCAAAAGACAGAACAAAAAATCGGAGGTATTTCTGTGGGAGACAGATTTATCTATTACCGTAGACTTTTCTGTGTGACACAGATTTGTTTATTAAAATCTTCGACTTTGAGTCGTAGCAACTCTTAGTTGTGGGTGAGATCAGCTAAGGGAATCAACTGCGTAGTATCCTGCTGGGATCAGAGACATAAGGAGCGAAACTGTACCTTGGATCAGTGTGAGATTGATTGGGGTTCAATTACAGTCCAGACCGAAGTTAGTTTGTAGTAGGCTAGTGTCTGTAGCGGCGTAATACAGTTTGTGTTCAATCTAGACTAGGTCCTGGATGGATTTGCGGTTTCCTCGTTAACAAAACTTCTGGTGTCTATGTTATTTCTTTTCCGCATTATATTTTGTTATATAATTGAAATATCACAGGTTGTGCGTTGAATCGATCAATTGGGAAATCCAACCTTTGGTTGTTGATTGAAATTGATTGATCCTTGAACATTGGTCTTTGGTACCGTTCAAGCGTTTTCTCTTGTACCCAATTAGACTCGCAGGCTTCTATTTGCTTGAGTAAGTATTGAATCGAGAAAGTGAGATATAACTCTTTGATATACTTTTATTAAGATTGAGTCTGACTATCTAGTTGATTCTCTTAAAAGTATATTGGAGTTAGTCCATACAGATTGCTAAGCGAAATATTGGGTGTGGTTGTTGTACCCCCGCTTTTTCAGTCACACCACACTTCCAAACAAGTTTAGAATTGGTTTCCCTGTATTCCAAGACAGCCATGCGATTGATCAAATATCACATCACATAAATGGGTTCAATTGGTTCTACCAATCACTAGGATCGGTTATACCTCAATATGGAAATACTTGTGATCAGTCACACAAGTTAGTTGGACCGGTTACACCAGTTACCAGGATCGGTTCCATATTCCCATGGTATTGCTGGTGATCGGTTACACCAGTTACCAGTGTTAGAGCATAGCTCGGTCGACCTCGCATGCGTTGCTATCTCAAGCATGTTTATCAAAGTTAGTGATCATAACTATGAGTCTTGATTTCTAGCCTACATAGCTAAGTCTCGGACTATGATAGAAAAGTGTAGTTGAGCTCAAGGACTTCATGGCGATTCATCATACAACGACGAATATATATTCAAGCAACCGTGGAACTTCACCAACAAAAAGGTATGTGGAGACTTGAACTTATCTATCACTCAAAAGTCTATCTCTTCTATCTCCTACTTCTTATGAGACAAAAGACGTATGATATATAGACTGGATCATACACATTTGATATTTCGAGCCGAGTATATCTCTCCTATATATATCTCGAAATCATGTGTTGGTAAAGCGTTTCTCTTTGATCAAGTTTCCCTTCACCTAGTGATGAAAGTCATGAAAAGTTTCAATTACTTTGAGAATTGCTCTGACGCGAAACGGTCTGTGAATAACGGATATACAACGTCCTCTGAGAATGTCTCAGTGATTGGAATGAGAGTTTAGATTACATAACCATGTATTCCTTAATCCGAAGTTTTCGATCTTTGTTGATTGAGAGAAACCGGAGGAATTGGCTTTGCCAAGTCCGCGAACTGACGGAAGTTCTCGACCGAGAATTTCTGCTAGGATTTTCCAACAACTCGTTTGCGTGTAAGTCCGCGAACTGGCGAAAGTCTCCTTGTCGAGATTTTCTGCTGAGTTTGGAAAACTCCACCAGTTGTCTTAAGTCCGCGAACTTGTTTGTGAGCTTAAGTGGTTATGATCTAAAGATGTGCTCTGAACATGAAACTTAAATTACTAAGGAATGTTTTATGCAAACCGTGGCTATAAAGTTCATGAGCCGATTCAATCGAATCGAATCATCTTTGTTTCAATTGTGTCTTGTGTAGTTACATAAGATCTCATAGCAATTAAACAACTCTTTAACTAGTTCATTTGAGTCAATTAAACTAGTTATGGTGAAGAAGAACAAGGTTAATATGAAATGCTCATATGGTTAACCTTTTGGGTTACTATGTTGAACCAACATACACGTACACGTTTGGGCATGGTTTTCGCAAACCCAGTAAACGTCTACCCAAGTGTGTGTGACAAGCTAAGTTTTCGATCTAACGGTTGAGAAATATTAGCTTGAATCTAAATCAGGTTTTCATCTAACGGTGAATATGGATTGATTTGTAACTAAGGAAAAACCCTGATTTGAAGACTATATAAAGGAGACATCTAGTATTGTGCAAAACTAATCCCCACACGTCTGTGTGATACAAGTGCGCTCGCTAGAGTCGATTCTCCTTTAACCTATGGTTTTCTTCTCCAAAACCAGGTTAACGACTTAAAGACTTCATTAGGATTGTGAAGCCAGACCGATACTACTTTTATCGTAGTTGTGTGATCTGATCTTGCATCTTCTATCGTACGAGTACAATCTTTGATTGGATTGAGATCGTGAGAGTTCTACGATAGGCAAGATAAAGAAGTCACAAACATCTTCGTCTCAGTGTTTGTGATTCCTCGACAAAACGCATGTGTAGTCAGGAAGGATTGTAGAGAGGTGATTGATTAATCTAGGTTGTTCTTCGGGAATATAAGACCGGATTATCAATTGGTTCATGTTCACCTTGCTTTCATATCTTAAAACGGAAGAAAACCTAGGGTTTATCTGTGGAAGACAGATTTTATGTGTGAGACAGATTTGTTTATTATCAAGTCTGCGATTTTGGGTTGCAGCAACTCTTGGTTGTGGGTGAGATCAGCTAAGGGAATCAAGTGTGCAGTATCCTGCTGGGATCGGAGGCGTAGGAGTACAACTGTACCTTGGATAGGTGGGAGACTAATTGGGGTTCAACTATAGCCCAGTCCGAACTTAGCTTGGAGCAGGCTAGTGTCTGTAGCGGCTTAATACAGTGTGTATTCAATCTGGACTAGGACCCGAGGTTTTTCTGCATTTGCGGTTTCCTCGTTAACAAAACTTCTGGTGTCTGTGTTATTTCTTTTCTGCATTATATTTTATATAATTGATATAATACAGGTTGAGCGTTCGTGATCATCAATTGGAAATCCAACCTTTTGTTGTTGATTGATATTGATTGATCCTTGGACATTGGTCTTTGGTACCGTCCAAGTTATTCCTTGTATTTGATAAAGACTCGCTATTGTTTTTAGCTTGAGTAAAAATCAAATCAAGAGAGAGATATTAACTCCTTGAGATACTTTTATCTAGATTGAGTCTGACTGTCTAGTTGATTCTCTAGTCCATACAGATTGCTAAGAGAAATATTGGGTGGAGTTGTTAGACCTCCGCTTTTTCAATTGGTATCAGAGCAGGCAAACACGTTTAAGACCTCATCAGTCTGTGTTTGTAGCGATCTGACTCTATGCACGGAAGTGCTATCTCTGTAAACGTACCACCAGTCTTCGATGGCTCAAACTACCTATGGTGGAAAGTTGTTATGCGCACATTTCTTCAGTCGCGTGACTTCCAATCATGGATCTATGTTGTGAATGTTTATGAAACTCCCGTTGTTATGGAAAGAGATGCATTTGTACCTAAAGAACTTTTTTTGTATGATGCCACCGGTTAATTGCTGCAAGGCAAAACTCCGACGGGCTGAACGCCATCTTGAATGCTATTACCCCAAATTTTCGACATCATGTGGTCTCATGCACCACATCTAAAGAAGCTTGGGATATGTTGGAAAGCGTATTTGAAGGTAATCCCAATGAAAAGGAAGCTAGGCTTCAAAACCTTAATCCCGAATGGGAAGACCTTAATATGGCAGAAGAAGAATCTTTTGACAATTTTTATCACAAACTGTCTGAAATTGTTAATGCATCATGTGCATTGGGTAAGACCATTCCTGAAAAGGAAATTGTGATGAAAATCCTCCGATCGCTGCCATCCATGTACGAATCCAAAAGACATGCCATCGTTGAGGGAAATAACCTTAATACTCTTTCGCGAAACACACTTGTCTGAAAACTTAGGATTTTCGATCGCGAATACATGTCAAGAGAGGACCATCAATTTTCTAGCAATCATGTCACTTCTCCTGATTATAAGACCTGTCGTCCTAAATTGAAAAACGAGGAAAGTGAGAATTGTTTTATTTCTACGTTGTCTCTGTTTATACAAAAACTTAAGAAAATACTCAGACGTAGCAAAAGAAAGTCTCAAAAAGAAACTCCGGTGGTCAATGAAAAGGATAAGAATATCCAGAAAAGTCGTACTAAGGAAACTGGTCTTATGTGCTATAAAAGTGTTCAAGTCATGTCGAAAGATACAGAAACGGAGGTAAGAGAGATAACTAAAGCATGGATGAATACTCTTGATTATTGTCCTGAGGAAATCTATGATTGCTCTCACAGTCTTTTTGCTGAAAATCATTATCATGATTCCTTCATGACATGTCCATCTGTGTCTCATGAGTTGGGTCAACAAACCTCTCCCGATTTTGTGTTGAACTCCAGGAGTTTCTCGGAAAAGGATTTAACAAATCTCTCAGTTCATTTGAGTTTATCTAAGGATCATCTTAGCACGATAAATCAAAAACAGTCCTGCCTGGCTAACCGTTCTATGCTGAAAAAGAAAAGGAAGTCTACCTTTCATCAAAAGGTATTTTCAAAAACGGTGCAGGATTTGCAAATATCAGCAGTCAAGTTTTTTAAAACTGTGATTACAATGGATAGGAAAGTTCTTCATAACTCTCATTTTCAGAAAAATAAGCAGAAACCTAGTGGAATGGATGGTTTCTCTCTTTGCAAAGATTATCCCAGTCCAACCTTGGATTGGAGACCTTATGCTCAGTTTTCTTGTTGAAAAATGATTCTTGTGTTCTCTTCCTCTTATACAAGAATCATGTTATACAAGAGGACTGCAATATAATTTTGTTATTTTCTGTTTGTGTTTTTACCAGGTCTTCTTCGTGAACGGCTTCAGCTTTTTGGATAACCAACTTCTGTTAGGGTTTGGTAAAAAGGGTGTTTCTGGGAATTCTACATCTGTATTCCTCTTTAAAGCTCTACCTCTTCAGCATTCTCATTTCATCTTCTCTATCATGTCCTCCTCTAGTCTTTCAAGTAAAGAAAGTGATGTATGGACAATTCTATTTCCTTCGAAGAAGATTCGTTTCGATTCTTCTGACAATGAGATGTGCTATGACAAACATGTCTCTTATTCTGATGAGAACCCTACTGCCTCTCATTTTGATAAGCTCTCTTCAACCATGAATCTCGTCTTTGAACAAGTTCGTGCTCTGAAAAATGAACTTGAAGTTTCTTCCAAAAGACTTGAGGAGAAAATGGATAGTCTTAAATCAAGGATTGATCTAATCGAAGATGAGCTTGAAGAATAAAGGGAATACGAGAAGAATATTCAAGGTAAGTGAAATGATTTTTAAGAGGTATAGATACCTAGTATGTCTTCCTTTTGGATTAGTTGGAAGAATAACTATCGTTTTCAATAACGATGATTGTGACTACACATAACTATTTTTGTTTTCATCTTCTTATGTTATTTTTTAGGTTTATTGGTATTAAATTTTAAGAATATTTGGAGGATGATGTTATTGCAGTATTGATCGTTATGATTTTGTGATATTGTTATTTGATTATGGGATATGTATTGTTTGCTTCCGTGAACTTGAAGGTCCCATATGCTGTCAAAAGTAAAGTCGTTTATGAATTGGTATTCGTATTGATGAAAGGACGAATGGACTTTTGACAATTACAAATGTTATGCCTATGTAGTCATGTATTTGATGGAAAATAGGATAAAATCTTTTGTTTGACAAGGATAAAGTCTATTATGTCGTTATGATGGAAAATAGAATAGATCCTTGTATGTTATCCACGATATTGATCTTCATTGATCCATTTTGTTATATTTTACCGTGAAGGATCCATTGTGTGTCTTATGTTGAGCACCTTACAACTATGTCGATTAATATTGGCCTTGTTGGTTGTTCCATAAGATGCTATATGTTGAGCATTCTTGAACTAAATTAATCATCTTGGTTGGTTATTTAATTGCTTGCTCTGAAAGTCTTCTTTCGTCGAGAAAAACCTTTGACAATTCAATTGATTACTTTTGTGATTAGTTTGGTTGTTTGTATTCCAATTAGATTAATTATAAGTTCTCTTGTAATTAGTCTAGTTGAGTTTTCATATATTCCACAAGTTCTTGTGTCGAGTATATGAACGGCTATACAAATCATGTTCTATTGATTAATGTAGTCGTATATTCCGTAAGGTTTTCCTTATGTTGAGTATGTGAACGATTAAGTTAGTCATCTCCGTATGATTACTTTAATCGTAGCTCCGTAAGTTTACTTATGTTGAGCACTTTCAATTAAATTGATCACTTTTGTGTTTTGATTTAGTTGCGTATTCCAATTTAATTAATCACGGGTTTTCTTCTGATTAATTTGGTTGAGTTTTGGATATAGAAAATCATTTCTATGGTTTTTGGTGTCCAATTAAAAAATCCTTCTTTTCTTTCGAAATTAAGGTCGCTCTTGTTGTTCTTTAGGGAATGACATCAAATGGGGGAGAGTTCTTTTGAACTTGTCCTTAATGGTAATATCTTGCGGGGTGTGCGGCTGTGGAATTTTATAGGGGTTATCTTGTATCTTAAAACTCCTTGATGAATGCATTTAGCTTCGGCTTTATGATTGCATCTAAATTAAGTTGGTATGTATTTTTCTTTTAGTCTATGAAATGTCTCTTGTAGAAATTTCATTATGATCCCGATCTTGTACCTTTGCCAATTTTATTGACAAAAAGGGGGAGAAATATTATAGTTCACACTACAAATACATATTTTTTTCGGATCATTGTGTAAGGGGGAGTGGTTTCCGTGATCGAGATGGAGTATTGACTAAGGGGGAGTGATACATATCATTGTAGTATTATTGTTAAAGTCGTGATGCAATTGGACTTTGATGTTACATAATAATACTATGACACTGTATAATAATGATCAAGAATCTCGATTTCTCTAATTGTTATAGCTACGGATCTTCAACAACGTGATGCTAAACTTACAACCTTTGGGATCATTGGAGTACTTGGAAGGACGAAGATTTCAGGGAACATTGAAGATTAGACTATGGAATATGAGCCACTAAAGTTTATCTTTTTTGTATTCCATATGTATTAATAGTTTTGTCACTAAAATTGACAAAGGGGGAGATTGTTAGAGCATAACTCGGTCAATATCGCATGCGTTGCTATCTCAAGCATGTTTGTCAATGTTAGTGATCAAAACTATGAGTCTTGATTTCTAGGCTACATAGCTAAGTCTCGGACTAGGATGGAAAAGTGTAGTTGAGCTCAAGGAATTCATGGCGATTCATCATACAACGATGAAGATCTACTCAAGGAACCGTGGAACTTCATCAACAAAAAGGTATGTGGAGACTTGAAATTATCTATCACTCAAAAGTCTATCTCTTCTATCTCCTACTTCTTATGAGACAATAGTCGTATGCTATATAGACTGGATCATACACATTTGATATTTCGAGCCGAGTATATCTCGACTATCTATATCTCGAAATCATGTGTTGGTAAAGCGTTTCGCTTTAATCAAGTTTATCTTCACCTAGTGACGGAAGTCATGAAAAGTTTCAATTACTTTGAGAATTGCTCTGACGCGAAACAGTCTGTGAATAACGGCTATATAACGTCCTCTGAGAATGTCTCAATGATTGGAATGAGAGTTTAGATTACATAACCATGTATTCCTTAATCCGAAGTTTTCGAACTGTGTTGATTGAGAGAAATCGGAGGAATTGGCTTTGCCAAGTCCGCGAACCCAGTCCGAGAAATGACGGAAGTTCTCGACCGAGAATTTCTGCTGGGATTTTCCAAAAACTCGTTTGCGTGTAAGTCCGCGAACCTAGTCCGCGAACTGGCGAAAGTCTCCTTGCCGAGATTTTCTGCTGAGTTTGGAAAACTCCACCGGTTGTCTTAAGTCCTCAAACTTGTTTGTGAGCTTAAGTGGTTATGATCTATAGATCTGCTCTTGTAGTTGCAGGAAATCCTACACTACACCCCTCACAAGATTTCATTAACATTCAACTCATTTTTGGATTAACAATCTTAATTTTATTAATGAATCTTTGAACAATCTTACAAGAAAAGATAAAGGAATCAAGAATAACCTCTGCTCTAAATTTTCTCTCTCCTATTTACTTGCTTCTCACTCAAAAAAGATCTCTCTTCTTTTCTTTACAACTGAATGACTATTTATAGGGAAATACATAGTGGATGACAACCAATCTGTCCTTTATTTTCGGATATGGTTTGCGACATTCTCGCAACCTTAGAAATGTTAAATCTCGCAGACTCCCTAATTTTCGCAGGACCATCACACTTTTCTCATGATTTAGCTGACGTCGTTTATTATGTCATTTCCGAAGTTGTTCTGCGACACTGTTGTGTTGTGTTGTTAATAATTTCGCTGAGGCATTATTGCTGCGAGATTCTGATCCTACATCTTGCCTCTTCTCATATCTTCTCTGCGAAGTAGAGAATGATGTGAGAAATGCCGCAGCTGTCCATCTCTTCATATTCTGCATTTATCACACGTATCATTTCTTCCATCTATTTCTTGACACGTCTTCTGTAACCGCTGCTTTTCAACCGCTCACGTCTTTTCGCATTAATGGTGTTTATTTCTTCGAGTAAAAAAAATCTTCTCTATATATTCTTCTTACTCTTCTTTCCATTTTCTTTTTACTTTCTCTTCTCTTTTTACTCTCTCATCTCTGCAACTCTATTGTTCTTCCGTAAGTTCTGCTACTGTAATTCTTCCGTCTTCAATATTCTTACTGTTCATCCATTCCCATACTCTATATTCAGATATGCCTCCAAGCGGTCAAAAACATAAGAAAACTTAAAGGATGTTCAAAAAGATCTTGCTGGGAAGGGTTTCACTATTTCTACCATTCCTGGTGAAAGTGGCAAGTCAATTCTTTCTATCAAACTTTTCTCTGATCAACATTGTGATGATCAATCAATCATAGTTTCGCTGGGTAAAATTCTCGCAGGTCTCCCCATTCCTCTTTATGACCCAGATATTCCTCTGTTTTATGAAATTCTTGCTCACTCGGGGTTTTCGCGAGCTATCTTCCAATTGAGTGGGGATTGCATCCGTATGATGCTGGAGTTCGCTAACCGTGGTGCTGGTAAAGGATCTCTTTATTCCAAAGAACTTAGGGATCCTAAATTCGTAGATCTAGAAATAGTCTCTGAGAAGTATACAGTAGCGAATTTCTTCGAAATTATGAATTAATATCCATGAAGAAAGAGAATACTCGCTGGGGTATTCGCTTGAAAAGGAAGGATGTTATTGCTGAAGATAAAATGCCCATTTCATGACATTGATTGGCACTCTGGTAAGAACACAACTCCTCGCCAATCTAAAGATGATAAATGGTGTGTTTTTCCCTTGATGCTGAAAGGACCTTACATTGCTGGGTCAAATGTTCTTCCTGAGAATCTCGCTACTTATCAACCTTGGGTATTTTCTTGGCCCGAGAAGAATAAAGAGGTATGTTTCTTCCAGTTTCGTCCACTTTACATTTCTTTATTTTTGTTTATTCTTTTATTCGCTGATTCTTGCGATATTCTACAGATCCAGAAACTGAAAGATAACTACCATATGACTGGGAAAGCCAGTACCTTGTTATCTCTTTGCTCATACACAGATGAGGTAAGAAATATTCTTTTATGATTTTAAACAATATATTGTCGCCTCTATTTCTTATCTTCATTTGTATGTGAAGATTATTGTTGAAGTAGAAGAACCCACCAAAACTGCGAGGGCTGGTGATAAGGGTAAAGATATTCTTCGCAAAGGAAAATCATCTGCATCCTTTTCAAAGAAAAGAAAGAGAGGGAATTCTCCTCCTCCTTCATATGTTCATTTCCCTGATGGTTCTGAAGATGATGAAGACAACAAAGATGATGATGACGACTCTGTTGCGAATAAAGATTCTCCACCTGAATCCTCTATGGCACAGTTATCTGGTATCTTCTCTGATTCTTGGCAATTGATGGGAGATAATTGCCTCGCCAGTATATGCAAAGCTCTCGCAACTATTTGCGATACTCCTTTGTTGGATGGTGATAGTTCTCTTCGTGGGGTCTCCAGATCAGTGACTCCTAGCTTCCTAAATTCTCTCAATAGTTTGGTATGCCTTCGTCTTTTTACTTCTTCATTATTGTGACTCAAAAGTTCTTTTTATTTTAGCATTTCTTGTATTTTCTCGCAGGCTGGAAAAGCTTCTTTCGATGTTGCCTCAGATCTGGAGAGGAGACGCGAAATTCTTGAAAAGAAGAATCTTCAATTTCGTACAAAGAATGAGGAACTGGAAATTGAAGCTAAGGGTCTTCGTGAGAAGAACGAACAATTAGAAGCTGAAGTCAAAGGTCTTCGCGAGAAGAACAAACAACTGGAAACTGACACTTCTTCGCAAAGGAACAAAATCTCTACTCTTCAAAAATCTAATGATCAGCTCTATGGTATGCAATTTTTCTCCTTTCTTTTCATTTATTCATCTTATTGTCTTATCTTATTTGATTAATCCTTTTTACAGACATTTATGGTCTTTCTGATGAAGCCATTCTTCTTCATTCATTTCCCGATGCCTTAGATAATGACACTCTTCTTGAACATCTTAATAAATCTTTGAATAGTTTATCTAATGATAAAATTTCATCTCTGCCTTTGAATGAACTTAAATCCAAATTTCTCCTCTTAGAGATTGATCATAGATCTAGTTTAGGTTTAGTCAACCAATTTAAACGTTTTTATCTCAATTCTAAAGAGAAGATCAATGAATTAAGAACCAAGATTAGCAAACTTATAGATGATAAAGATCGTATCTCTGATCAAGGTGTTAAGGCTTTGGCGAAATTCCAAGAGACTCTTCTTAAGGTTCAACTTGAACGAGATGAAGCCAATCGTCAAAATGTTGTGCTTAGCGAGAGAGAAAACCAAGTTCGTTCTCGTCTTCTCATAAATAGTGATGATGAGTTCGCTTGGGCTGCGACAATCTTGGATAACGCCAGAAAAGATTTAGGTGTAAATGTTAGTCTCCAAGTTGAGCATACAACCTTGATTAGAGATATGATTTCTGAGAGAGAAGGTCATTAACTGTTTTCCTTTATTAATCTTTGGTTTTTCACGAGTTTTTATCAAGTTACTGATTAATTGTTATATGCTTCGCAGGATCTGAAAGTAGATATCGCCAAAGAGTTGAGGAACTTGAAGCTGAAAAAGAGGAACTCGCAAAGAATCTTTCTTCTCGCAACGACAAATATTCTAGATTAAGAATCAAATCAAGATCACTGTTGCGAACTTTAAGAACGACGCTCTGCATTTTCGCAATCAAACTATTCAAATGGTTTGTGATGACCATAGTATTCCTCACTCTGATTATCCTTGTCTCTTGGAGGAGATCCCAAAGAACATTCCTAGTCTGACATCTCTGATAGCGAAGCTGATGATGAAGAATCTGATGGTGATGAAGGTTCTGATGGAGATAAAGGTTCTGATGCAGACGAAGAAGAGAACAAGTCTGATGAAGATGATGAAGGATCAACTAAGAAGTAGTTTGTTTTTTCTTTGATCTTCTGTAATACTTGTACATTTATTTTCTTTTTGTATATTTGCGAATTCTTTTGGTTCCCCATATTCCTTAATATATGAGTTTCTTTCATTTCGACCTGCATTCATTAAAACAATTCTTCCTTGCAATACGGTTAATCAACATAATCATTAATTTTTGAATTTTTGCGTAAATCTATCATGTGGAGACAAATAACATTTTCTAATTCATTCCCATACTTGCCTCTGTTATTTGTATCCAAATGAGAGATTTTGCAGATTTTCTTATTTTGTGCCTCAACTTCGCATTGTTTATGTATAATTTCGCAATCATATGCGAAGTGAATTTTGATTCTTTTCAAAATCATTCTCTGTGTGGTCTTATTTTTCCTTCCTAGTTAAAGGTCTTATTATGCCACCTCTTGTCATTGCGACAAAATCGCAGGACGTCCTTGCATTTTCATGCAAAAACCCATTGATCTTGCCTTAACTTTTTCTTTTGTATTATTGCCTCTTCAGGATGTTGCGACAATATGACAGGCCTAAATATTCTTGCGAAAATAAAGCCCCATACATTGCCGTCTTGCGACGAAATCGCAGGACGTCTTCGCACTTTCATGCGAAAACCCATTGATCTCGTCTTATCTTTTCTTTGTATTATTGCCTCTTCAGGATTGTCGCACAAATATGACAAGCCTTAATACCCTTGCGAGTAAAAAGCCTCATGACATTTGCGTCTTAAGACACTTATCAGCTCCCTAATGGAGGGTGCCGCCCTTATCTTCCCCCTGGTTGCCCCTTCAAGGAGGCGTACCTCTACCATACAAGGTTGGCTCCTCCCATCCGGTCTTAACAACAACCAGTTTTTTCGCAGCCTCTTATCCCTTTTACCTATAGGGCTTATGGTTACGAGACTGCACCCTAAGTGGGGTTTTCTTCGGGCCGAGTGCAGTATAAGCCAAGACTTGTCAAGAATGGCAAGGTACGCTCCAGACGCCCCTGGCACTCTTGACTCAACCGTGTACCTCGCGCCTTGGTCAGATTCTGCACTCCTTGGGAGAGTCCTTATTACCTTAGTCGCCCAACCTAAGTCATATGCTTAAGTTGAGAATCCAAGGTGCCTCTCCCGGATGGGCTTTATTGACCCCAAATCTCCATGACTCAGGTTCCGGGGCGGTGTAGCCTTTCCCTGAGCCATGCAACAGGTACCCCCTTATATGACGTACTTTAGGTCTTACATTTGCTCTTGCGAAATTGTATTCGCGAACTAGGGTGTACGCCATAAAGGTTCGCCCCTTTCTCTTTTGTCATTGTTCTCTGATTGTCTTTTGTAGAATTCATTATCTCTGCGAGATTCTCGCACATCATCATATCGTATTTGCACTTCTCAATCTCATTTTCATCATTCAGTAAAATGTATTTTTGAGAATTTTATTTGTTGCGAGAGTGTCGCAACAAATCAATCATTCATACACTTCTTATTTTTATTACCTTTGCCATTCTCTGCTTCTTTGTTATTCTATGCTACTGCTTCCTTGGTAGTGGTATGTTCACCATTTCTTATTCTGAGTTAGCATTAGTTTCGCAACATTTCTTCTTCTTTTCGTTCGATTGCATCCACCATCAATCTCTCACTTCTTTGTGTCTCTTTGATTTTGCGTCGCCAATTTTTCTTCTTGTTTGCTCTTCTTTCACAGGATTCTACCTCAGTTTCGTAACATTTCTTTCCTTCAACCCAATCTCCTATTATTAGGAAAGTTGAAGCTACGCCTAGAATCCCATCTATCCAAGGTCGACCAATTAATGCATTGTAGGGTGACTCTACGTCAACAACACAAAACAAGATTTCAGAAGATATTCCCCTCAATGGAATTCGCATAGTAATCTCCCCTTTAGGCTTGTTGGCAGTACCATTAAAACCATATATCTTATATGTTGATGGTATAAGATCATCATCTCTCCCTCCCATGGTTTTATAAGTATGATAGAATAAGATGTTCACAGAGCTTCCGGTATCGATTAGAATCCTATTAATTGCCCATGAGTCTTCAGCTTCATCATCTTCATCTTCTTTCGGTTTTGGATTAATTTCTAATTTTACCACCAATGGATTGTCATGTACCTCTCCACCTTTAGGGACTTCTTCTGCGGTAAAAGAAATAGTCTGCTTCTGCCATTCCTCTAGTGGCGAGATTTTCGCAATATTCATAATTTCTCTTCCATCATTGTCTCTTGCGAACACTCTACTCAAAACATTGTCATGAAAATCTTCAATTGTCTTGTATGAATGTACGATAGAGTGACAGAATAGATTCTTTGCTTTTGCACCAACTTCTACGAAGAACGTTTCCTTCTCTTTCACCGTGTTTACTCTGTGATGCTCTGTTGGTGGTGGTAGTAATGGTTGAGATTGTGGGTGCCCTACCAGAAAGTGGTTTAGTTTTCCTTGATCTATCATTCTCAGAATAATTCTCTTTACATTTTTGCAATCATTTGTAGTATGTCCGTGAAAATGATGATAAGAACAGAACTCATGACTTCTGCGGCTTTGAGGTGGTTCCGTTCCCATGTTCCATGGTGTTGGTATATTCTCCATCAAAATTATAGCTTCCCATATTTTCTCCACACTTGCATTCAGAGGTGGCATCTTGATTTCTTCCCATATTACCTTGTGACCTCCTTGTCCTCTATTATAATTTTTTCTTTGACCTCCATAAGTTTCTTGCGGTTGATCAAGTCTTTGAATCTTATTATTTCCACCACGATTGTAGAAATTTCTTTCTCTTTCATACTCCTCTTGATCTCGGCTTCCCATAGCCACCAGTTTCTGTTGATTGTTTCCCGTAACCTTTTCTTGTTGTACTTGCGAAGTGCTCGCCACTGTGTTTATTAGTTTAGGTAATAAGCTTGCATTCGCTGCTTGTGAATTGGTGTTCACAATTGGGTATGATTCCATTTCATTTTGTCTTTCCTCTAGAGCAATATACTCTTCCTGAAGTTCTCGCAGTTCAGTCATTGTGATGTTCTTGACTCTGAAAATTTGGATATAATAGATTGGTTGCGAACATAGCATTGATAAATGACAAGATAAGATATCTCTCATCCACACGGCCAGCCATTCACTACACATAGTCCTCCACCTTTTGGTCAGATGCTTCAACTTTCGCCAATCTTTTGTTTTAATCCAAACACATCTTCAATACCAGGTCGCGAAGAATTTACTTATATATGCCCCCAAGAATGTGGTCTGCAAATGATTGAAAGATGTTATTGTATTTTTTGGTAGACCTTCGAACCATTTTAACGCCTCTCCTGTTAGACTGGATGCAAAATACTTGCACAATACATCATGATTTTCCCACTGTAACATGCATCTCACATAGGCTTTAATGTGTTGAATTGCACAAGTTGTTCCATCAAAATGTTGGTTAATGCAGGCAAATTGCATTTCGGAGGTATTCCTCCTAGTTGTACTTCTCTTGTAAATGGAGTTTTCGCAGCTTCTTCTATAGCTTCATCTAATTGTCTTCTGCCTACTTCTCCTCTATTATTTAGCATTCCTCTCATTTCTTCCAATTCTTTTAAGATTTGTTCATTTACGCCTGAATTTTGATCCATTGGTTTTTAATTTCGCCTCCCTTCTTCTGCGTTCATGTCTTTCTTCTCTCGCGAAATTTTGCATTTCTTCTTCATCATCTCATCTCGTCTTCTCCTGCGATTCTCTTCCTCATCTCTATCTTGAATTCGCATATGATGTCTCTCATTTTCCCCTCCATGATTTTGTTCATTTCTTATCAATTCCATTCGTGTCTTTCAGCCTCCTCTGTACTCTATCATACTCTTCATTGAGATTACCGTTATTCTGGTTTTGTGTACGCCTTCTTTCTCGATTGTCTGATTGTTCTGGCGAATTGCCTCCTGAAGCTCTTGTTCTTCCATTTCCGCTCTCAATCTTTCACGTTCGCAAGTTAAACGTGCTTGTTCAGCATATGTGTCTTTCAATTTCTTCTTCAATCGTTTGTTGATTTCTTTGAGCTTCTCTCTCATGTAAAATTCTCCTTCCTTCCTCTCGATTCTCTTCGCCATCTTGATTATTTTTCCCTGACGTTGTTCATTCTCTTGATTTCTATCATTTTGCCTATCATCAAAAATTTCATTTGTGGAACGTAACGATCATCAGTCCTTTCTCTATCTTCGCGATGTTCTTCATTAGGATTTGGTATTTCTTCTCGAATATTATTTCCAGCATTAACTGTGGGTGAGTTTCGCCTCATCTCTCTTCTAGTCGATCTTGAATATGATCTTGTAGAACTTCTCGATCTTCTACTCTGTAGTCTCATATTTTCCATCCTCAATTCGTGATTTTGCCTTGTTAGATTTGCACGTTCTTCTGCCTCAGCTCTTCTTTCTTCATGTATTCTTTGTCTCAGCGTTTCTAACTCTCCAATTTCCTCATCTCCATGAATTATTCCTTCATTTACTTCTTGATTTCTCTCTATCTGTCTACGGTTCCTGGTTTGCTGCTCTTCTTCTACTTCTTCCGCTGAATTTGATCGCCAAGTGTGTATGCTCATTCTGTCATAATCCATAGTTCTATTTTGTACCGGTGTTTGTTGAACTGGTTTTTGAATTTGATTTTCTCCACCATTTCTCCTTCTAGTAGATTCTCCCATTTCATTTCTCTCTCTTCCAGCAAGTCTTTTACTTCTTCTTCTAGCAGTTGTCGGTTGTTCCGATACATTTCTCCTTCTAGTCATTCTTTCAATACTAACGAATTGTAAGAGATTATGTAATTTTTTTCACCAATTACTTTCAATTTTAATAAATCACAATATTAATTTTCAATTTTTGCTAGAACAATCTTCAATCTTCAACTCGTCCCTGTTTCTAGCGCCATTATGTAGTTGCAGGAAATCCTACACTACACCCCTCACAAGATTTCATTAACATTCAACTCATTTTTGGATTAACAATCTTAATTTTATTGATGAATCTTTGAACAATCTTACAAGAAAAGATAAAGGAATCAAGAATAACCTCTGCTCTAAATTTTCTCTCTCCTATTTACTTGCTTCTCACTCAAAAAAGATCTCTCTTCTTTTCTTTACAACTGAATGACTATTTATAGGGAAATACATAGTGGATGACAGCTAATCTGTCCTTTATTTTCGGATATGGTTTGCGACATTCTCGCAACCTTACAAATGTTAATCTCGTAAACTCCCTAATTTTCGCAGGACCATCACACTTTTCTCATGATTTAGCTGACGTAATTTATTATGTCATTTCTGGAGTTGTTCTGCGACACTGTTTTGTTGTGTTGTTAATAATTTCGCTGAGGCATTATTGTTGCGAGATTATGATCCTACATCTCTGAACATGAAACTTAAATTACTAAGGAATGCTTTATGCAAACCGTGGCTATAAAGTTCATGAGCCGATTCAATCGAATCGAATCATCTTTGTTTCAATTGTGTCTTGTGTAGTTATATAAGATCTCATAGCAATTGAACAACTCTTTAACTAGTTCATTTGAGTCAATTGAACTAGTTATGGTGAAGAAGAACAAGGTTAATATGAAATGCTCATATGGTTAACCTTTTGGGTTACTATGTTGAACCATCATGCACATACACGTTTGGGCATGGTTTTCGCAAACCCAGTAAACGTCTACCCAAGTGTGTGTGACAAGCTAAGTTTTCGATCTAGCGGTTGAGAAATATTATCTTGAATCTAAATCAGGTTTTCATCTAACGGTGATTATGGATTGCTTTGTAACTAAGGAAAAACCCTGATTTGATGGCTATATAAATGAGACATCTAGCATTGTGCAAAACTAATCCCCACACGTCTGTGTGATACTAATGCGGTCGCTAGAGTCGATTCTCCTTTAACATTTGGTTTTCTTCTCCAAAACCAGGTTAACGACTTAAAGACTTCATTGGGATTGTGAAGCCATCCTGATACTACTTTTATCGTAGTTGTGTGATCTGATCTTGCATCTTCTATCGTACGAGTACAATCTTTGATTGGCTTGATATCGTGAGAGTTCTCCGATAGGCAAGATAAAGAAGTCACAAACATCTTCGTCTCACTGTTTGTGATTCCTCGACAATCCGCCTGTGTAGTCAGGAAGGATTATAGAGAGGTGATTGATTAATATAGGCTGTTATTCGGGAATATAAGACCGGATTATCAATTGGTTCCTGTTCACCTTGATTTCATATCTTAAGACAGAACAAAACCTAGGGTTTATCTGTGGGAGACAAATTTATCCTTTGATAGACTTTTTTTGTGTGAGACAAATTTGTTTATTATCAAGTCTGCGATTTTGGGTTGCAAGAACTCTTGGTTGTGGGTGAGATCAGCTAAGGGAATCAAGTGTTGCGCAGTATCCTGCTGGGATCAGAGGCGTAGGAGTACAACTGTGACTTGGATCGGTGGGAGACTGATTGGGGTTCAACTATAGTCCAGTCCGAAGTTATCTTGGAGTAGGATAGTGTCTGTAGCGGCTTAATACAGTGTGTATTCAACCTGGACTAGGTCCCGGGGTTTTTCTGCATTTGCGGTTTCATCGTTAACAAAACTTCTGGTGTCTGTGTTATTTCTTTTCCGCATTATATTTTATATAATTGAAATAATACAGGTTGTGCGTTCGTGATCATCAATTGGAAATCCAACCTTTTGTTGTTGATTGATATTGATTGATCCTTGGACATTGGTCTTTGGTACCGTCCAAGTTATTCCTTGTATTTGATAAAGACTCGCTATTGTTTTTAGCTTGAGTAAAAATCAAATCAAGAAAGAGATATTAACTCCTTGAGATACTTTATCTAGATTGAGTCTGACTGTCTAGTTGATTCTCTAGCAAAGTATTTCGGAATTAGTCCATACAGATTGCTAAGCGAAATATTGGGTGGTGTAGTTAGACCCCCGCTTTTTCAACCAGGATCGGTTACCAATTACAAGGATCGATTACACAACACTCATGATCGGTCACGCCAATTACTAGGATCGGTTACACCAATCACAAGGATCGATCATACTACACATAGTGATTACTTAGGATCAGTTACACTAATTAATAAAAACATGTCATACCAAATTATAAGTCAGGCATTGTGATTAGTTATACCAAGATACATAACATAGTTATGATCGGTTCTACCATCTCACACATATTAGTCATCCAAAGATTTGCAATGAATAGCTGGACCAATAAGCCTAATGATTTTCCTTTCGATTCATCAAACAAGTTCATGAATGTACTTCCTTTAAACGAATGTAAAACATTGTTTTCTAGGATGAAATCTTCACCATAACCCATTCACATAATCATAACAATATATACAAGATTATGTCGATGTCATATCTAAGAAGTTCAAAAGATAAGCGTTCTACTTCGTAGTATAATTCCCTAATACTATGATTGTACAATTATGACCATGTCACATCACTAGAGTATTTTATAATATATACAGTATATACAGCTTCGCAGTTATGTTTTTAATATAACACGACTTGAAAGATACGTTAGGAATGAAACAGTTCAAGTCAGTCAATATTACTAACCTCGAGTGGAAGGATGATGTCGTCGTTGTAGTTTGCTAATTCTTCACATTCTTCAGGTTTTCGGAGTAATACTTGTATGTCTCAACATTTCTAGATTTTCTAGTCTAACCTAAACGAAGTTGACTCTAGTATTTAATCAAGCGATCTTAGATGAGTTTAGACACACTAAAATATGACAACCAAACTTGACATATCTATGCTAGGTGAGTTCAACCGAGCTATGCTCTAACATTCTCGATCAACTATTTAGCTTGTGATACTATCTTGTTCATTAATGCACCACCACTTGCAACGTCAAGGAGATTTCTGTCACCATGTGGTTCCAAGATAACCATGTGATTGATCAAATATCAAATCACATACATGGGTTCAATTGGTTCTACCAATCACTAGGATCGGTTATACCTCAATATGGAAATACTTGTGATTAGTCACACAAATTACCAGGACCGGTTACACCAGTTACCAGGATCGGTTCCATATTCCCATGGTATTGCTTGTGATCGGTTACACCAGTTACCAGGACCGGTTACCAATTACAAGGATCTATTACACAACACTCGTGACCGGTCACACCAATTACTAGGATCGGTTACAACAATTACAAGGATCGATCATACCACACATGGTCATAATTACGATCAGTTACACTAATTAATAAAAACATGTCATACCAAATGATAATTCAGGCATTGTGATTAGTTATACCAAGATACATAACATAGTTACGATTGGCATTGTGATTAGGCATTGTGAATGTACTTCCTTTAAACGAATGTAAAACATTGTTTCCTAGGATGAAATCTTCACCATAACCCATTCACATAATCATAACAATATATACAAGATTATGTCGATGTCATATCTAAGAAGTTCAAAAAATAAGCGTTATACTTCGTAGTATAATTTCCTAATACTATGATCGTACAATTATGACCATGTCACATCACTAGAGTATTTTATAATATATATAGTATATACAGCTTCGCAGTTATGTTTTTAATATAGCATGACTTGAAAGATACGTTAGGAATGAAACAGTTCAAGTCAGTCAATATTACTAACCTCAAGCGGAAGGATGATGTCGTCGTTGTAGTTTGCTAATTCTTCATATTCTTCAGGTTTTTGGAGTAATACTTGTATGTCTCAACATTTCTAGATTTTCTAGTCTAACCTAAACGAAGTTGACTCTAGATTGTAGATGAGTTTAGACACACTAAAATATGACAACCAAACTTGACATATCAACTCTAGGTGAGTTCAACCGAGCTATGCTCTAACATTCTCGATCAACCATTTAGCTTGTGATACTGTCTTGTTCATTAATGCACCGCCACTTGAAACGTCAAGGAGATTTCTGTCACCTGGTAGTAAACCATCATAAAAATATTGGATAATCAATGAGTCACTAAATTAATGATTTGAAAAGCCGACCACCAATCTCTTATATTGTTCCCAACATTCATATAATGTTTCTCCTGTCATCTGCTCAATCCCACAAATTTCTTTACGAATCTAAGTTTCCTTCGATGCAGGTTAATACCTTTCTAAGAAGAGTTTATTTAAACCATTCCATGTTGTAATACTGCACGAGGTTAAGTAGTATAACCATTCCTCAGCGGTGTCTAACAAGGAAAATAGAAAATCCCGTAACATAGCCCCGTATGCATTAGTCTCTGCTGGTAGCATGGCCATCAACATGTTATGCAAATCCATTAGATGCTTGTTCGAATCTTCATTAGCCGTTCCATGGAATTTGGGAAGCTATCAAATCAACCCTGACTTGATTTTGAATGTATATACAGTTTGAATACACCATTTCTGTGTATCCATCTTGTGAGAAGCTAGTTCTTTGAGTGTGCGATTTACATCACCCATTGCTTCTTTTGGTTTGTCTTTCAATAAAGTGCCTGAAACACATTTTTTTGAAACAAAATTAAAATAAAAATAAGAAATCAAAAACAAAATAACAATCCGCCATGCCTCCCCAGCAGCAACGCTAAAATTTGGCTGGTTGTCATCCAAGCAAAATTGTTTTAAGTTCTTTCACTTCACAATTATAAATAATAGTATAGTTACAAGAACATATTCGATCCACATGGAGATATGGATTGTTATTCGTAGTTGAATAATTAAGTAAATTGGGGGGATTTTGTTGTTCAAAATTAACTTAAACTAAAACTAAAACTGAAGCAATCAGATGTTTAAGAAAATATCAGAGGAGAAAGCTGGTTAAGAATTTTTCCGTCCATCACTACACATGTTACTAAATCAAACACCAATATTATCATTCAATCTATCTCGTTACCAATAACTCTAAAGTATCCCATTCGGTGTACTACTTCGTTACGCCTCCTAATCTCAACACACACTGCAATCGCCAATAGATGAATTATTTTCCACCAAATAGCCTAGTTCTCATTGATAATAGATTCAACTTCAGGATATCATTAAGGTATTTGAGACGAGTTAATTATAGGCAATACAAACATAATCATGATATATTTAACCTAGGTCAAATTCTACTTGTGACGTCCTTCACAGTTCACACCTCTAGTAATAAAAAGAAAACTACTAGTTATTAGGGTTCCTGATAAAAATACCTAAGACTCCTAATTAACTATATACAAGTTATTAAGATATTTAATTCGCGAATTAAACATTCATAACAACTAATCATATTATTCGAACACAGTCAAATAATTATTATGCGCAGTAAAACTTGAACGATATTTGAGAGAATGAATAATGAATAAAAGTTTAAATAAACTTAATTATTAATAAATAACATGTTCATGACTAAGGTTAAATCCTTAACCAATTAAAAGCTTACTTACTCATAGATTTTTAAAAACCTATGAAAAAATATAGAGGAAAACAAATAAACCAGACCCTAGTAATTGTGATGATCAATCGCAACTCCAAACCCTAGATCTTCTTCCTCATTCCAAAAGTGTGATCCAATATTGAATAGGAAATATCTTATATAGGTATCCAAATTATAAAAGTACCCATGCAATCAACCCCAGTTAAAGTAGCTAGCAAAATAGCCAAAATACGCACCAAGATGTCCCAAAGTGAATCACAATCGAGTCTCGTCCGTGTCATTCAGTGCAACAACCGCACATGGGCCCTTATCAATTACTTTAGAAGTCCAACTGTTACTATTCATCAGCTTGCCAATCATAGAAAACCGACAACCCATTCTTTTGTATTACTCACAGCCAGATTATGCGGTTATTCTAGCCGTAAGTTTTCCTGGAAACTCTTCTAAATTCTTCTTTTGTTCTACGTCTAGGTAAAACCCAAACATAAATACTCATGTGTCATTTCAATTATTTTCTCAGTTGTTTTACGGCTGAAACTTTGTAGCTGTAATATATCCTGAATTTCTGTGACTTCCTTACTCGGGCTGACTCTAGTTTTTTCTCGTAATACAACAAAACCACTTCTGTTAATTTCCGGGAACTCATATTCATTATCCAAACTGTGTCCAAATCTTCACTACAGACTCGTCCATCCATATCCAATCATCACTGCCAAGCTCGACTTCACAACTCCTAAACCTTAACCATCGATCACCGAGACATGATCTTCCATCTCCATCATCTTTGCCAGCATACACTATAGTGGCATCAACTCAAGAAAAACATCATTATCATCCACAAGCCATCACCGGTCATGGAAGTATCTCCTTTATCATACAGCTTCATTCTATCCCCCACCAACTATCAAGTACAGCATAACATTCGAGCTCCACCATCAAAACATCAACCAACGTTCCATCGTCGATATTCATAAGCTATAACAAACCTATTCATTCCCAATGGAAACAATCAATACTCCACAACTGATATCTCTCGAGTTTTCCATCACTGATTCTGATAAAAACTTCTCATCTTGTATGCATCAGACACCTATGTGATTTCCCCCACTTTTCTGACGTTCTCCACCACTCATGTCAAAAACCAGCATCTCAACCACGAACTGAATCTTCGACCACAACTCCTGGTATTTCCATGATTGTGAGTTGAAATAATAAAGTGTCGTGTAATGGAAGAAGAAGAAGGTGGTCCCCAGGGAGACTAAGCTAGGAATTTTTAACAGTTTTCAAACTGTGGCAGCCCCGAGAGAATAAGGCGGGTATCTTTAGCAATTTTTTTTGTCTCTTTTCAACGACTTTGATTCGCTTCCAGTGCTCGTAACTTCTTCATACGAGGTTGGAATGACCTCATTCTTTCGCCGTTGACTTCATATTTTTGTCCTCTTTAAGATGATGAGAATAAATCCGGAATTTGAACAATTTGCACTTTGTTTTGGTTAAGATGACCTTAAACACCTAGAAACTCAAAAGCGAACAAAATCAAAGCATAATGACATAAAAACTAATAAGAAAGCAAAGTATTTGAGTACCTAAGTAGTGAAAATATTGTACCTATCAGTATGTGGTATTGTACGCATGTTTAATTGATATAAAACTATATTCTAGGTAATATTGTGGACTCCTGGGTATGCGGTATGAGACGCATGGTTAGAAGGTATAAATCGTTGTTCACGACAACGTGAAAAAAACTTGTGCGACTTCTGAGCATCGTGGTAAGGGACATATGCTCATAAAATCCAAACTGAAAAAAAATTCGTTACTAGTTTTTTTTTTCTTCCAGGTATGAAATTCTTCAAAAGGGGTGATAATGTAACGCTCGCACTTTTTGCATGACCCATGTGCAAAGATGCTTCATTGAATAAGGTGAAGCTTACTTCTGGAAGCAACATCTACCCAAGTTTCTTACCTTTGGTCGCATTAATGTTGTGGAATAATCATATTATGAGGCTTTATGGGGGATGTTTTCCTCTAGGAAGTGATGGATGTTTCCTCAAGTAAATGAATATGTTTTCTTTAAAGAAAGATTATTATCCCTGGATGCTTACTCAAGGAAATATCAGCTATGCACGGTACGACCTGGTGCATATACTTCGAAAGTTAGGTTTTCTTTGGGTTTCTCCTTGCAACATGAGTTGGCTTTAGTTTCTTGTCCTGACGTCGATAAATTACGCAAGTCTTAATCCCTTTGGGACACAGAGGAGGGCACGTAGGAATCCACAATGAGTTGCAGTATAAGTGATCCAACACCTTGTCGCTCATACCATATAATTATGAGATGATTGTGAAATCCTGATAACTCAGGTCATCTGGCTTGGTAACGCAATATAAGAGAGGTTTGTCTCAATACTTGATAAGGTAAGTCGCAAATCCATTCTTTGGATGCTCATACTTCCTATCAATCTATTCTAAGTAGGCATGCACTAATTGAGAATTCTGCGTGGCCAGGAAAGTAAGTTAAATTAGTATGCAAGTTAGGGGAGCTTGCATAATCTACTTGCATCACAAGGATGATGCAATACAAGTACGACATGTTCCTGAGTGATGCACTGATGCATATGAACAAGTTATGTCACGTGCTTTAGATTATTTGAAGTTAAAGACCGGAGTGTCGTAATTTAGCTCAAGAAGTGTCCGTTTTGATGGGAAATGAACCAAAGATTTGGACATATGGATATATTTTAGCCATAATTTAGCCAAATTACATAGCTTAGGGTTTTAAAAACACGTTTTCGCTATTTTAGGAAATTTTTAGCAAAGTAATGAAGTCGGGGAATAGGCTTGCAATGGACTATGTGCAAGTCAAATGGATGCCATATGCCAAAAAGACTTAAAATACAGTGATGCATACAAGAATACATCAGCATTAGTCTTTATGGCTTTAAAACCTGAAAAAGCGAGGGTGTAATAACCACACCCAATAATTCGTTCGGAAATCTGTATGGACAAACTCCAATATAATTCCAAGAGCACCAACTCAAAAGCGAGCTCAATCAAGAGATATATCAAAGAGCTTAATCTCAATTTCTCAATACAATCTGCAATCGAACAGAAAGAAATCCGTGAGCCTGATTGGTATGAGAAACAACTTGGACGGTACCAAAGACCAATGCCCAAGTGTCAATCAATTCCTATCCAACAATCAAGGTCAGATTTACCAATTGATTAAACTACGCACAACCTGTAATATTTCAATTATGTAAAATATAATGCAGAAAACAAATAACGCAGATACCCAGAAATTTTGTTAACGAGGAAACCAAATATGCAGAAAACCCCCGGGACCTAGTCCAGATTTGAACACCACACTGTATTAAGACGCTACAGACACTAGCCTACTACAAGTTAACTTCAGACCGGAATGTAGTTGAGCCATAACCAAGTATCACACCGATTAAGGTACAATCACGTTCCTTACGCCTCTAGAACCACGCCGACTTCTGCGTACTTGATTCCCTTAGATGATCTTACCCACAACTAAGAGTTGCTACAACCCAAAGTCGAAGACTTATAAAGAAACCTGTCTCACACAGATATGTCTATTCTGATAGATAAATTTGTCACCCACGGAAGTACCTATGAAGTTTTGTTCCGTCTTATGATAAATCAAGGTGAACAGGAACCAATTTATAATCCGGTATTATACTCCCGAAGAACATCCTATAAGTATCAATCACCTCACAATAACTTAACTATATGGTGGTAGAAGAAGTTACGGGGGATCACAAAGTCTGAGACGAAGAACTTTGTCACTACTTTTTATATCTTACCTATAGGAGATAAATCTCGAGCAAATATTAGAGAAGATAGTACTCAACACGATAGAACAAGTAAGAACAGAACACACAACTACAGAGAAAATAGTTGGGCCTGGCTTCACGAATCCCAAGTGAAGTATTCAAGTCGTTAACCTAATAGGGTTTTGGAAAAACCGAGGTTAAAGGAGAATCCACTCTAGTTTGGAACTAGGACACATGAAAATGTCGGGATTAGGTTTTCCAGTTGCTGGAGTTCTCCCTTATATAGTCTTTCGAATCAGCGTTTGCTTATAGTCAAAGCTAACATAACTTAGTAACAGAACAATCAATATTTACTATTAGATGAACTCCTGATTTAAGATTCAAGCTAAGTCTGCTTTAAAATAAAGCAATCATTCTCCACCGTTAGATGGTCTTAGCTTGTTACACACAAATGAAATATACTTTCATTTTGATATGAGTAACTGTACCTAAACGTGTATATTGAGTTGGCTCAATAACAGTTAACCAAAGTTAGCCATATGAACACTTTTGTCTTACCACATTCATCTAACACTTCTAGATCAAATATGATGATCAATCAATCATGAAAGATAATCAAATGAAGATAAATGTGTTTCAAATAGAGTTGTTCAATTGTTCACTATCTCATAAAAATATATATGAAAAAATTGAAACAAAATCAGATTGATTCGTAATTGTACAAGATACTTATACAAGAATCAAATCATGAACATTAAGCCACGGTTTGCAAAGATTGCATTCCTTAATTCATAAATGTTTAGTTCATGAGTATGAGAATCATACTTAACCGATTTTAGAACTTAAACCATTGTGTTCGCAAACCAGGTACGCGAACAACAGCTCCGGATCTTGGGTTGTCCAGCCGTTCACAAAACAGGTACCTGAACAGCAGTCCCGGACCCAACTCAGGTAGAACTATTCGCATACTAGGTACGCAAACAAGGTTCCCGGACCTGAATCATAACAATATAGTTCGCATACTAGGTATGCATACCGTGTTGTATCTAGACATGGTTAATTGTTTTAAACTCCCATATCAATCATTGAAACATCCTTAGAAGACGACAATAGCTGTCTTACACAAACTCTTAGCTTCAAGTAATTTTCAAGTGATCGAATGATCAATACGAAACTTTCCAAGTCGACATCAAATGATTGTCTCACACAAATCATATAAGATGTTTCAAGGAAATTTTCACATGATCATCTTTTGACTTAATATTCAGTTTCCAACAAATAAATTGTTTCCAACTAAACTTGTCAAGAATAATGATGAACATAGTTAAAGCAAAAAGCTTCCAACACGTATTTCGATAAATTGATAAGCGAGGTAAATTCAGCTCGAAATATCAAATGTGTAAAATGTAAAAGTTGTTAGAGCACTGCTCGGTCGAACTCTCAACTGTTGCTATCTCAAGCTTGTTTGTCAAGTTTATTTGTCAAAACTATAGGTCTTGATTCTAGTCTACTTATAACTCGGATTAGGATAAAATGTGTAGTTGAGCTTTAAACTTCGCGGCGCTCATTGATTGAAGACGAAGAACTACTAAGGGGAGCTTGTGGAACTTCATCAAAAAAAGGTATGTGGAGACTTGAACTCATCTATCACTTAGAAGTTTATTTCTATTCTATCTCCTATTGAGACAAAAGTTGTATAGCTATATAAACTTTACATTATACACATTTGATATTTCGAGATGAGTTTAACTCGCTTGCATATTTCTCGAAATATGTGTTGGTAAGCTTTCGCTTTAACCAAGTTCATCTTTTATTTTTGACGAAAGTCAAAAGATGATCATGTGAAAATCACCTGATAACATCTTACATGATTTGTGTGAGACAGACATTTGATGTAGGCTCGGTATGTTTCACTTGATCCCTTGAAAATTGCTTTAAAGCTAATAGTTTGAGTGAGACGGCTATTCTCGTCTTCCAAGAATGTTTCAATGGTTGAAATGGGAGGTTAGAACAATTAACCTTTGATTGGATATAACATAGTATGCATACTTGTATGCTAACTATTGCAATTGCCAAATCTTTATGGGGACCGCAGCTGTGGAATATTGTAGGAGTTCTCTTGTATCTTTATAAACTCCTTGATGAATACACTAAGTTTCGAATATGTGAAATCATCGAAACAAAGTTGATATGTTCTATTTTAGTCATGAAGTATCTCTATGATAATTTCATTATGATCCTACTAGTTTTCATACCTTTGTCAATTTATATTGCCAAAAAAAGGGAGAATTATTGTGCAGTTCACACTACAAATACATATTCTTTACGGATCATTATGTAAGGGGAGTGGTACATATCACCGTAGTATTATTGTCAAAGTTGTGATACAATTGAACTTTGATGTTATGTAATAATACTATGACACTGTATAACAGTAATTGAGAACAATTATTTTCTTATTGTTATGGCTACGGATCTTCAACAACTATAATGCTGAGTTGAACATGTTCAGAATCACTGGAGTACTTGGAAGTGACGAAGACTTCGAGTAATGTTGAAGAACCAAGGAAATCAAGCATTTGGATGAGAACCTACAAAGTTTATTTATTTTGTAATCCATATGTATTGATGGTTTTGTCACTAAATTGACAAAGGGGAGATTGTTAGAGCACTGCTCGGTCGAACTCGCAAGCATTGCTATCTCAAGCTTGTTTGTCAAGTTTAGTTGTCAAAACTATAAGTCTTGATTTCTAGTCTACTTATAGCTATGTCTCGGATTAGGATAGAATGTGTAGTTGAGCTTTAGACTTAACGGCGTTCATCGATTGAAGACGAAGTACTACTAAGGGGTACTTGTGAAACTTTATCAACAAAAGGTATATGGAGACTTGAACTCATCTATCACTCAGAAGTCTATTTCTATTCTATCTCCTAATGAGACAAAAGTCGTATAACTATATAGACTTTACATTATACACATTTTATATTTCGAGCTGAGTTTAACTCGCTTACATATTTCTCAAAATATGTGTTGGTAATCTTTCTCTTTAACCAAGTTCATCTTTTATTCTTGACGAAAGTCAAAAGATGATCATGTGAAAATTACCTGGTAACATCTTACATAATTTGTGTGAGACAGTCATTTGTTGTAGGCTCAGAATGTTTCGTATTAATCACTTAAAAATTTCTTTGAAGCTAATAGTTTGTGTGAGACAGCTATTCCCTTCTTCCAAGAATGTTTCAATTATTGAAATGTGAGTTCAGAACAATTAACATTTGATTGGATGTAGCATAGTAAGCGTACTTGTATGCTAACTATTGCAAGTGTAATCCAAGTCCAGGAATTTAGTATGCATACCCGTATACGTATTGATTCAACAGTTGAAGTCCAGGAACTATAATATACATACAAGTATGTGTACTGATTTCAACGGAGTTCGGTCATAAACGACAGTATGCCTTCCCATTTGTGTACTGGCGAACAAGACCAAGTCCGGGAACTCAGGTATGTATACCCGTTTGAATACATGAGTGGGTTAAGTTCTAAAATAGGTTATGTATGTTTACATACTCATGTACAAATACATTAATATAACAAGGAATGCAATCTTTGCAAACCGTGGCTATAGTTTTCATGAATCGATTCAAGTGAATCAAAAACAGATTTTGCTTCAATTGTGTCTTTATACTTCTATGAGAATATAAACAAGTGAGCAACTCTAAAACTAGTTTTATTTGAGTCATTTGAACTAGTAGTGATTAAGATGAACAAGGTTGATATGAAAGTGTTCATATGGCTGACTTCGGTTAACTATCTTTTATTCTTGACGAAAGTCAAAAGATGATCATGTGAAAATCACCTGGTAACATCTTACATGATTTGTGTGAGACAGTCATTTGGTGTAGGCTCGGAATGTTTCGTATTGATCACTTGAAAATTGCTTTGAAGCTAATAGTTTGAGTGAAACATCTATTATCGTCTTCCAAGAATGTTTCAATGTTTGAAATGGGAGGTTAGAACAATTAATCTTTGATTGGATATAACATAGTATGCGTACTTGTATGATAACTATTGCAATTACCAAATATTTATAGGGACTGCGGCTGTGGAATATTGTAGAAGTTCTCTTGTATCTTTATAAACCATCAATACATATGGATTACAAAATAAATAAACTTTGTAGCTTCTCATCCAAATGCTTAATTTCCTTGGTTCTTCAACATTACTCGAATTATTCGTCACTTCCATGTACTCCAGTGATTCTGAACATGTTCAACTCAACATTATAGTTGTTGAAGATCCGTAGCCATAACAATAAGAAAGGAATAATTGTCTCACAAGAATGTTTGAAGCTAATAGTTTGAGTAGGCTCGGAATGTTTCGTATTGATCACTTGAAAATTGCTTTGAAGCTAGTAGTTTGAGTGAGACAGTTATTCTCGTCTTCCAAGAATGTTTCAAGGATTGAAATGGGAGGTTAGAACAATTAACCTTTGATTGGATATAACATAGTACGCGTACTTGTGTGCTAACTATTGCAAGTGCAATCCAAGTCCGGGAGTTTAGTATGCATACCCGTATGCGTATTATTTCAAGTCCGGGAGTTTAGTATCCAACACGATAAACCTAATAAGTTTGTGTTTGTTTTGTCTTAAAGACTGTTCCTACGGAAAATCACTGTGGGAAACTTGTGCAGGGCATCTGTAACTCATACCAGAATTCCTCAAAGATTGTTCAGAGTTTATTCTTCTTAAGAATGCTGGTCTCTCAAGATAATCTCTCTTCATCTAAGACGTTAGAAATCCTAGATTATAGAAAACAATCTAAAGGAAAAATTAACGATTCCTTCAAAAAGGTTCGTTGCAGGAAACATGTGAATAAAATCCCAAGGATATGGAAACTCACTAGACTTATTATAAATTCTTTTGAGGAATACTATCGTGATGGATCAATTGAAAGAGATCTATTTATGGTTTTTTAAAACATTTTTAAATCTCTGGAACTACTTGTCTTGATTATGGAAAAGGCTTGTACTGGAAAAAATTCTGATTCGGTCATTCATGATATATCTTCGAAGTTTTGCAACAACTCAGTCAAAATCAATAAAAAGATTCTTCTTTGTGATGTTGCGAGTTTCAGATATTTGAAAAATCCTTCCTTTATAATCATAAGCAAAAGGAGTCAATAATTTCAAATAACCCTGAGTATCATCATTACTATGATTATACTTCTGGTACACTTCACAAATATCGACTGGAGAAGGTGCAGGAGGTTTTGTTTGCTCATCTCGCCTCTTGGTGACAAGATTGGCTCCACACCATTTGTACATAACTTGAAGTGGGGAAAGTAACAGTCTGATTTGTTTTGTATTAAGGGTTAGTTTTTGGAACTGATTTTTGTATTTAGAAAAGAACTTTCTCAATGGATTCCTCCTGAGGTTAAATTGATGTTTTGCAGTTATGCACCTTGTTCATCATCACAGCGGTTCCTCTCCGTGTGCAAACCTCGTGGTTCTAGTTTAAAATTGGAATCTAATTCCCTTTATGGGTTATCGATCCAGTTTGGGTCTAGGCCCACGACCAGGTTATTTTAAGGGTTCCCGTACGCATACCATTCATCTTCATCTCTTTGTCCGAGTTCGTGACCAATGGCGTTTCTAGGGTTCACTAGTTTACTTCGTTAAAATCCTTGTGAAGGTCAAGAAGGTACAAAGTCTTATCATCATTCTCAAGGAGCATTTTAAGTAATATTTTCTATTTCTTATACTCTCAATTTTAGGTTTCATGGGGAAAATCAATAATGATGATAAGAGATGTCAAAAAATCATGATTCTTCTTCTTCTAGCATGAACATACCTAAGGACCACGACTCTATTAGAATTATATTTTTCAATGATTCTAGTGGTAAGACCTTTGAAAGGTTTTCTTCTAATGGTTTCATTCTAGAATAAGAAATTTGATTTGGTTTGTGGTCATAAAGAAGTTTTGATGTGTTTTAATAAATATAATCTTGGAAACATCTTTGATGGTCTTGGTGAAGGTTTTGACACTCTCACAAGAATTTTCTATGCTAACATCCATGATGTTGATCTTGATGACATGGAATTCAAGACCATGATAAATAGAGAAAGAATTTTTGTTGATAAAGAGTTGATTTCAAAGATTACCAAAATTCCATTGGGTAATTTTCGTCTTCCAAGACCAAGGAAAGAAATACCATCATATGAAACCATTTCTAACGGTATTTGCGGCAAGAGTGTTGATCGAATTAAAGGGAAATTTCGTACTAATTATCTTAGCCTTGCCTTGATGTCTTTCGGAAAACTTGGTATTCCTAATATTTGTCCCCCATAATTGAGAATTCTCGGTGGAGTCATGAGTTTGCGGAGTTGGTCTATTTCATTGAATTGAGTACTCCTTGTCTTGATATTTGTGGATTTATCGTTCTTCAAATGGTCTTGATGACGTCTTCTAACAAGAAGTTAGGATTTCCTTGCTTAATTGAGCAAATTTGTCATGAACACTCTCCATTGCTCACATTGGCAACTCTTTTGGAACTCCCAAACTTGTTCGTCCTTGTACTTTCAAATGTGTGAAGGAGAATGCTTGCAAGAGACAAAGATGTGATTCCATTGACAGTTCTTGTGATCCTACCACCTTGAGTATTCTTCATTAAATTCACAAGGGTGTGCGTAAGATCAACTCCAAGGTAAAATGTGTGCAAGAACAAATTCTTGTGGTTGCTACAAAGTTTCCCGAAATCAAGGAAGAAATGGAAAAAAAAATTCAAGCTTCTTGGATGGATTCCGATGATGAAGATGATGATTAGTCTCTGTATCTCTTATCATTTTATTTTGTCTAGGAAACTTCTTATGAGAATTATTCTTGTGTTTTTAAGAAGGATAACTAGGGTTTGGAGTAGCAATTATTGTGAGTACACATAGCTATTTCCAACGATTTTCATCTTGCAATGTTTTTAGATTTATTGATTTAAATTCTAAAATTTATTTGGAAGATGATTTTGCAGTATTTATTGGTTTCATATATTTCAAATAATGTTATGGGATATGTGTGTTTACCTGTGTGAATTATGATTGTCCCATATATGTCAAAAGTTAAGTCTATTGTGTCATTATGCAAATATTGATGGAAAATAGAATGAACTTCTGATTTGCAAAGATTAAGTCTATGATATCATTATGCAAATATTAATGAAAAATAGAATAAATCTTTGAATATTCCGCAGTATTGATCTTTTCCTGATCCACTTCTATGTGAAAGTACTGTACGGCTTTATAAGTTGTCTTATGTTGAGCATTTCCGATTAAATTAATCATTAAGGTTCCTTTGTGGTTAATTTAATTGAGTTTTCAGGATACAAATTCATGTTTTCATGTAATTTTCCAAAGAATTCCTTCTTTTCGTGCAAAAGTAAGGTCGCTCTTGTTGTTCTTTCGGGAATGACATTTTATGGGGAGAGTTCTTAATTGAACTTGTGCTTAATTGCAAAATCTTTATGGGGACTACGGGTGTGGAATATTGTAGGAGTTTTCTTGTATCTTTATAAACTCCTTGATGAGTACACTAAGTTTCGACTATGTGAAATCATCGAAACAAAGTTGATATTTTCTATTTTAGTCATGAAGTATCTTTATGATAATTTCATTATGATCCCACTAGTTTCCGTACCTTTGTCAATTTATATTGCCAAAAAGAGGGAGAATTATTGTATAGTTCACACTACAAATACATATGGTTTACGGATCATTATGCAAGTGGGAGTGGTACATATCAGCGTAGTATTATTGTCAAAGTTGTGATACAATTGAACTTTGATGTTGTGTAATAATACTATGACACTGTATAACAATATTTGAGAACAATTGTTTTCTTATTGTTATGGCTACGGATCTTCAACAACTATAATGCTGAGTTGAACATGTTCAGAATCACTGGAGTACTTGGAAATGACGAAGACTTTGAGTAATGTTGAAGAACCAAGGAAATCAATCATTTGGATGAGAAGCTACAAAGTCTATTTATTTTGTAATCCATATGTATTGATGGTTTTCTCAATAAAATTGACAAAGGGGGAGATTGTTAGAGCACTGCTCGGTCGAACTCGCAAGCATTGCTATCTCAAGCTTGTTTGTCAAGTTTAGTTGTCAAAACTATAAGTCTTGATTTCTAGTCTACTTATAGCTATGTCTCGGATTAGGATAGAATGTGCAGTTGAGCTTTAGACTTAACGAAGTTCATCGATTGAAGACGAAGAACTACTAAGGGGAACTTGTGGAACTTTATCAACAAAAGTCATATAGATACTTGAACTCATCTATCACTCAGAAGTCTATTTCTATTCTATCTCCTATTGAGACAAAAGTCGTATAGCTATATAGACTTTACATTATACATATTTGATATTTCGAGCTGGGTTTAACTCGCTTACATATTTCTCAAAATATGTGTTGGTAAGCTTTCACTTTAACCAAGTTCATCTTTTATTCTTGACGAAAGTCAAAAGATGATCATGTGAAAATTACCTGGTAACATCTTACGTAATTTATGTGAGACAGTCATTTGATGTAGGCTCGGAATGTTTCGTATTGATCACTTGATCACTTGAAAATTTCTTTGAAGCTAATAGTTTGTGTGAGACAGCTATTCCCTTCTTCCAAGAATGTTTCAATTATTGAAATGTGAGTTCAGAACAATTAACATTTGATTGGATATAGCATAGTATGCGTACTTGTATGCTAACTATTGCAAGTGTAATCCAAGTCCGGGAATTTAGTATGCATACCCGTATACGTACTGATTCAACAGTTGAAGTCCGGGAACTATAATATACATACCCGTATGCGTAGTGATTTCAACTGAATTCGGTCATAAACGACAGTATGCGTACCAGTTTGCATACCTGAGTGGGTTAAGTTCTAAAATCGGTTTTGTATGTTTACATACTCATGAACAAATACATTTATATAACAAGGAATGCAATCTTTGCAAACCGTGGCTATAGTTTTCATGAATCGATTCAAGTGAATCAAAACCGTTTTTGCTTCAATTGTGTCTTGTATACTTCTATGAGAATATAAACAATTGAGCAACTCTAAAACTAGTTTCATTTGAGTCATTTGAACTAGTAGTGATTAAGATGAACAAGGTTGATATGAAAGTGTTCATATGGCTGACTTCGGTTAACTATTGTTGAGTCAACCAAGTGTACACGTTTAGGTACGGTTACCTATATCTAAATGAAGTCACATTTCATTTTTGTATAACAAGATAAGTCAATCTAACGGTTGAAACATATTAGCTTGAATTCTCATCTAACGGTGAATATTGAATGTTTTGTTACCAAGGTAACATTGATTGCAAACCCTGATTTAAAGATTATATAAGGGAGAACTCTAGCAACTGGGAAACCTGATCCCCAGACCTTCTGTGTGATACTAGTTATGACTAGAGTTGATTCTCCTTTAACCTAGGTTTTTCCTAAAACCGTTATAGGTTAACGAATTGAAGACTTCATTGGAATTCTGAATCCATGCCCAACTATTTTCTCTGTAGTTGCGTGTTCTGATCTTACTTTGTTCTATAGTATTGAGTACTATCTTCTCTAAGATTTGCTCGAGATTTAATCTCTGATAGGTAAGATAAATATTAGTCACAAAGCTCTTCGTCTCATTCTTTGTGATTCCACAATATCTTGTTTCGCTTCCATACGATTAAGATTATTGTGAGGTGATTGATATTACTAGGCTGTTCTTCGGGAATATAAGTCTGGTGTATCAATTGGTTCCTGTTCACCTTGATTTATCAAAGAGGGAACAAAAACTTGTAGATATTTCTGTGGGAGAAAAATTTATTTATTCAATAGACTTTTCTGTGTGAGACAAATTTGTTTATCAAGTGTTCGACTTTGGGTCGTAGAAACTCTTAGTTGTGGGTGAGATCAGCTAAGGGAATCAAGTGCGTAGAGTTATGTTGGGATTCAGAGGGGTAAGGAACGCAACTATACCTTCATCAGTGCGAGAATCGTTAGGGCCCAACTACATTCCAGTCTGAAGTTAACTTGTAGTAGGCTAGAGTTTGTAGCGGCTTAATACAGTATGGTGTTCAAATCTGGACTAGGTCCCGTGGTTTTTCTGCATTTGTTGTTTCTTCGTTAACAAAATATCTAGTGTTTGTGTTATTTTTTTCCGGATTATGTTTTTATATAATTGAAATATCACAGGTTGTGCGTAGTTCAATCAATTAGATAATCCAACTTTGGTTGTTGATATAAATTGATTGACACTTGAACATTGGTCTTTGGTACATTCAAGTAATTATTTCTCATATTGATCCGGCTCACAAAAACCTATCTGTCTGATTGCAGATTGATTTGAAAAATAGAGATATAACTCTTGGATGTATTTTACTTGATTGAGTCTGACTGTCTAGTTGATTCTCTTGGAAATATATTGGAGTTAGTCTATACAGATTTCCTAAAAGAAATATTGGGTGTGGTTGTTAGGCCCCCACTTTTTCAAAAGTCTATATAGATATACGACTTAGTCTCGTTAGAAGATATAATAGAATAGACTTCTGAGTGATAGATAAGTTTTAGTCTCCACAAACCTTTTGTTGATGAAGTTCCTCCAAGCTATCCTCAGTAGATCTTCGTCTTCAATCGATGAACGACGTGAAGTTTAAAGCTCAACTACACATTCTATCCTAATTCGAGACATAGCTATAAGTAGACTAAAAATCAAGACTATAGTTTTGATCAACTAAACTTGACAAACAATCTTGAGATAGCGATGCTTGAAATTTCGACTGAGCAATGCTCTAACAAAACCTTTCATAGAACAAAGGTAAGTTGGAACGATGTTGAAGATATGTTTAAGGCATTGACATGCTTTTTAAGCATGCTTTCAAAGGTAAATGAACGTGCATCAAGGTGGCATATTGGGGAGTTATAACCCACGCTGCTTGGCGCTTTAGGCGTAATTTTCCGGTCCATCACAATTAGCATGTACGACTTTAAACCCATCGCAGAATAATGGAAAATTTGGAACAATGTGAAAGCTATATTTTAGGAGTCATGCTTGCAAAGGCAAAGGAACGTGCCTTTACCTGGTAAGAAGTGAAGTTTTAAGGTCGGTTACAACGTTTACGCATGGCCAATCCAAGAGCTTCGGCCTGCGTGGCTGGACGCCCAGGCGTGATTTCCGGTTCGTCATACTTGGTATCAAAGCATGTTCCGAAAAAACACTAGGGACTGTACGTGATGGATTTTTTAGGGAACATTTTTTAATAAGAGTACAAAATTTCCTTTAAAATGAAATAATCAGTTGGAAAAGTATGCTAACTGTTGCACGAATCGTGTTAGACTTAGTTGAGTATTGTGTGTTTTCCGGACCTTAAATAGCGACCCACCAAATAGTTGGTGACCCGGAAGACCTTTTGGAATTGTAGGTAGACGATGAGGCTGATCATACTCGGTTGTTTGTTATAACAGTGTGCTTTTAGAGGCCGTCTAGCTACTTATGAAAGGAAACCCGGAAGACCATTGGAAATTAGCCAAAGGTATGCTTGTATTCGACTGTTATGACATTGCAATTCGTCCTCATAGTACGCACTAAGAATTATTTGTCACATTCAATGAACCTTTTTAAACAGTGAACTTTGGGATTCCTGGTGTTACCGTATGGGACGTGCACTTAGGATCCTGTGTTTAGATATACTTTTGGAAAGCTTGAATATCTGGTATGGGACGCATGATCAATTGATCTAAATCGATATTCTCAGTAATGTTGTAAACTATTTTAGGATTCTTGAAAATGCGGTATTGGACGTGTGCCCAAAAGGTTCAAATTGTTGTTTACGACAAACTGAAGAAAAAAAACTTGTGAGATTTCCAAGCATCATGTTCATGAAACCCTAAAATAAGAAGTTTGTTTACCATGGTGTTTTTTTTTTTATTTTGAATTTCGGTGATGAAATTATTTAAATGGGATGATAATGTAACACCTGCAATTTTCACATGACTCATGCTCAAATATGCATCATTGAATGGTGCTAATCTTACTCCTGGGATGAATATTTATCCATATTGCTTACTTTTGGAAGCATTAATAATGTTGTTTCCTCGAGGAAGTGATAGATGTTTCCTCCAGTAAATGAGGATGTTTTCCTCAATTAAACATTATTGTACCTGGATGCTTACTCAAGGAAATATCAGTTATGCATGACCTTGTACATATCTTTCGAAAGTGTCTTTGGCCTATATAGATTAGGTTTTGTTAGGATTTGGGCTTGCAACATGAGTTGGATTTAGTTTCTTGTCCCCACGTTGATGAACTACGGTTAGTGCTTGATTCCTATGAGTCATGGAGGAAGGCACGTACGCAGTCGCAGTGAGTTGCAGCATTAGTGGTCCAACACCTTATTCATCATATTATCTAATTGTAACTTTATTGTGTCATCATGGTAACTCATATCACATGGCTCGGTGTTGATGGTGGATTTTAGTTCAAATATAAAATTGTAAAACCAGTATTCAATGCGCTGACATCCTGCAAAGGGTAAGGCCATTTGATAAGTGATGAGTACCTCTTCGCTTTATTTATTCGAAGCAATTCAATAAATACACGGAATTCACCCATAATGGTGCATGCAGCAACAATCCCAATTATTCTGTGAATTTTAGCATTATTAATTAATGCATGATTTGCCTAGTATTTCATGTGTTGTTCCTCGCCGAACTCTCATTATTAGCATGACATGACGACCGAGTGTTCACTCTCAGCATAGTAACATGAATCTCCAAGTGCCAATTTTGAGACATGTACAAAATACCCGTACATGCTACATCACTCTCTGACAAAAGAGCATTTCGAATCGATGCGCTTTCAGCTCGATTGAACATATTTAATTTCCTTAAGGAAAATCTGGAATGTCCATGTTAGTCTCAGAAACGATCGTGTCCACACAAGTTGGTTGCGCAATTTAACAAGCCTAGCCAAACCGTGGCAAGAATGGGCGATTGACGTGATGACCACCGGCGGGCCCACTTGTGCCCTAGCCGGTCGAACATCACACGAACACCTCCCAGCAACGTCAAACGCCAACCCTAAGTAGGGTGGCCGTACTGCTTTGAAGAGGTTCGATCGAACATAGACTGTCCAGGGCAATCTTAAAACCATCACAACCATCCAACTTCGCAAGCCTGTTTGGACGGATTAGATCATCCCATGAATGATCAGAGAAGCATCAACACACACGTTGGCGAGCCCATTTCTTACCTACCCGATCGGCTTTCTCACGACAATTTCACGGAGCAATGAACGTTTGCTCGAAACATAGCTGGTGTGATGCTTTAAAGGGTCGCGGAAATTCCACTAGTGTCTTAAAAACGATCACGACCATCCAACTTAGCCAGCATACTTGGATGTCTTAGATCGCGCCTAGGACCATTAGGAAGGTGCACATATGTTCACCGCCATCCCAATATGGGCCCCACATGATCGGTCTCTCCAAAGGAGAAGCATGACTTGCCAAACCGTTTGACCAAAGTCATGTATACGTGACTGTTTCAAAATCCTATTTAGGGTTTGCGCATTACATATCTGTCGTAGTTCGATCACAACCATCCATCTTCGCAATCCTGGATGGAGGGTGTAGTTATAGACTTAAGAGGTCCCAAGAGTTTCAACGTGATCATTGTGGGCCCACATTTGCATGTAGCCGGTCGGACTAGGAAGACTAGGATTCGACACCTCGAGACGCGCGCCCCAAGGTGGCATGTCATGCGGCTTCCAAATCCTTTGCGGCAATGGATTTCTGTCGCAAATCGATCACGACCACTCATCTTTTCCGGTCAAATTGAGCGGCCTAGATCGAATCTTCGTGAAACCAAGAAGTGTAGACATGCTTACCGGCAGGCCGTCTACACACATTCCCGGTCGATCCCACCAAAATTAACGCCCATGCTTGAATTCGATGAAGCCAAATAGGGATGCTTGCGCACCTCTTAAAAACCCTAAAATCCATCAACGGCAGCAAACATGCGCCGTAAATCATCTCGTCCGTCCAACTTTTCCAGCTTGGACGGACGACTTAGATTTAAAGTTAGGCGACAAATTTAGCGCCTCAGTGATCACCGTCCGCCACTCTTCCACAGTGAGTGATCGACCGGATGGTGGCCTACTCGTGCAGCCTCCAAACGATCACTCGGAGATGATTGGACGTGATGTTTTTTTAAGACGCTTAATCCGCGACTTATTCATTTAAGCTTTAAAACAGCGATGCTTCATGCATATTGATTGTTTTCGATGCATTACATGCATCGAGCATACACGATATTTCATGAATATCAATTCCTTAAATAACTTAGTTATTTAACTTTGCAATGTGTGTTGTTTCCTACAGTGGGTCCCACGATCCATTCATTCGAGACATCAAACATGTCACAAAATGGGGGATACTTACCTGGGTATTGGTCTGGCGATTTACAGTGTGGATCCTACAACGCGCCATTACGAGAATGTGTCAGGAAAATGTGGACGGTTAACAGTGATGAGGGAAGTGGGAAAAGGGATAATTATGTGATAATCACCACTCATACACGACCCCACTACTCCATCACTTCACTTCCTCCACTTCCTACGAGATATGAGGGTTGCGATCAATGACTTGTATAAATAGGTCCTTCACCTATTTCCAACACAGACACAGAGAAACCAAGTGTTGTCACAGTATCCAGAAAACACCCAGAGCTGATAGCTTACATTGTGCAAGCCAGTTCAACATTCTGATACAAGTCATAAACAGGCGACACCTTCACAATCTCAACACCTTCTTCGCTTCCCTCCCTAAGATCAACCCCATCTCCTTCACTTTGTGACCAAAGCAAGTCTGGAACGACCATTTCTTGGTTTAGGCCAAAATTGTATAGATTGATCTCTCGAATCAAAAGCACTCCCATGCAGTGCATTTGTTTAGGGTTTAGATTCGTTTCTCATACACACACACACACACAAATTTACCAAAACCAGTAGAAACAGTTTTCACCCATAAACAATTGGCGACCACAGTGGGAGATTAATCTCTCGGTTGCAATCTCAAGATTTTCAAAAAAGAAAAAAGATGGTTGGCCTCAGGGATGATTCTGCCGCGACGGATCTCAGCCAGAATCCCTCAAATGGAGCAGGAATGGTGGAACTCCTGGCGTACAATCCTCCTCAAGTCAATAGTTTCACTATGAACCATAGACCGGTGGACCAGGAGGCATCTTTTCTAGTGGAAACTTTATGCGAACTTTTACACCTCTCGAAGAATCAACGGGCGGAGACGTTTGCTGCAATCAACCAGATAGCCCTAGACGTACATTTATCCCCTCTGTGCCAGAAATCTCGAAAACACCAAAGATGTCTATGAATAATGTCACATTTACAGAAGACGACATGATGGAGGAAGAATGACACAACCGGGCCCTGCATGTTACTGCACGCATCAAGGATTTGGAGTTCAAAAGGGCCCTAATCGACACGGGAGCGTCTTCGAATGTGATTACTCTCAAGACTCTCAAGACAGCCAAGGTTCACCCAGGCAAGATCGTATGGCAGCCTACTACGATGACAGACTTCGAAGGAAACCAAACTAACACGTACGGGTATGTCAATCTGAATTTATCTGTAGGGCCCGTCCAGTCAAAGGTGAAATTCGAAGTCATAGAAAAGGAGTTGTACTACCATATGATACTGGGGAGACCGTGGCTTCATAAAAATAGGATCGTCCCTTCAACGTGTCATCAGTTCCTGAAGACTATGTTGAATAAAGAAGTCGTATGTATTCCTACATCGTTGTCTCCTTACGCACCGATATGCGGAGTGAAATTGTTTGGACCAGGGGAAGCTCCGCGGGAAGAATCAGGAAAAGTTCATTGCATCCCACTCCCCACGTGGGCGTCAATCCAGGAGGAAGACCGACTCGCATCATTGAAGACTAAGCCCCACGATGCATCTTTGCTGGCAAGGCATTCTTCTTCATCTGATGAAGCCGCGACCCACGTTCACACTAAGAGGGAGAGAACTTTTGTGGCGAGCCGTGATCAGAAAGGGAAAACTGTGTACCGACGCCGCTGTTAGCAATTAGTAGGGGAGACTGTTACCCAGTCTCTCCGCCCAATGAAATGCTACAACAGCGACGAACCACGGGAAGAGGTGTTGGATGCTCCACGAAAGCTGCAAGACGGCACCAACTTCTCGAAGGATGAGCTCGAAATCTTTAATATCGGGAATGAAGAATCTCCCAGCACTATCTCCATCAGCTCAACTTTGTCCATGGATGAACGCACGAAGCTTGTGCAACTTCTCAAGGAATACCAAGACATATTTGCTTGGACGTATGAAGAAATGCCTAGTTTAGATGAAAAATTGGTCACCCATCATCTACATGTCATACCTGGATCCAAACCGGTCAAACAATCTCCGAGGAAATTCAAACAGGAGGTAGAAGAGCAAATCAAGACCGAAATTCAGAAGTTGCTAGCTGTTGGATTCATCAAACCCATTCATCATCCGACCTGGTTGGCTAATGTGGTTCTGGTGAAAAATAAAAACGGGAAAATCAGGTGCTGCGTGGATTTCAGAGACTTGAACAAATGTTGTCCCAAAGACGATTTTCCTCTGCCTAACATCGACATGCTGGTAGATGCCACCAGCGGACACGGCATGTTCTCCTTCATGGATGGATATAGCGGCTACAATCAGATAAGGATGTATGAGCATGACGCAAGTAAGACAGCTTTTCGAACTCCTCTTAGAAATTTTTATTATACTGTAATGCCTTTTGGTTTGAAGAATGTCAGCGCAACGTATCAACGCGCTATGACGGCAATCTTCCATGACATGATGCATAAGCAAGTCGAAGACTACATGGATGGCATAATGGTCAAATCAAAAGCTCGGGCGGACCACACAGGAGTCCTACGACAAGTGTTCTAAAGGTGCCGAGAATACAAATTGAAGATGAATCCTTTGAAATGCGCTTTCGGCGTCTCTTCAGGCAAATTTCTGGGATTCCAGGTAACTGCTGAGGGGATCGAAGTGGACCCATCCAAGACTCAAGCTATCCTCACGATGCCGCCACCACGAACTGTGAAGGAGATCCAAAGCTTCATGGTCAACGTGAACTACATTCGATGTTTTATACCTGGTTCGGCCCAGCTCGTTGCTTCATTCACCCCCTTACTGAAGAAAGGAGCAAGTTTCGTTTGGACTACAATGCAACAGGAAGCGTTTCGGAAGATTCAACGAATATTGTCATCTCCAGCCATCATGAAGTCTCCCATCTGTTAGAGCATGGCTCGGTTGAACCCACCAAGCGTTGGTATGTCAAGTTTGGTTGTCATATTTTAGTGAATCAAAACTCATGTTAAGAGTCGCTTGATTATGTACTAGAGTTAAACTTCGTATAGGTCAGCTTGAAAGTATTAGGATATGCGACATTACAAGTATCGCGAAGAGTTGAAGATGTGAACAAGCAAGGAGCTACAACGACAACAATCATCCTTCCACTTGAGGTTAGTGATATTTGACTTGAACTGTTTGATTCCCTAACATATCTTTCAAGTCGTGCATATTGAAAACGTAACTGCGAAGCATATTTGAACTCTAGATAGACATAGTATTAAGGAATACAATACGAGGTTTATTGCTTAACCATTAAACTTTGTAGATAAGACATCGCCATAACCATTTGAATGCTATTGTGATTATGTATGGGTATGAGGTGAGGATTTCATCCTAGGGAACAATGTTTACATGTGTTCTAAGGAAGTAAGTTCATAAACTTGTTCTTTGAACCGAAAAAGAAATTGCCAGGTGTTATTGGTTTTGTTATTCATTGCATATCTTATAAACAACCAATATGTTTGATAAAGTAGAACCGCTCACAACTTGTGTTTTTGGTAGAACTATTCACACAGGCCTGACTTTTGTATTGGTATAACTTTTATTAGTAAAACCAATCTTAAGTAATCACCTTGGTATGATCGGATTATGTCTGCCTTGGGGAAAGGGAACCGATCCTTGTAAGGGAAAGGGGAACCGATCCTAGTATGGGAAAGGGGGAACCGATCCTTGTAAGGGGTGCAGTACATCAAGGGGAACCGATCCTTGTATGGGGTGCAACAAGGTTTACAGCAGAAAGGGGAACTGATCCTGTGAACATGTGCAACACATATAAGTTAGATACCATCTATATGTGGGGAACCGATCCTAGTACCTAGTCAACCGAATCTTTTGGGAAGCTAGTGTGACTATGTGTAGTGCTCACATGGAGGTAGAACCGAAACTTGTTTTGGTAGAACCGTAAACCCATGATTGTGATTGAATGTTGGTTTGATCAATCACATAGTTCTTGAAAGTCAGATGAACCAATTCTAAACTTTTTTTGAAGTGTGGCAAATCGATTTCAAGGTTGTAAGTGTGGAAGAGAACTTACAAAGTAAAGATGTCGACAAACTTTGAACACGTGCTGAGAATGTTTATTTCTATAATTGTTCAAAGATATTCCTTAACGTCTAAGGGAAGAGAATCCCAGGATCGAAACATAAGTAAGTTAAGAATCTTTTAATTAAGGTTATTAATTTCATTTTGTAGGGAAATTCCAGAATTAGTAATGTGCATTTACTAATTATATTTTCCGAGAGATTTCGATCATTATTTTTGGACAGAGCATTTCCAGGAATTATGAAAACCTAATTTGTGCTTTTATCAATATCTTGAGAATATTTTCGGTTTTGGAAATTCCTTGGTGTCCAAACTTCCTTGTCTATAAATACAAGAAGTTTGCCTTTCTAGCAAACTAATCCTTCATAACAACAAACTTCCTCTTTTGTCTTTGTTACTGGTGTAGCCGCCTATCGGAGAGGAGAGTAATCTAATTAGGTGAAATCTCTTACGGCCACTCGTTTTTAATGTCTTCTTTGGGATTGAGAAGCTCTAGCGCGACCCGTTGGTGGGAAACTAGATAATTGCGGTTTATCTTTGTTTTCGATTGATTTGATTGACTAACGGTGGTTGAAATCTGATTGCACCTAGTTTGTTTATTATTGAGAATCTTCTCTTCTGATATAAGATTCACTCAAACTAGTTCAGAGTTTCGACAGGGATCTTTAGACTGTTGTTAGTTCTAAAGACGATCTTATCCATTGTTAACAGACTCCGTTCTATGCGTGATTGATCACAAGATATTCAAGTGATTATGTGCAGGTTTTTATTAAAGATTTAAGAAGATTTGAAGACAAAGAAGATATTGAAGATCTGACTTGGGTTTTATAATTTTTGGTGTGCACAATACTTGTTTCAGTAAAAGAGGATCCAATTAATAATCGGTTTATCCTTGTGGTAGATTGGATTGATTAATTGAGTAGATCGGCATCAACACGGCTCTTCGGATTAAAGGTGTTGATTGGATTAATCTTAAACGATTACCTTAGGGTGATTGAACATAAGATAGATCTAGACCCGACGAAGGAGTTTATGTTGAGATAAACGGAAGAGCCTTTGTCCGACTCATATCACTTTGTTGAATAGAGTTGATACCAAACAGATTTCTTGTTCCTTTACTGTTTGGAATACGAACCAAAGGGATTGTTACAAGTACATGATTTATTCATAGGTCGGAGGCGTGGGAATACAAACGGAACTAAGTGAACTATAGAGTTAGTTACTTGGTCTCAACTATACGAAGTTAGGTGTAATTTTGTGTAGCGGCTTAATCCTGAGAGTATTCAATTCTGGACTAGGTCCCGGGGTTTTTCTGCATTTGCGGTTTCCTCGTTAACAAAATCTTGCTGTGTCATTTACTTTTATTTTCCGTATCATAATTGTTTTATTATAATTAAAGTAAATTACACGATCACACGAAGTGTGAACTGATTAGTTGTATTGTCTCGACTCAGTCCATAGACAATCACTTTCGGAGAAAGGACTTATAGGTAGGAAAAGTTTTAGCTTGAGGTATATTTGGGTACCCTCGCCTTTTCACCATCCAAGGAAGACCGCTATGTCTCTACGCTGCTTTCAGTGATACCACCGTCGGGGCTTTGTTCGCTCAAGAAGATGATGAGGGAATCGAACATCCTATATACTATTTCAGTCGAATATTGAGAGATGCTGAACTCAGATATCCCAAGGTGGAAAAAGCATGATTAGCCCTAATTCATTCCATTCAGAAGTTCAGACATTACCTGCTATCCAACAAGGTGGTACTCATATCTAAATCTGATCCTGCGAAGTTTCTGCTTTCAAAGCCGGTCCTGATGGGAAAGTCGGCCAAGTGGCTTCTCCAAATGTCAGAGTTATACATAACGTGTACATTACCTAGAGATATCAAAGGACAAGCGGTTGCGGACTTACTAGCAGTATTCCCTGGAGAAGGCACTACTGCACTACGTGAGGACCTTCCTGGAGAATTTCTAGACATCTCCGTTGTCGAAGAAGAAGCATGGATATTGTATTTTGATGGCTCTGCCACCCCTAGCAATAACACTGGAGGGGCTGGCGTAGTCCTAGTGTCTCCAACCGGTGAAGTCTCCTCGCACTCCTTCAAGCTGGACTTTTAATGCATTAACAATTCAGCAGAGTATGAAGCCTTCCTCATAGGGCTGTTATTAGCTAAGCAAGAAGGGGATACACGTCTGGAAATAAGAGGTGACTCTAAGTTACTAGTTAATCAAATGAATGGAGTATATGCGTCGAAAAGAGGTGACACTGGCTCCGTATCGATCAGAGGCGCAAAGATTACTAAACTACTTTGATGACGCAACCATAACCCATGTTAGTCGCAACAACAACAGACATGCCGATTTTTTAGCCACGCTGGCATCCAAATGGCAGTTCTAAGGTTTAGAAGAAACCTTGATGGTGAAGAGGGGAACGGTAGAATCAACGTGGCTTTCACAATGCAAAGACACTGGAAGCTGCGATTGGCGAACTCCGATCGTTTAGGAGCTCAGCAGCTCACTTCCTCACGGAAAGGTCATCCTCAAAACCTTGCGGAACTTCTTCATGATTCAAGGTATGCTATATCATCGAAACCCGGATGGCTCCTTATCAAGATGTCTCGGAGATGAAGAAGCTCAGATGCAGCTTAACCGCGTTCACGATGAAATTTGCGGACAAACGTTGGTAGTAACCCTCTATTGTCGTCTTCAACGCCTGGGCTATTACTGTCCAGAAATGGAAACTCAATCTCGTGTACTTCAAAAATCTTGCTCTAATTTCCAATGTCGCCGCATTAATCAGAGGTTTTCAGCGTGAGTCATGCTGGGGACTGGAGAGAGCCGTACATTAGCTATCTTCGCGATGGAGTAACTCCTGCTAATCAAAAGGATGCCATCAAGATGAAGCAAAAGGAGAAGCGATTCGTATTTCATGAGGGATCATGTATCGCAAAAGTTTTGGAGGCAATCTGTTATGGTGCCTAGCCGACTTAGAGATCCCAATTATGTTGAATGAAATGCATGAAGAGGGACATCAAGGGAAGAGGAAATTGTTTCTCCAAATACACGAGAAATATTATTGGCCGACCATGGAGGATGATGCAGCTGCATTTGTTCAAAGCTGCAACAATTGTCAAATTCATGGGAACCTCATTCACGCACCTTCCGCCCCTTTACACTCGATAAGCAGTCCGTGGACATTTTATAGCTGGGGACTTGACATTATTGTAAAGATCAATTCGTCGTCATCAAAGCAGCACGAGTACATCATAACTGCGACATAATATGTTACCAAATGGGTTGAGGCCATTCCTATACGAGGGACTACAAGAGCAACGATTGCGGCTTTCATTAAAGAGTACATAATTTGTCGGTTTGGCGTGCCTAAACATATCATCACCGATAACGGCACTCCCTTCGCCAAAAAACAAGTACGAGAGTTGCTTGAGGGATACGGAATTAAACAAGTCTTCTCCACCATTTATTACCCCCAGGGAAACAGACAAGCTGAGAGCACCAACAAAACACTAATTCGGATTCTCAGTCGAACAGTGCATGACCATATCAGATAATGGCACGAACAGCTACCGATGGCGCTATGGGCATATCAAACATCACCTAGAAGTTCTATTGGAGTTTCTCCATATTCGCTTGTTTACGGCGCAGACGCGATCCTCCCAGCAGAAATCAAGATCCCGTCAGCCAGGATTGCAGCAACAAGTGGGGTCCACTGGAATGAAACTGAAGCGTTGAGCTCCAGGATCGCCGAGTTAGACACTGTAGACTCCATAAGAGGTAAAGCAGAGGAACGTGCTCAGGTGTACAGAAATAGGATCTCCAGGGCATATGACAAGACTTTAAGGCCGCGTGTTTTTAAAGAAGGAGATTTGGTCTTAAAGACGGCCAAGCACATTCAGTAAGACATGTCTTCACCAAAGTTCTCTCCAAAATGGGAAGGTCCTTATGTGATACCAAAGCTTACAGTGTCGGCTACTACAAGATCATTAAGGTGGATGGAGGCAAGTCAGAAGCAGTCATCAATGGAAAATGGCTCAAGGCATATCATGCTTGATCATCGTCCTACCATTGTCTCATGACATGGAAATACATGCATTCTTTTTTCATTACACATCTGAATTATCAATTTATTCAAAAATATATTAATGAAGAACTCCTTCCACCTACCAAAAAAAATTCAATGCAATTCATTTCTCAAAAGTGTTCAAAAAAAATAAATGACGTGAGACAATAAGAGAACGCAGCCTAGAAGAGGTCATCCAGCAGATTATATTTCCTTGAGAGCATCATCTTCAACCTCGTTTGGTATCTCTCTGTCCTATTCTTCAAGTTTTGGATTGTCTGCTCCACCTTCTCTGATTCCGCAGCCAGAGCCTTCTCTTCCTCCAAGATAGCTTTCGCAGCAGGAACTACATTCACGAGGATACCAGCTCGATCAACCTTGATAATGTCAAGACGCTTCCGCAACCATCCCACGTTGAATACCATGGATTCGCAGGTAGACACCATGTTCTCCCACTTTTTGAGGTTTGATTCAGTAACGTTGCGGATAGAGATGTTCTCCATCTCAGCAATCATGGGAAGAAGGCAGTTTACCGTGGTAACCAAAGCATATGAACAGTGTCGAACTACATTCCTGGTTTCAATGTGGCCATACTTTTTCCATACTTTTGTGTATAAAGGCACAAACTCCTTCCGCACTAAGAATTCACCGACAGTTCGGTAACTGGAGGATAGACATCTTATGTGGATATTGAATGAAAGGCTTGCATTGGGATATTCATGAGATGAGATACCCAGATCAGCATCTTCTAGATCCGCGGGGGTAGGCGTGTTTGAGTTTGAAGGCAGGGGACTTTTTAAGTCGTCATCATCGATCATTGTCACACATGTTCCAGTAGGATATCCCTGTGAAAAAGGGGGTTTATTCACCTGATCATGAAGAACAAACAATTGTTCAGAAAAGTAAAATAAAGGAAAGAGTAGCATCGTTGAAATCAAGAGATGGCTCGGAATCATACCTCGGGTACGAATCGTATACGTTTAGCAGAAGATCCTTGATGGTATGAAGAGGACGATCCATTGCTGTTCGACATGATGAAAAGATGGAGTTCCTGCAAAACCCTGTCACGAAAAGATAAAGAGTGGTTCTAAATCCCTATGTGCACATATATATGGAGGGAACCCTAAAGGAAGACTAAATCGGCTGCACCGAGGGTTATCCGATGAATAAGTATTCAACCGACCAGGTCGTGCTTTCTTCCAAACCCTAATCAAAGTTGGAAAGGTCGCTGGATATCTAAAAGAGAATGATTTGACCAGCTCCAAGACGTTTAAGGCATCGAGTGACATTCGTCTCTACGGTAAATATTTATTTACTTTAGCTTAATCGTTCTAATACAACCATCTAATGCCTACCCCGCAATAATACAACCATTACGTGTTAGGCAGGGGACTTAATGTTGATGGTGGATTTTAATTCAGGGCTAAAATTATAAAACCAGCATTTAATGCGCTGACATCCTGCAATGGGTAAGGCCATTTAATAAGTGATGAGTACCTCTTCACTTTATTTATTCGAAGCAATTCAATAAATACACGGAATTCACCCAGAACGGTGCATGCAGCAACAATCCCAATTATTCTGTGAATTTTAGCATTATTAATTAATGCATGATTTGCCTAGTATTTACTGTGTTGTTCCTCGCCGAACTCTCATTATTAGCATGACACGACGACTGAGTGTTCACTCTCAGCAGAGTAACATGAATCTCCAAGTGCCAATTTTGAGACATGTACGAAATACCCGTACAGGCTACATCACTCTCTGACAAGAGAGAAATTCGAATCAATGCGCTTTCATCTCGATCGAACATATTTAATTTCCTTAAGGAAAATCTGGATTGTCCCTGTTAGTCTCAGAAACGATCGTGGCCACAGAAGTTGGCCGCGCAATTTAACAAGCCTAGCCAAACCGTGGAAAGAATGGGCGATTGACGTGATGACCACCGGCGGGCCCACTTGTGCCCTAGCCGGTCGAACATCACACGAACACCTTCCAGCAACGTCAAACGCCAACCCTAAGTAGGGTGGTCGTACTGCTTTGAAGAGGTTCGATCGAACATAGACTGTCCAGGGCAGTCCTCATCCAACTTCGCAAGCCAGGTTGGACGGATTAGTCATCCCTTCAATGATCAGAGAAGCATCAACGCACACGTTGGCGGGCCCACTTCTCACCTACCCGATCGGCTTTCTCACGGCAATGCCACGGAGCAATGAACGTTTGCTTGAAACATGGCTGGTGTGATGCTTTAAAGGGTCGCGGAAATTCCACTAGTGTCTTAAAAACGATCACGGCCATCCAACTTAGTCAGCATATTTGGATGGCTTAGATCGCGCCTAGGACCATCAGGAAGGTGCACATATGTTCACCGTCATCCCAATGTGGGCCCCACACGATCGGTCTCTCCAAAGGAGAAGCATGACTTGCCAAACCGTTTGGCCAAATTCATGTATACGTGACTGTTTCAAAACCCTATTTAGGGTTTGGCATTACATATCTGTCGTAGTTCGATCACAACCATCCATCTTCGCAAGCCTGGATGGAGGGTGTAGATATAGACTTAAGAGGTCCCAAGAGTGTCAACGTGATCATTGTGGGCCCACCTTAGCATGCAGCCGGTCGGCCTAGGTAGACTAGGATTCGGCACCTTAAGTCGCGCTCCCCAAGGTGGCATGTCACGCGGCTTTCAAATCCTTTGCGGCAATGGATTTCTGTCGCAAATCGATCACGACCACTCATCTTTTTCGGTCAAATTGAGCGGCCTAGATCGAATCTTCGTGAAACCAAGAAGTGTAGACATGCTCACCGGCAGGCCGTATACACGCATGCCCGGTCGGTCCCACCAAAATTAACGCCCATGCTTGAATTCTATCAAGCCAAATAGGGATGCTTGCGCACCTCTTAAACACCCTAAAATCCATCAACGACAGCAAACATGCGCCGCAAATCATCTCGTCCGTCCAACTTTTCCAGCTTGGACGGACGGCTTAGATTTAAAGTTAGGCGGCAAATTTAGCGCCTCAGTGATCACCGTCCGCCACTCTTCCATAGTGAGTGATCGACCGGATGGTGGCCTACTCGTGCAGCCTCCAAACGATCACTCGAAGATGATTGGATGTGATGTTGTTTTAAGACGCTTAATCCGCGACTTATTCAGTTAAGCTTTAAAACAGCGATGCTTCATGCATATTGATTGTTTTCGATGCATTACATGCATCGAGCATACACAATATTTCCTGAATATCAATTCTTTAAATAACTTAGTTATTTAACTTAGCAACGTGTGCTATTTCCTACAGTGGGTCCCACGATCCATTCATTCGAGACATCAATCATGTCACAAACTGGGGGATACTTACTGGGGTATTGGTCTGGCCGTTTACAGCATGCATCCTGCAACGCGCCATTACGAGAATGTGTAAGGAAAAGGTGTACGGTTAACAGTGATGAGGGAAGCGGGCAAAGGTGTGTCGTGTGATACTTACCACTCATACACGACCCCACTACTCCATAACTTCACTTCCTCCACTTCCTACGAGAGATGAGGGTTGCGATCAATGACTTGTATAAATAGGTCCTTCACCTATTTCCAACACAGACACAGAGAAACCAAGTGTTGTCACAGTATCCAGAAAATACCCAGAACTGATAGCTTACATTGTGCAAGCCAGTTCAATATTCTGATACAAGTCATAAACAACCGACACATTCACAATCTCAACACCTTCTTCGCTTCCCTCCCTAAGATCAACCCCATCTCCTTCACTTTGTGACCGAAGCAAGTCTGGAACGGCCATTTCTTGGTTTAGGCCAGAATTGTGTAGATTGATTTCTCGAATCAAACACACTCCCGTACAGTGCATTTGTTTAGGGTTTAGATTCGTTTCTCATCCACACACACCCAAATTTACCAAAACCAGTAGAAACAGTTTTCACCCATAAACACTCGGTAAAGCGATGCAAAAGATGATTGTTTCCATACTTGATGAGGTTGGTTGCAATATATTCCTTGGATGCTCATCCTTCTTACTAATCCAATTGAAGTAGACATGCACCAATTGCGAATTAGGTGTGGCCAGGAAAGGAAGCTAAATCAAAATGCAAGTTAGGTGAGCTTGCATAATCCACTTGCATCACAAGGATGATACAATACAAGTACATCATGAGCCTAAGTGATGCACTAATACACATGAACAATTTATAGCATGCATGCTAGATTATTTGGAAGTTAAGAACCCGAATGTCGTAATTTAGCTCAAGAGGTATCAGTTTTGATGGGATATGACCCAAAGATGACATGTGGATCTATATAGTCACCAAAATTTAGCCAAGTTCCATCTTTTAGGGTTTTAAAAAGTCGTTTTTATTATTTTAGGAAAGTTTTAGCAAAGTAAGGAAGATGAGAATAGGATTTCAATGGCCTATGTGCAAGTCCAAGGCATTCCTTATTCCTGGACAAGACTCGTGAGACAGTGATGCATGCAAGAATACATCGCATTAGTCTTTATGGATTTAAAACCCTTGGCAAAACAAGGGTAAGTTAGAACAGCTTGGAACCTATGTTTAAGGAATCGATCATGCTTGATAAGAATGCTTGCAAAGGAAAATTAACGTGCATTTGCTAAGCTAGAAGAGTTTAAGTCTCGGTCATTAGCATCAGGTGGCACATCGAGAATTTATGGCCTCCGCGCCTTGACGTTTTAGGCTTAATTTTTCGAACCGTCACAACTATCTTTCATGGATTTAAACCCTTCGTAGAATACGAGTAAAGTTGGAACAGTGTGGAAGCTATTTTTAATAAATCATGATTAAGAAGCATGCTTATAAAGGAAAAGGAATAATGAATGGTCAGATATTAAGAATGTTTTGAAAAATTTCCTACTTAAGATTTCGTAACTATATAGGGTGTTTTCAACAAAGATTTCAGTGCAAACTTAGCTTTACATTGCCTTAGAAACACATACATACATTTTCATCTTTGGACATTACATTGTCGTAAGTAGAAGGTTTAATGATGGTAATGTAAGCATTTTCCACAAATATGGTATCAACATCAAAGTCTCAATAACGGACACTCAAGTACTTATGAGTCGAAATGGTTAGATTCTAGTTTGTTGGTTAGTAAAAATTAACAAATTGGTTCAACTAAATCCCGGCCCATGAGGTTGACTAAGCCATGATCAACAATATATGATCTATTATCTATGATTTTTGTAGTCTCATTGATAATAAACTTGAAATTACCAATGTGCCCATGCACAATGTTAATCCTAAAAGTTGACAATTTCATTATCCAACGGTGTTGGTGTTGTGTTGATCCTTAAGAACTCATCATGTTCCGAAAATTGTAAATATTTTATAGAAGTTTTATCAAAATGTTATCCAAAAGTACTAAAATTTCTGAGTATTTTAGCGGTTAGATAAGGAGTAATGTATGATGCCATAAGACTTTTCTAGATTACGTTTTTGTGAACATGCTCGAGATATCACATACTTTCAAGTACTTTCCATGGTTGATTTTTATAAAGTTTTACAAGACATGAATAAGATCAGTCTATAACATATACAAAATATTCAACATAATCCAACAGTTGGAAATCTAATATTAAGGTTTTACGATATTGTTCGGAATTAGGGTTCTTATGAACAAAATTATTGTCATTTGAAGATGTTTTGAGGATGGATTTATTGGAGAATACTATTACTTTAGAAGAGATTTTGTGACCTAATATGCTAGATCATAGCCAAAATTCATGAAAATATATCGGTGAAATATTTAGGTTTGATAATCATTACATTCGTATAACCCCAATATAAAGTATGAAAACGAAATTCTAACGTAAGAGAATTCCTGGTAACATGTCCATAACATAAATTAAGTTTGCTTAGAACCACGCTAATATTTTCATGAACTATTCCATTACCAATCTCGAACGATAAATAATAAAACAAATTGCACAAGTTGATAAAGTCGTGCTGGTAACATATTGAAATATAAATATACGTTAAGCAAAGAGGTAGAATAAAAAAGAAAAATATCTTGTTGATTAAAGAGTTCTAGTATCACATAGATTCACTCCTTAATATACATGTAAAGGGAGAACCTAACTAGCTAATTGGGACGCACACAATAGGTCAGAAGCCTTACAGTAACTAATGGTTCATTTCATCTTTCTTTTTTTAAACTTTTGGCACAATAGTAAACTTGTATATGATTATATTTTGAAGTTTGGTTTGAGCAACAGAATTTCTAAGGACAACCCTGCACATATGGTTACAAATCTAAATCTATCATTATCCATTTTGCGATCACTGGAACCTTCGAATACTTCTTAAGCATAAACACCTTTTCTAGACTAGATAAGTTTATAGAGCCATTTCTCATTGAACGAAGAATACTTTCATGCGAAACTACAAACTTTAGGGTGTTTTAATGAATATTGAAGAATCCACAAAAATCAGGATTACATGATGTCGCTCAACTATGTGATTGTTATGTTTGTTTGTCGATTGATCTGTGAAGGTTTATATTATCATGTAATTATTATCACAGTATGTGTTTCTATTGATAAACGTTTTGCCAAAGTAATTAACGTTTTTATTTATGTTGCGTATTGCTGTAAGCTACTACTTATAAATTATGATTAACTTATTACAGTACAAACTGATTTGATTGCTGCAACTACTGGTTTCTTAAAATGTCATATCTATGATACCCAATTAACAGAATTAACAAGTAAATTTCTGCGAAGATTACCTTTGGTTGCCTCCACAAGCAATTGGAAATTATTTTTGAAGATACTAATTTTGCATTAGTCCACCCACTTGCTCATTAAAATTTGGGTATTGAGTTTATTGACAATAATTATTGAAGCCCATTTCAGAATTTTCTACAAGTTTAGCAAATCTAAATTTCTTTTTAAAATCTATCCAAATTAAAATTAAAGTTCAAAAACAGTTTTTTCGGTATATCTATGCTAAGGCTAAAGCCCAAACTCAAATAAATTTCCAAGTCTTTTCTTTTGTTCCTTCATTTTGTAAAAAGTTTAATATTTTTCTCTGTTTTGAAATCTGTGCTAAATCATAACGACCCAAAGATGACATGTGGATCTATATAGTCGCCAGAATTTAGCCAAGTTCCATCTTTTAGGGATTCAAAAAGTCATTTTTGTTATTTTAGGAAAGTTTTAGAAAAGTAAGGAAGCTGAGAATAAGCTTACAATAGCCTATGTGCAAGTCCAAGGTATGCCTTATGCCTGGACAAGACTCGGGAGCCAGTGATGCATACAAAAATGCATCGTATTGGTCTTTATGGATTTAAAACCTTTCGCAAAATAAGGGTAAGTTAGAACAGCGTTGAAGCTATGTTTAAGGCATCGATCATGCTTGAGAATCATGCTTGCAAAGGTAAATTAACGTGCATTTGTGAAGCTATAAGAGTTTAAGTACCGGTCACTAGCATCAGTTGGCGCATCGAGAATTTGTGGCCTCCGCGCCTCGACGCTTTAGGATTAATCTTTCGGACCGTCAAATTAGATTTCATGGATCTAAACCTTTCGTAAAACAATAATAAAGTTGGAACGATTTGGAAGCTATTTTTAAGAAATCATGCTTAAGAAGCATGCTTGCAAAGAAAAAGAAACGTGCCTTTGGATAACAAGAAGTGAAGTTTTAAGAATACTTCATTGATGAGTGGCACATCGGGGAGTTTCGTTCTGCGCAGCTGGGCACCCAAGGTTGATTTTCCGGTCCATCATATTTCATGTCACCTTTTGTGAATTTTCAAAAAAGTTGTGACGTGCTAATTTGCAACATATATTTGTTGAAGTAACTTATTGTTTGATTGTGCCACAAGTTGATTTCATCCAACTGAACATTCAAATGGTCAGATATTATAAATGTTTTGAAAAATTTCCTTTTTAGGATCTCATAACTATTTAGGGTGTTTTCAACAAAGATTTCAGTGCAAACTTATGTTTATATTGCCTTAGAAACATAGACATATACTTTTATCTTTGGACATTATATCGTCGTACGTAGAAGGTTTAATGATGGAAGTGTAAGTATTTTCCACAAATATGGCTTCAACATCAAAATCTCAATAATGGTACACTCAAGTACTTATGAGTCGAAATGGTTAGATTCTAGTTTAGTTGGTTGGTCAAAATCAACAAATTGGTTCAACTAAATCCCGGCCCATGAGGTTGACTAAGCCATGGTCAACAATATATGATCTATTATCTATGATTTTTATAGTCTCATTGATAATAAACTTGAAATTACCAATGTGTCAATTCACAATGTTAACTCTAAAAGTTGAAAATTTCATTATCCAACGGTGTTGATGTTGTGTTGATCCTTAAGAACCCATTCCATAGACCGAAAATTATAGATATTTTACAGAAGTTCTATCAAAATTTTATCCAAAAGTACTAAAATTTCCGAGTATTTTAGCGGTTAGATAAGGAGTAATCTATGATGCCATACGACTTTTCTAGATTATGTTTTTGTGAACATGCTCGAGATATCACATACTTTCAAGTACTTTCCATGGTTGATTTTTATAAAGTTTTCAAAGGCATGAATAAGCTCAATCTATAACATATACCAAAGATTCAACATAATCTAACAGCTGGAAATCTATTATTAAGGTTTTACGATATTGTTCGAAATTAGGGTTCTTCTAAACAAAATTATTTTTTGCAAATTTTTGCGGTTGAATTTATTGGAGAATACTATTAAACTTTAGAAGATATTTTGTAACCTAATATGCTAGATCATAACCAAAATTCATGAAAATATATTGGTGAAATATCTAGGTTCGATAATCATTACATTCATATAACCCCAATATAAAGTATGAAAATGAAATTCTCGTGTAAGAGAATACCCGGTAACGTGTCCATAACACAAATTAAGTTTGCTCAGAACCACAATAATATTTTCATGAACTAATCCATTACCAATCTCAAACGATAAATAATAAAACAAATTGCACAAGTTGATAAAGTCGTGCTAATAACATATTGAAATATAAATATACGTTAAGCAAAGAGGCAAAATAAAAGAGAAAAATATTTTATTGATTAAAGATTTCTAGTATCACATAGCTTCACTCCTTGATATACATATAAAGGGAGAACCTAACTAGCTAATTGGGACGCATACAATTTGTCTGTAGCCTTATAGTAACTAGTGGTTCTTTTCCTAATTTTATTTTTTCTTAACTTTTAGCACAATAATAAACTTGTATATGACAATATTTTGAAGTTTGGTTTGAGCAGCAAAATTTCTAAGGACAACCCTGCACGCATGGTTACAAATCTAAACCTATCACTATCCATTTCGCGATCACTGGAACCTTGAAATACTTCTTAAGCGTGAACCCTTTTCTTTCCTAGATAAGTTTATAGAGCCATTTCTCATTGAACCAAATACATTTTCATGCGAAACTACAAACTTTAGGGTGTTCTAATGAATATTGAAGAATCCACAAAAATCAGGATTACATGATGTCGCTCAACTATATGGTTGTTATGCTTGTGTGTCGATTGATCTGTGAAGGTTTATATTATCATATAATTATTACCACAGTATGTGTTTCTATTGATAAACTTTATGCCAAAATAATTAACATTTTTATTTATATTGTGTATTATAAGCTACTACTTATAAATTATGATTAACTTATTACAGTAGAAACTGATTTGATTGCTGCAACTACTGGTTTCTTAAAATGTCATATCTATGATACACAATTAACAGAATTAACAAGTAAATTTCTGTTAAGACAACCCTTGGTTGTCTTTACAAGCAATTGGAAATTATTGTTTAAGATACAAAATTTTCATTAGCCCACCCACTTGTTCATTAAGATTTGGGTATTGAGTCTATTGACAATAGTTTTAAAAGCCCATTTTAGAATTTTCTACAATTTTAACAAGATCCATACTCCTTTATAAAATGTTTTACCTATTTGCTATCCCATTTTCCCTATTTCCCATCCCTCTTAATTCCTATCCCCAATTATCCTAAGTACCACCCATATAAATATTTATATTTATAAATCCTATCTTTGACTTTTTATTTACACGCACCAATAGAACTACCCTACAACTAAACCAGAAAAAAAAACCTAGATAACCTCGTCTCCATCTTATTCGTCTCCACTACCGATCACTGCCTCTTGTAAGTCTCCATAATTCATCACCACCTTCAGACAATGTTTCTTTATTTTTTGGTTGTGGTAACCGAACTTGTTAAGATAAAATTATCCTATGGGGATTTTATGAAAGAAATTGTGCTTCCTCGCCAATCCTTATGAAGTGTATGCTTTTCATCAGAATAGTGTGCTTACAATTTCGGTGGAAACTACTTATTGTACATTTTAGACGTATCAGAATGTTCCAGAATAGTTAGGAAACTACAAGTTATTGTGGATCAGTGGAGGAAGATGATAAAGTGCTTCTTTGCACAATTGCCTGGATAATTATTATAATGTTTTATATGGAAAATTGAACTCCCTCGCGACTCAATTTCTGATGCAATTACCACTGTTTTTGTTAATGAATAATTAATTGTAACATTTCGTAAGAAGATGAAACAACCAGATGTGAAAGCCAAATTACAAAAAGCTCAAACAAATATATGTAATCGAGAGAATTTATGCTCGTCAGAGACCGGACAGACCACGGTCTATTCCAGACTTCCAGGTAGTTATAGTATGGACTTCTGAGATCGCCAATGGTGGTTGTGACTGGCGCCTAAAATCATTATGTTACGGACGACCAGTTCTTCCGATTTTTTTAAAAAAAAACTTATAAACAGGATTAATTGCTAACGTCTAATTGTTATTGACAGAATGGGTGTTCAGTAGGAGTAACATAGTCTTCTGGGATATTTGATTAAATTAGGGTTGAGATATATTTTCGTAGATTTTCAATACTGGAATCTTCCGCTATAAAAGTTTATAGACTAATCACCCATTAGTTCATCTTCTTTTCGCGCGACCTAATCAAATTACAAAGAGTGATTAATGAAAAAATAGGTAAACCATAAGTTTTCTATTTTGTTTAATGAAAAGAATAGAGGTTGATGAGGAAGAAGACAAGTAAAAATGGTAATAATTATAGTCACAGTCAACTTGACCTTAGGTGGTACATAGGAAAAAACATAACTAAAATCTAAGTTGATTTTCGAAAATGTGAAGGGCTTAGGTGGTACATAGGAAAAAACATAACTGAAATCTAAGTTGATTTTCAAAATTGTGAAGGGGATGGAAAATAGGAATAATTGGGATAGGAAATAGGAAAAACCTTATAAAATCTATCCAAATTAAAACTAAAGTTCAAAATCAGTTATTTATGCTTAGGCTAGAGCCCAAACTCAAATAAATTTCCAAGTCTTTTCTTTTGTTCATTCTTTTTGTAAAAAGTTCAATATCTTTCTCTGTTTTGAAATCCGGGCTACCTCCCGGTCCTCCCCGCTATAAATCATAACGAGAAACGGTGAATAAGCTCAAGCCTGCTCAAGTACTACCTGGTCAAATTTATAAATGAACCAATCAATCAACCATTCCTACCTTTTTGTGATCATTACTGTTAGCTCATTGATTCATTTCTTTGTGACCGTTGAATGTGATTCTCTTCGCTCCATAGTCGAATATCTTTTGACTACATTATTTTTGTTAATATTATGAGCACTCGCTAGAAGATAAAAGTTCCCCATTGTTACGTATTTTGTTTGCCCACTTCGAAGGAAGGTGAAGACAACAACACAATCCTAACCATTTAGGAATTCAAAAGTGGAATTATGTGGTTATGCTCACTTGTCTACGAAATTGGGTCATCAATAGCTCTGAACCATCCCATTATAAACACATTGGTTGGTTAAGACGCTATGACACTCGAGCACACAAACTTATTCTTTTCTTCTCGCCCTTGTTGATTTCCATTATTTACCTTTCGAGGCCTTGATTGCATATTTAAACTTAACCATCAAATTTTCTTCAAGCTCATCAGATTACAGATTTTCTTTGTGTTTCCCGTTATTCCCACTTCTTTAATGGCTTCGATTATGAGTTCACAAGGTCTAGCCTTAGTTACTGCCATGGCAATCTCTGGTTCCCTTGTATTGATTACCTTATACAAGCAAAAGACATTGGCTGATCAAAATTCTAAGGCGAACGCACGAACATTAAGACCTTGTTTATCTTCAGGTACGTTGAGTTGAGTTTCATTGCTTAAATCTTCCAATCTATCACTATATTATACCTTTGTTGTTCATATGGTTTTTTCATTCGTGTAGACAAGAACACAAGAGAAAAGAAAAAGAAGAAGAAGAAAGTTCGTTTCGCTGACGATGTGGTTGTTCGAGTTGTAACGGATGATAAGGATATCAGTAGCGAAACATCTAGTAATAATCGAGATTATCAGTTTAAGGATAGGGGAATCTGCGCCGCAACGCACACGAACCGTTGTTCACTCTACCAGGGAATACTCCGTGATCGAGTTCACCGAATAGCCTATTCGTATTGATAAGTCCAGTTTAGTTGAGTAATTGTTGCTTGTTTGTAAATAATTGGTCTCTTGTATAGTTGTTGGTTTTCCCTCTTTTCCTTTGTAAAGCGTCATTTCAATCGAACACTCTAGCAAATTCAGACGTATTCGAAGGGGAAAATAATTTGCGTATAAACTCTGTTAAATTACTAAAATTTTAAAATTCCTAACTTAATGCGGTACCCTTACTGCATAATTTTCTTAAACATAAGAAATGCCGAATAATTCATGAAATCATTAGCTAACATAATGAACTAACTAGTTTATGATTAATCATTTAACAATGTGGTTAAAGCTATAAGATAGTTCTAAGGTGCAAATTCTGTTTATAGTATTTCCAAAGGAGAAATAATTGAGCTGAGGTTTGTGGTCATCATAACACCGGTCTATTTTTAATGGAGTATTTTCCCTATATTTTACATACAATCATGACTAAATTCGTCGATCTTGACTGAAAAAGAATACCTTTTTTGGATGGAAGAATTTGTGGACTAGGTATTTTGACCTAATATTTTAATACAACAGGTTGTTTGTGATCGCATAAAACTAGCATGGGCATCTGCCAATTCGAAATGACAACAGAGGATTGAAATAATCGATGATATACTGGATGCCGTTACTTTTATTTGTGAACACCGAAACTGAACACATGAGATAAAGTCTATCTCATCTGATCTTTTTGTGCGTGACCTATTCCTTCTGATTTCCTCTTGAGATCCCCTTGGTTTCAATTAACTCAAAGTTTAACCGCCTGCCTAGTCCTTTATGTCATGGCTGCTAATAGGGAGTACTAATTTGATCGGGGCGCACCAATCGAAAGGTGAAGAATATATATATATATATATATATATATATATATATATATATATATATATATATATATATATATATATATATATATAATAATACCTCAAGAAGATCAGTACCCCTATTAGTAATCTTGGCTTTATTTGAAACTGGTTTTTTCGGTCTAGAAATAATACATTATATTAGGGTGGTTCCGATAGAATTGGCAAATATCCCGTTCCAAGCTCAACAAACATTAAAAATAAATGTATAAACCCTCAAATTTGAAGGTTTGCCCACTGCGGCAGAAGAAGAGATGCACGTCTCTTCTTAAGTTGCGTGGCTCAAGTTCAACCGTCAATGATATAAGTTGCGCCATGTGGTTGAATTAAAGATGTTGTCAGCTTATCCCGTGTCTCGCAGCGCAACTTAAGTCTCTCAATGTCTACATACAGCCGCTCTATATGAATTCTTTATGAATACTAATTCATCACCTCATATCAAACTGCACCTTCTCCAAACCTCAAATATCACACAAATCTCTTCCAATTTCAATTTAATTTTTTGAAAGGTGTCTCGACCCTTTTTAGTTCGTCGTGATTAGTATACTCGAGAAAAAGATTTACATATTTGTAGAAACTATGTGTTACAAACTTAGCTTGCTGCAGTACAAACATCGAGTATGAATTTATGGCAAAGTATTTACGAAAAGTTCTGCAGTGGCACTCGTAACCCGAGTTGTCGTGCTATATCTGACTTACGATTTTGTATCGAGACAAGTAGCAAATAAGTGAATGTATTTGTATCTTTAACCATGCAAGTCAATTAATTAAGAATGATGGGTGAAACTAATGCTGAGTTAATAAGAAGATCTGTAGAGAAACGAAAAAGATGAAAAATGATAGTTTTCCATTTCGAATATTGTTTCGGAATCCATTTTTTTTGTTCAAGTGTTGGAAAAATTCAACCACTTTTGTTGGATGTTGTTCCATCAAAGACATCTCAATGAAGGTGTCAATTGAGTAGTAAATTAGTAAAAAATGAATAGTCGCTTTTAACCGTAGAAGAAAATAAAATAGTTTATTTGAATTACATGTAATTTAATTTCAACATAAAGCAGCAGTATTTTTCACTAACTAAATTTATTAGAATTACATCTAAGTAGAAAATATGAGCTAAAGTCTTCTAATGTCAATCAACATTCAGTTCATCATTATGATCCCGGGGTCCAAGACCTGAGATACTTCCACTTGCCGATAAATTAAAGAATGTTCTTATATCTCTGCAAAGTCTATAGTGCCACGAGGCATGTTGCCTGTCATAAGCCTCCTGGGACCGAAAGATCCTATGGGCGCTCGACAATCTATCATGGGCTTGCTCGACTATTTTAGGTGGCAGGATGCTTTTATTCAAATTTTGCTGCCCGACCTGCCCGCCTACCTGATATCCTGTTTAAGTTTGTTCATGGTCTTTGCAACCAAAATATCATATTTTTACATGTGTTTTTATTACTTATAAGATACAAGTAATTTTGTTAACTAATGGTTAGTTGAAGCTGGAGATAACTATTTAGATTTTTCATGTATTAATATTAATGATCAGTAGAGAGTTGGACGAGCGAATCGTCTGAGTCAAGCTCTGCGAATCGACGATTGACTCAGCGACTTTTTCTTTTTCCAGATCTCAAATTTCGAGCAAATTCTCATTAATTCAGGTGATTTTTAGTGTTTTAATTCTTATCTTCATCAAATATTCATGAATTCTAGTTATTAATTCAGGTGATTGGACGGATTCTGGTCTGAAAAACAACTGTTCTGATGAAATTCATTCAGAAAAATTAGGTTTCGATAATGAAAAAAATTCACCAAATATTCCTTCGGTAGAATTACCTGATGATCTTTTTGAAGAAGATTTAAACCCCTGGAAATTTTCTCTCATCGGAAGATTAAACCTACGAACGATTAAATTTCTTGATGTTGTTCTTATTTTACGTCAACAATGGTAATTAGTTGGAGACTGTAAATTAATTCCAGTAGGAAGAGGTTTCTTTACTATTAAGCTAGACAATGAGCTTGATCGTCAGTCTATCGAAGCTGGTCAGTGGGAAGTTAATGGTCAAGTTTTACAAGTAAGAAATTAGATTTCAAATTTTCGACCATCAAATGTTCATACATCTAAGGCTCAAGTTTGGGTTCGATTTCCTGGTCTAGGTTTGGAATTCTGGAAGGAAAAGATATTGTTCACCATATGTAAGGAAATTGGTACACCAATCAAGATTGATACTGCAACTGCAAAGTGTGAAGTTGTTTATTATGCAAATTTTTTGGTTGAAGTGGATTTTGCTCAGCCAATACCTAACAAAATTTGGATTAACACAAAATATGGGGGTTTCTTTCAGAATATTTCAATTCATGTTTGTCCAAAATTTTGTCATATTTGCAAGATTATTGGTCACTTAACTACAGAATGCAGAGTTGAACAAAACGAAAGTTACAATGCAGGAAAAGTTACTCAAAATCCTAAGGTTAGTGAAGAAGTTCATCATACTCCTTTTGATATTTGTGATAGATCTGAAGTTGAAAATGCTCCAACAAGGGTACAAGCTAGTAATTCTAAATATGGTCATGAGCATCCACCAGCAGAGGATTCAGCTGTTAGAAACATTTTAAATCCAGTGATACAACAAGTTACTAACAGTCCAAAAACAAATTTGATAGGAGGAAGGTTTAGTGCCTTGGACTCAAATGTGGATCATGATTTAGAAAGTGATGAGCAAGAAAATTCAGTTGAATCAGTGATATTAGAAGTTCCACAAATATTGAAGATTGTTGAAAGTAATAACTTGGATAATAGTACTGCGAAATTTGTGAATGGGACAAATGAAACTGTATCTGATCACCAGTTCAAGTTACTTCATGGGCCAAGGTGGTGGAGAAGGAAATGGTTACTTCAAATTCAAACAGTATCTCTGCTTCTACAAGTGTTTATGATATAGCAAAGGTTAGTACTCCAGCTTCATTGAATAGTAAGTATAGTTTTAGAAAAAATCTTGGTAAAGGGGGTACTAGAAACCCTCCATCTAAATAATGAAAATAATACTTTGGAATGTCAGGGGACTGAAAAGTGTAAGGGCTCAAGATAAACTTTGGTCTTTAGTAAATCAGTTAAATCCATCTTTAGTCTGGGTAGCAGAACCTAAAATATCTTGTAGTTCTTCTTTTTGTAATAAATTGAATTTACCAGGAATACAAAGCATTGTAATTCATAACTCATATTCAAGTAACAAAGGGAACAATTGGTTGTTCTGGAATAAGAGTTTATCTCAGCCTCAAGTTGTTTCAGTTTCTAGTCAAATGATAACTGTTAGTATTGGTGATGTTCTGGTATATGGAGTTCATGCTCATCTAAAAGTTGTTCAGAGAAGATTTATGTGGTCTGAAATGGAACTAATTGGTGCACTGGATAAACCTTGGATAGTATTGGGTGATTTTAATGCAGTGTTAAGTCAAGAAGAAAAGGTGGGAAGTAGGCTTCCTAATAGGAATGCAAGGATGGAATTCAGTGATTGTTTAAATAACTGTGAGTTAATTCAAGCTCCTAAAACTAGATTACAGTATTCATGGTCTAATTGTCAGCATGGTATTAGAAGAATTTTATGTAATTTAGACAGAGTAGTATTTAATCAAAAGTGGTTACAAATTTATGGAGATTGTGGTTACAAAGTTGGGCTGAAAATAGTATCAGATCATGCTCCTATGTTAGGTGGTTGTGCCAGCATTCCTAAGCCTAAAAATATTCGTAGAAAATTTCAAAAAATGTGGCTCAGTCATCCAAATTTCTTACAAGTTGTTCAAGACTGCTGGAATAATCAGGTTGAGGTGATCCTTCCTACAAATTTTTGCATAAACTGAAGGAACTTAAGAAAAGTTTTAAATGATTGGAATTGGAGAGTCTTTGGAGATGTTAGAGTTAAAATACTAGAAGCTGAAGAGAAAGTAAAAGTTGCAATGCAGTTATCAGATACTAATCCTTTTGACTCAGATGTTTTGGATCAACTTGTTCAAGCTCAAAATGAACATGCGAGCAGGGAGGCACAAGCTAACACTTTGTTGAGACAAAAATCCAGAGTTAAGTGGATAACTGAAGGATCTGCTAACACAAAAAAAAAACACACAAAAATGCTAGAAATCTAATCTGTAAACTGGAAGATGAAGAAGGCAATGTGATAGTTGATCAAAACCAGATTGCAGATTCTTTAGTAAATCACTTTCAAAGAAAATTTAAATTCAAAAATGTTCACATAGTTGAAGAATTATTGGAGGTTATTCCAGCAGTTATCACTGAGGAAGATCAACAACATTTGGATGTCATTCCTAGTATTGAGGAAATCAAGAATACTGTATTTGATATGGATCCAGATAGTGCACCTGGACCTGATGGTTTCTCAGGTATATTTTATAGAAGTTGTTGAGATATTATTCAAAATGATCTAGTAGTTGTTATTCAGTTTTGTTGGAGAAAAAGGTTTATTCCAAAGGCATGAATTCCAGTTTTCTTGCTTTATTATTAAAGACTCAAGGTGCAAGAACTGCAAATCGGTTCAAACCAATAGGTCTCAATAATGTCATTTTTAAAATCTTCACAAAGATGATAACAACAAGGATGGTGCTTTTCATGGATAAATTGATTTCACCTCAGCAAGTGGATTATATTAAAGGAAGAATCATTCATGAGCAGGTACTGTTGGCTTCAGAATTGGTAAATGAGATGAAATTCAAAAGGCGAGGAGGTAATGTTGGAATTAATTTAGACATATCCCAGGCTTATGATTCTGTGAGTTGGAAATTTCTTATTAAGGTGTTACAGAAATATGGATTCTCTTCAGCTTGGTGTAACTGGTTGATTACTTTGTTTGAATCAGCAAGAATATCTGTGATGGTCAATGGAGGTCCATGTGGCTTCTTTTCTTTTGGAAGAGGTTTAAAACAAGGTGATCATTTATCTCCACTCTTATTTGTGTTGATGGAAGATGTGCTGAGTAGAAATATATTTGCACTAGTGGAGAAAAGAAAAATACAACCAATGGTAATAAAAAAAAGGAATACATCCAACACATTTATTTTTTGTTGATGATGTATTCATCTTTTGTAATGGAGCAAAAAACATTCTTACAAGTTTACTCAAACTACTGGATGACTATCAAGCTAGTTCAGGTCAAATTATCAACTGAGTGAAAAGTAAATGCTTTGTGGATGGTGCATCTCAGCTGGGAAAACAGATGATTACTGAACAACTCAATATGAACTTATCTAAATTCCCTGATAAATACTTGGGAGTGCTTCTTGCACCAGGAAAAATCACTTCTGCTATGGTCTGGCCAATTGTTGAAATACTACAGAGCAAACCGGCAGCTTGGAAAGATAAATTATTATCCTTTCAAGATAGACTGGTTTTGGTTAAATTTGTATTATGTAGTGTGCCTATATACAATATGTCTATCTATAAATAGCCATCTTCAGTGATCAAAGTGTGTGAGAGAATTATTAGAAACTTCTTGGAGACTGGGGATAGTGATTGCAGAAAATTTAAAACTTTATCTTGGAGGAAAGTATGCACTCCTTATGCAGAAGGTGGTCTTGGTATTAGAAGAATTTAAGTAATTAATAAATCTCTTTTAATGAAGATGATATGGAGAGTTTTAAATTCAAAGGAAGAGTGGGCACTATTTTTCATGCTAAGTTTCAATACAAAAAGGGGTAATGGACAAATAATTGGAGGTAATCATCTGTATGGAAAGGTTTCAAATGGGCTTGGAATTATTTAAAATAAGATGTCAGGTGGTGTGTAGGTAATGGAAATGAAATCTCAATTTGGTATGATATTTGGTATGGTGAAGTTCCTTTGATAACTGTAGTAGGCATTAATGACTATGTAAGCGAGAACATTGGAATGAAGGTGAATATGCTATTGCAGAATAATAAATGGGTGATTCCAGTTAAGATGCAATCTTTTATTTCCCAGCTGCATTGCCAGATGTTAGTTGTGGTCAAGATCAGAGAGTTTGGGGTGCTGATAAAAGTGGAAAATTTGTAATCAGGACTGCAGTTGAAAAAATAAGAACAAGAGAACCAATTCTAACATGGCCAAAATTCCTTTGGAAACATTTTTTGCACCTAGGAATTTCTAGTAATGTTTGGAAGTTGCAACAAGGTGTGTATGTTGATGATGAAGTTATGAGAAACAGGGGTTTTGAAATGGCATCAATGTGTTGTATTTTTCTTAGAGGAACAAGATAGCATGGAGCATACACTCTGGAAATGCATATATCCATACATGGTTAAATGAAGTGTTTGAATTCAAAAATCCATTATCTTTTGAAGATATTTGTAAAGCTGCTAAGAACAAAAGTCCTCTGGTGAAGGAGATTTGGCTGACTGCTGCTTGTACTACAATGAAGGAGTTATGATTTCATAGAAATGAAAAGCTTTTTGGTGAAGTGAAGCCTAACATCAATAAATTTAAGAGTAGGATACACCAGATGGTGCACGAAGGAGGTTACAGAATGAAAACTAATAGATGGGGACAGAATTATGATAGTCATGTAATCTCATTCTTTAAACTTGGAAATATAAGTATCAAATATAATGGGATAATTGACTGTTATTGGAAATCTCCACCAAATGGATACACTCTTTTCTGCTGTGATAGTGCATCATTTGGAAATCCAGGTGCAGCAGGATTTGGTATTATTGCAAGAGATTCTGAGTGTCAAATGATAAGTACACTTTCTGGTGGTGTAGGAATTGCTTCTAATTTTATAGCAGAAGTATATGCAGTTTTGTGTGCATTGGAATGGGAAGTATATTTAAAATGCAAGAAGGTGATATATAGTACAGTCTGATTCACTAGTTGTGATCACTTTACTTAAGAGAAAAACTGTACCTTGGTTTGTTAGAGTAAGATATATGAATGCATTACGGATACTAGATGAAGTTCATTTTGATCACATCTTTAGAGAAGTCAAATTTTCAGCTGACACTTTAGCTAAAAGGAATGCAGTACTTGAAGCTGGTGCAAGAATTATGCACATGGGGAGACCTTCATTTCTTAGGAGAATTGAAATGCCAAATGCATCTTATTACAGATTTTGTTAAGTCTGTGAAAGAGAGTCTTTGTTTTAGGATTCTGATTTTTTGTTTCCCTTTATTTTGAATTTTAAAGTCAGTCATGTATCATTTGAAGTCTGGCTTTAGCCTTTCTATTAATAAAAAAGTGTGATTTAGCAAAAAAAAATAAAAATTAATGATCAGTAAAAACACCTAAAGTTCATCGTCTGATCGACCTAGCCTAGCATGCCCGAATATTTTGATATGTCGTGGGTGATAACGGGCATAAAATTATTAGTATTACCTATCCTATTGTGCCCGATAAACTTTATGGAACCTTAGGATCATCCCCGACCTGCCCGACCTGATAGAATAAATGTGTGGGGCACCCTGGCCTATTGTACACCAATTATCGCATTCGCAATTCTCTAATACCATTTTTAGAGACTCTGATCCCGTAATATTCATTTGAATGTTTTCATTATATCGAGTCATGGCGTTTGTCGCAACCTATCGAATTTTTATGCAGATACATGAGTTTTTTTTTTTGGGTTAATCGTCTTTGTAAAAGTATTTTGTAACCATCGAATTTTTATGCAGATACATGAGTTTGTTTTTTGGGGTTAATCGTCTTTGTAAAAGTATTTTGTAACCGGAAAGCTAGAATTTCACCCAAATACCTTTCTTCGATATCGTGGAGAAAAAACAACTCTTCGTTGAGAATGGTCCAGAGTACCTTGTATTTTATGACCTATAAACTCAGCAAAACAGTTGTAAGGATTAACAACAATATTTTGGGAGCTCTTTGCCATTTGTTGATATCTTTGATCAAAAACAAAAACCATTCCACAGTCACCAGTGTTTTTATCCTAGTTGCGTTTGAAGTACGTGTCCAGTTGTGTTTATCTTTATGAACTGGTTTACCAACATAGAAGTAGGTGTACCGCTAATACTAGATTTAAATTCATAATTAGTATTTGACCATATTTTTACTCAAAAAATTACTTAATTTTAAAAGCAGAATTAAGATATTTACATCTATGGTGACCTAGAAACTAGTGGAATTTGTGTCCCCTATGGATGTTATATCGAGGCTATAGTATATTTCTGCTAAAATTGCATACCTACAATCATATTATGGTGCATCATACAAATTTTGTGGTGTTTCAATCCAACGGACTCTTGAAATACTGATTGAGTTAGGAGAGAACGTTTGATCCAATAGCCAGTATACAAACACTCTTTCGATTTCATTATTTTTAGCTTCATTACTTGAACCTTCTTTGGATAGTTGGAAAGCATTCAATGCTGAACAATGTATTTCATCTCTTTTCAAAACTATGATTATTTCATATATTGGATGCCAAAAACAATGGAAGAACCGTCTTCAATTTTTGGTTTGGCACCCATTCGTTTTGGTTGAATGGCATTGGGCTCCCACACCACTTGATATTCCGAAAATAAAATACAAATCAAGGAAGGTAACTCATATAACAACAATGACATCATTTAATTGTTCTAGTTTAATCAACAATTTTTTGGAAATAAGTATTGATTTTGGTTTAATGAACTTACCTGTTTCAAAGTTCAGGAATGGAGCGTGCGTGTCGTATGCCACCACCTTACTACCAATATTTGAACAAAATTATTGTTTTGTTTTTCGTGATCTACAAAATAAAATCGACGCCAGGGATATCTATCTACTCTTTCCCGGACTTGACGGGGTAGAGATAAATAAATATAATTTAAGTCTTTTATATCCGCCTCTCATTCTATGTTATGAAAACCAGTCTTGACGCGCAGACATATAACATGGAATTAAGTCTAGATCAACAACTACATTCGCGAACCAAAATCAACAACACGATTTTGATTCCAATCGATATTTATATCAGGTGGGGGCATCATGTTTTCGATTTCTTTTGCCATTATAGTGTTTATGATGCTCTTCATTTTTGTTTACAAGTATTAGGAAGTTGAGAGTGAAGTGGTGTGAGTGGAAATTGGAAAATTTTATAGTATTTGGAATAGGGCCGAATAGAACCGACCCAACCCGATGGGCCGAAACGAAACCGAAGCCAAAGAACCGAACCCTGCACCAAACCGTAGAACTCACAGTAGAAAATGGTTTCAAAATTTATTAACCGATGAATTTAGAGTGATATGCGATTGATACTATAGAGCCGAACGATCAAACCGAAACTTCTCAATCTCAACCATTAAATCAGAAAGGTTTAAGAAACCTACTATATAGTTAAATTTTGTTACGGTTCGTCAGTTCCTTCACTTTAGCGCCTCCCCTTCACTTCCACTACCCTCTCCTCCCGATCTCCCTCTCTTCTCCTCATAATCGATGATTATTTGTACTAGGTTGTAATGTTTTAAACTAGTTTGGATCGATGATTATTTGTACTAGTAGTTGAAAAATAACTATTATTAGAGCACTGCTCGGTCGAACTCGCATGCGTTGCTATCTCAAGCATGTTTGTCAATGTTCGTGATCAAAACTATAAGTATTGATTTCTAGTCTACTATAGCTAAGTCTCAGACTAGGATAGAAAGTGTAATTGAGCTCAAGAACTCCATGGCGATCATCATACAAGACAAAGGACTACTCGAGGAACTGGTTGAACTTCATCGACTAAAAGGTATGTGGATACTTGAACTTATCTATCACACAAAAGTCTATCTACTCTATCTCCTATCTTGAGACAAAAGTCATTTTTCTATATAGACTTTGATTATACACATTTGCTATTTCGAGCCGAGTTTATCTCGCCTACCTATTTCTCGAAATATGTGTTGGTAAACTTTCGCATTGGCCAAGTTCATATTTACCTAGTGACGGAAGTCATGATATGTTCCAATCACTTGAAAATGGCTTTGACGAAAAATGGTTTGTGAATAACAACTATATAACGTCCTCTAAGAATGTTTCAATGATTGATATGAAAGTTTAGATTATATAACCAGTGTTGGATATAAGCATTGTGTGGTAACACATATATGTATAAGTCCTTATTCCTTGAACCAAAGTATGCGTACTTTGTTGATCAGGAAAACCGGAACAAGAGCTGTGAACCCAGTCCGCGAACTGGCGGAGGTTCTCATCTCGAGAAAATCTGCTGGAGTTTGTGAACTCCTTCCGGGAACTTAAGTCCATGAACTAAGTCTGCGTACTTGAGTTGGTTATATCTAAAGACGATTACTTGTGAACTTATATTTATTACCTAAGGAATGCAAGTTTGCAAACCTTGGCTATAAAGTTCATGAATCGATTCGATTGAATCAAATTTTTTTTGCTTCGATTGTGTCTTGTACACTTCCATAAGATCTAAGCAATTGAAAAACTCTCTAACTAGTTCATTTGAGTCATTTGAACTAGTTATGGTGAAAAAGAATATGGTTGATATGAAAGTGCTCATATGGCTAACTATTTGGTTAACTACTGTTGAACCAACAAATGTATAAATTTGGGTACGGTTACACAAACCTAAAACGTGCCTTTCATTTGTGTGTAACAAGCTAAGTTTTCGATCTAACGGTTGAATGATATTAGCTTGATTCTAATCAGGTTTTCATCTTACGTTGAATATTGAATGCTTTGTTACTAAGCTAACATTGATTGCAAACCCTGATTTGAAAGACTATATAAAGGAGAACTCTAGCAACTGGAAACCTAATCCCCACACCTCCTGTGTGATAGTAGTTATATTAGCTAGAGTCGATTCTCCTTTAACTTTAGGTTTCTACCGATACCCTGTAGGTTAACGACTTGAAGTCTTCATTGGGATTGTGAAGCCAGACCGATACTACTTTCTCGTAGTAGTGTGATCTGATCTTTTTGTTTCTACCGTACTAAGTATAATCAAAAGGATTGACTTGAGATTGATTTCTCCGATAGGAAAGATATAAAAATAGACACAAACATCTTCGTCTCATCGTTTGTGATTCCACAATATCTAGTTTAGCCATCATACGATTTAGATTATTGTGAGGTGATTGATAATACTAACCTGTTCTTCGGGAATATAAGTCTGGTTTATCAATTGGTTCCTGTTCACCTTGATTTATCAAAAGACGGAACAAAAACTCGTGGGTATTTCTGTGGGAAGCAGATTTATCTGTTACCGTAGACTTTTCTGTGTGATACAGATTTGTTTATTAAAGTCTTCGACTTTGGGTCGTAGAAACTCTTAGTTGTGGGTGAGATCAGCTAAGGAAATCAAGTGCGTAATATCCTGCTGAGATCAGAGACGTAGGAGCATTACTGTACCTTGGATCAGTGTGAGATTGATTGGGGTTCAACTACAGTCCAGAACGAAGTTAGTTTGTAGTATGCTAGTGTATGTAGCGAGTTAATACAGTATGTGTTCAATCTGGACTAGGTTCCGGGGTTTTTCTGCATTTGCGGTTTCCTCGTTAACAAAACTTCTGGAGTCTATGTTATTTCTTTTCCGCATTATATTTTGTTATATAATTGAAATATCCCAGGTTGTGCGTTAAGAATAATAAATTAGAATATCAAACCTTTGGTTGTTGATTTAAATTGATTGACACTTGGATGTTGGTTTTTGGTACCATCCAAGTTTATCTCTCTAGTATTTGATAAAGACTCGCAGATTTCTATTTGCTTGGGTATAGATCAAATCGAGAGATTGAGATATTATTAACTCTTTGATATACTTTTATCTAGATTGAGTCTGACTGTCTAGTTGATTCTCTAGAAAGTATATTGGAGTTAGTCCATACAGATTGCAAATCGAAATATTGGGTGTGGTTGTTAGAACCCCGCTTTTTCAACTTTAATGTTAGTTTTCCTCTTTGTTACCTGAAGATCCGTAAAACAAAGTAGTACTGGTGGTAGTTGAAGTTCTTGTTGGTTTCATCTTCTACAAGATCTAGTGGATGTGGTGGTGGACTAATTGAATATATAAAGTATATGTAACTGCATGATCTTTTAAGTAATTTTTGCATTTTTTTAATGTGCTTAAGCTATGTATGAATCTGGTAATTTTGGACTTTGGGAATAAAACGTAACGTGTGTTCATAGACCTGTTATGGATGATACTGAAGCAATTGTAAATTGATTAGAGAAGACAAACCAAAGTACTATAGGTGAAAATCAAAAAAATCCAAACAACTTTTTTTTATTTAAGTTCGGCAATTTTTGGAACCGATCATCCGAACGGATTATTAACTCAGTCGGTATAGAACCGATTTAATTTTGATTGCCTGGTTTAAACACTAAAAACCGAGCTGCAACTGTTCAGTGGTTGGTTTTCTTCAGAGCCGCACCAAACCGACCATCGTGCACCCTTAATTTGGAATATAGAGTAGTTGGGAATATAGCCACTGGCGAGTTAGCCATTGACGGGCATTTGACCGCCAGTGGCTCAAGTTCAACTGCTCGCGACGCATGTTAATCTTTGGGATCATAATTTAGAATACGTGTCCTTACCTTCACTGCACGTTTTATGTTCTGTCGCCACATAGATTTTATCATTGTGGCAAGGTTTGCTAATCCACCTGTCTGAAAAAAATTCTTATTTACAAAATTCCAGAGGAATTTCCCTTAGAATTTTTCGTTTTCTCAATTCCTTTTACACTTTTGTTCATTGTCGACTTTTGTCAACGAATTAAACCCAATAAGTCTTGGCTTATAGGAATTAAATTTTTAAAACTATATTTTTTCATTTTTTCCCCTTGATCAATAATAACTTGAGTCGAGATAATACTAAAAAATTAAATCAAGATTAAACATCCAAATTGTAAGAAGATCAAACACAAAAATCGAATCAAGATCAAACACAAAAAAATAAATTAAAATCAAACATCCGAATTGAATCAAGATCAAAACAAAATTAAATAATGATCAAATATCTAAACTGAATCAGGATTATACACATATGTTGACCCTGTTTCGTTTATCCTTCATAAAATCCTACATCTATGTTGGTATAACCTTATTTCAACAACGAAAATTAATGGTGTGCTAAAATAAAGTTAGGCTTTGTTAATAGTGTGGTCCTGAACCCTCTTCATCTGATGAACCAGACAAATATCGTAATTGGAAACGCGTTGATGGTCGTCTTTCCAGTTGAATTTTTTATTCTACTACTCATGAACTTAAAGCTAGTGTTGATATGTTAGAGCAATGCCTGGTTGAACCCATAAGTATTGATATCTCGAATTTTTTGTCAATGTTAGATGATCGAAACTATATCTTGATTTCTAGTCTACTAAGTCAAGTCTCGGACTAGGTTAGAAATTGGTAGTTGAGTATCAGACATCACCCTCGAAGACTGAAGATCGACGAAGACATTTGAAGAACTTCTATATCATATATGTGAAGGCTTGACCATTCTATTTTACTCACTATCTTAGTATTCTATTTATTGAGACGATGTCGTATGACTTCTAGTAGATTCACAAAGAAGAATTCAAGTCAAGCTTGTCTTGTTAAAAATCTCAAAATATCACTTTAGAAAAGATGTTAAACGATCCTTAACAATATTAGTTCTAAGCAATTTATTGTTTGAATTAATTTATGGATCAATTAAAAATTTCCCATGCAAATGATTTTATCACGCCGGATTGTTTCAAACATCATAAGAGAGAAATATTGAACTATCTGATATTTCTGCTTAGGGTAAGTTGGCGAACCAGTTCTCAAACTATAGGTATTTGAGTTTTAAAAATACAGGAAGGTTGGCGAAGCAGTTCGCAAACCGTAAGTTCAGATAGGAATAGTTCACGAACCCGGTTCACGAATTGTAGTGAACTGAATTCTTGAAGTTGGTATTATAAGCTAGCAGTTGGAGAACCTGGTTCACGAACCATGGTCAACTGGGTTCGGTAGTGTTGTAGGGTTGGGTAACCCGCTTCACGAACCGTTGCACCCTGAATCCTGAACAAGCCTAACAGTTCACAAACTGTTGTACCAACTGTCCCGGTAGATTTTAACAGATGCTCAAAGACTTTTTTTTTTTAAATATGTTTAGTATTGTTAGAACTCTCTCAAACACTTCTAAGACTACTGTGTGTGCATCATGATTAGATGCTTAGGTGTTTAAATAAACATCAAAATGCTTATGTCCTATAGCATGCTCGCCAAACCGAACAATCGTTATACACGGTTCCAGATTCGGTCCATAGTGTATATTCTTCTTGTTAGAGCAATGCTCGGTCAAACTCGCAAGCGTTGCTAATTGTTTGTCAAGTTCAGTTTCCAAAACTATAAGTCTTGATTTCTAGTCTACTTATAGCTAAGTCTCGGATTAGGATAGAAAGTGTAGTTGAGCATTAGACTTCACGGCGTTCATCGATTGAAGACGAAGAACTACTAAGTGAAGCTTGTGGAAATTCATAAACAAAAGGTATGTGGATACTTGAACTCATCTATTACTCAAAATTTTATCTACTCTATCTTCTATTTGAGACAGAAGTCGTATAGCTATATAGACTTCGATTATACACATTTGATATTTCGAGCTGAGTTTAACTCGCTTACATATTTCTCGAAATATGTGTTGGTAAGCTTTCGCTTTGACCAAGTTCATCATCTTATATTCTTGACGAATGTCAAAAGATGATCATGTGAAAATCGCCTGGAAACATCTTACATGATTTGTGTGAGACAGTCATTTGATATAGACTCGGAATGTTTCATATTGATCATTCGATCACTTGGAAATTGCTTCGAAGCTAATAGTTTGTATGAGACAGCTATTGTCGTCTTCTAAGAATGTTTCAGTGATTGAAATGGGAGTTTAGAACAATTAACCATGATTGGATATAGCACAGTATGCGTATGTGTATGCTAATGGTTGCAAGTTATTCCAAGTCCGGGAACTATAGTATGCATACCCGTATGCGTACTGGTTGGTTTAATGAAAGTCCAGGAACTTAGTATGCATACCAGTATGCGTACTGGCGTAAAGTTCATGTTCGGAAATTCAACTGAGTTTGGAAGGTATGCGTACCTGTTCGCATACTGGCGAACCCAAACTTAATCCGGCCACTTAGCTATGCTTACCCGTTTGCATACTTGAGTAAAGTTATGTTCTAAGTCGGTTTGTTCATGAACTAATACATTTATATATTAAGGAATGCAATCTTTTGCAAACAGTGGCTATAATGTTCATGAATTGATTCAAGTGAATCAAAATCGATTTTGCTTCAATTGTGTCTTGTATACTTTTATGAGAATATAAACAATAGAAAAACTCTCGAACTAGTTTCATTTGAGTCATTTGAACTAGTTATGGTTAAGATGAACAAGGTTGATATGAAAGTGTTCATATGGCTAACTTCGATTAAATATTGTTGAGCCAACAAGGTGTACTTGTTTAGGTACGGTTACTCATATCTAATTTCATTTGTGTGTAACAAGCTAAGTTCGATCTAACGGTTGAAAGATATTAGCTTGAGTGTAATCAGGTTTTCATCTAATGGTGAATATTGAATACTTTGTTACCAAGGTAACATTAATTGCAAACTATGATTTGAATACTATATAAGAGAGAACTCTAGAAAATGGGAAACCTAATCCCCACACCTCCTGTGTGATACTAGTTGCGACTAAAGTCGATTCTCCTTTAACCTTAGGTTATTTCCAAAACCCTGTAGGTTAACGAATTAAAGACATCATTGGGATTATGAAACCATACCCAACTATTTTCTCTATAGTTGCGTGTTTTGATCTTGCTGTTTTCTATCGTATTGAGTATTATCTTCTCTAAGATTTGCTCGAGATTTAATCTCCGATAGGCAAGATAAAAAGTAGTCACAAACATCTTCGTCTCATCGTTTGTGATTCCACAATATCTTGTTTCGCTACCACGGTTGAGATTATTGTGAGGTGATTGATATTACTAGGTTGTTCTTCGGGAATATAAGTCCGGTGTATCAATTGGTTCCTGTTCACCTTGATTTATCAAAAGACGGAACAAAACTCATAGGTATTTCTGTGGGAGACAGATTTATCTACACAATAGACTTTTCTGTGTGAGACAGATTGATTTATCAAGTCTTCGACTTTGGGTCATAGCAACTTTTAGTTGTGGGTGAGATCAACTAAGGGAATCAAGTGCGTAGAGCCCTGATGGGATTCAGAGGCGTAAGGAACGCGACTGTACCTTGATCAGTGTGAGATTCGTTAGGCCTCAACTACATTCCAGTCCGGGGTTAACTTGGAGTAGGCTAGTGTTTGTAGCGGCTTAATACAGTGTGGTGTTCAAATCTGGACTAGGTCCGGGGTTTTTTTCTGCATGTGTGGTTTCCTCGTTAACAAAATTTCCGGTGTCTGTGTTATTTCTTTTCCGCATTATATTTTCTATATAATTGAAATATCACAGGTTGTGTGTAGTTCAATCAATTAGATAATCCAACCTTTAGTTGTTGATATAAATTGATTGACACTTGAACATTGGTCTTTCACTACAAGAAAAGTCGTTTTTAGTGGAAAAACATTGTGTCACGAAAACCAATTTATTCATTGCAAAAAGAATTCAGCGGCACAAAAAATTTCATCACCTATAGTGAGTCGTTGAAAGTGTTCTGTGACGTCCTTAAGAAATCGCCACTGAATTTTTTAATTAGTGACGTGAGTCTTTTTGCCACCAAAACTATCTTTTCGTGAGCAAATAAAATTGACACTGTTTACTAATTTTTGTGACGAAGAATTTTGCCACTCAAGGTATTTTTGGTGAGGAAAATATTTTATCACTTAAAATAGTTTTAGCCGCGAAATTCGTTCGTTTCAAAATATATTTATAGTGAAGAAACGAATTCGTCACAAAAATAGTTTTAGCCGTGAAACTTGTTCGCCTCAAAATATACTTATAGTGAAGAAACGAATTCGTCACCTAAATAGTTTTAGCCGCGAAATTTTTTCGTCTCAAAATATATTTATAGTGAAGAAAGAAATTCGTCACCTAAATAGTTTTAGCCGCGAAAATTTTTCATCTCAGAAAAAATAATAGTTTAGCAGTGAAATAACTTTCTTCTCAAAATAAAAAATCAATAAGAAAATTTAGTCATCTCTAAAAGTACGTATAATGACCAATTAAGATTGTCTCTGTACGGCCATTTCAATAACTAATGTCATCGTCCCCAAAACACTTTACCTGCAAATATAGTCATCTCCGAATCAATTTTTCCGACGAAGTCATTCGTCTCAAAAATTATTAGAGACACAACATTGCCATCACCGTAACAATTCTCGTCATGCAAAACTCGTCACAATATTTTCTTTGGTGACTAGCCTTTATTACTATTGATAATTCCAAAGAGATTTTTTACTACTTTAGGGGAACTTGGTGAAGATACTTTGTGTTTTTTCAAGCGTCTGAAAAATTGTTTAGTTAGCAATGACGCTAGTAGTGGTTTTGACAATTTTATTTTTCATAGATTAGGAGTTGCTATTCAAAGAGGTGTTGGAGCCCAGCTTGTTGCTAGGTTACCAACAAATAGCTTTGTTTAGTCACATTTTTATAATATTTTAAAAATAATTAGTCATTAAAATAAATTGTTTAAACAAGATCCAAACCAAAAAAATCTAATATGTAAACTACCAATAAATAGGATAATCAGTACTACTAGTTAAAAAAAAAAACTAAAACAGTAATGTAACAATTGACTTTGTGGTGCAGCATTCAACTTCCATTGGTTCCGCTAGCGGTAATGTTGTTTAGCCCGAGAGTACCCATCAAAATCTGCATGTTTCTTGTGAAATTTTTGTTATCCTCTTTCAACGTTTTGATAACCTCATTCTGAGCGCGTATTTAGTCATCCTGAGCTTGAACTCTATCATCAGCCTGCGCTTGTTACATTACATGAAGTCCTTCAATGTTAGAATTAGTGGTTGTAGCACGATGTCGTCTTTGATTTTTCTTCAAAACTTGAGCAAATACTTATGCCTCAGTCGGTGGTGTAGCTCCTGCTTCACTGCCTTGCTGCATTAGGTCATTCATTGTATGATGTACAGAGATAATAATAAAGAGAATAATTACCAAATGCACCAGGATGTCAAACATGTAGGTTAATTCTAATGATATAAAATTGAATAGCTAAGAGAAGATTACAAATATTGATTAGATGTGTTTCTGGATCCTATTGGTTGCTCGGATACAGATTTCCGTTTCTGTTTTACAAAGGAGATGAACCTCAGCAGAACCAATGAGGACAGAAGCAACTAATATACCAACAACCCCTAGAAGCCAATTACCAAAGCAACATCCTATCTCACATTAATGGAGACACCTGTTGCACATTCAAATTACACAACCAACAGAAAAAAGAGAAGGAGAAGGCTAATAAATATATGACCCAGCCTGCCCATATCTTTTGTGTAGGGCATATAGATGTGCCTGATCAATACTAATAAATGTAAAAACAAAGATAACCCTCCTAATTATCTTTCAACTTTACATGTCGTCGGTTTCTACTTAACTGTGCTAAAATGAATATAAATAATATCCAAGTTATCCTGCACTGTTGGTAGACATGCTTGTTTTCTACATAACAAAACTGAATGTCCAAGACATACTACACTAGCCCAACATAAAGCCCGTGATAGTATAACGCCATAGGTCTGAGATGCCATAACAATCACATAAGCTGGAGAAGTTTCAGAAACAAACACTAAGAAGCACATGTGATTGTGAGAGCCTATAGATGATACAATTGGTTTAACGGAATCCAGTATAGTATAAGACAAAAGAATTTTAGTCCAAGAAACAACAAAGTATTGAAGTGTGCTCACCAATCACTAGACTAGAGTTAACAAGATTTGGAAGGAAGAGTCTCGGATAACAATGGATTTTAAGAGACTAATTTCCAATGCATATCATCGATATTCATGTAAATTAACTAACTCAGTTAAATAAATTTCAAACAAGCAAGGCAGTACTGAAACGAATAGCGACTATTCATGTCTCGGATACTATTATAGTCTAATGCATGATATAAGTACACATGTTCATGATATACCAGTACTTATAAAACAATTGATTTTCACCTTCGCATAACCAAACAGGGGCGCAAACCAACACACAGTAAAGAGTCATACCTCCACACAACAAAATGAAACAACAAAGGACAAGCATCAAGAAGCTTTGCACATAATGGAGAAATAACCACAGAAGTCATTTAAAAGGAAATACAACAAAGACCCATCTATAGTTAAGTATAATCCATAGACTATATTTCAGAAACTACATAAATTGGACATCCACATGACAATGATTGTGAATTAAAAAATTTGAAAGCAGATTATAGATTTTGAAAATTCTTTTCATAAATCAAAACCCCCAATTCATACATATCATGTAAAATTAGAGAAGAACCCAAATATCCATTACACTCATTCATGGTGACTTCAATTGGCATATTCATATTAAGACAATTTTTCAAACACCCTGTGAGCAACCCACTTTATCTCAATCTAGACAAACAATATTATTCTCAATTGATGCAATAGAAATGCTACAGAAGTAAATAACAAAAAGAAAAGAAAAGGGAAATGTGATAGGTACCTCATAAGATGAAGTTGCTGGAGCTAGTTATTCATTGTTGTTAGCCATTTTCCACCTGGGCAATGAAACAACACCATGATTAAAAGAACAACTAAGAAACCACGGGCAAAAACATGAAAGGAACATAAAGGGGCAAAACAAGCCTTAAGTTAGAGTTCTGAAAATCCTTGAAGTTAGGATAACCAAGGGGTAGAATTAGCCTGAAATTAGGAGATCAAACAATTAAAAGATTAGAGTTTGCATATATGATTTAACATATGAAATTGAAGAGTAATGTGAGATCTAGAGAGAAAATACCTTCAATCAGTATCTTGTGAGCAAAACTTGATAACTTTGGTGTTGTATTTATAGGAGAGAAAATGGAAGATATCCCGCCCAACTTTTTTTCCCTTTTGATTTACATGGCGCCAAAAAATTGAAGATTAACCAAAATCGTAATGGTTCCTTATCTTGTTTTTCTCTGATCTTCTCCGATTTTGAGATAAAACTAGGATTTTTCTGTTTATCCATATCTTCTTTCCAAATGGGTGAATATTCTTCTCCTCAAAAATAGAAAATTCTCATCCAAAATAATTCTTAGAGCATCTCCAACGGGAGTTTCTGGAATTCCTATATTATAGGCCACATAGGATTTTGACAATTTTTATGAAAAAAACTTCTCCAACGGAGATGTAAAGGAGGGTGTGAGGATGACGTGGTGAGTTAGTTATTACCACATCCTCTAATCCATCCTCTGGTTAAAGGTTCTTTTACCTAGCTTAATTGGGGGCCATAGATATTAATTGGGGGCCTTGAAATTTTATTTGCACCCCAAATTTTCAGGGGCTTATTAAACCGACCATGAAAATACTTTTTTACCCCTTACTTTTTTTTATTTTTTTAATCAATGACTGTTTTCAGTGACGACCCAAAGCGTCTTTGTGGCTTATCTGACGACTCTAATAAGTCGTTAATATTCAAAATAACGACTCTAAGAGTCGTCCTTATTTTCAGTACGGTTTAGAAGAGTCGTTAACAATAAAAAAGTGCTACCACTTTAAATGACGACTTATAGAGTCGTTAACGACCTCCTTTAACGATTCTTTAGGGTCGTCACTGTTTCAATGACGACTCTAAAGAGTCGTTAAATGGGGTCGTTAACGGAAACATTAACGACTCTTTATAGTCGTCATTCAAAACAGTAATGACACTAGAGTCATTATTGGAAACATTAACGACTATTTAGAGTCGTCGTTGTTTTAAAAAAATTTGAAAAATAGCATGACGACTTTTCATACAATTCTGTGCGAAAAAATAAAAAAAAAAGTAACTGCAATTGAAAAAATTGAAAAAACAAAAAAAATGGTTAAACTCTAATTAAGTAAGATTAACACTAATTAAACGAGATTATCACTAATTAAATAAGGGGTAGATTAGTCATTACAAAAATATTTGGATAAAGGGAGACTCAAATTAGGTTTGGGTGACCTTTTTTGTCCTCTAGTGATGGCCCCCAATTAAAAATCATGGCCCCCAATTAAGCAAGGTTCTTTTAGAGGATGTGATAATCCTAGTCACATGTCTTAACCAATTAAAATAAAGTCAAACCAACAAAAAATAAAATATAAAAATAAAGGAAATATTTCAACCAATTAAATAAATCTAAATGGTTACAAAACATTTACCATTGGAGATAATGTTTCTTAAATTCCTACATTGTAGGAAATTTTTGAGTTTACATTTTAAAAGGATGTCTACCTGCACCATCCATGTAGGAGACACACCACAATCCATTGGAGATGCTCTTAACAGGGAAGATTTACCTGTATGGAACGAATTTAAGATTCACTGCCAACCATATGATCTGCTCATCTACCCACGATTCAACCATTCATCCCTCAAAAAAATATCTTGAAAATCTTTTGAGAAAAACTTCAACCAATCAAATCCTGATTTCTAGTCAAATATCCTTTCTACACGATCTCTATATTTTAGCTAATCAATAACAAATCAGAAGAAAATTTCGGCTTCTTTATTATAGGGAAGAAGAAGAAAATTTCTATGAGATTTTCGATAGAAAATAGGTGTAACAGTGTGTAGCCAAAACTATATTCTAAAGAGATTTTATTATATACATCACGATTTATTAAATTAAGATACAACAGACTGTTCATCCAATGGGGAATCGCCAGGCATTATTCAAAAATCAAAGATCAATGTTTGTTTTTTTTAAAGAAAATAATTTTGTTTTTGGTAGTAAAGACTGGCTTTGTAATCTCCAAAAATTCTTCTTGACCTTAGCGGGGAGGTCAAACCCCACGCAGCGTTACACCTGGGACCTGCCAGCGCGTCTTAGGCGCGTCTGCTTCGAAGATGTATCTAAATTTATCCTCAAAGTAACCTCGAGGACCGCTAGCTCTTAAGGAAATGCATTTTAATACTGAGCAAATGAGCTTGTGTAAGGATCTTAAGGTTACCCAGTGTATTTTAGGACGTACTAACAAATTTCAAGTGCGCACTGATAAATCTTGAGTTGGATGCAAATTTTTAAATCACAAGTAGATTATATTGCACTTGTAGTTGAAATTTGAATTAAGTGGCGAAATCACAAAAGAAAATTTGTTTAAGAAATCTTGAGATCCAGTCTTTACTTTCATTAATTTCTTTTTGTTTGTAAAGTATAGAGGAGAAGCAGAAATGACCCTATGTTTCCTTACAACTCAGTTACTTATTGTAAGATTCTAAGATTCTAAGATTATTGAAACAAATGAAAAGATAACACACAAATTTAATGCCGGGTTAACAAATTTTAGTTACACTGAAAATTTTAGGGTTGCTATTTAAATTCTTGTTTCACAAGATAAATTTTTAACGTAGTAGTACATTTATGCTTGTAGTTAAATTTGAATTTGATGAAAAAGTCGAGTCACAAAAAAAAATGATTACAAATAACAATATACTTTGTATATATATGCATAATGACCACTTACATGATGGGAGGCTGATGAAGTACTCAACTTCTCAATCAAAAGAAATTTGGACAAATTAGAGTGAAATTTGAGGAAATTCTAGTGAGATTGTAGGATATTATTCAAATAAATAAAAAGATACGAAGCAAATTTCAAGCCGAGCTAACAAGTTTTTGTCACACAAGAAAATTTGGGATATAAAATTTTGTGTCACAGGGTAACTTTTTTACACAGTAAAACATTCTTCTAACCATATATTGGTGTTTATATATACATATACAATTTATATACTAGATGATCATTTTTACAGTTCGAAGCCAAGAACTCAACTTCTTGATAGGAAGAAATTTGAATTTATTTTAAAGAGAGCTTGGAAAACATTATAGTTGTATTGTAAATTTATGGAAAGAGATGAAAAGATACCGAGGATATTTTAAACAGAGTTGACAAGTTTTTGCTTAACTAGAAAAATTGGAGTTGGGATGTAGATTCTTGACTTACAAGATAAAATTTTAGTACAATATTACATTTATTCTTGAATTTAATTTGAACTTAATGAAAATTTCGAGTCACTGAGAAAATTTTATTTATAGTTAATAATAGTATTTTGTGTAAATATGCGTGCTTCAATCACAAATTCGCCACATCTTCTTTATTCTCTGGACGACTTAAGGCGAAATTGAATTCAAGTCTTTCAAGGTAATCATATTGATGATAAAAAATCGAGTCACAAAGTATTTCAAGGTAATCATATATATGCATAATGAACACTTTCACGATGAGAGGCAGATGAAATACTCAATTTCCCAGTCAAAAGAACTTTAGACAAACTAGAGTGAAATCTGAAGAAACTTTTTGCATATATAATCTTTTTGTTTTATTTGTATATTGTATGACCACTTTTATGGTTGGAAGCCAATGAAGGACCCAACTTCTCAACAAGAAGAAATTTGGATAAATCATAGAGAGTTTGGAAAAAGAAAGATTATAATGAAATTGTAGAATTATTGAAAGACATGATAAGATAGCAAGGATATTCTAGTTACCAAGTGTTTGTCACATGGGAAAAATTGGAGTTGGGATGTATATTTTTGGGTTACTGGATAAATTTTTGGGACAATACTACATTTATTCTTGTATTTAATTTTGAATTTGATGTAATTTTCGAGTCCCAAAATTTTTCTGATTATAGATAATAGTGTTTTGTACATATGCAAGGTATTTTGGGAATTGTGGCAATTGCATCAAATTGTAAATATATACTTTAATATATTCTTTCATAAATTTTGAATTAAAGCGGGATCACTCTTGTCAGTAAATTGAATATAGCGATTGCCAGCCAAATTTTTTAAAATGGATGTTTTAATAAAAGACAACTAAATTTAGCGATTGTCAAACATGGTTCACGTACCATATCAAGTACCAATATCATAGTGGCCTCAAAAATAGAAAAACGATACAATGCATCGATGATACCGACTTATTTCAACCGTAAGTGATATGATAATAGACAAATTAAACATATGTGTAGTTAAGGTTTGTCGTTCTTTAGCGAATTCAACTTGTATATATTAAATGATCGCTTTCATAATGTGAGGCCGATGGAAACACAACTTCTCAATCAGAATAAACTGGAAAAATTGGAGTAAGATTGGAGAAAATTGTAATGAAATTGTGGGATTATAAAGGTAATCTTATTTGTATTGTAGATAATAAAATATATTCAATTAATTTTAATGAAATAGTTTGTTTTAATCACGATAATTTAATTTTTGATATGGTGTATTTAAAATTACGTGGGATGTAGCCCCCAAAATGAGTAAAAACTTGTTTACCCCCCCCCCCCCCCCCCCCCAAAAAAAAAAAAAGAAAAAAAGCTTGTTAACCAACCAAAGTTGTGTACCAATAATGATATATTCATTTATCTGAAGATGTTTCTATTCATAAATGCTTCAAAAAAATAAATCCTAAAAAATATTTTAGCCAAATAAGAATTGTAGGAATTACTGGCTAGTCTAGTTCTAGCAGACCTAGTTAATGGCTAGTCCATCCGTGGAAAAGATTTACTCTCTAGTCGAAAAACATGTTTTTGGACTAGATTATTTACTCTCTAGTCCAAAAACTTCGTGGAGACTATAAAGTGTATTTTATAAATTCCTAAAACACCCTTCCAGGTCTAATTAGTATCAACACATGTAAATGTTACTAGTAGTATGTTACTACATACTAGTAATATCAATACGGTGATACTACATATTAATATGTACTGTACTAGTAGTAACAAAAATATCTTATTGTTACTAGTAAATTATGTAACTACTTTACTATACTAAACTAGTATACTAGTATACTACTATAGTATAATATACTAGTAAACTAGTAGTAACTAGTACTAGTAGTAAAATATGTACTGTCAATACATAACAATTCTTTTTGATATGTAATATCAATACATAACACACTACATATCAATATGTAGTATCAATATATAACATACTACATATCAATACATAGCATACTACATATCAATATGTAGTATCAATACATAGCATACTACATATCAAACATACTATATGTCAATATGTAGTATCAATACATAACATATTACTACTAGTATACTAGTTACTACTAGTATACTACATACTACATATGTTATTACAACATGCTACATACTAGTTACTACTAGTATATTACATACTACATATGTTATTACTACATACTAGTTACTACTAATTACTACTAGTATACTATTTACATACTACATAGTATACTACATATGTAATATGTAGTAACATATGTATTATTATACGTAATGTTATATACTAGGATTAGTAGTCTAATTTTACTCTTTTCAAAACTTTTTTGGACTAGGGAGTAAATATTTTTTGGCGCTGGACTAGCCAGTAATCCGGGTAAGGTTTTCTGGACTAAACAGTAAATCCCTCATAAAAATTTACTGGGATCAAATTTTGATGCGTCCAAGTTAGTTCAGGCGTGCCAAGGCTCCATGTGGGTCTCTTGGATAACTGAACGGTTTAATAACTATGGAGTAACTTATCATGTTACATATTGCTACACCATTTTGTAACCCGACGGAGTCTCCCATATGCTTAGTTTCTAGGGCTTTCGATAGAAAAAAGAAAAAATGAAAACTGTTATCACCGAATTTATTTTCCCTCTGAAAACCCTAATTGAATCATTCACTCGTTATACTTTCCTCTTTTCTAAAAACCCATGAGCAGAACTTCGCTTCTTCCGTGGAAATCACTTATTAGTGGTAGCAATGATGAAGGACCTCGAAAGAAACCCACCTTCTTCCTGCACTGATGCTGAGTTCTACTGTCATTACTTCGCTCTTTGAGGAAAGATAAAACTTCGAAAACTGAATTGAAGTATAGGTCTTTGATTTAAATTAATTTGTTAATCTGTTCAAACCCATTGATTTGATTTGATTTGATTTGATTGAAGGATTTGAGAATCTAGCTAATTTTATGATTCAAATTTGAATTATTGAAGGGATTGAGTTTGATCTTTAGCATAGGGTTTTGCATTCTAGGATCTCAGCCGATTAGAGTTGTTTTAGATGCATTATGGTTCTCAAAATTCAATATCAGGTGAGATATTTCTCGTCTGTGAAAAGATCTCTGAGAAGTGAGATTATGAATAGACATATGAGGACTTGTGACCGAAGAACGATGGGAGATAGGCTGATTCTATCGGCACTAGAGAGATTGTTAATAGAACCAAAACCAGAATAAGAAAAGGCAAAAAAAATGTACCATCTGAAGAAGAAGAAGGTACCTGGGACAAAAAGCCAAATAAGGCCGAGATTTCTGGCATGGAATAAGGTATAACTCCTTTTAGGTTTTCTATCTTTTGTATGAATTTTTAATCTGATGGAAACATTTTTCATGCTGTTTGGTTTTTGATATCCATTGAACAAAAGCTTTTAGGTCATTACGGTAGTCCTTTGGCCTACATGATTCTAGATGTTATGCAATGTCATACTAATTGTGTCATGGATTTTATTCTTAGGCCTTCTACGGTGATTATATAGAAACAAGTCAAAAGTAGTGCTTTGATTTTACACATCCAATTCGATTTGTTTCCGTGACTTACTTACAAAAAGGTGCACCATATTTCTTAAAATCGTCTTATCTGACACATGTGTTTCAGGGCCTTTTTTTTTTTGATGTTGGAAGACACAAAGCAAGTGCTAAGCCAAAGGCAGAACCCAGCTGTATTGAGGTACATGTTGCAGTGCGACATACTGAAAGTAATAAATTTCAATGCTGTGAGTAGTTGTGACACTGCCTTTTTTGTCCTTTCATGTATTTTGATATTTGGGTTGTATTCTCTTTCTTTTAGGCCCAAAAACTGATATGTTATATCAGATCATATGGAAGGACTTAACTATTATCTGTGTTCAGAATAACGTCGAGTTGCTCAGTGTAGTACGTGTGGTTAGCATTTCACATACATCACCTCTGAGATCTATAAACAAATAAATAGTCTGTGTGCTTGTGTTTTTTATGTTATGACTACCGGTGCTTTTGACATAAATTGATAGTTGGGATGATGATTTACAAATTTATACTGAACAGTTAGGTATATATATTTGTGGTTTGAGTTGATTTTCTATTGTGCCGAACTGTACTCTGCGCTAATTTGAGTAATATTGGTACATGGGATGATGGTTTAACCTGTATTTGATTTTCTATTGCACGAATTAGGATGATGGTTTAAAACTTACTTAGATTGTTCTTGATACATTGGATTTGAAATGATTCCAGAGCTCATTTGGCTGATTTGTGATACTAGTTTGAGTTGAACAATGATATGAATGTTCTTGATGCATGTCGAAGTATCATTTCCGATCAACTGTTATGTATGTTTATCTATTGCGGAAGTGTTGTTTATGTTCTTTTGCGTCGATCTATGTTGAGTGTACTATAACTAAGTCGATGCTGAGTATTCTCTTTCTTATGTACAGAGATGGCCGAAGCTTAGTTTGGGAGAACGACATGGATTTAATGGCTTTAATCTGTTTCTGGTAAGGCTAGTTATTGTTCTGTTTTACCTACTCATCAGTAAGAATAATAACGATAGGAATGATATGCTGAAATGTGTGATCGTAATAGTTAGAGGAAATGTTATCTTAGAGTATAGTAGTAAGATGTTTTAACGGTTTTTTTTTTTTTTTTAAAAAGATGTTTTAACGAGGTCATCTTTTCCCCTTATATAGTAGATAAATTCTTTGTATAGTAACTGTGTTAGTCACTTTGTTTCTCTTTTTCTTTTCTTACACCCTACATGTCAGAAAATGTTAAGCTCATCAATAACCTGGTAGGAGGGATTAAAAAACTGTGTTTAACCAAATTTATTGCACCAGGTGCGTAGTCAATGCGAGAAAGAGACACCCTGAGGGTGTGAAGTCCAGGCATATTCTGAATACCAGCACCTATCAGGCTATCACCTTAGAATCCACGGAGGTGTTTGTGGCTCCTGGTTTTGATAGACTTGCTGAGAAGAATCCTCTGCAGTGGCGGTTGTTGTCGCTTTGTCAGGGAACCAATTAATCCTTGCGCCTGTTAATCAACAAAGGACGCATATTATGAACTCTATAGTAAACTCGGATCAATTTAATGCAAATCATGCGATTGCCTCAATTCAAAAGGATTGGGTTTTCATTTTACCCAAGTTCAATTTTACTAAGATTCATTAAAGTTGGATCGTTACATTTATTACAAGAGTATCTTGTGAATGATTATATTGTTAACCATTCTTGTCATACTGATAAATATGTTGCCAAAAGTCTATTCTTTAGCAAATATATAGTTTTTTGTCACCATAATTCTTTTGTTTTTTCTTTGACTCTGGGGTTGTGTAGTTCAAGATTAATTATAATGAGTCAACATCATATTTGGTACAATCAGTTATTTTTAAGAAATGCATTGCAACTATCACAATAAACAAATAGCCTCTACTTGAGGGAATGAATAACTTATAATGAGTGAACCAAACAAAAATGTAAGGTAGCCGAAGTAACCTTATAAATTCAATCTTACTCAAATGACGTAACCCAAATGACGTAAACAAATGACAGACTTGTATATTTTCGCTTATGAAAGAAAAGTTACTACAACAATTAAATTGTTTTTCTCTAATTTAACTACGACAAGTAAATTGTTTTTTTCTAATTTATAAGTTAAATGTTATGTTTTACATGATAAAATATATTGTTACAAAAAAACTTATTCTTTAGCAACTATGTATTCTTCTGTCACCATAAAGAATTTTTTGTGACAGTATTTCGGTAATCACTGAAATCACGAACTGTGGTGAAGTTATAGTGTCACTGAAAATGACTAAAGCGACAAAATCTAGTTCGTTGCGGATGTTCTTTCCGGTGACGATTAGAAGTGGTTACTATATAAATATTTGCAATCAAACAAGCTGGTGGTCACTAAAAATAAATATAGCGTCAAACATTTAGCTTCGTCGCTATAAAATTAGTTAATGACAAATTAATTTTGTCAGTATAACCTTTTCTTTTGCAATGAAATTTATAGATTATCACCAAAAATATTCTATGTCAATTTTTAGCATCATCACAATAAAATTATATGGTGACAAAAATATATAATCACAAAAAACTTATGAGTGATTAGACATTATTTTGTCACTAACTGATGCCACTAAAAACATACGAGTGACGAAACCCGAGTCCTGTCGTAGAAAACCTAACAACAGTGACAAAAATTATTTTGGTCACAATAACTTAGCTTTAGCAATGAAATCCTCTTCTCCACAAAAATTATCGTCACCAAAGCCATGTTTTCTTGTAGTGTTGGTCCCGTTCAAGTTGTTTCACATAATAATCAGGCTCACTGAAAATGCGGGGGTATAACAACCACACCACACAATTCGTTTGGCAATCTGAGAGGACTTACTCGAATATACTTTTTGGAGAATCAACTAGACAATCAGACTCAATCTAGAGAAAAGTATATTGTACAAGAGTTTATATCTCTATCTCTCAATTAAATCTGCAATCACCAAATAGAAATTTGCGAGCCCGATTGAATATAAGAGAAGTAACTAGAACGGTACTAAAGACCAATGTTCAAGGATCAATCAATTTCAATCAACAACCAAAGGTTGGATTTCCTAATTGATCGATACAACGCACAACCTGTGATATTTCAATTATGTAACAAAATATAATGCGGAAAAGAAATAACACAGACACCAGAATTTTGTTAACGAGAAAAACCGCAAATGCAGAAAAACCCCGGGACCTAGTCCATCTTTGAACACCACATTGTATTAAGCCGCTACAGACACTATCCTACTACCAATGAACTTCGGACTGGACTTTAGTTGAACCCTAATCAATCTCACATTGATTCAAGGTACAGTTGCGTTCCTTACGTCTCTGATCCCAGCAAGATACTACGCACTTGATTTCCTTAGCTGATCTCACCCACAACCAAGAGTTGCTACGACCCAAAATCAAAGACTTGATAAACAAATTTGTCTCACACAGAAAAGTATATTGGAATAGATAAATTTGTCTCCCACAAAAATACCTATGAGTTTTGTTTCGTGTTTTGATAAATCAAGGTGATCAGGAACCAATTGATAAACCGGTCTTATATTCCCGGAGAACAGCCTAGTATTATCAATCACCTCACAATAATCTTAATCGATTAACGAAACAAGATATTGTGGGATCACAAACTTTGAGACGAAGGTGTTTGTGATTACTTTTCTATCTTTCCTATCGAGATATAAATCTCAATCCAATCTTACGATTGCACTCAATCACGATAGAAACAGCAAGATCAGATCACGCAACTACAGAGAAAATAGTTGGGTCTGGCTTCACAATCCCAACGAAGTCTTTAAGTCGTTAACCTACAAGGTCTCCTGAGAAACCTAAGGTTAAAGGAGAATCGACTCTAGCTATGCAACTAGTAACACACATAAGTGTGGGGATTAGGTTTCCCAATTGCTAGAATTCTCCTTTATATAGTTATCAAATCAGGGTTTGCAATCTATGTTACCTTGATAACAAAGCATTCAATATTCACCGTTAGATGAAAAAACCTGATTCAACCAAGCTAATATCTTTCAACCGTTAGATCGAACTTAGCTTGTTACACACAAATGAAATGTACCCTCATTTAGGTTTATGTAACCGTACCTAAACGTGTACACCATGTTGACTCAATAATAGTTAAACGAAGTTCGCCATATGATTACTCTCATATCAACCTTGTTCATCTTAACCATAACTAGTTCAAATGACTCAAATGAAACTAGTTAAAGAGTTATTCAATTGCTATATTCTCATAGAAGTGTATAAGAACACAATTGAGGCAAAATCGATTTGATTCACTCGAATCAATTCATGAACATTATAGCCATGGTTTGCAAAGATTGCATCGCTTATTATATAAACTAGTATGTAACCCGTGCTACGCACCGGGTCTGGTGGGAATTGCCGATTGTTGTGGCGGGTCTTCGCCCCACACCCGTATCCCAGATTCATTAGAACATCTTTATATCGGACGTGCACTTGGTTATTAGAAATACCCAAATGTAAAATTTGTGAGTGTTAACTTTGACATATTGTTGCAAGCTTCTTAAAATATATCGAATCTTCAGCTTTCTTTGATAAACCTGGAGGTCCAACTGGTACGCATATTACGTTGCATTTTTTGAAAAGGACCACCCATTATTTCACATATTCTTATGTTTCCTTGTTCTCTGATTCATTAAAACTTCTTCTTTACTATGACCGATCAAACAAAAACTTTTTCTTTACTAAAATATTAGACCACACTTTTTCTGGAGTTGTGATTGGTTCATTCCTACTAATAATTTCCACCACTCTTTACAAATTCAGGGTTCACTTAAAACATATTTAAGATCCCATATTTATCCCATGTGATACCGCCTGTTCCTATAGAGTGGCGAAAGTATGATACTGTAATATCAAGAAGAAACATATTTAATTCAAGATAACCAAATATATTAATTTTGATTAAATTGATGAACAATAATTTCGATGTATTATCTTGAAAAAAAAAGACAATGATGCACAAAGTTACCAAATAGAAGCCAAAAAATAACTTCATCATGTTTAAGCATATATAGTGCAACATTTAATATTTGACACTAACTAAAGAAATGCAATAATTGGTATTTTTTTATTTCACCTTCAAGCATAGCTACTCAGTGTTGAACATCTTGCCTGGAAGTGTAAGTACCTGGAAGGAGTTAAGGAGTTAACTGAATATCCTTTTAAGTAGCTCATTACAGAATTTATACCACCAAAGTTTAATAAGCTTATGACAGAAGAGAGTACGAAAACATGAAGGCATAATTAGATCCCAAGTTTTTCTCAATGAATAGAAACCTTGAGTCTTGAAATATAAAAAAAGAGAGCCTTTAAAGCGCCTTGAACAATCCAATACATGTTTTTCCCATGTACACCTTATACACTGGTACTGTTGAAATTACTACGCATCTGTGGGAGTTGAACCCACAACTGCATGGTAAATGCCATGTGCTATACCATTTGAGATAAGATAACAACTACACTTGAGTTTGTTTGTGATTTAATAACATGAGAGTATAGCAAAAAGATCTTGTACCTAACACCCTGCTACATTTTACTAATAGCAGGTTTGATTTATCAACTGAAGTGCTAAATTCATAACGCTACCAAATATTTATAAAAAAAACCTCATCTAAAGCTCCCTTGATTATCTCTCATGCCTTAGCTTGAAGAATGAAAACATAACCTATATGGCACCACCATTAAGTGCTTACAGTGGCTGCAAGCAAAACACATAGAATATACAATAAGAAGATTTTTTGATAAGAAATTTAGATAAGAAAAAGTCATGCTTTAAGAAGTACAAAACAATAAGACGCAAGTTCCCTAGAAAATTGTATCAAGACGGACGCTAAATATTCAAAACTATGACATGACCGTGCACCAAAATAAGTTTTCAAAGTATGAAGTATATATATATCATGGCTCATCCAGTATCAGAGAAGACATATTCTAATAAGACTAATGCAAAATTCCAACTGACCTTAAATCTCATCCAAAGACCAGGCACATATGATGATTGATGATTTTTAAGAGAATAACAATGCGTGAAGATTCAAGTATATCTTTGGAAACCAAAGAATAATTGCATATGCACTGGTATCTTCACTTTTTGTACCTTGAATGACCCTACCACCTTTCCCCGAGACATGATTGTAAATGTATAACAATCATATATATATATATATATATATAGTCTCGAACTGAAACTTTGTATTTGTTACACTTGTAAAGAAACTTATAATATATCATGACTTGCATCTGGCCTTAGGACAACGAATAGCACAGTAGAGTGGGTTCATTAATTGGGATACATAGGCTCCTTCAATCACCATACATATTTCAATTCAAATTTAGCAGTAAAATAACATATTTCCATATTAATCTTATCAGTATTTACAGCGCATAAAAAAAAGTGATTCCCGCTGAGTTGCATATAAGCAGACATATGAAAGTTCTTTTGTTCATGGTTCACTGGATTCATAAAAAGTAATTTCAAATGAAGTCCGAAACAACTGGCGTCACATGAAATCAGAGAGATATCAGTAAACTAATAGTAATCCAGTAAAGATTAATAACGACACACAAATACAATCATAGAATTATAAAGAATGACCTGCATAGCCATCCTTGAACTCCTCTCCATCTCATGCAAGCAGTATGTTTCAAAACTGGTGTGTATAAAAATAAATACTCATGTTGTCTATAATTTCTATTGTAAATACTTAGCTGCCTTATTCATCAATCTCGACCAACGGTGGCATGTCATGATCCCTCTCCATAATATCGTCCATTTCATCAACATGGTCATCTAGTTCGATAAAGATACGCATGGCATAATCATTTTCTATAGTGTTATACTTTCTTGTCTTTACCAAGTCTTTCTTAGTAGGTGTCTGAAATCATTTCTTCTTGTGACAAATATGGAATTGTCTGAAATGTGTCGATGCACAATTGTTTTGGCATATCCATATGGTAAATTCTTCTTGATGAAACCTTAGATGTATTTGAAATGGAAATATAAGTTGGATTTCAATTCTCGTTGGAAGATCCTGATCCCAAGTAGAATCCTGCATTGTGCAATCACTTTTGCCAACTATCATCCATATGCATTGCAAAACAAATGTTGACAGGAAATTAAGATCTAGTAACTAACACTGTATCCATTGATACCATCACTTCCTTCCTAATGATTACTATCTTCCCAACATCAGACCCAGTAAGCACTTCTATTAATCCACATAGAACTCCATGGCATTATTTCTTTACCAAGTTACATCTCCCACGTAATCGTCGCGACATTTACTGCAAGAACCACAATTGCCTACATATTCTACTTTCTTGTTGTAAGTTTTGCAAGCCATGAAATACCAATTTTCATTCTCCAGCATCTCAATAATCATTGCTATACAGCAGCATATGGTGTTCTGTGTGATACAAACACATATGTATTAATCAATTGACTGTATAACCAATTGTTCCCACATCAAAGAAAATAAAAATCAAATCAAATGATTGTACGTCCTCCTAACATACATAGTTTTGGCACATACCTTGTTTTCATTAAATTGTAGCTTCTCAGTCACTTCAAACAGAGTCTATATTTTTATAAGGATTTTTATCCTCTTATAGGTCTACCTTACCAACACTTGTTGCCTCAGAATTAATCTTATTTAAAAATAATAATAATTACAGGGTGTAAGCCACCACATTATGCCGTATTAATTTATCCATCAGAGTACAATGTCTTAAATTTATTTACTTGCTGGACATCTTGATTGATGAGCACTCTTGACGCAGGTGTAGTAAAAAAGCTAATCATACCCATAATGCAACAATAAGTTTAAACACATGACTGCATACAATCATATAAGAATGACAAAGGGATTAAGATTTTACCCAAGTGATATTTCACGTTTGTGCCAGTAATCACCACCACAGTAGGTACATTCATAGAGTTCTCTATGGCGGAATCACTAATTCAGCCCACATTGTTATTTTCATGGCGGTTCCCTTGGATGAAATAAAACGTGAACAATACCTCTCATTCTCAACAAAAATTTCTCGCATCAAAACATCATTATCACCAAATGATTTCGTTACAATGTTTGAGACAGACTTCAGCTTTCCAATAACATCTACAAAAAAATCAAATTATGTTATTTACAGGAACCGTTGTCCGGTGGGAATTTTCGAATGCGTGTGGCTGGGCTTTGCCCCGCACCCGTTTCCAGATGCATTGGAGCATCTTCAAATTTTTTCTTCATTAGTATATTATCTAATAGTAGTAATAATAAATCCTCTCATTATAGTTTTGTTTATTCATAATAAAAAAAAAACAAAATAAATGTTAATTTTCTCATTTGATATTGTGAGTTTTAAATCTTGATCGTACGAAACTCCCTTTGAGTCTATCTTGGTATGTAACTGAATATGATTTATAGATCACACCATCCTGCATTACTTTTCAGTGGGCTAATATGCATTTGCGATAAAAATAACGAACAAATAATATAGTTAATCATTTCAAATGTCATCAGAGGAATTCAAGCAACATTCAATCAGTTGTTTAATCCATATGTTTGAAGAAAAGAGAATTTAGCATCAAAGAAATATAATGAATAAGCAACAAACCAACACTTAAATATATAACTTGAATATGATCTCGAATGATAAAAACATGTTTGCTTGTACCAGATGATGACCGATTTGAATGTTCATTATTATTTATTTGGCCTTGGAAATTTGTTCAGTCTCTTCTTCTTAGGGTGTGCAGACCATTATTGCAACATCTAAAGTGGTATTTCATTTTTGCACCTTTTTTGGATAAGCCCTCCAATTTCAAATTTTTCATAAGCTCTATATTGAATTTCAACACTTTAAAATTGTCTCAATGGTTTTCTATGCTGCATTATGAAATCATCAACTTAAATACATTGGCTCATATACGGTTACATTAAACATTCTCATAACTCAATCCGGATAGTTCAACTGCAAAATAAATTGTGTATACCAACAAATATAAATTCGGCACCACTAAAAATAAAAATTCAAACCATTAAGTGAGCGGATAATATTAAGTGAACATATGTTCACTCATAAATTGTATGATGATCTCGCATATTATATGATCAGAGTTGGGTACTATAAGTTACTAAGAATACGAATAAGACCAAACAAAGACTGCCTTGTTTCCAGCCTTCCATCTAGCTTCTTGTAGGAAACTATTTTATTCAATAATGACTAAATAAATATTTGAAACCAAAAAAAAAAAAAAAACCAAAAACAGTCGGCATCTAAAAGAACCCCTCATGAATTGGTATTTCGACCACTTTGCTTATCTGTCATAAACTGGACCGCTTGCCCGTCCATAATGATAGCTCGGTCTACTATTTTTTATTCCTTTCCTGGGACTATCGCGCCTAGCACCATGCTCATTGTCACCCCTGAGGGTATACTCATCAGAGACAAACCTGCCACAATTATTTGAGAATCAAAGCAACTAGAGGTGCACATACCCTATCCATACCCGCTAATCCTACCCTACCCGCCAGTGTTGTAACCTTATCCTATCCTACCCATTATTTGGCGGGTAGGGTGACGGTTAGAGATTTTTTTACCCGTCGATAAATGGGTAGGATGACGGGTAAAGCACGAAATTACCCTACCCTACCCGCCTACCCGTCTAATACTGAAAAGACAAAGTAACCCTTGTATTGTTTTCTCCTCCTGCCTATTTTTTTGTTATTTTAAAACATATTAGGGGTAAAAGACAAAGTAACCCTTGAATGGATTTTACTTTCTATCGAACCATTTCATCTATTTTTCATTCGAACCATTTCTCTCTTTTAATTCGAACCATTTCATCTCCTCGTCTCTGGAGTAGCGAAGTGAAGTATGGGTTTCGATCTGAAGCTGAAGATGTAAGTGATTTGTGTGTTCGATTTGTGTATCGTTATGTGTTTGAATCTATTTTTTGCTCATCTCAATCCACTTTCTTATCTATGCAGAAGAGAATTTAGGGTTTCAGGCTGCAAGTGCAGTTTGAGGTTTTGGGGGTTTCAATCTGAAGATGTAAGTGTTTAAAGCTTTCAATTTGTGTTTTGATTTGGGTTTCAATTTGTTCTTTTGGATTAGGCTTTCATTAAGGTGTTGATGTGTTAATTAGATTTTCTATTTTATATTACTAACTGATTTTGAAATTTTTATGAAAAATCCTATACTACTGAAATAAAACGTGGGAATTAGGATTTCTCTGTATTCTTTTGCTTGGGTTTGTTTGCTTTGTTATATAAAACCCTCTTTGCTTCATCTATTTGATTATACTTGGTTTTCCATAATGTAAGTGTTTTGAATTAGATTGCTATGTGGCTGCCCTGATTTATTGTGTATTAACTCTTTGCTTCATCTATTTGATTATGCATACAGATATTTCTTAAGAGAAACGATGCTGGTGACCATTTTCCCTCACTTGCAATCTGCTTAGGCTTTGAACTGTTAAGTACCGTTATCAGGTTTGGTTCCCTCCCTTATAGACACATTTCTTGATTTGTATCTTTGATAATTTTAGATGAATTTGCGTGTCTTTGCTTCTAGTTGTCCGTTGTTTAACATGTATGCTATATGGTCAACTGTTGTTCAAGTAAATCAACTGACTTAAGTGTAGCTTATGGAACCTTAAGCATATAAATGCATTGTATTGTATTAGGTGTTGTAGAACTACATGGCATGTATCTCATTAGGAAACCGTGAAGTTGCAGATATAGCTTTGGTGTCTTTTTATTGATGTAGTGGTGATATATGCAAAGAGATGTGAACTCAGAAAACAAAAAATATGCAAAGGATGACGGGTACTTGAACATGATTAGAGTTAGGTCTCTGTCATTATTCCTGTGTATGCTTGCACATGGTTTTGTTTGGCCATAATTGTTAAGGTTATAAGATAATGTCCTGCTTATTCAGCACTTGTAGATTTAGGATAACATTATTTCATGTATGGGTTTCTGCCTTTTCTGAAATATACTGCCTTTTCTGAATACAGTGCTCTGAGTTGCATGTTAGTTCTAACCCTATCAAAGGAGCAATTTCTTCTTCTTATTTTTCTGTACTTTTTTTGAAGTATAGTTACTATCTCGAACTCATAGAATTTAACAATTTCCTAGCCTCTTATTTTGTCTTTCAAACATTAACAGATACAGAACTTGTTGTGATATTACTTGATGTTGGTATTATGACTGAACTTTGCATCAAATCATTCCCTATTATGGCTGAATCTAACAAGAGATAACTTGTATGCAGATTTATTTGGTGATCTTAGTACTTATTCCATCATCGTAGATGATGATTGAAGAAGAAGGTCAATATGAAGAGCTTTTGGTGATGATACTGTTATATGAAGAACAAGGTCACGTGAAGAACATGGAATTGGGCTGGGATTCATCGTCTATTTCAAAAAGAATACAACTCTTTTCTTGAGAATACTTTTGTTTGTACATTTTGTATGGTTATGCTTTTATTTCTAAATTCATCGTTGGTCTACTAGCACAACATGCACGGTCCCTTTTCTTGTTCAGAGTCTGAAATTCAGACTTCAGAAAGTCATGGAGAAGGGGGAAAAAACGGTTATACCCGCCACCCTACCCTACCCGACCCGCCAGAGAATGGGTTGGGTAGGATCTTACCCGTTTAATGACGGGTAGGGTGGCGGGTAAAATTTTTCTTAACCGCCAGTAAACGGGTAGGATGGCGGGTATAGACCATATCCTACCTACTCTACTCGTTGTGCAGTCCTAAAAGCAACTATCCAGCAGTTAGACATGTAGATATAGCATAATCTTTACTTCACGTGACTGCACCCAAGGTCTTTAAAAGCTTCTTCCCATCTCTCAAACTGAAATAATGTGAATTTCCTTCGGTTATGACATGCAATGCCTTACCATATGGGATTAAAATACTTTTCAATGTCACATGAATATTTTTGTTGGTAGTAAGCATTTCGGCGTCTTGGTCTGATAGTCAAAGAATGATTGTACGTAAGATTTGTTAACCCACTTCACGCCTGCTACTGTACGACTGGTGTACGACTGGAGATGCTGTAATTAGGTTCCCAATATTGTCAATACAGTTTATATTTTGTTATTAATTGTACTGATAAGACTCAGGAGTCAGGACTCAAAGTCAAAAGCTTGCAGTATTAAGAAAAAAAATTGAGAATTTTAAAAAAATGCCACACTTCCAATTTCCTGTTTAAGAAAGTGCCATTGTTCTTTTTAGAATTTATAAAATGCCACAACCGTTAGATATTCCGTCAAGGCCCACCAAACTGGTCTATAAGCATTGAACAAGTTAAGCAAATGTCCATCTTCACCCATTTACCCTTCATATTCGGTTTCTTGTTTTTTCTTCATTCACTTCACTCACAGCGGCAGCCATGAATCCATGATCTCATCTCCATCAGAACCACCATAATCACCACCTCTTTTTCCTTCTTCTTCTTCTAATTTTCTTCTTCTCCATACAGAGATAAACTTATGCTTTTTGTTTCAGAGTTAGGTTTAGGGGATCAATTCGTGAAGAACTTAGGGGAGAAATTGAGAAGATGAAGCCGTTCTAAGGAGAAAACGAGAGTTTATGAAGAATTACTCAATGGGTTTGCTTCTAAGTTAGGTTAGGGATTGTTGCTGGTGGCTGAGAGCAGATCGAGAAGAAACCTAGGGTGGATTCAGTTTCGAACAAGGAAGTTGGGGATTCTGAAATTAAGGTTTGTGTGATATGATTGAGTTAGGGTTTGGACTGATTTGAGGTATAGGTGACGCAGAAGCTACTGAAGAGGTGGAAATCTGTTAAAATTAATTGAAAAAAGGAAAAATACAGATGAATGGGGCTCATATTAATGGCAAGGTGCATATATCTAGTCCAGTGGTTGAATCGAATGGAAAATTTCAAGAATTTTGGTTCAATTCTACGGTAATAATACCATTTGGTTCATCTATATTCTTATTGTGAGCTTTTTCCTGCTATCTTATTTTGATTTTGTTTGAAATTGATTTACAAATTGAACTATTGGTGAGTCTAAGATGGAATTGGAGGTACAGGAACTCCTGAAGTTAGCTTGTGTTGTTGTTGTGCTTTGAACTAAAGTTGAGATGCAAGTCTGATGTTGCAGTTGAATGATGCTATTACAGGATGTATTGAACTGTTTAGATGAATGTCTAGGGAAGGTACAAACTACAGGTGCAGAGATTTTTAAAATGGTGATGGTTATTGCAGTGTGTATGATGCTGTTATGGGTTATAATTATACTTCAATGAGAATGAAACGTTGGTAGCTAGGGGACAGTTGCAGGTGGATGCTATTTTGAGCAGTGGGTGGTGCTGGATCAAATGATTTTAGCAAGAGAATAATGGAGCTTGAAGCTGAGAAGATACAAGTATTGCAGCTAAAGTGCAGGCTATGGATTGAGGTGGTATTGAGTTGGGGGTTGTGTTCTGTTGTTGCAGTGACTCACGACTTAACTCGGTAATGACTCGCTATGATAACTTGATCTAACTCAGTACAGTGAGATGATTCCAGGGCATAGATGTCTTTTACTAAGCTGAATAACTGCCACCTATGCACTAAAGGAAGTTAACTGTTTTCTGAAAAAAAAACTGGATGGAAAAGGTCAAATTATGGCATGAAATAAATTCTGAAAAAATGATGGCACTTTCTTGAACATGAAATTGGAAGTGTGGTACTTCATTAAAATCCCCAAAAAAATTCTATATTGACTCCGCTATCCGAACTCCTCAAAAAAACATTGACACAAAAACACCCAAAAGCAGGACCCCTTGTTTTTCACAGTGGGATGGAGCCCATATTTGCTGTGTCTATCCGGTTTTAAAATTGTTTAAAATTGTTCAATTGGACGGTGTGTCCGGTTCCATTGTTCTATTGTATTGAGAGTATACCCTTAACATCTCTTGATGGATGCCTCTCCGTTAATTTTCATTTCGACTGTTTTTTTCTAAGCAAAAGGACTTGATATATTTTTCTATATCCGTTGTTTCTAAGCCAAACAGAATCTTATATGGCCGGTTGAGAGTGATTTAACACATTAAAACGGATCAAGTTGATTTTAGGTTGGGAGGTGTAAACATAGTATGCTAACTTAATCCCCTGCAAGTTCACTAACTCATATTCTTATTTAAAGCTACCACAGTAAGCACACATCGGGAGCAATAGGTACACGTTGGCATGACTTATCAGAGACTGGAGCTGAGATTAAAGAGCACGATAAACTTCATGTTACGATTAGAAAATCTAATGCGTTAAAATCTGGAATCTTTTGAAGCAGAACACTTTATCATCAAAAATACCAAGAACATCAAATCTAACTAATCAAATCTAACTAATGCAAAAATTTATCTCTTTAATTTTCAAAAAATTCAACTCCTAGTGATATTCTAGAGGTAACAGGTAATGGTGGTGGACTTGAAATTTTGGTGCTTCTGATATTTATATGGGCATAAAAGCTACTACAAAAGTCAAGGGCCCCATAGGGGAATCAGGGAAAGGCCCAGTTTAGGGCAGCAAAAGCTACTGTGACACTGGGGGTAGTTATAAAAATATTTTTTACTTAGGGACTTATTGAAGAAACGATATAAATATTTGAGGCGGACTTTTCAATTAGCATAAATATTTGGGGACTCATGAATCTTGCTTAAACTTTAAACTCGTCAAATTGTTTTGGAGATTTTAACAGACTGACTATTTTTTCCTTTTCCCTTTTCTTTTGAAGCCTAAGACGATAGTAGATAGGTGAATCTCTGTCCTCTTGCTTTCTATGATGTAATCATTGATATTGAATCATATGACCTCAATAATATGATTTCATTTCATTTTCCCCTTTTTCAATTTCTAAATATTTCACTTAGTAGTTAGGGTTTATATTTTGGTTAGAAGATGTTGGGTCTTTTTTGATCAATCTAATTATGTTCGCTTAGTTAACTCAATAATTGTTTAGGGCTTAGCCTATTAATTGGTTCAATTCGTTGATTTGGGTGTTTTTTTTTTAATGGAATTTAGAGTTTTGAATTTTTTGGGGTTTTTTGTATAATTGTAATCTAATTTGATGATCGTTTAACTTTGAGTGGTTCGAATTAGGGTCTGCACCATGATTAGGCTAGATTATTTTATTTTAACATAGTTTGGGGTGTTCAATTTACTGAACATTTGGATTAGGCTAAGAAACTATGTCTTTGTTTGTTGTTGTCAGTTGTGAGAAGATATTTTTACATTTTTCAGGAAGTGCTAAAGCAATTAGAATTTCCACTTTTCTAGGATTTAATATTTTTATTGTCAATTTATATTTTGAGGGCATAATTTTTTTTTTTGCTTCAGGGCAAAAAAGATTCAGGAACAGCCTTGAGAAACGATGATGCAGAAGTCTATTCGAGAAATAAAAGATACTACCTAAGGAAATTGATTTAATTATTATATACATTGTAGACATTGCCAAAATCCTGCACCATTCACCATGTGCCCAGCTTCCTCATTTAAGCCAATGTAGGTCAAAGTGACAAACCTGTTTTGAATTTTTGATTTCCCGTTAATATGGTTAAAAAAACTTTGAACGCAAGTTCAGTGCTTGAGAAGTGATCATATTGCATCAAAAAAACGGAAGGCCATTATAGTTAAATACATCAAAAAAAAGCTGAACAAAGCTAAGAAAGGTGGCGAACTCTACTTGCATTGGCATTACCAAGACTCTACTTGCATCGGCAATTACAATCTTGCAAGCTGCTAGCAATATATACAAATATAATTAAAATAAAATACTAAAAAAATCAAAATCAAAATTTAAGTTAAAATCTAGTATCATAGGAAATTCAATATCAAACTTTAACACATAATTAAGAGGAAATTTTAAGAGGAAAAAAAGAAGTAAAAACGCATTAGAAAGTAGCAGCAGCAGTAGCGGGAGAAAAAGAGAAAGGAGGTGAACGTAGGTAAAATGGATTATGGTTAGTCAAGAAACGGAGCAACTCCCAACCTGTTTTCGATCCAAAAACACATAAGTTCCATAACACAGCAACGCGACCACACCTCAAACCCAAAGTTCCATGATGTCCGCATGATATCCCCTCTAGGTCCAAGTTAATGGCCAGAGCATGACTGTCGCATGACTGCCTAATCAAAGCTAATACCCCATCACGTAATCCAGGGTTTTATCAAATAGAATGTGTATAGTGCTAATCATCCCGCCTTTTGACAATTACACTTCCGCAAGAGATTCAACCAAATATGGGATATAAACACAAAACTCTATGACAATGATCGGCTTTCGCATTTTGAAGTCTCTAAAGAGTCCATCCATCGCCTGACGACTCGAAAAATATATTCGACTAAATAAAAAAAAAAGTATATGTAGTTCAAATTTTGCATTCCCAAAACACTTGCTAAGTATAAACTGGAATAGTACTGTTTTTCCTAGCTTAAACTGTGTTAGCATTAATACCTCTCACCAGTTTGATCTAATGGGATAGTTCAAGCAAACCCAAACCAAGAAGACGGAATCAACCATTGAAAAATTTTCCCTTTCAGAAAACTACAGTTCATTGAACCTTAATTATAAAACAATTGGTAATTTGGCTAGGCATATAAACCTTGGTAATTCTTAAACTCTCCACAGTCATTTAGCTTCTTACATTTTTTTACAATCCAGTCAGAGTTAGGAACGAAAGACGGTTAGGAGTGAAGTGCGATGAGATTCTCTAATAGAAAACAAACTACACTAACCATATAGATTACAAATAGTTCTTGAATCGTTGACTTTCTTATTAGCACAACCTTTTAGAAAGTTCATGCCTGTTATTATACTCATGCAAATCGTTCCATATTTCTTCCTCATTTCCATTATTAATAAAAACAAAAAGGTGTGAAAGGTGCGAAGAAGATTATCGCGGCTCAAAAGCTGATAAAAATATACCCACGTATATATCACCTCAATACACACAATGGGCTCATTGAACATGCTTCCTGGTATTACCATTCCAATATGAATTAACAATTCAATCTGCGCAGATAATAAGGAATCGACAGAATGCAAATGCATGTCAAAACACATCAAGATATGTGTACCTGAGAAGCAAAGTCATAGAATAGTCTGCTTATTCAATGTCATATCATATGAAGTACGTGTATTAGACTGTTCAGGCAGTAGTTGCATGTTATGATCTTTGGATCTATGTGGTCACTTCATGAAGGACATAGTACACCGAACAGAGTACGTTCATCGGTTCGATCGGATAAATTTTCTGGATGTAGTCTGCAGCAATGGACAGATAATTATCAATTTTTTCAAAAAAATCTCTTACTTTATCACAATTTTTTTTTGTGCGGCTAGATATATGCTTTTAGACAATAAAGTAAGACATAACCGTAATACTTACAGAGAACTGAGAACCCACAACCCAAAGGTAAGAACAATTGACTTCAAAATCATCAGAACTTTCCCTTTTTTAATAAGATCATTCCTTGCGCCAAAGGCTGTATAAATTTTATTTCTGCCTATTAGATATTATAACGAAAGGTAATGCATCTACATATTTAAAGATCGCTGATATGTAACATTGTACACAGAAAATGTAGCAAAAGCATGTGTTATGTGAACTCAACATATTTGTCCGATTTGTGGGAAGTGAAAAACCGCATTGCAGAAACCTTGTATTGAGTACCAAATCCGCCTCTTACGTTTTGGAATTTGAATGGTAAAGATTCAGCACTGTAAAATTCACCATATCTTCGAGAATAACAGAAAAAAAAAAAGAATTAGAGTTAAAACACGAATAATAGATTCACGATGATTAATAAAGCTCACCATGAAAAGATTCTTCCACGTTCTTTCTTCTGTCTCTCCAACCTTCGTTAGGTGTTGTTGTCTCCGCAAAGAGATGTGCATGCATAAAAGAACCGAATAAACCTTTGTATGAGAAAAACGGATTCCATAGAAAGAAAAATTGAAATCATCGCTGACTTTTGAACCCTTGCACCAAGAAACCTTAAAGAAGTAGCTTTTCAGGGGGTTAGTCCATGAATGAGTTGGAGGGAGTTTAATGTATTTTGAATTTTGGGGATTTTGAGGGAGTGTAAGAGAGTATAGGGAGTTTGAGAGAGTTTGGTGTGTTGAGTGTAGGGAGTTTGAGAGATTCTCCCAAAATCTCTACTTTTTTGAGAGATTTGGAGTGAGGCAAAAATACACTATAAACTCCCTAGAACTCCCCAGAACTCCCAAAAAAAAAAAAACAAACTCCCTATCATTCTAATTTTTACCATTAACAGGGAGTTTAAGAGTTTCTTTCAAACTCTCCCACGACTAACGGGGTTTTTTAGGGAGTTTGGGAGACTCTTCTAAACTCTCCCACGACTAACGGGGATTTTGAGAGACTCCCTCGAACTCCCTCACGACTAACGGGAAAAAACACAATTACACCCAACTCCCCCAACTCCCTTGAGGACTAACACCCTGATTTATTTATTTTTCCCGAAAGTAGCTTTGGCATATGATAAATTTGTTTCCCTTTCCGACGCTATCTCCTGTTAGGTAAGTAAATGATTGTGTGGGAAAATATCGAATGATTATGGGAAATTTATCTACACAGTTCCTAGATTTTTTTTCGTGTACGTAACCCTTAATTATATCTGTTGCAAAGTAAGTTTTGGTATTAAAGGAATACTTTTCGCAGATGTAACTATGCGCAGATTATGTTACCTTATTCAAGGTATTTACTTACCATCAACACTCTTAAAACATAATTCCATAAAATCTCAAAAGATCTTGGTACCTATAAACAGGCAAAATAATTTCCCAAAAACAAATGCTGGAAAGCTGCAACTTCCGAATATATCAAACTATTATTAGCGTGAATATAAATACAGAAGATTCGATTTTTAATATTTTCTCCAAAATATATAAAACTATTCCGAGAACAGTAGTTGAAAATTCGACTTAAATTTTCTTTTATAGCAGTTCCTGAATTTTTTAGAGAAAATATATTGAACAGGAAAGGTCTGGCAAAACATTACCCATACTTAGCTCCGAAAAAGTATGAACGTGTTTCAATTTATTTTAAGTAATTCACTTGTTGCAAATCTTACGGTTTGGATTTTATATTAAAATTACGTAAACGTGGTGTAATAAAAATCGCAAACCTACCGATCAATATGGAGCATTAGATCGTATAAATCATATTAAAAATTAACGGCCACGAAATGTAAGGGGCTTACTTGTTTTTTAGCCAATTAGGAGTGAGGATTTCGTTGACCGACCAATAGAAGAGGAGGTTTGCGCAACTCTCGACGTGGAGTGAGAGATGTGAATAGGTGTTTAGGTTGTTGATGTTTAAGTTCATGTACACAACCGATTTTAGAACTTTAACCTTCAAGTATGCAAACGGGTACGCATACTTGAAATACCCGGACCAAGATTGGGTTTTTTCCAGTACGCAAAAGGATACGCGTACTTCCAATTCCAACAGAAATATTCGGACATGAACCTTACGCCGGTACGTGAACATGTGCGCATACTTAGGTTCCCGGATTTCTCAAGCCAACAAGTACGTGTACGGGTACGCATACTATGGTTCCCGGACATGGATTACATATGTGCAAGAGTACACAACATGTCATATCCAATAATGGTTAAGTGTTATAAACTCTTTGTTTGTGGGTGAAAATTGTTTCTGCCGATTTTGGTAATCTTGTGTGTGTGGGTGAGAAACGAATCTAAACCCAAAACAATGTAATGCACGGGAGTACTTTTGAGTCGAGAGATCAATTTGTACAATCCTGGCCTAAACCAAGAAATGGCCGTTCCAGGCTTGCTTCGGTCGCAAAGTGAAGGAGAAGGGTTGGTCTTAGGGAGGGAAGCGAAGAAAGTGTTGAGACCAAAATAGTTGATTCTGGAAGTGTGGGCGTTTTTGGTGACTTGTATCAGAAAATTGAACTGGTGAGCTGAATGGAAAGCTACCAGGTGATTTCTGGATGTGGTATTGTTCTCCTGACCAAAATTGTTAGAGCATAGCTCGGTCAACCTCGCATGCGTTGCTATATCAAGCATGTTTGTCAATGTCAGTGATCAAAACTACCAAGTCTTGATTTCTAGCCTATTAGCTAAGTCTCGGACTAGGATAGGAAAAATGTAGTTGAGTCAAGGACTGCATGGTGATTCAATGACAATGACGAAGATCTACACCAAGGAACCGTGGAACTTCATCAACAAAAAGGTATGTGAAGACTTGAACTTATCTATCACTCGAAAGTCTATCTATTCTTCTCCTACTTCTTATGACACAAAAGTCGTATGCTATATAGACTAGATCATATACACTTGATATTTCGAGCTGAGTATTCATTGCTTATCTTTTAATCGAAATCATGTGTTGGTAAAGCGTTTCGCTTTGATCAGGTTTATCTTCACCTAGTGACGAAAGTCATGAAAGTTTCAATCACTTTGGAAATTGCTCTGACGAGAAAGGTATGTTGTTCTTCACGAATGAATATCGCCCTCTGAGAATGTTTCAATGATTGAAATGAGAGTTTATATTATATAACCATGTATTCCTTGAACCGAAGTTTTCGAACTTTGTTGATCAAGAGAAATCGGGAGGATTGTGGAATTGGCTTGCCAAGTCCGCGGACTCAGTCCGCGAACTGACGGAATTTCTCGACCGAGAATTTATGTTGGGATTTCCAAAACTCGTTTGTGTGCTAAGTCCGCGAACTGGCGGAAGTTCTCGACCCGAGAATTTATGCTGAGTTTTGAAAACTCACCCGATTAACTTAAGTCCTCGAACTTGTTTGTGAACTTAAGAGGTTATGATCTAAAGATGTGCTCTGAACATGAAACATTAATTATTAAGGAATGCTTTATGCAAACCGTGGCTATAATGTTCATGAGGCGATTCTAATCGAATCGAATCATCTTTGTTTCAATTGTGTCTTGTGTAGTTACATAAGATCTCATAGCAATTGAACAACTCTTAACTAGTTCATTTGAGTCAATTGTACTAGTTATGGTGAAGAAGAACATGATTAATATGAGATGCTCATATGGTTGACCTTTTGGGTTATCATGTTGAACCAACATACGTGTACTCGTTTGGGCATGTTTTTCTCAAACCCAGTAAACGTGTACCCAAGTGTGTTTAACAAGCTATGTCTTTCGATCTAACGGTTGAGAGATATTGGATAGAATCTAAATCAGTTTTTCATCTAACGGTGGATAGAGTTTGCTTTGTACCTAAGGCAAAACCCTGATTTGAAGGCTATATAAAGGAGACATCTAGCATTGAGCAAACCTAATCCCCACACGTCTGTGTGCTACTAGTGTGCTTGTTAGAGTCGATCTCCATTAACTCTTGAGTTTCTTCTCTAAACTCGAGTTAACAACTTAAAGACTTCATTGGGATTGTGAAGCCAGGCCGATACTACTTTTATCGTAGTTGTGTGATCTGATCTTGCATCTTCTATCGTACGAGTACAATCGATTGATTGACTTGAGATCGTGAGAGTTCTCCGATAGGCACGATAAAGAAGTCACAAACATCTTTGTCTCACTGTTTGTGATTCCTCGACAATCCGCTTGTCTAGTCAGGAAGGATTGTAGAGAGGTGATTGATTAATCTAGGATGTTCTTCGGGAACATAAGTCTGGATTATCAATGGTTCCTGTTACCTTGATTTTATATCTAAAGACGGAACAAAACCTAGGGTTTATCTGTGGGAGACAAATTTATCCTTTCGATAGACTTTTCTGTGTGAGACAGATTCGTTTATTATCAAGTCTTTGATTTTGGGTTGCAACAACTCTTAGTTGTGAGTGAAATCAGCTGAGGGAGTCAAGTACGCAGTGTCCTGCTAGGATCAGAGGCGTAGGAGTACAACTGTACCTTGTATCAGTGGGAGATTGGTAGGGGTTCAACTATAGATCAGTCCGAAGTTTGTTTGTAGTAGGCTAGTGTCTGTAGCGGCTTAATACAGTGTGTATTCAATCTGGACTAGGTCCCAAGATTTTTCTACATTTGCGGTTTCCTCGTTAACAAAACTTCTGGTGTCTGTGTTATTTCTTTTCCGCATTATATTTTATATAATAGAAATAATACAGGTTTTGCGTTCGTAATCATCAATTGGAAATCCAACCTTTGGTTGTTGATTGATCCTTGGACATTGGTCTTTGGTACCGTCCAAGTTATCTCTCTTTGATAAAGACTCGCAGATTTCTATTTGCTTGAGTAAAGATCAAATCGAGAGATTGAGATAATAACTCCTTGAGATGCTTTTTATCTAGATTGAGTCTGACTGTCTAGTTTATTCTCTAGCAAAGTATTTCGGAGTTAGTCCATACAAATTGCTAAGCGAAATATTGGTTGGTGTTGTTAGACCCACGCTTTTTCAATTGGTATCAGAGCAGGCAAACACGTTAAAGACCTTATCAGTCTGTGTTTGTAGCGATCTGACTCTTTGGACAGAGGTGCTATCTCTATTAACGTACCACGAGTCTTTGATGGCTCAAATTACTAATGGTGGAAAATTGCTATGCGAGTTTTTCTTCAATCACGTGATTTTCAATCGTGGGTATATGTAGTCAATGGATATGATGCGCCTGTTGTTGCAGCCGGAAACAGAACTGTTCCCAAGAATATTGGTGAATATAATGCTGCCGAGATTCTTGCTGCAAAGCAGAATTCTGAAAGGTTGAATGCTATCATACATGCCATTTCCCCAAGTCTTCAACACCATGTGTCTAATTACACTAGGTCTAAAGATGCTTGAGATATCTTAGAAACCGTGTTTGAAGGAAACTCCAGTGAAAATAAAGCTAGGCTTCAAAACCTTAATTCCGAATTGGAGAACCTTCGTATGGCAGATGAAGAAACATTTGATGAGTTTAATCACAAAGTGTCTGAAATTGTTAATGCATCTTTTGCATTGGGTAAGACTATTCCTGAAAAGGACATTGTGATGAAAATTCTCAGATTGCTGCCATCCAGATACGAGTCTAAGAAGCATGCCATCGTTGAGGGGAATAACCTTAATAATCTCTCCAGAAAAACCTTGGTTGGGAAGCTAAAGATCTTTGATCATGAGCATACATCCAAAGTCGGTAAGGATGTTTCCTTTAAAGCACAGAAGAGCACTAAATTACTTGCCAAAGGTAAAAGTGTTCATGTCTCGGAGGATGATCAGTCTGAGGATGATCTTTCAGATGAAGACCTTGACAAGTCGGTTTCCTTGATCACAAGACAGTTTAGAGATCTTCTTTTGAATAGAAGTAAACGGTTTTCAAGAGACAAACCTAGGTCATCAGACAAACATCACGGTCACGTACCTCCTAAAAACAGGGATGCTGACGAGGCTGATGATGAGGACATGCCTCAGTGCTTTAAGTGTAAGGGGTTTGGCCATTTTGCAAACGAATGCCATAATCACAGAAAATACACTAGGAACAAAGGTCTAGCTGTAACACTTGATGAAATTTCTGAAACCTATGATTCCGATGAAGATAGGAAATCAAGTGTAGGGCTTCTTGGTGAAAACATCAATTTTGATACTTGTAGCAATACATATATCAACCTCAATGGGTTCAGGGAAGAAGGAAACCCAATCAAGATGGAAGATTCGATTGATTTATCCTATGGAAACTCTGATCGTGATGTTTCAGGATCTACTATGTGTTTAGCTGCTGTCGCACCACAGATACCTAAATATTATCCAAGATTGACGTGCTCGTTTTTTTCGATGAAGGGTCACGAACTATCAAGATGTTACAAGTACAAGCATCAAATGAGGCACGCTAACAAACTTCAACGAAGAGCAGATTGATTAGCAAGAAAGTTGGAACTTGCTCAAAAGGCCGCCAAGGTATGTAGGATCTTATCTTCATCAAAGAAGTTGGTTTCCAGGGATAGAACTAGACCATTTAAAAAGAAAGTATGGTAAATCGTTTTGATAGACAAAAGCCTGAAGATTCCTCTCTTGAGGAAAGTGGTGGACAAATTGTTATTCAACACAACACAAATTAATTGTGTTGTTGTGCAAATCTTGTCTCATGTGCCAGATCGAAAGAGACAAGATCGCAAACGTGCAGACTTGTAGAAAAGGTTTTCTTTAGGGTTGTTGTTTTTGTCTATCAAACAAAAGAAAGGGTTATTATCGATAATTCTAATCTTTATAGGGTTTAGAGTTTGACGACCACGAACCTGTTTATAGGTTTCGAACCCTACATTCCTTTTTCCTTCTTGATATCCTTTTTATCTCTAGACCTGATGAGATTGTGAATTCCATCCACAAAAATCTGTTGGTTATAACTGTTTTCAAAGCATGTCTATGGAGATAAGTGATGTCAACATGATTGTTAAGCCATCAATCAAGGAAAAAGAAAAATCTCTTGTAACTCCGTCCCGAAAAATAAAAAGGAGGAATACAAGAAAGCCAAAGGCAGTGTCTTCTAACTCTCAGAAGTTTTCTGATGTTCTTGACGAGTTGAAGGAAGTAAGAAAGGAGATTCGTGAAATAAAGGCTTTTGTGTCGAAGTCCTTAGAAATTCAGAGAGCCCTGGTACGACATAGTCAGCCAAGAAAGTTCACTGATATAAACTCCTATCTTCGTGAACCGTATGTTCCAATGGTTGTTGACAACAAGGAGTTTGGGAATGATGCTGAATTTCTCAAAGGGATTGTCGCCTAGGATGTCTTATTTTTGGATTAGTTGTAAGAATAACTAGTGCTTTGAATAGCGATGATTGTGACTACACATAGTTATTTTTGTTTCATCTTCTTGTTTATTTTTTAGGTTTATTGGTTTTTAAATTCTAAAAATATTTGGAGGATGATGTTATTGCAGTATTGATCGTTGTGATTTTGTGACATTGCAATTTTATGGGATATATATTGTTTGCGTCCGTGAACTTGAAGGTCCCATATTGCGGTCAAAAGTAAATTCGTCCATGAATTGGTATTCGTATTGATGAAAGGACGAATGGACTTTTGACATATACAAAAGTTATGCCTATGCAATCATGTAATTGATGGAAAATAGGATTAAATCTTTTGTGTGACAAGGATAAAGTCTATTATGTTGTTATGCATATAATTATGCAAAAATAGATTAGATCCTTGTATGTTAACCACGGTATTGATCTTCATTGATCCATCTTGTTATGTTTTACCGTGAAGGCTCCATTGTGTATCTTATGTTGAGCACCTTACAACTAAGTCGATTAACATTGGCTTTGTTGGTTGTTCCATAAGATGCTATATGTTGAGCATTATGAACTAAATTAATCAACCTTGGTTATTTAGTTTTGTACTCCATAAGTTTTCTTTCTTATGTTGAGTACATGTGCGGTTAAGATGGTCATGTTCCATGATAATCTTAGTCGGGGTTCCATAATCTCTTATGTTGAGCCCAAAATAATTAAATTGATTAATTCTGTAATTAGTTTGGTTGTTTGTTTTTCGATTAAATTAATTATAGGCTCTCTTGTAATTAATCTAGTTGAGTTTTCATATATTCCACAAACTCTTGTGTTGAGTATATGAACGGCTACATTATCATATTCTATTGGTTAATGTAGTCACGTATTCCGTAAGGTTTTCCTTATGTTGAGTACTTGAACGTTAAGTTAGTCACCTCCATATGATTAACTTAGTAGTAGCATGTTGCTCTGTGAGTTTACTTATGTTGAGCACTTTCAATTAAATTGATCACTTTTGTGGTTTTATTTAATTGCGTATTCCAATTAGAATATTCATGGGTTTACTTGTGAGTATTTTGGTTGAGCTTTGGATATAAAAAATCATTCTCATGGTTTTTGGTGTCCAAATAAAAATACTTCTTTTCTTTAGAAATTAAGGTCGCTCTTGTTGTTCCTTTGGGAATGATATCAAATGGGGGAGAGTTCTTTAGAACTCGTGCTTAATGGTAATATCTTGCGGGGAGTGCGGCTGTGGAATTTTATAGGGGTTATCTTGCGTCTTAAAACTCCTTGATGAATGTTGTTAGCTTCGGCTATAAGATTGCATCTAAATTAAGATGATATGTTGTCTTTCTTTTGGTCATGAAATGTCTCTTGTGGAAATTTCATTATGAACCCGTTCTTGTACCTTTGCCAATTTTATTGACAAATAGGGGGAGAAATATTGTAGGTCACACTACAAATACATATGGTTTTCGGATCATTGTGTAAGGGGGAGTGGTTTCCATGATCGAGATGGAGTATTGACTAAGGGGGAGTGATACATATCACCATAGTATTATTGTTAAAGTCATGATGCAATTGGACTTTGATGTTCATAATAATACTATGACACTGTATAATAATGATCGAGAATCTCGATTTCTCTCATTGTTATAGCTACGGATCTTCAACAATGGTGATACTAAACTTACAACCTTTGGGATCATTGGAGTACTTGGAAGGACGAAGATTTCAAGGAACGTTGAAGATTGGGCTATGGAATAGGAGCCACTAAAGTTTATCTTTTTTGTAATCCATATGTATTAATAGTTTTGTCACTAAAATTGACAAAGGGGGAGATTGTTAGAGCATAGCTCGGTCACCTCGCATGCGTTGCTATATCAAGCATGTTTGTCAATGTTAGTGATCAAAACTATAAAGTCTTGATTTCTAGCCTATTATCTAAGTCTCGGACTATGATAGGAAAAGTTAGTTGAGCTCAAGGAATTCATGGTGATTCAACGACAATGACGAAGATCTACACCAAGGAACCGTGGAACTTCATCAACAAAAAAGTATGTGAAGACTTGAACTTATCTATCACTCAAAAGTCTATATATTCTTCTCTTACTTCTTATGAGACAAAAGTCGTATGCTATATAGACTAGATCATATACACTTGATATTTCGAGCTGAGTATTCATTGCTTATCTTTTAATCGAAATCATGTGTTGGTAAAGCGTTTCGCTTTGATCAGGTTTATCTTCACCTAGTGACGAAAGTCATGAAAGTTTTAATTACTTTCGAAATTGCTCTGACGAGAAAGGTCTGTTGTTCTTCACGGCTGAATATCGCCCTCTGAGAATGTTTCAATGATTGAAATGAGAGTTTAGATTATATAACCATGTATTCCTTGAACCAGAGTTTTAGAACTTTGTTGATCAAGAGAAATTGGGAGGATTGTGGAATTAGCTTGTCAAGTCCGCGAACCCAGTCAGCGAACTCAGTCCGCAAACTGGCGGAAGTTCTCGACCCGAGAATTTCTGCTGAGTTTGGAAAACTCAACCGATTAACTTAAGTCCGCGAGCTTGTTTCTGAACTTAAGAGGTTATGATCTAAATATGTGCTCTGAACATGAAACATTAATTATTAAGGAATGCTTTATGCAAACCGTGGCTATAATGTTCATGAGCCGATTTTAATCGAATCGAATCATCTTTGTTTCAATTGTGTCTTGTGTAGTTAGATAAGATCTCATAGCAATTGAACAGCTCTTAACTAGTTCATTTGAGTCAATTGAACTAGTTATGGTGAAGAATAACATGATTAATATGAGATGCTCATATGGTTGACCTTTTGGGTTATCATGTTGAACCAACATACGTGTACTCGTTTGGGCATGGTTTTCTCAAACCCAGTAAACGTGTACCCAAGTGTGTGTAACAAGCTATGTCTTTTGATCTAACGGTTGAGAGATATTGGCTTGAATCTAAATCAGTTTTTCATCTAACGGTGGATAGAGTTTGCTTTGTACCTAAGGCAAAACCCTGATTTGAAGGCTATATAAAGGAGACATCTAGCATTGAGCAAACCTAATCCCCACACGTCTGTGTGCTACTAGTGCGCTCGCTAGAGTCGATCTCCGTTAACTCTTGAGTTTCTTCTCTAAACTCGAGTTAACGACTTAAAGACTTCATTGGGATTGTGAAGCCATACCGATACTACTTTTATCGTAGTTGTGTGATCTGATCTTGCATCTTCTATCGTACGAGTACAATCGATTGATTGACTTGAGATCGTGAGAGTTATCCGATAGGCAAGATAAAGAAGTCACAAACATCTTCGTCTCACTGTTTGTGATTCCTCGACAATCCGCTTGTTTAGTCAGGAAGGATTGTAGAGAGGTGATTGATTAATCTAGGATGTTATTCGGGAATATAAGTCCGGATTATCAATTGGTTCATGTTACCTTGATTTTATATCTAAAGACGGAACAAAACCTAGGGTTCATCTGTGGGAGACAGATTTATCCTTTCGATAGACTTTTCTGTGTGAGACAGATTCGTTTATTATCAAGTCTGTGATTTTGGGTTGCAGCATCTCTTAGTTGTGGGTGAGATCAGCTAAGGGAATCAATTACGCAGTGTCCTGCTGGGATCAGAAGCTTAGGAGTACAACTGTACCTTGTATCAGTGGGAGATTGGTAGGGGTTCAACTATAGATCAGTCCGAAGTTAGTTTGCAGTAGGCTAGTGTATGTAGCAGCTTAATACAGTGTGTATTCAATCTGGACTAGGTCCCGGGGTTTTTTTGCATTTGCGGTTTCCTCGTTAAAAAAACTTCTGGTGTCTGTGTTATTTCTATTCCGTATTATATTTTATATAATAGAAATAATAGAGGTTGTGCGTTCGTGATCATCAATTGGAAATCGAACCTTTGGTTGTTGATTTATATTGATTGATCCTTGGACATTGGTCTTTGGTACCGTCCAAGTTATCTCTCTTTGATAAAGACTCGCAGATTTATGTTTGCTTGAGTAAAGATCAAATTGAGAGATTGAGATAATAACTCCGTGAGATGCTTTTTATCTATATTGAGTCTGACTGTCTAGTTGATTCTCTAGCAAAGTACTTCGGAGTAAATCCGTACAGATTGCTAAACGAAATATTGGGTGGTGTTGTTAAACCCCCACTTTTTCAAAAACTTCTTGTTTGGTGGAAATAGGTGAGACCTATTTATACAAGTCGTAAGAAAACGTACCCTGGTCTCGTAGGAAGTGGAAACATTTGAGTGGTGGAAGAAAAGAGTAACGTGTAACCGTAAGGCTTTATGCTTCCATGATGAGGGAAGTGAATTTGTGTATCCAACAGTCATTATGATTTCATTATGAAGGAAATGAATTGGTTATACCGTTACTTTTACCACCACTAATTGCCCTACTTCATGACACTTTCTTATAACAGGCGCACTGCACGCCGCACGCTGTAAACCGCCAAAACAATACCCTGATGAGTATCCCCCAGTTTGTGACATGTTTTGATGTCTCAAGTGTTTTCGCGAAAAACGTGTAGCAGGTTGCTATGTGTGGCATGGTGGCATGCCAGTGGCCATGGTATATCAACGTGCTAGTAGTTGTGGCACGGTGGCATGCCAGTAGCCGTGGCATAGCGACGTGCTAGTAGCTGTGGCATGGTGGCGTGCCAGTAGCCGTAGCATAGCGACGTGCTAGTAGCTGTGGCATGGTGGCATGACAGTAGCTGTGGCACGGTGACATGCCAGTAGCCGTGGCATAGCGACGTGCTAGTAGCTGTGGCACGGTGGCATGCCAGTAGTCGTGGCACGGTGGCATGCCAGTAGTTGTGGCATAGCGACGTGCTAGTAGTTGTGGCATGGTGGCTTGCCAGTAGCCGTGGCATAACGACGTGCTAATAGATGTGGCATGGTGGCATGCATAGCGACGTGCTAGTTTAGGGTTTGGCTTCATGGTCGCTCAAAAGTTGCCACAAGCCATGTTAGTTTGGTGGCGAACTTGGATGGCTGAGATTGCATCTCAGGAGGAAAGGTAGCCGTCGATCATGGCTATCTTTAATTGACAGTGGCGCGTTTGGCATGCGCGTCTGGCGTGCGTGTGCAGCATGCGCGTCTGACATGTGCATCATGCGCTTGCGGCATGTTGGCGCGTTTTGGGAAGTTGGCGCTTTTGGGAAGCGGCCTTAGTATGGCGACCTATTTTGAAGATACGGCGGGTTTGGAGCAACCTAATTTGTCAATGAAAGTAGGGGGCCGACAAGCTAGGGAGCGACCACTCTTATAATGCGCGTGGCGAGTTTAAAGCGACCTGATTGGTCGATGGAAAGAGGGTCGGCATGATAGGGAACGGCCACACTTTTAGTTCGCTGGGGCGGATTTGGTCGCCTAGTTTGGCTAAGCATAGTTTCGACCAACGGGGTCTAGTATACTGCGCGGGGGGAGAAACTCTAATTTTGCAAATTAGTCGGGTTTATGAGTTATTTGTGAGTTATCACAATAATTGGTTGGATTTTGTATACTGCCACACAAAAATCCTTATCTACAGAATGCAGTGTGCTTTCCGTCTGAGCATTTTGTGCAATGGTCTTAACTTTGGTACTTGGAGGTTCATGCTACTCCGCTGCGAGTGAACATAAATCCGTCATGCCATACCGATTTAAGGGTTCTGCTGGGGAACATAGCACACGAAAGTACTCAGTGAGTCGTGTATTGGCGAGGTGCCGAAATTTAAAGAGTGTTATGGATAAAAGTATATTGAGCGGCTCAATAAATATGTCGGTGGAGAGGTTAGTACTCGCAGCACCGCTTTCTTGCAGACTGACGTCACATCAGATGCAAGGTTTTACGATTTTAACCCCAAGCTAAAAACCACCATCAACATTAAGTCCCCTTCTTAGAATGTAACAATGACATTGTTACGGGGTAAGCATGAGATGGTGACAAGCAAGAGTAAAATCGGGAGAGCAAGACGTGAAGAGATCGCCAAGGAAATTCAACTAACCTTTAGAGGAAGGCATGAGAAATCTGTGATCCTTGTGCTGGCGGATTTTGCATAGATTCATCTTGGCCATGGGTCGTTGGCACTAGTGCAGTATCTTTGGCTACTGGTTAAGGAATGGCTCGTGGCGCTGCTGGCTAGGGCATCGGCTAGGATGCGGTTGGAGTTGACTTGGGTTGAGGATGGCACTGCTAGCTTGAAGTAGCGGATGACGCGGCTAGCTTGGCATGGAAGATGGTGCGGAGCTATTTAGATTGGCTTGGGCGCTGCTTGGACGCGGAACCGTTTGGCTTGGCTTGGGCGCGACTTGGACACGGAGCCGTTTGGCTTGGCTTAGACGTGGAGCCGTTTGGCTTGGGCAAGAGATGATGGCAGTAGTTAGGTACGCGCGCTTGGGAAGGGAGGATGGCGCGGTCTAAGTCGTAGAACAGTAGGGACTGCTGCTGACTTGGATGCCAAACCCTAATTATCCTGTATAAGCAAATATCTAATCCAGCTGGTATCACGCGTTCAAAGCCTTAACTCACGACTGATAAAAGGGTTTTCCTTCTCAGGCTTCATCAATCCGCTGAATATAAGAGGTGATCTCGAACCCTTCGTTCATACATGCCATCGTAAAGTCGCGTCCATCCTCTTCACATGTACTATCTTGTGTTTTTTTTCTTCTCATTTTGTCTTCTTCATCATGTAGATTGTCGGTGCAGACATGGCAAAACTCTTTTTTTTTGTAGCGTATAATGAGATCTTCCAGTGATGATCTGTGAGACTCCGGACCTTTTTATCTGGTTTGACTGAACCCACTAGTCAAATGTTGAACTTAGAATCAATGGAACCTTGAAATTCAAGTGTCTTTAACACTTAGGTTGCCCACAACAGTAATACATGTTCTTGCCTAGACAGAAAGGTTTGCCTTAGTTCAAATTTTGGGTGCCTTAATAGTGTTGCATGCAACTGGCACCTCATCCAGAGCACGTGTCTGTCACGGGACTAGTCGATGTTATCCAAGTTCTGGATGTTAAAAAAAAGAGAGGGGGGTGCTTGGTTTTCTTCTTCTGGTCTTTCTCCCTTTCTCTGTTCGATTGAAAAAGGTTCACGGAACTTGATTGAAATTTTTCATAAACGTATTGGAGGGTACCATCGAATTGGAAGATTCAAACTTCAATTCAAGTGCAAACCAAGTCCTTGTAGTATTGCAAGAAGAAATGAACCTAGAAAAGAATTAACGAGGTGAAAGCTTGGATTTCGCATGAAAATGATGTTGATTGAGATGACTACGACGACTAGAGGTAGGGTAACTTCTTCTCATAAATTTGTTTCCTTGAAAATAATTCTCTCCTTCCATCGTAATGAAATAATGTGTCATCGACCATTTTCTTGCTCTTAAGCTGATTTGTCTATGTGGGTAACATCGTGAATGACGGTTTGTGTTATGAGTTCGATTTACTGAATTTTTGAATGGGAATTGATAAATGAAAGTTATGGTTTTCACTCAAGTTATTTTATAACTCACAACCTGTTTGTGAAAGGGCTTGAATGAATGGATGATTGTGTGATTGGATTTTATGCATGAGTGTTTTGAATTCTCTCAAACCAAGGAATGGGTATTCAGTAAACATCGTGATTTCAGGAATCATCATCTTCGATTGAGATAATTTTGAAAACCTTTGAATTGGCCTTTTAAATTTTTTCGTTTTCAAAAAATTGCGCAGATAGCCATTTTGGGGCCTATTTCTGCATGTAACGGTAATGGTTTAGACAATGATCACTTCAAGGAATTTGTTCATTGAAGTGTCCTCTATCATCTGATGAAAGAGGACGGGATTTAGACTTGTAGTTTGAGAATTATGGCCTTGCATATATAGGCAGTCAATACTAAAATTTCTGAAAGATGTGCTCCTGTCCTGGCCTCATGGGACATTCGAACTAGCTATGTTCTTATTAATTTTCCTTGTAATTTTCCCATGATAAAGGGAATTATGTAGTTTCTAAGGAGATATAATTCGCTTAGTTTGGTTGTGTAACGAAGTCTAGAGGAATTACGGAACACAGACACTCAAAACGGAAATTCCTGAAAGAATTATCCGTCTTGGTTTTGTCATAGTTATTATTGTTTGATTGATTGTGAAGGTAAACTCTATTTTTATTACATTTACGAGCTTTTGACCTGCAATTCGAGTATATCATTTAAATTTGTGTCCTAAGATTTGGCAGCTGGATTCGCTGTTTTAAATTGATTGATCCGTACTTATGTGTAGACTGTGGTACCGTATGCTTATGCGAGTCACACTATGTAGTTCATTTCTAATTAGCTTTTCCTCTTGATGAAATAAGCTCATGCCAAAGGCCTTCATGGTTAAAATTTGTGACAGTAATCTCCCCAAATTTTATATTTGCATTTACACCAGTCTAGTACAGAGATATCTTGTTAATGGGTTAGCTATCTTCCTTAAATTAATCTATTTTGTCTGTACTTGCAGATTTTGGAGAACTATTTGTTTAGTTGACTACTTGATCAAAGATGTGATCCGATTTGAACCTAATTATCTTTTAAAAGGAAAGGAACTTAGGTGAGTACAAGCTATACTATTTCTATAGCTAAGATTCTTAATTTCATTCGTAATTGGTGATTGATGAAATATTTTAGTATTGTTACGTAGCTTCAGATTTCCACCATACGGAATTACGTCTAAATTACATTGTAGAAGGTTACTAATTGAAATTATATAAGATCAGAATTCATAGGGAGAATTTTAGTATAAATAATTTGGCAGATGCAAGTTGTCAGTCGGACCAGTGGATTGCAAGAAAATGAATTAGCTAGTTCTTCTTTTATACTGTTCTGTTGTCGACGCGGCATGCTACTATTCATGTATTATGGATTCGTGACCTTGGATGAATGGATCCTTACTTTTAAAATACAATATAGGAAGTCTTTGGATTGGTTACTGATAGTTGAATGTGTAGAATAGCTCTTGGCCTTTGAGCTCTATTTCGTGTATTAAATTATTTTGACAAGCAGCCTACTTACTGTAACCAGTTAATTGAGTTCATTTTGATTTCTATGGTGCACATTCTTTAACCGTCACAACATTTTATCTATAATTTGGTTATGGGTAGACAATGGTTAGCTATTTCTTGATTGGTCAGGACTTGAAATTGTCTATAGTACATGTCAGTTGATTTGATGATAGGTGTGAGTGAAATTTCTTGCACTTACTAATACGAATAAAATATATTCAAATACATAATCGGTATATTCATTTGTTTTCATTTGGGTGGTCTGGTTGTAGATGAACACCTTGAGATTTGCATAACAATTGTAGATTAAAATGAACAACTAAATTTAGGGGTTAGTTGAATACTTACGAGGTATTCGTTTGAAATGTTTATATGGAATGTGGTATGGTTATCTAGAATACTTATTAGGCTGTACTTTTGGCCCTCTTAGAATTTCAAGTAACTTTGGAAATGGTAGTATGATCCACTTGTCGGTGATCTGGCAGTTGTAATATTAGTGGTATCGTAATGCCAAGATGTTGCATTTGCTTCAATGTCTTGTAGCAAGGCTTGGTAAACGAATGAAGCTCTACCCAGAGTGTTTCCATAGATTGTGATTCGTGAGGATTTAGGCGAGCTTATTTTGTCTCTTAGTCCTAACTAGTTACAGTACGTGCCATAAAATGTGCCGTATAATTTTCCCTTAACTATAGTCAGTATTCTATATGTAGCTTTGATAAGAAATACAATGATCTGTAAAGTGGCGGCAGATCAGTTGAGAAGCAGAATATAGCTAGCCTATATATACACATAAAGTTGGTGGTGATCACTGTGGACTTCAACTGGTTGTATCTAGTAGACAGTATTAGCTTTTGGTTGTGATCTTCTCTAATTTAAATGTAAATGTTTTGAGAACCTATGATCCATATTACATCACCAGTTCCGATGGTCAATAAAAGGAATGTATACAGGCATCGCTGTAGATTAATAATTTGTTGGGAAACTCTAGATTGGGTATTTTCCTTTCTTATTGGCATGAGAGCTTTTATTGCAAGTTGTGAGTTGCAATTTGGAAAATGTGGATTATTTTTGGGTACCTTTGGCTTACCGAGAGTAGTTCTCTACTCGAAATTAACTATATACACTGCAAATGAAATCAGTTTACTTGATATTTGATAAGGGATAGTTGCTACCATTGTGAGTAGTTCATACTATCTAAACAATGTTGACGAACTACGGTCGTGCTTGATCCCTTCGAGCAACGGAGAGGGTACGTAGACAGCCGCTATGCGGTTCAGCACAACACTACCAGGTTGTTCATATCATCTGATAGTGTTGGTTACTGCTTGGCAGTTCATACCACCTACATATCCAGAGATGATTGCAATCCTGGTAAATTTTATAACGTTTGTTAGAGGTTGTTGCAGCATTGGCTGTTCATACTACTTGGTGAAATATGATTATTGCCATCCGAGGTAAATCATACCATCTGATAACTACAGAGCCTGTGAGAACAGAGATGGTTATTACTATTCGACGTGATTCATATCATCTGTCTCGGCTCGTGACTTGAACAATGGTTTTTTATCATACGTGGTAATTCATATCATCTGAAAGAAGATGGTTGTTGTCGTTTAAAGGCAATTGTGGATGGCGAGATTGTTAAGCCTAAGTGGCAACCCTTGTCAGGCCCACTGGGGCACCCCACCACCTCGGTGGCAACCCGGAAGACCATTGGCATTGGCCGATGGTGGCTGGTATCCATAACTACCCTGACATTGGCACTGGCCATCCTTCACCCGTCTGATACGGTGAGTGTTGTCAGGCCCACTGGGGCACCCCACCACCTCGGTGGCAACCCGGAAGACCATTAGCACTGGCCGACGGTGACTGGTATCCGAAACTACCCTGACAATTCTGACATTTACATGATCCTTGGAGTGAAAACAGAGTTTGCAAGCTCATGAGGCAGGTTGGCATAAATCGATGAATAATTGCTTGGTGAAATCGAATTGGTCCTAAAAATTTGGAAGTCTAGTTTCTCGAGTGGCGTATCAGAGAGTCGGAGCTTGCCAAGCAGGCCGTAACCCGATCCGTTGGAAGCAAAAAATTTCTGGTCCGCTACATGATCGTACCTCTTCGGAGAGAGATTCTGAACCCGACGAAACCCAATTTTCTTCTCATGAGGAGGTATTAGATAGAATTGATTCTCTGTTCCGCGAGGCTAACGAGATTATCCAAGGCATATCTCTCGCCCATTTGTGCAGAGTGCGAATGTGTGTTCAGACTCTCATGGCTTCAGTGAATATGGAGGAAAATTGGAGACATGATGAAGCATCCCAGCGTGTCGGGAGATCTCAGAGTAACGAAACTTCTCTACAGCCCAGTGTTAGGGCTGAACGATTCGCCTCTCGGTTGAAATGGCGGAGGGCGGAGTCCATGGAACTTTTATGTGAGAGTCAGTTTAATTACCCTGTACACGATGGTATTGTAATCCTTGACCTTGATGTGGACGAACCGGGACATCCTCAAGGAGCTACTGGAAAAGCTCATGAGGAAGATGTCGACACGGTTTACGAAACTGAAGCAGCTTCTGGAGTGGACGCCGAAACTGTTGTCAGGGTCGTTGAAGCGATCGTTGGAGCTATTGGAGAAGCCACGAAAACATACGCTGGGATTGGTGTTGAAATAAATGCTGGACAGGATGTGGAAGCTGCTGTTGAGGCGGCCTCTGGATGGGATGCTTCGGTTGCTGCTGCTGAGGCGGCCTCTGGATGGAATGCCGGAGTTGCTGTTGCTGAGGCGTCCAGATGGAACGTTTGCTATCAGAGAGGGTGCTGGGGAAAGTGCTTGAAAAAGCTCTGATGAAGGCGCTATTGATCCAGGCGTCCGCCATTAACGACCAATTTTTTCCACTTTTGTTATTTCTTCCCGGCGTGTAGCTTCTTTTGACATTCCAAAAGTTTACTTTCACTTTCTTGTCTTTTGACATTCCAAAAGTTTACTTTCACTTTCTTGTTTTTATGGCGGAGTTAGGGCTTCACCAAGTAACATTACTATTCGGCTTTATGGTTTCACATATCTGAATGAATTAATAAAACCTTCGTACTGAAAAGACCCAAAGACCCTTTATGCGAAAATAAGTTGTTCGCTCCTCCTAGTCATCCAGTAGATGGATATACGTCGTACACAAATCGTGTAGATGGAATTTGCCACGGGTATCAGTCGGCCTGCTGCGCCGCCAATGCCTCCGGACGCCGACATTACCCATAATAACTCGAAACAGGGGAAATAACAACAATGGTTAAAGGTTCGACCGACCTGCTTCGTTGTCACACATCCCGAAAACCAGAGAAAAGTTAGGTGAGATTTGAAGTCGGATATTTTTTGAAGAAGATATCTATTCTGCCGCCTGATGATCATATTCCTTGCATATTCCTTCCTTTAGTATTTCTGAGTAGATATTTTTTGTGGTGGTTTGGTTTCTCTGGTTTTCAATCGCCGGGTAACGACTCTGTGAGAATTTGGGTTTACTCGGTATTTTTCCTTTAAGATGGGTTGGGAAACTTTTTAAGGAAAGATGTTCTTTTAATTGAAATTGAAAACTCTACTTATGAATGCAAGTGGTGCAACCATTTTAGAGAAGCTACAAACATTGCGTGAAAAGGGAAAAAATGCTGAAGGAAATGTTGAAAGGATAACGCTGGAGGTGAAGGTAGCACAACGTTTTAGGTATTGAAGGGTTTGAGCCATCGCGAGTGAATTGTCACACCTCCCAACTTGTCGGTATTGATGAGTTTGCAGTAACCACCCAAGATAACATCTGCTACCAGATATGGATCATCTTCTTTAGGCGAACCGGGTCGAGCGGATATCTTCACTGTTATATCTCCAACTTGAAACGAGGTCATCTTGACTACCACATCTCCAATTTGAAACGGGTTTGTGCGTTGCACCACCACTTGATTTTTGAGTTCGTCATCTTTGGCTGCGACGGCTTCCAAGTATTTGACAAAGCATTTGAAAGACCCAATGTCCGATTCACATCCCCTAATGACGCCCGGGTTGATAGTCGGACCGGTTCCCCATGCCTGGCCGAGAGGTGAGGTGACTGGGTGTAGAAAGGGTTTGTTTAACCAGGCTTACTTGTGCTCGGAATCTGCGAACAAATGTCGACGGGTTTCTCCAGGCAACTGAGTTACGTCAGTAATTTGTTGATACGACAACATGTAATCTTCAAAGTTGGAAGGCTTATTGGAAATTCTTTCGGGTATTGACATCGGCAGAGGGGATGCTCTTAGCTTTGCTTTGTTGTCGTGTACCCATGCGCATCCTAGAATCATGTCGTAATTCGAGAGTTCTTTGACAATGTGGAATTTGCCATGTGTTAGGGTGTCTCCCACCTTGATTTCGAGGTTGATGTAGCCATATGCGTCCATCGCCTCTCCTTCCAAGTTTTTGACTACGGTTGGGGAACGGGTAGCCTCCTGCTTCGAAACTCCGGCAGCTCTCAGAGTTTTGATGGTAACGATGTTGAAGTCAGAGGCCGCGTCGATTAATGTGTTGTCGAGCTCGGCGTCCCTCAGGTAAACCGTGGTCAGCAGTCCCCAGTTGTTTCTTCCAGCACCGCTTCCCGGGAGAGTTTGGTGTTCTGGTGTGGTTTCTTCAGTAGGAAAAAGTCGTTTGCCCGATAAAACACGATTAAGGGCTGTGAAGATATCTTGACGCTGTGCCTTGGAGAGGTAGAGAATTTCGCACACACGCTGCATCATGGATTGCACAGTTTCGTGTACAGAGTTCCCAGAGACCATGCAACTCCTGACTGGAAGTGGATATTTGTGAACTCTTTCATTGTCTAGTCGAAGCTCCCCTGCTTCTATCTTTTCTTTGAAGATATGCTTTAGCTTATTGCAATCACTGGTCGGGTGGTGGACAAATCTGCGATAACGGCAATATTTAGGGTTCGACATTTCCGCTTCGGTTGGTGGGCGCCTAGTAGGAGGTAGCCTGATGGCGTCGTCTTGGATCCACGCTTCCAAGAGTTCAATCACTTCCTCGATTGGGAACGGGAAATCCAAGACATTTTCTCCAGCTTCTTGATGTCGCATGGGAGCTTTAACGGTGGTCTTCCGTGGCGGAGCTGCCTGTCGTGCTGGCGTTGCGCGCTTGGATGGTTGTTCTGCTGTTGGAGCCTTCCTTTTTCTTCCTTCGTCTACCATGCTCACAGAGGAAGGACCAGTATTGTATTGCTTATTGATGAGGCGTCTATTTCATCGGGTTTCGCGTGTGTCCTCGTTTCTAGTTGGCCTGGTTCTTTCCACCAACGCTGGGGCTGTTGTGGCTGACTGTTTCGCAGCTTCATGAAGTTCAGAGAATGTCTGGAATCGCAGATTCTCTAGTAAGGCGCGGTAGATGGGAATCATGCCATTGATGCAGGAATCCACCAATTGCTGTTCGGTCACGTTTGGGTCATGACAATCCAGTGCTTGAATTCTGAATCTTTTGACAAAATCATTCGGATGTTCGTTGTTTCATTGAAACATCCTTCCTAGATATGAGAAGGTAATTTGCTCAGACACAAAGAAGTATTTATTGTAGAAAGCTGCAACCATATCAGACCAGTTGGAGATGCTTCCTGGTGTAATAATGTTGTACCATGTATAGGCTCTTCTAGTAAGTGATTTTGAAAATTCCCTCAAACGAAGAATGTGATTATATTCGTGCTCCCCCAGGGACTCCAAGAATCGAGAGACATGTTCATGCGCATTGTCGGTGCCGTCATATAGAGATAATTGAGGGGAAGAGTACCCCCTTGGAAGAGGAATTCTTTGTACTTCAGGAGGATACGGGGGTTGATACTGATGCATGTCCATGGAGTCGCTTTTGTCTCGGTTTCGGAGAAGTTGTTCCAAATCTTCTCGCGTGACAAAATTGGACGGTTGATTTCTTTCTGTTGAAGTTCCTGGGTGAGTCTCTTCGTCTACAAAAGTGTGCCCTGTTGAGGTGCTGGCGCCAGGGGTATTGGATGTGTTCCTCATTGGCTCTGGCTGGCGTGATTCTTGTGGTAGCCGTTCTGTTAGTGTCTTGAGAAAAACAAGTACCTCCTTCTGAGTTGAGGCCATGTCTGTTTGGGCTCTGGCGAGAACCTCCTGCCTTTCCATCAAATCAGCAATAGTAATATATGATCGGCTTCCTCTGGCTCCTACAGTTTCTAGCCCTGACGGCGGAGTAGCTGCGGCTCTGGTGACGGTTGGAGGTGTCATACTTGAAGAAACATTGGGAGTGGCGGCAGCGGCTCTGGCTCTGGTGATTGGAGGTGTAACACCTGAAGGAGTATTTTCCGCGGCATAGGCTCTGGCTCTGGTGGTAATCGAAGGCGCAACGCCTGAAGGAACATTATCCATGTTGTTGATGTTGACAGGTGGCGTATTAACACCACTGGAAGGAACGTTAACACCGAGAATAATTTCAGCGCCAGTGTTCTGAGGGTTTGTTATTGATCCGGACCTGAGTTCTACCATCTTGAGATCGCGGTTGAAAAATGAAATTGGGAATTGAAAAGTGATATTGCAACGAGAGATTAATCTCCCACTGTGGTCGCAAATTGTTTGTGGGTGAAAACTGTTTCTGCCGATTTTGGTAATCTTGTGTGTGTGGGTGAGAAACGAATCTAAACCCAAAATAATGTACTACACGGGAGTACTTTTGATTCGAGAGATCAATCTGCACAATCCTAGCCTAAACCAAGAAATGGTCGTTCCAGGCTTGCTTCGGTCACAAAGTGAAGGAGAAGGGTTGGTCTTAGGGAGGGAAGCGAAGAAAGTGTTGAGACCAAAATAGTTGATTCTGGAAGTGTGGGCGTTTTTGGTGACTTGTATCAGAAAATTGAACTGGTGAGCTGAATGGAAAGCTACCGGGTGATTTCTGGATGTGGTATTGTTCTCCTGATCAAAACTTCTTGTTTGGTGGAAATAGGTGAGACCTATTTATACAAGTCGTAAAAAAACGTACTCTGGTCTCGTAGGAAGTGGAAACGTTTGAGTGGTGGAAGAAAAGAGTAACATGTAACCGTAAGGCGTTATGCTTCCATGATGATGGAAGTGAATTCGTGTAACCAACAGTCATTATGCTTCCATGATGAAGGAATTGAATTGGTTACACCGTTACTTTTACCATTACTAATTGCCCTACTTCATCACACTTTCTTGTAACGGGCGCATTGCACGCCGCACGCTGTAAACCGCCAGACCAATACCCTGATATCCCCCAGTTTGTGACATGTTTTGATGTCTCGAGTGTTTTCGCGGAAAACGTGTAGCAGGTTGCTATGTATGGCATGGTGGCATGCCAGTGGCCATGGTATAGCGACTTGCTAGTAGTTGTGGCACGGTGGCATGCCAGTAGCCGTGGCATAGCGACGTGCTAGTAGATGTGGAACGGTGGCATGCCAGTAGCCGTGGCTTAGCGACGTGCTAGTAGCTGTGGCATGATGGCATGCCAGTACCTGTGGCACGGTGGCATGCCAGTAGTCGTGGCACGCCAGTAGCCGTGGCATAGCGACGTGCTAGTAGTTGTGGCACGATGACATGCCAGTAGTCGTGGACTAGCGACGTGCTAGTAGTTGTGGACTGGTGGCGTGCCAGTAGCCGTGGCATAGCGACGTGCTAGTAGTTGTGGCATGGTGGCCTGCTAGTAGCCGTGACATAGCGACGTGCTAGTTTAGGGTTTGGCGTCATGGTCGCTCAATAGTTTCCACAAGCCATGTTAGTTTGGTGGCGAACTTGGATAGCTGAGATTGCATCTCAGGAGGAAATGTAGCCTTTGATCATGCATATCTTTAATTGGCATGGAGCGTTTGGCATGCACGTCTGGCATGCGTGTCTGGCATGCGTGTCTGGCGTGCGCGTGCAGCATGCGCGTGTGGCATGCGCGTCTGGCAGGTGCGGCATGCGCGTGCGGCATGTTGGCGCGTATTGGGAAGTTGGCGCGTTTTGGGAAGTTGGCGCTTTTGGGAAGTTGGCGCGTTCTGGGAAGTTGGCCCTTTTGGGAAGCCGACTTAGTATGACGACCTCTTTTGAGGCTGCGGCAGGTTTGAAGCAACCTAATTGGTCAATGAAAGTTGGGGGCCCAAGCTAGGGCGCGACCACTCTTCTAGTGCACGTGGCGAGTTTAAAGCGACCTGATTGGTCGATGGAAAGAGGGCCGACATGCTAGGGCGTGGCCACACTTTTAGTGCGCTGGGGAGGATTTGGTTTCCTAGTTTGGCTAAGCATAGTTTCGACCAACGGGGTCTAGTATACTGGCGGGGCGCGAAACCCTAATTTTGCAAATTAGTCGGGTTTATGAGTTCTTTGTGAGTTATCACAATAATTGGCTGGATTTTGTATGCTGCCACACAAATCCTTATCTACAGAATGAAGTGTGCTTTCCATCTGAGCATTTTGCGCGATGGCCTTAACTTTGGTACTTGGAGGTTCATGCTACTCCACTGCGAGTGAACATAAATCCGTCATGCCATACCGATTTAAGCGTTCTGCTGTGGGAACATAGCACAGGAAAGTACTCAGTGGGTCTTGTACTGGTGAGGTGCCGAAATTTATAGAGTGTTATGGATAAAAGTATATTGAGCGGCTCAATAAATATGTCGGTGGAGAGGGTAGTACTCGCAGCACCGCTTTCTTGCAGAGTGACGTCACATCAGATGCAAGGTTTTACGATTTTAACCCTAAGCTAAAAACCACCATCAACACTCTTATTTCAATCATTGAAACTTTCTTAGAGGATGACAGTAGTCGTTTTCACACAATTAGCATCAAAACAATTTTCAAGTTATTGAAATAATCATATCGAAATATTCCAAGTCTACACCAAATAATTGTATCACACAAACCATGTAAGATGTTACTCGGCGATTTTCACATGATCATCTTTTGACCCGCGTCAAGAAAATAAGATGAACTTGGTCGAAACGAAAGATTGCCAACACATATTCCGAGAAATACGTAAACGAGTTAAACTCAGCTCGAAATCTCAAATGTGTATAATAGAAAACTATATCGTAACACGAATTATCTCTCAATATAGGAGATGGAGTAGAAATAGACTTTCCAAGTGATAGATGAGTTTATGTCTCCACATATTTGTTGTTGATGAAGTTCCACAAGCTCTCCTTATTAGTTCTTCGTCTTCAAGTGATGAACGCCGTGAAGTCTAAGGCTCAACTACACAATCTATGTCCTAGTCCGAGACATCTATAAGTAAACTAGAAATCAAGACTTATAGTTTTGATCACTAATATTGACAAACATGCTTGAGATAGTAACGCATGCGAGTTCGACCGAGCAGTGCTCTAACAATCTCCCCCTTTGTCAATTTTAGAGACAAAACTATCAATACATATGGATTACAAAATAAATAAAACTTTGTAGCTTCTCATCCAAATGCTTGATCTCCTTGGCATCTTCAAAGCGACTCGAAATCTTCGTCATTTCCAAGTACTCCATGATTCTAAACGTGTTCAACTCAGCATCATAGTTGTTGAAGATCCATACCGATACAATGAGAAAACATTTGCTCTCAATCATTGTTATACAGTGTCATAGTATCATTACACATCATTAAAGTTCAATTGTATCACAACTTTGACAAAAATACTATGGTGATATGTATCACTCCCCCTTAGTCAATACTTCATCTCGACATGAAAACCACTCCCCCTTACATAATGATCCGTAAACCATATGTATTTTTAGTATGAAACTACACATTAATTCTCCCCCTTTTTGTCAATATAAATTGGCAAAGGTACGAAAAATAGTGGGATCCTCATGAAATTTTCATAGAGATACTTCATGACCAAAAGAGAATAACATACCAACTTATTTAGATGCAATCATATAGCCGAAGCTAAATGCATTCATCAAGGAGTTTTTAAAGATACAAGATAACCCCTACAATATTCCACAGCCGCACTCCCCACAAAGATTTGGCAAATAAGCACAAGTTCAAAAAGAACTCTTCCTCATAAAATTTCATTCCCGAAAAGAAGGATTTCTTAGACTTAATCAAATCACATGAGAACATGAATTTGAATCCAAAAATCACAATTGAATTAGCCACAAAAATGATCAATTCAATTGGCCATGCTCAACATAAGAGAACTTACGGAGCAACACAGTAATGCACAAAGATGTGGATCAGGGAAAGACTAATACTGCGGAATAAACAAAGATTCATTCTATTTTTCATCACTATTTGCATAATGACATATAATAGACTCAATCTTTGTAAACAAAAGTTCATCCTTTCTTCCATCAATATTTGCATAATGACATAAAAGGCTTAACTTTTGTATTCAAAAGTTCATTCTATCTTTTATCAATACATTCATATCGACATATAATAGAGATCACTTTTGAACAAGTATGGGATAGTCAAGGTTCACGGACGTAACAACATATCCCATAACAATTTGCAATATATGAAACCATAAAGATTAATACTGCAAAAATCATCTTCCAAAAAACTTAGAATTCGAATAAATAAATCTAAAAACATTGAAGATGAAAACGTTGGACATAGCTATGTGTACTCACAATAATGGCTATTCCAAACCCTAGTTATCCTTCTTATAAATACAAGAATAAAATTCTCATAAGAAGTTTCCTAGAAAAAATCAAAGACTTAAACATGAGCAGCAACCAAGGAACGAACAAAGGCTACTTCATCAGATGCTTTTTTTAGCTCCTTTTTCAGAAAAGCCAGATTCTTTGATGCAATCTCAAGCTGTTCACAAACGACCTCATAATCTTGAAGAATATTTCCAACCAATTGAATGGACATCTGTATTGGAAGGTCTTTTTCATGATCAATTGCTTATAACAGACAATAGAGATGGGTTCTTCGTGAAGTTCAAAATCATTGGTATCATCATACCTGTCTTCCGTTTTGCATCCTTCCATTGTACAAACCATTCCAAGGAAAGACTTGACGTTACCGAACCAATATATATCAAAAGGAAGACTTTGATATGTATTTATAACTTTTCACACAAGAGAACCCTAGCGTTTCTTGTAGACATTTGATAACGGCCCGGGTGCACAAAGTTCATGGTTATGACCCATGGATCAAAAAGCCACGGAACTAAAGGAGCAAACATTTAGAAACAAGTTCTGAAGTTACGGCAGTAACAAAGGTTCAAGGTTGAACAACAAATGTCAAATAGGAGAGCATCAGACGAACAATAAAACTGTCCGGAGCAAAGCTCAGGAAGGAAGATCAAAGTCAAAAGAAAACAAAGTAAAACATGGACCATTTGTCAAGAAGGAGGTATCTTCTTGAGAGTTATGTGTATCTTCTCGTTGGTCTCAAAGAGGATACACATACGACAATAGTCAAGTTGTATGGTGATGAACATGAAGTTCATTAGAGGAATTGACACATTCCTTTGGAATCCCTTGATTTATATCAGAATTCTTATGCACATATTCAGAAGAATTATCAAGAGAAAGACACGAGTTACCTGAATCAGCTGCTTTTCTCGTCTTTTTGATCTTGCGCTTGAGACCGTTGATACTTGTCTTGAGTTCCGAAACACGATTATTGATGTGAATGTATTCAGGAACACCTATTTGAGGAGCAAGATCATTGTTGAGGGAAAGAGTGAATTTTGAAGAATTTTTCTTTCTTCGACACCTTTTTCTTCTTACAGGTCTTTCAGAGTTATCAGTCATCCATATAACATCGTTCTTTTTACAGTTGTAAGCAGAAGAATTGTTATGTTCATAATCAGGAAATGTCCCACTGCAACACTTTTCTAGATTGTGGGATGAATTTCTGAATGAACACTGAGGAACAGGTTTGATTACTTCTTTAGACATACAAATGAGAATGTTGTGAAGTTTTTCATTCCGTAAACGAAGATGGCATCTTCTTTCAATGTGACTTTTCTTTCCGCAATAATAGCAGTTGACAGGAATGTTTTTAACCGTTTTCAACTGAGTCGTCCTTGTAGGCTGACGGTTTTTTTTCCAGATACATCTTGTTAGAGCATTGCTCGGTCGAACTCGAAAGCGTTGCTATCTCAAGCTTGTTTGTCAAATTTAGTTGTCAAAAACATATGTCTTGGTTTCTAGTCTACTTATAACTAAGTCTCGGACAAGGATAGTTAAGTGTAGTTGAGCTCCCGACTCCACGACGATCATCTTACGAAGATGAAGAACTACTCAAGGAACCAGTGGAACTTCAACCAACTAAAAGGTACTCAAAAGTATATCTACTCTATCTCCTACTCTTGAGACAAATGTCGTATAAGTATGATAGTTTTCATATATACACATTTTCTATTTCGAGCCGAGTTTATCTTGCCTATCTTTTTCTCGAAATATGTGTTGGTAAGCTTTTGCTTTAACCATTTTCATCTTTACCCGTGACGAAAGTCATGATGACGTTTCAATCTCTTGAAAATTGCTTTGATGACAATAGTTGTGGATAACGACTATTATAACATTATAGAAGAATGTTTCAATGATTGGAATGAAGAGTTGAGATTATGTAACCATCTATAGATATAAGCATATATAGTGTGTTTCGCACATTAGTGTACAAATCCATGTACCGGAAACCAAGTGTGTGCATATGTATGCATCCATAATTGGTAAAGGAGACAGGTTGGGTACGCGTACTGGCGGAACTTTTCCTCCCGGAAAATTCTACTGTGTTTGTATTTTGCAAACTAGTAAACCAGTCACCTTAGGTACGGGTACCCATACGCGTACTGGCGGAACTTTTCTACCCGATAAATTCTGCTAAGTTTGGAAACCAAAACCAAATCAATCCGGTTGCTAAGGTACGCATACCCGTACGCGTGCCCAAGCTGGTTATTTTCTCAAATCCGTAGTTCATGAACTTAAACAATAAATTATAAGGAATGCGATCTTTGCAAACCGTGGCTATATTGTTCATGAATTGATTCAAATGAATCAAACCGATTTTGTTTCAATTGTGTCTATGTATAAAGACCTAAGCAATTGAAAAACTCTTCAACTAGTTCTTTTAAAGTCATTTTAACTAGTTATGAAGAAGATGAATACGGTTAATATGAAAGTTCTCATATGGCTAACCATTGGTTAACTATTTGTGAACCAACTAAGTGTACATGTTTAGGTATGGTTACTCAAACCTAAATGAATAACATTTCATTTGTGTATGACAAGCTAAGTTTCGATCTAACGGTTGAAAGATATTAGCTTGTATTTAATCAGGTTTTCATCTAACGGTGAATATTGAATGCTTTGTTACTAAGCTAACATTGATTGCAAACCCTGATTTGAAAACTATATAAAGGAGAACTCTAGCAACTGGAAAAACTAATCCCCACACCTCCTGTGTGATACTATTTGGTTTAACTAGAGTCGATTCTCCTTTAACCTTAGGTTTCTTCTCGAGACCCTGTAGGTTAACGACTTAAAGAATTCATTGGGATTGTGAAGCCAGACGAAACCACTTCTCTTGTAATTGAGCAATCTGATCTTGCTATTTGCTATCGTACGAGTTAAATTGAAAGATTGGCTTGAAATTATATCTCCGATGGGGCAAGATAAAAAGAAATCACAAACATCTTCGTCTCATCGTTTATGATTCCACAATATCTTTTTTCGCAACCATACGATTAAGATTATTGTGAGGTGATTGATAATTCTAGGCTGTTCTTCGGGAATATAAGTTCGGGTTATCGATTAGTTCCTGTTCACCTTGATTTTATCAAAAGACGGAACAAAACTTGTAGGTTTATCTGTGGGAGACAGATTTATCTATTATCGTAGACTTTTTTGTGTGATACAGATTTGTTTATTCAAGTCTTCGACTTTGGGTTGTAGCAACTCTTGGTTGTGGATGAGATCAGCTAAGGGAATCAAGTGTGTAGCATCCTGCTGGGATCAGAGACGTAAGGAACGCAACTGTACCTTGAATCAGTGTGAAATTGATTGGGTTCAACTATAGTCCAGACCGAAGTTAGATTGTAGTAGGCTAGTGTCTGTAACGGCTTAATACATTGTGGTGTTCAATCTGGACTAGGTCCCGGGGTTTTTCTGCATTTGCGGTTTCCTCGTTAACAAAACTTCTGGTGTCTGTGTTATTTCTATTTTGCATTATATTTTGTTATATAATTGAAATATCACAGGTTGTGTGTTGTATCGATCAATTGTGAAATCCAACCTTTGGTTGTTGATTGGAAATTGATTGATCCTTGGATATTGGTCTTTCGTACCATCCAAGTTTATGTCTCTTGTATTTGATAAAGACTCACAGATTTCTATTTGTTTGAGTATAGATAAAATCAAGAGATTGAGATATTAACTCCTTGATATACTCTTTATTAAGATTGGGTCTGATTATCTAGTTGATTCTCTTAAAAGTATATTAGAGTTAGTCCATACATATTTCTAATCGAAATATCGGGTGAGGTTGTTAGACCCCCGTATTTTCAATTGGTATCAGAGCAGGAAAACACGTTCAAGACCTCAAAAGTCTGTGTTTGTAGCGATCTGACTCTATGGACAGAGGTACTATCTATGATAAACGCGTCACCAGAAATAAAGACTCTATTTATAATAGGTCAATCAAAGAGAAAGATCCTTTAATCTCTGTTATAGACGAACCTAGTGTTTAAATGAAACCGACTAACACTGACATGTGTTATCCTGATGAATTGTTCAAGAGGAAACAACTAGAGAGAGTAAACTAATTCTAAATCTTTTTATAATTCAAGCTGATAGATTCAAAGTCAAACAGTTGAAGAATATTTCCAACCAATTGAATGGACATCTGGATTGGAAGGTATTTTTCATGATCAATTGCTTATAACAGACAATAGAGATGGGTTCTTTGTGAAGTTCAAAACCATTGGTATCATCATACCTGTCTTCCGTTTTGCATCCTTTCATTGTACACACCATTCCAAGGAAAGACTTGATGTTACCGAACCAATATATATCAAAAGGAAGACTTTGATATGTATTTATAACTTTTCGCACAAGAGAACCCTAGCGTTTCTTGTAGACATTTTATAACGGCCCGGGTGCACAAAGTTCATGGTTATGACCCATGGATCAAAAAGCCACGGAACTAAAGGAGCAAACATTTAGAAACAAGTTCTGAAGTTATGGCAGTAACAAAGGTTCAAGGTTGAACAACAAATGTCAAATAGGAGAGCATCAGACGAACAACAAAACTGTCCGGAGCAAAGCTCAGGAAGGAAGATCAAAGTCAAAATAAAATAAATTAAAACATGGACCATTTGTCAAGAAGGAGGTATCTTCTTGATAGTTATGTGTATCTTCTCGTTGGTCTCAAAGAGGATACACATACGACAATAGTCAAGTTGTATGGTGATGAACATGAAGTTCATCAGAGGAATTGACACATTCCTTTGGAATACCTTGATTTATATCAGAATTCTTATGCACATATTCAGAAGAATTATCAAGAGAAAGACATGAGTTACCTGAATCAGCTGCTTTTCTCGCCTTTTTGATCTTGCGCTTGAGACCGTTGATACTTATCTTGAGTTCCGAAACATGATTATTGATGTGAATGTATTCAGGAACACCTATTTGAGGAGCAAGATCATTGTTGAGGGAAAGAGTGAATTTTGAAGAATTTTTCTTTCTTCGACACCTTTTTCTTCTTACAGGTCTTTCAGAGTTATCAGTCATCCATATAACATCGCTCTTTTTACAGTTGTAAGCAGAAGAATTGTTATGTTCATAATCAGGAAATGGCCCACTGCAGCACTTTTCTAGATTGTGGAATGAATTTCTGACTGAACACTGAGGAACATGTTTGATTACTTCTTTAGACATACAAATGAGAATGTTGTGAAGTTTTTCATTCCGTAAAGGAAGATGACATCTTCTTTCAATGTGACTTTTCTTTCCGCAATAATAGCAGTTGACAGGAATGTTTTTAACCGTTCTCAACTGAGTCGTCCTTGTAGGCTGACGATTTTTTTTTTCCAGATACATCTTGTCAGAGCATTGCTCGGTCGAACTCGAAAGCGTTGCTATCTCAAGCTTGTTTGTCAAATTTAGTTGTCAAAAATATATGTCTTGATTTCTAGTCTACTTATAACTAAGTCTCGGACAAGGATAGTTAAGTGTAGTTGAGCTCCAGACTCCACGACGATCATCTTACGAAGATGAAGAACTACTCAAGGAACCAGTGAAACTTCAACCGACTAAAAGGTACTCAAAAGTCTATCTACTCTATCTCCTACTCTTGAGACAAATGTCGTATAAGTATGATAGTTTTCATATATACACAATTGCTATTTCGAGTCGAGTTTATCTCGTCTATCTTTTTCTCGAAATATGTGTTGGTAAGCTTTTGCTTTAACCATTTTCATCTTTACCCGTGACGAAAGTCATGATGACGTTTCAATCTCTTGAAAATTTCTTTGATGACAATAGTTGTGAATAACGACTATTATAACATTATAGAAGAATGTTTCAATGATTGGAATGTAGAGTTGAGATTATGTAACCATCTATAGATATAAGCATATATAGTGTGTTTCGCACATTAGTGTACAAATCCATGTACCGGAAACCAAGTGCGTGCATATGTATGCATACAGAATTGGTAAAGGAGACAGGTTGGGTACGCGTATTGGCGGAACTTTTCCTCCCGGAAAATTCTGCTGAGTTTGTAGTTTGCAAACTAGTAAACCAGTCACCTTAGGTACGGGTACCCATACGCGTACTGGCGAAACTTTTCTACCCGATAAATTCTGCTAAGTTTGGAAACCAAAACCAAGTCAATCTGGTTGCTAAGGTACGCATACCCGCACGCGTGCCCAAGCTGGTTATTTTCTCAAATCCGTAGTTCATGAACTTAAACAATAAATTATAAGGAATCCAATCTTTGCAAACCGTGGCTATATTGTTCATGAATTGATTCAAATGAATCAAACCGATTTTGTTTCAATTGTGTCTATGTATAAAGACCTAAGCAATTGAACAACTCTTCAACTAGTTCTTTTGAAGTCAACCCTGAACCCTGAACCCTGAACCCTGAACCCTTTAACTAGTTATGAAGAAGATGAATACGGTTAATATGAAAGTTCTCATATGGCTAACCATTGGTTAACTATTTGTGAACCAACTAAGTGTACATGTTTAGGTATGGTTACTCAAACCTAAATGAATAACATTTCATTTGTGTATGACAAGCTAAGTTTCGATCTAACGGTTGAAAGATATTAGCTTGCATTTAATCAGGTTTTCATCTAACGGTGAATATTGAATGCTTTATTACTAAGCTAACATTGATTGCAAACCCTGATTTGAAAACTATATAAAGGAGAACTCTAGCAACTGGAAAAACTAATCCCCACACCTCTTGTGTGATACTATTTGGTTTAGCTAGAGTCGATTCTCCTTTAACCTTAGGTTTCGTCTCGATACCCTGTAGATTAATGACTTAAATAATTCATTGGGATTGTGAAGCCAGATGAAACCACTTCTCTTGTAATTGAACGATTTGATCTTGCTATTTGCTATCGTACGAGTTAAATTGAAAGATTGGCTTGAGATTATATCTCCGATAGGGCAAGACAAAAAGAAATCACAAACATCTTCGTCTCATCGTTTGTGATTCCACAATATCTTGTTTCGCTACCATACGATTAATATTATTATGAGGTGATTGATTATTCTAGGCTGTTCTTCGGGAATATAAGTTCGGTTATCGATTAGTTCATGTTCACCTTGATTTTATCAAAAGACGGAACAAAACTTGTAGGTTTATCTGTGGGAGAAAAATTTATCTATTATCGTAGACTTTTTTGTGTGATACAGATTTGTTTATTCAAATCTTCGACTTTGGGTTGTGGCAACTCTTGGTTATGGATGAGATTATCTAAGGGAATCAAGTGTATAGCATCCTGCTGGGATCAGAGACGTAAGGAACGCAACTGTACCTTGAATCAGTGTGAAATTGATTGGGTTCAACTATAGTCCAGACCGAAGTTAGTTTGTAGTAGGCTATTGTCTATAACGGCTTAATACATTGTGGTGTTGAATCTGGACTAGGTCCCGGGGTTTTTCTGCATTTGCGGTTTCCTCGTTAACAAAACTTCTGGTGTCTGTGTTATTTCTATTTTGCATCATATTTTGTTATATAATTGAAATATCACAGGTTGTGTGTTGTATCGATCAATTGTGAAATCCAACCTTTGGTTGTTGATTGGAAATTGATTGATCCTTGGATATTGGTATTTCGTACCATCCAAGTTTATGTCTCTTGTATTTGATAAAGACTCACAGATTTCTATTTGTTTGAGTATAGATCAAATCAAGAGATTGGGATATTAACTCCTTGATATACTCTTTATTAAGATTGGGTCTGATTATCTAGTTGATTCTCTTAAAAGTATATTAGAGTTAGTCCATACAGATTTCTAATCGAAATATCGGGTGAGGTTGTTAGACCCCCGCATTTTCAATTGGTATCAGAGCAGGCAAACACGTTCAAGACCTCAAAAGTCTGTGTTTGTAGCGATCTGACTCTATGGACAGAGGTACTATCTATGATAAACGCGTCACCAGAAATAAAGACTCTATTTATAATAGGTCAATCAAAGAGAAAGATCCTTTAATCTCTATTATAGACGAACCTAGTGTTTAAATGAAACCGACTAACACTGACATGTGTTATGCTGATGAATTGTTCAAGAGCAAAAAAACTAGAGAGAGTAAACTAATTCTAAATCTTGTTAGAATTCAAGCTGATAGATTCAAAATCAAACAGTTGAAAAAACATGTCAATGTCCTTCTTGGTGTAGTAAAAGATTGTAGCTCCAGTGAAAAGGCTTCTTATAAGGAAAATCCTGAAGTTAGATCAACTCGTATCTTACTTGAGGCAAAACTTGAAAATGATGCTTTAGAAATTGAACATATCTTGAGTAATCTCTCCATTCAAGGATGTTCAGAAAAGTCTGCTATACCATCTACTTCTATTCAAACTGAAAGATCTCCAGTTTCAGAAGAAATTTGAGATTATATTTCCACTCAAACTAGTGTGCAGGGGTTTCACACATCAGCTGGAAGAAAGAAATCTACAAACGATCATGTTAGGTCTGCAATCTCTAATCACTCATGTGATCAGAAAGTGTGTCTCTTTTGTGATTCAAAAGGGCATATAGTGCAAAAGAGGAAACCCAAGTTGAAAACCAAATCGTTGGTTCAACTTCAACACGCCTTAAATTTGATTCTTAAAGGTGTAACTGACATTCGTATGTCTAAACCAATTGGTTTTAGTACACAACCTGTATTTCTTACCAAGAAGGTCAGTTCAATGAGTTCCTCAAATGCACAAAAGCATAATAGACCTTTTGAAAAATATCGTCCAAGAAGAACTCATGTTCTCTCTCCTATTAGAAATGGAGATAATGCTAACCCTGATGTGAATCATGTATCAAGTGAAGAATGCGGATATGAGTAGATGGATGACAACCTAAAATTTATTATTGAGGGATATAAGGAAATCATCAACAAACTGTCTACTTCATCTAGACGACACTCTTCAGGTAAAAATCCTTACTATGCGTCGTATTATGATGATAGTAAATTTTATGATAATTTTTCACATCATAACAGTCTTCCTTCAAAGTACAGAAGAAAGGGGTTTAACCGAAAACAATTTTCGTTTGATGAGCTAAAAGCTCATACTTGTGCTACTTGATCACAAGGTTGAAATCTCTCACAGAAAAATCCTGGTTGAGAGATATGTTCAGGTATACTTGTTGGAAATGGTGTTTTTTCAGCTTCTCAAGCTATTTTCTTATCGTCTTTAGCATGAGTATCTTTGCAAAAATGCTTGCACAAATATTTGTTTTGATGTTGTCAAAATTTCTATTTCTTTTTGTTTTTTTGGTTAAACAAGGTGCTACTTATGTACTCTAAAAAATTGTTTCTCTTATGAGACAGATTTTTTTGAGACATTATGATTTCTTCTTGTTGCAAGAAGTCTCAGCAAGGTCGTGTACGTCGACTCTTGTCCTTCTTTTGGGTCGAAATTGAACTCGTACAGGTTACCCGTGTGACTGACACGAATCAATTAAGGAAACCCTAAAAAAATTCCTTCCCTAAGAAATCTTTAAGTACCCGACCTATTGTGTCACGTACGCATACTCTAGGTTATTTTTGGGTTGTCAAGAATGTCTTCTTCTTCATCTCGCAATGGTGATTTTGCAAAGGGATTTCTTGAGAAAGGTTTTGATTTCGAATCAAAAGGGAGGAAGAAAAGAACTCTTGTAGAAGATGGTGCACCTAATGCCTCATGCTACTATGCCTACTCACACCAAGATGTTGAGAATGAGGATATGGTTTCTGCTGAAGTGGTTCATGACTTCCTTAAATACTTTGAGGAAGTAAAACTGCAACTTGTTGATACTATGAAGGATCTTGATATGGTTAGAATTGAGTTGAAGAAGGTTACTACTGACCTTGGTCTCATAAAGTCACATGTTAAAGAACTTCTCAATGATGAAATCTTCTCCGAAGACGCAGTTGATAATATGAATCACAAGCTCAAAGGTCTCGAAACCCGTGAAGCTTCCGAACGTGAACTTTGATTTAGCTTGTGATCGGTTTCTAGTAGATTTATTATTTTATGTCTAGGAAACTTCTTAAGAGAATTTTTATTCTTGTTTTCGTTTAAGAATGATAACTAGGGTTTGGAATAGCCATTATTGTGAGTACACATAGCTATGTCCAACGTTTTCATCTTGCAATGTTTTTAGATTTATTTATTTAAATTCTAAACTTGATTTGGAAGATGATTTTTGCAGTATTAATCTTTATGATTTTACATATTGCAATATGTTATGGGATATGTGTGTTTGCGTCTGTGAACTATGATTGTCCCATACGATATCAAAAGTTATCTCTTTCATATGTCGATATGCATGTATTGATAAAAGATCGATGAACTTTTGGCAAAACAAAAATTGTACCTATTATGTCGTTATGCAAATAATTGATGGAAGGTAGGATGAATTTTTGTCTACAAAGATTATGTCTATTATAAGTCGTTATGCAAATAGTAATGAGAATAGAATGAATCTTTGTCCATTCCGCAGTATTGATCTTCCCTGATCCATATTTTATGTATATATACTGTGCGGCTCCATAAGTCTTCTTATGTGAGCATTTCCAACTAAACTAATCATGAATTCTTTTGTGGTTAACTTGGTTGAGTATTCCGATTAAATTAATCATGGGTTCTCTTGTGATAATTTAATTGAGAATTTTGGATTCAAAATCATTTCCTCTGTGATTTTTGGTGTCCAAAGAAATCATTCTTTTCTTGTGAAAGTAAGGTCGCTCTTGTTGTTCTTTTGGGAATGACTTCAAATGGGGGAGAGTTCTTTTGAACTTGCGCTTAATTACCATTGTTAGAGCATAGCTCGGTAAACCTCGCATGTGTTGCTATATCAAGCATGTTTGTCAATGTTAGTGATCAAAACTATAAAGTCTTGATTTCTAGCCTATTAGCTAAGTCTCGGACTAGGATAGGAAAAGTGTAGTTGAGCTCAAGGACTTCATGGTGATTCAACGAAAACGACGAAGAGCTACACCAAGGAACCGTGGAACTTCATCAACAAAAAGGTATGTGAAGACTTGAACTTATATATCACTCGAAAGTCTATATATTATTCTCCAACTTCTTATGAGACAAAAGTCGTATGCTATATAGACTAGATCATATACACTTGATATTTCGAGCTGAGTATTCATTGCTTATCTTTTACTCGAAATCATGTGTTGGCAAAGAGTTTCGCTTTAATCAGGTTTGTCTTCACCTAGTGACGAAAGTCATGAAAGTTTCAATCACTTTGGAAATTGATCTGACGAGAAAGGTCTATTGTTCTTCACGACTGAATATCGCCCTCTGAGAATGTTTCAATGATTGAAATTAGAGTTTAGATTATATAACCATGTATTCCTTGAACCGAAGTTTTTGAACTTTTTTGATCAATAGAAATCGGTAAGATTGTAGAATTGGCTTGCCAAGTCCGCGAACCCAGTCCGCAGACTCAGTCCGCGAACTGATGGAAGTTCTCGACCGAGAATTTCTGCTGGGATTTCCAAAACTCGTTTGTGTGCTAAGTCCGCGAACTGGCAGAAGTTCTCGACTCGAAAATTTATGCTGAGTTTGGAAAACTCAACCGATTAACTTAAGTCTGCGAACTTGTTTGTGAACTTAAGAGGATATGATCTAAAGATGTGCTCTGAACATGAAACATTAATTATTAAGGTATGCTTTATGCAAACTGTGGCTATAATGTTCATGAGCCGATTCTAATCGAATCGAATCATCTTTGTTTCAATTGTGTCGTGTGTAGTTACATAAGATCTCATAGCAATTGAACAACTCTTAACTAGTTCATTTGAGTCAATTGAACTAGTTAAGGTGAAGAAGAACATGATTAATAAGAGATGCTCATATGGTTGACCTTTTGGGTTATCATGTTGAACCAACATATGTGTACTCGTTTGGGCATGGTTTTATCAAACCCAGTAAACGTGTACCCAAGTGTGTGTGACAAGCTATGTCTTTCGATCTAACGGTTGACAGATATTGGATTGAACCTAAATCAGGTTTTCATCTAACGGTGGATAGAGTTTGCTTTGTACCTAAGGCAAAACCCTGATTTGAAGGCTATATAAAGGAGACATCTAGCATTGAGAAAAAACCTAATCCCCACACGTCTGTGTGCTACTACTGCTCTCGTTAGAGTCGATCTCCATTAACTCTTGAGTTTCTTCTCTAAACTCGAGTTAACGACTTAAAGACTTCATTGGGATTGTGAAGCCAGACCGATACTACTTTTATCGTAGTTGTATGATCTGATCTTGCATCTTCTATCGTACGAGTACTATCGATTGATTGACTTGAGATCGTGAGAGTTCTCCGATAGGCTAGATAAAGAAGTCACAAACATCTTCGTCTCACTGTTTGTGATTCCTCGACAATCCGTTTGTGTAGTCAGGAAGGATTGTAGAGAGGTGATTGATTAATCTATGATGTTCTTTGGGAATATAAGTCCGGATTATCAATTGGTTCATGTTACCTTGAATTTATATCTAAAGACGGAACAAAACCTAGGGTTTATCTGTGGGAGACAGATTTATCCTTTCGATAGACTTTTCTGGGTGAGACAGATTCGTTTATTATCAAGTCTGTGATTTTGGGTTGCAGCAACTCTTAGTTGTGGTAGAGATCAGCTAAGGGAATCAAGTACGTAGTGTCCTGCTGGGATCAGAGGCGTAGGAGTACAATTGTACCTTGTATCAGTGGGAGATTGGTAGGGGTTCAACTATAGATTCGTCCGAAGTTAGTTTGCAGTAGGCTAGTGTCTGTAGCGGCTTAATACAGTGTGTATTCAATCTGGACTAGGTCCCGGGGTTTTTCTGCATTTGCGTTTCCTCGTTAATAAAACTTCTGTCTGTGTTATTTCTTTTCCGCGTTATATTTTATATAATAGAAATAATACAGGTTGTGCGTTCGTGATCATCAATTGGAAATCCAACCTTTGGTTGTTGATTGATATTGATTGATCCTTGGACATTGGTCTTTGGTACCATCCAAGTTATTCCTTGTATTTGATAAAGACTCGCTATTGATTTTAGCTTGAGTAGAAATCAAATCAAGAGAGAGATATTAAATCCTTCAGATACTTTTATCTATATTGAGTCTGACTGTCTAGTTGATTCTCTAGCAAAGTATTTCGGAGTTAGTCCATACAGATTGCTAGGCGAAATATTGGGTGGTGTTGTTAGACCCTCGCTTTTTCAATTGGTATCAGAGCAGGCAAACACATTAAAGACCTTATCAGTCTGTGTTTGTAGCGATCTGACTCTATGGACATAAGTGTTATCTCTATTAACGTACCACCAGTCTTCGATGGCTCAAATTACTTATGGTGGAAAATTGTTATGCGAGATTTTCTTCAATCGCGTGATTTTCAATTGTGGGTATATGTAGTCAATGGATATGATGCGCCCGTTGTTGCAGCCGGAAACGGAATTGTTCCCAAGAATATTGGTGAATATAATGCTGCCGAGAATCTTGCTGCAAAGCAGAATTCTGAAGGGTTGAATTCTATCATACATGCCATTGCCCCGAGTCTTCAACACCATGTGTCTAATTGCACTAGGTCTAAAGATGCTTGGGATATCTTAGAAACCGTATTTGAAGGAAACTCCAGTGAAAATGAAGCTAGGCTTCAAAACCTTAATTCCGGTTGGGAGAACCTTCATATGGCAGATGAAGAAACATTTGATGAGTTTAATCACAAAGTGTCTGAAATTGTTAATGCATCTTTTGAATTGGGTAAGACTATTCCTGAAAAGGACATTGTGATGAAAATTCTCAGATCGATGCCATCCAGATACGAGTCTAAGAAGCATGCCATCGTTGAGGGGAATAACCTTAATAATCTCTCCAGAAACACCTTGGTTGGGAAGTTAAAGATCTTTGATCATGAGCATACATCCAAAGTCGGTAAGGATGTTGCCTTTAAAGCACAGAAGAGCATTAAATTACTTGCCAAAGGTAAAAGTGTTCATGTCTCGGAGGATGATCACTCTGAGAATGATTTTTCAGATGAAGACCTTGACAAGTCGGTTTCTTTGATCACAAGACAGTTTAGAGATCTTCTGTTGAAGAGAAGTAAACGGTTTTCAAGAGACAAACCTAGGTCATCAAACAAACCTCACGGTCGCGTATCTCCTAAAAACAGGGATGATGACGAGGCTGATGACGAGGACATGCCTCGGTGCTTAAGTGTAAGGGGTTTGGCCATTTTGCAAACGAATGCCCTAATCGCAGAAAATACACTGGGAACAAAGGTCTAGCTGTAACACTTGATGAAATGTCTGAAACCTATGATTACGATGAAGATAGGAAATCAAGTGTAGGGCTTCTTGGTGAAAACATCGGTTTTGATACTTGTAGCAATACATATTTCAACCTCAATGGGTTCAGGGAAGAAGGAAACCCAATTAAGCTGGAAGATTCGATTGATTTATCCTATGGAAACTCTGATCGTGATGTTTCAGGATCTACTATGTGTTTAGCTGTTATCGCACCACATATACCTGAATATTATCCAAGATTAACGTGCTCGTTTTGTTCGATGAAGGGTCACAAACTATCAAGATGTTACAAGTACAAGAATCAAATGAGGCACGCTAACAAACTTCAACGAAGAGCAGATCGATTAGCAAGAAAGTTGGAACTTGCTCAGAAGACCGCCAAGGTATGTAGGATCTTATCTTCATCAAAGAAGTTGGTTTCCAGGGATAAAATTATACCATTTGAAAAGAAAGTATGGTCAAATCGTTTTGTTAGACAGAAGCCTGAAGATTCCTCACTTGAGGAAAGTGGGGGACAAATTGTTATTCACCACAACACAAATTAATTGTGTTGTCGTGCAAATATTGTCTCATGTGCCTGATCGAAAGAGACAAGATCGCAAACGTGCAGGCTTGTAGAAAAGTTTTTCTTTAGGGTTGTTGTTTTTGTCTATCAAACAAAAGAAAGGGTTATTATCGATAATTCTACTCTTTATAGGGTTTAGAGTTGGACGACCACGAACCTGTTTATAGGTTTCGAACCCTACATTCCTTTTTCCTTCTTGATATCCTTTTTATCTCTAGACCTGATGAGATTGTGAATTCCATCCACAAAAATCTGTTGGTTATAACTGTTTTCAAAGCATGTCTATGGAGATAAGTGATGTCAACATGATTGTTAAGCCATCAATCAAGGAAAAAGAAAAATCTCTTGTAACTCCGTCCCGAAAAAGAAAAAGGAGGAATACAAGAAAGACAAAGGCAGTGTCTTCTAACTCTCAGAACTTTTCTGATGTTCTTGATGAGTTGAAGGAAGTAAGAAAGGAGATTCGTGAAATAAAGGCTTTTGTGTCAAAGTCCTTAGAAATTCAGAGAGCCCTGGTACGACATAGTCAGCCAAGAAAGTTCGCCGATATAAACTCCTATCTTCGTGAACCGTATGTTCCAATGGTTGTTGACAACAAGGAGTTTGGGAATGATGCTGAATTTCTCAAAGGCATTGTCGCCTAGGATGTCTTCTTTTTGGATTAGTTGGAAGAATAACTAGTGCTTTGAATAGCGATGATTGTGACTACACATAGTTATTTTTGTTTCATCTTCTTGTTTATTTTTTAGGTTTATTGGTTTTTAAATTCTAAAAATATTTGGAGGATGATGTTATTGCAGTATTGATCGTTGTGATTTTGTGATATTGCAATTTTATGGGATATATATTGTTTGCGTTCGTGAACTTGAAGGTCCCATATTGCGGTCAAAAGTAAAGTCGTCCATGAATTGGTATTCGTATTGATGAAAGGACGAATGGACTTTTGACATATACAAAAGTTATGCCTATGCAATCATGTAATTGATGGAAAATAGGATTAAATCTTTTGTGTGACAAGGATAAAGTCTATTATGTTGTTATGCATATAATGATGCAAAAATAGATTAGATCCTTGTATGTTAACCACGGTATTGATCTTCATTGATCCATCTTGCTATGTTTTACCGTGAAGGCTCCATTGTGTATCTTATGTTGAGCACCTTACAACTAAGTCGATTAACATTGGCTTTGTTGGTTGTTCCATAAGATGCTATATGTTGAGCATTATGAACTAAATTAATCAACCTTGGTTATTTAGTTTTGTACTCCATAAGTTTTATTTCTTATGTTGAGTAAATGTGCGGTTAAGATGGTCATGTTCCATGATAATCTTAGTCGGGGTTCCATAATCTCTTATGTTGAGCCCAAAATAATTAAATTGATTACTTCGGTAATTAGTTTGGTTGTTTGTTTTTCGATTAAATTAATTATAGGCTCTCTTGTAATTAATCTAGTTGAGTTTTCATATATTCCACAAACTCTTGTGTTGAGTATATGAACGGCTACACTATCATATTCTATTGGTTAATGTAGTCACGTATTCCGTAAGGTTTTCCTTATGTTGAGTACTTGAACGTTAAGTTAGTCACCTCCATATGATTAACTTAGTAGTAGCATGTTGCTCTGTGAATTTACTTATATTGAGCACTTTCAATTAAATTGATCACTTTTGTGGTTTTGATTTAATTGCATATTCCAATTAGAATATTCATGGGTTTACTTGTGAGTATTTTGGTTGAGTTTTGGATATAAAAAATCATTCACATGGTTTTTGGTGTCCAAATAAAAATCCTTCTTTTCTTCGAAATTAAGGTCGCTCTTGTTGTTCCTTTGGGAATGACATCAAATGGGGGAGAGTTCTTTTGAACTTGTGCTTAATGGTAATATCTTGTGGGGAGTGCGGCTGTGGAATTTGATAGGGGTTATCTTGCGTCTTAAAACTCCTTGATGAATGTTGTTAGATTCGGCTATAAGATTGCATTTAAATTAAGATGATATGTTGTCTTTCTTTTGGTCATGAAATGTCTGTTGTGGAAATTTCATTATGAACCCATTCTTGTACCTTTGCCAATTTTATTGACAAAAAGGGGGAGAAATATTGTAGGTCACACTACAAATACATATGGTTTTCAGATCATTGTGTAAGGGGGAGTAGTTTCCATGATCGAGATGGAGTATTGACTAGGGGGAGTGATACATATCATCATAGTATTATTATTAAAGTCGTGATGCAATTGGACTTTGATATTCATAATAATACTATGACACTGTATAATAATGATCGAGAATCTCGATTTCTCTCATTGTTATAGCTACGGATCTTCAACAACGGTGATACTAAACTTACAACCTTTGGGATCATTGGAGTACTTAGAAGGACGAAGATTTCAAGGAACGTTGAAGATTGGACTATGGAATAGGAGCCACTAAAGTTTATCTTTTTTATATTCCATATGTATTAATAGTTTTGTCACTAAAATTGACAAAGGGGGAGATTGTTAGAGAATAGCTCGGCCAACCTCGCATACGTTGCTATATCAAGCATGTTTGTCAATGTTAGTGATCAAAACTATAAAGTCTTGATTTCTAGCCTATTAGCTAAGTCTCGGACTAGGATAGGAAAAGTGTATTTGATCTCAAGGACTTCATGGTGATTCAACGAAAACGACGAAGATCTACACCAAGGAACCGTGGAACTTCATCAACAAAAAGGTATGTGAAGACTTGAACTTATCTATCACTCGAAAGTCTATCTATTCTTCTCCTACTTCTTATGAGACAAAAGTCGTATGCTATATAGACTAGATCATATACACTTGATATTTCGAGCTGAGTATTAATTGCTTATCTTTTACTCGAAATTATGTGTTGATAAAGCGTTTCTCTTTGATCAAGTTTATCTTCACCTAGTGACGAAAGTCATGAAAGTTCCAATCACTTTGGAAATTGCTCTGACGAGAAAGGTATGTTGTTCTTCACGACTAAATATCCCCCTCTGAGAATGTTTCAATGATTGAAATGAGAGTTTAGAATATATAACATCTATTCCTTGAACCGAAGTTTTCGAACTTTTTTGAACAAGAGAAATCGGTAGGATTGTGGAATTGGCTTGCCAAGTCTGAGAACTGACGGAAGTTCTCGACCGAGAATTTCTGCTGGGATTTCCGAAACTCGTTTGTGTGCTAAGTCCGCGAACTGGCGGAAGTTCTCGACCCGAGAATTTATGTTGAGTTTGGAAAACTCAACCGATTAACTTAAGTCCGCGAACTTGTTTGTGAACTTAATAGGTTATGATCTAAAGATGTGCTCTGAACATGAAACATTAATTATTAAGGAACGCTTTTTGCAAACCGTGGATATAATGTTCATGAGCCGATTCTAATCGAATCGAGTCATCTTTGTTTCAATTGTATCTTGTGTATTTACATAAGATCTCATAGCAATTGAACAACTCTTAACTAGTTCATTTGAGTCAATTGAACTAGTTATGGTGAAGAATAACATGATTAATATGAGATGCTCATATGGTTGACCTTTTGGGTTATCATGTTGAACCAACATACGTGTACTCGTTTGGGCATGGTTTCTCAAACCCAGTAAACGTGTACCCAAGTGTGTGTGACAATCTATGTCTTTCAATCTAACAGTTGAGAGATATTGGATTGAATCTAAATCAGGTTTTCATCTAACGGTGGATAGAGTTTGCTTTGTACCTAAGGCAAAACCCTTAGTTGAAGGCTATATAAAGGAGACATCTAGCATTGAGCAAACCTAATCCCCACACGTCTGTGTGCTACTAGTGTGATCGCTAGAGTCGATCTCCATTAACTCTTGAGTTTCTTCTCTAAACTCGAATTAACGACTTAGAGACTTCATTGGGATTGTGAAGCCAGACCGATACTACTTTTATCGTAGTTGTGTGATCTGATCTTGCATCTTCTATCGTACGAGTACAATCGATTGATTGGCTTGAGATCGTGAGAGTTCTACGATAGGCAAGATAAAGAAGTCACAAACATCTTCATCTCACTATTTGTGATTCCTTGACAATCCGCTTGTGTAGTCAGGAAGGATTGTAGAAAGGTAATTGATTAATTTAGGCTGTTCTTCGGGAATATAAGTCCGGATTATAAATTGGTCCATGTTACCTTGATTTTATATCTAAAGACGGAACAAAACCTAGGGTTTCTCTGTGGGAGACAGATTTATCCTTTCGATAGACTTTTTTGTGTGAGACAGATTCGTTTATTATCAAGTCTGTGATCTTGGGTTGCAGCAACTCTTAGTTGTGGGTGAGATCAGCTAAGGAAATCAAGTACGTAGTGTCCTGCTAGGATCAGAGGCATAGGAGTACAATTGTACCTTGTATCAGTGGGAGATTGGTATGGGTTCAACTATAGATCCGTCAGAAGTTAGTTTGCAGTAGGCTAGTGTCTGTAGCGGCTTTATACAGTGTGTATTCAATCTGGACTAGGTCTCGGGGGTTTTCTGCATTTGCGGTTTCCTCGTTAACAAAACTTCTGTCTGTGTTATTTCTTTTCTGAATTATATTTTATATAATAGGAATAATACAGGTTGTGCGTTCGTGATCATCAATTGGAAATCCAACCTTTGGTTGTTGATTGATTTTGATTGATCCTTGGACATTGGTCTTTGGTACCATCCAAGTTATTCCTTGTATTTGATAAAGACTCGCTATTGATTTTAGCTTGAGTAGAAATCAAATCAAGAGAGAGATATTAAATCCTTGAGATACTTTTATCCAGATTGAGTCTGACTATTTAGTTGATTCTCTAGCAAAGTATTTCGGAGTTAGTCCATACAGATTGCTAAGCGAAATATTGGGTGGTGTTGTTAGACCCCCGCTTTTTCAACCATATCTTTGTGGGGAGTGCGACTGTTGAATATTTTAAGAGTTATCTTGTATCTTTATAAACTCCTTTATGAATGCATTTAGCTTCAGATATATGATTGCATCTAAACAAAGTTGATATGTACTTTTCTTTGGTCTTGAAGCATCTCTGTGGAAATTTCATTAGGATCCCGTTTTCGTACCTTTGCCAATTTTATTGACAAAAAGGGTGAGAATTAATGTGTAGTTCACACTACAAATACATATGGTTTTCGGATCATTATGTAAGGGGGAGTGGTTTTCATGTTGAGATGAAAGTATTGACTAAGGGGAAGTGATACATATCACCATAGTATTGTTGCCGAATTTATGATACAATTGAACTTTGATACTGTGTGATAATACTACGACACTGTATAACAATGATCGATAGCTTTTGTTTTCTCATTGATATGGCAACGGATCTTCAACATCTATGATGCTGAACTGAACATCTATGGAATCATGGGACTACTTGGAAAAGATGAAGTTTTCAAGTAATTTTGAAGCACCAAGGAGATCAAGCATGTGGACGAGAAGCTACAAAGTTTTTATTTATTTTGTAATCCATATGTGTTGATAGTTTTGTCACTAAAATTGACAAAGGGGGAGATTGTTAGAGCATTTCTCGGTCGAATTCGCAAGCGTTGCTATCTCAAGCTTGTTTGTCAAATTTAGTTGTCAAAACTACATGTCTTGATTTCTAGTCTACTTATAGCTAAGTCTCGGACTAGGATAGTTAAGTGTAGTTAAGCTCTAGACTCCACGGCGATCATCTTACGAAGACGAAGAACTACTCAAGGAACTAGTGGAACTTCATCCGACTAAAGGTATGTGGAGACTTGAACTTATCCATCACTCAAAAGTCTATCTACTCTATCTCCTACTCTTGAGACAAAAGTCGTATAAGTATGATAGTTTTCATACATACACATTTGCTATTTCGAGCCGAGTTTATCTCGCCTATCTATTTATCGAAATATGTGTTGGTAAGCTTTTGCTTTAACCATTTTCATATTTACCCGTGACGAAAGTCATGATGACGTTTCAATCTCTTGAAAGTTGCTTTGATGACGATAGTTGTGAATAACGACTATTATAACATTATAGAAGAATGTTTCAATGATTGAAATGTAGAGTTGAGATTATGTAACTATTTATAGATATAAGCATATATAGTGTGTTCACACATTAGTGTACAAATCCATGTACTGGAAACCAAGTGTGTGCATATGTGTGCATACGGAATTGGTAAAGGAGACAGGTTGGGTACGCGTACTGGCGGAACTTTTCCTCCCGGAAAATTCTGCTGAGTTTGTAGTTTGCAAACTAGTAAACCAGTCACCTTAGGTACGCGTACTGGCGAAACTTTTCTACCCGAAAAATTCTGTTGAGTTTGGAAACCAAAACCAACTCAATTCGGTTGCTAAGGTACGCATACCCGTACGTGTACCCAAGCTGGTTATTTTCTCAAATCGGTAGTTCATGAACTTAAACAATAAATTATAAGGAATGCAATCTTTGCAAACTGTGACTATATTGTTCATGAATTGATTCAAATAAATCAAACCGATTTTATTTCAATTGTGTCTATGTATAAAGACCTAAGCAATTTAACAACTCTTCAACTAGTTCTTTTGAAGTCATTTGAACTAGTTATGAAGAAGATGAATACGGTTAATATGAAAGTGTTCATATGGATAACCATTGGTTAACTATTTGTGAACAAACTTGTTAGAGAATAGCTCGGTAGACCTCGCATGCGTTGCTATATCAAGCATGTTTGTCAATGTTAGTGATCAAAACTATGAGTTTTGATTTCTAGTCTATTATAACTAAGTCTCGGACTAGGATAGAAAAGTGTAGTTGAGCTCAAGGATTTCATGGAGATTCATCATACAACGAAGAAGATCTACTCAAGGAACCGTGGAACTTCATCAACAAAAAGGTATGTGGATACTTGAACTTATATATCACTCAAAAGTCTATATATTCTATCTCCTACTTCTTATGGGACAAAAAATCGCACGCTATATAGACTGGGTCATACACATTTGACATTTCGAGCTGAGTATTCACTACTTATCTTTTTCTCAAAATCATGTGTTGGTAAAGCGTTTCGCTTTGATCAAGTTTATCTTCACCTAGTGACGAAAGTCATGAAAAGTTTCAATTACTTTGAGAATTGCTCTGACGTGAAACGGTATGTGAATAACGGATACATAACGTCCTCTGAGAATGTCTCAATGATTGGAATGAGTGTTTAGATTACATAACCATGTATTCCTTAATACGAAGTTTTCGAACTTTGTTGATTGAGAGAAACCGGAGAAATTGGGTTTGCCAAGTCCGCGGACCCAATCCGCGAACTCAGTCCGCGAACTGACGGAAGTTCTCTTACCGAGAATTTCTTCTGGGATTTTCCAAAAACTCGTTTGCGTGTTTAGTCCATGAACTGGCGGAAGTCTCTTTGCGGAGATTTTCTGTTGAGTTTGGAACACTCTGTCGGATTGCCTTAAATCTGCGAACTTGTTTGTGAGATTAAGTGGTTATGATTTAAAGATGTGCTCTGAACATGAAACTTAAATTACTAAGGAATGCTTTATGCAAACTGTGGCTATAAAGTTCATGAGCCGATTCATCGAATCGAATCATCTTTTTTTCAATCGTGTCTTGTGTAGTTACATAAGATATCATAGCAATTGAACAACTCTCTAACTAGTTCATTTGAGTCAATTGAACTAGTTATGGTGAAGAAGAACTAGGTTAATATGAAATGCTCATGTGGTTAACCTTTTGGGTTACTATATTGAACCAACATACACGTACACGTTTGGGCATGGTTTTCACAAACCCAGTAAACGTCTACCCAAGTGTGTGTGACAAGCTAAGTTTTCGATCTAATGGTTGAGAAATATTAGCTTGAATTCAAATCAGGTTTTCATCTAACGGTGAATATGGATTGCTTTGTAACTAAGGCAAAACCCTGATTTGAAGGCTATATAAAGGAGACATCTAGCATTGTGCAAAACTAATCCCCACACGTCTGTGTGATACTAGTGCGCTTGCTAGAGTCGATTCTCCTTTAACGTTTGGTTTTCTTCTCTAAAACCAGGTTAACGACTTAAAGACTACATTGGGATTGTGAATCCAGACCGATATTACTTTTATCGTAGTTGTGTGATCTGATCTTGCATCTTATATCGTACGAGTACAATCTTTGATTGGCTTGAGATCGTGAGAGTTCTCCGATAGGCAAGATAAAGAAGTCACAAACATCTTCGTCTCACTGTTTGTGATTTCTCGACAAACCGCTTGTGTAGTCATGAAGGATTGTTGAGAGGTGATTGATTAATCTAGGCTGTTGTTCGGGAATATAAGACCGGATTATCAATTGGTTCCTTCTCACCTTGATTTTATATCTTAAGACAGAACAAAACTTAGGGTTTTTCTGTGGGAGACAGATTTATCCTTTGATAGACTTTTCTATGTGAGACAGATTTATTTATTATCAAGTCTGCGATTTTGGGTTGCAGCAACTCTTAGTTGTGGGTGAGATCATCTAAGGGAATCAAGTGTGCAGTGTCCTGCTGGGATCAGAGGCGTAGGAGTACAAATGTACCTTAGATCGGTGGGAGACTGATTGGGGTTTAACTATAGTCCATTCCGAAGTTAGCTTGTAGTAGGCTAGTGTTTGTAGCGGCTTAATACAGTGTGTATTCAATCTGGACTAGGTCCCAGAGTTTTTTTGCATTTGCGGTTTCCTCTTTAACAAAATTTCTGGTGTCTGTGTTATTTCAATTTCCGCATTATATTGTTTTATCTTTATAATTTGAAATAATACAAGTTGTGCGTTGAAGTTTAATCAATTAGATATCTGACCTTGTTGTTGTTGATTTCATTGATTAACACTTGGATATTGGTCTTTGGCACCGTCCAAGTTATTCCTTGTGTTTGATTAAAGACTCGTTGATTTCTATTAGCTCGAGTAAATCAAAAACAAGAGAGAGATAATAACTCCTTGAGATACTTTTATCTAGATTGAGTCTGACTGTCTAGTTGATTCTCTAGCAAAGTATTTCGGAGTTAGTCCATACAGATTACTAAGCGAAATATTGGGTGGTGTTGTTAGACCCACGCTTTTTCAATTGGTATCAGAACTGGAAAACACTTTTAAAGACCTCAAAAGTATGTGTTGGTGGCGATCTGACTATATGGACCATAAAGTCTCAAGCGACGCTTCACCAGGTTTAAAAAACAACCGTAGGAAAAGGTCTGATAAACTGGTTACTCTTCAAAAGAGATTGGAAGAACAAATCCGGATCTATTCTCGTCTTGTTGCAGAAATTGCAAATCTTAAGGATTTGATATCTAGTAAGAGTCTCTCATTAAATCTGAGAGAATCCAGTTGTTCCTTTCTAAAGATTTGTCACCATTCAGATAATGTTCAACAATCGCCTGTTGAGAAAACTGATGTGACTGGGAACCACTCAGACAAATGTCAAGAGTCTGGCTTATATGGATGCTCATCCGATCATCCTCAACAAGCCTGTATGTCTTTTTTAAGGAGTATGGAGGCTGAAAGTAATCCTTGCAAGAATATTTTGCAACCTTGTGTTACTCAAAAAGGACATACAATTCCGTCAGGAAATTCCAAACAGAAAAGTACTGATAATATGAGTAATCTTGCCTTGTGCTCTACCTCTTACCTTCAATGGTATAGATACAGTCAATGTGGTCTATTTTTACATGTGCTAGGCGATTCTCCACTGTGTGTGTGGTCTATCGTTTCTAAAAGAGGAGTAGACTCTACAATCAGAACAAAAGGAGAACTTCCGATTGGTTGTTATTCTTCTCAATTAGAACCAGAAAATATTGATACAACTCTAAACAACCTCTCTTGGAAAAAGACAATGGATGATGAGTTAGATCAACTTCATAGACAAGTTTTGTGGAATCTTGTACCGAACAAGTCCAAAGTCTATAATATTGGTTCTAAATATGTTTCTAGGAATAAGGGAGATTATTTAGACAGTTTCAGAGATAATCTCAGGCTCATTCCTCAAGGACACTCACAAGTTGAAGAATTCGAGTCTGAAGAGACGTTTGTTACTACGGAATGCTCCTTGTCCTTTCAACCTTCTTATATCGGTAGCAAGTCCTATGTGACAAGCACTTCCAGGAACAAAAGAAGAAGAACCTCTGCTCATGTGTCTTACCTTAGAAGGTCACTGTGGGATAAACAAGGGGAGCTTTTTGGTACCATCGTTTCTACCTAACCCTAGATGTTCGCGTCCCCATGTTTGTCTTAAGAAAATGGGGATTTGCGTCTTTTTGGCTCAAGGAGTGTATTTTTGGTTATTGTTTTGTTTTTATCTATATATATCTCTAAAAATACAAAATCTTTTGTTTGTACAGGGTTTTAGTCGTTCGCAAATGGAGAATCTCAAAAAAATTTGTTCCATGGCACCTGTTACTAGATGCAGCACAAGCAGGAACGTAACTATGGCAGCTAACATACGTCGGTGTACTGGGATTCCCTCCACAAGTTTGAAGAAAGTGAAGACTACAATTAATGGTAAAAATCCTTCCTTAAACTGGTTCTTGTCTTCTTATCAAAGTGATGAAAATTTCAGGAATCTGGTAAAAGATTTCATCAGCAAAAAAACAGCTTAAAATCTCGGATCGCTGCATCCTTAGATGATATAATTCACTATGAACGAATGTTGTCTCAATCTACAAACACTATACGAAAACTAGAAAAGGAACTTAGTAAATTGACAGTGTTTTCAAAAGATTTGGAGGAGTTGAATGATCCCTTTGTCAATGGACTTTTCAATAACGAGAAGGAGTTCTCTGAAGAAACTTTGGAAAAGTTCATTAATGCCTAGTACGTCTTCTTTTTGGTTTAGTTGGAAGAATAACTAGTGCTTTGAATAGCGAAGATTGTGACTACACATAGCTATTTTTGTTTTCATCTTCTTATGTTTTTTTTAGGTTTATTGTTTTAAATTCTAAAAATATTTGGAGGATGATATTATTGTAGTATTAATCTGTTTTGAAGTATTGCAATATTTTTATGGGATATGTATTGTCTGCGTCCGCGAACTTGAAGATCACATATTGTGTCAAAAGTAAAGTCGTTCATAAATTGATATTCGTATTGATGAAAGGACGAATGGACTTTTGACAATTACAAAAGTTATGCCTATGCAGTCATTTATTTGATGGAAAATAGGATGAAATATTTTGTTTGACAAGGATAAAGTCTATTATGTCGTTATGAAAATAGTGATGGAAAATAGAATAGATCCTTGTATGTTATCCACGGTATTGATATTCTTTGATCCATTCTTTTTGTATTACCGTGAAGGCTCCATTGTGTGTCTTATGTTGAGCACGATACAACTAAGTTGATTATTCTTATTGGTTTTGTTGGTTGTTCCATAAGATACTATATGTTGAGCATTATGAACTAAATTAATCATCTTGGTTAGTTATTTAGTTATTTGCTCTGAAAGTCTTCTTTTGGCGAGCAAAACTTTTGACAATTAAATTGATTACTTTTGTGATTAGTTTGGTTGTTCGTATTCCAATTAGATTAATTAGAGGTTCTCTTGTAATTAATCTAGTTGAGTTTTCATATATTCCACAAGTTCTTGTATTGAGTATATGAACGGATATACTAATAGTATTCTATTGGTTGATGTAGTCTTATATTCCGTAAGGTTTTCCTTATGTTGAGTATTTGAACGATTAAGGTAGTCATCTCCGTGTGGTTATCTTAGTCGTAGCTCCGTGAGTTTTATTATTTTAAGCACAATCAATTAAATTGATTTAGTTGCGTATTCCGATTAAATTAATCATGGGTTTACTTGTGATTAATTTGGTTCAATTTTGGATATAGAAAATCATTTCCATGGTTTTTGATGTCCAATTAAAAAATCCTTCTTTTCTTTCGAAATTAAGGTCGCTCTTGTTGTTCTTTCGGGAATGACATCAAATGGGGGAGAGTTCTTTTGAACTTGTGCTTAATGGTAATATCTTGCGGGGTGTGCGGCTGTGGAATTTTATAGGGGTTATCTTGTATCTTAAAACTCCTTGATGAATGAATTTAGCTTCGGATTTATGATTGCATCTAAATTAAGTTGGTATGTATTTTTATTTTAGTCTATGGAATGTCACTTGTGGAAATTTCATTATGATCCCGTTCTTTTACCTTTGCCAATTTTATTGACAAAAAGGGGGAGAAATAATGTAGTTCACTACTACAAATACATATGGTTTTCGGATCATTGTGTAAGAGGGAGTGGTTTCCATGATCGAGATGGAATATTGACTAAGAGGGAGTGATACATATCACCATAATATTGTTTTTTAAGTCATGATGCAATTGGACTTCGATGTTACATAATGATATTATGACACTGTATAATAATGATCGAGAATCTCTATTTCTCTCATTGTTATAGCTACGGATCTTCAACAACGGGGGTGCTAAACTTACAACCTTTGGGATCATTGGAGTACTTGGAAGGACGAAGACTTCAAGGAACTTTGAAGATTATACTATGGAATAGGATCCACTAAAGTTTATCTTTTTCGTATTCCATATGTATTAATAGTTTTGTCACTAAAATTGACAAAGGGGGAGATTGTTAGAGAATAGCTCGGTCGACCTCGCATGTGTTGCTATATCAAGCATGTTTGTCAATGTTAGTGATCAAAACTATGAGTCTTGATTTCTAGTCTATTATAGCTAAGTCTTGGACTAGGATAGAAAAATGTAGTTGAGCTCAAGGACTTCATGGCGATTCATCATACAACGACGAAGGTCTACTCAAGTAACCGTGGAAACTTCATCAACAAAAAGGCATGTGGAGACTTGAACTTATCTATCACTCAAAAGTATATCTATTCTATCTCCTACTTCTTATGAGACAAAAAGTCGTATGCTATATAGACTGGATCATACACATTTGACATTTCGAGCTGAGTATTCACTACTTATCTTTTTCTCGAAATTGTGTGTTGGTAAAGCGTTTCTCTTTGATCAAGTTTATCTTCACCTAGTGACGAAAGTCATGAAAATTTCAATTACTTTGAGAACTGCTCAGACGTGAAACGGTCTGTGAATAACGATTATATAACATCCTCTGAGACTGTATCAATGATTGGAATGAGAGTTTAGATTACATAACCATGTATTCCTAAATCCGAAGTTTTCGAACTTTGTTGATTGAGAGAAACCGGAGGAATTGGGTTTGCCAAGTCCACGAACCCAGTCCGCGAACTCAGTCCGCGAACTGACGGAAGTTCTCTTACCGAGAATTTCTGCTGGGATTTTCCAAAAACTCGTTTGCGTGTTTAGTCCGCGAACCTAGTCCGCAAACTGGCGGAAGTCTCTTTGCCGAGATTTTCTGTTGAGTTTGGAAAACTCTGTCGGGTTGCCTTAAGTCCACGAACTTGTTTGTGAGCTTAAGTGGTTATGATCTAAAGATGTGCTCTGAACATGAAACTTAAATTACTAAGGAATGCTTTATGAAAACCGTGACTATAAAGTTCATGAGACGATTCATCGAATCGAATCATCTTTGTTTCAATTGTATCTTGTGTAGTTACATAATATCTCATAGCAATTGAACAACTCTCTAACTAGTTCATTTGAGTCAATTGAACTAGTTATAGTGAAGAAGAACTAGGTTAATATGAAATGATCATATGGTTAACCTTTTGGGTTACTATGTTGAACCAACATACACGTACACGTTTGGGCATGGTTTTCAAAAACCCAGTAAACGTCTACCCAAGTGTGTGTGACAAGCTAAATTTTCAATCTAACGGTTGAGAAATATTAGCTTGAATCTAAATCAGGTTTTCATCTAACGGTGAATATGGATTGCTTTGTAACTAAGGCAAAACCCTGATTTGAAGGCTATATAAAGGAGACATCTAGCATTGTGCAAAAATAACCCCCACACGTCTGTGTGATACTAGTGCACTCTCTAGAGTCGATTCTCCTTTAACCTTTGGTTTTCTTCTCTAAAAACAGGTTAACGACTTAAAGAATTCATTGGGATTGTGAAGCCAGACCGATACTACTTTTATCGTAGTTGTGTGATCTGATCTTGCATCTCTATCGTACGAGTACAATCTTTGATTGGCTTGAGATCGTGAGAGTTCTCCGATAGACAAGATAAAGAAGTCACAAACATCTTCGTCTCACTGTTTGTGATTCCTCGACAAACCGCTTGTGTATTCAAGAAGGATTGTTGAGAGGTGATTGATTAATCTAGTCTGTTCTTCAGGAATATAAGACCAGATTATCAATTGGTTCATGTTCACCTTGATTTTATATCTTAAGACGGAACAAAACCTAGGGTTTTTCTGCGGGAGACAGATTTATCCTTTGATAGACTTTTCTGTGTCAGACAGATTTGTTTATTATCAAGTCTGTGATTTTGGGTTGCAGCAACTCTTAGTTGTGGGTGAGATCATCTAAGGGAATCAAGTGCGCATTGTCCTGCTGGGATCAGAGGCGTAGGAGTACAACTGTACCTTGGATCGGTTGGAGACTGATTGGGGTTCAACTATGGTCTAGTCCGAAGTTAGCTTGTAGTAGGCTTGTGTTTGTAGCGGCTTAATACAGTGTGTATTCAATCTGGACTAGGTCCCGGGGTTTTTCTGCATTTGCGGTTTCCTCGTTAACAAAATTTCTGGTGTCTGTGTTATTTCAATTTCCACATTATATTGTTTTATCTTTATAGTTTGAAATTATACAGGTTGTGCATTGAAGTTTAATCAATTAGAGTTACGACCTTGTTGTTGTTGATTTCATTGATTAACACTTGGATATTGGTCTTTGGTACCGTCCAAGTTATTCCTTGTGTTTGATTAAAGATTTGCTGATTTCTATTAGCTCGAATAAATCAAAAAACAAGAGAGAGATAATAACTCCTTGAGATACTTTTATCTAGATTGAGTCTGACTGTCTAATTGATTCTCTAGCAAAGTATTGAGGAGTTAGTTCATACAGATTGCTAAGCAAAATATCGGGTGGTGTTGTTAGACCCCCGCTTTTTCACAACTAAGTGTACACGTTTAGGTACGGTTACTCAAACCTAAATGAAATACATTTCAATTGTGTATGACAAGCCAAGTTTCGATCTAACGATTGAAAGATATTATCTTGTATTTAATCAGGTTTTCATGTAACGGTGAATATTGGGATTTGTTACTAATCTAACATTGATCGCAAACCCTGATTTGAAAACTACATAAAGGATAACTCTAGCAACTGGAAAAACTAATCCCCACACCTCCTGTGTGATACTAGTTGGTTTATCTAGAGTCGATTGATAAGTGCATAATTCATATGATTTTAGTATCCATTCCATACTTGCTTTAGCTATTATTCTTGCATATTTTCGTATTATTACTTTGGTTTTCTCTTATTTGCCTCCAATAGGTGAATCATCCACAAAGGAGCTACAAAGTGCTGAAAATAGCTATGAAGAGAAGTATTCCAAGTATCTAAGAGCCCAAGTCCAAGACAAGTAGAAGAAAGCAACGAAAAGGAGCAAAACGCTCATAATAAAGACACGGGCCAAAGACCGATCTTAACTCATTCAAATTAAGGATTTCTCATCATCATATTGAAGAGAATTGAAATATAGAAAAAATGCAAAAAGAATGAGGTCATTCCGAGTTCGGAAGAAGAGGTTGTGGCCAAAACAGTTGCCATTGAATACCAAAGACAGTGAAGTCAGCGAACTGGGTTTGCAGACGGGGTTCGCATACTTATTTCCGAAAATATCTGCTGGAATTTGAATTTTTCGGACTGGGTACGCGAACTTATCAATTGGGAAACGTGTATTCATACCTTGGAAGGCCTAAGGGCACGTTTGGGGTCGTTAGGTCATATTTTTGGGTTGGGTTCCTAAACCTAACTAAATACTTGAAGACCAAGAAATGTAAACCTATAAAAAGGTATTAGCTTATGTAGAAAGAATCATCAAATCTCATATCAAAAGTTCTACATTAAAACCTAGGGTTTACCCCTTTAGCGGGAAACCACTATGATTCTTCTTCTTTGTAGTATGAGTAGCTAAATCCTTTGTTGATTAAGGATGAATTCAATGTTGTAAGCGTGAAACTTTATTAATAATACAAGTCTATTTTAGGTTTTTATCATCATCGTTTGTCTTTACCATATCTAGGGTTTATGAGTGATTGTTAGATTGATTTGGGATGCATACTAGATTAGTCTATTGATTGTTCTATTGCTAGTAGAAGTTATGAGATAAGTAATCGTCGGTTAACTCTCTACACAAGTAGAAAACGCGAGACCTTACAGAGGGATTCTGTGGAGCAATCGTGTGTGAAGACAACACCAGCAAGTAAACCTTGATCTAAGAGTTTAACTACTGGGATCAACCTAAATTCACAAAGCTTAAGGCGTTCGATTGGATTACACCTTGAGTGATCTACTACTTGGTGGTTCGTTGAATAGAATCTGGTAGGCAAGAACTTCCGTATCCAGTGATTGAAGGAGTTTTGGGGATAACACTGATCTAGCTGTTATTCTACAGATGGTGATGAATGGTTCTTACGAAATATAGATAAGTATATTAATCCAGTTATCGCTTGGTAACGGCAAAGGATTCCTTGATCATACCTTTCATCTTATTGTCTTTATATTTATCTTAAAACCAAAACCCCCCTTTGCTATTTACTTTGTTTTGCTGATACAAATAACCTATCAATTACATAGCTCTCTGTGGGAACGATCTCTTACTACCGCTATATTACCAGTTAATTAGTGGGAAATATCTTGATTAATTTTTTGCAATAACAACACGCATCAAATTTTGGCGCCGCTGCCGGGGAGCAGTCGTTAATTGATTTGTTATTTGTTTAGTTTGTTTTTAGATTTTTGTTTTATTTTCTCTTTTACTCTTGTGAGTCGTCATGTTTCCTTACAGAAATTACATGTACGGAGCACAAGATTACAAATACAACAATGGTAATCAATATGGTTTTCAATCTCATTCATATGACAACTACCAATCGTCCTATGGGTATAATCAAAACCAATCTTTTATCTATGATCAATATCCCACGGAACGTTATGGATATTCTCGTACATGCCAACAACCTTATGACGGGCATGTAAGTGAACAATCACAAGGATGGGAGGATAGTTATGCTACTAATTAATCCTATTTCTTCGAGTGTTGCAGAACGAATGTGTACCATGATTGGGGATTTTCAACAAAAGATGCAAGAATTTCAATAACAAAGCGAGGAATCACATCGAGAAATTCAAAGGAACTCAGAGAAATTATACGAACAAATTGCTCAACTCAGTAAAAAAGGGGATGAGGAAGAAACATGGCCTCAAAACCAAACCAATTCCGAAATTCCTATGGATGACATAAAATATTTTGAAGATGAGCAACCTTTGGAAACTTTTGATGACGCTAGTGTAGCTTATTCGAGCCTTGATCTTAATAATGATCAAGCACCTATTCACAAGGTAAAGCTTGAGGAAGATGCATTTCGTGCTTGGAAAAAATTACTTACGGAAAGATATGAGTCCGCGGAAGTGTATGAGCGTTGCAACAATGAGGAAGTTATTCCAACTCCGGATCATAATAACGATCCTTCGCCTATTCAAAAGGAGGAGATTGGATGTGACTTGTCTATTGTTACAAACGGTGTAACACCCTCCCAAGAAGATTTTACAATTTATACCGAGGAAGATTTAATGAGAGAGGAATGGCCCGATTCCGATGACGAGAGTGTTGAAGAGATTGAGATTGAGAATGAAACCAAATTGATTGAAGTCGTGGAAGACCCAAGTGACCTAGATAATAATAGTTCAATAGAGGACCACGATATACTTGAGGTAAATAATTCACTAGATATTATTAAGAATGAGGATCCGAAACAAGGTTTGTCTAATCCCCTGCTTAATTCCGTATCTATTGATCCTCTATCTTCTATACCTATTAATCCTTTGCTTAATTCTTTATATATTGATTACCATTGTTGTATGTGTAATCTTGTGCTCCGTACATGTTATTTCCGTAAGGAAACATGACGACTCACAAGAACAAAATAGAAAATAAAAACAAAAATAAAAATAAGCTAAACAAATAACAAATCAATTAGCGACTGCTCCCCGGCAGCGGCGCCAAAATTTATATGGGCTGTCGTAGGCACAAAAAATTAATAAAGATATTTCCCACTAATTAACTGGTAATAAAGCGGTAGTAAGAGATCGTTCCCACAGAGAGCTTTGTAATTGATGGGTTATTTGTATTAGCAAAACAAAGTAAATAGCAAAGGGGGTTTTGGTTTTAAGATAAATATAAAGACAATAAGATGAAAGGGATGATCAAGGAATCCTTCGCCGTTACCAAGCGATAACTTGATTAATATACTTATCTATCTTTCGTAAGAACCATTCATCACCAACCGTAGAATAACAGCTAGATCAGTGTTATCCAATAATGGTTAAGTGTTCTATCCAATAATGTGCAAGAGTACACAACATGTCATATCCAATAATGGTTAAGTGTTCTAAACTCTTATTTCAATCATTGAAACTTTCTTAGAGGATGACAATAACCGTTTTCACACATTGTTAGCATCAAAGCAATTTTCAAGTTATTGAAATAATCATAACGAAACATTCTAAGTCTACACCAAATGATTGTACACACATACCATGTTAGATGTTGCTCGAAGATTTTCGCATGCTCATCTTTTGACTTGCTTCAAGAAAATAAGATGAACTTGGTCAAAGCGAAAGCTTGCCAACACATATTCCGAGAAATATGTAAGCGAGTTAAACTCAGCTCGATATCTCAAATGCGTATAATAGAAAACTATATTGTAACATGACTTATGTCTCAATATAGGAGATAAAGTATAAATAGACTTTCCAAGTGATAGATGAGTTTCAGTCTCCACATACCTTTTGTTGATGAAGTTCCACAAGCTCTCCTTAGTAGTTCTTCGTCTTCAAATGATGAACGCCGTGAAGTCTAAGGCTCAACTACACAATCTATGTCTAGTCCGAGACATCTATAAGTAGACTAGAAAACAAGACTTATAGTTTTGATCACTAACATTGACAAACATGCTTGAGATAACAACGCATGCGTTTTCGACCGAGTAGTGCTCTAACACTCACGGATTTCTATCTGTTTGATTTGTTGATTACATTGTGAAACAGAGATACAACTCTTGGATATATTTCCATTGATTGAGTCTGACTGTCTAGTTGATTGGAGTTTGTCCATACAGATTGCCTAAATGAAATATTGGGTGAGGTTGTTAGACCCACGATTTTTCACTTCTATTGTATTTTCACGACCTAAACCTGTTTGCTTGATTCTTAAGTTATCTGAGATTGAATTCTAAGAAACCCCTGGTCTTTGAAAACTATAAATAGAGATGCTCTTTCAACTAGGAAAATTAATCCCCGACACTTTGTGTCCTAGTTGATTTTAGAGTCGTTCTCTATAGACCTAGGTTTTCTCTGAGAAACATAATTAGGTCTAAAACTAAAAGACTTCGCTTTGGGATTCGTGAAGCCAGGTACGACTATCTTTACCTTGCTAGTTCATGTATCCTGATTTTTTTTCTTCAGTTATCAAAATTTTCGTAATTTCTTTCATGCAAGATATATAGTAATCGCAAAGTTCTCTTCGTCTCAGACTTTGTAATTCCTTAAGATAGATATCTGAAAACTGATCTTTTGAAGATTGTTCTTGAAAGGTGGTTAAGAATCTATGCTGCTCTTCGAGAGTCATAAGTTGCGGATTTGTGAGGTTTGCTAGCTTTGTCTATTGCAAACAGATTTCTTCACCATGATATTTTGATCTAAATGGAAATCAAATAGGCTTATCTGTTAGAGGAAAATTGGTATCAAAAGTCTTCACTTCGGCCGAAGCAACTCTTAGGCTGTAAAGGACGTCAGCTAAGGAATCAATTGTGTATAGCCTTGCGAGGTTCAAGAGACGTAAGGCGCGCGACTGTAACTGAATCGCTTGGAAGGTGGATTCGGTTTCAACTACATTCCAGTTCGAAGTCTGATAGTAGGCTAGTGTCTGTAGCGGCTTAATACAGTTTGGTGTTCAAATCTGGACGAGGTCCTGGGGTGTTTCTGCAGTAGCAGTTTCCTCGTTAACAAAACTTCAGGGTATCTTGTGTTTTTCCTTTTCCGCATTATATTGTTTATCTTTATAATTGGATTTACCCAAGTTGTACGTATTCAATCTTAGTAGATGCGTCCATCTAATTGTGATCGGTTACGAGACTCTTTTCTTGTAGAATTTGTATCTTGAAAGACAGATAACAAGTATAATTACTTGGATACGACTGGATTAATCTTGGATATTGATTTTTGACATCGTCCAAGTACTCTTCTTAACAATCATGTCAACGGACTCTTGTCTATATATATAATGATTAAATAGAGGTTAGAAATATAAACTTCATATACATATTGTCAAGGATCATTCAGTTGGTCTACTTGCAATCATAATAGGTTTTGTTCATACATGTTGCCGAATGAAAAAGTTGGTGGTGTACTTGGTACCCCTGCGTTTTCGTAATATCTACCCTTGCTTGTTTGGAAGTATTTGAAAAAGAGATTCTCTCAAACTAGTCCTCCAAACCTTTTCAAATGAAACAATCCATTGCTTCACTCAAACAAGCTACCGAACCTTTATTTGCTCACAACACCATTTTAAGATCCCTATACGAATAAATCGATTCCATTAGGCCTCGTCCTAATTGAATTTGTGGCGCTATCAATAAAACCTTTGGATTTATTGATCAATCCAGGCAATGGACTTTTTCCAAAACCTTCGTAATCCATTCGCTAGCCTTCATAGTAACTTCTTACATTGAGAATCTTTTCCTACTGTTCGCATTATTCATAAATTGGTGTGTCAAGAAGTGCAACAAGAAATAAATTCTACTCTAAAACTTAACGTTGATGCCCCCAATGTATTTTGTTTTGATTAAAAATATAATGACCCGTACCTCCACCGATATTGTCCCCATTTAGCCACTGCGGTTATCCGGCAATGCGGGGTTTTCAACGGACATCGCTGCAGTTATCCGGCAACAACTTCCCGGATGGTCACCCATCCCTGGATGGATTTCTCCCGCCCGAGCACCCTTACTTTTTTTCTGAACTCTGTTATGTTGATCATTCAGCTGTCGATATTGTTTTACTTATTAGATTTGCGCTTTTTCGCATTTCACTTTATGCAGCAGTTCCACGCCAAAGCCCCCAATTTTTCGGGCAAGTTCAGCTTCGAGATGAGCAGGCCTTAGAGGAATCCCGAAATAAAAAGGGAAAATCAGTTGTGACGTACCAGGTATGTTTCTGAATGTTTTTATTTAGTTGGGCTGCTCTTTCTTGCATGATTATAGAATTTCGTGTTATTTTTCATAAACAGAATTATTGTCTCGCCTAATAACCCATTGGCCATGTTTTTAATTGTAATAGAGACGACGTCGAGCAAACATAAGTTACATTCCTGACATAAACACGGTGGAGCCTGTTGTTATTGGTTCCGCTAGAGAGACCAACAACCACGATTCAACGGATGACAGCAGCTCTGATGATGGGCAAGGTAATGCAAAAGCTGCTTCCAAAAATGCTGTGAGAGAACCAAGACCAAGTACTACCGGTGCCTCGACATCGACAGCTTTCAGTTCCCAAGGTATACTCTTTGGCCACATCAAAACTTCATTTCTTTTGTTTTCTCCGTTTTTAACCTTTTTCAAAGTATATGTATACCATCAGTATCTTATAATTATAACTTTTATCTTTTCAAGAAGACATTTTTTGTGGACCATCCAATTACCACTGCGTAGAAGTCCAAGATTTAGTCAACACCCTCAACATGAAGAACCAGCACTTGCACAGAATGTAATCGGTATAGTCTTATCTTTCTCATCTCTCTATCTACATTTATATATTTCGACTCAGCATATATCTTCTATGTTTGTAGTTATTCTTCTTCTTTTTCCGGATGATCTAATCACTGCTTACACTAACTCAATTTATCCATCAACAAATGAAAATCTTGCATCCAATTTTCACGTTCGTAGAAGCCCTCGACTCATGGAGCAGTCTCAATCTCAGGAATCTCAACATGCGCAAAATACAATACGTAAGCTTTTTCTATTATTTTTTTTGAAATGGGTATGAGTATATGTTTTTTACAGTTGTGATGTTAGACAATTTGAATAATAACTTCAGAATTATTAGTGGCTAGGATGTAAAGTAGTAGTAATTATACCTGTAGAGAGATGGGGATTGGGCTCGACTTATAATATACCTACTGTGCCAGCTGAATAATAGCATTCTGACATATGGGTGACATAAAGATAGAGAAAGTATGTCAGCCATACACTGTCACACGTCCCCTCGTGCATGCATCATAACTCATGGTCAACCATAAGTCAGAAGTGGGAGTGACTGTATCACATTCATGTGCCCACTGTTTTCATTATGAGTGTTTAGTTTCCTTAGTCATTTTAATCAGAGATATATCGAGATATTGAGCTGAGGTATTGAGATGTTTACCTATACCAGCAGCAAATCCACAAGGAACTCGAGCCGGAAGAGGGAGAGGTCGTCCACGTCCAAGTGTTGTAGGAAGATCCTCATTCTTGAATTGTGCGAGAGGGAATACTTATCAAGCTGGATTCAAGAAGTTCCATTTGCCGCCGTTAGGGAATGCCCGGAGTGCCAAGCGAGGATTTTTTTTCGTGAACCGAAAGGCTTTTGTTGTTCCGATGGGAAAGTTGTTTTACTATTTGTTGCCCCACCGATTGAACTTTTGGAGTTGTTTGAAGATCAAACAGAAGTAGGGGTACACTTTCGGAGGTACATACGACGCTATAATCAGTGTTTCTCATTAACATCGATTGGGGTGAACTATGACAGAGAATTAGCTGATAATAGAGAAGGTGTATATACATTTCGTGTTCAAGGTGATATCTACCATAGAATAGGCAGTCTTTTACCTCTTGTGGTTAAAAATGAAACAAATCCTCCAACAACAGTTCGTCCCAGATATATACAGATGTATATTTATGATACAGATAACGAGATTAATTGGAGGATGGAAGAAGGTGCTAACGATCTAAACAGAGAGGTAATGGAGAAGCTGAGGATAATTCTGGATACACATAATATGTTTGTGCATGTAATCAAGCCGCTTGCACAACGAGAATACATCCAAAGGTGAAAGCTGGTGATTAAAGAGCAACCTGCGACCGAGAAGCAGTACACGCTTCCAACTGCTTCACAAGTCGCTGCAATTGTAGTTGAAGGAGATGGGTCCGAAAAACCAGGAGAGCGAGACATTGTAGTCCGAACAACAAAATGAAAGTTGGTATTTATCAATGAATAATCGGGTTGTTATGATCCACTCCAATATCCGCTTTTGCTACCATATGGGAGTTATGGATGGGATCAGAATAGTATGGATGAGAGTGGCAAACAGTTTACATGTCTCGAGTACTACTCTTACATGCTACATGTATATATGATATAAATGTTTAGCAACTACGCTTTACAATTGAACTTACACATATTATGTTGACACAGATAATATAAATAATTTATATATTTGCCACTACTATTGTTTGACAGATTCGAAATAATGACGCGTCGCTTCTTCTTCGAGGTGGAAGACTACTACAACAATATGCTGTGGATAACTGGGTGAAGATTGATTCGTCTAGACTTAAATGGTTATGGAATCATCAAGAGGATATAAGAGATTAATTGCATCAAGGTCTACAAGATGCACGAATGGCCAGCGAAACCAGTGCAAGTAAGTTAATTGATAATCACTTTCTTTTTTGGCCCGTTGCTAATTAAGCCTAGCTACATTGATTTTATTCTTCATTAAGCCCAGTGAAATGTTATAGGATAATGACAAACAGTTAAAAGGAAAGTACTTCCTTTAAATCTGAAATATGTTTTTTTCTTCTTCATGATAGAGAATCTTGGTCAAAGGAAAGTGCTTCCTTCCTCATACATGGGTATCCCCCGTGATATGTACCAGCGGTATCAGGATGCAATAGCGCTGGTGCAGAAGTATGGGAAGCCTGATTTGTTCATTACAATGACTTGCAACCCACTTTGGGATGAAATCGTGTCCAACCTGGAGCCCGATCAATGTGCAGCGGATAAACCTAATCTGACTACAAGGGTGTTCCGTGCTAAGCTTGAAGAGCTAAAGGTAGATCTTTTTACCAAGTCTATATTTGGCAGAGTAATTGCCCACGTGCATGTTGTTGAGTTTCAAAAGAGAGGTCTGCCTCATGTTCATATGTTAATTATTTTGAGTGAGGCAGACAAATTACAAGGCCCCGATGACTATGATAAGATAGTGAGAGCAGAAATACCTAATCCCGGCGAAGAGCTAGAACTATACGAGTGTGTGAAAAAGTGGATGATTCACGGTCCATGTGGTAGTAAATGCATGAGAGATGGCAAATGTAAGAGAAACTTTCCAAAAGAGTTTTCTGAGTGTACCGTGCAAGGAAAAGATGCATACCATGTTTACAGGAGACGTAATAATGGACTACGCGTACGCAAGGGTGAAAATTTTGAAGTAGATAATAGGATGGTTGTGCCTTATAACCCTTGGTTATTACAAAAGTATGATTGTCATATAAACGTAGAAATTTGTAGCAGTGTGGAGAGTGTTAAGTACCTTTACAAGTATGTGTACAAGGGTCCGGATTATGTATATTTCGGAGTACAGTCAGTAGACCATGATGAGATAACAAGGTAAATTAATGCAAGATGGGTTTGTGCCCAAGAGGAAATGTGGAAGATCTTTAGATTTCCTCTTTACAAGTTCTATCCTTCTGTAGTGAGATTACAGATACACCTTCCCAACCAACAGAGCATCAGGTACTATGATTACCAAACGTTAGATGAAATTTTGTCCGATGAAAGGAATTTGAGAACAACTTTGACAGAGTTCTTTGTGACAAATGCTCGAGATCCTAGAGCGAGAAAGTTGTTATACCATGAATTTCCAGAATGCTACTGTTTGGATGCAATAACCAAAGAGTGGAGAAAAAGACGAAGTACTCATAAGTCGATAGGGAGGGTTTATATAGTACCTTCATGTGCAGGAGAGGTGTGGTTCTTAAAGCACATTCTGAACCAAGTTAGAGGTCCGACTTCTTTTGATGATCTATTGTTTGTTGATGGAGAGAGATGTCGTACATTCAAGAGAGCTTCCAAAAAACTGGGACTTTAGAGAATGATCAGAGTGCGAGAGCGTCTTTAGATGAAGCAGCAACAGTCAAGATGTCGTCTGCTCTGAGAAGACAATTTTCCTCTATCTTGCACTTTTGTAATCCGACGGGCTTGAATAGATCTCGTCACTTGTGCTTGGTTGAGCATAGCCCTGACATGAGGGAAGCCCAACATATGCCTCGCCCATCCAGAATTTTTTTCCAAAGGGCGTCGAGAAAGCTTAAACTCTATGGTCGATGCAAGGAAAAGCCCTCGTTCGAGACAAAGCCGTATTACCATCTTCGGTGTCACCAATTTATTCTGAGTCACAGTCCTAGGGTTGATCAGAAGACGATATACTGGGGATTTGAGATACGCTTCAGCTCCTTTTGGATCCTCCTCAAAGAATGCGTCGTCTATATTCGGAATGGTCTTCACGCCAGTGGCATCCTCCTCTTGTTCACAAATGGAGGTCTCGTCCATGCATGCATCATCCCTGGAGATGTCATCATCAGTATGCGATTCGTCCCTTGAAGTATCGTTGGCTGGGGAATTGGTCATTTTTGCTAAAACAACTGCAAAGTCCACATTACATTCTACTTCAGTATGTTGTCCAGACATGAATCAAGGAAATACGGCAAAAATGGTAACTCTTAACTCTTACCTTTTGTACTTCCACTAACAATAGTGATAGTAACGGTAGAGTTAACACCTCAAAATCGTTCGTCTCTTCGAAAAATGCAAAAACGAACGAAACTTTATTAATTTCAAAACTGATTTTTTATAAAATCACGGACACAATTTTCATAATGTGAACATTCACACAACTGACCTATGAAGTTTACAACAATAAAATATTTCATCATAAATATATCGTCTATCTTCGAAGGTTCCTCAAAACCCAAGTTTTGATTTTTCGAAAAAACAGCAATTAATGCAACTTGCATACATAAATTTTCAAGGATTTTATCTAATGAAAACAAATTCATGCAAATAAAATATACCATCATATTTTACACAATATATGTCACGGCTGCATATATATAAAAAAAAAATATTTTTCCTTTGTATCGTCGTTATTTGTCTTTAAAACGAAGGTTTATTTCAAAAATATTGTGAAAGCTCACATCTCATACATATGATAAAGTTTTGTATTTACATGAAAGCTCATAAGCAAAATTTTATCACTGGACACAAGTTCATCATACATATTTTCCTTCGTGTGGTCGTTATTTGTCTTTAAAACGAAGGGTTATTCCGATTTCATGAAAATTCACTTCTTTTATGATGAAACCTTGGTATACATGAAAGCTCATACACTAAGTTTTATCACTGGACCTAGGTTCATATTTAAAAAAAAAAATCTCTCTTGAAAATCAGGGATTATAGTTAGTTTTTTAAACTAACGATCGAACGAACATACGTTTTCAAAAACGAGGGTTTTTTCATAAAACTCACACTAATATGTACACATGAATATAATTTCATATTTATCAAGGCATGAACAATTCATGAAGGTCTTAGAATTTTTTTTAAAAAAAAAAAAACGTACCTGGGAGCGCCGACTGGAAATTGGCCGACGGCGACCGGCGACGGCAGGTGGATCGAGCGGCGGCGGAAACTCAACTTCTCCTGCTCGCGAAGATGGATAAGTGATGAAGAGCTGTTCGTGGAGTTAAAAAAAAGGATTAATCTCTTTTATATCAATTTTTATTTCCAAAACCTAATTTTCTAAGGATTTCCTTATTGGGCCCGACCCGCGAATCCTAACCGACCACGGACTCGTCGTCCAAACCAGCGGTTCAACACCAATTTATGCTCACCAAACGACGCTCCAATAATGACGTTGAAGCCTTCCTCAAGTCGTGGTTTGCTCATGCTCTCTAAATCCGGTAACGTCTCAACTTACGACTAAGTTCAATTACTGGTATTATTATTTATGGCCGGAAAACCACCATTTAATGATGACTGAGGAACACATCTTTCCTCAGTAAGCAGGGGACTTAATGTAGATGGTGGATTTTCGACAAGGGCTAAAATCATAAACTCATAATTATACGAAGCTCTGATCCAGCAATCAGACGTGAGTATCGAGACACGGGTCTCTCATCGAATTCTCAACGGAGAGTACTTTCTCTCAGAGTACATGTAGATATGTAGTCTCACGACTGGACAACGACATATCTCATAAATATTGAATACTTTCAGTGATTATTTCTATATAGTATCACGAGATGGACGGCTCCTAGACAGCTTGCTCTCCTAGTATAGAGCGATAACGTCTTCAGGAACAAACAACGGGTTTACCCTGACTATATAAAGGATATGACTTACGGACAAGCTCATATCGGGATAATTGATGCTCCTAGACAGCTTGCTCTGCTAGTATAGAGCCACAAAGTTAATTATTCCTAATTACAATTGCTCCTATTCCGTGGTCGAATCCACGACTGGTCCCACGGAATGGCAATAAACAATTGTTCTGATTCTATGATCGAATCCACAGCTTGATCTCATAGAATAACAATAACTATATTATCTCATTACTCCGATTTCATGAACGAATCCACAACTGGTCTCATAAATGGTAATAGATAAATCTTAATTACTCCGATTCTATGGTCGAATCTACGATCCCATGGAATGGTTATGCTCACTTTATTATTCTGATTTCGTAGTTGAATCCTCAGCTGATCCTATGAATTAATAATAAACATCTTATTGCTCAGTTTTGTGAATTATTCTCCACCGAATTCCACAATTAGTAATAAATAATCAACAACCGGGCGTCTAAGCTACCTCTAAGTAAGCCCCGATTCAAATGGTGAAGGTGTATTCAACGACGATACACTGACAGTCACCACACGAACGAGTATTTCAAAAATACAACGAAACGATGAGCCTATGCAAAATAGAGAAGAAAATAATAAATAATTAAAAATATTGATCAGGGTGCTGGGAGCACGGACACACGACCGACGACCATGTCGTGGTCAATCCCACGCCAATTTTATATTTTTAATGCATTTTTATTATTTTGCATGATTTGATGAAAATTCTCTCATTTTATCAAATCTCCTTCGTCTCGAGGAAACTCCTCGGTTTCATGGTACTTCCATAAATCCATAAAAAATAATATAAAATTAAGAAAAGGAGTGTGGGGCGTGACGATTGGCCAACCGGCCATTCCTTGGTCCCAACCGGCCCCACACCTCACGGTTTCTTATTATTTTATTATTATTATTATTTCTCTAATTGCATGAAAAACTCCTTGATTTCATGGTATTTTGCACAAATCATCAAATAATAATAAAATAAAATAATTTCTGAAAACTTGTGGTACCGGGCCTTGGACGGCTGGCCATGCCCTAGCCGGTCCCACACGCCCCTTTGTTTTATTATTTTATTATTAGTTTTCCTTGAATTCATCAAATTCCTTGATTTAATGGTATTTCTCTCAAATTAGGAAAAATTCCCTCAAATCATCAAAAATACCTACAAAATATTCAAAAATTATGAAAACTCGTGGGACCGGGCCCAAGCCGGCCGACCATGCCTTCCACGGTCCCACACACCCTTGTTTTATTATTTTAATATTTTTTGCTTCCTTGAACTCATGTAAACTCCTTCAATTCATGGAAACTCCCTAAATTCATCAAATTTCTCAAAATTCATGAATTTTTCATAAAATCATCAAAAATATTATTAAATTAAGGATAAGGCACCACGGGACCGTGGTCACGACCGTCCGACCATGCTTTGAACACGACGGTCCCACGCCTCCTCATTCCTTATTTTATAATTATTTTTCATCATCTCATGGTGTTTTCCTCAGTTTCGTCGAAACCCTAATTTTTGCATATTTTCTCGAATGGATACTCAATTGCATGTCAGAAAATATCAAAATTCTCAGGACTGAGACGCGGACGCCTTGGGGACACGAGCACGCTATCTTGACCGAGCAAGATTGGCTCTTTGGCTCACAGAAGCCGGTCCCATCAAGTTTCACAGTTTTGACCTAATTTGCACAATTGCACGTATTAGGTCAAAGACTCTTCCAAACACTTTGGATTTTCATGAAGTGATCATCAGACGGTCACGTGACTACCCAGGGCCGGTTTCATGACCCCATGGTCGGTCCCTCACTCCGTCATAATTAATTAGGTTTTCTCACCTAAGGCTCAGACGAGCATTTTCGAATAAATGATTAAACCAGCATTTGATCATTCTTTCACCAACAAATCGTCAACTCTTCAGGAGTTCTTTTTATTTGCTCACGTGGGCATATGAACACTACATGGTTGATCCACGGTCCCATGTAGTCGCTCCCTCCTTCGTCCCATGGTTAAAATTCTGACGAACCATGAATTGATCATCAATTGATCAAATTAGGGTTTCTGAATCCAAGATCATCATTCTAGATTCCAACCTTAATAATTTTATGACGACCTCATGGTCATTAATTTTATTTATTATGCTCAGTTAAACGACCAGTATTCTAATTAATATTTTTGGTACGCTGCCAATAATCCATCAGATGAGCAACACATGCTCAGATGATCAAATATTCAACAATTCATCACATGAGCAACACTTGCTCAGATGATGAATATTTGCTCAAAAATATTGGTTCAACAATCAATACTCAACGATCCATCGAATGAGAAATACTTGCTCACTTCATCGTAAGAACTATACCTCTGTCTCATGACATGTTCAACTCAGCAACTGCATGGACTCATCGTCCCATCAAACCACGAAGTCATCAATTGACTAACATACCACGAGACGTCAATCGTGTCACTTTGGGGGGATATCACTTAGGGTTTTGGTTTGGCGGTCTATGGCACGTGTGTTCAAACACACGATGGAATATGAGCAAGTCGTGCAATCGGTTGAAGGAATTCACGAGGTAGTGGAAGGAAAATCGACCAAGTCTCCACACGTTTAGAAACTGGTTTCAAACACGATCTCCACTTCCCCACTCCTTGATTCCATCAAATGTCACACTTCATGGGGTCATGATGTCTAAAATTCCAGCAATATAAATAAGTCTCTGAATCATGATTGAATCATCGGCATCATCAGTATCATCAATCTCACGTCAAACTGACAACACGAGATCATCAACTCATCAATTGAGCAACTACTCTCAACACTCAGAGCTTATCGTATTCAGAATTCACACACCCACAATCTTTGATTACCATTGATTCCACACATTTCTCAGCTTCCCTCCTACAGATCAACCCATCCTCTCTTGTGACCGAATTTACTCTGGAACGGTCATTGTCTTGATTTAGGACGGAGTACTACAGATTGATCTCTAGAATCTAAAGCACCCCCTTTGCAGCGGTGCATCTGTGTGAGGTTTAACATATTGCTCGGTTCGAGGAGTCTCCTCCGTACGGTCGTCTCCTCAATTCCTTAAAAACCAGCAAATCGTTTTTTCCCATCTACAATGGTCCGAGAGGTACAGGGAAGACCTATCTGTATCGTGATATTCTGGCGACTGTCAGGAAAAATGGTGGTATTGCGTTAGCAACAGCCACGTCGGGAATAACTGTTACTATGCTACCTGGTGGGAGGACAGCATACTCAAGATTTCAGCTTCCGATGACACCGACATCAACTTCAACGTGTCGTACGAAGAAGCAAACCGAGGAAGCTGAACTTTTGAGGCATGCTACCGTCCTTATGTGGGATGAAGCTACGATGGCGCACCGCTATTCCTTGGAAGCATTTGATCGGACGATGAGAGATATCACCGGGATCGCTGAGCCATTTGGTGGAAAGATTCTAATCATGGGAGGTGATTTCCGTCAGGTACTGCCAGCGATTCCAAGGAGTACAAGGGGACAGACCGTCGATGCATGTCTTAGCAGGTACATTGCATATATTTTTTTCTTTCAATTTCAAGATAAAAAAATATATTTTATATTTCGGTGGTGCTATTCACAGCACAAAAACACCACACTACTCACAGCTCAGGACATCTAAACCCCACATCTCTAAAATGGTGAACCTTTTTATCCAGCAGTGGGTCCTGGCTGAAAGTCATGAACCAATACTCTTGCAACACCTAGCGTTTGAGCTGTGAATAGAGCTCTAAGTGGAGCTGTGAATAGCATTTCCGATTTTATATTGATACTTAATGTTTCTTAAACTCTGGTATTTAATTAACTTTTAGGAAGATAATTCGAAGTGATATTGAGTTACATTACATTCTTCACAGGTCACATTTGTGGGAAAGTGTACATGTTTTGCGTCTGAAGAAGAACATGCGTGCAGCCGGGGATGCATCTTATTCTAAGTTTTTGATTCGTGTTGGTGACGAGGATGAACCATGCGTTTCTAATGAGATGATAAAGGTTCTGGAAGAGATGGTCATACCATGGGTTAGTGATGCTTCTTTGTCTCAACTTATAGATGTAACATTTCCAAACTTGGTGGAAAATGCTAGAGACATAGACTATATGGTCAATAAGGCATTGATCACACCATTAAACGAGTACGTCGAGAAGCTTAATGACCGAGTACTTAGCATCTTTCCTGGAAAAGAGGTTCTATTCTACTCATTTGATTCTGTGGATGACGATACTCATGGTCTTTATAACAAGAATACTTGAACAACATTGCTCCAGGAGGTTTGCCATCACACATTTTGAAATTGAAGATTGGTGTGCCTATTATGTTGTTGCGGAATGTTGATGCAAAAAATGGTCTATGTAATGGTACAAGGTTAATAATCAAAGAATTCTTCCCAAACTGCATTGATGCTGTAATTATCAGTGGGAACTACATAGGTACACGAGTCTTTATTCACAGGATGCCATTGGAGCCACCTGAGAATCTGAAGCTCCCGTACAAGTTTAAACGTAAACAGTTTCCGATCCGTTTGTGTTTCTCCTTTACAGCAACAAGGCGCACGGGCAGACGATCGAAAACACAGGTATTTTTTTCCCTGAACATGTGTTCAGCCATGGTCAACTGTACGTTGCTCTCTCACGAGGAGTGTCAAGTAGCAACACGAAAGTATTAGTGGCTAAATGCATCATTGCAAAGAAGAAGGGAACGTACACAAAGAATGTTGTGTATAAAGAAGTTTTTTTGTCTAGAAAAATACGAGTTACAAATACAAATTATTGATGTAAAAAGACATTTATGATTGAAAAATGATTATTATTATTAAATGAAAAATTCAAATTTAGTTGTGATTACTTTTGCACATTAATATGAAATGAGTTCTCACCACTCGGCGTTCACCGTGATTGAGTGTTGACTTTGACCGTTGATTACTGCACGAAGACAACAACATTACGAAACGAATGTACCGGCAGGCGCATCGCGCATGCGTGCTATACTAGTGAACATAAGCTAAAGTACCCAATTCTTCGGACACTTAATTCAACTAATTTGATGATCTTGACTTCTCAAAGCAATGGGTAGTAGCTGTTCTTCAAGTATTTTTTTCAGGAGAGAAAAAGCGAAATAGAAAACTAGAGAAAGAATGGAAGAGAAACAGTGAGGAAAAAAAACTTTTAGAGTTGGGCCTTTTCTATGTAACACCGATCAACAAAATTACCCTGTTGTCTTTAGAGAAGGCAGACACCTGTATTTCTGCCCCAAATATCAATTATTTAATTTACAAAATCAATTTGCATTCAGATGTAGAAGACCTTACAAAATTTGATAGTATTATTATGTTTAGCAAAATATTTCATATTACAGCACGCACAAGGCGCGTGCCCGCGTTCTTGTTATGTATAATCAAAACATGTAGGTGTGATGTTCGGAAATTTGAGAGTGACATTTTATTCATGTTAGCTTCACACACAATTTGTTAGTCAGTTAGCGGTACCTTTCTAGTTTCATGAAAGAAGAGTTTGAGTGATATATATATACGTCTGTAGCTTCAAACAAAGTTCGTTGCAACTTCAAATCTAAAAGGTAACGAAATATTATCCATGTTAGGATTACTCTGGATCTGTTAGCTTCACATAGAATTTGTTAGTGGTAACCTAATGTAGTTTCACCAGAGGAAACCTATATTTTAGAGGATGACTCTAGCCGCAACTAGGACACAGAAATGTCGAGATTAAAATTCTAGTATGCAGGGAGTCCTTTATTTATATTGATGAATCAGACTTGTTAGCTTACAAACAAAGATAGATTCATAAACTAGTTTCCATGTTTATGAATCACTTTCTAACCAAGCAAGCTAAACTTGTCCACATAGATTGTACATGTAAGCATCTGATAAGTTTGACTTGAATCACAAAGAAGATGTATGCAACCGTAAGCATACGTTATGCACCAAGTGTTTTTCCAAGGAACAATAGTTAAGTAGTTCTGGGACAGACAAGCTTAAATTGGAGTTTAATTATCACAAGACAAAATCAGTTCGTGAACTGTCGAAACAGTCTGTCAATTCAAAGTCGTCTCGTAACTCATGAACCTTTGAGTGGCCATGCATCTTGCAATGCTCAAAATATATATACTTAAAGCGTTTGTTTGAATCGGAATAGAAAAAGATTTTTTTGTTGTAATACCCCGATATTCAACAGTGGTTGGCCGAGTGGAATATAAGGAATGGTTTGTCCTTTCCTGACACCGAGGCCTTTTCAGCACAGTTGGCTCTAGAGTTGGGAGAAAACTCTACAGTTAAGCGTGCTCGGGCGGGAGAAATTCATCCAGGGATGGGTGACCATCGGGGAAGTTGTTGCCGGATAACCGCAGCGATGCCCGTTGAAAACCCGACACTGCCGGATAACCGCAGTGGCTAAGTGGGGACAATATCGGTGGAGGGACGCGTCATTACAAATGGTATCAGAGCTGACGACGGTTCACCTGCCGAGGGTGGGAAGGTACACTGAACGGGGTTGGTCCAGGTGCATCTCATTAGGGGCAGAGAACGTCGGAGATCTGGGCTTGTATACATATTCCGGAACCGAGGACGGCTCTAGTTTAAGGTGGTGTTATTGTAATACCCCTGTTAGAGCATGGATCGGTTGAACCCACCAAGCGTTGGTATGTCAAGTTTGGTTGTCATATTTTAGTGAATCAAAACTCATGTTAAGAGTCGCTTGATTATGTACTAGAGTCAACTTCGTATACGTTAGCTTTAAAATATTAGGATATGAGACATTACAAGTATTGCGAAGTCTTGAAGATGTGAAGAAGCAAGGAGATACAACGACAACAATCATCCTTCCACTTGAGGTTAGTGATATTTGACTTGAACTGTTTCATTCCCTAACGTATCTTTCAAGTCATGCATATTGAAAACATAACTGCGAAGCATATTTGAACTCTAGATAGACATAGTATTAAGGAATACAATACGAGGTTTATTGCTTAACCATTAAACTTTGTAGATAAGACATCGCCATAATCATTTGAATGCTATTGTGATTATGTATGGGTATGAGGTGAGGATTTCATCATAGGGGACAATGTTTACATGTGTTCTAAGGAAGTAAGTTCATAAACTTGTTTGTGAACCGAAAAGGAAATTGCCAGGTGTTATTGGTTTTGTTATTCATTGCATATCTTATGAACAACCAATATGTGTGATAGAGTATAACCGCTCACAACTTGTTGTGTTCTTGGTAGAACTATTCACAAAGGCCTGACTTATGTATTGGTATAACTTTTATTAGTAAAACCGATCTTAAGTAATCACATGTGGTATGATCGGGTTTGTATGTCTGGCCAATTTTGGGAGAGGGGAACCGATCCTAGTAAGGGGTGCAGTACATCACAAGGGGAACCGATCCTTGTATGGGGTGCAACAAGGTTTATAGTAGAAAGGGGAAACGATCCTATGGACATGTGCAACACGTTTTTAGGCAAAGGGGAACCGATCTTATTGACATGTGCAACACATATAAGTTAAATACCATATATATGTGGGGAACCGATCCTAGTACCTAGTCAACCAAATTTTTGGAAAGCTAGTGTGACTATGCACATTACTCACATGGAGGTAGAACCGAAACTTGTTTTGGTAGAACTGTTATACCCATGATTGTGATTGAATGTTGGTTTGATCAATCACATAGTTCTTGAAAGTCAGATGAACCAATTCTACACTTGTTTGGAAGTGTGGCAAATCGGTTTCAAGGTTGTAAGTGTGAAAGAGAACTTACAAAGTAAAGATGTCGACAAACTTTGAACACGTGCTATGAATGTTTATTTCTTTAATTGTTCAAAGATATTCCTTAACGACTAAGGGAAGAGAATCCCAGGATCGAAACATAAGTAAGTTAAGAATCTTTTAATTAAGGTTATTAATTTCATTTTGTAGGGAAATTCCAGAATTAGTAATGTGCATTTACTAATTATATTTTCCGAGAGATTTCGATCATTATCTTTGGACAGAGCATTTCCAGGAATTATGAAAACCAAATTTGTGCTTTAATGAATATCTTGAGAATATTTTCGGTTTTGGAAATTCATTGGTGTCCAGACTTCTTTGTCTATAAATACACGAAGTTTTCCTTTCTAGCAAACTAATCCTTCGTAACAACAGATTTACTCTTTTGTTGTTTGTTACTGGTGTAGCCACCTATTCGGAGAGGAGAGTAACCTAATTAGGTGAAATCTCTTACGACCGCTCAGTTTAAAGTCTTCTTTGGAATTGAGAAGTTCCAGCGTGTATTGTTGGTGGGAAACTATATAATTGCGGTTTATCTATTGTTTTCGATTGATTTGATTGACTAACGGTGCTTGAAATCTGATTGCACCTAGTTTGTTTATTCTTGAGAATCTTCTCTTCTGATATAAGATTCACTCAAACTAGATCAGAGTTTCGACAGGGATCTTTAGATTGTTGTTAGTTTTAAAGACAATCTTGTGATAATCCATTGTTAACAGACTCTGTTCTGTGTGCATGATTGATCACAAGAGATTCAAGTGATTCTGTGCAGGTTTTTATTGAATATTTAAGAAGATTTGAAGACAAATAAGATATTGAAGATCTGACTTGGGTTTTATAATATTTGGTGTGCACAATACTTGTTTCGGTAAAAGAGGATCCAATTAATAATCGGTTTATCCTTGTGGTAGATTGAATTGATTAATTGAGTAGATCGGCATCAACAAGATTCTTCGGATTAAAGGTGTTGTTGGCTTAATCTTAATCGATTACCTTTGGGTGATTGAATATACGATAGATCTAAGGACCTGACGAAGGAGTTTATGTTAAAATAAACGGAAGAGCCTTTGTCCGACTCATATCACTTGGTTGAATAGAGTTGATACCAAACAGATTTGTTGTTCTTTTACTGTTTGGAATACGAACAAAAGGAATTGTTCCAAGTACGTGACTTATTCGTAAGTCGGAGGCGTGGGAATACAGACGGAACTAAGTGAACTATAGGGTTAGTTACTTGGTCTCAACTATACGAAAAATTAGGTGTAATTTTGTGTAGCGGCTTAATCATGAGAGTATTCAATTCTAGACAAGGTCCCGTGGTTTTTCTGCATCTGCGGTTTCCTCGTTAACAAAATCTTGTTGTGTTATTTACTTTTATTTTCCGCATTATAATCGTCTTATTATAATTAAAGTAAATTACATAAACGTTAATTCCTATTTACTTGATAAGCAATCCTATTGTGTTTGATTAAGTCTGAACCTTTGTATCAAGTAAACATACTTCGTTGTTGTATTGTCTCGATCTCGTATTCATAGAACGATCACACGAAGTGTGAACCGATTAGTTGTATTATCTCGACTCGGTCCATAGACAATCACTTTCGAAAAAAGGACTTATAAGTAGGAAAAGTTTTAGCTTGAGGTATATTTGGGTACCCTCGCCTTTTCAACCCCGATAGTCGGCAGTGGTTGGCCGAATGGAATATAAGTCATGGTTTGTCCTTTTTCCTGACACTGAAGCCTTTTCAGCACAGTTGGCTCCAAAGTTGGCAGAAAACTCTGCATCTAATCTACTTTTTTCAACTTACCCCTGCTTGGTCCTGCTTCCTGGTCATTTCTTACTCTTCTCTCCCTGTCATTAACGTGATGCTCCAGCAATTTATCCATTTCAAGTGGACGGTTCTTATCTCTTTCACTGTCTGTGACAATATCAACATTGATTATACTGAGAAATTAAAGCAAATGGATAAATTATTAAACAAAAACAGGGAACTTCTTCGAACAGCTGCTGATGGTGATTATTTACACCTTGAGCTAATTGATAACAAAAAAGAACTTTGCTCCTCTTTGCACCATCTTTGCTTCAGGGCAATATTCCCATCTCACATACAACAAACACCATGCAGTCTCCATCTACAGCAACATCTCCTCTTTTCAACATACCTCCAGGTCTCATTCCACCACTGCCAACCGGTACAATCTCAAACATTCACTACTTGCATCACCAGCTCATCGATAACAAAAAAGAACTTTGCTCCTCTTTGCACCATCTTCGCTTCAGGGCAATATTCCCATCTCACATATAACAAACACCATGCGTCACCAGCTCAACTGCAGCATCACCTCCCTCCCATACAGTCTACAACACCAAGTCAGTAGAAACAGAGCGCTATCAGTCCATCTTCTCACTACCACCAGTCTACACCATCAGCTTCACCGCAGACATAATCACCACTACCAGCTGCTTGAAGAAGTTCACAGTAATATGTATATACTAATGGTATATATGCATCTATCCATCAGCTACACCATCAGCTTCACCACTAAATCTACTAATGATATATATGCATCTATCCATCTATATATACATATATGTATATGCTTGAAGAAGTTCACAGTAAGTAAAAAAAGGTTTACAATGAACATTATTCTATCTTACCACAAATTGTCCCCCCTGCATGACCTTCTTTATTTTCATGTTGATGTTGTGATGACCGGGTACGGTGTTGGTTGCATATTTTTTCAAGGGTACCTCTGTTAGTACTTGGTCGGGGTTCATCCATTCTATGTTGGTTGAGAAACCTGGGGTTCGACGAAGGTGGCAGAACCTGGTGGGCATGTTCCCCTCAATTCCTATAAAAAACTTGAAACAAAGGAATTATTGGCATATATGTTCGTTCACTGGTGTTGATCAACTAAATCTACTAATGGTATATATGCATCTATCCATCTATATATATATATATATATATATGTGTGTGTGTGTGTGTGAATTTAGAATTAAACTTTTGAAATTACATAGCAGTAAACTAAAATATTTAGTTACCTCTGTCAATTTGAGAAGTAGATGTCGAAGCCTCTCCAAGTGATTGCTGCCGCCGCTTACGGTAAGCATTACGACGCCGTTCAAGATTTCTTTCTGTTTCCTCTTCGCTTAATGCACTTTTTCTCTCTCTACAACGGATACGGCGCTGTTCCAACATTAATGCCCTATCGTCCTCTGATACAAAAGAATGTCGTATTCTTTAGTAAACACTACACTCATTTTCCTGTCTTTTTCTCTTATCTTCCGAACTTTCCAACTCTTGATGTTTAGCCTGTTGTATAAGCCTTGGGCTTCTACGGAGACCCAAACAGAAATTCACTTTCTCCTTTGCTGCAACTTATAACATTTGCAAAAGATATTCACTCAATTTCATTGCATTAATTCATACATAAATAAATATGTGAGAAACATATTTTTAAAGAAAAAGGACGACATCTAACCTTTTCCATTTTCTGGTTGGATCAGTTCACAACATTGAGCATGGTAAGTAAGTCTTAGACTTTTGCGAAGTCCTGAGCGAGACGCCTGGTTGGACTCCACTGATGCATCGACATGGGATCTCTTCCTCGGGCCAGCGTTGGATCCCATTTAAGGAGCTGTAATGAAATTTTAAAAATTAGCTTGTAAAATAAAACAGAATATCACCTTAAGGAGTATGTACATGTACGCAAGTCGCCAGGTATTACTAAGTTGTTCTGTGATTATGTTGGCCAAAGTATCTTAGAATCTCATCATAGTTCATCTAAATCTAATAACATAACAATCATAATACTCTCTATTGTTCCCTTTTCGGTAGGTCCATCTACAGCAGGTCTTTTGTAACTGGAAAACTGCATTCCTACGACACATGGATACACTTCTAGAATAAAAGTTGGTTTTACATTTGCCGTAAATGTTGCGAAATGCAGTTATATCAATGACTTATCACCATTAAGTGTTAAGTATAACATCTTAATAAAAGATCGATGGAGCGGTGAGTGAAACGTGTTGATAGGACTATTCACGAAACCCCCAATTTGCGAAATCATCTGAACCTACCTAAATCAGTATATAAACTTTCTATGAGCATACATTCAAATCTATATAGCATAATAGTAATTTTCTTAATAAGTAATCAGTTCATTGTGTTGTCTGATGTTGTATTTAATCAATAGAACCGAACTCAACGAAAATAAAAAGACTAAAATCTATATAGACCCATCCAGGTAAGTATGATTTATAGCTGCATTCAAGCTTATCTTATTGGCCTGTTCTCTTGATATTTACTCTTCTCTGGCCGATGTGGTTCTATTACTACATTTCATTTTACGACTCCAGTTTCTTACTTTCATTGGGAGAGGTTGGGCCATGTAGGCTTATAAGTAATCAAATTTATTTGCGACTCCAGTTTCTTACTTTCATTGGGAGAGATTGGGCCATGTAGGCTTATAAGTAATCAAATTTATATAGCCGAGCATACATTCAAATCTATATAGGCTATAAACTTTCTATGAGCATACATTCAAATCTATGTAGCCTAATAGTAATTTTCTTAATAAGTAATCAGTTTATTGTGTTGTCTCATGTTGTATTTAATCAATAGAACTGAACTTAAAGAAAAAAGAAAACTCACTTTAAATTACATACCTTAAGGTCTCAACAGCCGGCTTCAACTTCCATACATTGAGCTAGAATACCAAATCCAACCCTGAAATCGAATTGGATCCAAAACTCATTCTAATTAAAAAACCCAACATGAATCCGCGGAAATTAAACATTTAACCTAGACTGAAAATTAGGGATTGGATTTCTAAATTTCAATTGATAATCAGCTCATACCCAAGATGAACTCTTCATCTCAGACCCATAACTCAACCAAAATTATAAAAAAGAAAGAAATTAAACCCAAACTAAAATTCCTATCTTATTTATCCAATCTTATCAGTCAACATTTTTCTGTCTAAGCTAATAATTAGGTTAAATGTTAACTTCTTTAAAGAAGAAACATTATAAGTTACTTACCGATAAGCAAGATGAAATCTTCTGCGAGCAATCGGGGAATCGATTTCAAAATAGGGGAGGAGGACGGAAGAAATTTTGCTGGATCGAGAAAGAAGAGAAGAGATTTTAGGCTGTTCGATTTTGTTTCAGGAGGAGAAATAAAAAAAAGCTGTTTGCCCTTTGTTTGAGCGAAATTAACGAAAAAGTGAGAAGAATATTAAAAGGGCAAATTAATAAAGTGTCCTGTTTCAAACCATATAATTAATAAACCAGCCAAGCTTTTAAATTCTTTTAGAAACGGGCCTAAGTTGACACGTGGGTCCACCAGATTGGTCAGCTGCGTTGAATAAGTCAAACTCGGTACGAGAATTTACGACTGTGCCCTTGCCCATTTAAAGACGCGTGTGGTGTAATCTCTCACCACACTTTCTATTTCGTCCTCTTTTCTCCCTCGTTCTCTTCTCCCAGTTCTGAAACTAGGGTTAGGTATTGAAGCTGTTTGAAAAGAAAAAGAAAACTGATGTTATTGAAGTTGTTTTTGTTGAAGACATAGATGTTACTGAAAGACCAGAGTGTATTTGGAAGAAAAGTTCTACATATTTAGGGATTCAGAGATAGTGGTGATACAGTGAAGATGAGGTACAAACCGGGATTGAAACTGTCTGAATCAAGGTAAGATTAACGAAACCCGTGACTTAATATATGATGAAAATCATTGTATTGATAATTAATTGATTTAATTGATCGATTGATTTTTAGGGTTTCTGTTTTTTTTCCTTTGTAATTAGGGTTTATTTGAAACCAAATTTTTATTGTTTAATTGGGGTTTAATTTTCGTGATTGGGTGTTTGATTTTAAGTAATATTGCTTAATTAGGTTTTCATTGGGTTTTCATAGGTTTATATCTGATTTTGTTTCATTTGTGTTGCAGTCAGTTCAAATTTAGGAATATCAGTGTATATGCGGAGCCAAAGAATGAGACTTTGGTATTTCCTGATTGCCATAGAGATGAAACAGAGTTGATGACACTTAAGTATATGGTGTATAAGGGTTTGTCTATGGATGTTAAAGAGAAGTTTAATTTATATTGGTTTAAGGAAGAATGTCTGTCACTGCCATTGTTAAACAATGATGATTTTGATAATTTTTGGGAGGATTCTTTTGTAAATGAGGATGGATGTATATGTTTGTGGATGGGGATGAAAGAAACAGTGGTTGGGACTCCAAAGACTACACCAAAGAAGAAGACAGTTAGTAAGGGAACCACCCCTAGAAGATCCCCAAGGCTAAATAGTGTGGATAAATCAGTTGAAGGTGCATCAAGAAAGCTGAGTTTCATGGATGTGCCCATGTCCAAACATTCTCAGGCTAGTAGCAGTGGTTGCATTCAGTCAAAAGCTACAAATGAAGTTAAGTTTGTTGAAGATGTGGACAATATTCAGCTGGAAAACACCAAAGAAGATGAATGTCACCCAATTGAGAATCCAGAAGCTCCTCCAGTATGACAGTGATGAAGACATTGAGTTGGGTATGAAGGTCAGATAGAAGAAGAAGAAGAAGAAGAAGAAGAAGAAGAAGAAGAAAGAAGAAGAAGAAGAAGAAGAAGAAGGAAGGAAGGAGAAAAGAAGGCAAAGAAAAAGGTATATTTATTTATAACTGGTTTCTTTATTATAATTTGTAACTTATTATATGGTACTGATGTGATCTTGAATGTGCAGGTAGGATGTGGATGAAAGACCTGCTTACACATGGATGACTTTGATGATGATTTTGGTCAGTACATGAAGGGTGAGCATGATGTAGATCTTTTCCCTGAAGAAGAAGTTTTTACTCCAGTAGATCCTAGCAAAATGGAGGTAAAAACTAGATTTGCAAATAAGGAAGCATTTAAGAAACATCTCAGGGGTTATTGTGTTCTTAATAAGTGTCAATTATTTTGGATAGAAGTGCTCCCTCTAGAATTAAGGCTGAGTGTAGGTTTAAAACAGAACATGATTGTCCTTGGTTTGTGTATGCTAGCAAGAAAGAGGGTGAGAAGACTTTTGTTCTTAGGAAAGTGAATTTGGAACATAAGTGTGAAGGGGATCCCCAAAATAGGAATAGATCTGCTGATCCTCATTTTGTAAAGGATTTTGTTCTTGATCAGATGAAGAATAAGCCTAAAAAAGTTGTTCCAGACCCTTATAAAATCAAGGAAGACTTCTTAGCTGAAAAGAGAGTAAATATACCATATCAGTGTGCATGGAAGGCTAGGAATCTAGTTTTAGAGTCATTATATGGGAACTATAAAGAAAGTTACAATGAAGTACCAGCATTCTGCAAGATGTTTACTAAATGCAATGATGGGTCTGTTGCTAAGTTCACTTTTGACACAGTGAATAACACCTTTGAAAGCATGACACTCTCATTTGAACCTGCAATGAGGGGTTGGCGAAAAGCATGCAGGGGAGTTATAGGGCTTGATGCCTGCCATCTAACAGGGGAATATGGGGGAGTATTGATGGCTGCAACTGCACTTGATGGACAGAATGGGTTAGTAATGTTAGGAATTATGGTATGCAGAGCTGAAACAAAGGAAAATTGGATCATTTTTTTGAAGCATTTGAAGGATGCAATATTAGCACATCCAGTGAAAGTGGCTTTCATTTCAGATAGGCAAAAAGGTTTATTGGAAGCTGTTGGTATAGTGTTCCCTGGCCATCACCACAGATACTGTTGGAGGTAACTTTCTTGTCTAACTTTGTTTCTTGTTTCTTTTGTTTGTCAGATCAGATAAAGCCTTATGTTAATTGCAATGTGTTAAAATGCAGACATTTATACAAAAATTTCAAGAAGGATTACAAGGGTCTTGAATTATACAGTTCTTTATGGAATGCAGCAAAAGCATACAAAGAAAAGCATTTTCAGGTTTGACAGTTCACAACAGTTCTTTGTTATTGGTTTTATGCACTTTTGACAGTCAAGTTAGCTAGTTTTTGATTGGCTGTGCAGGAACATTTTGACAATATTGTGAAACAGAGTGCTGCAGCTGGTGCTTATCTCAGTAGAGAAGATCCTGCTACATGGTCCAGGGCCTTTTTTAACCCTATTCACTGTTGTGAACATATGAACAACAATTTTTCAGAGTCTTTTAACAATATGATCAACAAGATGAGAAATAAACCAATTATAATGATAGGAATAATGTATGCTAACTTAGTGATGGGTACATGGTACAATAGGAGGACTGAATCTGCATCATGGGTAGATGGTAATTTGGTTCCTACTGCTGTTACATTGATTAAGAAAATGTTGGAATTTGTGACTGACTATGGTGTTGACCCTTGTGTGGCTGGAGAGTTATATATGGTGACTAGTCCAAAGAATTCTGTGTTCACAGTGAACATACTTGCCAAGACTTGCTCTTGTTTGCAGTGGCAGTTGAGGGGGTTCCCCTGTATGCATGCAGTGAGTGCATTGCATAGCATAAGGCCACAATGGAGAAAGTAAGATTTCTCTTTTTTTAAATCTGTACCTTGTCTCAGAACTTATTTATGCAATTTCTAGGCCTTAAATGTATCTAGCACTAACCTTTACATACTCTGCTTGAGCAGGTACTGCAGTGATTACTATTCAGTGGAGAACTATAAGGCCACATATGCACCAACTTTTGCACCACTAGATGATAAAAGTGAATGGGTCCAGGTACTTTTTCTTCTTAAATTTGTAACTATATGCCCTATTTATATTCTCAACTACATTGATATAAATGCATTTGTTCTTGCAGCCAAACATGAACAAGAAGATCTTGAACCCTCCTCACAGTAGGAAACCAGGAAGACCCAAGAGCAAGAGGGTAAGAAGTTATGATGAACCTCGTGTTGAGAAGACAAAAAGGAGGTGTGGGAAATGTGGAAATGTTACTAACCACAACAAAATAACATGTGTTGGTGGTGAAGTGGGATCTAATCCAACTGCAAAGAGGCAAAGGACTGAATGTGATGCACAAAGCTTCACCTTCAGCAACATAGAGCCAAGTCAGACCACCGAAGTTAGGGGTGCAGCTAAGTCAAACAAGAAGAAGAGAACGGCATCATTTGTTGGTGAATGTTTTACAGGGCCTAGCAGTTAGCCTTTGGCAACACCATCTTCTACTCCAGCTTCCACAACACCTATGAGTCTGCCATCTATAGCACCATCTTCTACTCCACCCTCTACAATAAATAACCTTTATCAGAACTTCTTTGGCATTGGATCTGTATCTCAGAATATAAAACAAGGAAAGGGAAGGGGAAATGGAAAGGCTAAGAAGAAATGATTTGAGATCCGTTTTCTGATTTTTTTGTGTTTAAGAAGACAATATTTTTTTCTTTTGTAGACTTGAATTAATGCTGAATCAAAAGTGGCAGGTTGTTTATTAGTACATTTGTAGGTTACATTTTCAGATTGTTGAGTTCCTTACATATAGCATTAAGTTGTAAACTTGAATGCATAATTCTGTTTTTTGCAGCAATGAAGACTTCATCTGAGACCCATTTAAAACCGTCACAATCTGTACAAGTGAGGTATGCTATGTTCTTGTTGTGTTCATTCTTGCAAAATTTCATCTCCATCTTTGATTTGCAGTGATCTTTGTTGCAGGTTTGATTTGCAGTGGGCAGTTTTTGAAGCAATGACCAGATTCTCCGCAAGCGTAACAACCATTCTCTACTGGTAATTTCACCATCTTGCATTTGACAGGATCGATGGCATCGTCAAACCATTCAAAGTACTGACAGGTTGGAATTGAACACTTCAAAAACATTTTTTCGTTTGTTTCTTTTGCTTTTGAACACAATAGTTGCCTTATACCATTACATGGTATATATTTGCACCTGGAATAAATCCAAGGACATACCTTTGGATCATGAATTCCCTGTGCACAGATAGAACATGAAATTAGGGGTTGTTTTAATCTTAATCTTACCTTGCTGCTGCTACTGCTGCCTGGAGAGTTTACTTCATTTTGGCTCATGTCTTATTTATTTTTATTTTTTTGATCTGTTGAGTATGACAAATACTATGGTTCTTCTCTGCAGGGCCTAATTTATATGAATGAAGCTGAATCTGACCGTTACAAATCCAACCGTTACAAATCCGACCGTTGCAATGAGTCACCGAGTTGACTCGATACTGGTTTGGTTACGAACTCAGACGAGGGTTAAGTCGTCTTTTACCTAGCAGGTTAACTGCCACATAGCCAGTTAACTACCTAAATCCGTTTTTTGAAAAAAACGAGATGAAAAATGTCAATATCGGCCAGTTTATATAAAGATTCAAAAAAACGGCCAGTTTCTTAAATATGGTTCAAAAAGGTGGTTACTTTATTAAAAAGCCCTTATTAAAAACACAGAAGGATATGGTGGTCATTTCCTGTGTGACCAACCAAATTAAGGCTTTTCTTTATATTAGTAAGATAAGATTTATATCGAATTGAAGTATAACTTGAAATTATTATCTCGGAAACGAAATTGAGATAATCCGTTGATTAGATAGAGTTTTAGAAGAATGGGTGTCTGTTAATTTTGATTTTGATTATGGATAACCTGGTTATTTTTTTCTCTTGTATTCTCAGATCTCAAATTTTGATGATTCTAATTCAGAAATCCAATTTCTGTAAATTACTTTTATGCCCCCATTTATTTTATGTCATGGATTATTCATGTTTGGATGATAAAATGAAATGAAGGGCAAACTCGGAATATCCAAATTTGCAGCTTCAATCACTGTAGGTGAATAGTGCTAAAGGGTGTTCCCTTTATATAATACAAGATTGTCCGCACGTGCATATGCACGTGCAAATTACTACTATGCCCTGGATTTTGTGTGTAAGTAAGACATCATTTGGTCATGACATAAGGGCAATATTGGAAGATGAAATTTTTGGCAGCTTCTCTATGCACGTGCCTCCCCTTTGCCCTTGTGTCTAACTGTATATTTTATCTGTTTATGGACCCCGAATGTGATCAACCCTTTCTTAAGTCTCTATTTGGGTACTGGTTTTTATTTTGTACTTTTACCATTTTAGCCTCGTTTAATTTAAAAGTTATTTTTGAAAGAGTTATAAAAGTAAGGGCAAATTAGGATTTACAAAAATTGCAGCTTCATTACTGTTTCTAAACAGTGCCTAGGGGGAGTTCTCTTTATATATAGTAATAGTAATAGAATAGAATCATAGATAGTCACGATGCAAGTGGCAACCTTCAAAAAATGAATGACATACTTATCTTGTTCTTAACAGTCATAAAATAGACGTTGGCTGGTTGACTGGCTCCCTCGTCTTTTTGGTTAAAATAGCATCGATAAATATAGAATTCTATTATTGGGGCATAGAAAGTCAAGTTTTTTTGGGGTTTTTTAGGGTCACCAAATATCAATTGGGACACCCCTCAATATATATTTCTATAAAGACTAATATGACCCATATGATTTTAGATAATAAAACCTGATTGACATTATTAATCATGATTAACAAATGAATTAAGACTAATTCATCTCTTTAAGTGAAGTGATGAAACTGAAAATCAAAACTAAAGAAAATCAGAGGGAGAGAAGAAGAAGAAATTTTTTTTTTGGAGAAAATGAGTGATTCAAGCAAAAATTTTGATGTAGGTGACCCTTTATCTTCAAAATATGATAACATATTATTACCCATCAACAACGATCAGTTCTTTGCTGATTTTTCAGAAAATCATGAAATTTTTTCTCAAACTCAAAATAACCCCTACGAACCTTACTATGATTTCGAAGGACCAACCCAAGAAAAAGAAGAAATCGAAGAACCCAATGCTCAAGATTACCAGGTATACCTCTATTCTAGCTCCGATTTCAGTTCTTAAGCTCATAGTGGCTAGAAGTTTCGATTTTTTCCTTCCGAAAACCCTAGGTTTCCAGCCGCCAGGTAGAATAACGGCTCGGAAACAATGCGTTCCTGTACATAACTCTGTTATACGGCTCACAGTTCATGAACTCCTAGCCGTAACTATGTTATACGGTTCACAGTTCATGATCTCCCAGTCGTAACAATATATTACGGATGGGACGATGAAAGTTTCCTGGTCGTAATTAGTCAATTACGGCCAGGTTTTTTCTACGTGCATGGGTAGCATTTAATACTGTTGGCGGCGGTTAGGTGTGGACGAAAGTATTAAATGCTATTTAATGCTGACGGCGTCGTATGGGTTACCAACCGTTTACAGGTTTACTGATGGATTTCTAAGCCAAAATCAGACTTATCCAAAAAACAGGGAAATAAACGGCCAAAAAACTCCTATAGTAAACACTTTACGGCTAGGATATACCTAGTCAACCCAGCCGTAAATGCTGTTACGACTCTAACTTTCCCTTTCGACCTAGCCGTTTCTGTATATTTATTTTTAACAAATGATGTGACATATTTAATTTTGCTATAGATCGTGTCGTACGTTCCGGTGGAAGACCAAGAGGTGGTTATAGAAAACCAACCGCCACCGGTGCAAGTTTCCGAGGACACAAGTGCTCACTATGCAAACAACTATGAGTGGAAAGATCCGAAAGATGAAAAGAAGTGGGCTCGAGAACAAGGACTGAAAAAGATGTGCATCATAGTCCAGAATAAACAAGTTACAAAGACAAGCTTTCAAATGGTTTGCGAGTGTAGTGGAAAGTATGAGAGCCACTGGAAGAAGGGTAGTGAGTATAAGCCAAAAACAACGAGGAAGATGGGACGTCATAATACGAAGAAATGTGGATGCCCTTTTAAGCTTAAATTTAAATTTAACGACGACAAGAATGGTATATGGAAAAAGTCGTCTCGGATTATCATAATCATCCTATTCCGAAAAGTTTGATCAACCATCCTTGTTCGGCAAGGCTCAACCCTTTGGAAAAAGAGTTAGTACGCGTGTTGAGTTAGTACCCGTTGTAGACATTATGACAACCAAGCCACAAGCACGGTGGAGTCGTCTCACTATCGGTTCAAAAGCAAGTTAAATGGTTGTGATGGTGGACAACATTGCAGAGGTCTAGGGATGCGCCTTGTGTACTAATGAGTTCCGATGATGATGACTATGAGACTTCCGATAAGACTTCCGATGACGATAACTATGAGTAAATGTGGTGTCAAGGTTAGTGATAATATGATAACAATGTTATTTTGAAGGGTCATGTGAACCTTTATAATTTGAATGTGATGTGAACCTTTGCTTTTGAATGTTCTTGTTTTTTGAATCACTCATTATAAATGATGAACATTTTAATCTAGTTTTATCACATGTTTAAAAAAATGAATTTTGAATAACTCATTACGGCCAGGTTTTACGCTAACACGACCTAGCCATTTAGTTAAAACGGCTGGGAATACCTGACCGTATACCAAAAAACGGCTGAAAAACCTCACCGTTTCAAAAGTTACGGCCTGAAAACTCAACCGAGATTACCAATTCACAGATTACGGCTGGGAATTCAACCCGTAATGCCAAATGAACTAGTGTTTTAATTTTTCCCAGGATTACGGCTGGGAATTCCACCCGTATTTCTGGGAACTGTCAAGTTTACGGCTGGTGATGCTGGCCGTCAACTAATATACGTCTAGGAATTATAGCCGTATCCTTAATTCACGGTTGGTTATCCCAACCGTTTGTTACTCTGGATTGTCAGTAAATTGTGTTCTCGGCTAGATAATTAAAACACTAGTATGCATTCATTCAAGGTACATTAGTATCCAATTATTGAAAACAAGCTAAATCAACACAAAAACAAAGTCTTGAATGATAAAACCTAAGAAGATGAACATACTAAAACAAAGTCTTAAACAAGTAGATAAACTACTTATTCAGCACGACCAATATTCTTGGGAACATCTTCAGAAGATGATGAAGAAGAACTTAGGGGAGTTGAGGAAACACTAGTCCAATCATCAATTTCTTCGTCAATATATAGATCATCCCTCATTGGATTATGTAACTCCTGAAGCCTGAGAAGCAGTGTTTTTTGTTGGTCGCAATCCAAATATAAGACCTCCTCAAGGTTACGTCGCAGTACCCTGGCTATCCACTTAGCTCGCTTAACCATCATCGTAACAGTGTCACACATTGGAAGCTCCTGGACTTCTTTTTGCTTTTCAGGGTTCCTAAAAATGGTGAAAAACAAATCGGAGTTATACAATTACGGTTAGGAACTAACAAAAACCCATTCGTGGTAAACTTTATCGGCTGGGATAACTAGGACAACCTAGCCATAAACAAAGTCTCGGTCATAAACAATGTACACGACCTAGCCGTTTATATGATAACGTCTGGGAAACGGCCCATACCTAATCGTAATCTAGTAAACCGGCTAAGAAACATGGATAACGGTCAAGAACTGGTTACGGTTAGGATGTCCCATCCGTGTAACCATCAACTATGAAAAAAATCAGCTAACACAGGGCGTTTTACGGTTGGGATATAAAAATTTCCTAACTGTTTAAGAGGTTAACGGATGGGAGTTCGTGATGTCCCAACCGTTAGGTTGCAATTACGGCCAGGACGATATGATATCCCAGCCGTAAACCCTTCAGAAATGAATTTTGAAATACCCTAAAATCATCAATCGAACTTATTTTTTCTATCTAATGATAAAATAACTTGTGAGTTTTTGAATTCTTACCTTGTAGGAGTCATTTGTGGAGGATTTGCAGGTGTTTAAACCGATTGGTTCACCACACAGGGATTTTGCGTTTGGAGAGATTGGTTCAGCACATCTCCATTAAAAGGAACATCAATAACTTGCCCTGTTTCGGAATCAGGGTTCAATCCGCCGGATCTTGTCACTCTTGGTCTTGCTGCCATCTTGAGAATCAATGGAGAATAAAAATTTTAAATTAGGTTTTAGAGAGTTTTTTGAGAAGATGAAGAAGAATAGAGAAAATGAATGGGGAGAGGGCTTGAATTAAGATTATGTTTTATTTAGAAGAGAGGGTAAATCAGACTTTTAAATGACTCGAATTTCCCCCATCTGGTTTTTGCCTCCCCCAAAAGAAAAAACCCAAAATGATCAAAGAAGCTTGACTCTCTAAACCCCGATAATAGGATTCTAAATATATTCTAAACAGAAGCCTAGTAGACAAAAACATAGGTACCATCATATTAGTACTAGATTAACCAAATTCAACAGGGATCAACGGTACCAAGTAAAAACAAAAACTTCAATACAGAATTTGGTAACCCGTTCCAATTTGTGCAACACTCAAGCATGTATCCCCTTATCATTTAATTGTACAATAGATATCAAGTACATTGAATACTTGTATATTAAGAGTTCCAAAGTGCAAAGTACAATTATTGTTCTGCACTCTCTGTTGTACTCCCTCCCAAATCACATCAAAATAAAAAGTGAAATTCAAAACGCTTCACTTTCCTCTATCAAAACCCTAAAAACTAGGGTTTCTCACATTTAACTTCACTCCCTCATTTCCTCCTCATCAAACTTGCAGTGGCAGTAGTTCTTGCTTGTGATCATCATCACCATGCCAGGAGGAATGGGTTCTTTTTTCGATTGGAGATCAATGGGTTCGTTATACGCAACTCTGATGTTCGTAAGAACAGCCCTTCGTGAATTACTCCCACCAGAAATCTATTATTTCCTGAAAACTCATTTCTCTAGAATCTTCAATTTCCATAGACGTAACACCCTCACTATCCAAATCGAAGAATACGATAATGGAAATTTCATGAACGATATATTCACTTCAATCCAAACTTATCTGAGTTCTAAATGTTTCTCATCATCAACAAATGTTCTTAAACTCTCAAGACTCAGAAACTCGCAGACACTTAACTACAACATGGTTCCTAACCAAACCTTGACTGATACTTTCGAGGGTGTGAAATTTAAATGGACATTTCTAGTTTCTAGTACTGAATCATCTACGTTTCGTAGATCGTCAAGTTCTTACGAGAATTCGACGAAGATTAATCGGTATTTTGAACTTTGTTTTGATGAAAAGAAGAAAGAATTTGTTCATGGGAAGTATTTACCTTATGTGATGAGACAAGCTGATGAATATAAGTTTAAGAACAGAGGGAAATTGTTGTATACTAATAGTGCTGGTGAAGGGTCTGGTCATGTTAGTGCGCATAGTAGTTCTGTTTGGTCACAGGTTTCTTATTTTAAACATCCATCAACGTTCGATACTATCGCGATCGATCCTGTTCTTAAAGAGGAGATTAAAGGGGATTTGGAGAAGTTTGTTAGCAGGAAAGATTATTATACTAGAGTTGGGAGGTCATGGAAAAGAGGGTATCTTCTTTATGGTCCACCAGGAACAGGTATAATACTTAATTCCACTCATTTCTTGTTATTCTTAGGGGTTTATTGTTTTGATATCTTCGTGTATTAATTTTGGGCTTAGTTTAGAGTTTATCACTGCTTTCACTAGTACTTTGAAATCAATAGGTTGTTTTTGTTAATTCGCTGAGTCTATATGAATCTGACTCCCTGATTTTTGGTTGTTTTACGGAATATCTGAATTGAATTGGTTCAAAATTCAAATGCTGATTTTGGGTATGAAGTAGATAACATGCTGATTTTAAGTGTACACTGAAATGTAAGATTTCGTAAGGTGTAGACGGAATGTTGTTTATTTTTATGATTCCATGGGTGAATCTCACTTGATGTTTTCGATCCTTTTGTTTGATTTCTAAGGCCTGTTATAAATTATATGGTTTGAGCACGAAATAACCATCATGTGGGTAAGTTATCTAAGTGACAGTGTCAAACTATACGAGTCTGATTCAGAATCCAAAGGTTGATTTTGGAATGTTTGAATCTGCGTAAATATATGGCTTATATTCTTAAATGTATTTGTCTGATTCAAGGGTCACTGAATCAAGTTTTATGGAGTATTTCATAGTCTTAATTGTCTCAGATTTACAATTCAAAGGCTGTTCCTGTTTCGTTTCCCTTTGTATCTCCACCAACCAGTCGAATGAGCCTGCCTGCCTTCATGAATATTTGTTTGGAAAGAGCCTTATTCATGTCCAAATTAAGCAAGACTTTCAACGGAGAATGAACTAGATGAAATGTCTTGCTTGGGTCTTAGTTAGACCTTAGACAAGATGTACGACTTGAATCTGTTCAAGGTCCATTGTCTTAAACTTGGATATTTCCTATTCAAGTGTCTCCGGTCCAGAATGCTGAATTCTTGGGAAACTTTAAACTCTTGGGTCTGAATTGGGTACATGGTTGAGTTTTTCTGACTTCAGGGCCAGTGAGTTAGATTGGCATGTCCCATGAATGAGCTACTTTCGGACAAGCTAGAAAGAAGACAAATAACTAAGGTCTTCGAAATTAACCTTAAAATTTAGTTGCAACAGAGGTCATCATCTTGAACCGATTTGTTTTTGATATGTCACAGAAAGAGTTTGATCTAATTTAGTTGTAATTTGTTTTGGTAAATTTTCATGCATAAAATTTCAGTTGGTTATTAAGTAAAAGTAATGCCTGCTGAGCCTTATCTTGGGTATTTTTATTAATCCTTCACTTTAGGGACATTGATTATACAAATAACAGAAATGTGGCATTTGACATTGGTCATTCTCAGGTTCTAGCTAAAACTGACTTGGTTACTAAGATAAAGGTTTTTGGTATATCGAATTGATAATATGACATTCATCTAATTCCAAAAACATCACATGGTAAGTGGACTAAAATGACTTAGAATGAGTCTGTCAAAGCCTGGATGAGTCTGATTCAGGTAAGTCAGGAGAACAAGTTAGTTAGCCAAAGGTCTTTCACACATTCACACATTCATTCAGATGAACCAGATCATCCTCACAGACAGTTTGATATTATATTGTATGTTTTACCCCCTTTAACTAATTTAGCCTCGAGCATTTATTAGTAATGTAGACTGAGGAGTCATCTTCAGCCAAAATTCAGGATCTTCTGAAATTTTAGTAATACTGAGTAATTTTTGTGTGAAGAACGTTATCTATTGTAATGTAGTTTGTATTCTTTGTTGAGTAAATTACTTGCAGGCTTAAAGTATATATGCTAATTAAGGTTTGTGATTTGCAGGAAAGACTAGTATGATCGCTGCCATCGCTAATTTCCTAGAATTTGATATATACGACATCGAATTAACAGCTGTAAAAAGCAATTCTCAGTTAAGAAAGCTCTTGATTGCAACGACAAGCAAATCCGTGATTGTTATTGAAGATATCGACTGCTCGTTAGATCTTTCAAATCGAAATGTGAAGCAGAATGTCTATCCGAGTGAAAATAAAGTCGGTATGAATTTTCAAGGAGATACCACTACTAGCACCGGAAGCAGTTTAAGTTTGTCAGGGCTTTTGAACTTTGTTGATGGACTTTGGTCTTCTTGTTCTGGAGAGAGATTGATTATATTTACGACGAATCACAAAGAGAAACTGGATCCTGCTTTACTGAGACCTGGTCGAATGGATAAACATATCAACCTCTCTTTCTGCGGTTACAGTGCATTTAAGATTTTGGTTAAGAATTACCTGTTAATAGAAGAACATGAAAAAATGAAAGAGGTTGAAGAACTGATAGAGTTGGTTAAAATGACACCAGCTGATGTCGCAGAGTTTCTTATGAGTTGTGATGATGATGCAGAGGTGGGAGTGACAAATGTGGTTAAAGAAGTGAAGAAGAGATTAAAATTGATCAGCATAGAAGATCTCAATGATGAAATGAGGAAGAAAGTGACATTGCTCATTAAAGAAGAACAAGAGATAGAAGAGTTAGATGGTCATGAAGAAATGAAGCAAGGATTGCTGAGAGATGTTAAGCAAGAAATGGAGAAACAAGCAAAAGAAGAAGAAGAAGAAGAAGAAGAAGAAGAAGAAGAAGAAGAAGAAGAAGAAGAAGAAGAAGAAGAAGAAGAAGAAGAAGAAGAAGAAGAAGAAGAAGAAGAAGAAGAATGCAGAAGACAAAGACTATGAAGAAGTAGAAGAAGAAGATGATAGTGATGAAGATCTTAAAGACTTGATTGCGGAGGATATAGCGCAACTCTTAATATGATGGGGAGTAATCGATTGGGTAAAATAATTAACTTTTAATTTCTGTTAGTCAGACTTTAAACTCCTTCTGAACATCAGTTTTATTGTAGGAGACGTAGAATATGAGCAAGCTAGATTTGCTACTCCCTCTAAATCTATATTTACTTGCCAGTTAATCAAATGGCTATTGTTGTACCATTTATTTGAGTATTAGTTTTCTTTTGCATAACATTGATGCAATTCCACCAGAATCTAGGAAAAACTGAGACAAGTGACGATCATCCTGTCCTGACATCCTAAACACCTCCTTCCTTTCAGGATTCTGGGCGTCACAGCCTGAAACAGTTGTGGTTGAAACTGGTTCTGTTTGGAAACTAAGTTGAGTTAAAACTTGGGTCTTTTCCGATCAAAGAACAATCTTTTTTTGTTCTGCTTGTAGTGGTAGTAAATATTCGAAGGTAGTTTTTTCGCTTGGTAATTAATTATTTGTTTTGGTCCAAGAAATTTATATTAAGAGATTGGTAATTTGCTACTGCCAACTAAACATCCTAAGCTAAATCCTCGTCATAATCAAAATCACTCCTGGCCAGTTTTTTTTTTCTTTTTTTTTTTGCTAAAAAAATGTGCCACACTATTTTAGGTTCTTTGGACCACTTAAAGACCCTAGAAACATTTTTCTCCAGGGTCTCTCAAAAGGCCAAAGACTAATTATAGACTAATTATGATTCAAAGTGTATTGTCTAGTTTACCTATCTACTATCTATCTTTGTTCCAAATGCCAATGGTGGTAGTAAAACAATTAGAAAAGATCATGAGGAGTTTTTTATGGGGTTCAAATAATTCTTATAGGAAGAGGAGTTGGGTAGCCTGGCCTAAGGTTACTTTACCTAAACGCAGAGGAGGAGTTGGAATAAGGATACTACAGACTGTTAACAAGGCTTTACATTCTAAATAGATTTGGAGGTACGAGACAGAAAAGCAAGCATGGTGGAAGAGAATTGTAAATCAGAAATTTGAGGGTGCAGCGGAAGCCCTCTTCCCGAATCACACAACTAGATCTGTTTGTCATAGTCTGTAGATTTGTATTTTAAATTCTAAAGATTTTGTTAAGTCTGGTTCTGTATTATCTCATCGCAATGGTGAAAGCATTCAATTCTGGATTGATACTTGGGGTAGGTGAAGTCCCACTTAAATAAGCTTTTCCTACTCTATATAAGCTCTTTAGGTGGAAAAAGACTATGGTAGTTGATATGGTGTCTCCTGAGGGCGCATGGGATTTGCATTTTAATAGGAATTTGAATGAACAAGAATAGCTTGAAGTGGTAAACTTACTTCAATTAATTGGTGAACTAACCTTGTCGAGTGAAGCTGATGGAAGAGTATGGAGATATGTTGATAGTTTCTTTGTATCCAGTGCTTATGAAGCAATGGAATCTGATGACCTACTTCGTTTTCCGGATAAGGAGTTGTGGAAATCGATGGTCCCGCTAAAGGTTTCTTTTCATGTTTGGACCTTGTGTTACAAAGGAGCGTCCACTCTTGATTATCTTTACAAAGCAGATATGATTAAATATGGTATTTGTTTACTCTATAGAACTCAGGTTGAAACAAATGTACACATATTCTTGCATTCCAAAACAACTTTAGAACTCAGGTTGAAACAAATTTACACCTATTCTTGCGTTGCAAAACAACTTTCGAAGTTTGGTCATATTTCTTAAATAGTTTTCATCTTTGCTAGGGTTTCGCTGATGATGTGAAAAAGAATTAGAGGGAATGGGGTGTTAAGAATAAGACTACAAGCAGGATTAAGAAGATTTGGGTTTTATTGCCTTTCTCCATGTGGTGGAGTTTGTGGAATGAGAGAAATGACAAGTTGTATAATAATGTTTCAAGGAGTAGTAAGAATATCATTGTAGCTGTTAAATGTATGTTATTCAATTGGGGTTTGAACTCTTTTGTTTGTTTTTTTTAATGGTTTTTCCTTGTCAACATTGATTTCTAATTGGGATGTTGTGGTTAACACATCCATGTAACTACCTGTTCTTGTCACTTTTCCGGTGACGAAGAAATTTTTAATTTAAGCTTTGCCCTTTTCCTATTAAAAAAAACTTATTTCTCAATACCTATGACTATATAAAAACTCAATCAAGATAACCGAGGCCCCGATCAATCCCTTCATAGAGCTTGTGCAGAGGCTAGTATGGGCTTCTTAATCGACAGAATAAGCGATAACATTGGGTCACATAAAAAATGGATAAAGAAAGCATTAAGGATATCTATACGTGTATGATTCCAGGTCGTTCATTCGCAAGTCAATTCCTAAGGATCTCGAAGAGAGGAAGACAAGAATTACATTATCTGTCATCCCATGAATTTAAAGGTTTGTTCATTTATGGATTTTATTAAAGCCTCGTTATCTGATTGAAAAACTACTTTATCGTGTTTCACCTCATTATCTTTAATCATTCCTCCATTAAAATATTTCCCTTTGATTCCATGACAGGCATCTGCAAAATTTTTATTTATCAGACCAATACCACCTTGTAAAGTTACTTTAACAAAGGATGCATCTATATTTACAATTACTATCAGGAGGTGATTTTGATGAGGTAAATCCTCATCATAATCAAAATCATCACTTTTATTTGCAGCTTAAGATTCCAATTGGATGCATGCAGATCTTGACGTGGATTTTTCTTATTTTGAGATTATTACGATAAAACAAAAAACAAACTAAAAAATCAACTAAAACAAAATACGACTACGAAGATTTATAAATTCAGAAAATGTATCCATTTTATAGGTTCGTTGTTATACACTTTTTAAGGTTAAAATAAGAAAATACTTGGATATTTCAAATTCAAACTACTAAAATAACCATCAATATATGCATCATCTATAATATAATATAAACAGTAAAGGTATTTAGTCTATAATCCTCAAATGGGTTATATGTTCTTAAAATTTAAGAAGGTTAATTTTTTTACTTTTTTTTTGATCGGTAAAGAAGAATAAATTGATGAAAAAATAGAGAGTATAAAAGGATTATACCACCCTAACAAAGGTTACAAAGAGAAAAGAAAAAGAAGGATAAGTTGGTAACAGACTACCAAAACTTTTCAAGCATCAAAATAAATTGTACACCAGTTTTTCATAACATCTGCTGAGTATAAGTTTTCAAACTCAGGGAAGGCTAAAGCCCATGAAAACAGGCAGTAGATTGCTTTGTTCTTAACTGCAGTGACATTGCAAACCTTATCAGTGAAAATTCTCGCGTTCCTTTCTTTCCAAATGCACCACATAACAGCTGCAGGCACCAAATTCCAAACTGCATCTCTAACTTTATTGTTTTGTAAGAGACCCCAAGCATGTAATAAAGAATGAATATCAGCAGGCATAGAAAAATACCAGTTCATCTGAGTTAGAATCTTCTCCCACACTCCCCTGGCAAAGTCATAGTGCAGCAAAAGATGAGAATTAGTCTCAATCTCGTTACAAAACAGGCATTTATTTGGAACATCAATTCTTCTTCTTATAAGAACATCTCTCGTGGGTAGTCTTCTGTGAGCAATAAGCTAAAGAAAGAAACTAATCTTTGGAAGGCACTTCAGGTTCCAAATAAGAGAAAAAATCACATCATATGGATTGGAATCTTCTTCTGAGATTAACCTGTCAGACATGAAACTGACAGTGAAAGAATTATTCTTAGTTAAAGCCCAATGTAGCTCATCAGTTTCCTGCAAGTTGAAACTGAAATTATTTAAATCTGCAGTAAGGAGAATAAGTTCAGCCCTTGCAGCATCATTTTTCCTTCTTGGAATGTGTAGATTCCATTCTACAGAATTACCAGAAGTGCTTCCCATTTCAGCAACAATAAGTTTCTTAGCTCTTGAAAGAGCATATAGATTTGGATAACAAGTTTTTAGAGGAATATTGAGAATCCAACTGTCTTCCCAAAATATGCAAAGATGGTCATTGTTTACTTTAAATCTAGTATGCTTCACAAAGTTTGGCTGATGCTTCATGATGGCTCTCCAAATTGATCTCCCATAAGTGTAAGTTGGCATTTTAGGAATCCAAGTTGTAACTCCAGGCCCCTATTTTTCATCAACAATAGATCTCCACAAAGCCTTGTCTTCAACAACATATCTCCAACACTATTTGGATAGCAAAGCTTGATTAACTTTCTTCAAGTCTTTAATCCCTAAACCTCCTGATTTTTTTCTTCTCATAATTTCTAACCATTTTACCAAATGCACCTTCTTTTTTCCTTTCTTATCATGCCATTAAAAGTCTTTTATTAATTTCTCAATCTTTTTAAGAACTGAGCTTGGAATTTCGAAAAGAGACATGTAGTATATAGGCAGACTTGCTAAAACACTGTTGATCAAAGTTATTTTGCCTGCTCTAGATAACAAGGGCTTTTTCCAACCAACAAGTTTAGAGATGAACTTTTCAATGATCTTGTCCCACTTATGAATACCAAAGCATTTATCTCCTAAAGGAAGTCCCATATAATAAGAAGGAAGAATGCCACTGTAACAACCCAAAATAGAAGAAAAAAATAAAGATATATCCCTCAAACCCAACTCCATAAATTTGACTTTTAGCAAAGTTTATTCTGAGTCCAGTGAGCAGTTCAAAAGAAAGAAGGATTAACCTGAGATTTTTCACTTGCTCAACATCGGCATCAAGGAAGATGAGAGTGTCATCTGCAAATTGCAGGTGACTAATGCAAACTCCATCAGGTTTGACTTGAAAACCAGAAATGATTCCTTGTTCTTGAGCTTTATTGATCATGAATGTCAAAGCTTCACCAACCAATAAGAAGAGAAAAGGAGAAATGGGATCTCCTTGTCTGATTCCCTTCTTGCTAGTGAAAAACCATTTGCACAAATGTAATAAGCTGGTAGCACCACAACCTAATAAAAATAACATTTTCATTAATGATTTTTTTTCACAAATGTCTTAATAAAGTGAATATGTCCAAATATTTTAATTGATCGCCATAAAAAGATTAAACCTAATAAGTATTTAGTTTTGATGGTTGAAATATTTTTCTTTTTAGTAAAGCGACCGTTAACTCCGACCACTGACGGGTCAATTGCTTAGTGTTAAGAACTATTTTTTAGAAGGCTGTTATTGGGGCGTCACACTCCATTAGAGGGGCTTCACTTGGATATCTGGTGACCAAAAATCTGGTTAAGGAATACTTTTGATTCCATAACAATTTGTCAAAATTACCCTTCAATTAAAACTAAAAGAAAAACAAAATAAAAACCTAATCTTCACACTTTCAACCATTTTGACTCCTGCTCTCTTCTTCTTATCATCTTTCTCTTCTTCTTCTTCACAATAAATTTCTATTTTCACATCAATTCATTTCATCGTTTTCGATTAATCGGCGATTCGAAAACCTTAACATCGTTGGATTGAAATCTATATAAAAGATGAGGAAAAAGCAAACTAATCCCAGTGATGGTAATCAACATCTCAATCAAACTCAACTTCATCCTCAACTCATTCCACCGATTCAATCAATTGAAGAATCAAGTTTTCAAACTCCTCAACAACAACCCATGGTGTATGTAAGGTAATAATCGAACAAACCCATCTTTTTGTACTTGTTTTTGTGCTTAAATCGAATGAAATCGAAGTAAAATTAGGGTTTTATTTACTTTCTGCTAGTGTTACTCCTAGGTACGGTACTAGATTTTTCAATCATAATTTAGTTTTTGAAGAACTTACGCCTAGGTTTAGTTCAATTCAAGCGTAAACTTTGATTTGCATGTCGTTCACGTCTAGGTTTAGTTGATTTCCAGGCGTAATTCCAATTTCACGCCTAGGTTTAGTTATTGAATTTTCCCATCGTGAACCTAGGCGTAATTTTAGTTTTAAGTTTCGATTGAAACCTAGGCGTAATTCTTCCTGGATGTTTTGAAGAAATTTGAACTTTGGGTTTACGCCTAGTTTTTTTCACACATTTTCCAGGCATAATTTAGGACGTCTAGGTTTGCTATATGTAGAACCTAGGCGTAATTCTTCCTGGGTGTTTTGAAGAATTCCAACTTTGGATTTACGCCTAGGTTCTTGCACTACACTTCCCAGGCGTAATGTTGGACGTCCAGGTTTTCTATATGTCGAACCTATGCGTAATTTATCCTGGATGTTTTGAAGAATTCCAACTTTGGATTTACGCCTAGGTTCTTGCACTACATTTCCCAGGTGTAAATATGGACGTCCAGGTTTTCTATATGTCGAGTCTAGGCATAATTCATCCTGAACATCTTTTTTTTAATAGATTGACTTGTGTTACTAATTCATCAATACTGATTGTATAAGTGGAATTTCTTGTAATTTGCAGGAATCGTGATAGAGTAAAGCCTAAAAAGAATAGAGGAAATAACTTAACACCAAAAGATACTCCTAGACCTCGCCATGAAATTCATTGTGGGGTCGATTATAGAGGTCTCCCCAAGGATGCTAACAAGAAGAAGGATATGATTCAAGGAAGTAGCTCAACATGTCCTGAAATTGAAGATAATGTTTTCCAAGATCTAGTAATTGAAGGGGGATCAATTTCAACTACCGGTGATATCGGGAAGTAAACTTGTGATTAGGGATCCACCAAATCAACAACAAGAAGAAGAAATTGTTGTTCAAGGCAAAGGGAAACAAGTTGTTGTTGTTTCACCTGAAGCTACACCTAAACCTCAAGTGAAGGAAAAGAAGCCGAGGAAGGTACCTTCACAAAAAGGCAAGCATATTCCTAAAGGCGATGATTTGTTGCCTTCGAAGAAGAATGGTAGACTTTGGGGTGAGGCGCCCGATCAATCTACAGTCTTATTTGGTTATCCATATTCATGGGCTTCTAAGGTTTGCCAAAGCAAGGTAATAATCTCAAAATTTTACTTATTTTGCATGATTTTGTTCAAATTGATATTATTTGGTATAATTTAGAAAGTTAACAATTTTTTTGTTTATACATTCTTCGCAGGATCATGAAGTTGCGATAAATAAATTAAAACATAAAAAGGGTGGTTATTGGCCGTTAGAGGAAGAATGTAAATCGGTTCGTGATCTTGTAGCGGATACATGGCTAGGTAATGGAATTCTCAACCATCAGCATGAGTTTGATTCTACTATTGCCACTGCCTTTAGAGAGCGATGTTGGTTAGAAACCGATACTTTTCATCTCCCATTCGGTGAGATGACAATAACGCCGGATGATACGAAGCAAATCTTGGACTTAGCCATTGAGGGAAAATATGTTTATGAAGGTTTTGACAACAATATGAGTTGGGAAGACCTTTATGTCCTTGTCAAAGACACATTTGGATGGAGAGAGCTGAGACAGAGAAACAATTTAAGTGGGCTGGTGGAGATGAACCAAGAGAAGATCCATCTATACCTATCAAGAAGATAATGTTGAAGAATCTGAAAGATATGTTTGGAGGAACACGAAAGGCGGTAGAAGAACGTGGGGAGGTGATAGATGAAACAAGAGCTCGTCGTACAACCACCGCATACCTATTGCATTCCCTTGGTACCATATTCTTTCCTGATAACTCGGGGAACCGAGTAAATGTGCACTATCTACAATGGTTAAAAAATCTCCAGGAGACCAAAGAGTGTGCTTGGGGCACTGCCACCCTCGCTTATTTACTTGATTCTTTTCGAAAAGCTTCGAGGGTTGGAGCCACTGACCTTGCTGGGAATGTTGGTCTTTTTAAGGTAATTTATATAGTTTCGGTTTTGTTATATTTATCATTTTTTATTGGTTTTATGTATATAATTTTTATTGTTATATATAATTTGTTAGGCATGGGTATATGACCACTTTCTGGGCATGAGACCTTCTACAACTTGGTCAGATGATGAAACTGGTCCTACAGGAAAAAAGTTTGTATTCACTGGTACCCAAACAAAGCACAAAGAAGATAAGATAGCTACTTTAAGGTTGGAAATGGATGCTCTCACTGCTGAAGATGTGATATTTGATCCTTACATAAATCTAAAGGAAGATGAATTTGGAGAAGATCGTGATCATCGTGTTTTTTCAAGTTTGCAATCCTACAACAGGCCTTTGTTTCATCCTTATGGGTACGTAATGGACAATCCACGTGGAGTTCTCCGTAAATATGGTTACGTGTAAGAAATAGTCACTCAAAAATCGTTCAAATTGTGTTCTAATGCTTCCAACGTAAAAATGGCCAATGTCGTGCTCAACTATAGCCCATAGCCAACTATTCATGTTTGGAACGACCGCAGTAATAAAAATTACCAAATCCAAATGAAGGAGCTCATTCCTTATCTAGGAACAAAGGAAGCCGAAGAAGGTTATTTGGATTGGTATTACCATTTTGGTCATCCCCATGTGATCAATAATGATCCGGAAGCAGCGAAACATATCCAAAGGGCTCTAGAAAAGAAGAAGCGTGAAGCCGAGAAGAAAAGCTTACTTGATATGGATTGGATGGCGCTATATTTCAAGACGGTAAGTAAAGTTGTTATATTTATAATATGTTTGTTAATGTTCCATAACGACTATGAAGCTTCTTCTTTAACCGGTTGTGAGACAATTCCACCGTACTTATAGCTTGGTTGTCGAAGTGTCTATATTGGTTCGTGAATACAGATACAAACTTCTCTTTGTGCGGATCCAACCAATTGTACACCAAATACTTCACCATACTTGGATAACTTCTCAAACTATCCAATAACATACGGGATCTTTCTTCATAATCTTCCACGGTAAGAGAGTGTGCCATGGCATCCCAATCATCTTGGAAACTATCCCATCTTAGTTCCGCCAACTTGTCATCCTTCTTGAATTTTTCTTTGGATTGTTCTTGTTGATCTACCGGTAGTGTCTTTATTCTCGCAATTTCACTTTTCTTTGTTGGACGAGTTATGGTATTACATTTAGTTTCAATGCTATTCCATAGGTGGAATGTGCAAAGAAAGTGATGAGCATCCGGGAAAACCCTCGCTATTGCATTGAATAATGCTTGTTCCTTGTCGGTGACAATGACTTTTGGAGTATATCCTTCCACGTCGAATAACTTCACTTGTTCTAGTGCCCACACATAACTCTCTTCAAGCTCATTTGCAAAACGCGACACTAAACGGAAAGTTGGTGGAAGTTTGTCCAACAATGTTCAATACCGGCATCTCATACTTGTTGGTCTTGTACGTGCAATCCATTAAAAGTACTTGATTGGAGCACCGCGCCAATCGTATAAACTCGGGATGAGCCAATATGAGATTCGTTATTTGGCGATAATCATCTTCATTATGAAAAACCGAGTAATTATACTTCTCTCCCAAATGCCTTAATTGTTGCATTTGATTCCTATTTTCCCATTACTCATCTTTCAATTATGTTTTGTCCTTATAGATGGTTGCCAAAGTAGAAACATTCGATGGGTTTAGGAGCGTTATATGACTAAGTATATCAATGGGTTTCATACGGTTTTCGGTCATGGAACTTACAATCATTTTTTCTTCATCATTAAGCCGTGCCACATAAGGATGGCTTAGCAAGGTCTTCGGTATTAGGTGGTTATGACGACCGCATACAACTTTCTCCAAATACCAAAAATCATTTTCATTTTTCTTCTTGTGCTTGAATTGAAGCTTGAACGAGCAATTAATCTTCTTGGTGAAAGTAATATTCTTCCTCTTCGTCTTTCCTTTAGATTCGGTACCCTTTTTCACATGACTTTTGCTAGTTCCACTACACTCGCAAACCATTTGAAAGTGGCGATCATTGGTTGATCCATTACAAACTATAGCACACATAATTAACTTTCCACGTTCTATAACCCATTTCTTTGCATCTTTTTTATCTTTCCATGTCTACATGTTCCAAAAATTCAAAGTTAGTAAAAAAATAAAAACATAGTGAATGAGCAACATATCTTTCCATTAGTTTCAAAAAAGAAAAAACACTTACCAAGTCATTCAAATAGTGATGAGATGAATCTTCAGTTAGAATTTCGTTTGCATTAGGTTGAGAAGGCATTGGGCTAGGTGGAAGCACGATCTATGAACCAAAATATCACAACATTAGTCAAAAAAAAGAAGGAAAACCAACATTACGTCCAGGTTGTAAGGTACACAAACCCAGACGTTTTAGGCATAGGAAAGGTTAAGGTTGAAAATTCAACCTCTAACCTAGACGTTTTCAGTTACGGTTGGGAACGAAGAAAATCCAATCTAGACGTTTCAACTTACGTTTGGAAATCCAAAATCCTAACCTAGACGTAAAAAAATTAATAAATACCCATGCAAAAACTATTTACGTCTGGGTTTTGGATGAAGCTAACCTAGACGTAATTCTCAAGGTTTGTCCTATTGGAAACCAGTTACGTTTGGAATTCTTTTAAAGCTAGGCGTAAACAAAACTTACGGTTGGCAACGAAGCACAACCCTCTTCCAAACCCAGACGTTAGACTGAATTACGGTTGGAACGAAGCCCAATCCAACCGTAATTTTCCATGAAAGTCTAAAAATATCAAACTTTTTATCGTACTTAACTAGTTTTGAGCGAAATTGAACCCATGAGAGATAGTTTAGAGGTGTACCTGTTGATTTTCAACCATTGGTTCTTCACTTTGTTGATTTATTTCTTCAATTGGTGGAGATTCATCATCACTTTGTGTTAAACCCTCTCTACCATCTAACAAATCATCAATCTCTTGGTCTCCAATATGAGGAATGTAAAACTTGTTCTCTCTATCATACAAAGATTCACCCACCTCGAATTGGCAACCTGTTTCATCCATTTTGGATGAGTGAATCAAAAAATCTAGGTTTTGAAAAAAAATCTCCAAAAGTTTTCTTTTTTCTAGTTTTTCTTCCCACAAAAATTTTGTCCCAGAATTTACAAGTATATAACAAAATTCATCTTCTTAATCTAATTAGATTAGATAATAATTAAACTAAGTTAAAATTAACTAAACAATGATTGTTTGGTCATTACAAAATCATTTGAGATAAGGGGGTTTTGATATTATTTATGAGTGATCCATTTTTGTCTTATTAGGTGACGCCCCTCTAAAGGAATGTGACGCCCCAATAATAACCTTCATTTTTTAATAAATGTTATTAAAAAATGTTTTTTCTTGGTAAAAAGTTTGTATTTTTTCCAATTGAATATGTGTGTTTTTTTTCCATTAAAAAAACTCTTAGAATTTTCTTTTCTAAAAATTTATGGAAACCTATTTATATTTTACACTTAAAAGTAAAAAAAAAAATTATCTGAATTAAAAAATAATTAAATTTTATAGAATATACTAAAATAAATAAACCATTACTTAGCAATTTTTAGCGAACTGACCTGTCAATCATTTGAACGAGACCAAAGTATGGACTGGACATTTTTGGAACTCTTTGTCTTAGTGGTCGCTTTAATGGGTCTCAAACTTAAAATAACCCGGTAAAAATTTGTAATCTTCATCTTCTTTTCCTCGTCTTCTTTCACATTTTCTTCACTCCACGGTACAACCTATAATGAAACGTTATTACACATTTAATATAGAGAAAATATATGTGAACCCACCTGGGTTTTTGCAAGATTTTCGTAGTTAACCCTCAAGCATAATCTAGGTACATTGTGTTTTTTTTTTTCCGTAACTTTTCATCCATAATTATGATCTTCAGACAGTCATGTACCTGACACTAATTTTATAATATTCGTAATGTTGTCAAATTTGCAGGAGCTATAGACGGGAAAGTACTTCTACGAATGGTTCACTTATACGAGGTTTCTCTCTTTATTCTGGTTATAATTGTACAAGGCACTGCTGTGCCTTCTATAACTGAATACATTTTTGAAATCATTTAGCTTGCTTATTATTTTTCTCGCTGTGTCATGAACTCCAATATGTCAAAGATGGGTGAGCACAAGGACTTATCAACGATGGTGCGTGTGGAACTAAGAAAACTGTTCCCATACAAGAGGGTGAATCTAGCTACCTGGTCGATTATTTAATCTTCTATGCGGCCCTTTGTTCATATTACTCACAACTTTTTGTGTCCCACTACTTCGGGTCTCGCCAGAAATGAGCTTATCAGCTAACCAAGAAAGAGCTGAAATGGAAAGAAAGAGATTGGTCTGGAAAAATGAAGGCTCCTCATCAGACAGTCATCCATAACTTTTCGGTAACTTTTCATCCATAATTTTGATCTTTAAGTTCATCTATTCACATATCAATTGCATCCCCACAAGATCTCATAAATAAAATTTGGTAGGTGATGTCTTTACCACTACTCAAAGATATTCGTTTTTTGGATGATCGGAAACGGATAACAACAAGAGTATATCATTTATTAAATGTAGTTTCGCTACAACACGAGTTATTTCTAGTCCATAAACATGTAAACAACATATCAACATAAAGTAATTTTAGTCGATAAATTACATAAAATTAGAAAAACTAATTAAATAATAAAATTTAAATTTGTACTTGAAAAATTAAAAAACCCAGAATAAGTAAAAACTTCTTTCGCAAAGAATCTGAGTTACTGCATCCGCATGTCTTTTTTTGGAACGAATCATATTACAACATATTATTGCAAATTGATTATGGACTGTTACACATTTAGATTGATAAAGAAGTAAAGGAAAAAATTGTGTCGTGATAAACAAGAGAAATGGAAAAAAATTTGTTGAAAACGAATACTTATTTCGTTTGATAAAGATGAGGAGACTCTACTAGTTATTTCATAATTTTTCCAGCCGAGAAACAAATTTATTGCTGGTGACAATGAAACAAAAAAAAAGGACAACTTAAAGCCTTTTTTTTTCAAAATCATTACGTTCTTGAAACTATTGAAATTCACTATTACACTCTTATCATTAACGGAAGTTAGCATCATCAAAAAAATATAAAATGCATCTTCAAATAAGGGTTTATTTCTCTCTCTTTTTTCTTTCTTTCTTTTTCCCAGTTAAGATTGTAAATCTTACAGTCTACCTTACAAAATAACTCTTGCTTAATAAAATTTGAACAATGACATGTTGGTGATGAACAAATATATATAAATGAAAAGATGCTTGATAAGGAATCTTTATCAAGGATGGAAAAAAAGTTCATGGTATGGTTCACAACACGAGTCAAGACAAAACTCATGGCCACGAATGTGGCCATACTGTAATTTCATAAATTTATATGGTAAAAAATTAAAATAAGTAACAACTAGTGATTGAAAACTAATTTTGCGTTCGTTTAGCGGTTATACATAAATCTTTATTCTTTATTGTTCATCATTTCTATCTAGCAGTTATAATGTTCATTATATATTTTTAAAGAAATAATTAAGAACTTGCTTCTTCTTTTTTTGTCTAAAATAACATATTTTGACCGGAGCATGCTCACCCCTCCCCCACCCCAGAAGACCAGGGTGTATGGTGGAGCAAAAACACCGAGCTTGGAACTTTGAAAGAAAATATGGTGGTGGAAAACGCCTTTGTGAAGACGTCAGCGATCTGCTCTTAAACTGATAAAAATCTCACCTCCAAGGACTTACCAGCTACCAATTCCCGATGTAGTGAAAAGCAATTTGAAGTGCTTCATCTTATTGTGGAAAACATGATTTACATTCAGATAAGTAGCTCTCATGTTGTCACACCAAAAAACTGGGGTCTCGGAAAGAACACGTTGAGCGATAAGAGACTGAAACCACCCTATCTCAGAGGTAGCATCATCCAGTGCCATGTACTATGTTCCTGTACTGGATCTAGAGATAGTATTTTAATTTCTAAAACTCCGTGAGTTTAACATTGGACCCATAAAAATGGCCATGCCATTAGTTGATCTTCTATTAGACATATCATGAGCCTAGTCAGCATCAGAAAAGGCATACAATTGTAGTGAAGAAAATCGCATAAACTGAAATCCAAAAGATAATGTACCCTGCAGATATTTTAAAATGTGCTTGACAGATGTCCAATGTGCTTCAGATGGAGCTTGCATATAGTGACAAGCTTTATTAACAACAAATATAATATCTGGTATGGTTAAGCATATTGAACAGCTCCAACAGTGCTTTTGTACCAAAAAACATCCTCAAAAGCCAGTGAAGCTGTATCAAGTGGTGTTGTAGCAATTGGAATACATCTAGACTTAAAAAATGCTCACTTTTATCTTGGACAATAAACTTTAAATATATTGCTCATGGGAAAGCAGAATACCAGCAGAGTTCTGTTTTTCTTGAATCCCTAAGAAAAATGCAATGCCCCAAGATCTATAATAAAAAAATTCATTACTCATAGCATGAACGAGAGTAGCAACTTCAGAAGAAGAAAACCATTAATCAAAATATCATCTGCATATATAAGTAAGAATGTAGATGGCCCTCAAAGAAGTAATTTTGTATAACAGTGAGGTGTCAGTCTTTCAGGAGTTGAAACCAAACTGCATTAGAAACTACTCAACCTGTCAAATCAGGCTCTTGGTGCCCTCTTTTACGCCATAAAAAGCTTTATGAAGTTTGCATACATGATTAGGAAGCATTTTTTCAGAATAACCTAGAGGTTGTACCATGAAAAAATCCTCTGAAAAGTCACATTGCAAAATGCATTTTTAACATCTAGTTGTCTTATCTCCCACCCTTTATAAAGAGAAATAGATAAAATCATCGCGTTGTTGTTGGCTTCACAACTGGACTAAATTTATTCTGATCAATGTCTTGAACATGATTATACCCCTTACAAAAACAATATTCTTTCTTTGTATCTCTCTACAGATCCATCTATATTTCTCTTTATCATGAACTAGTGGATGGCCCGTGCCATAATGGCATGGGGGTGAAAGGGGTGCTGGTGTTATTTGTCGGTGTATCGGGTCATATTCACAAAAAAAATAAAAATAGGAAAGGAACATATTCATTAATTTGTAATAAACATCTTCACTAAGATAACATACCAAATTTATAACAGACAGTGGATAACCCGCGCCATAAAGGTATGGTATTGTCGTGATTGTGATGGGGAATCTTAGTGATGGCTCTATGTGCTTGGTTACTTAACCTCAAAGTACGAAAAATAAACGAAGAAAATCCATGCTTGACATTTCTTATTAGTAGTATTACCACCAAAGGGGTTTGAGTGCAGGATTTTTTTTCCCGTAACTTACAACAATCAGATTATCATGAAATTCGTTTATCATTTTCTAATTGAATGAAATTTTGCACTTTGAACCGGATACAAAGCTGGGCTTTGTATCAATTGTCATTACTTATTTGGTGCGTATCCATGCGCATCGCATCCGTAAAATACGACCATGTCAGTGCATACTGCCATTACAGTGACAATTTAGTTCTGCTAGACACGTTTTCTTTCTCGGACGTGTGGTAGGTGTTAGTTTATTTAATAAACATTTAAGGACACTAGTACAGAACGACACCTAGGACACACTTGAACACCGTGTCCATATGCGTATATCCATAAACTTTATGGATACATAAACATTGAGCGACTATTTCACATGATTTTCCATAACTATACCCTAGAACCGTGTTATATGGTTCCCATTCTTTTTTTTTTTTTTAGTAAATCTTTTTTCCAAATAACCATAACCATAAGATCTTTGTAAACACACAATTTGATTTTAACATGGCTAGTGTTAACAACAAAGCTACATGGATTTATTTGAACCATGGCCTTTGCTGTCATCTAGACACACGAAATATAGTTTCGACGTGGCTATTGTGTACCCTAAAGACACATGGAAATGTTTTACCGTGTCCATCTCTATCAGCTATTGTGTACCCTGAAGCCACATTGAAATGTTTTACCATGACCATCTCTATTATTCAGACACACCAAAAATAATTTTAGCATGAAAAATTCATAACTTATAGTTACATTATATATGTAGTACCATGACCATCCATGTTACTGGACGCACAAGAATTATTTGAAGATGACCAATTCTCAAGTTATAGTCACATATAAATCCAATGCATCATGACTAATAAATTTCTAAAGACATGTCATATATTTTCACAGTAGATATTGTTTACCTTTCGGACACTGGTAACAGTTTTTAGCCACTCAAAATTTATAATTTTATTTCATATATGAAGTCAGTGCTTTCCACTTGTTATATCGAATCTTTACGGACTTATTGGCCACTTATTTATATATGTGTAGCGAGATTTATAATAATATCCATTGGTACAAATGAATTAATTAAAATTGATCCAAATCCAAAATGATATTTATTAATCATATGATAAACCTCATATGTCACTCAGTTTTGTAAAAGCCTTGAGAAAACAAAATTCAACAAGAGATTCAAAAGGTTTGAACATTCGAAATCTAAGGTACCATGACTAGACATCGGTCTTAATTCTCTTGATGGTTCTCCGAGGCTTTGCTTCCCCATCATTCATACCAGAAGCTTTCTTCTTCTTCATCTGCTTAGCCTTGAGGTTAGCATCACGTTCATCAGAATCTAGAAGTGGCTCCATCTGAAGCATAACCTTGTGAGTAAGAGCTTGTTTTAGTAGTGCTATATAATAAAGACCATGTTTAACATGACCATGAAGCATAACCCTGTGAGTAACCATGTCCTTTGCAAAGAATTCATCAGTATAAAATACAAATAAACAATTATTTTCTTTAGTAAACTGATGCAAAAAGATTAAATTCTTTGTAATAGAAGGGACAAGTACATTTGACATGCTAAATGTGGCAGTATTTGTTTGAAAAGTAAAAGAACCAATACGAGTCATATACAAACCTAATTCATTGCCAACACGCACTTGATCTATTTCCTAGTGTTCAGAATTAGAATTCAGATTAAATAAATCAGATATAAAATGATGCACCTGAAAAGCAGAAGTGTCCTCATTATATACTTGCAAAATGTGGAAAACTAGATCTTCATCAGAAATATGACGATCAATTTGTGTTATTTGATGAGAAATGGATCCAGCCTTGTTGAAGTAAATTAACATTGAATCGTAATTCTTATTTAAAGTAACTAGATATGGTTTTATGTACATCAATCGAAATTTAATTATAGCATTATAATTGTGTTCCAATAAATCCGTACCTCATGAGAAAAGATGCAATCAAGAACTTGAGAATGAGTCTCTTCATCACAAGTTGAAAACAACCGGGAAAGAATAGCTTGATCTTGATTGACCCGGTAAATATATGTTGGATTATGGACAAACTCCCTTTTTATGTCAAGATGATTAACATAAAAAGGATCAGCCAAGATTGCTACAATACTATTGGGTTTGAACCAATAATTCCCACCATATGAAAACAACGCTTAACTACTAAGTTGAGTAGGTCATTTATCATCACAAATTAAAGGGAGGGGCTTGTCATATCGATGAATAATAGACGCAATCTTATTTCTAATCAGTACAAATTCTTGGCAGGAAATAAATCAGAAGCTATCATGTTGGATCATATAATATTCATCTTGACAAGAAATTATTTCCATGATAACCTATCTTTCACAAGGGTTATATCTCAGTTAGTAGAGCAACTTGTTTATGACGCGTGCCAATGTTTTTTAGAAAAGTCCATCATGCAATCAAAAACATTGTTCTTATTGATAAATCGTTGTATTTCTCTATATATTTGAGGGAACAATAGGCTCACAAATATTTTGTCTGTTCCGCTTTGGGTGCCAATTTAGGCTCCAAATAGAACCATCATTTATTAAGTAGTCGATAAGGTGAATACACATCATATTCAATGCTAGCATAATAAGTATAAGGATCTCAAAAAAAAAAAAAAAAAAAAAAAAAAAAAAAAAAAAAAAAAAATCTTTTCGTACTATGAATTTTAAGGTGTACGAAGTTTCATATTTGACTCTTCGAGCAGCGATAAAGACGTTATTTAACTTAGGTTGATATAGGCCAAAGGCAGACCTATCAAAGCAACTTATCTTTGAAACACTTTGGTATTGCTCCTGAATTATAATATAAATAATGAATCAGAGAAAGTGAAGCTATCTCATTATCTTTATGTTAAGAAAAAGTATGACGGGTTATCTGATATTTATATCAGTTGGTGAAAGAGTCGACTACGAAAAAAAAAAAATGCATGTTGGATCTTTGGAACAATTCATATCATTTCGATAATAAAAATCTCGATATGTTTTACCGAGAAGGTCTAGGAATCAAGTCTATATAGTTCTAAAAAAAGTTTATAGTTTTGATTTCCTTATTTTCTTGTTTGTTGGTTGTAACCGGACAGTTGTGACCTATCGAAATGGAATAACTACCACAGTAGCTTTATGTAACGTATTCCTTTTGTCAAAAGCTAGCATCCATTGATTAAGCCCATAAAATATATTCAAAAGTTTTTTTTTTCTTTTTTTTTCTGTTTTCAAATTACAACTGTAAATTTGTAAGTTTGTACACCAGCATTATAGTGGACAATGTGGACAAAAAATGATTGTTAACTTTTTCTCGTATAAAATAACAAATCTTCATCCATTGAAAAAGGAAAAAAACATTATAAAATGAAAAAAAGATACTTTATAATTAAATGAATTTTTATGGCCAGGACTCAGGAGACAAGTTATTATCTGTACTAAACCATAGTGGTGTTGGCGCGTTTTTCTTTTCTTTTTAAAATTAAATGAGAAAGATCTTTACAATTCTAACAATAAATTCTTCGTTTTAAAGATTTCTTTTTTAGATTTATTAATTGTAATTACTTGAGCCCCAAATTAGGTTTAGGCCGAACAAACATATTTTGCTTCCTTACTTAGCCGTGGAAAAATAAAAAAAACTGCATATTACTTGAGCCGCAAAACTCTCACAAGATATATATATAGTCACATGGTATCTCCAATTTGATAAACCTTGAATAACACCAAGGTCCTCTTTCTGGTTTGTACTAAAATTGTGTCTTTATTCAGTTTCCGGTGCAAATCCGGTTTCTTAGTATTCTTTGTAAGTTCGGTTTCGGTTTCTTGCTCGACTGCTGCTGCTTATAAATACTCAAAGTTATCAATTCACAGATTCACAACATTGCAAGCTAGAGCTAGATATTTAGAGAGAGACAATGGATTACATCATGAATGGCAATTGGAACTGGAAAGATGGTCTCACGGATTGGAAATCTATGGCTTCCATGTATGCATCACTGACACTATTGAGAGGCGCGGTTAGAGATTTAGTACCTCCTGAATAGAGCTGGCAAACAAGCCCAAAACCCGCGGGTTCGCCCGGACCGTCCCGTAAAAAACAGTACCCGGCTTGGCTGGTTTCTAAACAAGCCGGGTTAGGGTTGGGAAAATGCCGGCTTGTGAATAAACGGGTATACCCGTCCCCGACCGTAAACCCGCGGGTTAGACCCGCAAACCCGTTATTCCTATGCTTATGACGTGTGTGTCCCCTCCCATGAGTCCCATCTATACGTGTCTTTTAGGTATAAAAAGATAAAACCCTAGCTTAGTCTTATCTTTTCTTCTTTTCTTTCTTATTTTTCTCCGTCTGCAGACTCTGCACTGCAGCCAGCGGCCATCGCCTGATCCTGAAATATCTTCACTGGACTTTCCCTCTCGCGATTGCTGCTGTTACGCTCTCCATTTTTCTCATACTGCAAGCTGAATCCTAGATGTTACCTGAATCACTCCATTAAAACGTAGGTTAATTTTCTTTGACTGAATATCTTGTTATTTTGATGAATGATTGATTATTGTTAATCTAATATGTTGATGTTTTATTTACGTGATTCTTCTTGTACTGGGACTATGTGAATCTTTTAGTATTAGTACTTTTTACAAGAGAACAACGTATTCAGGCACATAAGGTGTTCGTAATATTGCCTCTTTCAATCCAGCAGCATTCCAGCTATACATTTTCTATATATTTGCTCAATCTTTCCACAAAAAGAAAAAGAAAAAAAAGGGGTTTTTTTACTTGGATTTTTATGTTGTTTGTTTCATATTTGTATCATTACTCATTAGTATTCTTTACAGAGATTTAGGGGATTTTTTTCTTAGATGCAACTTGCAAGAATGATACTTGTTTTTGTTTGTAATAAATGTTAAACTTGTTGAATTTTGAATCTGGCACTTAGATTGAATTGGATACTAGCTAATTAGGGGTGCAGAAGCATTGGTAGTTGGTGATTTTCAATTAGCTCTAATTAGTCACTCTCTCTGATGTGTTTAGCTCTAATTTTGTGCTATTGTTTTGGGTTACTTGCAAATATATGTACTGTAATAGTTTTGCTGGAATTTCTTTACATGTATGATGTACCTTGTTACTTGTAATTTGCAAATGAGATGTTTTGCTTATATTTTTTGTTTATGTATTTTTCACGTTTCTGAATGACTCTTTGACCTATTCTTTGTGGCTCCATCCATTCCAGTATGTCAAGTGTACAAGAACAAGAGTTACAAGACCATTATAATGATGTTATGAGTAGTGACGGTGAGGATGATGATGTTGAGATGCTAGATTCTGTGAATGAGGATCCAACTGTTGGTTTTGCACCTGCCTGTCCTGCACCAGTTTCACGTGGAAAGAAAAATAAACTTAGATCCCAAGTTTGGGAATTTTTTAAACTCGTTATATATAAAGATGGAACAAAGAAGGGAGTGTACAAGGCTTGTAATGTAGGATATAAATATGAAAGCCAAAAAGGTGGAACCTCAGCCATGAAAAGGCATAAGTTCCCTAACTGTCAGTCTATGGACGTAGGGCAGATGATATTATCTGCAAACAATGGCTAGTTGTCTACCCGTGTACGCAAAGTTGATCAGATGAAATTACGAGATCTGTTTTCAGCATTACTCATTGTAAGAAATGTTACATTTGCTTTGGTGGAGTGGAAAGAATTTAGGGATATATGTACTTATTTAAATGAGGATGCTAAACCAATATCAAGGAATACTGGGAAAGCCGATGTAGTAAAGAAACATAAAGCACAAAAAGAAGTTATTCGCAACAGATTGAAACTTGCTCCGGGTATGATTCAAAATTTCAAATCCTAATGACCCATATGTTTTGTTTATACTTTTATGTATGAGTAATTGATTAATATGATGTGCTAATGCGTATGACTCACCCTTACAGATAGGATATGTCTAACATCAGACATGTGGACTTCTATAACAACTACTGGATATATAAGCTTAAATGCGCACAATCTTGATCAAGATTGGGTGTTGCAAAAGAAGCTTCTGAATTTCTGTCCTCTTCCACCACCTCATACAGGTAAAACACTTACTTTTATTTCTTTATCTTCAATATAAATTCATGTTAACTTTTCTCCTTTCTACTACCTCAAAACAGGTGAACACCTTTCTGCTAAGTTATTTGCTATGATAGAAGATTGGGGAATTGAAGACAAGGTATCCAACATCACCTTGGATAATGCTGCAAATAACGGAGCTTGTGCTGGAATTATGAAGAGTAGACTTGTTGCAAAGAAGATCTTGTTGATCGATGGAAAATTCTTTCATGTGCGTTGTTGTGCTCATATCTTAGATCTTATTGTAAAAGAAGAACTTAAGAAGATTGATCCAGCCGTGCTTAAGATAAGAGTGTCAGTGAAGTCCCTTAAAAAGTCCCAAGTAAGAAAACAGAAGTTCTTGGACATTGTTGATACTTTAGGAATGTCTGGAATAAAAAGGGGTATTCGTCAAGACGTAAAGACAAGGTGGGATTCCACTTCTATTCTGTTATAACTTATAAAGTTAGAGAATTGTATTAATGTTTATTATATACTCACTGAATGTTTGTTTTATACAGGTGGAATTCAACTTATCTTATGTTAGATAGTTGTATCCTGTATAAGCCAGTTTTCTCTCATTTGAAGTTGGTAGATTCAGACTATGAAGACTGTCCAACTGATGAAGAATGGGAACAAATTGAAGTAGTCACAAAGTTTCTCAAGGTGTTTCATGATCTCACAAAGATATTTTCTGGTAGTAAGTATCCTACTTCTAATCTGTATTTTGAAAGAATTTGTCAAGTTCAAGTGTTACTAAAGAAAGAAAGCAGAAATGATATTGACTTCATTAGGAACATGGTAAAAGAGATGCAAGCAAAATTTGATAGTTATTGGAAGGAGTGAGTCCTATATTGGCTATGGCAGTTGTGTTAGATCCTAGATCGAAAATGAATTTTGTGAAATTTACTTACTCCAAGTTGTATCCTGAGGTGAGAGAATTAGAACGTGAAGTTAATAAAGTGCGTAGTAATACGACAACACTTTTTAATGAGTATTACACCTTGTCAAGTTCAAGAGCTTCCAACAGTTGTGCAACTCAAAATTTGGGTATTCAAAATGGTGGAAATTCTGCTGCCCAAGAAGGGAGTGATTTTTTTCAGGTAATTTTAAAGCTTACTTAACTCTAATTCATGTTAGCGGTGCCCAGTTATATTGCGAAGATTTTAGTCTTTTGAATTATTGCTTTTCATCTTAAAAACCTTGTAGTAGAGTACTGTTTGTCTTTTGAATTACTGTCAACTGTGGATGTAGTATGTGATGGTGTTAGCTTGTTTCTAAGACTTTTAAGACTCATATATTCATAGTTCACTCACTTCTAGGTTGTTTCATGCAGGAATATGTTGCAACACAGGAACGTGGTGGTGATGTACTAACTGACTTGTCAGAGTTAGATGAATATCTTGGCGAGTCGTACAGAGGTTGTCTAAATTCATCACTCGACATTCTAAACTATTGGAAGAACCATGAACAACGATTTCCGGCACTTTCAAGAATGGCAGGGGATATTTTATCAATTCCTATTTCAACTGTCGCTTCAGAATCTGCATTTAGCATTGGAGGAAGGGTAATTGATCGATTTCGCAGTTCCTTATTACCTGAAAATGCTAAGGCGTTGATAACAGCTCGTGATTGGGAATATGGAATTGGTAAGCAAATCAGTAATATTTTTTTTAGTTGAATGTCTAAATCTTATATGTAACATTGGTTGTTTTTATCCATGTAGGAAAAGAAGATATGGATGAGAACAATGGGATTATTGAAGAAGATGTATTAGGATTTGAACCTGATGCAGTGGAGGATGGGGCAGTGGAGGATGTGGAGGAAGTAAGTTCTTATGAGTCTAATTAGTATGCGTACTTCTTCAATATAAAGCGGGGTAATTATGCAAATTCCATGTTTTTGACTCAAATCTTTTCTTTTGTTTGGTTTATTTTTTCTTGAAATTACAGATTCATATTGAATAGTTGGAGCAACTCAAAGATAGACATGGAATATGAGAATGTTTTTTGGACAGACAGTTATTTATCACTTACCAGTGTCTCCAAATATTGCATAGAAAAGAGATTGGAAATGTTTTTTTGGGCAGTTAACACTTTTTTTGATTAACCACACAATATATATTTTGTGCAGGAAGTGCTTATTAATATCTTTATTGTCGCACTTGGTGATACAAATTACAAACAATGGTATTATTACAGTCTCAGAGGTTTTTTTTCTTTGTTGAAAATATCATCATGAACTGATGAAGTACTGTAACTAAAGTATTAAAGTACTAATGACTAGTATTTGTGTTCCTTTAATCCTTTAAATGCAAAATTAGTTTAGTTTTGCAATTTTGAGTTTTTGAATCGAAATATCAAATGAATTAGATGAAATGATGAATGTTAAGTACTTAGGTTGTAGGGAAGGAGCTTTAGATGGCCTGAATGTCCGGAAATAGCCCATAAATCGATTTCTGGCGAGTTGACTCAACAAAAACCAGCTAACCTGTGAGCTCCCGTGAACCCGCAAGTTTTACCCGGGATGGGCGCGGGTTGGAGAAATGACCACCCGTGAAGAATTTCAACTCGCAAGCTTAGGCTTGTATTAACCCGTAACCCGCGGGTTGGTCACAAGCTAGCCCCGGCCCGCCGGCTTGCCAGCTCTACTCCTGAAATATATCAACTTGCAAAAACTTCATACTCTTACTTCTTCTCTAAAGTTCAACCAAAGTATCTTACAATACATATTCACCAATACGAAAACGGTTATGATAACACTATTTTCAAAGCAGTTGAATGTTATCTTAGTACAAAGTGTTATACATCTTCTTCCGAATTGCTAAGGCTATCTAAAATCAAGAATGCAAAGAACCATACTTACACTATGGTTCCAAAGCAAGTAATTGAAGATATCTTCAGAGGAATTCGTATCAATTGGACTTTGTTAGAGAATGAGGAGACAAAAGAATACAAAAGCGCTAGAGGATACTATTTGGAGGTTTCTTTTGAAAGTAAATATAAGGAGGTTGTGAATTCAGCTTATCTTCCTTATATAATCACAGAAGCAGAAGTTTTCAAATTCCACAACAGAGGGAAGAAACTATACACCAATCGGTACGGAGGTAGCTGGTCACAGGTCTGTCTTTTCAGTCATCCTTCTACGTTCGATACAATTGCAATTGACCCTTCTCTTAAAAAAGAGATTCAAGATGATCTAAAGAAATTTGTGAGCAGAAGTGAGTTTTATTCTAGAGTTGGAAAAGCATGGAAAAGAGGTTACCTTCTCTATGGTCCTCCTGGAACAGGAAAAACAAGTTTGATTGCTGCATTTGCTAATTACTTGGAATTTGATATATATGACATGGAATTAACTTCTGTTAGCAGGAATGAAGACTTAAGAGAGCTGTTAATAAATACTTCAAGCAAATCTATCATTGTGGTCGAAGATATTGATTGTTCAATACATATTGATAACCGAAAAAAGAAAAACAAGCGTAGAAGGAACAATGACTCTAATTCTGTGAGCTTGTCTGGTGTTTTGAACTTTGTTGATGGACTTTGGTCACCTTGCGCCGGAGAAAGGTTGATTATATTTACAACGAATCATAAGGAGAAACTCGATCCGGCTCTGCTGAGGTCAGGTCGAATGGACAAACATATTTTGCTTTCTTATTGTAATATGGAATCATTTAAGGTTTTGGCAAAGAATTATTTGAAACTTGAAGAACATGAGTTGATGAAAGAAGTTGAAGAACTGCTGAGATTACTTGAGATTACACCAGCTGATGTTGCAGAGTGTTTAATGAGTTATGATGAAGATCCAGACTCGGGTATGAGAAATGTGATTGAACAGCTGAAGAAGAGATTGCATGCGAAGAACAACGAAAACAAAGAAAAAGATACCAAGAAGAAATCACGATCTGATATCAAAGAAACACAAAAGGCCAAGAAGAAAAAAGAAGAGATGAAGAAGAAAAAAGAAAGTAAGAAGAAAAGAGAAGAAGAGTCAGATGATTCAGATAACTCAGAGAGCTCAGATGAGTCAGAGAGCTCAGACGAGTCCGATAATCGAACAGCTCAGATGACTCGGACAACTCTGCCGAGTCAACTGGTTCAGAGGATTCAGATGGTTATGAAACAGCTGGATCAAATGATGAATCAGATGAATTACATTTTACCGATGAAACGAGGATGGCGATAAATATGATGATGATATGATGTTGCAGCTTAACTATAAGAACAGAGTATAGACCAGAGTCCTGTGCATCTTGAAAGTTCTGATAGTTTCCTTATTCAAACTAGCATAGCTTTTCTTATTCTTACTAGCATACATATATTAATGTTATTACTGTACCAAGATGGTTAAGGCCCCAGTCCTTTTTGTCAACAAATTAGCAAAAAACTAGTGATTTACTTGTTTTTAATACACACTAGTGATTATAAACATCATTTTTACTGTTTCCCCCAGATTCATATTCTTGACTTTACAAAATCAGATGGCAGAGTTAGTTAAGAGTGGACAGGCGCGAACTCAGAAATTTAAAAACAAACTAATACATTGTTTACATAATTGAAACACGGGAGAGGTTCAAATCAATGACTAGTTGAAGGCGCAAATTCAAATTTTTGTGTACTAACTAATTTCAAGATGAAAACCTTAGTTACAGCCGGGGAACAAAGATGCAAACCTCAGCTGATGATAATTTCGCATAATTCATCATCATAGCTTCTAAGTGATATCAAAGTTAACTTCATTAACTGTAGCTGAAGCTAATCCTTTATTCAACCATCGTGCGTTGGTGTCCTGGAAGGGTAGGCCTCAGATTGTTTGTCTACACTTAAACCTGCAATGATAACAACAAAGGGATAAAGATATTAAAGCAGTGGAGATAATGGGAACATTTGGCTTGAATATTGTCAGCCCATTCCCAACAAGCACATAAGTAGGGGTCCTAAATTAGCTAAACATCTGCTTGCCCTTCTAAGGAGAGTAGTACGGAGATAGATTTGGATTAAAAGAAAAGAGAAGTCTGGGAATCTGATGGTCAATGTGAAACAGATCCAATCCACAATAAGAAATACCAGAAGTCCTCTGAAATGGATAATTGTCATTGAGTGTAATATGAAGATAAAGAGAATTTTTCTCACATCTGTCTCAGTAAAATCATTGGGTCATTTAACAGCAGATTACAATACTTGCACAGAGTTGTTCAGATATACATACAGTATGTTGGACCCCTCCCTTCCACTAACTACTTCCGTGAAGATGCTGACATGGGTTGTTTTTCTGTTGCCTTGAATAACTGAAACTCCCTATTTGGTAAGCGAACCAAAAGAAGCATACCATGGCCTCAGACAAAGACATTGTTACCTGTATCTGAAGGCCCGTTCAGTAAGAAAATATAAAGGCATATTGGAAGTTGTAGGAGCTTTCAGCAGAAAATAAAACTTCGCTTTGACCTGAGCTCAATTTTAGAGATATCCTATGCAGCACTCTCTGTAAGGCACACATAGAAGATAACCTGCATAAGAAACCAATCCAGCCTTGTTTGGGATCAGTTCTCAAATAGCCTGAAAAAATAAATTACATTTGACATTAGTCTCCAACAAGATATATTTCCGTAAGCAGAGTAAAAAGGGACCCTCCCTGAAGGTGCACTAATATTAGTATAATCTGTTGTACTATCAGCAACAATCCTTCCAACATAAATGACATTTTGTAAACATGTTGCGGATAGGGGTGGACTTCCACCAAGAATCAGGATCAGACTTTGAATACTATGAACCTCATCAAACATGAGTTAAAAGAGCAGTTTATATGTTGGAAAAAGGTTTCATCAATTTTTGCTCAGCTAAGTTACCAATTCTTTATGTTCTCTCTGTGTTGAATCAAATTTGATAGTGATGTCTAGCACAATGCTTCAGAAATGTAACTAGTATCAAAGGAAAGCTAGTATGACCTAACTTGAACTAATCCCCAAAAGAGGAATCCTACTTATTCAAAAATGTTAAATCACTAGAAAAAAAACTTCAATCCAATTACTACCTAAACACCAAAGAAATTCAGAACAAAAAAATCATGCACAATCAATTGCGCAATAGGAATCCAACATTGGAAATTGGGGGTATTTTGAAGGGGATTGGAGCTTACGCTGGGATTTGTTGATGCATGTAGAGAACGAAACCGATATTCTCGTTGAGGAGATGAAAGATTACAGATTGTTCCAATGTACGTGAAGCTACTTGATAGGATCCTGGTACCAAGAAGCACAAAACTGATCTGTTGGTTGGAAGATCAACCCCCACTTATTCATTCATTCAAACCCATAGTTTTACAGAAGAGATACATATACTGTAACAAATCCTAATTCAAGCGATCACAACTAAACAAAGAAAATACCTAGCAGAAACCAAATAGGGAAACACTATAACACCTAACTGGTGCTGATATCGCAACATTACTAGTTTACTACTAGGATCTCTTAAAAATCCATTTCTAATCTTCCTTCTCCTTCTTCTCTGGTTTTCTCCATTTTAGCGAGAGAAGTGAAACTGACCTGACTTATAAGGGCGAGTTGGACCCCGTCAACCCGGTGACCTTTTTTTTTTCTATTTTTTTTTTATTATAGGAAATTCTTTATTTTTTCTACCCTGGTTTGATTTAATTGGGTATACCTAATGAGATAAAGTCTAGGTCATTTTGAAGTAAAACAAGCCACCCATTAACCATTATTTTCTAAATGGCTAAATTGCCCCTGCAATGATTAACACTAATTTAGTTAATATGATTAGATTAGTTAAATTAGTTAGTTGATTTATATGAGTGGATTTGGAAATAATTGAGAGTAAGAAAGAGTATGAAGTAGTAGAGGAAGTTTTTTTTTTTTTTTTGGGGGGGGACGGGGGGACGGGTGTGTGTGTGTGTGTGTTAGGGTTTTTGAGAAATTTGTGATACGAGTGATTCTAATCCTGATTTTGAAGTGGGGGAGTCTTCTAATTTTCCTCCTACAGATGAGTACTTGTATGATGATCTACAAAATCATGATCAAATGGATTATATGCATGATCCTTACTTTTATTTTCCTCAAACTTAAGATGGATATGGAAGTGATGAATGCCTTGAGCCAAACGTAGAATCCAATGACCCTGAAGAAGAGAAGGGAGCTGCAAGTAATCAGGTAGACAACTTACGTGGTGAAGATTGTGATTTTTCCATGCAAATGATCGATTTTTTTTTCTTTCACTTTTGCTGCCCAGTATTCGCAAGATCGAAGATTAACGACCCTACCGACTACAAGCGTCGGCAAGGTTTTTATTACCAAATGCCACGACTTTTCATGAGCAGTGTTTAGTCGGCAAGGTCGAAAATATGAACCTTACCGACTATAAGATTTTTGCACCTCAGGAGACGTGATTTGAAAAATACTTAAGCCGGCATTGTTGTGGTTACGTCGACCCTGCCGACTGTAGTTTGGTCGACACTGTTTTATTCTTCGACAGTGCCGGCTGTGCTTTGGTCGTTGTTGTTTTATATATCGACCATGCCGACTATTGTAGTACATATCAACTAACTTGTGATGTTTTGTAGATTGCATTGGTACCGACGGATAAACCTCAAGCTCACAGTGTTATGGGTCCTGATACTTCCGCACATTATGCTAATGATTTGGAATGGAAGGAAAAAGACGACGCGGTCAAGTGGGTTATTGAGAAAGCAAAAGAGAAGATGTGCGTTCTGGTGAAAAACACCCAACAAAAAGATTCGCGGTTTGAAATGGTATGCGAGTGTAGTGGGTCGCCGGACGCAAGTCACAAGAGAAAGGGTTATGTGTATGATAAGAAGACGACTAGGGTGTACAAGACGAAGTCAAAGAAGTGTGGATGCCCATTCAAGATTATTTTTTGGAGGAACAAAGACATCGATAACATGTGGAGAATGAATAGAATTGATGTTGGTTGGCATAACCATAAAGACCCGGAAAGTCTTGTTGGGCGCTCCCAAGTTGCCAAGTTGAAACCGCACGAGTTCGAACAAGTAAGAACAAGTTGGGGAATTAAACCAAGCAAGCTCCTTAGTAAGTTCAAGAGGGACGACAAGAATAACCTTTCTTCATTGTCTACAAGTTATGCGGCCAAGGCAACTATCAAAAGAATTGAATGGGATGGAAGAAAGGTAATGGAAGAATCACAATGGTTGGCGCACAAATACAACTACACGGTGAGACACCATGAGTCATCGGAGGGGAAGGTGGATCGTATTTTTCTTGCGCATCCCGATATGATTCAATTGGCCTGGTGCTTTTACCAAGTTTTGTTCCTGGATTGTACTTATAAGACGAATAGGTACAACATGCCTTTGTTGAACATTGTAGGACAAACCTCAGATAAGCAATCGTTCACGATGGCATGGTGTTTTATGGATCATGGGAAGGATGATAGCTATATTTGGGCATTGGAAACTTTGAATCTTCTCTGCCACGAAGATGAGACTCCCGTGGTTGTAGTGACCGACAATGAGCAAGCAATAATGAACGTCGTGAGGATAGTTTTTCCCAAGGCACGAAATTTGTTTTGCACTTGGCATATACAATGCAATCTTAGAAAGAATTATAGGAATCATATCCAATAGCCAAAGGAAAAGAAAGGTACTAAACGTGAAAATGAGGAAGATGAACGTCTTAGTAAACTAACTAAAGAGGGGAGACAGGAAGAGAAAAAGAAAGAAGACGAAGAGTGGAAAGAAGGTGAGATCAAATTTGGGTTATTCATGAAAGAGTGGGATAAGTTGGTTTGGTCGATGAGTGTGGCAAGATATGAGAAACTTGAAGGAGTTCGAGGATGATTGGGGCACTAATTATCCCAAAGTAGTGTCATATTGCAAGAGACAATGGTTGACGCCACAAAAAGAGAGGTTTGTGTATGCTTTTACTTACGACTATAAACATTTCAAAGTTGAGTCCACAAGTATGGTAAAGCACTCATGGGAGACTAAAATTTCTACTTTTCACGAGTCAAAATGGGATTGTGACAGTGCAACATGCTATCCATGAGTACACTAATAATGATATCAACAAGATAAGAAAGCAATTTGAAGAAAGTAGGTACCGGAAGTTGAAGGAGTTTAAGGAGGATAATTGGTTGCTTGTTGGTATACATTGCAACGTCTCGCATTGGGAAATACGTTTCATGATGAAACATCTCAAGTTGTATCAAAAGTATGACGACCCGAGAACTCGTTGTAAGTATAGGATAATGAAGGCTATCGGACTTTCATGTCGTCGTATGCTTGGTAGGTATAAAACTCCCATTCCGATTGAAGATATTGATCCTTATTGGAAGCAACTATCTTTGAAACCGGCTCCAAGAGAATATCCCGGTGAAGAGTTTGGCGACATGGAACTTGGGAGAGTAATCTTCGACAAGTACCCCGCGTTGAATAGGTTGGACAAACTGTAATGACCTGTCCCTCCACCGATATTGTCCCCACTCAGCCACTGCGGTTATCCGGCAGTGTGGGGTTTTCAACGGGCATCGCTGCGGTAATCCAGCAGCAACTTCCCGGGAGGTCACCCATCCCAGTATTGCTCCTGCACGATCACGCTTAACTGCAGAGTTTTCTGCCAACTCTGGAGCCAATTGTGCTGAAAAGGCCTCGGTGTTAGGAAATGACAAATCATTACTTATATTCCATTCGGCCAACCACTGTCGAATATCGGGGGTATTACAATACCACCACCTTAAATTGGAGCCGTCCTCGGCTCCAGAATATATTCGCAAGCCCAGATCTCTAACGTTCCCTTCCCCTCATGAGAAGCACCTGGACTAATCCCACCAGCATGTCTTCCCACCGTCGGCAGGTGAACTGTCGTCGTTTCTGATACCATTTTTAATGACCCGTCCCTCCACCGATATTGTCCCCACTTAGCCACTGCGGTTATCCGGCAGTGTGGGGTTTTCAACGGGCATCGCTTCGGTAATCCAGCAGCAACTTCCCTGGAGGTCACCCATCCCAGTATTGCTCCCGCCCGAGCACACTTAACTGCAGAGTTTTTTGCCAACTCTGGAGCCAATTGTGCTGAAAAGGCCTCGGTGTTAGGAAAGGAAAAATCATTAATTATATTCCATTTGGTCAACCACTGCCGAATATCGGGGTATTACACAAACAAACTATGAAGCACAAGTTGATGCCGATTGTTTACCCTTTTATGGAAGAACTTCAAGAACCGGCGAAACAAGATCCAACGGATAGACACCACAAAGACAAGGGCGGAAGAAAGGGAACAAATTAAAGAATACTTGAGTACAAAATTCGATCCATCCGGACATGATTATACCGAGGCGGAATACAAAGAGGATCCGGCAAAAAGAAAAGAGGTCGTCTGAGGAAAAACACAACTACACCAACGGTTTCAAACTTGAATCCAAATAGCACTCCACCTCTTGAGAGTCAAGCAAGTATGGAAGTTGTTGTAAAGAAAAGGGGTCGGCCGAGGAAAGAAACAACTACACCAACGGTTTCAAACTTGAATCCAAATGACACTCCACCTCTTGAGAGTCAAGCAAGTCAAGGAGATGTTGTGAAGAAAAGAGGTCGTCCGAGGAAGGTAGTAAAACCGGTATAGGAAGAGTATCGCGTACAACTCCCTCAAATCATTCAAGAGTTCATTCTTGGTACCGACGACGTCCCAAAGGATGGAAATTGTGGGTTTCACGTTGCCTCCCAACAATCGGGACACCTAGGTGGAGCGGTTGAGGAAAATATCACCCAATGTCAATACATAAGAAAGAAGATGGTTGTCCGACTAGAAAAAAACAAGGAGTTTTATATCTCAATGATGCTATTAGGTTCGATGGAGGACAAAGAAGCGACTTTTAAAGAATTGCTTACTAGATTTAAAGGCCCGGAGGGAAATGCACCAATCAAATGGGAGAATTGGATGAGAATGCCGGAGTGTGGCCATCTATTGGCGGATACGTGGTCATGTGTAGTACGTTTTTTTAGTAAAGGACTATGTGTAGCATTTGCACCGAAACATGCGGTTTGTGTGGATCAGCTCAAGTATAAAAGAATTGTTATAGCTTTGGTGGATAAAAATCATTTTATTGGTATACAACTCAACAAGGAATGTTTATTTCCTCCTCTTTGTAGGTTTAATTTTTGGGAAAAGTTCATAAACAATAAGAGCAAGGAATGGGTGAAACTTTATGAGGACAACATGCACCTTTGGAATGCTTTAGATGAGTCTAAGGAATGTCCCATAGATTTGACTAAAGGAGGTTCAATATATTTGAATGAACTCCCTACCATAGATTTGAGTGATGAGTGATTATGATTAGGAAATAAGGAATCTTTTTGTAATCGCATTCGTGTTTGTGTAATGTACTTTGGAGTACTACAAATGAATGAAATGGATGTGGTTTTTTTGGTGTTTACTCTTATATTCGGCATTGTATTTCTCAAAAGACCTTGTCGACCATTCCAGGGTCAGAAGGTTATAATTTTTTCAGATTGTCGACTGCATATGCATGACAACACATGAAAAAAAGGCTTTGGACAGTCGGCTGGTTTGTTGTCCTCCTACACTGCTGACTTATAGGTAGTCGGAAAGGTTGAAGAAGAAAACCTTGCCGACTAAAAGGGACAAAAATGTTATTGTTCTTAGATGTTCTTCACACTATAGTCGGCAGAATTGTGGTCCTCCTATAGTGCCGACTAACTGGTAGTCGACAGAGTTTATGAGGACAACCTTGCCGACCAAAAGGGACAAAAAATATATTATTCTTGGATGTTCTTCACATTGTAGTCGGCACTGTATTATATAAATACATTGCCGACTATACGTCCGTCGGCAAGCTTGATAATCTGTTAGTTGCCGACTGTTCAGCCGTCGACACGCTTTGAATTTTGTATAACGCCGACTAGATTCGAATTAAATAACTTATAGTAATATGGATCAACCTTGATGACTATGAAGAAGTCTTCATTTTTTATAAACTAAAACATGCCGACTGTAACATTCTTAGTACATGTAGATTCACTCAACACTTAATTAGAGCATACAAACATTAAAAACTTAACCTTAACACATTTAGGACACATATAGTATCTTTTTCCGGTACACAATTTTTTAGGAGAGGTAATTAGCTTCATCTTACCGTCTCAACATGGATCTGTGCATGGTAGAAGGTTGATTTTAGCAACTTCATATTCATACGAAGCTAGGCGCTCATCTATCCAATAGAAAAACCCACAGCAGGTGCACTTTGAAGCATACGGCTGATATACATCTCCTATTGCAGTTTTTATGAGAAATAAGAACCCCTTACAACCATCAATAGCGCATTCTCTTCTTTCAAAGGGACAATCATTTGCAAAATGGCCACTTAGTGTAAAAAGACTACAAATATTTGGTTATGTTGCACTTGAAACTTCCATTATTTATGCAAGGTTGAAGATGAAGTTGAAAGTGCTTTTAGAATAACAACACACTTAATGTCATAATTTTGAAAATTCTAGTCGTTGAGCTTTCAATGGGTTGTAATTTGTACCTAAAAAGTAATATTTTTATACTACTAACATTTACATGTTACAGTAAGTCGGCAAGGTCGAGCATTTTAAACCATGCCGACTACCTATCCCTAATAGCACTGCAGCAGAAATCCTGGGATGGTCGGCATGGTCAAGCTCTCAAACCACGCCGACTTATTACAACTCTAATATTGTTTAAACCTGCAGAAAAAAAGAATAATTTCTAAAGCAAGTGAAACTGAAAATTAACATAAGTTTAAGCGTTACTAACAAGTCTAAAACCACAATCTAAGAGTTCAAAACATAATATTGGAACATAATAACGCAAACATAATAAGTTTAAGAGTTTCACAGATCCTTCTCATTGTTGTTATCTTCCTCCACATCACTAGCTTTCTCACCATCACTAGATTTTTCACTAGCATCAGCTTTTGCTTTTCCCTTCACTGGACCTATGTAGTCACCAACCTCATTGTAATAGGGGTTCACTCCAGAAAAGTCAGATGCCTTGAAAAAATTTCTTGGATCAAGCTCCTCTTCTTCCTCCTCTGATGATGTGCATTCTTCATAGTTGAGGGGATTGCTAGGACTGTTCATAAACCTTAGAAATTCTTCAGGATCTTTCTTACCCATCAGAAGTAACTTTCTTACAGGGTTATTCTCTTCAGTTCCGTCACTAGGATCTTCTAAAGAAGGATAAATCTTGTCAATCCATTCTAATAGCTCTGCTGCATTGTTAATAAGATAAGGGATATCTTCTATGTTTTCCTCTGGGAACCTAAAAAATACACAAATAAAAGATATGAAAATTCTACACATTGAAACATGGTTCTAGTCACCCAGTCGGCATGGTCGATAATCTAAACATTGGCGACTAATACTTAGTCGGCGGGGTTGTATTCATCTACCACGCCGACTAACACACAGTCGGTAGGGTCCTATTCAAGAAAGATGCCGACTATTAACTCAAGAAAATCAAGTTTCTATGACATAAAGTCGTGACGGTACAAGTCTAAGAAGATGCTGACTAGAGAAAAGTCGGCAGGGTTGGTTATTGATTACCATGTCGGCCCTGGCTAATGTTTCACAGTCGGCATGGCAGTTATGAAAAGCCGGCATGATATTCATGTTACGACCCTGCCGACTACCACTTACATCCTATGGCCGACATCCTATTTTTCAAAAAACCCTGCCGACTACAGACCCTGAAAATCATCATTTTCGATTTCTAATCTAATATAACAATCAAAACACACAAAACAATAACGAGATTTGGTTTAGACATCACTTAGAGTCTTCTTTTCACCGGTGGATGGTTCTTTTCAACATTCTTAGGGATTGGATTTTCGGGTTTACTGATTTCACTAGTTCCAAATTTTCCCTTACTTTTTGTCTCTGATTTGGATCTTTTGATATTACCTGTTGAATCTTTATTGCTGCCTGATCTTTTAAAATCAACCATTTTTGTGGAAAATCAAAATTGAGATTTCGGTTGATGGAAGAAATGGAAGAAGATTAAGGGGAAGATCAGAGAGATTAAAGAAGAGAGATTAGAGAAGATTAAAAGTTTTTTAGTTTTTAATTTTAGGGTTTAGTTTTTAGGTTAATTAGTTCAAGGGTATTGAAGTAAAATCAACACTTTTGACCACCCCTTAGCAAGGGAACTAGGTCCATTTAAATCTGGGTATACCATAATCTCGCCAGGTTTTCTAATTGACATCCTTGATTGGTTAATTATTTTTTTAAATGTTTTTTTAATTTTTTCTTTTGTTTTTAAACTTTTTTTTCCTTTTCTTCTTTATTCTCTTGCAGCAAATGTACCATAGAAAATATTTTTCACAACCTTAGAGCAAGTCCAATGGGATACATCTAATTAGAGTGTTTGACAGGTCAGGTGGATGGTCAAAGTTAACTTTGGGCAGTGGACAAGGGGTTTATCGAGACAAAGAAATTCGACCGTTGCACTTTGAAACAATCAGCTCCAATTGAACCGTTACTCGGCTCCAACTGCAACGAGCCTTGGTTCCAGTTGAGACGAGCCTCGACTCAATGTGACTTGACAACGGTAAATTTCCAACTGCAAAAAAACGGCAATATTTCCAATTCCCTATAAATTCAACTCAACTTCAATCTTCTCTACTCACAACAACTTCTTTTCTTCTCTACATAATATCAACTCAAATCCAATCTTCTCTACATTTTTTCAACTCAAATTCAATCTTCTCTACATCTTTTCAACAAAAATTTAATCTTCTATACAGTTTTCCAAACAAAAATTTAACACCCACTTAATTACCATGGCTCCTCGATCTCAATATTTTATTCGACAAAGAAATTGAAAACCACCTAAAAATTAACACAATGAAGTTTTACCGGGGAGAGGACAAGATCCAGAGGAAGATAACAATGCACGACTTCTCTCATGTCCATAATTAGCAATTAGTGAAGGTCATCTATCGACAAAGGTTGAGCGGGATAGCTCTCTACAGAAAACAAGATGTGGTTGACGAAGTTCATAAAGTTTATGACCAACTTCCTCGTGGTGTTAAAATTATTGTCGATCGATTTCCTTGGTTTACTTTGTACCATATCAAAGGGCATAAAAATTCTCCCAAACTGGTGGGTATATTGATGGACCGTTAGTGGTATACTACACACACCTTTCATTTTCATGACTTCGAAATAGGTATGTTTTAACCTTGGATTTATATTTATGCAATGAATACGAGTATTACAAATGAAATGAATAAATTATTTTTTATTTTTAGGCATAAAACCGTTAGATTTGTATTTCCTACTAGGGATACCTTCTGGAACGGGAGATGATCCTCCATTTGACCAAGATAGTTGGTTAGCCGACCAACGATACAAAGATGCGCTTCCACTGTACTTCCAAGTAACAACACAACGAAATCATTAGGTTTTGAGAGGTGGCGGAATTGCTAATTCGTTTAAAGGTATTTATAGTCAAGTGGGGTGGCTAGAGGCGTTGCAAGATATGAAAGGATATGACCCTGCTAAAGATACAAAAATTGCTAAGGTATTTATTTTATGGATACTAGGTTCATGTTTTTTCCAAAACTCAAACTCAAGTACTCAAGTGGGGTGGCTAGAGGCGTTGCAAGATATGAAAAAGGCTGCCACTTATGATTGGGGGTCCGATATATTAGCTGAATTATACATTTGTCTCGATCTCGCATGTTGTGAGGGGTCAAACATTGAAGGTTGTTTGGGCATCCTTGAGGTAAATACACCAATCCATTTCCTTATCTTTATATCAGTGTACAAATATTTAGCAACTACAATACGCTAATACATTTCTTAGACTAAATATAGTTTACTTTGAAGAATACAACACTGAGACAGTCAGAAGGATAAAAATCTTTTCACTGCATTGCATGGTGTTGTATAATCATGTCAGTAACATTGGTGTTTATTTTTTTGGGGAGATATGTGCTAGAGAGTTAGTTGGTCGAGTGGGAATGCCACTCAATCCTCCAAGAATAACTACCGTGTACGGTTTGAAATACTTAGAGCTAAAGGCAAGAGGCTGGCAAAGGTATGAGACTAAATTCACCTCTTGTGATGAAAATCAGTATGACCTATGGTACAAGAGTGTTACAGAGCCGATAATTCTTAGTGAAGTTTTACATATCTATGGTCTGGATTTTTTCGCAATAGGAAAAGCATTACCGAAATTGGATGCTCCAACATATGCACCGCCAGTGATTCCAACTTTCACCAGTTATCCTACGGAGGAACCTTCATCTTCTTCGGATCGACGACAAACAAGATCTTCTTCCTCATCGGCTGGGTCTGATTTGCCAGTTTTGAGTTGGCAACTAGAGACTTTTAATCTTGTCGGAGTGTGTCAAATCATTCTGCTTGTGTCGCAAGGTCTCAAGCGTCCTAATTCTTATACAGGTACTTCGGAAACTCAAGAACAATTGATCGAACAATTGAATCAAATGTAGTTAAGAGATATTGAAACTAGACGTATTTACGTCCAAGAATTGCACGCGTTAGGGGATACATTGAACTTCAGTCCTAAATCTATCCTCCAGGATGTAGTGCGAGAAACACAAGTACCTGATGTTCCACGATCTCCATATCATCCAGTACAACGTTCTCCAGTTCGTCAAGTTCAACAATCTCCATATCTCCGGGAAAGTGAAGAAGGTCCCAAAGGTTATCAAGATTATAAGAGATCATTAAACTTTGATGGGTCTCCTGTTGATCCTTCATTTCCATGGTTAGGAAACCAAAGTGTGTAAGGAGATGATGCTCAAGGGTCTCAATTTGCGGGAACTAATGGTGGATTTGGAAATTTGATGCAAAGGGGGACATATTACAAGAACTGGAGTGGAGCCAAATAACTAAAATTATTCTTAATTTTTAATATTTGTAAGATAAAATTATATTAGTTAATGTAACTGTTACATGTAATCAATATTAATTTATCTAGAAATGAAATCATAACTTAATTATAACTTTCTCTCGAGCAATATTTGTACTTATCAATACCCAAAACGAGATATCAAAAAATCCTTTAAGATTGCGTAATGAGCTTCAAAAGTAAAAATTCTATTTTTCCATCTTCACCATTCCTTTAGATCTTGCAATACAACATCATCATTTGTCTCACCGCTCAGTCTATAACGACCAACTAGCCGAACCAAAGCTATGAATTCTCCAACTTCATCTTTTATATCTCCAATTCAGCAAAATAACCCAGCCGCATTGCGATTGTTGAGATTGCCGGTATCATTACAAAAGTTATCAAAGATTCTATGGATATAACTCATACTCATTACCCCATTTTGACGTTGTTCTGCACTCCTAGCCGGATATACAGCAACGTAGTTTCTGTTAGAGCATTGCTCGGTCGAACTCGCATGCGTTGCTATCTCAAGCATGTTTGTCAATGTTAGTGATCAAAACTATATGTCTTGATTTCTAGTTTACTTATGACTAAGTCCCGGTCTAGGATAGTTAGGTATAATTCAGCTCCAGACTCCATGGAGATTATCTTACGAAGACGAAGAACTACTCAAGGAACCAGTGGAACTTCATCCGACCAAAAGGTATGTGGAGACTTGAACTCATTTGTCACTTAAAAGTCTATCTACTCTATCTCCTACTCTTGAGACAAAATCGTATAAGTATGATAGTTTTCATACATACACATTTGCTATTTCGAGCCGAGTTTACTCGCCTATCTTTTTCTCGAAATATGTGTTGGTAAGCTTTTGCTTTAACCATTTTCATCTTTACCCGTGACGAAAGTCATGATGACGTTTCAATCTTGAAAATAGCTTTGATGACGATAGTCGATTCTTTTTGTCTAACGACTATTATAACATTATAGAAAAATGTTTCAATGATTGAAACGTGGAGTTGAGATTACGTAACCAACTGTGGATATAAGCATATATAATGTGTTCGCACATTAGTGTATAAATCCATGTGTCGGAAACCAAGTGCGTGCATATGTGTGCATACGGTATTGGTGAAGGAGACAAGTTAGGTACGCGTACCCGTAGCGTACTGGCGGAAGTTTTCATACCGAAAATTTCTGCTATAGTTTGTGAAGTTTGTAACTGAAAACTAGTCACCTAGGTATGCGTACCCGTACGCGTACCCACAGAAGTTTTCAAACCGAAAATTTCTGCTGTGTTTCCAAACTCAAGTCTGGTAGCTTTGGTACACGTATCCGTACGCGTACCTAAGCTGGTTATATTTCTCAAATCGGAAGTTCATGAACTTAAACAATAAATCAATAAGGAATTTTTATCTTTGCAAACCGTGGCTATATCGTTCATGAATTGATTCAAGTGAATCAAACCGATTTCGTTTCAATTGTGTCTATGTATTAAGACCTAAGCAATTGAACAACTCTTGAACTATTTCTTATGAGTCAGTTATGAGAAAGATGAATACGGTTAATATGAAAGTGCTCATATGGATAACCATTGGTTAACTATTTGTGAACCAACCCAATGTACACGTTTAGGTACGGTTACTCAAACCTAAATGAATACACTTCATTTGTGTGTGAGACAAGCTAAGTTTCGATCTAACGGTTGAAAGATATTAGCTTGGATAAGTCAGGTTTTTCATCTAATGGTGAATATTGAATGCTTTGTTACCTAGGTAACTTAGATTGCAAACCCTGATTTGAAAACTATATAAGGGAGACGTCTAGCAACTGAAAAAACTAATCCGCACACCTCCCGTGTGATACTAGTTGGTTTTCTAGAGTCGATTCTCCTTTAACCGTAGGTTTCTTCTCGAGGCCCTGTCGGTTAACGACTTAAAGACTTCATTGGGATTGTGAATCCATACGAAACTACTTCTCTTGTAGTTGAGCGATCTGATCTTGCCATTTTCCATCGTACGAGTTCAGTTGAATAATTGACTTGAGATTATATCTCCGATAGGGCAAGATAAAAAGAAATCACAAACATCTTCGTCTCATCGTTTGTGATTCCGCAATATCTAGTTTCGCTACCATACGATTTAGATTATTGCGAGGTGATTGATAATACTAGGCTGTTCTTCGAGAATATAAGTCTGGTTTATCAATTGGTTCCTGTTCAACTTGATTTTTATCAAAAGACGGAACAAACTTGTAGGTTTATCTGTGGGAGACAGATTTATCTATTATCGTAGACTTTTCTGTGTGATACAGGTTTGTTTATTAAAGTCTTCTACTTTGGGTCGTAGCACCTCTTGGTTGTGGGTGAGATCAGCTAAGGGAATCAAGTGCGTAGTATCCTGCTGGGATCAGAGACGTAAGGAGCGGCTTAATACAGTCCAGACCGAAGTTAGTTTGTAGTAGGCTAGTGTCTATAGCGGCTTAATACAATGTGGTGTTCAATCTGGACTAGGTCCGGGGGTTTTTCTGCATTTCCGGTTTCCTCGTTAACAAAATTTCTGGTGTCTGTGTTATTTTCTATTCCGCATTATATTTTCTTATATAATTGAAATATCACAGGTTGTGCGTTTTATCGATCAATTGTGAAATCCAACCTTTGTTTGTTGATTGGAAATTTTGATTGATCCTTGGATATTGGTCTTTGGTACCATCCAAGTTTATATCTCTCTTGTATTTGATAAAGACTCACAAATTTCTATTTGCTTGAGTATAGATCAAATCGAGAGATAGAGATATTAACTCCTTGATATACTTTTTATTAAGATTGAGTCTGACTATCTAGTTGATTCTCTTAAAATTATATTCGAGTTAGTCCATACAGATTGCTAATCGAAATATTGGGTGTTGTTGTTATACCCCCGCTTTTTTAGTTTCGACAAAGCAAAAAATCTTCATCAATCTTAAATTCAGATGGATTAATATATGGTTGACCCATTTCTCAGAAAATTTGTTGGTGTGCAGAGAAGGTGTGATTTTAGTGTTAAAATCAACTCAATTTATAGGGGGAGGATTCATAGCCGTTGGATGTAACTAGCCGTTGTCGGCTCAGTATGAACCGACCGGCTCGAGGTGGAACGACAATCGGCTCTGTCTGAAACGATTCTCGGCTCACTAAGCACCGATCGTCTCCAGTGAAACCGGCCTTCTCAGTTAGAGCCGATCGACTTTGTATGAGACGCGATGTGTAAAACCTTTTATTTGAGGGTTTGCTCATCCGTTTTAATAGTTTGTCGGTCCCATTATAGGTATATAATCACCAAACCAAGATGGTTGGTGTGCCATTGGAGCTGCTCTTATATCTTACTTTTTTGTATCTGATTGAAAGATTATGATTAAATCGAAAAAAGAATATGATTTTATGACAGTTACAAAGTGAAGTTTTACAATTAAAGAAATTATTAGACGAGCTTCTCATTGTTCTTCATTCTGAAGGTGCTGATGAACAGTTCGGTTGATAATTAAACACGAAAATATTAGCCTAAGTAAAGATCCATTAATTAAGAATTCAATTTGATTCATCCATGTCTTGCCACATAAATTGTCCTACACTGTCTTGATAACACTGATTTCTGATCAAACTCGATTCTCTTTTCACTTTTCGAACTCATTAAATCTAGTTATCTTGTTTCCGTTCCTTGAGTCTTTCTCTATGTTTTTCGCTTCTTTAAAGGGTTATTTTTGTTAATGTCAACTTTTTCCATCACGGTTTAGTGTTTTTTCCATTGAGACGTGATGTAATATTGAGTAATGTGTATGAATGATTTTATTGATAGTGAGTTTGGATATAGAATTTTGAAGATGAGATTTATGGGTCCAAGGGATTTGGTGAAATTACGTTTCCCTCGGTACGTTTGGTTGTCCAAATTCCTGGAATTACGTTTCCGACGGGGTTCACTTTTCCAACAAATCTTCCATATAGAGTCTGACCTCTCCCCCTAGCTGGGAAACTTATCAGGGGATTTATGAACCAACTTTTTTTAAAAAAAATCTCATATATATACAATTTTAAGATTCTTAGGACAATAACAAACAATACATGGACTTTAACATAATATTTTTTTTATGAATCCTAGGAATCTCAACTGAGTTACCAAACATACGAGGGTCGAGGGATTTACATGAATCCCAAAATTTATAATCCCGTGGGATTATAAATTCCTGAAAATTGTGAATTCTATAAACAAACCCACCACAAAAGAATTTGTTAAGGGTGATTAACATTTAGTACTTTGATCTTTTATATTTATTTGAAAAACAAAAGTGACCTAAATATCGTCAGATCAAAGATGGAGAGACAAAAAAAAAAGAGATTTAGAAAAAAAGATCGCTTGATCAGATAACAAAGGAAGATCAGATCTGTTTTATGTAAACATCGTATTCGTTGAAAAAAGATGGGATATGGATAAACAAAAACAATAGAAAGATGGAAGTAGAAAAGTTGAGAAAGAGATAACATCAAAGAATTAATACAGTTTTAAAATGATCTTTTTTGTAAATAAAATTATAAAAATAATAAAATAAAATACTAAGATTTCTAAACACTCTAAACTTCCTTAAAACCCCAGCAAAATATGGGGGGTGGGGTGGGGGTGGGAGATGTGTACTCGCATGTGTACATAGTTGCTCTTATTTATCAACGATAAACGTCAAATTAACTTTAACAACAATTATTATAATTTTTATTTGACCTTTTCTTTGATGATCTCTCTATCTCATTCAATAAAATCATTAGAAGCCCATCAAGCAGGAGACCCTAAGTTAGATTTTTAACTAATTATTAGTACCTATTCTTCATCTTTTATCATTTAATATTTTGAGATGTAGACAATTTAATCGGTTCATTGTTATTATGGGAAATCACTTATTGTAAATACAGGGGAAAAAATTCAAATCATAAGTTATTGATTAAATACATCCTAAACCGATTAAAACGCTTAGTCGTTCGCTTTTTGATGAATGGAAACAACCACAAAATAATCATTTTGCTTGAACTGTTAACTTGTCTTCTTGGAAGAATCTTTGGGTAGTAAATTAATAATTATATATTTTTTTTGAAAATGATTCAAAGTGGTGTTGCGGATGTGGGAATGATGGTGGCGGGAAAGAAAATGAATAACATGATTATGATTAATTTGTGTTCTTAGGGTTTTTAGGGGTGGATTAAATAATAGAATATGCAGATGTTATAAACAAATTCTTATTATAGATGGGGAAAAACGATTTGCTGGATTTTAAGGAATTGAGGAGACGACCGTACGGAGGAGACTCCTCGAACCGAGCGAAATGTTAAACCTCACACAGATGCACCGCTGCATAGGGGGTGTTTTAGATTCGAGAGATCAATCTGTAGTACTCCGGCCTAAATCAAGACAATGACCATTCCAGAGTAAATTCGGTCACAAGAGAAGATGGGTTGATCTGTAGGAGGGAAGCTGAGAAATGTGTGAGATCAATGGTGATCGAGATTGTGGGTGTGTGAATTCTGAATATGATAAGCTCTGAATGATTGAAATTGCTCAATTGAGAATAGTTGCTCAATTGATGAGTTGATGATCTCGTGTTGTCGATGAGACGTGAGATTGATGATACTGTTGATGCTGATGATTCAATCATGATTCAAAAACTTATTTGTATTGCTGGAATTTTAGACACCATGATCCCATGAAGTGTGACAATTGATGGAATCAAGGAGTGGGGAAGTGGAGATCGTGTTTGAAACCAGTTGCTCAACGTGTGGAGACTTGGTTGATTTTCCACCCACTACCTCGTGAATTCTTTCAACTGATTGCACGACTTGCTCACATTTCATCGTGTGTTTGAACACACGTGCCGTAGACCGCCAGACCAAAACCCTAAGTGATATCCCCCCAAAGTGACACGATTGACGTATCGTGGTATGTTAGTCAATTGATGACTTCGTGGTTTGATGGGACGATGAGTCCATGTAGTTGCTGAGTTGAACATGATGTTCTGAAACTCATGAATTGAACAGAGGTATAGTTCTTACGATGAAGTGACCAAGTATTACTCATTCGATGGATCGTTGAATATTGATTGTTGAACCAATATTCCTTGGTTTGAGCAAATATTTATCATATGAGCAAGTGTTGCTCATGTGATGAATTGTTGAATATTTAATCGTCCGAGCATGTGTTGCTCATCTGATGGATTATTGGCAGCGCACCAAAAATATTAATTAGAATACTGGTCGTTGAACCAAACATAATTAATAAAATTAATGACCAAGAGGTCGTCGTAAAATTATTAAGGTTGGAATCTGGAATGATGATCCTTGGATTCAGAAACCCTAATTTGATCAATTGATGATCAATTCATGGTTCGTCAGAAGTTTAACCATATGACGAAGGAGGGAGCGATTATATGGGACCGTGGATCAACCATGTAGTGTCCATATGCTCACGTGAGCAAATACGAAGAACTCCTGAAGAGTTGACGATTTGTTGGTGGAAGAATGATTAAATGTTGGATTAATCATTTATTCAAAAATGCTCGTCTGAGCCTTAGGTGAGAAAACCTAATTAATTATGACGAGGCGAAGGACCGACCATGGAGTCATGAAACCGTCCCTGGGTTGTTACGTGACCGCCTGACGATCACTTCATGAAAATCCAAAGTGTTTGGAAGAGTTTTGGACCTAATACGAGCAATTGTGCAAATTAGGTCAAAACTGTGAAAATTGATGGGACCGGATTCCGTGTGCCAAAGAGCCAATCTTGGTCGGTCAGGATTGTGTGCTCGTGTCCCCAAGGCGTCCGTGTCTCAGTCCTGAGAATTTTGATATTTTCTGGCGTGCAATTGAGCATCCATTCGAGAAAATATGCCAAAATTAGGGTTTCGACGAAACTGAGGAAAACACCATGAGATGATGAAAAATAATTATAAAATAAGAAATGAGGAGGCGTGAGACCGCCGTGGTCAAGGCATGGTCGGCCGGTCGTGACCACGGTCACGTGGTGCCTTTTCCTTAATTTTATAATATTTTGATGATTTTATGAAAAATTCATGAATTTTGAGAAATTTGATGAATTTAGGGAGTTTCCATGAATTGAAGGAGTTTTCATGAGTTCATGGAAGCAAAATATTAAAATAATAAAAACACGGGCGTGTGGGACCATGGAGGCATGGCCGGTCGGCTATGGACCGGTCCCACGAGTTTTTCATAATTTTTTAATATTTTTAGGTATTTTTGATGATTTGAGGAAATTTTTCCTAATTTGAGATAAATACCATAAAATCAAGGAATTTGATGAATTCAAGGAAAAATAGGATAAATAATAATAAAATAATAAAGCAAAGGGCGTGTGGGACTGGCTAGGGCATGGCCGGCCGGCTAGTGGCCCTGTCCCACAAGTTTTCATAATTTTATTTTATTTTATTATTATATGATGATTTGTGCAAAAAATACCATGAAATCAAGGAGTTTTTTCATGAAATTAGAGAAATAATAATAATAAAATAATAAGAAACCGTAGGGTGTGGGGCCAGCTGGGACCAAGGCATGGCCGGTTGGCCAATGGTCACGCCCCACACTCCTTTCCTTAATTTTATATTATTTGTTATGGATTTATGGAAGTACCATGAAACCGAGGAGCTTCCTCGAGACGAAGGAGATTTTATCAGATGAGAGAATTTTCATCAAATCATGGAAAATAATAAAAATGTATTAAAAATATAAAACTGGCGTGGAACTGACCACGGCACGGTCGGTAGGTCGTGTGTCCGTGTTCCCAGCACCTTGGTCAATATTTTTAATTATTTATTATTTTCTTCCCTATTTTGCATAGGTTCATCGTTTTGTTGTAGTTTGAAATACTCGTTCGTGCGGTGACTGTTAGCGTATCGTCGTTGAATGCACTTTCACCATTTGAATCGGGGCTTACTTAGAGGTAGCTCAGACGCCCGGTTGTTGATTATTTATTGCTAATTGTGGAATTCAGTGGAGAATAATTCACAAAACTGAGTAAATAAGATGTTTATTATTAATTCATAGGATCAGCTGAGGATTCGACTACGAATTCAGAGTAATAAAGTGAGCATTACCATTCCATGAGATCGTAGATTCGACCATAGAATCAGAGTAATTAAGATTTATCTATTACCATTTATGAGACCAGTTGTGGATTCGATCATGAAAACGGAGTAATGAGATAATATAGTTATTTCTATTCTATGAGATCAAGCCATGGATTCGATCATAGAATCAGAACAATTGTTTATTGCCATTCCGTGGGACCAGTCGAAGATTCGACCATGGAATAGGAGGAATTGTTATTGCCATTCCATGGGACCAGTCGTGGATTCGACCATGGAATAGGATCAATTGTTATTGCCATTCCATGAGACCAGTCGTGGATTCGACCATGGAATAGGATCAATTGTTATTGCCATCCCATGGGACCAGTCGTGGATTCGACCATGGAATAGGAGCAATTGTTATTGCCATTCCATGGGACCAGTCGTGGATTCGACCATGTAATAGGAGCAATTGTAATTAGGAATAATTAACTTTGTGGCTCTATACTAGCAGAGCAAGCAGTCTAGGAGCATTAATTATCCCGATATGAGCTTGTCGGTAAGTCATATCCTTTATATGGTCAGGGTAAACTCGTTGTTTGTTCCTGAAGACGTTATCGCTCTATACTAGCTGAGCAAGCTGTCTAGGAGCCGTCCATCTCGTGATACTATATAGAAATAATCACTGAAAGTATTCAGTATTCATGAGATATGCCGTTGTCCAGTCGTGAGACTACATATCTACATGTAATCTGAGAGAAAGTACTCTCTATTGAGAATTCGATGAGAAACCCGTGTCTCGATACTCACGTCTGATTGCTGGATCAGAGCTTCGTATAATTATGAGTTTACGATTTTATCCCTTTTCGAAAATCCACCATCTACATTAAGTCCCCTGCTTACCGAGGAAAGTTGTGTTCCTCAGTCAGCATTAAATGGTGATTTTCCGGCCATAAATAATAATACCAGTAATTGAACTTAGTCGTAAGTTGAGACGTTACCGGATTTAGAGAGCATGAGCAAACCACGACTTGATGAAGGCTTCAATGTCATGATTGGAGCATCGTATGATGAGCATAAATTGGTGTTGATCCACTGGTTTGGACGACGAGTCCATGGTCGGTTAGGATTCGCGGGCCGGACCCAATAAGGAAATCCTCAGAAAATTAGGTTTTGGAAATAAAAATTGTATAAAAGGGATTAATCCCCTTTTTTTTTTCCACGTATAGCTTCCATCACCTCTTCATCTTCACGTGCCAGCAACAGGAGAAGACCGCCGGGATCCAGCGCCGCCGCCAGTCGCCGTCCGTTGCCGCCGGCCAAATTCCGGCCGACCAGGTACGTGTATTATTATTATTTTATTTTTTTTGATGTTGATGTTTATGATCCTCATGAGTTGTTCATGCTTTGACCATGATGAAGTTATATACATGTGTGTATATTAGTGTGAGTTTTATGAAAAACCCTCGTTTTTGAAAACGTATGTTCGTTCGATCGTTAGTTTTGAAAACTAACTATAATCCCTGATTTTCGAGAGATTTTTTTTTTAAATATGAACCTAGGTCCAGTGATAAAACTTAGTGTATGAGCTTTTATGTATACCAAGGTTTCATCATAAAGAAGTGAATTTTCATGAAATCGGAATAACCCTTCGTTTTAAAGACAAATAACGACCACACGAAGGAAAATATATATGATGAACTTGTGTCCAGTGATAAAAAATTTCTTATGAGCTTTCATGTAAATACAAAACTTTATCATATGTATGAGATGTGATCTTTCACAATATTTTTGAAATAAACCTTCGTTTTAAAGACAAATAACGACGATACGAAGGAAAAATATCTTTTTTTTTATATATATATGCAGCCGTGACATATATTGTGTAAAATATGATGGTATATTTTATTTGCATGAATTTGTTTTCATTAGATAAAATTCTTGAGAATTTATGTAAGCAATGTTGCATTAATTGCTGTTTTTTTTTTCTTTGAAAAATCAGAAACGTGGGTTTTGAGGAACCTTCAAAGATAGACAATATATTTATGATAGAATATTGTATTGTTATGAACTTCATAGGTAAGTTGTGTGAATTTTCATATTATGAAAATTGTGTCCGTGATTTTATGAAAATCAGTTTCGAAATTAATAAAGTTTCGTTCGTTTTTGTAGTTTTTCGAGGAGACGAGCGATTTTGAGGTGTTAACTCTACCGTTACTATCACTATTATTAGTGGGAGTACAAAATGTAAGAGTTAAGAGTTACCATTTTTTTTCCGTATTTCCTTGATTCATGTATGGACAACATCCTGAAGTAGAATGTAATGTGGACTTTGCAGTTGTTTTAGCAAAATGACCAATTCCTCAGCCAACAATACTTCAAGGGACGAATCGCATTCTGATGATGACATTTCCAGGGATGATGCACGCATGGACGATACCTCCATTGGTGAAGAAGAGGAGGATGCCATTGGCGTGAAGAACATTCCAAATATAGACGACGCATTCTTTGAGAAGGATCCAAAAGGAGCTGAAGCATATCTCAAGTCCCCAGTATATCGTCTTCTGATCAACCCTAGGACTGTGACTCAGAAGAAATTGGTGACCCAGAAGATGGTAATACGGCTTTGTCTCGAACGAGGGATTTTCCTTGCATCGACCATAGAGTTTAAGATTTCTTGACGCCCTTTGGAAAAAATTTCTGGATGGGCGAGGCATATGTTGGGTTTCCCTCATGTCAGGGCTATGCTCAACCAGGCGCAAGTGACGAGAGCTATTCAAGCTTCCGGAGACTTGTCTATTAATCATGATGTGAAAAATATCGTGGCTTTGCTGGCTCGTTGGTGTGTTCCCACTCATACCTTCATATGTAGATGGGGAGAATTCACTGTTACCTTAGAAGATGTGGCTGATTTGATGCATCTCCCGATTACAGGTAATTTCTTTGGAGGTCTTTCGAATGAGGAAAAAGTGGTTTTTGACACTCTGACAGCTGCGATGGAAGAAGTGAACAAGGCGTCTGGTAGTAAAGGTTGTTATGCCCATTGGTTGACACGTTGGTGGCCAAAAGATGAAGTTTCTGATAGTCCCCTCACCGGTATGTTACATATTTCGGCTTTCTTATGCTTATGGTTATCCAGATACATATTCGAAGATAGTGGACATTTGTTGAAGCCTTTCGTAATCCCTTTTGCTATTAATATGGCTCAAGGGGATCAACTCCCAATAGGTAGCTTATTCCTGGGTTCCTTGTATTCTAACTTAGACTCCTTGGTGTTAGATTCCAGCGTGTCGAATGGCTTCATGAAGATTGAGTGTTACGTTAACATGATGTTTCTTCAAACTTTGATGTGGGAATACTTCAAGAATTATGCGTCTATCCCACGTAATATCCTGCAAGGACCAAATACTGATGCCCGTCACATCTTCACCGAGAAAGATAATGCCCGAATCATGCGTTGGTCTACAAAGCAGCCTCGGTCTAAAGCACGCCTCATTGATGTGTTGGATGAAGAATCGGAGTTCGAATTTCGTCCGTGGGTGTCGGTTCCTGATTATGTTTCTCAACCAACGACTTTCAATACTGGAGAGAGCACGACTCTAAAATCTGGTGCGAACCCGAATGATGGTGAGAGATCCTTCATGTTGAGCTGTACTCCTGGTCACTTGTTATCTGTTATGCATGGAGAGTGGGCCGTAGAAGAATACAACATTGATAGGGCGGCTCGACAAATGGGTATGGATCAATGTGTTCCAACTACCCGGAGAAGGAAACCATCAGTTGATCAACTTGCATCTCGTTTAGATCACACTCACGTGGAAGGGAGTAGTTACTGGTTTCCTGGTTCTGATAGATTTGCATATGTAACCCCAGATTATATAGAATTCTGGCATCAACAATTTGAGAGGTTGCATGAATTCGTGACAGTTAGTCAGCCTCCAGTGAAGATTCCTCCGTATGCTGAGATGATCTCTGGTCGACCAAGACTGAAGTACCTTTCTGGTGATAAACGAAAATTATCTCCAGGATGTTCTCAAGTAAGATTCTCCACATATCTTTTATGAAACCATGGTAACTGTATTCTTATCATGTTATTGAATTCTTTACAGGACGGTCGTAGCGTAAGACCTCGAATCCATGCAGATTTTTCAGATATTTGAGAAGTTGTTCACGGCGGAGAAGGAAGGAACAAAAGTTATAAGCTGTTACCTAATACCGTGAAGTCCCCAGTTCGTTCTTTAGTGAGTTCCCAATATTTCTCACCGTGACTTTCATTGCTATTAACATTAGAATCATGAAGCTAAGGTTGTTGATTTTGTTGCAGAATTTTACTCCATCAAGTCTTGAAGATCTTCAATTTTCTGCTACTGAACAAGCAATCGCTGATTTGAGTGACGAAGAAACTGTAAGTATTTCTTCACATGTTCAAATGTGGTGCTTCATAGATGAAAGTATTGATTGTAAAGGATGTGTACAGGAGGATGTCGTCATGGAGATGGAGAATTCTGGAACTCAATCATCCTCTGGGAGTGGGAATGGAGGTAATTCCCAAGATTCGGAGCCGGGTGGAAGTGATGTTCCTCTTGTCGTTGATGTGGACAATTTCAACCCCTTGGACACTTTGGAGACTCCTCAAGTAAGTATACATCCTGTATATTCTTCATAGAAGTATAAAAGTTCTGACTTGTGAATGAATGAATGAGAACCCATGTGAATATATGAAAACTTAGTCGAATTTCGTCGTCAGAAAATTCAGAACCCAGCTTTTTAGTAGAAACGCTGTAGAATCTTCGTCCGGAGTCGGATTTTGATGATCTGCATGTGCAATTCAGGCCCGGAAAATTTCCAAGCTTTATTAGAGAAGCTTTTGAAGTTTTGAGCACGTTCAGAGCCTGAAAAAGGCGAAATAGTAAACTTCCAGGAGACTTCCAGAACTTTTTCAGATTGCGCATTACTTGATATTTTGGCCACATCTAATTGCTCGTTCATCAGATTGTCATGAAATTTTGACATGTCATAGAGGACATCCATACGAAGAGAATGGAATATGATCATCCTCAGGTTCCTTGTATATTGCTCCAAGTTCGTCTCTTAGTACAGGGAAGAGTTCAGTTTCTTCAGACGGACTCATCGTAAAACGTGTTTTCGTGACTTTCATGTTATTTGCTCGTGCCTTGAATGTAGTATGATGAAATTTAATGATATTTCCTTGCTGGTATACTGTGTTTCATAATCTTCTTTGGATTCGTGACTCTAACCTCATGTAATCTTCGTATTAGGTGCTAAATACCGAAGTTGAGGATACTGGAGCCAATGATGATAACTCTAACCCTTCCGAAGTTATTGATGAAGAGACATCCATCCCTGCACTTCGAGGCCATGAGAATGTGTCTGATGATGTTATGGAAAACCAGATGGTTGTTGGCTCAGTGATAGAAGAAATCGAGACAGCAGCGGAGAATACCGAAGGAACTGTCGCTTTGGTCATGGAAGCCGCTCCAGTGACTGGGAACCGTACAATAGTGTATGAATATCCAACTGCAGGGGTTGCTTTCGATCCTTCCTTTAACACTTCACTCCCGTATCATGAACTGGTCGGTGGATTCAGCGTTCCCATTGGGTATGCACGCTTGTACGAGACGATATGGAAGAAGTTTGGCCACATGATCGTCGACAGGAACCCTGGGCGTGTTTATGCTTTAACCATGCAATTAGGAGTTATCTTGCGTGTCGTGAGTGATATGCATACGAAACCCAGGAATACCGTGACTCCAGATATACTCTTTGATTGGGAGTTTAACTTGGAGAATTCAGAAAGACTTGGCCTCAACGTGAAATGGCTTCGTAAGCAAATAAACGTTATCAAGGATTCATGTGAGAAGAACATACCCTTTCCCAATGATGCTGTGAAGGAGAAGGAGGACAAGATTTCCAAGCTGACCGAGGAGTTGAACAAGGAGAGGGCGGCTTTGCAAATCTTGAAGGATGCTGATGAGCGAAATCCTATTCTTGCTGATCTCTTGAACTTCTAAACTTCTGAGAGATGTTAGGTTTATACTTGGGTTTTGATATTTAGGTGGTTTTGGATTGACTGATGGTTAAGGATTTTCTTGTAGATTTGATAGAGATTTTCTTTTACGAAATATGAACTGAATTTTGATAAATTGCTGAATTCAAATACGGATTGCAAGTATTGCAAATGTTTTGGAGGAATTGAAATACAAATGAAAGAAAAATCCTAAATGTTAAATCCAAACGCCATGAATGCTTCGAACGCCCAATACCTTAAATGTCCAATAATTTCAGATAAACGCCTTGAGCCAATTTTCGTGAATTACTAGTAGGGTTCTGCCATCTGTGTTGATCAATTTGTAGTTTCCTCCGGCCACGGACTTAGCGACCATGAATGGTCCTTCCCAATTGGAGTTCCTTGTAGAATGAAGACCGCGCTGAAACTTGTTAGGCTTGGTCGACCGTGCCTTGAATATCTTCCGCTGATTCGGAATTCCCTGTTTGACGGAATTCCACGATTGTGGCACATATGGACACTCGCGCGGAAGAGAGTATCCAGCATAGTGTTGATCATGCTTAGCCAGGTCTTCAACAATAAACCTCTCTATGGAGTGACCGATTTGAAGAAGTTCTGAACCCAACCATTGAGTGTAATATTGCTGAGGTGAAGTTGCCCACTCATAGCTTTTGATGACTTCTAATTTTTCATGGGGAGAAGTCCCTAGACCATAGTAGCGTATTTGAACATTGGTAATATTGGAGCATGAGGAGGAATAAGACTTGCCTGAGCTTGAAACCTTTTGACAAAGGTGTGTGTATTTTCTCCAAGTTCCTGCGTAAATCCCATCAGAGTTTTTACTTCTTCCAGATGCTCAAACGGTGGTGCGTCCTCTGCTTCGTCCTCCGCCTCGGAATCCTTGTCGATGATAGGATGTGTTGAAGGCATCGTTATCCTTCCGGCATGAATCCAAGTTCTTCCAAGGACCATGTCGTATCCAGGGTCTTCCCGGATTATGAAAAACCTGGCCTCTGTGCAGATCAATCTTTCTGTAACTTTGAGAGTGATGAAGCCGTATGCGTCTCTGGAGATTCCTTCGTGGTCCCTGATTGCTATGGGAGCGTGGGTGGCTTCCTGTCGAGTAATACCAGCAGCTCTGAGAGTTTTCAAAGGGATGATGTTGAAAGCGGTACCAACATCGACGAACGCCCTCTTGAACTCATTTCCTTTAATGTGCACTGTGGTGAGCAGTCCCCAGTCATACATTTCTTTGTCGGTGGCTGAAGGTTCGGTGGTGGTCTCTTGGATCAGCGGACGTTTTCCGGACACGATGTGGTTCAGTGCAGCAAACATGTCTTTCCTTTGAGCTTTCGAAAGATACAACAACTCGCAGACATGTTCGATCAGAGATTGGACCGCTTCCTTGACAGGAGGTTCAGAGATGGTAAAAGTTCTGACTGAGAGGGTTTTTTTGTGTACTCCCTCAGTCCCTAGGTTGAGCTCTCCTGATTCGACCTTTTCTTTGAATATGCGCTTCAAAATTTTGCATTCACTTGTGGGATGGCTGACGTATCTATGGAAGTGGCAATACCGAGGATTTTCCATGGCTTTTTCAGTTGGTTCCTTCTTGACATAAGGCAATTTGATTGCACCATCTTGGATCCAGGCATCGAGTAGTTCATTAACTTCTTCCATTGAACAGGGAAAATCAGGTGCTTCTGGATCTTCCGTATGCTGAGGAGGGATTTTCGAATTCTCCTTCTTGTGTGCCTTTGAAGGGGTGGAGGAAGTCTGCTTGTGCTGTGGTTCTGCTTTTCGCTTACTCCCTTTGCGAAGCATTTGTTGAAGGTTGCAGGTTGTACTGCTTGTTGATCAAACGCCTGCTTCCTCGAGTGTCTTTTGAATCCTCAGTCTTTGTAGACTTTGCTCTTTCCAAAAGAGCGGGTGCAGTGGTTGCCGACCTCTTCGCAGCTTCGTGAAGCTCTGAGAAAGTCTGGAATCGAAGGTTTTCCAGCAAGGCCCTGTAGACCGGGAGCATGCCATTGATGCACAAGTCCACCAGTTGTTGCTCCGTGACGTTTGGGTCATGACAATCCAGGGCTTGGACTCTGAACCTTTTCACATAATCATTGGGATTTTCACTGACCCTCTGAAACATCTTCCAAGGTCGGAGAGGGTGACTTGTTCTGACACGAAGAAGTATTTCTGTAGAATGCGTTAACCATTTCTCCCCAATTGTTGATAGTCCCTGGTGTGATGTGTTATACCAGGTGTATGCTTGCCTTTAGATTTTGAGAATTCCTTGAGACGAACGACATGATTATGTTCATGTTCTCCCAGGGCTTCGAGAAAACGAGAGACATGTTCCCGAGCATTGCCAGTTCCATCATATAAGGTGAAGGTTGGAGAAACGTAACCTTTGGGGAGTGGAATCCTCTGCGTAGGCAGGATAAGGAGGTTGATGACGATGGACATGCGATGTTTGTCTTTTCCACGGTTCTCCAAAGGTGCTCCAGATCCTCGCGAGTGATGAATTCGATGATCCCTTCGCTGATGAGTTGTCTGCAGCAGTTTTGTGGACTTCGTCGTCTTCTACTGTATGGATTGGAATTACTTCAGGATCGTCGTCTGAGGATTTCTCCTTCTCCTTTCCCTTCTCTTGAGTCTTCTCTGACATCTTGTCAGTAAGAGTTTTGAGATAATTACACAGCTCCTTCTGTGTAGCAGCCATGTCAGTCTGATTCTTTGCAAGAGTCTCCTGCGCTTTGATAAGATCAGCAATGGTAGGTGGTGGATCTCCTCTGACTTCTTCAGGGTGTCGTCCGGACAGTGGATGACCTTCGGCGTGAGGAGGAGTAATGTCACCACCATCAGTGTTGGAGGTCGGAATTGTCTCCGGGATATTCTGATTGTTGTTGTTGCTAGTGCTAGCACGGTTTGTGTTAGGATTCGTAACTGAACCTGACCTGAGATCAACCATCTTGTGAAATTGTGAGATTGCAACCGAGAGAATGATCTCCCACTGTGGTCGCCAATCTGTAGATGGGGAAAAACGATTTGCTGGTTTTTAAGGAATTGAGGAGACGACCGTACGAGGAGACTCCTCGAACCGAGCGAAATGTTAAACCTCACACAGATGCACCGCTGCAAAGGGGTGCTTTAGATTCGAGAGATCAATCTGTAGTACTCCGGCCTAAATCAAGACAATGACCGTTCCAGAGTAAATTCGGTCACAAGAGAGGATGGGTTGATCTGTAGGAGGGAAGCTGAGAAATGTGTGGAATCAATGGTAATCAAAGATTGTGGGTGTGTGAATTCTGAATATGATAAGCTCTGAATGATTGAAATTGCTCAATTGAGAGTAGTTGCTCAATTGATGAGTTGATGATCTCGTGTTGTCGATGAGACGTGAGATTGATGATACTGATGTGATGATTCAATCATGATTCAGAGACTTATTTATATTGCTGGAATTTTAGACACCATGATCCATGAAGTGTGACAGTTGATGGAATCAAGGAGGGGAAGTGGAGATCGTGTTTGAAACCAGTTGCTCAACGTGTGGAGACTTGGTCGATTTTCCACCCACTACCTCGTGAATTCCTTCAACTGATTGCACGACTTGCTCACATTCCATCGTGTGTTTGAACACACGTGCCGTAGACCGCCAGACCAAAACCCTAAGTGATATCCCCCCAAGTGACACGATTGACGTCTCGTGGTTTGTTAGTCAATTGATGACTTCGTGGTTTGATGGGACGATGAGTCCATGTAGTTGCTGAGTTGAACATGATGTTCTGAAACTCATGAATTGAACATGTCATGAGACAGAGGTATAGTTCTTACGATGAAGTGAGCAAGTATTGCTCATTCGATGGATCGTTGAATATTGATTGTTGAACCAATATTCCTTGGTTTGAGAAATATTTATCATCTGAGCAAGTGTTGCTCATGTGATGAATTGTTGAATATTTGATCGTCTGAGCATGTGTTGCTCATCTGATGGATTATTGGCAGCGTACCAAAAATATTAATTAGAATACTGGTCGTTGAACCGAGCATAATTAATAAAATTAATGACCATGAGGCCGTCGTAAAATTATTAAGGTTGGAATCTGGAATGATGATCCTTGGATTCAGAAACCCTAATTTGATCAATTGATGATCAATTCATGGTTCGTCAGAAGTTTAACCATGGGACGAAGGAGGGAGCGACTACATGGGACCGTGGATCAACCATGTAGTGTCCATATGCTCACGTGAGCAAATACGAAGAACTCCTGAAGAGTTGACGATTTGTTGGTGGAAGAATGATTAAATGCTGGCTTAATCATTTATTCAAAATGCTCGTCTGAGCCTTAGGTGAGAAAACCTAATTAATTATGACGAGGCGAGGGACCGACCATGGAGTCATGAAACCGGCCCTGGGTTGTCACGTGACCGCCTGACGATCACTTCATGAAAATCCAAAGTGTTTGGAAGAGTTTTGGACCTAATACGAGCAATTGTGCAAATTAGGTCAAAACTGTGAAAATTGATGGGACCGGCTTCCGTGAGCCAAAGAGCCAATCTTGGTCGGTCAAGATAGCGTGCTCGTGTCCCCAAGGCGTCCGCGTCTCAGTCCTGAGAATTTTGATATTTTCTGGCGTGCAATTGAGCATCCATTCGAGAAAATATGCCAAAATTAGGGTTTCGACGAAACTGAGGAAAACACCATGAGATGATGAAAAATAATTATAAAATAAGGAATGAGGAGGCGTGGGACCGCCGTGGTCAAGGCATGGTCGGCCGGTCGTGACCACGGTCCCGTGGTGCCTTTTCCTTAATTTTATAATATTTTGATGATTTTATGAAAAATTCATGAATTTTGAGAAATTTGATGAATTTAGGGAGTTTCCATGAATTGAAGGAGTTTTCATGAGTTCATGGAAGCAAAATATTAAAATAATAAAAAACACGGGCGTGTGGGACCATGGAGGCATGGCCGGCCGGCTATGGACCGGTCCCACGAGTTTTTCATAATTTTTAATATTTTTAGGTATTTTTGATGATTTGAGGGAATTTTTCCTAATTTGAGAGAAATACCATAAAATCAAGGAATTTGATGAATTCAAGGAAAAATAGGATAAATAATAATAAAATAATAAAGCAAAGGGCGTGTGGGACCGGCTAGGGCATGGCCGGCCGGCTAGTGGCCCGGTCCCACAAGTTTTCAATTTTATTTTATTATTATATGATGATTTGTGCAAAAATACCATGAAATCAAGGAGTTTTTTCATGAAATTAGAGAAATAATAATAATAAAATAAATAATAAGGAACCGTGGGGTGTGGGGCCGGGGGACCAAGGCATGGCCGGTTGGCCAATGGTCACGCCCCACACTCCTTTCCTTAATTTTATATTTTTTTATGGATTTATGGAAGTACCATGAAACCGAGGAGTTTCCTCGAGACGAAGGAGATTTGATCAGATGAGAGAATTTTCATCAAATCATGGAAATAATAAAAATGTATTAAAAATATAAAACTGGCGGGACTGACCACGCACGGTCGGTAGGTCGTGTGTCCGTGTTCCCAGCACCTTGGTCATATTTTTAATTATTTATTATTTTCTTCCCTATTTTGCATAGGTTCATCGTTTCGTTGTATTTTGAAATACTCGTTGCGGTGACTGTTAGTGTATCGTCGTTGAATACACTTTCACCATTTGAATCGGGGCTTACTTAGAGGTAGCTCAGACGCCCGGTTGTTGATTATTTATTACTAATTGTGGAATTCAGTGGAGAATAATTCACAAAACTGAGTAATAAGATGTTTATTATTAATTCATAGGATCAGCTGAGGATTCGACTACGAATTCAGAATAATAAAGTGAGCATTACCATTCCATGGGATCGTAGATTCGACCATAGAATCGGAGTAATTAAGATTTATCTATTACCATTTATGAGACCAGTTGTGGATTCGATCATGAAATGGAGTAAGAGATGAGATAATATAGTTATTGCTATTCTATGAGATCAAGTCGTGGATTCGATCATAGAATCAGAACAATTGTTTATTGCCATTCCGTGGGACCAGTCGCAGATTCGACCATGGAATAAGAGCAATTGTTATTGCCATTCCATGGGACCAGTCGTGGATTCGGTCATGGAATATGATCAATTGTTATTGCCATTCCATGGGACCAGTCGTGGATTCGACCATGAAATAGGAGCAATTGTTATTGCCATTCCATGGGACCAGTCATGGATTCGACCATGGAATAGGAGCAATTGTTATTTCCATTCCATGGGACCAGTCGTGGATTCGACCATGGAATAGGAGCAATTGTAGGAATAATTAACTTTGTGGATCTATACTAGCAGAGCAAGCTGTCTAGGAGCATTAATTATCCCGATATGAGCTTGTCGGTAAGTCATATCTTTTATATAGTCAGGGTAAACTCGTTGTTTGTTCCTGAAGACGTTATCACTCTATACTAGCAGAGAAAGCTGTCTAGGAGCCGCCCATCTCGTTATACTATATAGAAATAATCACTGAAAGTATTCAGTATTCATGAGATATGCCGTTGTCCAGTCGTGAGACTACATATCTACATGTACTCTGAGAGAAAGTACTCTCCGTTGAGAATTCGACGAGAGACCCGTGTCTCGATACTCACGTCTGATTGCTGGATCAGAGCTTCGTATAATTATGAGTTTACGATTTTATCCCTTGTCGAAATCCACCATCTACACTTATATATGAAAGTAGTATTTTAGATATTTTTAAAAAAATTTGGGTGGTACTTATGATAATTCCCGATGGAAAAGAATGTGCATATGAAATAAGAAAATTGAGATAAAAAATAGTTAAAACCTTCTGTAAAAATCAACATTAACATGTTAAGTCTATTACTTTGGCTCATCAGAGGCCAAGAAATCAGCTGATACCCCCACAGTGGATTCCCTAAATTAAAACATGTGAAGCTACTTGATGACGCACACCATTTTCCGTGGCATCCATTAATACCTTAGATTTTGGAACAATGAACACATTCAGTAGCATTGCGACCCCGAAGTGATAACATGATCAACCACTAATAATTGATTGCAGATAAGGAAGGGAAAACTTTAGGGTGAAAAGCACTTTTCGACCCTTATTTTTCATGAAAGAAACTAGCATGAACCAGAAGGGATTCCAACTGGAATATAAGATTCTAATTAAAGATCATCCTTTACCAAAAAATAAAATAAAAATCAATGTTATCTACTGGTTCGGTTAAAAATGACTTCACTATCTTAGCTCTTGCTTCTTTAGCAATTTGAGAAGGAGAGGGTACCAATTACACGAACAATTTTTTCATTCGACGACCTGTATGGACAAAATCCAATAAACCTGCAAGTAGACCAACTTAATGATCATTGACAATATGCGTACAGAGTTTATAACTCCATCTCTTCTCAGTCAGAAAGTCTAAACAATGGAATCACTGAATCTGATTGTTAAGAAGAGTACTTGGACAATCTTAAAAATCAATATCCAAGATCAAGCTATTTGTATCCAAATATTCAGATTCGAATTTTGCCAAGTATGAACTTGTTGTCTATCTTTCAAGATACAAGAAATAAGTCTCGTAATTCATCTTAATTACATGGACGTATCTACTAGAATTGAATACTTATTACTTGTGTAAATCATATTATAAAGATAAATAATATAATGCGGAACAGGAAAAACACAAGACACCAGAAGTTTTGTTAACGATGAAAATGCAATTGCAGAAAAACTCCGGTCATCCAGATTTAAACACCAAAATGTATTAAGCCGCTACAGACACTAGCCTGCTACCATATTTCTGGCTGAAATGTAGTTAAAACCGAATCCACCCTCCAAGTGATTTAGTTACAGTCACGCCCCTTGCGTTTCTAGAACCTCGCAAGGCTCTATGCAATTGATTCCTTTAGCTGACGTCATTTACAACCTAAGAATTGCTCCAACCTAAGTGTAGACTTTTGATAACAATCAGTATCAGACAAATAATCCTACTTGATTTCCCTTTAGATCAATATCAAGGCTTAGAAAACTATTTGCAATAGACAAAGCTAGCAAACCTCACAAATCCGGAACACTTACACTCAGTTAGCTGAGAATCATGGATTCTTAACCACTAGAGCGATTGTGAACAATCAATTAAGAATAGTTTTCAGATATCTATTTTAAGGAATCACAAAATCTGGGACAAATATAACTTTCTATCTTACCTAAAAGAGATTACGAGAACCTCGATAACATAAAAGTAAGATCAAGATACACGAACTATCAAGGTAAAGATAGTCGGGCCTTGCTTCACGAATCCCCAAATGAATTCTTTAAGTCAATAGAGGACGACCCTAGCAATCAATGAGAATACAAAGTGTCATGGATTAAATTTTCCAGTTGAATGAGTTTCTCTATATGTAGATGTTTCAAGACTAACAGATGCTTAGAATTCAAGCTAAGATAACTTGAAATCCAAATAAACTCTTTTTCTGTTTAGATGAAACTTTAATTAGGGTTTCAAGTAAGCATGTGATAAGTTTTTCTTGAAATCACATAGAAAAATGTACATAGTGGTCCGGGTACGTGAACAGTGTATGATGATAGTTCTTGGAAAATATGCCTTTCGAACTAAATAGCAGGCCTCATATTAACAAGGTATAAATATAGTATCTTAGTTGTTAACCTAAGATTTTTGGTCTACTTTCTTTGATGTTATTCATCTGATAAATCTGGACCAAACTGTGCTCATGTTTTTCATCGACCATCACCGCTTATTTCTTTATTTTGCTTTGTCTTTAAATGAAAAGAAAATGTGACGTTCTTGTTTCCCTCAAATGCACGTTGTGGTTTTTAGTGTGTATAATTGGATTCTACCTGATCAGTATATTATACCTACTTATTACCAAAAAGAAAAAGAACAAAATAACATATAAAATTGGATACTCTAAGAGCAAGGGCTATGGGATAGACTTTAAATGAGTCTATCCCTTTCAAACTGAAGGAGTCTTGTTTTGAACGAGTGAAAAATCAACCGTGGGATAGAGTGTGGATAGAGTACACGAGAAACATTTCCCCGTTTTACAAAAAGAACCAAACAGACGGGAAACTGTTCCCCATTTTTTCTTTTATGAAAAGGAAAACCGGCGGACTGTATGCCGTATTATTGAGAGTTAGAGATCGAGTTTTAAAACTCATTCTTCCTGAAATTTCAATTTCCTTTTCTCAATTTCAAAAATCAAACTCTCACTTCATCTTCTTTCTTTCAAACCCTTTCACTCGAACAGCGTGTAGCAATGAAACCCTAACTCGAATCAAAGGATCGTTGAAGAAAGAAAGAAGAAGAAATGATCATTGTTGGTAAGACAATCTGAATTTCGTATTACTAATTTTTCCTACTGGTTTTCTTTTACACATTTGGAACTTCAATTCTGTTTTGCGATTATGATCAATTTTTTTTCTGGTTGATGTTTGATTTGCGATTGTGTTGTATGCATCTAAAATTGAGTTGTTAACTTAGGGTTGATCGTTTTGGGGTTGATAATTGAGTTATTAACTTAGGGTTTTATCATAATTGATTTGTATTCACAATTTTTTGTGAAAATGCGAGGGTCTAACAACCACACCCAATAATTTATTTGGCAATATGAGAGGACTTACTCCAATACACTTTATAGAGAATCAACAAGACATTCAGACTCAATCTAGAGTAAAGTATATCAAAGAGTTTAATATCTCTAACTCTTAATTCAATCCGCAATCAGCAAATAGAAATCTGCGAGCCCGATTGAATATAAGAGGAGTTACTTGAACAGTACCAAAGACCAATGTTCAAGTGTCAATCAATGTAAATCAACAACCAAAGTTGGATATTCTAATTGATTGATCTTAACACACACTCTATGATATTTCAATTATATAACAAAATATAATGCGGAAAAGAAATAACACAGACACCAGAATTTTGTTAACGAGGAAACCGCAAATACAGAAAAACCCCGAGACCTAGTCCAGATTGAACACCATACTGTATTAAGCCGCTACAGACTCTAGCCTACTATCAATTAACTTCGGATTGGACTGTAGTTGAACCCTAATAAATCTCACACTGATTCAAGGTACAGTTGCGTTCCTTACGTTCTGATCTTAGCAGGATACTACGCACTTGATTCCCTTAGTTGATCTCACCCACAACCAAGAGTTGCTACGACCCAAAGTCGAAAACTTGATAAACAAATCTGTCTCACACAGAAAAGTCTATAAATTGAATAAATATGTCTCCACAGAAATACCTAAGAGTTGTTGTTTCGTCTTTTGATAAATCAAGGTGAACAGGAACCAATTGATAAACCAGGCTTATATTCCCGAAGAACAGCCTAGTATCATCAATTACCTCACAATAATCTTAATCGACTAGCGAAACAAGATATTTTGGAATCACAAACGATGAGACGAAGATGTTTGTGATTACTTTTATCTTGCCTATCGGAGAAATTAATCTCGAGTCAATTATTCCAATTATACTCAATACGATAGAATCGGGCAAGATCAGAACACAGAACTACAAAGAAAATAGTTGGGTCTGGCTTCACAATCCCAATGAAGTCTTTGAAGTCGTTAACCTACAGGGTCTCGATAGAAACTTAAGGTTAAAGGAGAATCGACTCTAGTTATGCAACTAGTAACACACATGAGGTGTGGGGATTAATTAGATTTCCCAGTTGCTAGAGTTCTCCTTTATATGGTTTTCAAATCAGGGTTTGCAATCCAAGTTACCTTGGTAACAAAGCATTCAATATTCACCGTTAGATGAAAAACCTGATTCAACCAAGCTAATATCTTTCAACCGTTAGATTGAACTTATCTTGTTACACACAAATGAAATGTACCCTCATTTAGGTTTATGTAACCGTACTTAAACGTGTACACCATGTTGGTTCACAAATAGTTAACCGAGGTTAGCCATATGATTACTCTAATATCAACCTTATTCATCTTAACCATAACTAGTTCAAATGACTCAAATGAAACTAGTTAAAGAGTTGTTCAATTGCTATATTCTCATAGAATTATACAAGAACACAAATGAAGCAAAATCGGTTTGATTCACTCGAATCAATCATGAACATTATAGCCACGGTTTACAAAGATTGCATTCCTTATTATATAAATGTTTATGCTCATGTTTAAAACCGATTTTAGAACTTTAAACTTCAAGTATGCAAACGGGTACGCATACTTGAAATACCCAGACTAAGATTGAGTTACACTAGTACGCAAACGGGTACGCGAACTTCAAATCCCAGCAGAAATTCTCGGACATGAACCTGTACGCCAGTACGCAAACAGGTATGCATACTTAGGTTCCCGGATTTCTCAAACCAACAGGTACGCAAACGGGTGCGCATACTATGGTTCCCGGACATGGATTACATATGTGCAAGAGTGCACAACATGACATATCCAATAATGGTTCAGTGTTTTAAACTCTTATTTCAATCATTGAAACTTTCTTAGAGGATGACAATAGCCGTTTTCACACACTATTAGCATCAAATCAATTTTCAAGTTATTGAAATAATCATTACGAAACATTCCAAGACAACACCAAATGATTGTATCACACAAACCATGTAAGATGTTACATGGCAATTTTCACATGATATAAGATGAACTTGATCGAAGCGAAAGCTTGCCAACACATATTTCGAGAAATATGTAAGCGAGATAAAGTCAGATCGAAATCTCAAATGTGTATATAGAAAACTATATCGTAATATGACTTATGTCTCAATATAGGAGATAGAGTAGAAATTGACTTTCCAAGTGATAGATGAGTTAAGTCTCCACATACCTTTTGTCGAAGAAGTTCCACAAGCTCCCATTAGTAGTTCTTCGTCTTCAAATGATGAATGCCGTGAAAATTAAGCTCAACTACACAATCTATGTCCTAGTCTGAGACATCTATAAATAGGCTAGAAATCAAGACTTATAGTTTTGATCACTAACATTGAAAAAAATGTTTGAGATAGCAACGCATGCGAGTTTGACCGAGCAGTGCTCTAACAATCTTCATCTTTGTAAATTTTAATGGCAAAACTATCAATACATACGGATTACAAAATAAATAAAAATTTGTAGCTTCTCATCCGAATGCTTGATCTCCTTGGCATCTTCAACAAGAATCGAAAACTTCGTCACTTCCAAGTACTCCATGATTCTAAACGTGTTCAACTCAGCATCATAGTTGTTGAAGATCCGTAGCGATAACAATGAGAAAACAAATGCTCTCAATCATTGTTATACAATGTCATAGTATTATTACACAGTATCAAAGTTCAATTATATCACACCTTTGACAACAATACTATGGTGATATGTATCACCCCCCCTTAGTCAATACTTCATCTCAACATGAAAACCACTCCCCCTTACATAATGATCTGTAAACCATATGCATTTGTAGTATGAAACTACACATTAATTCTCCCCCCTTTTGTCAATATAAATTGGCAAAGGTACGAAAGCTAGTGGGATCCTCATGAAATTTTCAGAGAGATACTTCATGACCAAAAGAGAATAGCATACCAACTTATTTAGATGCAATCATAAAGCCGAAGCTAAATGCATTCGTCAAGGAGTTTATAAAGATACAATATAACCCCTATAATATTCCACAGCCGCACTCCCCACAAAGATTTGGCAATTAAGCACAAGGTCAAAAAGAACTCTCCCATATAAAATGACATTCCCGAAAGAACAACAAAGGCAACCTTGCTTTTACAAGAAAAGAAGGATTTCTTTGGACATAACCAAATCACATGAAAGCATGAATTTGTATCCAAAAATCTCAATTGAATCAACCACAAAAATGATCAACTCAATTGGTCATGCTCGACATAAGAGAACTTACGGAGCAACACAGTATATGCACAAAAATGTGGATCGGAGATCGACCAATACTGCGGAATACACAAGGATTCATTCTATTTTTGATAACTATTTGCACAATGACATACAATAGACATAATCCTTGTAAACAAAAGTTTTATCCTTTTTTCCATCAAATCATAAAAGGCTTTAACTTTTGTAAGTCAAAAGTTCATTCTATCTTTTATCAATACTTTCATACCGACATAATAGAGATAACTTTTGAACAAGTATGGGACAGCCACCGGTTCACGGACGTAAACAACATATCCCATAACAATTTGCAATATATAAAATCATAAAGATTAAAATTGCAAAAATCATCTTCCAAAAACTTAGAATTTAAATAAATAAATCTAAACACATGAAGATGAAAACGTTGGACATAGCTATGTGTACTCACAATAATGGTTATTCCAAACCGTAGTTATTCTTCTAAAAACACAAGAAATAAATTCTCATAATAAGATTTACTAGACATTGAGACCTCTGAAGAATTATTTATCGTCCCCGAACTCCTTGTCGTCAACAACCATAGGAACATAAGGTTCGTGGAGAAAGGAGTCAATTCCAACAAACCTTCTAGGCTGATGATGTCGAACCAGGGCCTTCAGAATTCCGAGAGTTCTTATAACAAAAGCCTTTATTTGCTGAATCTCCTTCCTTGTTTCCTTCAACTCTTCAAGAACACCAGAAAACTTCTGAGAATTTGAAGGAACAACTCTTGGATTCCTCACATTCCTTATTTTTCTTTTAAAAGTTAGAGGTAATGGAGATTTCTCTTTTTCCTTCATGATGGCTTAACAATCATATTAATATATTTTCCATCAGAACACATGATGCTTGGAGTATGCATACGTGTATGGGTTTGTGAGAGGAAATCACAATTTAAACTCAAAAGGCAGTCTTAAGATGAAAAGAGTTTCAGAGAAGGAAAAGGAATGTAGGGTTACAGAACCTTTAACCAAACAGGTTCACGCACGCACAATCACAACCCTAAAAAGAGTAGAATTGTCGAGAATAACCCTCTTTTATTGATCAACCAGGGAAGTCCCTTCACACGACAAATCTAAGAAAACAAAAACATTTTAAATCCTGAGGTGTGCACAATCTTGTCTCTTTTAATCAGGCACATGGGACAAGATGCACCAAAACCAACACAATCAAGTTGTGCTATGGTGAACAACAATCTGTCCACCATAACCTTTTTGAAAGGAATTCATAGACCCATGTCTATCAAATTGTTTAGACCATACTCTTTTCTCTAGTGGTCTTGACCTATATTTGGAAACTAACTTCTTTGAAGAGGATAAAATCTTACATACCTCAAAGGTTTTTTGAACAAGTTTAAGCTTGTTTGCTAGGCGATTTGCTCTTCGTTGAAGTGTATTGACATATCTCATGTTGTGTTTGTACTTGAAACACTTTGAAAGTTCATAACCTTTGAGTGAACAATAAGAGCATGTCAGTGGATAGGATGAGTCCGACGCCCGAGATGTGCAAGCTTCTAGACACAAAGTGGAACCTGAAAAATCATACAGAGAGTTTCCAACAGAAAGGTTAATTTTTTCTTCCAGATTGGTTGAGTATTCTTCTGGAAGAATATCGAGATTGGTGTATGTTACGCTACAATTATCAAAATCAATATCTTCACTAAGAAGTGCAACACTTGATCTTTCGTCTTCATTAGAATCATAGTGATCAGACATTTCATCAAGAGTTGCAGCAAGACCTTTGTTCCCAGTGTATTTTCTACGGTTTGGACACTCATTTGGAAAATGACAAAAACCTTTACACTTAAAGCACTGTGGCATATCCTCGTCAGCATCTCTGTTTTCAGGAGGAATGCGATTGTGAGGTTTAACTGGTGATCTAGGTTTGTCTCTGGTAAATCGTTTACTTCTCTTTAATAAGAGATCTCTAAACTGTCTTGTGATCAAAGAGACTGACTTGTCAAGATCTTCATCTGATGAATCACACTCAGAAAGATCATCCCATAGACATGAACACTTTTACTTTTGTCAAGTAATTTAGTGTTATTTTGTGCTTTGAAGGAAACATCCTTTCCGATTTTGGATGTATGCTCATGATCAACGATATTTAGCTTTCCAACCAGCGTGTTTCTGGAGAGAGCATCAAGGTTATTTCCTTCAACGATGGCATGCTTCTTAGAATCGTATCTAGATGGCAGCGATCTGAGAATTTTCATCACAATGTCCTTTTCAGGAATAGTCTTACCCAATGCAAAGGATGCATTAACAATTTTAGACACTTTGTGATTAAACTCATCAAATGAATCTTCATCTGCCATACGAAGGTTTTCCCAATCAGAATTAAGGTTTTGAAGCCTAACTTCCTTTTCACTGGTATTCCCTTCGAATACGGTTTCTAAGATATCCCAAACATCTTTAGACCGAGTGCACGTAGTCACATGGTGCTGAAGATCTGGGGTAATGGCATGTATGATGGCATTCAAACCGTCGGAGTTTTGCTTTGAAGCAAGTATCTCAGCAGCGTCATATGCACCAATATCCTTAGGAACTGTCGCATTCCCTACTGCCACAGCGGGAGCATCATAGCCATTAACTACATAGCCCCATGATTGAAAATCACGCGCTTGAAGAAAGGCACGCATAGCAATTTTCCAGCACAAGTAATTTGAGCCATCGAAAACTGGTGGTACATTTATAGAGATAACACCTTTGTCCATATCAGATCACTACAAACACAGACTTATGAGGTCTTTAATGTGTTTGCCTGCTCTCATACCAATTGAAAATGTAGTTGCAGGAAATCCTACACTACACCCCTCACAAGATTTCATTAACATTCAGCTCATTTTTGGATTAACAACCTTAATTTTATTGATCAATCTTTGAAAAATCTTACAAGAAAAGATAAAGGAATCAAGAATAACCACTTCTCTAGATTTTCTCTCTCCTATTTACTTGCTTCTCACTCAGAAAAAATCTCTCTCCACTTTCTTTACAACTGAATGACTATTTATAGGGAAATACATAGTGGATGACAGCTAATCTGTCCTTTATTTTCGGATATGGTTTGCGACATTCTCGCAACCTTACAAATATTAATCTCGCACACTTCCTAATTTTCGCAAGTCCATCATATTTTTCTCATGATTTAGTTGATGTCGTTTATTATGTCTTTTTTGAAATTGCTTTGCGACATTGTTGTGTTGCGTTGTTAATAATTCCGCTGAGGCATTATTGCTGCGAGATTCTGATCCTACATCTTGCCTCTTCTCATATCTTCTCTGCGAAGTAGAGAATGATGTGAGAAATGCCGCAGCTATCCATCACTTTATATTCTGCATTTATCACACGTATCTTTTCTCCCATCTATTTCTTGACACGTCTTCTATAACCGCTGCTTTTCAACCGCTCACGTCTTTTCGCATTAATTGTGTTTATCTTCTCGAAAATCTTCTCTATATATAATCTTCTTACTCTCCCTTTTCTTCTTTTTTACTCTCTTTTTCATCTTCTCTGCAACTTCATCATTTCTCCGTAAATTCCTCTGCTGTAATTTTTCTTCAATCTTCTTAATTCTTCGTCCATTCCCATACTCTATATTTAGATATGCCTCCAAGTGGTCAAAAACATGAGAAAACCTTAAAGTATGTTCAAAAAGATCTTGCCGAGAAAGGTTTCACACTTTCTACCATTCCTGGTGAAAGTGCCAAGTCAATTCTTTCTATCAAACTTTTCTCTGATCAACATTGTGATGATCAATCAATCATAGTTTCGCTGGGTGAAATTCTCGCAGGTCTCCACATTCCTCTTTATGACCCAGATATTCCTCTGTTCTATGAAAATCTCGCTCACTCGGGATTTTCGCGAGCTATCTTCCAATTAAGTGGGGATTGCATCCGTCTGATATTGGAGTTTGCTAATTGTGGTGCTGGTAAAGGATCTCTTTATCCTAAAGAGCTTAGGGATCCTAAATTCGCAGACTTGGAGATAGTCGCTGAGAAGTACACAATAGCGAATTTCTTCGAAAATTATGAACTAATATCTATGAAGAAGGAGAATACTCGTTGGGGTGTTCGCTTGAAAAGGAAGGATGTTTTTGCTGAAGATAAAATTCTCATGCATGACATTGATTGGAACTCTGGAATAAATAAAATCCCTCTCCAATCCAAATATGATAAATGGTGCGTCTTCCCCTTGATGCTGAAAGGACCTTATATTGCTGGTTCTAATGTCATTCCTGCGAATCTCACTGCTTATCGACCCTGGGTATTCTCTTGGCCTGATAAAGTGAAAGAGGTATATTTCTTCCAATTTCGCCCACTTTATGTTTCTCTATTTATCTTTACTCTTGTGTTCGCTGATTCTTGCGACATTCTACAGATCCAGAAATTGAAAGATAGCTACCGCAGGACTGGGAAAGCCAATACCTTACTAGCTCTTCGCTCATAAACATATGAGGTAAGAAATATTCTTTCATGATTTTAAACAATATATTGGTGCCTCTATTTCTTATCTTCATTTGTGTGTAAAGGTTATTGTTGAAGTAGAAGAACCCACCAAAGCCGCGACGGCTGATGGTAAGGGTAAAGATATTATTCGCAAAGGAAAATCATCTGCATCCTCTTCAAAGAAAAGAAAGAGAGGGAATTCTCCTCCTACTTCAAATGTTCATTTCCCTGATGGTTCTGAAGATAATGAAGACAACAAAGATGATGATGACGACTCTGCTGCGAATAAAGATTCTCCACCTGAATCCTCTATGGCACAGTTATCTGGTATCTTCTCTGATTCTTGGCAAGGGATGGGAGATAATTGCCTCGCCAGTATATGCAAAGCTCTCGTAACTATTTGCGATACTCCTTTGTTGGATGGTGATAATTCTCTTCGTGGAGTCTCCAGATCAGTGACTCCTAGCTTCTTAAATTCCCTCAATAGTTTGGTATGCCTTCGTATTTTTACTTCTTCATTATTATGATTCAAAATTTCTTTTTATATTAATTATTTTTTGTATTTTCTTCGCAGGCTGGAAAAGCTTCTTTCGCTGTTGCCTCAGATTTGGAGAGGAGACGCGAAATTCTTGAAAATAAGAATCTTCAATTTCGTACGAAGAATGAAGAACTGGAAACTGAAGCTAAAGGTCTTCGTGAGAAGAACGAACAATTAGAAGCTGAAGTTAAAGGTCTTCGCGAGAAGAACAAACAACTGGAAATCGACACTTCTTCGCAAAGGAACATAATTTCTACTATTCAAAAAGCTAATGATCAGCTCTATGGTATGCAATTTTTCTTATTTCCTTTCATTCATTCATCCTATTGTCTTATCTTATTTGATTAATCCTTTTTGCAGACATTTATGGTCTTTCTGATGAAGCCATTCTTCTTCGTTCATTTCCCGATGCCCTAGACAATGACACTCTTCTTGAACATGTTAATAAATCTTTGAATAGTTTCTCTAATGATAAAATTCATCTCTGCCTTTGAATAAACTTAAATCCAAATTTCGCCTCTTAGAGATTGATCATAGATCTAGTTTAGGTTTAGCCAACCAATTTAAACGTTTTTATCTCAATTCTAAAGAGAAAATCAATGAATTAAGAACCAAGATTAGCAAACTTATAGATGATAAAGATCGTATCTCTGATCAAGGTGTTAAGGATTTGGCGAAATTCCAAGAGACTCTTCTTGAGGTTCAACTTGAAAGATGAAGCCAATCGTCAAAATGTTGTGCTTAGCGAGAGAGAAAACCAAGTTCGTTCTCGTCTTCTCATAAATAATGATGATGAGTTCGCTTGGGCCGCGACAATCTTGGATAACTCCAGAAAAGATTTAGGTGTAAATGTTAGTCTCCAAGTGGAGCATACAGCCTTGATTAGAGATATGATTTCTGAGAGAGAAGGTCATTAACTGTTTTCCTTTGTTAATCTTTGGTTTTTCACGAGTTTTTATCAAGTTACTGATTAATTGCTATATGCTTCGCAGGATCTGAAAGTAGATATCGCCAAAGATTTGAGGAACTTGAAGCTGAAAAAGAGGAACTCGCAAAGAATCTTTCTTCTCGCAACGAAAAATATTCTAGATTAAAGAATCAAACCAAGATCACTGTTGTGAACTTTAAGAAAGACGCTCTGCATTTTCGCAATCAAACTATTCAAATGGTTTGTGATGACCATAGTATTCCTCATTCTGATTATCCTTGTCTCTTGGAGGAGATCCCAAAGAACATTCCTAGTCTGACCATCTCTGATAGCGAAGCTGATGATGAAGAATCTGATGGTGATGAAGGTTCTGATGGAGATAAAGGTTCTGATGTAGACGAAGAAGAGAATAAGTCTGATGAAGATGATGAAGGATCAACTAAGAAGTAGTCTTTGTTTCTTTCTTTGATCTTCTGTAATATTTGTATATTTATTCCTTCTTTTTGTATATTTGCGAATTCTTTTAGTTCCCCATATTCCTTAATATATGAGTTTCTTTCATTTCGACCTGCATTCATTAAAACAATTCTTCCTTGCAATACGGTTAATTAACATAATCATTAATTTTTGAATTTTTGCGTAAATCTATCATGTGGAGACAAATAACATTTTCTAATTTCATTCATTCCCATACTTTCCTCTGTTATTTGTATCCAAATGAGAGATTTTGCAGATTTATCTTATTTTGTGCCTCAAATTCGCAGTTTTTTATGTATAATTTCGCAATCATATGCGAAGTGAATTTTGATTCTTTTCAAAATCTCATTCCTGTATGGTCTTATTTTTCTTTCCTAGTTAAAGGTCTTATTATGCCACCTCTTGTCATTGCAACAAAATCGCAGGACGTCCTTGCACTTTCATGCAAAAACCCATTGATCTTGCCTTAACTTTTTTCTTCGTATTATTGCCTCTCCAGGATAGTTTCGACAATATGACAGGCATAAATTTTCTTGCGAAAATAAATCCCCATGACATTGCTGTCTTGCGACGAAATCGCAGGATGTCTTCGCACTTTCATGCGAAAACCCATTGATCTCGTCTTATCTTTCTCTCTAGTATTATTGCCTCTTCAGGATTGTCGCACAAATATGACAAGCCTTAATACCCTTGCGAGTAAAAAGCCTCATGACATTTGCGTCTTAAGACACTTATCATCTCCCTAATGGAGGGTGCCTCCCTTATCTCCCCCTGGTTGCCCCTTCAAGGAGGCGTACCTCTACCATACAAGGTTGGCTCCTCCCGTCCGGTCTTAACAACAACCAGTTGTTTTGGCAGCCTCTTATCCCTTTTACCTATAGGATTTATGGTTACGAGACTGCACCCTAAGTGGGGTTTGCTTCAGGCCGAGTGCAGTATAAGGCAGGACTTGTCAAGAATGGAAAGGTACGCTCCAGAGGCCCCTGACACTCTTGACTCAACCGTGTACCTCGGCGCCTTGGTTAGATTCTGCACTCCTTGGGAGAGTCCTTATTACCTTAGTCGCCCAACCTAAGTCATATGCTTAAGCTGAGAATCCAAGGTGCCTCTCCCGGATGGGCTTTATTGACCCCAAATCTCCATGACTCAGGTTCCGGTGGCGGTGTAGCCTTTCCCTGAGCCATGCAACAAGTACCCCCTTATATGACGTACTTTAGGTCTTACATTTTCCTCTTGCGAAATTGTATTCGCGAACTAGGGTGTACGCCATAAAGGTTCGCCCCTTTATCTTTTGTCATTGTTCTCTAATTGTCTTTTGTAGAATTCATTATCTCTGCGAGATTCTCGCACATCATCACATCGTATTTGCACTTCTCAATCTCTTTTTTATCATTCAGTAAAATGTACTTTTGAGAATTTTATTTGTTGTGAGAGTGTCACAACAAATCAATCATTCATACACTTCTTATTTTTATTACCTTTGTTATTCTCTGCTTCTTTGTTATTTTCTGCTACTGCTTCCTTGGTAGTGGTATGTTCACTATTTCTTATTCTGAGCTAGCATTTGTTTCGCAACATTTCTTCTTCTTTTCGTTCGATTGAATCCACCATCAATCTCTCACTTCTTTGTGTCTCTTTGATTTTGCGTCGCCAACTTTCCTTCTTGTTTGCTCTTCCTTCGCAGGATTCTACCTCAGTTTCGTAACATTTCTTTCCTTCAACACAATATCCTTTTATGATTCCTACACCGTTGGGGTGAGGGAATTTGATGCACTGGTGGAAAGTTGAAGCTACACCTAGAATCCCATGTAGCCAAGGTCGACCAATTAATTCATTGTAGGGTGAGTCTACGTCAACAACACAGAACAAGATTTCAGAAGATATTCCCTTCAATGGAATTCGCATAATAACCTCCCCTTTAGGCTTGTTGGCAGTACCATTAAAACCATATATCTTATATGTTGATGGTATAAGATCATCATCTGTCCCTCCCATGGTTTTATAAATATGATAGAATAAGATGTTCACAGAGCTTCCGGTATCGATTAGAATCCTATTAATTGCCCACGAGTCTTCAACTTCATCATCTTCATCTTCTTTCAGTTTTGGATTAATTTCTAATTTTACCACCAACGGATTGTCATGTACCTCTCCACCTTCGGGGACTTCTTCTGCGGTAAAAGAAATAGTCTGCTTCTGCCATTCCTCTAGTGGCGAGATTTTCGCAATGTTCATAATTTCTCTTCCATCACTGTCTCTTGCGAACACTCTACTCAAAACATTGTCATGAAAATCTTCAATTGTCTTGTATGAATGTACGATAGAGTGACAGAATAGATTCTTTGCTTTTGCACCAACTTCTAAGAAGAACGTTTCCTTCTCTTTCACCGTGTTTACTCTGTGATGCTCTGGTGGTGGTGGTAGTAATGGTTGAGATTGTGGGTGTCCTACCAGAAAGTGGTTTAGTTTTCCTTGATCTATCATTCTCAAAATAATTCTCTTTATATTTCTGCAATCATTTGTAGTATGTACGGGAAAATGATGATAAGAACAAAACTCATGACTTCTGCGGCTTTGAGGTGGTTCCGTTCCCATGTTCCATGGTGTTGGTATATTCTCCGTCAAAATTATAGCTTCCCATATTTTCTCCACACTTGCATTCAGAGGTGGCATCTTGATTTCTTCCCATACTACCTTGTGACCTCCTTGTCCTCTATTATAATTTTGTCTTTGACCTCCATAAGTTTCTTGCGGATGATCAAGTCTTTGAATATTATTATTTCCACCACGATTGTAGAAATTTCTTTCTCTTTCATACTCCTCTTGATCTCGGCTTCCCATAACCATCAGTTTCTGTTGATTGTTGTTGCCCGTAACCTTTTCTTGTTGTACTTGCGAAGTGCTCGCCACTGTGTTTATTAGTTTAGGTAATAAGCTTGCATTCGCTTCTTGTGAATTGGTGTTCGCAACTGGGTATGATTCCATTTCATTTTGCCTTTCCTCTAGAGAAATAAACTCTTCCTGAAGTTCTCGCAGTTCAGTCATTGTGATTGTATTCTTGACTCTAAAAATTTGGATATACAATAGATTGGTTGCGAACATAGCATTGATAAATGATAAGATAAGATATCTCTCATCCACACGGCCAACCATTTCACTACACATAGTTCTCCACCTTTTAGTTAGGTGCTTCAAACTTTCGCCAATCCTTTGTTTTAATCCAAACACATCTTCAATACCAGGTCGCGAAGAATTGTTACTTATATATGCCCCCAAGAATGTGGTCTACAAGTGATTGAAAGATGTTATTGTATTTTTTTGGCAGACCTTCGAACCATTTTAACGCCTCTCCTGTTAGACTGGATGCAAAATACTTGCACAATACGACATCATGATTTTTCCACTGTAACATGCACCTCACGTAGGCTTTAATGTGTTGAATTGCACAAGTTGTTCCATCAAAAATGTTGGTTAATGCGGGCAAATTTCATTTCGGAGGTATTCCTCCTAGTTTTACTTCTCTTGTAAATGGAGTTTTCGCAGCTTCTTCTATAGATTCATCTAATTGTCTTCTGCATACTTCTCCTCTATTATTTAGCATTCCTCTCGTTTCTTCCAATTCTTTTAAGATTTGTTCATTTACGCCTGAATTTTGATCCATTGATATTTTTAATTTCGCCTCCCTTCTTCTGCGTTCATGTCTTTCTTCTCTCGCGAAATTTTGCATTTCTTCTTCATCATCCTCATCTCGTCTTCTCCTGCGGTTCTCTTCCTCATCTCTATCTTGAATTCGTATATGATGATGTCTCTCATTTTTCCCTCCATGATTTTGTTCATTTCTTATCAATTCCATTCGTTGTCTTTCAGCCCTCCTCTGTACTCTATCATACTCTTCATTGAGATTACCGTTATTCCGGTTTTGTGTACGCCTTCTTTCTCGATTGTCATGATTGTTCTAGCGAATTGCCTCATGAAGCTCTTGTTCTTCCATTTCCGCTCTCAATTTTTCGCGTTCGCAAGTTAAACGTGTTTGTTCAGCATAGTGCCTTTCAATTTCTTCTTCAATCGTTTGTTGATTTCTTTGATTTTCTCTCTCATGTAAAATTCTCCTTCCTTCCTCTCGATTCCCTTCTCCATTTTGATCATTTCGTCCCTGAAGTTGTCCGTTCTCCTAATTTCTATCATTTTTCCTATCATCAAAAGTTTCATTTTGTGGAACATAACGATCATCAGTCCTTTCTCTACCTTCGCGATGTTCTTCATTCGGATTTCGTATTTCTTCTCGAATATTATTTCCAACATTAACTGTGGATGAGTTTCGCCTCATCTCTCTTCTAGTCGATCTTGTAGTACTTCTTGATCTTCTACTCTGTAGTCTCATATTTTCCATCCTCAATTCGTGATTTTGCCTTGTTAGATTTGCACGCTCTTCTGTCTCAGCTCTTCTTTCTTCATGCATTCTTCGTCTCAACATCTCTACTGCTCCAATTTCCTCATCTTCACGAATTATTCCTTCAACTATTTCTTGTCCTCCTTCTGTTTGTCTATTATTTCTCGTTTGTCGTTCTTCTTCTTTATTTGCTGAATTTGATCACCAAGTATGTATCCTCACTCTATCATAATCCATAGTTCTATTTTGCACCGGTGTTTGTTGAACTGGTTGTTGAATTTGATTTTCTTCATCATTTCTTATTCTAGTAGATTCTCCTGTTTCACTTCTCTCCCTTGCAACAAGTCTTTTACTTCTTCTTCTAGCGGTTGTTGGTTGTTCGGATATATTCCTCCTTCTAGCCATTTCTTCAATACTAATGAATTGTAAGAGATTCCGTAAAATTCTTCACCAGTTATTCTAATTTCCCACAAATCAGAATATTAATCTTCAACCTTTTCTAGGATGATCTTCAATCTTCGTTCCCTATTTCTAGCGCCATTATGTAGTTGCAGGAAATCCTACACTACACCCCTCACAAGATTTCATTAACATTCAACTCATTTTTGGATTAACAATCTTAATTTTATTGATCAATCTTTGAACAATCTTACAAGAAAAGATAAAGGAATCAAGAATAATCACTGCTCTAGATTTTCTCTCCTATTTACTTGCTTCTCACTCAGAAAAGATCTCTCTCCACTTTCTTTACAACTGAATGACTATTTATAGAAAAATACATAGTGGATGACAGCTAATCTGTCCTTTATTTTCGGATATGGTTTGCGACATTCTCGCAACCTTACAAATATTAATCTCGCACACTTCCTAATTTTCGCAAGTCCATCATATTTTTCTCATGCTTTAGTTGATGTCGTTTATTATGTCTTTTTTGAAATTGCTTTGCGACATTGTTGTGTTGCGTTGTTAATAATTTCTCTGAGGCATTTGCTGCGAGATTCTGATCCTACATAAAATGCGGGGGTCTAACAACCACACCCAACAATTCGTTTGGAAAACTGAGAGGACTTACTCCAATACACTTTTTAGAGAATCAACTAGACAGTCAGACTCAATCTAGAGTAAAGTATATCAAAGAGTTTAATATCTCTAACTCTTAATTCAATCCGAAATCAACAAATAGAAATCTGCGAGCCCGATTGAATATAAGAGGAGTTACTTGAACGGTACCAAAGACCAATGTTCAAGTGTCAATCAATGTAAATCAACAGCCAAAGGTTGGATATTCTAATTGATTGATCTTAACGCAGAACCTGTGATATTTCAATTATATAACAAAATATAATGCGGAAATGAAATAACACAAACACCAGAATTTTGTTAATGAGGAAACCGCAAATGCAGAAAAACCCCGGGACCTAGTCCAGATTGAACACCACACTGTATTAAGCTGCTACAGACTCTAGGCTACTACCAATTAGCTTCGGACATGACTGTAGTTGAACCCTAATCAATCTCACACTGATTCAAGGTACAGTTGCGTTCCTTACATCTCTGATCCCAGCAGGATACTACGCACTTGATTCCCTTAGTTGATCTCACCCACAACCAAGAGTTGTTACGACCCAAAGTCGAAGACTTGATAAACAAATCTGTCTCACATAGAAAAGTCTATAGATTGAATAAATCTGTCTCCCACAGAAATGCCCAAGAGTTTTTGTTCCGTCTTTTGATAAATCAAGGTGAACATGAACCAATTGATAAACCAGACTTATATACCCGAAGAACAACCTAGAATTATCAATCACCTCACAATAATCTTAATCGACTATCGAAACAAGATATTGTGGAATCACAAACGATGAGACGAAGATGTTTTTGATTACTTTTATCTTGCCTATCATAGAAATTAATCTCGAGTCAATTATTCCAATTGTACTCAATACGATAGAATCGGGCAAGATCAGAACACAGAACTAGAAAGAAAATAGTTGGGTCTGGCTTCAAAATCCCAATGAAGTCTTTGAAGTCGTTAACCTACATGGTCTCAATAGAAACCTAAGGTTAAAGGAGAATCGACTCTAGTTATGCAACTAGTAACACACATGAGGTGTGGGGATTAGATTTCCCAGTTGCTAGAGTTCTCCTTTATATAATTTTCAAATCAGGGTTTGTAATCCAAGTTACCTTGGTAACAAAGCTTTCAATATTCATCGTTAGATGAAAAACCTGATTCAACCAAGCTAATATCTTTCAATCGTTAGATCGAACTTAGCTTATTACACGCAAATGAAATGTACCCTCATTTAGGTTTATGTAACCGTACCTAAACGTGTACACCATGTTGGTTCATAAATAGTTAACCAAGGTTAGCCATATGATTACTCTCATATCAACCTTATTCATCTTAACCGTAACTAGTTCAAACGACTCAAATGAAAGAGTTGTTCAATTGCTATATTCTCATATCAACCTTATTATATAAATGTTTATGTTCATGTTTAAAACCGATTTTAGAAATTTAACCTTCAAGTATGCAAACGGGTACGCATACTTGAAATACCCGAACTAAGATTGAGTTACGCCGGTATGAAAACCGGTACGCGAACTTCAAATCCCATCAGAAATTCTCGGACATGAACTTGTACGCCAGTACGCAAACGAGTACGCATACTTAGGTTCCCGGATTTCTCAAACCAACAGGTACGCAAACGGGTGCGCATACTATGGTTCCCGGACATGGATTACATATGTGCAAGAGTGCACAACATGACATATCCAATAATGGTTCAGTGTTCTAAACTCTTATTTCAATCATTGAAACTTTCTTAGAGGATGACAATAGCCGTTTTCACACACTATTAGCATCAAAGCAATTTTCAAGTTATTGAAATAATCATTACGAAACATTCCAAGACAACACCAAATGATTGTATCACACAAACCATGTAAGATGTTACTTGACAATTTTCACATGATATAAGAAGAACTTGGTCGAAGCGAAAGCTTGCCAACACATATTTCGAGAAATATGTAGACGAGATAAAGTCAGTTCAAAATTTCAAATGTGTATATAGAAAACTATATCATAATACGACTTATGTCTCAATATAGGAAATAGAGTAAAAATAGACTTTCCAAGGTATAGATGAGTTTAAGTCTCCACATACCTTTTATCGAAGAAGTTCCACAAGCTCCCCTTAGTAATTCTTCGTCTTCAAATGATGAACGCTATGAAAACTAAGCTTAACTACATAATCTATGTCCTAGACCGAGACATCTATAAATAGGCTAGAAATCAATACTTATAGTTTTGATCACTAACATTGACAAACATGCTTGAGATAGCAATGCACGCGAGTTCGACAGAGCAGTGCTCGATTTTTGATTGTTTTTGAATATATAGTGAAGTATGGATGATGTTCCATTGTCTTCTTTGGAAGGGGAAACAAAGCATGTTGTTGAGAATAAGAATAAAGTCAGATATAGGGGTGGATGGAGCCATATGAATAAACTATATAAGATTATAAGTAAACATAAGAAATGTGTCGAGGTTATTACTCGTTGTGGATTGAATTAATTTCTTAAAATAGATGTTAGCAAAGATGATCAACAACTCGTAGATGCAATTGTCGACTGGTGGCGGGAATCTACGAAAACCTTCTATTTTCTTACCTTTGAGATAGGTTTCACACCCAATGACTTCTCGTGGTTAACCAGAATAGGAGTTCGACTTGGAGAAAAGCTAGACTATATAAGTTATAAGGAAAACAAGGAACAATGTGTATTATATCTTGGGGATTATTTGCCTAGCTTCTGTGAATTTGTGTATGATAGGGAGAAGGCAAAGGAAGCAAAAATAATGGGAAAGGATTATATTGAAGAAGAATATGATGATAGTGCAGGGAAAAACTGTCTTGACGTAGATTGTTATTTAAAACGCCATAGTAGTGGTATTCCACTGGGTGATTTGTGTCAGTGGTTAATGACATTTAAAAAAAACAAATTCTGATGGAATGGAACCATTTTGGAATGAAATTATTCGGGGTTTTCTTTTATGGTTAATTGGTCAAGTGCTTTTACCGAATAGTGGATCCTATGCAAAGGTTGGATGGTTGGTTAACTTTGAAAATTCAGAAGAAATAAAAAAAATTGATTGGGGAAGTCCTGTGTTGGCTTGTACTTACAAAGCCTTAGGCGAGGTTAGTAGCGGGAGGAAAAATACATTCAATGGCATGTGGATGGTCTTGGAGGTATGTTGATGCTTCTTTTCTCTTTATATTTGTACTAGTTTTCTTATTTGTTATCTTTTACTAGTCTAGGCTAAAATATCTAGCGACTGACATGGTTTAGACTGTTTCGGGTTTATAGTTTTGGTTTAAACTACAAAAGTAGTGTTATAAGAAAGAAGTCCATAGCCAATTATCCCCCGGTATCATGTTTCTGTATTGTCTAATGTTTTATATTATGGTTTGTCTTTATTTTGTAGTATTGGTTTTGGTACTATTTCCACACGTTGACTCCTGAAATTAAAGGTAACGCACCAGTTTAGAAAGATGTGTGGCCCAAAATCATGATCTTTAAAAAGAAAGAAATAACACCGAATCAAGTAGATTTGGGTAAACGGTCAAAAATAAATGCTAGTGAGCAGTTAGAGTTGAGATCAATTGAATCAACAACATGGAAACCATGGCTTGGAAGTGAGAATGCTGATAATAAAGTCCTAAAATACAGTTTGAAATTGTCAAGGAACAAATGTGTTTTCTTGGATGTCGAAGACAATAAAGGTTATATGAAAAGGCGAGGGTACCCAAATATACCTCAAGCTAAAACTTTTCCTACCTATAAGTCCTTTCTCCGAAAGCGATTATCTATGGACTGAGTTGAGACAATACAACTAATTGGTTCACACTTCGTGTGATCGTCTATGGATACGAGATCGAGACAATACAACAACAAAGTATGTTACTTGATAAAAAGGTTCGGACTTAACCAAACACAATAGGATTCACTTATCAAGTAAATAGGAATTAATAGCTACGGATTTTCAACAACGATTATGCTGAACTTACAACCTTTGGGATCATTGGAGTACTTGGAAGTGACGAAGATTTCGAGTAATGTTGAAGATTAGGCATGTGGAATAGGAGCTACAAAAGTTAATTCATTTATTTTTTGTATTCCATATGTATTGATAGTTTTGTCACTAAAATTGACAAAGGGGGAGATTGTTAGAGCATTGCTCGGTCGAACTCGCATGCGTTGCTATCTCAAGCATGTTTGTCAATGTTAGTGATCAAAACTATAAGTCTTGATTTCTAGTCTACTATATCTAAGTCTCAGACTATGATAGAAAGTGCAGTTGAGCTCAAGAACTCCATGGCGATCATCATATAAGACTAAGGACTACTCAAGGAACTGGTGGAACTTCATCGACTAAAAGGTATGTGGATACTTGAACTTATCTATCACTAAAAAGTGTATCTACTCTATCTCCTATCTTGAGACAAAAGGCGTTTTCTATATAGACTTTGATTATACACATTTGCTATTTCGAGCCGAGTTTATCTCGCCTATCTATTTCTCGAAATATGTGTTGGTAAGCTTTCGCTTTGGCCAAGTTCATCTTTACCTAGTGACGAAAGTAATGTTATGTTTCGATCACTTTTAAAATTGCTTTGATGAAAATTTGTTTGTGAATAACAACTATATAACGTCCTCTAAGAATGTTTCAATGATTGAAACGAGAGTTTAGATTATATAACCAATGATGGATATAAGTTGTTAGAGCATTTCTCGGTCGAACTCGCATGCGTTGCTATCTCAAGCATGTTTGTCAATGTTAGTGATCAAAATTATAAGTATTGATTTCTAGCCTACATAGCTAAAGGTCTCGGACTAGGATAGAAAGTGTAGTTGAGCTCAAGAACTCCATGACAATCATCATATAAGACGAAGGACTACTCAAGGAACTGGTGGATCTTCGTCGACTAAAAGGTATGTGGAGACTTGAACTTATATATCACTCAAAAGTCTATCTATTATATCTCTTACTCTTGAGACGAAAGTCATTTTCTATATAGACTTTGATTATACACATTTGCTATTTCGAGCCGAGTTTATCTCGCCTATCTATTTCTCGAAATATGTGTTGGTAAGCTTTCGCTTTGGCCAAGTTCATCTTTACCTAGTGACGAAAGTCATGTTATGTTTCGATCACTTTGAAAATTGCTTTGATGAAAAATGTTTTGTGAATAACAACTATATAACGTCCTCCAAGAATGTTTCAATGATTGAAAAGAGAGTTTAGTTATATAACCAATGATGGATATAAGTTGTTAGAGCATTGCTCGGTCGAACTCGCATGCGTTGCTATCTCAAGCATGCTTATCAATGTTAGTGATCAAAATTATAAGTATTGATTTCTAGCCTACATAGCTAAAGGTCTCGGACTAGGATAGAAAGTGTAGTTGAGCTCAAGAACTCCATGAAAATCATCATATAAGACGAAGGACTACTCAAGGAACTGGTGGATCTTCGTCGACTAAAAGGTATATGGAGACTTGAACTTATCTATCACTCAAAAGTCTATCTATTATATCTCTTACTCTTGAGACGAAAGTCGTTTTGATATATAGACTTTCATTATGCACATTTGCTATTTCGAGCCGAGTTTATCTCGCCTATCTATTTCTCGAAATATGTGTTGGTAAGCTTTCGCTTTAGCCGAATTCATCTTTACCTAGTCACGAAAGTCATGTTATGTTTCAATCACTTTGAAAATTGCTCTGACGAAAAATGGTCTGTGAATAACGGCTATATCCATCCTATGAGAATGTTTTAATGATTGAAATGAGGGTTTATATTACATAACCATTGATAGGATATAAGCATTGTTGTTGAAACACATATATGTATAAGTCCTTATTCCTTGAACCAAAGTTTGCGAACTTTGTTGATCAAGAGAAATGGAAGCGGCGTGAGCCAAGTCCGCGAACTGGCGGAAGTTCTCGACCCGAGAATTTCTGCTGGAGTTTGTGAACTCCTTCCATGAGCTTAATTCCGCGAACCCAGTCCGCGAACTTGAGCAGGTTATATCTAAAACCGGTTTTTCTTGAACTCATGTTTATTTAAACTAAGGGATGCTTTTGCAAACCGTGGCAATAAAGTTCATGAACTGATTCGAGTGAATCAAACCGTTTTTGCTTCGATTGTGTCTTGTGTAGTTACATAAGATCTAAGCAATTGAACAACTCTCTAACTAGTTCATTTGAGTCATTTGAACTAGTTAATTGATCTCGTCTTATCTTTCTCTTTAGTATTATTTCCTCTTCAGGATTGTTGCACAAATATGACAAGCCTTATTACCCTTGCGAGTAAAAAGCCTCATGACATTTGCGTCTTAAGACACATATCATCTCCCTAATGGAGGGTGTCGCCCTTATCTCCCCCCTGGTTGCCCCTTCAAGGAGGCGTACCTCTACCATACAAGGTTGGCTCCTCCCATCCGGTCTTAACAACAACCAGTTTTTTTCGCAACCTCTTATCCCTTTTACCTATAGGGTTTATGGTTACGAGACTGCACCCTAAGTGGGGTTTTCTTCGGGCCGAGTGCAGTATAAGGCAAGACTTGTCAAGAATGGCAAGGTACGATCCAGACTCCCCTGGCACTCTTGAATCAACCGTGTACCTCGGCGCCTTGTCAGATGCTGCACTCCTTGGGAGAGTTCTTATTACCTTAGTCGCCCAACCTAAGTCATATGCTTAAGCTGAGAATCCAAGGTGCCTCTCCTGGATGGGCTTTATTGACCCCAAATCTCCATGACTCAGGTTCCGGTAGCGGTGTAGCCTTTCCCTGAGCCATGCAACAAGTACCCCCTTATATGACGTACTTTAGGTCTTACATTTGCCTCTTGCGAAATTTTATTCACGAACTAGGGTGTACGCCATAAAGGTTCGCCCCTTTCTCTTTTGTCATTGTTCTATGATTATCTCTGCGAAAGTTTCCCATATCATAATCTTGTTTTGATATGAATAATCTCGCAACTATTCTTTCATTGAATGTTTATTCGCAATCGTTTTGTTGCGTCATACATAACTTCTCAAAGCTTCTTATGGATAATATCTCTTTAAGTACAATCTATTCCATGGTATGTCAAGTCTATGACCAACATCTCTACCTTCTGGATCCATTAATTTATAAGCTCCTGTCCCAACTATCTCCTTAATGATGTAAGGTCCATCCCATTTTTTCGCTAACTTTCCACCATTTTCTCGCTGATATATTGGTGTCTCTCGCGGAACTAAATATCCTGGTTGAAATTCACGTACTTTGACACGTTTATTATATTCTCAGGATAATCTTCGCTGATAATTCTCCATATGCTCTTCTCTTTTTTCTTCTAACTCATCAAGTTTGCTTAAGATCAAACCCGCACTAAGATTTTTCTCCCAAGCTTCTCTCTTTGTCGTCGGAATAACAACTTCTGTTGGTAACACCGCTTCAACTCCGTATGTTAAACAAAAAGGTGACATTCCAGTAGCTTCTCTCCTAGTTGTGTTGTAAGCCCATACTACATTATGCACTTGTTCGCACCACGCTCTATGATGTCCTTCTAATTTTTTCTTTAATATATCTGCAATTGTTTTGTTTGTTGCCTCTGCATATCCATTAGCTTGTGGATACAGAGGAGTATACTTTCCACATTTTATCTTACATGCATTAAGTAACATTTCTATGTTCTGTCCTTCAAACTGTTTCCAATTATCAGATACCAACTGCGTGGGAATTCCGAATCTGCAAATGATATTTTCGAATATGAATGTGAAGATATCTTTTTCGCGAATATGTTGTACTGCCTTTACTTCTGTCCATTTTGTGAAATAATCTGTTGCGACTATTAAGTATCTTTTTTGTCCAGATCCTGGTAAAAATGGCCCCACAATATCTAAGACACACTTTCCAAAAGGCCATACACTGGTTGAAGATGACAATGGTGCTCCAGGTGAATGTATTTTCTTTCCGTGCCGCTGACAATCTTCGCAACGTCTTGATATTTGTTTTGCATCTTCGTGCATGTATGGCCAGTAATAGCCTTGCATTTTTGCTCTATGTTCCAAAGATCTTCCCCCGCTATGATTGCCAACATCCCCAATATGTAACATTTTTAGCACCTTTTCTCCTTCTTCTCGTGTCAAACATCTGAGTGATGGCCCATTAAAGGATTTTCGGTATAGCAGCCCATCTCTTAATTCATAATTTGTTACGCGGCTTTTTAACTTGTGTTCTTCCAATCTGTTTCTTGTTGTTTCTCCTTTCGCCAAATATGCACGAAGTTCTGTTCTCCAATCTGCGATATTGTTCGTTTGTTCTTCTTCTCCACCATCTATCATAATTACGTTCACTTCTTCTTCTTCTTCTTTATTGATTGATGGTGACAGAAGTGTCTGTATTTTTATGCATCTCGCAGTTGGATCTGTCATCATGCTTAAGATGAAAGCAAAAGCTTCTGCGAGTCTGTTATCCTTCCTTGAAATGTGCCTCCATTTTATCTTTGGGATTTTCGCTGACAATTCTTCAACGAGCTTATTGTATTTCTTCAAGGATGGTTCATTTGTAGTGTACTCTCCTTTTATTTGGCGAATAACTAGATGTGAATCACTAGTGATCCTGGCATTTTCTAGTTTCATTTCTATTGCGAATTTTAAGGCATGTACCACAGCTTCATATTCTGTTTCGTTATTAGTGGATGCGAATTCCAATTTGAATGAAAAAGCCATCTTCGCTCCTTCTGGCGAAATTAAAACAATTCCAACCCCATTGCCTTCCCCATTTGATGATCCATCTACCAATATCTCCCATCTATTTGGTTTTGTTAATAAGTCTTTTGGATCTCCATGTTCTTCTTCTATATCCATCATCTCCTCCACCGCTTCATCATCTTCTAAAGGAAATTCTGCTAAGAAATCTGCGACAACTTGTGATTTTGGTGAAGATAATATTTCATACTTGATTTCGAAATGTCCTACTTGTGCATTCCATCTCTCCACCCTATCTGATATTTTTGAATTCTTCATCACTGATTCAATTGGTACTTTTGTTAGCACCCTTATTTTGTGTGCTTGAAAATATATGTGAAGTTTAAATGCGGCGTATACTAATGCTAAATTAGCTTCTCAATCTTTGAATAATTCCTCTCTGCAGCATAAATGTTTTGCTGATGTAATAAATGGGATTTTCCACTCCTGCGTCCGTTCGCAATAACACAACGCTTAAAGCATGTGATGTTGTCGCAAGATAGATCAATAGTTCTTCTCCTGGTTCTGCCTTTTGTAAAATAGATGTATTCATAAGGTGTTCTTTGATCCCTTGAAAAGCTTTTTCACATTCATCAGTCCATTTGAATTTCGCACCCTTCTTGAGTATATTGAAAAAATGTTTACATTTGTCTGATGATCACGAAATGAATCTTCCTAGCGAAGCTAAAAGTCCGATCAATTTTTGTACATCCTTTATCGTTGTTGGTGTTGGCATGTCACGAACTGCTTGTACCTTTTCTGGATCAACTTGTATTCCTTCTTTTGATACAATGTAGCCTAAAAAATTTCCCGATGCAACTCCAAAAATGCATTTTTCAGGGTTCAGTTTAATGTTATGACGCCATATCTGTTCAAAAATCTCCCTCAAATCTTGTACATGATCTTTGGCTTCTTTACTCTTCACCAACATGTCATCCACATACACCTATAATGTTTTGGGTATCCATTTCGCGAACACCTTCTCTACCATTCTTTGATACGTTGCTCCTGCATTTCGCAAACCAAACGAAATTTTTGTATAACAGTATAAACCTCTTGGAGCGAAAAAAAGCAGTATGCTCTTGATCTTCTTCAGTGAGAGGGATTTGGTTATAACCTTTGTACCCATCTAAAGAAGACACTCTATCATTTCCCGCTGCTGATTCAACCATTTGAGGAATATCCGGCAACGGAAAACTATCTTTAGGGAAATCCTTGTTTAAATCAGTGAAATCTATGCAAATTCTTATCCCTTTATTCTTCTTTGGAACAAAAATCATGTTTTCTATCCACTCTGGGTATTTAGCTTCTCTTATAATTCCCGCCTCAAGCATTTTCTGTAATTCTTCTTTTATTTGAGGATGGTAGGTCGTTGCGATTTTTCTTATTCTCTATTTAAATGGTCTGACATTCTTGTTAATCTCCAACTTATGACATGCAATTGACGGATCTATTCCAGGTATCTCATCCATGCTCCCCGCCAAAATATCTTTATATTCCCGCAAAATATTGATAGTTCTTTCTTCCTCTTCTGCATCCATCTTGGTTCCAATCCTCAGTATTAGGGGTTCTTCCATAGTCCCAACATTTACTTCTTTTGTTGGTTCTGCCGCAGTGTAACTGGCCTTAGGTTCTCCCATTGGTGTTGGCTCTTTTATCATCTTCGCAGATTCATCTCATTCCTCCGAAATTTCGCTGGGTATTCCTTTACCTTCTTTTGTTCTTATCATGTACACTCTAAATTTTTCTTCTTTCTTTGCCTCCTTTGTTATTTTTCTGTGAAATTGTCGTTTTTTTGCTCGTCCTTCATAATGCTTTACTTCAATTTGATAATATAATTTCGCATTGTCAATATCTCCTCTAATTTCACCTACTCCATTTGGCATGGGGAACCTGATGCATTGATGCAACGTTGATGCTACAGCTTTAATTGCGTGTATCCATGGTCTCTCCAACAACATGTTATATGGTGATTCCATATCCACTACGCATAGTGTCACTTGTGTTTCGATCTCTCCTAGTGGAATTCACACCACTATTTCTCCTTTAGGTTTTGTTGTGGATTTTCCAAATCCATGAACAAGATATGTTGAACAAGACATTTCTTCATCTTTGAATCTCATTCCTTTGAACGCATGATAGAATATTATATCCACTGAACTTCCTGTATCGACTAAAGTTCTGTTCAATATCCATTCTTCCATGGATTTTGTTGTTGTCCCCTTCTCTTTTCGTGTAATAGGTACTGTAATAACCAATGGAGATGTGTGGCTCAAATTTTCTCTTGGTATTTGTGCTGCCATGAATGTGATTTTTTGCTTTTCCCAATCTTTCAAGGATGATGTTTTTTCTACTGCCATAACCTTCCTTCCTTCAAAATCTCGTTTATGTATCCTTCCTTTGATGTTTTCATGGAATTCATTAACCATTGTTTTTCTTATCATATTACACTCCAATCTTTTGTCATCTTCATTGACTCTAATCATTTTTCTTTTAACTGGTTCACTGACTTGTTTAATCACTTTCTTGATTTGAACAATCTCAACAACAATCTTCAACTTTCAATCTTCAGTTCCCTGTTTCTAGCGCCATTATGTAGTTGCAGGAAATCCTACACTAAACCCCTCACAAGATTTCATTAACATTCAACTCATTTTTGGATTAACAATCTTAATTTTATTGATGAATCTTTGAACAATCTTACAAGAAAAGATAAAGGAATCAAGAATAACCACTGCTCTATATTTTCTCTCTCCTATTTACTTGCTTCTCACTCAGAAAAGATCTCTCTCCTTTCATTTACAACCGAATGGCTATTTATAGGAAATTACATAGTGGATGACAGCTAATCTGTCCTTTATTTTCGGATATGATTTGCGACATTCTCGCAACCTTACAAATACCAATCTCGCAAACTTCCTCACTTTCGCAGGATCGTCACACTTTTCTCATGATTTGTCTGACGTCGTTTAAAATGTCGTTTCTGAAGTTGTTCTGCGACACTGTCGTGTTGTGTTGTTAATAATTTTGCTGAAACATTATTGCTGCGAGATTATGATCCTACACCGATATTTTCGATATCATATAGGTATTTTCCGATATCCAATAAAAACCTTTAATGTCGGCCTGTACTACCGATATTGACTACCTTGGTAGTTACATAAGATCTCATAGAAATTGAAAAACTCTTTAACTAGTTCATTTGAGTCACTTGAACTAGTTATGGTGAAGAAAAACAAGGTTAATATGAAATGATAATATGGTTAACCTTTTGGGTTACTTGTTGAACCAACATACACGTACACGTTTGGGCACGGTTTTCACAAACCCAGTAAACGTCTACCCAAGTGTGTGTGACAAGCTAAGTTTTCGATCTAACGGTTGAGAAATATTAGATTGAATCTAAATCAGGTTTTCATTTAACGGTGAATATGGATTGCTTTATAACAAAGGCAAAACCCTGATTTGAAGGCTATATAAAAGAGACATCTAGCATTTTGCAAAACTAATCCCCACACGTCTGTGTGATACTAGTGCGCTCGCTAGAGTCGATTCTCCTTTAACCTTTGGTTTTCTTCTCTAAAACCAGGTTAACGACTTAAAGACTTCATTAGGATTGTGAAGCTAGACCGATACTACTTTTATCATAGTTGTGTGATCTGATCTTGCATCTTCTATCGTACGAGTACAATCGATTTATTGGCTTGAAATCGTGAGAGTTCTCCGATAGGCAAGATAAAGAAGTCACAAACATCTTCGTCTCACTGTTTGTGATTCCTCGACAAACCGCCTGTATAGTCAGGAAAGATTGTAGAGAGGTTATTGATTAATCTAGGCTGTTATTCGGGAATATAAGACCGGATTATCAATTGGTTCCTGTTCACCTTGATTTCATATCTTAAGACGGAACAAAACCTAGGGTTTATCTGTGGGAGACAGATTTATCCTTTGATATACTTTTCTGTGTGAGACAGATTTGTTTATTATCAAGTCTGCGATTTTGGGTTGTAGCAACTCTTGGTTGTGGGTGAGATCAGCTAAGGGAATCAAGTGCGCAATATCTTACTGGGATCAGAGGCGTAGGAGTACAACTGTACCTTGGAACGGTGAGAGACTGATTGGGGTTCAACTATAGTCCAGTCCGAAGTTAGCTTGGAGTAGGCTAGTGTCTGTCGCGGCTTAATACAGTGTGTATTCAATCTGGACTAGGTCCCGGGGTTTTTCTGCATTTGCGGTTTCCTCGTTAACAAAATTTCTGGTGTTGGTGTTATTTCTTTTCCGCATTATATTTTATATAATTGAAATAATACAGTTTGTGCGTTCGTTATCATCAATTGGAAATCCAACCTTTGGTTGTTGATTGATATTGATTGATCCTTGGACATTGGTCTTTGGTACCGTCCAAGTTATTCCTTGTATTTGATAAAGACTCGCTATTATTTTTAGCTTGAGTAAAAATCAAATCAAGAGAGAGATATTAACTCCTTGAGATACTTTTATCTAGATTGAGTCTGACTGTCTAGTTGATTCTCTAGCAAAGTATTTCGGAGTTAGTCCATACAGATTGCTAAGCGAAATATTGGGTGGTGTTGTTAGACCCCCGCTTTTTCAATTGGTATCAAAGCAGGCAAACACGTTTAAGACCTAACAAGTCAGTGTTTGTAGCGATCTGACTCTATGGATAGAGGTGTTATCTCTATTAACGTACCACCAGTCTTCGATGGCTCCAATTACTTATGGTGTAAAATTGCTATGTGATCTTTTCTTCAATCGCGTGATTTTCAATCATGGGTATATGTGGTTAATGGCTATGATGCTCCCGTTGTGGCAGTAGGTGATGTAAACGTTCCCAAACCTATTGGTGAATATACCGTTGTTGAGATAACGGTTGCAAAGCAAAATTCCGACGGTTTGAATGCTATCATACATGCAATTACCCCAAATCTTCAGCATCATGTGACAAATTGCACTAGATCTAAAGATGCTTGGGATATTTTAGAAACCATATTTGAAGGCAACTCCAGTGAAAAGGATGCTAGGCTTCAAAACCTTAATTCCGATTGAGAGAGCCTTCGTATGGCAGATGAAGAAACATTTGATGAATTTAATCACAAAGTGTATGAAATTGTTAATGCATCTTTTGCATTGGGTAAGACTATTCCTGAAAAGGACACTGTGACTGAAAATTCTCAGATCGCTGCAATCCAGATACGAGTATAAGAAGCATGCCATCGTTGAGGGGAATAACCTCGATAATCTTTCCAGAAACACCTTGGTTGGAAAGCTTAAGATATTTGACCATGAGCATACATACAAAGTCGGTAAGGATGTTGCCTTTAAAGTACAAAAGAATACTAAATTACTTGTCAAAGGTAAGAGTGTTCATGTCTCTGAGGATGATCAGTCTGAGGATGATTTTTCGGATGAAGATCTTGACAAATCAGTCTCCTTGATCACAAGACAGTTTAAGGATCTTCTGTTGAAGAGAATTAAACAGTTTTCAATAGACAAACCTAAGTCACCAGACAAACCTCATGGTCGCGTACCTCCTAAAAACAGGGATGCTGACAAGGCTGATGACGAGGACATGCCTCAGTGCTTTAAGTGTAAAGGTTTTGGTCATTTTGCTAACGAATTCCCAAATCGTAGAAAATACACTGGGAACAAAGCATCGATTTCAATACTTGTAGCAATACATATATCAACCTCAATGGGTTCAGAGAAGAGGGAAACCCAATCAAGCTGGAAGATTCATTGAATCCGATAACTGGAAACCCTATCAGTGATGTTTCAGGATCAACTGTATGTCTGTCTGCTTGCACATCTCAGATGCCTGAATATTATCCAAGTTTGACGTGCTCGTTTTGTTCGATGAAGGGACACAGACTATCAAGATGTTAAAAATACAAGCACCAAATAAGGCACGCCAGCAAACTTCCACGAAGAGCAGATCGTTTAGCAAGGAAGCTGAAACTTGCTCAGAAGACCGCCGAGGTATGTAGGATCTTATCTTTGTCTAAGAAGTTGGTTTCCAAGGATAGAATAAGACCATTTGAAAAGAAAATATGGTCAAATCGTTTTGATAGACAAATATCAGAGGATTCCTCCCATGAGGAAAAAGATGGACAAATCGTTGTTCATCGCAACACAACTTGATTGTGTTGTTGGGAAAATCTTGTCTCATGTGCCTGTTCGAAAAGAGACAAGATTGAGCGCTGATCCAGGCTTCAGAAGAGTTTTCCTTCTTTTCTTAGTTTTTTTATTTTTTGTCTATCAAATAAAAGAAAGAGTTATTATCGACAATTCTACTCTTTATAGGGTTTTAGAGTTGGGTGTATACGAATCTGTCAATAGGTTTCGAACCCTACATTCCTTTTTCCTCTTAACATCCTATATAAGACTGCTTTTTAAGTTAAGTGATTCAATCACACAAATCCAGTTGTTTATAATTGTTCTCAAAGCTCTATGTCGTCAGATGGAAAGGATGTCAACATGATTGTTAAGTCTTCAATCAAGGAAAAAGAAAACTCTCCTGTATCTAAGTCCCTGAAAAGAAAAATAAGGAATACAAGAAAACCCAGGGCTGTTCCTTCCAACTCTCAGAAGTTTTCCGATGTTCTTGATGAGTTAAAGGAAATAAGAAGGGAGATTTATGAAATAAAGACGTTCGTGTCTAAATCTTTGGAAATTCAGAGGACCCTAATTCGACCTCTTCAGCCAAGACAGTTCGTGGGTATTGACATTCGTGGGTATTGACACTTATCTCCGTGAACCCTATGTCCCGATGGTTTTCGATAACAAGGAGTTCGGGAATGATAAAGAATTTCTCAAAGGAATTGGCCTAGTATGTCTTATTTTTGTTTTAGTCGGAAGAATAACTAGTGCTTTCAATAGGGATGATTGTGACTACACATAGCTATTTTTTGTTTTCATCTTCTTACGTTATTTTTTAGGTTTATTGGTTTTTAAATTCTAAAAATATTTGGAGGATGATGTTTTTGCAGTATTGATCGTTATGATTTTGTGATATTGCAATTTGATTATGGGATATGTATTGTTTGCGTCCGTGAACTTGAAGGTCCCATATGCGGTCAAAAGTAAAGTCGTTCATGAATTGGTATTCGTATTGATGAAAGGACGAATGGACTTTTGACAATTACAAAAGTTATGCCTATGCAGTCATGTATTTGATAGAAAATAGGATAAAATCTTTTGTTTGACAAGGATAAAGTCTATTATGTCGTTATGATGAAAAATATAATAGATCCTTGTATGTTATCCACGGTATCGATTTTTATTGATCCATTTTGTTAAGTATTACCGTGAAGGCTCCATTGTGTGACTTATGTTGAGCATGATACAACTAAGTCGATTATTCTTATTGGCTTGTTGGTTGTTCCATAAGATGCTATATGTCGAGCATTATGAACTAAATTAATCATCTTGGTTGGTTATTTAGTTATTTGCTCCGAAAGTCTTCTTTTGTCAAGCAAAATCTTTTGAAAATTAAATTGATTACTTTTGTAATTAGTTTGGTTATTTGTATTCCAATTAGATTAATTATGAGTTCTCTTGTAATTAGTCTAGTTGAGTTTTCATATATTCCACAATTTCTTGTGTTGAGTATATGAACGGCTATACTAATCATGTTATATTGGTTGATGTAGTCGTATATTCCGTAAGGTTTTCTTTATGTAGGGTATGTGAACGATTAAGCTAGTCATCTCCATATGATTACCTTAGTTGTAGCTCCGTAAGTTTACTTATGTTGAGCACCTTCAATTAAATTGATCACTTTTGTGGTTTGATTTAGTTGTGTATTCCAATTGAGTTAATCATGGGTTTACTTGTGATTAATTTGGTTGAGCTTTGGATATAAAAATCATTTCTATGGTTTTTGGTGTCCAATTTAAAAATCCTTCTTTTCTTTCAAAATTAAGGTCGCTCTTGTTGTTCTTTCGGGAATGACATCAAATGGGGGAGAGTTCTTTTGAACTTGTACTTAATGGTAATATCTTGCGGGGTGTGCGGTTGTGAAATTTTATAGGGGTTATCTTGTATCTTAAAACTCCTTGATGAATGCATTTAGCTTCGACTTTATGATTGCATCTAAATTAAGTTGGTATGTATTTTTCTTTTAGTCTATGAAATGTCTCTTGTGGAAATTTCATTATGATCCCGTTCTTGTACCTTTGCCAATTTTATTGACAAAAAGGCGGAGAAATAATGTAGTTCACACTACAAATACATATGGTTTTCGGATCATTGTGTAAGGGGGAGTGGTTTCCATGATAGAGATGGAGTATTGACTAAGGGGGAGTGATACATATCACCGTAGTATTATTTTTAAAGTCGTGATACAATTGGACTTTAATGTTACATAATAATACTATGACACTGTATAATGATGATCGAGAATTTCGATTTCTCTCATTGTTATAGCTACGGATCTTCAACAACGGTGATGCTAAACTTACAACCTTTGGGATCATTGGAGTATTTGGAAGGATGAAGATTTCAGGGAACGTTGAAGATTAGACTATGGAATAGGATCCACTAAAGTTTATATTTTTTGTATTCCATATGTATTAATAGTTTTGTCACTAAAATTGACAAATGGGGAGATTGTTAGAGCATAGCTCGGTCAACCTCGCATGCGTTGCTATATCAAGCATGTTTGTCAATGTTAGTGATCATAACTCTGAGTCTTGATTTCTAGCCTACATAGATAAGTCTCGGACTAGGATAGAAAAGTGTAGTTGAGATCACGGACTTCATGGAGATTCATCATACGACGACAAAAATCTATACAAGGAACCGTGGAACTTCGTCAACAAAAAGGTATGTGGAGACTTGAACTTATATATCACTCAAAAGTCTATCTCTTCTATCTCCTACTTCTTATGAGACAAAAGTCGTATGCTATATAGACTAGATCATACACATTTGACATTTCGAGCTGAGCTTTCATTGCTTATCTTTTTCTCAAAATCGTGTGTTGGTAAAGCGTTTCTCTTTGATCAAGTTTATCTTCACCTAGTGACGAAAGTCATGAAAAGTTTCAATCACTTTAAGAATTGCTCTGACGTGAATCGGTCTGTGAATAACGGCTACATAGCATCCTCTGAGAATGTCTCAATGATTGAAATGAGAGTTTAGATTACATAACCATGTATTCCTTGAACCGAAGTTTTCGAACTTTGTTGATCAAGAGAAATCGGAAGGATTTTGGAATTGGCTTGCCAAGTCCGCGAACTATCAGAAGTTCTTGACCGAGAATTGCTGTTGGATTTTCCAAAATTTGTTTGTGTGCTAAGTACGCGAACTGGAGGAAGTTCTCTTTCCTAAAATTTCTGCTGAGTTGGGAAAACTCAACCGGTTTACTTAAGTCTGCGAACTTGTTTGTGAACTTAAGAGGTTATGATCTAAATATGTGTTCTGAACATGAAACTTAAATTACTAAGGAATGCTTTATGCAAACCGTGGCTATAAAGTTCATGAGCCGATTCAATCGAATCGAATCATCTTTGTTTCAATTGTGTCTTGTGTAGTTACATAAGATCTCATAGCAATTGAACAACTCTTTAACTAGTTCATTTGAGTCACTTGAACTAGTTATGGTGAAGAAGAACAAGGTTAATATGAAATGCTCATATGGTTAACCTTTTGGGTTACTTGTTGAACCAACATACACGTACACGTTTGGGCACGGTTTTCACAAACCCAGTAAACGTCTACCCAAGTGTGTGTGACAACCTAAGTTTTCGATCTAACGGTTGAGAAATATTAGCTTGAATCCAAATCAGGTTTTCATCTAACGGTGAATATGGATTGCTTTGTAACTAAGGAAAAACCCTGATTCGAAGGCTATATGAAGGAGACATCTAGCATTATGCGAAAATAATCCTCACACGTCTGTGTGATACTAGTGCGCTCGCTAGAGTCGATTCTCCTTTAACCTTTGGTTTTCTTCTCTAAAACCAGGTTAACGACTTATATCGTAGTTGTGCGATCTGATCTTGCATCTTCTATCGTACGAGTACAATCGATTAATTGGCTTGAGATCGTGAGAGTTAACCTGGTTTTAGAAGAAGAAAACCAAAGGTTAGAGGAGAAACGACGATAGCACGCAAACTAGTATCACACGTAAGGTGTGGGGATTACTTTTGCACAATACTAGATGTCTCCTTTATATAGCCTTTCAAATCAGGGTTTTGCCTTAGTTACAAAGAAATCAATATTCACCGTTAGATGAAACCTGATTTAGATTCAAGCTAATGTTTATCAACCGTTATATCGAAAACTTAGCTTGTCATACACAAATGACTGTACGCTTCTAGGTTTGTTAATCGCACCCAAACGTGTACATTGTTGGTTCAACAATAGTCTACCCAAAGAGGTTAACCATATGGGCGTTTCATACCAACCATGTTCTTCTTCACCATAACTAGTTCAATTGACTCAAATGAACTAGCTAAGAGAGTTGTTCAATTGCAAGGAAATCTTATGTAACTACACAAGACACAATTGAAGCAAAGATGATTTGATTCACTCGAATCAGTTCATGAACTTTAATAGCCACGGTTTTAAAATGCATTCCTTAGTCTTTTAACATTAAGTTCAGAAATCATATTTAGATATATAACCTTATCAAGTTCGCAGACTAGGTTCGCGGACTTAAGACACCGGATAGAGTTTACAAGCTGCAGCAGAAATTCTCGGGTTTGAGAATTTCGGCAGTTCGCGGACTTGGCACTTTCCATACTTCTGGTTCTCTTGATCAAAAAAGTTCAAAAACTTCGGTTCAAGGAATCCATTGGTTATGTAATCTAAACTCTCATTCCAATCATTGAAACATTCTTAGAGGAAGTTATATAGTTGTTACACTATTTCTCGTCAAAGTAATTTTTGAAGTGATTGAAACATTCATGACTTTGTCACTAGGTAAAGATAAACTTGGTCGAAGCGAAAATCTTACCAACACATATTTCGAGATAGGCGAGGCATACTCGGCTCGAAATACCAAATGTGTATGATCTAGTCTATATATATAGCATACGACTTTTGTCTCAAAGAGTAGGAGATAGAATAGATAGACTTTTGAGTGACAGATAAGTTCAAGTCTCCACATACCTTTTTGTCGAGAAGTTCCACCGGTTCCTTGAGTAGATCTTCTACTCGTATGATGAATCGCCATGAAGTCCTTGAGCTCAACTACACTTACTATCCAAGTCCGAGACTTAGCTATAAGAGGCTAGAAATCAAGACTTATAGTTTTCATCACTAACATTGACAAACATGCTTGAGATAGCAAAACATGCGAGTTTGACCGAGCAATGATCTAACAATCTACCCATTTATCAATTTTAGTGACAAAACTATCAATACATATGAAATACAAAAAAGATAATGAAACTTTAGTAGCTCCTATTCCACATGTCTAATCTTCAACATTCCTCGAAATCTTCGTCACTTCTAAGTACTCAAATGATCCCAAAGGTTGTAAGTTTAGCATCACCGTTGTTGAAGATCCGTAGCTATAACAATGATAAAGCATCGGTCTCGATCATTGTTATACAATGTCATAGTATTATTATACAGTGTCAAAGTCCAATTATATCACAACTTCACCAATAATACTATGGTGATATGTATCACTCCCCCTTAGTCAATACTCCATCTCACATGAAAACCACTCCCCCTTACACAATGATCCGAAAACCATATGTATTTGTATTGTGAACTACATATTAATTCTCCCCCTTTTTGTCAATAAAATTGGCAAAGGTACAAGAACGGGATCATAATGAAATTTCCATAAGAGACATTTCATGACTGAGAGAAAGAAACACACATCATCTTATTTAGATGCAATCATATAACCGAAGCTAACAACATTCATCAAGGAGTTCAAAGATACAAGATAACCCCTCTAAAATTCCACAGCCGCACGCACCTCAAGATATGACCATTAAGCACAAGTTCAAAAGAAATCTCCCCCATTTGATGTCATTCCCAAAAGAACAACAAGAGTGACCATAATTTCAAAAGAAAAGAAGGATTTTATTGGATACCAAAACCATAAGAATATTTTTATATCCAAAAACTCAATCAAATTAATCACAAGTAAAACTCGTGACTAATTTAATCGGTATACGCAATCAAATCAAACACAAAAAGTGATCAATTCAATTGTTTGTGCTCAACATAAGAAAACTAATGGAGACACAAAAATACTCAACTAGATTAATTACACGAGAACCCATAATTAATCTAATTGGAATACACAACCAAACTAATTATGAAAGTAATCAATTTAATTGTCAATTGTTTTGCTCGACATAAGAAAACTTACGAAGCAATAACTGAATAACCAAACAAGATGATTAATTTAGTTCAAAATGCTCAACATAAAGTACCTTACGGAACAACCAACAAAGCTAATAAAAAATAATCAACTTGGTTGTATCGTGCTCAACATAAGACACATTACAGAGCGTCACAGTAATACATACGAATATGGATCAGGGGTGATCAATACTGCGGAAAACACAAGGATTCATTCTATCTTCCATCACTATTCGCATAACGACATTCAATAGACATAATCCTTGTAAAGAAAATATTTTAACCTATGTTCCATCAAAAATTGACAATATAGGCCTAACTTTTGTAATTGTCAAAAGTCTATTCACCCTTAAATCAATACATGGATACCGATCATGAACGACTTTACTTTTGACAAAATATGGGACAACATAGTTCACGGACGTAAACACCAAAATCCCATAACAAATTGCAATATAACAAATCATAAAGATTAATACTGCAAAAACATCATCCTCCAAATATTTTTAGAATTTAAAACCAATAAAACTAAAAGATAATACAAGAAGATGAAAAATAATAGCTATGTGTAGTCACAATCATCGCCATTCCAAACTCTAGTAATCCTTCTCAAAAACAAGAATAAATTCTCATAAGAAGTTTCCTAGGCATCAAGACAAACTCGTAATGCACATATAAGATGATTTGTCCTTAAAGGGTAGAATCAATCTTTTTCGCTCGGATTTACACCAAGAATAGCTACCAAAAGCGTATAAAAAGATTTTCTTAACAAAGAAGAACATATAAAGTCATTAACGACCATGCACTACAGTTCACATAAGATGATTGTACACATTCAAGATTCCCATAGTAATGCATACTACTGCCCGTTCTTGAACTTCCTTCTTTGTGATTCACCAACAACATTCTTGTAAAAGTTACAACGAGCTTAGAATAGTAGTACTCCAAGAATACAAGTGCCCAAGTCCATGAGAAGTGGAACAAGTGCAACGAAACGGAGCAAAACACTCAAAAACAGAGACAGACAAATACCAATTTTAACTCATCCAAATTCAGAAATTCTCATCTTCATTTTGAAGAGAAATCAAAGAGGAAGAGAATGTAAAAAGAATGAGGTCATTCCGATTTCGGACGAAGAAATTACGACCAAAACAAGTTTACCGAATATCGACGTCTACAGACAAGTATGCATATGGGTTTGCAAACGAATTTTCATAACTTGGAGCAGTTTGCAAACTGGGTATGCGAACTTAAACCCCTGGATTTTGATTTTAAATGATGGTAGCATACTTGGTATGTGTACCATGAAGTCCAAACATCCCAAACTATTATTTTCAAACCTGAACATTTAAGAACCTTAAACACAGATCAAGTTAGGTAGAAAAGAACGATAACAAAGGTATGTGAATCATTATAAGTTCTCTAAGCAAATAAAAGAACAAATCTTTCTCAAGTTTATAGACATACCTTTTTTAGATGAATCCAGTTGAATTCTACAGCCTTACCAAACATAATCTGTGCGCCCCAGTTGTTGTGCTTCCCTCACCGTATACATAGCATGGCATTCTTGGTGAGGATGCACTTTCGACACACTCAAGTTGTGTTGAGGTGAACAATGTATTGCTCACCACAAATGAATTTTGGATTATCATGAAAGAGATCGCTTTTAGAACCTTTCACATCCAAATCCATCTTCCCAAAGAACTCTTTAAGTTCCAGCATCATGGATACTGCCTTCTCCATAGTCATGGAACTTTCTGGGAGATCATTCCTTTTCACACTCAAAACATCATTTACTTTCTTTGGTATCCACTTTTGAGTGCGTTTAGGAACGACCGAAACCTTCTTCCCATTACTTTCTTCAAGTTTTTCCGGAAGAGAATTGGATTGACTATTCTTTTGCAAGTTAGTCTTTCTCCAATTGGGAGCATCAGATCTTGTCTTCGTCTTTACGAAGTTATCCTTTTGATAACCATTACGATTGTGAAAAGGATTCGTATGACGTTTATAGGAAAATCTAGGCTTATCACATCAATGATTCCTTTGCCTAAGGGTTGGACATTTACAACCTCTAACGTTAAGAGGTTTAGTCTTAACGTATGATCTTGGTTTCACAACTTCTTGTGATTCCCAAACAAGAAAATCATGAAGTTTCTCATTCCTTATACGGAAACGACATCTCCTTTCCAGATGACCTTTATTTCCGCAATAGTGGCAAACATAAGGAATGTTCTTACCTCGATCTGTATGTGCTGACTTTGGAGGTTGATATACTTTGCTCTTTCGAACCTTAACTGCCGGTGAAGGTATTTCACTTTTGCCATCAGTGGAAACCTTTTGTTGAGAAGTATCACTAGCCTTGACAAATTTTACTTCTTTGCTAATACTTGGAGCATTTATTCCCTTATAGCCCAATCCTCGTGTATCACGATGATTTTTACTTGCTCCTAGCATAGTGATTAATTTGCTTGAACTAGTATTGAACTTTTTCAAGTCATCTTCCAACATCTTGACTTTATCAAGAGCAGCAGCTAAATCAGCCTTAAGGCGTTTTTCTCGAACGAGACAAGCACTTTCTCTGTCATCAAAACTAATCTGTTGAGAGTTAAACCTTGCTTCAGATTCTGCAAGTTTCTCTTCCAACAAAAAGTACTTTTGATAAAGATTATCACATTCAAGTGACTTCATACGTAGGTTTTCCTCAGAATCCTTGAGGATCGATTCGATAGAACGATTCGAAAAATAAACACCTGTGTAACATCTTCTCAATTTCTTGTTTTCTCGACAGAGAGGAGTCTAAACAGGTGTGACATGAGAAGATGTAATCTTCTTCATATTCCACGAATCCAAAAACTTAACATACTCTGAGACTTCCTCATCAACATCTCTATCAATATCTTAATCACCTTCATCAGAAAGTTCATCCAACTGTTCTTCTAGGAGAGTTTCCCAATCAACAGTTTTTACATCAAAATAATGTTTAGATATTAACTTAGATGTGGAAGTTCTCTCATGTGAATCCAAGCTTTTAGAATCATCTGGTAATTTCTGAACTGGTACGTTATTAGAGATAGACTCGTCCATAATCTGATCACTACAAACACAAACTTATAAGGTCTTTAACGTGTTTGCCTGCTCTGATACCAATTGAAAAAGCGTGGGTCTAACAACACCATCCAATATTTCGCTTAGCAATCTGTATGGATTAAATCCAAAATACTTTCTAGAGAATCAACTAGACAGTCAGACTCAATCTAGGTAAAAGTATCTCAAGGAGTTAATATCTCTCTCTTGTTTTGATTTACTCAAGATAATAGAAATCAGCGAGTCTTTAATCAAACACAAGGAATAACTTGGACGGTACCAAAGACCAATGTCCAAGGATCAATCAATGACAACCAGACAACCAAAGGTTGGATTATACCAATTGATGATCTACACGCACAACATGTATTATTTCAATTCTAAAGATAAACAATATAATGCGGAAATTGAAATAACACAGACACCAGAAATTTTGTTAATGAGGAAACCGCAAATGCAGAAAAACCCTGGGACCTAGTCCAGATTAAATACACATTGTATTTAGTCGCTACAGACACTAGCCTACTCCAAGCTAACTTCAGACTGGACTATAGTTGAACCCCAATCAGTCTCCCACTGATCCAAGGTACAGTTGTACTCCCTACGCCTATGATCCCAGCAGGATACTGCGCACTTGATTCCCTTAGCTGATCTCACCCACAACTAAGAGTTGCTACGACCCAAAATTGCAGGCTTTAGCAATAAGCAAATCTGTCTCACACAGACAAGTCTATCAAAGGATCAATATGTCTCCCACAGAAAAACCCTAAAAGTTTTTGTTCCGTCTTTTGATAATAATCAAGGTGAATAGGAACCAATTGATAATCCGGTCTTATATTCCCGAAGAACAGTCTAGATTAGTCAATCACCTCAGAACAATCTAAATCGTATGGTAGTGAAACAAGATGTCGTGGAATCACAAACTATAAGACGAAGGTGTTTGTGATTACTTTTTATATCTTGCCTATCGGATAACTCTCATGATCTCAATCCAATCAATATGATTGTACTGTTACGATAGAAGATGCAAGATCAGATCACACAACTACGATAAAAGTAGTATCGGTATGGCTTCACAATCCCAATGAAGTCTTTAAGTCGTTAACCTGGTTTTAGAAGAAGAAAACCAAAGGTTAAAGGAGAAACGACTCTAGCACGCAAACTAGTATCACACGTAAGGTGTGGGGATTACTTTTGCACAATACTAGATGTCTCCTTTATATAGACTTTCATATCAGGGTTTTGCGTTAGTTACAAAGCAATCAATATTCACCGTTAGAGGAAAACCTGATTTAGATTCAAGCTAATATTTCTCAACCGTTAGATCGAAAACTTAGCTTGTCATACACAAATGATTGTACGCTTCTAGGTTTGTTAACCGCACCCAAACGTGTACATTGTTGGTTCAACAATAGTCTACCCACTACGGGAACAATATACATCTACAACTGGAGATTTACAACACTTCGCTATACATCGTAGAAAGTCCTATGTTTTACAACTGGTTTCAAAGGAAGAGTTGTCGTATATCATCACTACCAACGCTTAGGAACAAGGGGTTGCGCTAAGAAAACAAACGACAACTCCTTTAGCAAAACTGTTGTGACGACATTTAGGTATAACAACTTTTTTTCATAAGTGTAGTGACTTAGCCTATCACAATTCTCACAAGTGTTGTTGAAGAACACAAAAATATGATAATGAAAAATATGTTAGAGGGGAGATTCGAACATGAACCTAATGCATGGATGTATAGCTCATCAACCATCCTTACAGTTCACAAGTTTGGTTTTTTTTTTTTAATAGAAACGTATGACGACACTTATAAGTGTTGTTGAAGTTAAAATATAGAATGTGGGAAAAAATTAGGTTTGGGGGATTCGACCCTGAGCCTCCTATATGGAAGTCTACACCACTAACCATACCTACACTATCACAAGTTCTGTAAAGTTGGTGGTTCTTTAATATACTATTATGGCAACCCTTCATAAGCGTTGTAAAACAAAATATAATGCTCAAAGCCGACTGAGCCGCAAAGAGCGCGAAGCATTCTCTGTAACCATATACATTCTTCTCTGTACATAATCACACACATTCTATAAGACCACCCGCTTTAAGCAAAGCATGCAACTGGGGAATTATGGCAAAAGTATACCATCAAACAAACAAATATTCTGAAAAACATTACCATCTCCAAACCGATATTCACACACAAATGATGATAACAAAAGCATCCCTGAATTACCAACAATAGAACATAGAGTTTGATAAGTGATAAATACACAAGCCAATACAGAACTACACACTCAGCTGTAGCAAGAAACTTGAGAATAGCAGGAAACTCATACAGAACTACACACTCAGCTGTAGCAAGAAACTTGAGAATAGCAGTTGAAGTAGATTACTGAGAAGGCAAATAACACCAAATATTGCTAAAGTAAGAATACAATACCGTAAAAATAATAAACTACTAATCTAACTTGTGAACTTCTTTTTCTTCTTCTTTTTGTTCTTCTTCTTTGTCGGAACCACTATGGTATATTCCCCATCTTCTCTTAAGTAACTCTCGTTCTCGTCATCCATTTGGAAACCAAGAGTTGAAGTATCCACTGGTTGGAAATTTGTGTCATGCTTTTCATTGTATTCCTCTAATTCATGGAAACCCCTGGGCGGTGGTTTCACCATCACATACCAGTTAGATGTATTTGACTCTCGAGAATAGAAAACTTGTCGCGCTTGCTCTGCTAAAATGAATGGATCGTTACAGTATTGGTTCTTATGCTGCTTTAAATTGACTAATGTAAAGCCATCTTCTACCTTCACACCAAAATTGGTGTGAGCCCAATCACATTTGAATATTGGAATTTGAAACATATGATTGTAGTCCAACAATAAAATTTCTTATAAAACACCGTAGAACCCACTAGTTTCTGACAATCCTGCAACTAAGGTTGTTGATTCAATTGAAACTCCACTGTTTTGTGTGACTCTCTTAACATCCTTCGTAATAAACCTAGTGTTATTGATAAGCAAGCCTTTATATGATATGCAGTTTTCCAACGGCCCATATGACAACCATTCTACCGTGTGTGATATTGGCATCCCTTGTTCAATTTGCATCTTAACCTACAAATGTATAATCTCAGGACATAAGAATATAACTAAATTTTTTATCTAAGCATAAGAAGTTAGATTTATATGATGGTGTGCCGAACATGGATTGTTCCATGTGATAGAATGAAACAAAATCACACGCATTTGTGTTTTTTGTAGTAGTTTTCCACAGCAGCAAAATGTCCAAGTGTTTAAACTATACTAAGATGCATAATCTGACTAAGAGTGGACTAAACATACCTTTTGTTGAAACCAATCTGCAAATGTGTCAGACTGTATGGAATTGAGTTGGTCTTCACTAGTAATTGCCCTCCCAGCAGGAGATTTTAACTCGTCCATATGCATTCTAAGACAAAATTAAAATTAGAAAATGAAGTATTAATTGACAGACCATTTTTAATAAACGTGAACATCATACTTACATCATATATGGGTCAATTTCGGGTGTGTTAAAAAGCACATATCTGTGAGCTATCTTTAACTTCTCACTATCCATACGCACTTGGACACCTTTAGAAAGAGGACGTGCTGCCGGTGTGGAACCATTTTGAGTGTTTTCGTTACGCCTTTGCTCTACTCCTGTTTCAGCTGCTTGGGCCTTACGAATATCAAAATACCTAACACACTCCATTCCAAGATAACACTCGGCTATACAAGCTTCAGGTTGTGCATAATTCTTTACATATTCTTTGAATGTCTTCATATACCTAGGAAAGTCGAGTATGCAACAGTTACTAGTTAATTAAATATTAGTATCTCTAAGATACAAAGGGCATAACTTTCTACACGAAACCAAAAAACAGAAGTAATATAAATTAAATTGGCATACCTTTCAAATGGATACATCCAACGATATTGTACAGGTCCACATAATCGCACTTCTCGAGCTAGGTGAATTGTCAAGTGCATCATGACATCAAAAAGTGACGGAGGGAAGTACCTCTCCAACATACACAAAGTCTCAGCAACTTCTACTTCAAGTTCTATTAATCTATGGAGATCAACTGCCCTTTGGCATATTTCGTGAAAATAAGAACATAACCTGAAAATTGCCTCCCTTGGCCCTACAGGTAAAAGTCCTTGCAAAGCAACGGGTAATATTTGTTGCATAAGAACATGGTAATCATGAGCCTTAAGAACACCTAAGCAACCATCTTTTGAGAAATGCTTTCTAAGATCAGAACTAAAACCATATGGAACCTTTAAATTTCTCATCCTATTATAATATAGCCTTTTCCTTGTCATTTAAACAGTATGGTGCTGGTGGAAGGATCGTTTTTCCATTTATCTCTACTGGATGTAATTCTGGTCTTATTCCCATACTCTTCAGATCATTGCGGGACTTTAGACCGTCTTTTGTTTTGGACTTTATATTCAATATGGTACCAATAATACTCTCGCAAACATTTTTTTCTGTATGCATAACATCAATATTGTGCCGTAGTAATAAATCCTAGGAAGATGGAAAAACCCAACATTAGTAATTAATTCTATAAAGAAATAAAAGATCAGACATTTAATCTATGAAAAACCCAACATTGATAATGTGAAGTTTAGAGGCTAACATGGTGCAAAGCAGAAGAACCCATAGCCAAATATTAACAAGTAAGTTTGAAGTTATGGAACTAACCTTCCAGTAAGGCAAGTCGAAGAATATTGACCGTTTGTTAAACACCCGAAGTTCAGTTTCATCATCATTTGCACCAGAAATAGCCGCATCAGCAACAACATCCCTTTTCCGCTTCCCACATTTAGAATTACCCACATTTGCACTTGCTGCCGCACTACTCTTGCCCTTATTTTCTTCTTTTGCTCTTTCTTTTCCTTATCTCCTCCTCGTTCTTCTCCGCTTTCCCAAAATCATTTGTAATACTATTCTGACATTCAAGTGCCGCAGCACCAGACATAACGGTGGCTTTTCCTTCCTCTCAATCTCTCCATTAAACCAATTTTTTTCTGCCGAAGAGGATGATTATGACGAAGAAATCTCCTATGATTCAAGTAGACAGTTTTACGACTAAATGCCAACCAGTTTGAAAGTGTTTTCACCGCAAAGAGGACAGGCTGCCTTCCCTTTATACGTACATCCAGATAAATTACCATATGAGGGAAATCGTTTATTGTCCCATTAATAACGCCTTCAAGTTAAAATCTGTTTTAGTAAACGAATCATATACCTGCATTTCTCCCCAACTCAAAAGATCATCAATCAGGGCTGCAAGTATACATCAATGTCATTACCCGGTTTTTTTTCCTGGAATCCATGCTCAGAATTATGTTGTCACCTTGCATACACAACTGAGGGGGCAAATTATTAACCACGAGCATCACTGGCCAACAATGTGGGCTGCGGAAAGATCACCAAATGGATTAAATCCATCAGCGAGCCCAAGACGCAAATTACGGGGATCTGAAGCAAACTCGGGATACTTTTTGTCTATGTGCTTCCAAGCCAAAGAATCTGTTGGATGACGCATCTTCCCATCCTTACTCTTGTTCGTCGCGTGCCATATCAACTGCTCAGCCAGTGCTGCTGATTGAAACAATCTTCTCAATCTCGGCACAATGGGGAAGTACCTAAGCACCTTCACCGGTATCTTCTTTGCGGCTTGTCTATCATTTCAGCATCGTCCATGTTAGATGGTCTGCCTTCCACCTAGAATAATGACATTTAGGACACTCGTCTGCATCTTTCAAATCTTTTCTAAACAAACAACAATCATTAATACAAGCATGTATTTTCTGGTAAGTCAATTGATAAGATTTCAGCAGCTTTTTCACTTCATATGTTGAGCAAGGAAGACAATGATCTGGCGGCAACAAGGAACCGATTGTCTTGAGAAGTTCGTCAAAAGATTTCCTAGATAAACCATTTACTGTCTTGTGCCTATACAATTCAACAGTGATGGATAACTTTGTGTGTGTTTTACAATTAGGATATAACGGTGTGTCCGCCTCTTCCACATGGTTTTCCAAACCCTCATCTTGCACAGGTTCATGTCCCTGATCGATATGTGCATCAGCTTCAACAGCAGCATCTATATGATATGATCCCCTTGTTGCTCCCTCTTGGTGTACATCAGTAGAAGTGTGTATAGTCTCCCCGTGAAAAACCCACTCAGTGTATGTAGGATCCCAACCTCGTTTCAGTAAGTGAAGATGCACTTCTTGCGGAGGAAGTGGGAAAGTGAGATTCTTACAATCAACACAAGGACAACTGAATTCAGAAGGATTTCCAAGTCTCTGACAAACGGTATCTATGAAATTCTTCAAGGCCTCCTGATATGGAAGATCACCCCTACATGAAAGAACGACGAAATAATTAATCACGGAATAACACAATAAAAGAGGGAAAACCAATGTAAAGAATGTAATATTCTACAGTGAACAACATATTAACCTTGGCCAATGAACCCAATCTTTATTCATAATTTTGAATGACTTGAATCTGCAAATCTGTTCAGTTCTTCAATCCAGTTAAAAAAAACCTTTCAATTTCCTTCTCAACCAACACCTGGGGTATGATATGGCACCTGGCGCAATCAAAATATGATAACCAGCATAAGTAACCACAACGGATTAACAAATCATAAGATATTTACATATACAAAAAAAAGATTGGAGCAGTAATTCTCTCATATTATCTGGGTGGTAACTTCTTAAATTACATTGATGCAATGATGCATCATTCATTTCATTGATGCACGAATCACTGGCCGTATGAAAATTATATTTAAACTTTTTTCTAATGGGGTGCAACCGGCAGGTCCATATCATACTGCCTACTTCAATGAAAACCACACATTGATTTCTATAATATACATGTGCATCAAACATGTAAGCAAAACAATTGATATCTATAATACACAAATGGAGCAATTGAAAACTCTCTAGAATCATGAAACCTCTTTTCTTCATTACTGTCATGCAAATAAGAAAGGAACAAAAACCTAATTCAAATTTTAATGCAAAAAAGTCACTGAAAAAAACCTAATTCAAAAATCAAAAAAACAATATACCCTAATTGAGCTTTGGTTACAGATCGATCTTCAACTTCGGGAAATTGGTGGAGGTGGTTAGTCGAGATATGGGTTACAGATCGATCTTCAACATTGTGTGGTGATGATGAAGTTGGTGAAGTAATCTCCTGAGATCGATGAAGTTAAAAACGATGGTAATGAACGGAGCTGTTGGAGTCGTTGACGATGAAGTTGCCAGTGGTTTGAGTGATGGAGGTGCTGCTGTACCGAAGTGGTTTGAGTGATGGTGGTTTGAGTAATGGTGGTTTAAGGTGAAGTTTCTCCGTCGAACACACTGGGGAGATGCAGTTGAGGGAAAAAAAGAAAAGGATGAGGAAGGAATAGATATGAGAATGATGTTAAACAAAAAAAAAATTAACGGCTGTAGATGAAATAGAATTAAAAATTAAATGAATGGGTGGTTATGATGTGATGATATACATAGAATATTCCAAAGGAATATTCCCAGTATATGGTTAGATTCATCGTTCTTATGAAGTCTCTGAGTTAGAGTAGTCCACTCACCGCCAGGTTTCGATCTCGGAGCCATGTTATGTCTCGAAGTTGCCAAAACCGGCCATGTTTAAGGGTTGGAGGAATATTATGAAAGCATCTTACCTATGAATCGACAGATTCATCGTTCTTATGAAGTCTCCGAGTTAGAGTAGTCCACTCACCGCCAGGTTTCGATCTCGGAGCCATGTTATGTCTCGAAGTTGCCAAAACCGGTCAGGTTTAAGGGTTGGAGGAATATTATGAAAGCATCTTACCTATGAATCGACAGATTCATCGTTCTTATGAAGTATCCGAGTTAGAGTAGTCCACTCACCGCCAGGTTTCGATCTCGGAGCCATGTTATGTCTCGAAGTTGCCAAAACCGGTCAGGTTATGAAGTCTCTGACTTAGAATAGTCCACTTACCAGTTACCGCCAGGTTTCGAGCTCGGAGTCAGGTTATATCTATGTTACTTAGAGCGTCCACAATGGACGACTAAACCCAAATATAGTGTCCAGTGGATAGGCGCAGTGGGACGGACCATCGATCAAAATTTGATCAAAGACTAAAATCCAGACCAAATTTGGTCGGCGACCAAGATCAAATCCAAATATAGTCGGGCGTTTATATAGTCCACGCCCCATAACCAGGCGGACGTATAGTCCAAGTCCCACCCCAGACGGACGTATAGTCCACGCCCCACACCAGGCGAACGTATAATGCACACCCGTCTTTTTTTTTCTTTTTTTTTGTGTGGGGCGGGCTTAATACCTCCGCCCCACTCTTTACAAACTTCAAATGCATGGGGCGGGCATAATACCTCCGCCCCACTTTTTTTCTTTTTTTTTTCTTTTTTTTTTCCTACACCGGGAGAACGTATACTCCCCGCCCCACACCAGGCGTTGGTATATTTTACTCCCCACACCAGGCGTTGGTATAATGTCCGTCTGACCACTGCAGTTGCTCTTAGAGTGTTACCACCAAATTTTTTTTTTGTAATTTTGTCTAATCCAACGTACCAAAGTTAGGGAAGCAACTGCTACTAAATCTAACGGTGGGAATCTTGTGTTTGTTTGTCAAAAATTGTGTTTCTTTGCCAATCCGTATGCTTTTGCTTAGACCAATCAGAAAATTTCACTTTCCCTCCCCAGATCCCGCCCAAATTTGGTCACGTGTCTGCCCAAGAAATTTTCAGACAATATTTAATGTTTGACCACTGCAACGTGTCCTATCCCATGTTAATTCCCCCCAGTATTTTCGCAACGCGCCCAAAATCATTATTCTCTTCACTCTTCACAAAAATAAGAAAACTCTCTCACCAGAAAAAAGAAAAAAATCTCTCACCTATCGCCATGTCTGCAACTGTGAAGCTCTAACCCTAACAATCTCTTGTCGGAAAACCCTAACAATCCCTCATCAGAAAACCCTAAAAATCTCTCATCAGGAAACCCTAACAATCTCTCAATCACTCAAACTCTTCAGAAAACCATAACTATCTATTAATCTCAGAGCTCTTCAACTTCGAAGAAAACCCTAACAAATTTTCAAGAAAAGGATTTCACGAAGGGGTAATCTCTCATACTCTCAAATCTTAAGAAAATAAATCTCTTTGTTCCTGTTTTCTATTTTAGTAATTTTGAGTTTTTTTTTTCTTCACATAAATGTTCAGATCTTCACATGCAATTTAGGATTTGTTGTTTCCATGATGAAATTGGTATTGGGTCCTATTTAATTTAGGGAATTTTCGATTTTAGGTATTTTTATGATGATTTTCATTTCAATGATTGTCTCTGCAGCTCATGTTCTAGTTTTTTAGGTCTTTGTTCTGTGTTATAACAAAAAATCCCCCCTTTGTTCGATGCATGAAGTATAATTTAGAATTCGTAAGAATTTGTGATTTGATAGGTGTAGCCTTATTCTCTTTAGGTGTATGATTTGATTATATTTGTGCCAAAGCATGAAGTTTAGCCACTGTGATTATATTTTTGCAAGGCATAACTGCAATAATGAAGACTAACAAGGAAACAATAAAGAAAAAGCTGGTCAGGGAGTTGGCCATAAAGGTAAAGGATTCTCATCTCAATTTCAGTGTAAATAAATTTATTCACCATATCATTTTAACTAACCTATATGCATTGTTGTTGCAGATGAAAAACAAACAGTCCAAAACTGATAAAGGTTCTCCATCTGCAGAACCATCCCTTCCACCTGAAAGTAGGAGATCATCACCAAGGAACAAGAAGTTTGCGATAAAGGTAATGACTTTTCATCTCAATTTCACAACAAACTACTTACCTTCTCATTTTGACTAAGCTACACTTTTTGCAGATGAAAAATAAGCAGAACACTCAACAGTCCCCAACTGAAAGTGCTTCACTCACTTCAAAGCTGCAAACCCCGACTCAAACCAAGTCCGCAGAACCATCCCTTCCACCTGAAAGTAGGCGATCATCACCAAGGAACAAGAAGTTAGAACCAAGTGCTGTTGTTTCTTCTCTAACTAGATGTGCAACAACTCCAAAGCGTCGTCGACAACCTGAAAGTGCTAAAATGTCATCACCAACTACAAAGAGACAGGCTACTAGGAAGAAGAATGTGCAATCTTAAAGTGCTCAACATTCACAGACCACAACTACAAAGTCCCAATCAAAAAGCTCTGAAGGAGATACTGAAAAATCTGGAGTGGGGCGAAAGAATGTAAAGCGAAAACTTGACACAAGCAGCACAGGCCCATGTCTGAATGTTCAACTTAGGGATCCACACGACACTCTCGCAGATTTTCAAGATGAAGAAGAAGAGGAAGAGGAGGAGGAAGCTGTGGAAGAGGATAACTCTGATCATGTGGAGCCTGATGTGGAAGAAGAGAATGATAATGGTAATGGTGATGAGCCTGAATTGGAAGAAGAAAATGATAGTGGTAATGATGATAATGAGGAAGGTGAAGAAGGAAAAGAAGCAAAGAAAAGAAAATATTTTCCACGTGGTCCAACCCAGATGTATGCACTGAAGTTAGATTCTGCTGATCCGAAAAGAACAATTTCCTTCAACGCTAATGAACAACCGATTGGTGATCCATCTGTGCAACTTGCCAGTGTGCTAGGGGTGCTTGTTCGGAAACTTCCATTAACGTACAAGGATTGGAGACTTGTCCCTTATGAATCCAAAGAAAACATATGGAAGATAGTCTCGGTTCGCAATTGATAACTCTTTAACTCTTTTCATTCGTCAATAATTATTTAAGTCATAGTCAACAATTATTTAATTCATAGCGTATTCTAATTCAATTATTTAAATTTATTTGTAGAACCGATTCATTGTGCCTGAGTATTACAAAGACTATTATTTCAGCAAGATGGGAACTTATCTTAGAGAAGCAAGGTCAAGGAAAGCTGGTTTGGTACTCGACGCTTTGGATCGGCTACAAGGGGAAGAACAAAAGAAACGGCTGGAGAAGTTAATGCCCAGGACCATGACAGTTAGGGAGTGGGAAGAGTTTGTGAAACATGTAGACTCTATTGAATTCAGAGTAAGTAATTTCTATTATATAGAATGCCTATATATTTGTATTAAAAACTTTAAAGTCTGTCAAATGATTTTTTTACTTTTATATTCAGGTCAGAAGAATAAAAATGCAAGAAAATTGTTCAAAACACACCACCCCACATACCATAAGTCGAGAAGGTTACGCCCGATTGGAGGTGAAATTGGTATGTTCTACAGTCTTGATATTCACCATGTGAAAGCTATTGCATCGTTAAAAATATAATTGTTTGAAGTTCTCTACAAAGTTTTATCTTAGAAATATTCTGAGATAATACCATGTTGTTATGCTATTCTTGATGACTCATGTATTGATACATTTATTTGGCAGCAAAAAGAGCAAAATACAACCAAAGAGATTGATAGAGCTATAATCTGGAAAGTTGGTCATAAACAACGCAAAGGAAAGAAACCACATCCTGGTGTTGTAGAAGCTTTGGTAAGAAATCTTCTCATGTTACTTTGTTTTATTTGTGTGTGCTTGAAAAAGTTAAAAATATCTGATGTTTTACACGCTTACACAGGAAAAACTTGAAAAATCTCGAGAAAAGTATCATGCTGACTGTGGATCATCCGTGACAGATGATATTCTTGCAAAGGCCTTTGGTGAGGACAAGAAAACTAAAGGGAGACTTAAAGGAATTGGTTTTGGAGCGACACGTAAAAAGGTTGTTGCGCAGTCCCACTATAAGATGATGATTAAAGAGTGTCAAGAATCCTATAAAGCATTGAGTGATCGAGTGGTGCAGCTAGAGGTGAGAATTTAACTTGTCTTTTATTAGGTCTCCTTTTATTGATAAACTCAAACTCGATAATGCCCCTCATACTGCTGATTGGTCTTAATATAGGGAACGAAATCAAAATGTGTCTGCAATGGAGTCTTACCCTCTCACATGTTAAGTCCCAGCAACAATCATGAAGCTAGCACTAGCAGAAATGTTATCTGTAATGAAAGAGTCTCAACTGATACCACTCCAAGTCATGTCAGGAAACAAAATGAGGTTCAAGTGCCAAAGAGATTCCAAGTTTGCAAGTTGTTAAGATGGTACAAGGAGGACGAGGTGGTTGCAGAGGCTGAAATTGCTGAAACAGATCCAAGTAAGCAGATACATGGAAAACCAATCGGTCTTGGAGCCTACACTGTATGTGTGAAGGTTTCTTATGTGGATGATGCTCTTGTCTACCAAGCTACTTCAGAAGTCAGAACTGTTCATGATGTTGTTTCAAATTTTATCACATGGCCCAAAGATAGAATAATCTACCAATAGACTTCTTAATCTTCTGTGATCTTTTTGGAGACTTAACTTTTGGTAACAAACATATCACTGCCACTTTTTTGTATGTTTTGTGAATGCTTTAACTCTGGGTTTGGTTTAATTTGAATGAATCTTTCAGTTTAATCCAATTGTTTATTTACATTTCAGTTTAATCTAGTTGTTTCTTTACATTTCACAAATAGTAGTGACAAAAGTGAAATATATATTCTGAAATATGGGTTTGATTTTATTCACAAGTATTGTAAAATAGTTTATTTACAATCATATCTATGTGTTGTCCAAGATAGTCCTACTACACATAGTATAGTTGTATCAAGGTACTTCTACAATGCTAACAAGTGTACTGACTGTAATATTCACAATACTAGTAAGTGTTGTGTTAACAATTTCTACTTCATAACACAATCATTGTAAAATGAAATCTTGCAACATCAGCAGGTGTTGTTCAGAATAGTTATACAACTCAAGGAAGTGTAGTGAGAGTAGTATTCACAACACTAATAGACATCGTGAAAAGTTTTTCAACTACATAAAATAGATATTGTGAAACAGTTACTTTACAACATAAGTTTGTGTTGTCCAAGATTGTTCGACAATTCATACAAGTGTTGTGCAAATATTATTCATAATACTGGTAATTGTTGTGGCATGTGTTTCTACGATATGCTACTCATGTTGTCCACGATTGTTCTACAATACAAGCAAGAGTTGTGTTAGGTTATCAAAAAAAATCGAAAGAGAATCACAACATCGACAAACTATTGTCGAACCATGAATCACATCACCCGTTACAACACTTGTCATCCATTGTAGAAAAACTTGGACTTTCTACAATACCCCCGTTCCACAATGCATGAAATGGAATTGTCGTAGGGGTACTGCAACTCTTATCTTGTGTTTTCAATGATGATTTTTCCCGTAGTGACCTAAAGAGGTTAACCATATGGGCGTTTCATACCAACCATGTTCTTCTTCACCATAACTAGTTCAATTGACTCAAATGAACTAGTTAAGAGAGTTGTTCAATTGCAAGGAAATTTTATGTAACTACATAAGACACAATTGAAGCAAAGATGATTTGATTCACTCGAATCAGTTCATGAACTTTAATAGCCACGGTTTGCAAATGCATTCCTTAGTTTTTTAAGATTAAGTTTAGAAATCATCTTTAGATATATAACCTTCTCAAGTTCGCAGACTAGGTTCCCGGACTTAAAACACCAGATAGAGTTTACAAACTCCAGTAGAAATTCTCGGGTTCGAGAACTACGCCGGTTCGCGGACTTGGCTCACGCAAGTAGTTTGTCAACTGCAGCAAAAATTCTCGGGTTTGAGAACTTCGGAAGTTCGCGGACTTGGCACTTGCCATACTTCCGGTTCTCTTGATCAACAAAGTTCGAAAACTTCGGTTCAAGGAATCCATTGGTTATGTAATCTAAACTCTCATTCCAATCATTGAAACATTCTTATAGGACTTTATACAGTTGTTACACTATTTCTCGTCAAAGAAATTTTCGAAGTGATTGAAACATTCATGACTTTCGTCACTAGGTAAAGATAAACTTGGTCGAAGTGAAAAGCTTACCAACACATATTTCAAGATATAGATAGGCGAGGTATACTCGTCTAATAATACCAAATGTGTATGATCTAGTATATATATATAGCATACGACTTTTGTCTCAAAGAGTAGGAGATAGAATAGATATACTTTTGAGTGACAGATACGTTCAAGTCTCCACATACCTTTTTGTCGAGAAGTTCCACCGATTCCTTGAGTAGATCTTCTACTTGTATGATGAATCTCCATGAAGTCCTTGAGCTCAACTACACTTACTATCCTAGTCCGAGACTTTACTATAAGAGACTAGAAATCAAAACTTATAGTTTTGATCACTAACATTGACAAACATGCTTGAGATAGCAACGCATGCGAGTTTGACCGAGCAATGCTCTAACAACCTTTGGTTTCTTCTTCTAAACCAGGTTAACGACTTAAAGACTTCATTGGGTTTGTGAAGCCAGACCGGTACTACTTTTCCTCTAGTTGTGTGATCTGATCTTTCATCTTCTATCGTTACGAGTACGATTGTAATAATTGGCTCGAGATTTTATATCTCCGATAGGCAAGATAGAAAAGTAATAACAAACATTTCGTCTCATCGTTTGTGATTCCACAATATCTTTTTTCGCTGCGTCGATTAAGATTATTGTGAGGTGATCAATAATACTAGGTTGTTCTTCGGGAATATAAGACCGATTTATTGATTGGTTCCTGTTCACCTTGATTTATCAAAAGACGGAACCAAACTCATAGGTATATTCGTGGGACACGAATTTATCTATTACCGTATACTTTTTTGTGTGATACAGATTTTTTTATTAAAGTCTTCGACTTTGGGTCGCAGCAACTCTTAGTTGTGGGTGAGATCAGCTAAAGGAATCAAGTACGTAGCATCCTGTTGGGATCAGAGGCGTAGGAGCATAACTGTACCTTGGATCAGTGTGAGATTTATTGGGGTTCAACTACAGTCCAGAGCGAAGTTAATTTGGAGTAGGCTAGTGTCTATAGCGGCTTAATACAGTGTGTGTTCAATCTGGACTAGGTCCCGGGGTTTTTCTGCATTTTCGGTTTCCTCGTTAACAAAATTCTGGTCTCTGTGTTATTTCTTTTCCGCATTATATTTTGTTATATAATTGAAATATCACAGGTTGTGTGTTTTTCAATCAATTAGAATATCTGACCTTTTGGTTGTTGATTTAAATTGATTGACACTTGGATATTGGTCTTTGGTACCATCCAAGTTATCTCTCTAGTATTTGATAAAGACTCGCAGATTTCTATTTGCTTGAGTATATATCAAATCGAAAGATTGAGATATAAACTCTTTGATATACTTTTATCTAGATTGAGTCTGACTGTCTAGTTGATTATCTAGAAAGTATATTAGAGTTTGTCTATACAGATTGCTAATCAAATTGTTGGGTGTGGTTGTTGTACCCCCGCTTTTTCATAAGCACTGTGTGGCAACACATATATGTATAAATCCTTTTCCTTGAACCGAAGTTTGCGAACTTTGTTGATCAAGAGAACCGGAACAAGATTCGTGAATTCAGTCCGCGAACCCAGCCTGCGAACTGGCAGAATTTCTCGACCCGAGAAAATATGCTGGAGTTTTGAGAACTCCTTCCGGGAACTTAAGTCCGCGAACTAAGTCTGCGAACTTAAGCTGGTTATATCTAAAGATGATTGTTTGTGAACTAATCTATATTAACTAAGGAATGCAAATTGCAAACCGTGGCTATAAAGTTCATGAACCGATTCGAGTGAATCAAATCGTTTTTGATTCGATTGTGTCTTGTGTAGTTACATAAGATTTCCTTGCAATTGAACAACTCTCTAACTAGTTCATTTGAGTCATTTGAACTAGTAATGGTGAAGAAGAATATGGTTGATATGAAAGTGCTCATATGGCTAACCATTTGGTTAACTATTGTTGAACCAACAAATGTTCATGTTGGGATACGGTTACATAAACCCAAAATAGTACATTTCATTTGTGTGTAACAAGCTAAGTTTTCGATCCAACGGTTGAAAGATATTATCTTGAATCTAATCAGGTTTTCATCTAACGGTGAATATTGAATGCTTTGTTACTAAGCTAACATTGATTGCAAACCCTGATTTGAAAGACTATATAAGGGAGAACTCTAGCAACTGGGAAACCTAATCCCACACCTCCTGTGTGATACTAGTTGTATTAGCTAGAGTCGATTCTCCTTTAACCTTTGGTTTTTTTTCTTAAAAACCAGGTTAACGACTTAAAGACTTCATTGGGATTGTGAAGCCAGACCGATACTACTTTTTCGTAGTTGTATGATCTGATCTTTCTGATTCTACTGTTTTGAGTACAATCGTAAAGATTGGATTGAGATTTATATCTCCGATAGGCAAAGTAGTCACAAACATCTTCGTCTCATCGTTTGCGATTCCACAATATCTTCTTTCGCCGTGTCGATTAAGATTATTGTGAGGTGATTTATAATACTAGGCTGTTCTTTGGGAATATAAGTCTGGGTAATCAATTGGTTCCTGTTCACCTTGATTTATCAAAATACGGAACGAAACTTGTAGGTTTATTTGTGGGAGACATATTTATCTATTATGTAGACTTTTCTGTGTGATACAGATTTGTTTATTTAAGTCTTCGACTTTGGGTCGTAGCAACTCTTAGTTGTGGGTGAGATCAGCCAAGGGAATCAAGCGCGTAGTATCCTGCTGGGATCAGAGACGTAAGGAGCGCAATTGTACCTTGAATCAGTGTGAGATTGATTGGGGTTCAACTACAGTCCAGACCGAAGTTATTTTGTAGTAGGCTAGTGTCTGTAGCGGCTTAATACAGTATGGTGTTCAATCTAGACTAGGTCCCGAGGTTTTTTCTGCATTTGCGGTTTCCTCGTTAACAAAATTCTGGTGTCTGTGCTTTTTAGAGCATAGCTTGGTCGACCTCACATGCGTTGCTATATCAAGCATGTTTGTCAATGTTAGTGATCAAAACTATGAGTCTTGATTTATAGTCTATTATAGCTAAGTCTCGGACTAGGATAGAAAAGTGTAGTTGAGCTCAAGGACTTCATGGCGATTCATCATACAACGACGAAGATCTACTCAAGGAACCGTGGAACTTCATCAACAAAAAGGTATGTGGAGACTTGAACTTATCTATCACTCAAAAGTATATCTATTATATCTCCTACTTCTGATGAGACAAAAAGTCGTATGCTATATAGAATGGATCATACACATTTGACATTTCGAGATGAGTACTCACTACTTATCTTTTTCTCGAAATCGTGTGTTGGTAAAGCGTTTCGCTTTGATCAAGTTTATCTTCACCTGGTGACGAAAGTCATGAAAAGTTTCAATTACTTTGAGAATTGCTCTGACGTGAAACAGTCTGTGAATAACGGCTATATAACGTCCTCTGAGAATGTCTCAATGATTGAAATGAGAGTTTAGATTACATAACCATATATTCCTTAATCCGAAGTTTTTGAACTTTGTTGATTGAGAGAAACCAGAGGAATTGGCTTTGCCAAGTCCGCGAACCCAGTCCGCGAACTCAGTCCGCGAACTGACGGAAGTTCTCTTACCGAGAATTTCTGCTAGGATTTTCCAAAAACTCGTTTGCGTGTTTAGTCCGCGAACTGGCGGAAGTCTCTTTGCCGAGATTTTCTGCTGAGTTTGGAAAACTCTGCCGGTTGCCTTAAGTCCGCGAACTTGTTTGTGAGCTTAAGTGGTTATGTTCTAAAGATGTGCTCTGAACATGAAACTTAAATTACTAAGGAATGCTTTATGCAAACCGTGGCTATAAAGTTCATAATTCGATTAATCGAATCGAATAATCTTTGTTTCAATTGTGTCTTGTGTAGTTACATAAGATATCATAGCAATTGAACAACTCTCTAACTAGTTCATTTGAGTCAATTGAACTAGTTATGGTGAAGAAGAACTAGGTTAATATGAATTGATCATATGGTTAACCTTTTGGGTTACTATGTTGAACCAACATACACGTACACGTTTGAGCATGGTTTTCAAAAATCCAGTAAACGTCTACCCAAGTATATGTGACAAGCTACGTTTTCGATCTAACGGTTGAGAAATATTAGCTTGAATCTAAATCAGGTTTTCATCTAACGGTGAATATGGATTGCTTTGTAACTAAGGCAAAACCCTGATTTGAAGGCTATATAAATGAGATATTTAGCATTGTGCAAAACTAATCCCCACACGTCTGTGTGATACTAGTGCGCTCGTTAAAGTCGATTCTCCTTTAACCTTTGGTTTTCTTCTTTAAAACTAGGTTAACGACTTAAAGACTTCATTGGGATTGTGAATCCAGACCGATACTACTTTTATCGTAGTTGTGTGATCTGATCTTGCGTCATCTATCGTACGAGTACAATCCTTGATTGGCTTGAGATCGTGAGAGTTCTCCGATAGGCAAGATAAAGAAGTCACAAACATCTTCGTCTCACTGTTTGTGATTCCTCGACAAACCGCTTTTGTAGTCAAGAAGGATTGTTAAGAGGTGATTGATTAAACTAGGCTGTTCTTCGGGAATATAAGACCGGATTATCAATTGGTTCATGTTCACCTTGATTTTATATCTAAAGACGTAACAAAACCTAGGGATTTTCTGTGGGAGACAGATTTATCCTTTGATAGACTTTTTTGTGTGAGACTGATCTGTTTATTATCAAGTCTGCGATTTTGGGTTGAAGCAACTCTTAGTTGTGGGTGAGATCAGCTAAGGGAATCAAGTGCGCAGTATCCTGCTGGGATCAGAGGCGTAGGAGTACAACTGTACCTTGGATCGGTGGGAGACTGATTGGGGTTCAACTATAGTCCAGTCCGAAGTTAGATTGTAGTAGGCTAGTGTCTGTAGCGGCTTAATACAGTGTGTATTCAATCTGGACTAGTCCCGGGGTTTTTCTGTATTTGCATTTCCTCGTTAACAAAACTTCTGGTGTCTGTGTTATTTCTTTTCCACACTATATTTTTATATAATTGAAATAATACAGGTTGTGCGTTAAAGATCATCAATTGGAAATCCGACCTTTAGTTGTTGATTGATATTGATTGATCCTTGGACATTAGTCTTTCTCTAGCAAAGTATTCCTTGCGTTTGATTAGGACTCGCTGATTTCTATTAGCTTGAGTAATATCAAAAACAAGAGAGAGATATTAACTCTTTGAGATACTTTTATCTAGATTGAGTTTGACTGTCTAGTTGATTCTCTAGCAAAGTATTTCGGAGTTAGTCCATACAGATTGCTAAGCGAAATATTGGGTGGTGATGTTAAACCCCCGCTTTTTCAGTGTTATTTCTATTCCGCATTATATTTTGTTATATAATTGAAATATCACAGGTTGTGCGTTTGAATCAATCAATTGGAAATCCGACCTTTGGTTGTTGATTGAAGTTGATTGATCCTTGGATTGGTCTTTGGTACCGTTCAAGTGATTTCTCTTGTATTCAATTAGACTCGCAGATTTTTATTTGCTTGAGAAAGAATTGAATCAAGAAAGAGAGATATAACTCTTTGATATACTTTATTAAGATTGAGTCTAGTTGATTCTCTTTAAAGTATATTGGAGTTTTTCCATACAGATTGCTAATCGAAATATTGGGTGAGGTTGTTAGACCCCCGCTTTTTCAGATTTTGTTAACGAGGAAACCGCAAATGTAGAAAAACTCTGGGACCCTGTCCAGAATTGAATACTCTCAGGATTAAGCCGCTACACAAAATTACACCTAACTTCGTATAGTTGAGACCAAGCAACTAAACCCATAGTTCACCTAGTTCTGTCTGTATTCCCACGCCTCCGACCTTAGTCACGTACTTGGAACAATTCATTTGGTTCGTATTCCAAACAGTAAAGGAACAACAAATCTGTTTGGTATCAACTCTATCCAACCAAGTGATTTGAGTCGGACAAAGGCTCTTCTGTTTATCTTAACATAAACTCCTTTGCCAGGTTCTTAGATCTATCTTATATTCAATTACCGAAGTAATCGTTTAAGATTAAGGCAACAACACTATTAATCTAAAGAATTGTGTTGATGCCGATCTACTCAATTAATCAATCCAATCTATCACAAGGATAAACCGATTATTAATTGGATCCTCTTTTAATGAAACAAGTATTGTGCACACCAAAGATTATGAACCCACAAATCAGAAATCTTCAATATCTTATTCGTCTTCAAATCTTCTTAGATCTTCAATAATAACCTGCACAATCACTTGAATCTCTTGTGATCAATCACGCACAGAACGGAGTCTGTTAACAATGGATTATCACAAGATTGTCTTTAGAACAAACAACAGTCTAAAGATCCATGTCGAAACTCTGAACTAGTTTGAGTGAATCTTATATCAGAAGAGAAGATTCTCAAGCATAAACAAACTAGGTGCAATCAAAGTTCAACCACCGTTAGTCAATCAAATCAATGAAAACAAAATATAAACCACAATTATCTAGTTTCCCACCAATGGTACATGCTAGAGATTCTCAATCCCAAAGAAGACTTTAATCTGAGTGGCCATAAGAGATTTCGCCTAATTAGGTTACTCTCCTCTCCGAATAGGTGGCTACATGATGAGTGCCAAATATTGTATATATTTATCCCTTTTTGTTGGCATTTAACTCATCTTTTGCGCATTAATTCTACATTTTATCCCATATTCTGTATTTTCATTGTTTTCAAGAATAAATATTTTTATTAATTAATTTTGCATTTTTAGGTAATAAATAAAGTTCGGATGAGTCGTGGAGCGAAAAGAGCAGAAAAGTAGTGAAAAGCCGGGAGGAATTACGCAAGGAAGCCGCGAAGAATGGTGCGCACAACCTCATTTTCTACACACAAAAGCGCCTCCGTTCTCAGCCATCAGATCAGTTCTCAGGAGCATCCGACGGTCGCTCCTTCATAAATCATCAAAATCTGATGTCTCCGCCGAGCACCACAGCGCTGAAATTCCAAGCCTTCAGATTAGATGGTAGTTGAATCCAACGGTCGCTCCTATGCCTGTGCATCAAATCCCGATGATTCCGCCTTACACTACAGTACCTAACTCCATCTGGTGCCGTTAACTTCGTTGCACCTCAGAATCCGACGGTCGCTTCACACATCCTTCCATCTATCCGTTCGATTCCACTCAGAACCAATGATCCAACATCTCAGATTCGCCAACATCTAAACTTGAGGTCTCCGCCTCACACCCTAGCAACACATACCCTATTCCCAACCAAACAACCCCTAATCCTAATCCCATCGAGCTCTTCTTCCCCTTCTTCCCAAAAAAATTGCAGAGCTCTGCAACACCACCTCCCCTCTCTGCCATGCCGCCAACACCATCACCTCCACAGTTCTGCCACCACCACCAGTTCCATCACTGCCACTACCATCTCCAACACCCGACAACACCCTAGCCTAGCTATTTTCTTTCATCTCTCAACCTCTGAAACCCTAGGTTTTGGGGTGAGTAAAATAGCTAGAAATTAGGGGACAATAGGAGCAGGAAGAGCATCAGAGGGACATCAAGAAGCATGGGTCGAGCCAATTTTGGGAGATTGTAAGCAAATTTTATGTAATTTAAAATTGCCCTAATTTTCTGATTTGGGGAAAATGGGTGTAAACCCTAATTTGCTAATTTGGGTATAAAAGGGGATGTGTATGAGATGTTAAACTTGTTCTTGGACTAGCCAAGTTTCCCCCTAATTGGGTTAGGTTTGATTTTAATTTCTGCTGCACTGTTAACCTTGCATATTTTTTTTCACTGTGCTATGTATGATGTTGTAGTGTGTAACTGTTTGATGTTTGTCAGTTTAATGCTCTAATTCACCACTATGTAATTGTTTGATGTTGTGTAATTGTCTGTTGTGTTGTTAGTTTAATGCTCCTGTTCATTTGTAATTGTTCCTGTTAATGTGCAATGTCTTGTTAATGTCTTGTTAGTGCCATCCCTAGCTCACTGTTATGCTGCTTGTCATGTTCTAAATCACCCTGCTAGGGACTTGATGAATCTCTAATGTCTTGTTGTGTAGTATATTGTTCACACTGCTCTAGAAGGCTAAACAAGTTTAGGAAAAACTTGAACTTAGCTCATCATCACCTCACTTTCACAATGTATGCCAAGTATGCTTTGTAGTTAGGTTCATGAGCTGCTGATAAGCTGCAACTCAAGCTGAATTCATAATCCCTTGACTAGTTGTGCTGTAGAAAGACAATTAGTGCTTTGGAAATAATACCATAGTTGTGTTTAACTTTCTATAGGAGAATACACAGTAAAAATTAGAGTGAATTCAACCCCTAGTTCCCTGTCATCCACAATTCCATCATCAACTGTTAGCTTTGTCTTGCTTTGTTTTGCTTTTGCCTTGATTGTTTCTTCCATGCCCTGCAACTCTGTTGCTTTTCTGCATTTTCTATTGCTGCATTTCTGCTTCCCCTGCTGCCAAGCTGCAGCTTCTATTGCACTCCTGCTGCTTGCTTTGCTCTCCATTTACTAAGCCCAACCATCTGAGCCCAACTCACAGTTCACTTCCAAAAGCCCAGAGCACAATTTGAGCCCAACTGTAAGACCAAGGCCAAAGCCTAGTGAAATGTTAAGCCCAAGTCATAGTTGAACTGTTGAGCCCAAAGCTCAAACCAGTTTTTAGAACCAAAGCCCATTTGCACTTCAAAGATAACTGAGCCCAAGCTCAGTTCATTTTATGTTTAACAAACCCACTAAGCCCAATCCATTCAAAGGGCATTCAAACCCAATAGTACATTAAGCCCAACACTTCCAAAGGGCTTCTAAGCCCAAAGCAAATCTAGGAACCCATTTAGCTAAAACACTTCCGAAACACACCCGATCTCTGTGGATCGACCCGTACTTGCACGAGCTACAACCGACGACCGTGCACTTGCGGTATTACTGTAGGCCCGTTTTCATCGCATCAAATTTCTATACGCTTTCCCGGGTACACCAAGTTTTTGGCGCCGCTGCCGGGGGTTGGTGATGTGTTTTATCTGTGTTTTTCTTAGCTATTTTGTATTTCATTTCATAGCATTTGCATCTGCATCTGCTTCATTTCATTTGCTGTTGGACCTGCTGATTCTGAACCTGTTTTTCCTCTGCTGGGACGCCACCAAGGAAAAGAACCAAAACCCAACTGGGTTTTTGCAACAATATCAGAGCAGCTGGGCTGTGCTAAAAAGGTAAGCCTAAACCCATTCAATTGAGAGAACCCAACCTGTGGGCTTCCAATTTTTTATTGTGGGCTTGTAATAATTAACCCAATTTTTTTGGGCTTTTTATTTTTCTATTTTGGGTTTGTAATAATTTATTTTTGGGCTTGTTGTTTAATTTGTGGGCTTGTATTTATTTTGTGTGGGCTTGTTTAAATTCTTCCATTGGACTTGTATTTTGGGACTCTGGGTTTAGACCCAGCTGATAACCGATTGTGGGCCGCAGCCTTCCTTCCATTTCATTAGAGGCTTGCACAGTGGGCTTGCTCCCATTTCAAAAAAAAACCAAATTTTATTTTCTTAATTTTATTTTCTTTTAAAAAAAAAAAAAAAAAAAAAAAAAAAAAAAAAAAAAAAAAAAAAAAAAAAAAATTTGCTCCTAATTTCAAAAACCAAAACTTTTCTCCCATTCAAAAACCAAATTTTACTTGCTCCGATTTTGACAACCAAATTTTTTTTCTAAATTATCCCATTAAAACCAAACTTGCCAAAAAAAAAATGTCTCCCACCAAAACCAAATTTTTCCCAAAAATCCAAACCCTTTTAAAAACCAAATTCTGAGCTTTGTAACATAGTCACTTAGCTTTTGAGCCAATCATGTCTGGATATTGGTCTGCTCCTGGGGATGGAAATAAAACTCTTAGAGAACTTGCTTATGGGCATATGCCACGTTATGAACCTTCCACGGACCATGATGTCAATAGTCATAGGAATTATGATGGACATTTTCGAAGTCCCGACCTGCAATACATGAACCCTAATGATTATTCATACATGCATCATTCGCCACAACGTGAAAATGAACATTTTGCTAGTGCCTCACTCACCCAATCATCACTTATGGATCAAATAGAAGCTCGAATCACAGCTTTAGAAATGCAAGCACATGAGGAATCTGTCACATCTAATTTTCTTAGGCAACCTGAAATCTATGCATGTCCCGCATGTGGTAGCTTAGACCACCCTGTTGAGAATTGTCATATTTTGCATAATTTTAGGCAATCTAGAGAAAATCCAAGGTATGAAATGCCCATAAATTGTGAGAATGGTAGTCATTGGGACCATAATCAATCCTTTGAGGGTTGCGATCAATATTTTGTAGACCCTAATGACCATGCACACATGTACCAATCACCACAATTTGAACATGAAGAATTTTGTACTCCTATGAATTTAGACTCCACTACAGAATCTTTCAGACTCAGTGAGCAAAACTTCGATAGATCTACATCACGAATTAAGGCACATTTAGATCAGATTTTGCTTCACCTACAAAAGGAGGAAATTCATGAGGAAATGTATGTTGTCCCTAATGAAGTGTCTAGTCCCATCCATGTAAATGATGATTATGAACCTAATTTAGAGGAACATGAATCGACTAATGACACCACCACTTTTAATGAGGACCAATATGCATGCTACCATGATGATGATTATGATGATTATGATGATATGTTAGAAGAACATGAAAATATTGTGGAACCTGTTGGTTCAATAACATATGGCTTCTCGCCCTCGACCTTCATGAATGTTGTTTTTTCTAATACTCATTGTAATTCATATGACTTTGATATTGACATGGGATTCGTACAATTATTCTGTGAAGATGAACACGACATAGGAATAGTTGAATCTTCTGTAGACACTAATATGCATGAAAATATATTTGATGTGTCTGATTCTCTACCGAGGTCACATTGTGATGTCTCTCCTGATTTGCCGATGCATGAGAATAAATTTGTTGATGATATTGACGATTCTGATATGAATTGCTAATGTGAATGATGATTGTGAGATGATATGTGACATGTTAGATAAGTTAGAAGATTTTGAGTGATTGATAATGATTATGCCTATTCTTCTACCTAAGTCACATGTTGGCCTCCCACCTAACTAGATTTGGTTGTACCAATATTGTAAAAACCAATTTTCTGAAAATTCCTAACCTAGTTTGGAACTGTGCTTCCCAAGTCCTCTTGGACTATTTTGCTTCCAAATATAATACATTTGAGGAACCACAGTTGGAAATTAGCATGTTTGCCCGTCCCTAGCACAGTTCATTTCGAGCTAGACCTTTTGCATGATGAACCCCCAAAACTGCGCGATTTTGTTTTCAAAACATATCTTCTGTAAAATCCAGGTTTGGGGGTAGCTCATTTTGTTTCACAGTTTCACTTGCGTTTCTTTCCTGTTATTATTGTGTGAAGCTGTTGAAATGTCTACACTTCGTCTTTTGGGTTGATCCTCAACTCTTTAGATTGTTAGTGTATGGTGAATTTTTTGTATATAATCCAGTAGATAAAATTTTTAAAAACCCTTTTGTTCCTTTTGTATATATTTTGCTAATCCAATATGATCTCGGCTGAAATATGTTGGATTTTTGCCTTGAATAACGGAGTTTTAATTCTGCTTTCGCCGAAATCGGGTATTCTCCTCCTTTTACTCTACTCAGCATGTCCCTTTCCATATGTGCATTTTAATTCTTTCCATATTTTGAAACATTGAGGACAATGTTTAGTTTAGGTTTGGGGGTATAGAGTAGATGCCACGATAATTATAATTAAAAAAACTCCTTCTTTTTTAAAAAAAAAAATTCAAAAATTCAAAAAAAAAAAAAAAAATTAAAAAACAAAATTCAAAAAAAATTAAAAAATGAAAAATCATAAAAATGGAGCTCATTTACCTTGAAATGTTGACTCTTGTGCAAATATGTATTTTTTAGGAGTCTTAGTCTAGATATTTAGGCACCCTGATTCTAGCACAATTCACATAGTGATAAGAAATTTGCACGCGCACGATCTACCAATACATGTATGGCCTCGATCTTCAAGGTGTTGGATAGGAAGTTACGATTGCCAATCACTTTAGAATACTGAACGAAACTTGACTAGCTTGTTCTTTGGTTGGTTGGGATAGAAGGTGGAGGTTACATTAAGAAAGACAACCATCGAATTTAACTGGGTGCATCAAAAAGGGCTACCTCTTGCAAAGTGTCATGTAATCTTTTGTTTCTTTTGTTATGTATCAAAAGTGTTTCCTAAAAAAAAAAAAAAAAAAAAAAAAAAAAAAAAAAAAAAAAAAAAAAAAAAAAACGATGATAAAAAAAAAAAAAAAAAAAAAAAAAAAAAAAAATATCAGAAAAAAAACAAAAAAAAAAAAAAAAAAAAAAATTCAAGTATTTATCAATTCCATCATCTCTTGTTCCAAAAATAAAAGAGAATAGTCAATGTAAATAAGAGTCATGTAAATAGTCATCTTTTGTTGTTTCTTTGTAATAAGCAAGGAGGGTGTATGCCATTGATGTACAACGCGAGTAATTGTGAAATACCTCCAACTCATTCACAATTCTCGTAAAGTCCGGACAGCTAGCTAGATTTCGACCTCAGTTCTTAGCCTGAGAAACTATCTCTTGGTGATTAGTAGTCATAACTTCAGATCTTTCTTTACACATGTGTAGATACACTTTACACTCTTATCACATGTCCTTTTTGTTATCAGTGCTAGGATTGTGCCTTCGATAGCTAGATTGACATCTCCATTTTGCTGTGAGCTTAAACTGTTTTGCACATGTCACATTTGATGGAATCTGAGCTTATATTTTGTCCTTAGGTTTTGTAGGCACACCTCTGGTAAACCTTCACGAGACTTCAACTCGTCCACTAGGGACACTTAGTGGTTTAAAAGGCTTAGTGCATACGCTAAATGCATTCGAGAGACCAGCGACAGTGGTATAGTTAGGATTTCCTTAGTTTTGTTTTACTTGAGGACAAGTAAAATTCAGGTTTGGGGGTATTTGATGAGTGCCAAATATTGTATATATTTATCCCTTTTTGTTGGCATTTAACTCATCTTTTGCGCATTAATTCTACATTTTATCCCATATTCTGTATTTTCATTGTTTTCAAGAATAAATATTTTTATTAATTAATTTTGCATTTTTAGGTAATAAATAAAGTTCGGATGAGTCGTGGAGCGAAAAGAGCAGAAAAGTAGTGAAAAGCCGGGAGAATTACGCAAGGAAGCCGCGAAGAATGGTGCGCACAACCTCATTTTCTACACACAAAAGCGCCTCCGTTCTCAGCCATCAGATCAGTTCTCAGAGCATCCGACGGTCGCTCCTTCATAGATCATCAAAATCTGATGTCTCTGCCGAGCACCACAGCGCTGAAATTCCAAGCCTTCAGATTAGATGGTAGTTGAATCCAACGGTCGCTCCTATGCCTGTGCATCAAATCCCGATGATTCCGCCTTACACTACAGTACCTAACTCCATCTGGTGCCGTTAACTTCGTTGCACCTCAGAATCCGACGGTCGCTTCACACATCCTTCCATCTATCCGTTCGATTCCACTCAGAACCAATGATCCAACATCTCAGATTCGCCAACATCTAAACTTGAGGTCTCCGCCTCACACCATAGCAACACATACCCTATTCCCAACCAAACAACCCCTAATCCTAATCCCATCGAGCTCTTCTTCCCCTTCTTCCCAAAAAATTGCAGAGCTCTGCAACACCACCTCCCCTCTCTGCCATGCCGCCAACACCATCACCTCCACAGTTCTGCCACCACCACCAGTTCCATCACTGACACCACCATCTCCAACACCCGACAACACCCTAGCCTAGCTATTTTCTTCATCTCACAACCTCTGAAACCCTAGGTTTTGGGGTGAGTAAAATAGCTAGAAATTAGGGGACAATAGGAGCAGGAAGAGCATCAGAGGGACATCAAGAAGCATGGGTCGAGCCAATTTTGGGAGATTGTAAGCAAATTTTATGTAATTTAAAATTGCCCTAATTTTCTGATTTGGGGAAAATGGGTGTAAACCCTAATTTGCTAATTTGGGTATAAAAGGGGATGTGTATGAGATGTTAAAACTTGTTCTTGGACTAGCCAAGTTTCCCCCTAATTGGGTTAGGTTTGATTTTAATTTCTGCTGCACTGTTAACCATTTGCATATTTTTTTTCACTGTGCTATGTATGATGTTGTAGTGTGTAACTGTTTGATGTTTGTCAGTTTAATGCTCTAATTCACCACTATGTAATTGTTTGATGTTGTGTAATTGTCTGTTGTGTTGTTAGTTTAATGCTCCTGTTCATTTGTAATTGTTCCTGTTAATGTGCAATGTCTTGTTAATGTCTTGTTAGTGCCATCCCTAGCTCACTGTTATGCTGCTTGTCATGTTCTAAATCACCCTGCTAGGGACTTGATGAATCTCTAATGTCTTGTTGTGTAGTATATTGTTCACACTGCTCTAGAAGGCTAAACAAGTTTAGGAAAAACTTGAACTTAGCTCATCATCACCTCACTTTCACAATGTATGCCAAGTATGCTTTGTAGTTAGGTTCATGAGCTGCTGATAAGCTGCAACTCAAGCTGAATTCATAATCCCTTGACTAGTTGTGCTGTAGAAAGACAATTAGTGCTTTGGAAATAATACCATAGTTGTGTTTAACTTTCTATAGGAGAATACACAGTAAAAATTAGAGTGAATTCAACCCCTAGTTCCCTGTCATCCACAATTCCATCATCAACTGTTAGCTTTGTTCTTGCTTTGTTTTGCTTTTGCCTTGATTGTTTCTTCCATGCCCTGCAACTCTGTTGCTTTTCTGCATTTTCTATTGCTGCATTTCTGCTTCCCCTGCTGCCAAGCTGCAGCTTCTATTGCACTCCTGCTGCTTGCTTTGCTCTCCATTTACTAAGCCCAACCATCTGAGCCCAACTCACAGTTCACTTCCAAAAGCCCAGAGCACAATTTGAGCCCAACTGTAAGACCAAGGCCAAAGCCTAGTGAAATGTTAAGCCCAAGTCATAGTTGAACTGTTGAGCCCAAAGCTCAAACCAGTTTTTAGAACCAAAGCCCATTTGCACTTCAAAGATAACTGAGCCCAAGCTCAGTTCATTTTATGTTTAACAAACCCACTAAGCCCAATCCATTCAAAGGGCATTCAAACCCAATAGTACATTAAGCCCAACACTTCCAAAGGGCTTCTAAGCCCAAAGCAAATCTAGGAACCCATTTAGCTAAAACACTTCCGAAACACACCCGATCTCTGTGGATCGACCCGTACTTGCACGAGCTACAACCGACGACCGTGCACTTGCGGTATTACTGTAGGCCCGTTTTCATCGCATCAAATTTCTATACGCTTTCCCGGGTACACCACTACACCAGTAGCAACACAAAAAAGAGGAAGCTTGTTGTTACGAAGGATTAGTTTGCTAGAAAGGAAAACTTCAAGTATTTATAGACAAGGAAGTTTGGACACCAAGGAATTTCCAAAATCGAAAATATTCTCAAGATATTCATTAAAGCACAAATTCGGTTTTCATAATTCCTGGAAATGCTCTGTCCAAAAATAATGATCGAAATCTCTCGGAAAATCTCTAATTAGTAAATGCACGTTACTAATTTTTATTTCCCTACTAAATGAAGTTAAATACCTTAATTAAAAGATTCTTAACTTATTTATGTTTCGATCCTGGGATTCTCTTCCCTTAGCTATTAAGGAATAACTTTGAACAATTAAATAATAAACATTCATAGCACGTGTTCAAAGTATGTCGACATCCTTACTTTGTAAGTTCTCTTTCACACTTACAACCTTGAAACCGATTTGCCACACTTCCAAACAAGTTTAGAATTGGTTCATCTGACTTTCAAGAACTATGCGATTGATCAAATAACATCCAATCACAATCATGGGTTTATCGGTTCTACCAAAACAAGTTTCGGTTCTACCTTCCATGTGAGTAATGTGCATAGTCACACTAGCTTTCCAAAATTCGGTTGACTAGGTACTAGGATCGGTTCCTCACATATATATGGTACCTACCTTATATGTGTTTCACATGTCCATAGGATCGGTTCCCCTTTGCCTAAAAACGTGTTGCACATGTTCATAGGATCGGTTCCCTTTTCTGCTATAAACCTTGCTGCACCTCATACAAGGATCGGTTCCCCTTTGTGATGTACTGCACCTCTTACTAGGATCGGTTCCCCTCTCCCATATTTGGTCAGACATAAAATCACAAACCCGATCATACCATCTCAGGTGATTACTTAGGATTGGTTTCACTAATAAAAGTCATACCAATACATAAGTCAGACCTTTGTGAATAGTTCTACCAAGAACACAACAAGTTATGAACAGTTATACTCAATCACACATATTGGTTGTTCATAAGATATGCAATGAATAACAAAATCAATAACGCCTGTCAATTTCCTTTTCGGTTCACGAACAAGTTTATGAACTTACTTCCTTAGAACACATGTAAAACATTGTTCCCTAGGATGAAATCCTCACCTCATACCCATACACAATCACAATAGCATTCAAATGATTATGGCGATGTCTTATCTACAAATTTTAATGGTTAAGCAATAAACCTCGTATTGTATTCCTTAATACTATGTCTATCTAGAGTTCAAATATGTTTCACAGTTTTGTTTTCAACATGCACGACTTGAAAGATACATTAGGGAATGAAACATTTCAAGTCAAATATCACTAACCTCAAGTGGAAGGATGATTGTTGTCATTGTAGCTCCTTGCTTCTTCACATCTTCAAGACTTCGCAATACTTGTAGTGTCTCATATCCTAATACTTTCAAGCTAACCTATACAAAGTTGACTCTAGTACATAATCAAGCGACTCTTAACATGAGTTTTGATTCACTAAAATATGACAACCAAACTTGACATACCAACGCTTGGTGGGTTCAACCGAGCAATGCTCTAACATTATATGTATTTTGGGGAAAGATGTTGGCATCAAGTAACATGACAAATAGTTATTCCTTGCGAGCCATCACTACAAGAATATATGGTAGAAATCAAAGGAGAGGCATATAAGAAATGCATAGGTTTAAAGAAAGCTAAGAATCCCTTCACGTTTGCAAGTGTTGAAGAATATGAGAGATGGTGGTGTCAATTTTCAGGTGGAACATATATTCCAAAGTTAGAAAAAGGTTATTAGAAAACGAAACCGGGACGACATAGCCTCATCATCTCAAGATTCACCAGGTGTTCCATATCCTCCTCATATGAACACAACTTCACATGTATATGAAACTCAAGAGAATGATGGCTCATTACAACAAGAAAATGAAGGACCGCTGCAACAAGAGATTGAAGCACTACGAAGACAGAATGCATCACTACAGAGAGAAAATGAATTACTGCGAAGAGAGAATGTGAAGATGGAATCACTGCGAAGAGATAATGAATCATTACGAAGAGAGAACGAAGTACTACAAAGAAGTTTCAACTCAGGATCATGTTACAATCCCTACATTAATGATGAAACTCAAGCTACCCAATTACATGAGAACATGCAAGCTTCTCAATCACATGAGAACATTCAAGCTTCCCAATCATATGAGAAGACTTAAGCTTCCATGTCAATAGATAGTTGTTGGAATGGAACCAATGGATTTTATAACTTGTTAAGTAGTTAAATCGTCATCATAATTCTGGCTAGTGTAGTTTCTTGGTTGTTGGAGTCTGGTGTGTTTATTTTCCTATTGTAAGCTTACAATCATATATATGTACTTACCTTAGTTTCTTTTATAACCAGATTGACTTAGTTTTGGTATGCTTTTGCTTTTTGCTTTTATTTTGGCCTTGTTTTACCTAGATGATACCACACCTCAATATGCCTTTGTTACTTCTGGAATTGCACCAGTTGTATTACTAGTCTCTAATTGCTTCAGATTTTCTTTTGGTTTAAAGATGGTATGCAGGTGCAGGAGCTAGTGATTTAATTTTCTGTGACTTCAACCATTCATAATTTCCAGGTACTTCACTCAAATGTTTCTCCTTGTTTTAGTCATCTGACTAGGAGCTGGAATTAATAAGAAAGTAATGAGTAGTATTTGTGTTTCCTGGTATGATTACATTACTAAACTGTTGATTAAAAAAGGAATTCCCATACAAGAAGCATTACTAGTTTCACTCTTTGCTTTACCTTATTCCTTTCCTGCATTTGTCTGTAGAAGAAACATTAATTTGATTCTTTTTTTTATAGGTACAATGAAACGATTCAGAAGCTTGTATCGGTATAATGAGTGATTCAGATTCTGTGGATTCTCTTGAAATTGTCATTCGTAGACGGAGAACTAGGAGAGCTCGAAGGATTCAGATAATTAGGGTGGGGATGTTATTGTGGAGACTGTTAAAGCATAGCTCGGTCAACCTCGCATGCGTTGCTATATCAAGCATGTTTGTCAATGTTAGTGATCAAAACTATAAAGTCTTGATTTAGCCTATTAGCTAAGTCTCAGACTAGGATAGGAAAAGTGTAGTTGATCTCAAGGACTTCATGGTGATTCAACGAAAACGACGAAGATCTACACCAAGGAACCGTGGAACATCATCAACAAAAAGGTATGTGAAGACTTGAACTTATCTATCACTCGAAAGTCTATCTATTCTTCTCCTACTTCTTATGAGACAAAAGTCGTATACTATATAGACTAGATCATATACACTTGATATTTCGAGCTGAGTATTCATTGCTTATCTTCTACTCGAAATCATGTGTTGGTAAAGCGTTTCGCTTTGATCAGGTTTATCTTCACCTAGTGACGAAAGTCATGAAAGTTTTAATCACTTTGGAAATTGCTCTGACGAGAAAGGTCTGTTGTTCTCCACGACTGAATATCGCCCTCTGAGAATGTTTCAATGATTAAAATGAGAGTTTAGATTATATAACCATGTATTCCTTGAACCGAAGTTTTCGAACTTTGTTGATCAAGAGAAATAGGTAGGATTGTGGAATTGGCTTGCCAAGTCCGCGAACCCAGTCCGCAGACTCAGTCCGCGAACTGACAGAAGTTCTCGACCGAGAATTTCTGCTGGGATTTCCAAAACTCGTTTTTGTGCTAAGTCCGAGAACTCAGTCCGCGAACTGGCGGAAGTTCTCGACCCGAGAATTTCTGCTGAGTTTGGAAAAGTCAACCGATTAACTTAAGTCCGCGAACTTGTTTGTGAGCTTAAGAGGTTATGATCTAAAGATGTGCTCTGAACATGAAACATTAACTATTAAGTAATGTTGTATGCAAACGGTGGATATAATATTCATTAGCCGATTCTAATCGAATCGAATCATCTTTGTTTCAATTGTGTCTTGTGTAGTTACATAAGATCTCATAACAATCGAACAACTGTTAACTAGTTCATTTGAGTCAATTGAACTAGTTACGGTGAAGAATAACATGATTAATATGAGATGCTCATATGGTTGACCTTTTGGGTTATCATGTTGAACCAACATACGTGTACATGTTTGGGCATGGTTTTTCTCAAACCCAGTAAACGTGTACCCAATTGTGTATGACAAGCTATGTCTTTCGATCTAACGGTAGAGAGATATTGGCTTGAATCTAAATCAGGTTTTCATCTAACGGTGAATAGAGTTTGCTTTGTACCTAAGGTAAAACCCTGATTTGAAGGCTATATAAAGGAGACATCTAGCACTGAGCAAACCTAATCCCCACACGTCTGTGTGATACTAGTGCTCTCGCTAGAGTCGATCTCCATTAACTCTTGAGTTTTTTCTCTAAACTCGATTTAACGACTTAAAGAATTCATTGGGATTGTGAAGCCAGACCGATACTAATTTTATCGTAGTTTTGTGATCTGATCTTGTATCTTCTATCGTACGAGTACAATCGATTGATTGGCTTGAGATCGTGAGAGTTCTCCGATAGGAAAGATAAATAAGTCACAAACATCTTCGTCTCACTGTTTGTGGTTCCTCGAAAATCCTCTTGTGTGGTCAGGAAGGATTGTAGAGAGGTGATTGATTAATCTAGACTGTTCTTCGGGAATATAAGTCTGGATTATCAATTGGTTCCTGTTACCTTGATTTTATATCTACAGACGGAACAAAACCTAGGGTTTATCTGTGGTAGACAGATTTATCCTTTCGATAGACTTTTATGTGTGAGACAGATTCGTTTATTATCAAGTCTGTGATTTTGGGTTGCAGCAACTCTTTGTTGTGGGTGAGATCAGCAAAGGGAATCAAGTACGCAGTGTCCTGCTGGGATCAGAGGCGTAGGAGTACAACTGTACCTTGTATCAGTGGGAGATTGGTAGGGGTTCAACTATAGATCAGTCTGAAGTTAGCTTGGAGTAGGCTAGTGTCTGTGGCGGCTTAATACAGTGTGTATTCAATCTGGACTACGTCCCAGGGTTTTTCTGCATTTGCGGTTTCCTCGTTAACAAAACTTCTGGTGTATGTGTTATATCTTTTTCGCATTATATTTTATACAATATAAATAATACAGGTTGTGCGTTCGTGATCATCAACTTCTCTAATCCAACTTTTGGTTATTGATTGTAGTTGATTAATCCTTGGACATTGGTCTTTCGTACCGTCCAAGTTATCTTTATTTGATAAAGACTCTCTATTGATTTTAGCTTGAGTAGAAATCAAATCGAGAGATTGAGATAATGACTCCTTGAGATACTTTTTATCTAGATTGAGTCTGACTGTCTAGTTGATTCTCTATCAAAGTATTTCGGAGTTAGTCCATATAGATTGCTAAGCGAAATATTGGGTGGTGTTGTTAGACCTTCGCTTTTTCAATTGGTATCAGAGCAGGCAAACACACTAAGACCTCATCAGTCTGTGTTTGTAGCGATCTGACTCTATGGACCATAAAGTCTCTATCGCGGCTTCACCAGGAGTTAAAAATAATCGGAACACTTTTTCCATGAATACCTCTAGTGGAAAAGTGTTAGTTCATGATCCAGGTTTTGTTTCTACCTTTGCGTTCAATTCTGTTTCCGAAACAAGTAAATCCTCAAACTTGTCATGGGCTGATGAGTGATGTTCTATTGGTAATCGGTTTAATAAACCATGGTAACAGAAAGGATCAAGAACTTTGTAAAAGGGAGTTTTAGTTCTGACAAACATCTCCGGTCAACTGCTGTTTCTAATGATTCTATGGAAGAAAAATCTCTATGTGTCAATGCTTTAAATGCATCTATTGGATGTGATAAAATCACAGCTCTTACGGCAGAAACATCCACATGCTCAAGGACTGATTCAGAGATTGAGTCTGACACAAAATTTTTTTAATTCTTGAATAAAGAAGTCCTTCAAGAAAATCTTCAATTAAGAGCTTCATTGAAGAAGCTAGAATCACTGATCCAAGTGAAAGATCTTGAGATAGATTGTCTTAATGATAAACTCACCAGAACTATTGTTCTAAAGGAAAAAGAGATTAATACTCTCAAAGATGATCTCAACGATTGTCTGGAAGTTCTGATAAAATCTCAGCAATGTCATTTGGTCAGAAATCCTTTGGAAACAATAATAGTTTAGGATTTAAAAGCAAGACTGCAGGTATCATCAACTCTGTTCCTAAGTTTCGTGGAAAGACAAAGGCTGAGGGATCACCGGCTTGTTCGTTTTGTGGAAATGCTAATCATGTTCAAAACTTGTGTTGGAGGTTCAAGCAGAGGAACAAAAGAATTTCTAAAATACAAGAGAACATGCAAAAGCTGAATCTGGATAATCAAAGGTCGTGCAAAACCAAGGTTTCCAGAAACAGAAGGAGGAAATATGTTCATACAACAAGCCTTGACAAGCAAGGGGAGCATCTGGCTCACTTTGTCTCTGATTAAGCTCTGAGACGCCTGCATCCTCATCCTTAGCTTGAGAAGTTGAGTTATGCATCTTGTGGCTCAAGTATGTATCTATACTTGTAAAGAAGATTTTCTGCTAACATTATTGATTGTGGATCCTTAAACTATCGAAGACTGTGTCAATCAAAGATTAGGGTTTGACATTTATAAATCCTCCTATCTTCTTCTTTCCTCTCTTACTTTTTCATGTCTCCTGTAACTAGAAGTTCTTCTAAAAGTAATGCAGTAGAAGCAGTCAACGTACATCTGTGCAAAGGAATCACTTCCTCAAGGATGATAAAGAAGAAGTCTACAATCAAGAGAAAGGGTTCTTCCTCTAATTGTCTCTTTTCTGTGTGTCGTGCTGATAATATTTTTAGAGAAATGGTGAAAGACTTCATCAATAAGCGAAATGATTTAAATTCTCGAATCATTTCCTCCGTGGAAGAAATAACTCACTATGAACAAAGGTTGTCTCTAACCAAGAATACCTTGCGTGACCTAAAAAGGGAAATTAGTGAGTTAACTGATGTTTCTGAAGATTTGGAGGAATTGAACGATCCCATTATCAATGATTTCTTAAGAAAGATCTACAATACCTAGAATGTCTTCTTTTTGGATTAGTTGGAAGAATAACTAGTGCTTTGAATAGCGATGATTGTGACTACACATAGCTATTTTTGTTTTCATCTTCTTATGTTATTTTTTAGGTTTAGTGGTATTAAATTCCAAAAATATTTGGAGGATGATTGTTATTGCAGTATTTTCTTTGTTTGTTATATTGCAATATTTTTATGGGATATGTATTGTTTGCGTCCGTGAACTTGAAGGTCCCATATTGCGGTCAAAAGTAAAGTCGTTCATGAATTGATATTCGTATTAATGAAAGGACGAATGGACTTTTGACATATACCAAAGTTATGCCTATGCAATCATGTATTTGATGGAAAATAGGATTGAATCTTTTGTATGACAAGGATAAAGTCTATTATGTTATTACGCATATAATGATGCAAAGATAGAATAGATCCTTGTATGTTATCCACGGTATTGATCTTCATTGATCCATTTTATTATGTTTTACCGTGAAGGCGCCATTATGTGTCTTATGTTGAGCACCTTACAACTAAGTCGATTAACCTTGGATTTGTTGGTTGTTTCGTAAGATGTTATATGTTGAGCATTATGAACTAAATTAATCATCCTTGGTTATTTAGTTTTGTACTCCATAAGTTTTCCTTCTTATGTTGAGTACATGTGCGTTTAAGATGGTCATGTCTTATGATAATCTTAGTCGGGGTTCCATAATCTCTTATGTTGAGCCAAAAATAATTAAATTGATTACGTCGGTGATTAGTTTGGTTATTTGTTTGTATTCCGATTAGATTAATTATACGTTCTCTTGTAGTTAATCTAATTGAGTTTTCATATATTCCACAAGTTCTTGTGTTGAGTATATGAACGGCTACACTATCATGTTTTATTGGTTAATGTAGTCACGTATTCTGTAAGGTGTTCCTTATGTTGAGTACTTAAACGGTTAAGTGAGTCACCTCCATATGATTAACTTAATCGTAGCCTATTGCTAAGTGAGTTTACTTATGTTGAGCACTTTCAATTAAATTGATCACTTTTGTAGTTTTGATTTAATTGCGTATTCCAATTAGAATATTCATGGGTTTACTTGTGAGTATTTTGGTTGAGTTTTGGATATAAAAAATCATTCACATGGTTTTTGGTGTCCAAATAAAAATCCTTCTTTCCTTTCGAAATTAAGGTCGCTCTTGTTGTTCCTTTGGGAATGACATCAAATGGGGGAGAGTTCTTTTGAACTTGTGCTTAATGGTAATATCTTACGGGGAGTGCGGCTGTGGAATTGTATAGGGGTTATCTTGCGTCTTAAAACTCCTTGATGAATGTTGTTAGCTTCGGCTATAAGATTGCCTCTAAATTAAGATGATATGTTGTCTTTCTTTTGGTCATGAAATGTCTCTTGTGGAAATTTCATTATGAACCCATTCTTGTACCTTTGCCAATTTTATTGACAAAAAGGGGGAGAAATATTGTAGGTCACACTACAAATACATATGGTTTTCGGATCATTGTGTAAGGGGGAGTGGTTTCCATGATCGAGATGGAGTATTGACTAAGGGGGAGTGATACATATCACCATAGTATTATTGTTAAAGTCGTGATGCAATTGGACTTTGATGTTCATAATAATACGATGACACTGTATAATAATGATCGAGAATCTCGATTTCTCTCATTGTTATAGCTATGGATCTTCAACAATGGTGATACTAAACTTACAACCTTTGGGATCATTGGAGTACTTGGAAGGAAGAAGATTTCAAGGAACGTTGAAGATTTGACTATGGAATAGGAGCCACTAAAGTTTAGTTTTTTTTGTATTTCATATGTATTAAAAGTTTTGTCACTAAAATTGACAAAGAGGGAGATTGTTAGAGCATAGCTCGGTCAACCTCGCATGCGTTGCTATATCAAGCATGTTTGTCAATGTTAGTGATCAAAACTATAAAGTCTTGATTTCTAGCCTATTAGCTAAATCTCGGACTAGGATAGGAAAAGTGTAGTTGAGATCAAGGACTTGATGGTGATTCAATGACAACGACGAAGATCTACACCAAGGAACCGCAAAACTTCATCAACAAAAAGGTATGTGAAGACTTGAACTTATCTATCACTCGAAAGTCTATCTATTCTTCTCCTAATTCTTATGAGACAAAAGTCGTATGCTATATAGACTAGATCATATACACTTGATATTTCGAGTTGAGTATTCATTGCTTATATTTTACTCGAAATCATGTATTGGTAAAGCGTTTCGCTTTGATCAAGTTTATCTTCACCTAGTGATGAAAGTCATGAAAGTTTCAATCATTTTGGAAATTGCTCTGACGAGAAAGGTTTGTTGTTCTTCACGACTGAGTATCGCCCTCTGAGAACGTTTCAATGATTGAAATGAGAGTTTAGATTATATAACCATGTATTCCTTGAACCGAAGTTTTCGAACTTTGTTGATCAAGAGAAATCGGTAGGATTGTGGAATTGGCTTGCCAAGTCCGCGAACCCAGTCCGCAGGTTCAGTTCGCGAACTGACGGAAGTTCTCGACCGAGAATTTCTGCTGGGATTTCCAAAACTCGTTTGTGTGCTCAGTCCGCGAACTGGCGGAAGTTCTCGACCCGAGAATTTCTGCTGAGTTTGGAAAACTCAACCGATTAACTTAAGTCCGCGAACTTGTTTGTGAGCTTAAGAGGTTATGATCTAAAGATGTTCTCTTAACATGAAACATTAATTATTAAGGAATGTTGTATGCAAACCGTGGCTATAATGTTCATGAGTCGATTCTAATCGAATCGAATCATCTTTGTTTCAATTGTGTCTTGTGTAGTTACATAAGATCTCATAGCAATTGAACAACTCTTAACTAGTTCATTTGAGTCAATTGAACTAGTTATGGTGAAGAATAACATGATTAATATGAGATGCTCATATGGTTGACCTTTTGGGTTATCATGTTGAACCAACATACTGTACTCGTTTGGGCATGGTTTTTCTCAAACCCAGTAAACGTGTACCCAAGTGTGTATGAAAAGTTATGACTTTCGATCTAACGGTTGAGAGATATTGGCTTGAATCTAAATCAGGTTTTCATCTAACGATGAATAGAGATTACTTTGTACCTAAGGAAAAACCCTGATTTGAAGGCTATATAAAGGAGACATCTAGCACTGACCAAACCTAATCCCCACACGTCTGTGTGCTACTAGTGCTCTCGCTAGAGTCGATCTCCATTAACTCTTGAGTTTTTTCTCTAAACTCGAGGTTAACGACTTAAAGACTTCATTAGGATTGTGAAGCCAGGCCGATACTACTTTTATCGTAGTTGTGTGATCTGATCTTGCATCTTCTATCGTACGAGTACAATCGATTGATTGGCTTGAGATCGTGAGAGTTCTCTGATAGGAAAGATAAAGAAGTCACAAACATCTTCGTCTCACTGTTTATGATTCATCGACAATCCGCTTGTGTAGTCAGGAAGGATTGTAGAGAGGGGATTGATTAATCTAGGTTGTTCTTCGGGAATATAAGTCTGGATTATCAATTGGTTCATGTTACCTTGATTTTATATCTAAAGACGGAACAAAACCTAGGGTTTATCTGTGGGAGACAGATTTATCCTTTCGATGGACTTTTCTTTGTGAGACAGATTCGTTTATTATCAAGTCTGTGATTTTGGGTTGCAGCAACTCTTTGTTGTGGGTGAGATCAACAAAGGGAATCAAGTATGCAGTGTCCTGCTGGGATCAGAGGCGTAGGAGTACAATTGTACCTTGTATCAGCGGGAGATTGGTAGGGGTTCAACTATGGATCAGTCTGAAGTTAGCTTGGAGTAGGCTAGTGTTTGTAGCGGCTTAATACAGTGTGTATTCAATCTGGACTAGGTCCCGGGGTTTTCTGCATTTGCGGTTTCCTCGTTAACAAAACTTCTGGTATCTGTGTTATTTCTTTTCCGAATTATATTTTATATAATATAAATAATACAGGTTGTGCGTTCGTGATCATCAACTTCTCTAATCCAACTTTTGGTTGTTGATTGTAGTTGATTGATCCTTGGACATTGGTCTTTGGTACCATCCAAGTTATCTCTCTTTGATAAAGACTCGCTATTGATTTTAGCTTGAGTAGAAATCAAATCGAGAGATTGAGATAATAACTCCTTGAGATACTTTTTATCTAGATTGAGTCTGACTGTCCAGTTGATTCTCTAGCAAAGTATTTCAGAGTTAGTCCATACAGATTGCTAAGCGAAATATTGGTTGGTGTTGTTAGACACCCGCTTTTTCAGAGACAATCTACCGCTCTTCTGGATAAACAACTCGAATCTCATGAGGTAAAAAAAAGACGACAGTGCATTAGGAATAGGGTACTTCATGATGCGTGACTATTTTACCGTAGGTCGACTCACTTATTCTGAAAGAAATTTTCATGATCGTTTGCATATGAAAACAGTATTATTTCTTAAAATTAAAGATGATTCGTACGAAATGGATCCCGAGTGGCCTCAAGGAATAGATGCACTTGGATTATCAGGACATTCTCCACATATGAAGACATTGGCTTGTATAAGGTTACTTACTACATGGCAATCGGCGGATGCCATTGATGATTATGTGAGAATGGGTAAAACAACATTGTACAAGTATTTGAAGAGGTTTGTTAGGAATACTAGTGTCTAACCCGTGCTACGCACCTGGGCCGATGGGATCGGCTAATTTATCATGGCGGGCTTCGCCCCGCACCCATAGACAAATGCATTAATATTATTTTTGAAAAATTTGTGATTAATTTTATTTTTAAGGAGATAGGAAACTTTGATACCCATTAGGAGTCTTATTATTCGATGGTTTAAATTTGGTATCAGAAATTTATGTTCAGGTTTTATGTCCAGGTAATAAAATAATTGGAAAGAAATTGATTCCATAATTAAATTAAATTTTATTTACAATTGAACAAAATTATACACTTATTTATTTACGCAACCCGTGCTACGCATCGGGTACGATGAAGATTGCATTTTAGGGTGTGATGGGGCTTCGCCCCGCCCCGTTGCATAAATACATCATAAATTTCCAGTAAGATCTTGATTAGTAATATTATTTTTAATGGATAATTTTTTTGATACCCTTTCATATTCGTAGATGCGTAGTTTACAAAGTTATTTTTATTGCCTATATTTGGTATATATAAAATCTTAATCCCACACAAATTAATGATTCACCTGCCGGTATCATTGTAGTATAGTGGTAAAGTCACTAAGTGATGATACCAGCACCAAATTCTTTACCGATCAAAAAATAAATAAATAAAAATAATTAATGATTTACCTAGTATGTAACCTGTGCTACACACCAGACCCGGGGGAGACTGTTGGGTGTGGCGGGGCTTCGCCCTACACCCGTGGGCCATATGCATAGGAACACCTTTAAATAGAAAGTGTATTTTTTTATTCGAGATACCTAAACAATCAAAAAAGTAATTGTACTTTTAACCCGTGCTACACACCAGGCTGGTGGAGACTTCTGATTTGGTGTGGCGGGGCTTCGCCTTGCACCCGTGGGCCATATGCATGGTTCTAGTGATATACTCGCCAGCACCAAATTCTTTACTGATCAAAAAGAAAAATTTAATGATTCACCTGGTATGTAACTCGTGCAACACACCAGACTTTGGGGAAATTGCTGATTTGGTGTGGCGGGCTTCGGCCCGCACCCGTGGATCATATGCATGGGGACATCTTTAAATAGAAAGTGCATTTTTTTTATTCGGAATACCTAAACAATCAAAAAGGTAATTGTACTTTTAAACCGTGCTACATACCAGGCCCGGTGGAGACTGCTAATTTGGTGTGGTGGGGCTTCGTCCCGCACCCGTGGGCCATATGCATGGGAACATCTTTAAATAGAAAGTGCATTTTTTAAATTTTTTTTATTAAAAATACCTAAAAAATCAAAAAGGTAACTTTACTTTTGCATGTAAGGCTTAGTCCTATGGGATAGATATTTAGCTGCTAAATTGGCCATCCACGTCAGATAGGGCAACCTCCTAACCCCTATGGGATGGCCAATCTAGCAGCGGAACGCCTAACAATTCGGCGTTAAACGCCGAACAGTAGAGCGTTTGGGGAACGCCGAACCAAGCGACGTTTTACCATAGTCAGCTAAGTTGACGCGCCGCTCTGTTCGGCGTTGAAGAGACTCGACACATTCAACGAAAACTCGACCTTTCCTTCATTTACAGTTCTTCTCACAAATGTTCATTTTCTCTCCCAAAATTGTTTCTCAGAGATCTTGAGTTCTAGAAGTTGTTTTACAAATTCCTTCCGTGGGTTTGTGCTTCATTGGATTTGTGATCGATTGAAGGTGGTTTGGCGCGATTCCATCCACGAAATCATCCGAGGTAAGAAATTTAAGTTTTAGGTTGAATTTTTAGGGTTTTTGATTTTTGATACGATTTCATTCAAATTGATGATTGATACTTGGTATTTAGATGATGTAGATGATATGTGTATGATTTAAATTGATTATTTGTGATGATTTTCATTTTTTGGGGATTTAATTTGATTATGCGTGATGAACAAAAAATGGTTTTTTTTGTGATAAAAATGAATTAATTTGTATGATTAGTTTGTTTGTAGGTAAATTTATATGATTATGAATGATAATGATAATTTGTATGATTAAAATGAATGATAATGATGATTTAGTTTGTATGGATGAATTGGTAATGTGATAATTTAGTTTGTATGGATGAAAATTAATGATAATGATATTTTTTTTCATCTTTGTTATTGATTGTAGTACGAGTATGGATGAATTGGTAGACCGGTTGGATATAGTTTCGTCAAAGAATTGTGATAGACATGTATGTCAAGATGTTATGAAAGACTCTCGCAGTGTGATCTTTAGAGGTAGTTTGAAAGATGTTGAAAAGTATTATAAAATTATAGTGCAAGATAATCCGGTAACACAACGATTTTGTGATAATTGTGGCTTTTCCTCTGTTTTTGATTTTGATTTTTCCAATGGGGATAAAGGCTTAGTTGAATCCATAGCTGAGAGATGGTGGAAAAGTACTAGGAGCTTTCATTTTCGGGAGTTTGAAATTTGCCTCCTTCCTTTAGATTGGTACATGTTAACGGGAATTCTCACTGGTGACCCTAGTAAACGACCAGTAGTTATGCCGCAGTTGGGTATTGATCTAACATATTCTGCTTTGGATGATTTGTATTTTTCGGATATCAAAACTTATGGTCCATGGGACTCTAAGACTAATACATTTTCCTTAATTGTCTTGAAAAAATACATTGAAAGTAGAGAATGCCAGAATAATATTGAATGTGCAGTGACATTGACACGAACATTCTTTATGTGGTGTTTTGGTAATTTTCCATATATGAAAATGGTTGCTTGCGGATGTGCAGTGACATTGAAAGTAGAGAAGGCCAACAAACGGATGCTTGCGGTATTCCTGGTCATTCTCCATATATGAAAATGGTTGCCGTCATGAAACATTTTGCCAAAGGCATTGCACCAGCTTCCTTAGATGCTTGCGGTATTCCTGGTGCATTTTATGAGAATGGAGAGTAACCATAATACTCCTTTATTTTAATCAAACACGCTTTCATTAATAAGTAGACATTTTAATTAGTTCTTGTAATACTATATAATACCCTTTTTATCACTTAAGTACGTTTACAATTACATTACATATTTAACTAGAACTTCATATGCATACTTCTTCATAATACTTCTTCATGCATATGCTTCATAACCAAGTATCTCCAAAGCGGTGTTATGAATGAACGACATTCCATGATCCGTTTCATATAAAGTCCTAGCATCCTCACGATTACCATTTGATGCCCTTAATGAAATGACAAAAAGCTTGCAATAACGCTTGATGCTTGATAACCGACATTGCAACACTTTTTTGCATCTTCCATTAGCATTACCATTGATTCTCACAAATTCTTCAACAACTTGTTCCCAAAAAGAGTTGGTTGTTAATTGAGTGTTGTTAACTTTGCAATAACTTCTAACCAAGTCATTGTCTTCGTCGATGGAAAATGCGGCCATGCTTGATTTTTGAATTGAGAATTATGTGATAGGAGAATTGAGAATTGGGGTGGGGATTTTGAGTTTATGTGATAGGTTTATATAGAGATAGGAAATGGTTTGAGTTTGAGCTGAAAATGTAGCCGTTTGAGGAAACGCCGAACCAAACGACGTTCCAACGCCGAACCGAACGGCGCTAGCAAGTCTCAGCCATCCGATCAAGGTGACCGTTGTATTCTCAACGACTCAGATTTTGTAGCCGTTTGAAACCTCAACAGCTATATTTTCAGGCTTCCCTATAAATTGAGGACTACTTCTCCTTCATCCCTCACACCAAAATCAATTGATTATCTTCTTCATTGATTTTCTTCTTCTTCTTCATATAATTTTGTTCATACAAAACTATGACACACTTTAGTACAATAGAAGAAGAGGCACTAATTTATGGTTGGGTCATAGCAAGCAACGATCCGATTCATGGAAAAGATCAAAAAGGTGCAATATTTTGGGGAAAGATAATGGAAGAATACAATAAAAGAAAAGGTCCCAATGGTGTCGAAAGAGATAGCAAGGCATTACAAACAAAATGTAACACATTGAGAGCCGAAGTGAAAAATATATTTCATATATTAGACCCTACTTCCGAAGTAGACCTACGGGGATGACCGATGAGGATTGTGTAAGTACCTCAATTTTTTTTAATGTTTTCTTTCTTCCATCTTGATCTCTTTCTTTCTTTCTCTAAATTTTTCTTTTCATTTTTTCCCCAGTATCTTCTTGGAAGAGAGAATTATGTAGCAGCGACTAAAAAACAATGGGCGCACAAATCGATTTTTCAGATCCTGAAGACTTATCAACCAGATTACAATCCAGCGGTGAATAATGATGATGGAGTCGGTACTTCTACTCAACCTAGTCAACATACTCAAGCTACTGAAGAAAATGAAGTTGATAATTTGGATGAAGAATTTCAAAATATGGCAAGGTTTGGTAGCTCTTCATCTACTCATAATTATGAAACCTCGGACATATCAAAGAGAAGGCGTTATTTTGAACAAACAGATGACGTTAGAAGTGAAGGGAGAGATCAAGCAAAGAAAAGGGCCCGTGAGGCTAAAGCATCGCATAAATCAGATGAAAAATTGGATAAACTCATCGAACTTCTTGAAAACGCACAAACACAAAGAATGGCAAAATATGAAACAGATGAAGAGTATCTGAAGAAGGACATGGAAAACTCTTCAATTTTGGCACAAACGCAGCAAAGAGAATCAGACATGAAGATCCTACGTCAACCCTTGGATGAATTACAAGAATGGGAGAAACCCGTCTACAAAATATGGAAGAGCGAGATTTTAGCCCGTCATGGATTACCACTTATCCCCTAAATTAAAATGATATATTAGTAATAATTTAAGTTATTTAGAAGTAGGATTTCAATTTCAATGTACTTTTTTTTTATGTTTTAAGTTATTTAGAAGTAGGATTTCAATTTCAATGTATTTTTTTTGTGTTCTAAGTTGTAGAATTTCAATTTCAATATATCTTTTTATGTTCTGAGTTATTTTAATTTTAATATTTTTTTCAATTTCTTCAAAAAACATTGTAACCGTTTTGCAATGTAATTAAAAATTTCCCTTTACTTTGATAAATTGTCAAATTTGAAACAAGCAACCATTGGAACAAATTGGAAAATCATTTGAAAATTCTCATAATTTAGAAAATGGAATTCTGTAAAAAAATAGCCGCTGGAGGAAAAACAGTAAAGCGCCGCATGGTGCGACGTTGAAATAGGACGCCGAATGGAACAACGTTTATGTAAACGCCGAACGGTTCGACAGAGATTCCAGGGAATATTCGCGAAACGCCGAACAGTTCAACGCTTAGACCACTTTTTCAGCGCCGAACGATTCAGCTTTTCAATCTCGCTGATAGTTGGACTGCGAGCACTTGCTAGGTGAGAGAACTATCAACTATCACTGTTAACTTTTTTCCAACACTTATTTTTTAATTTGCAACACTTTTTGGCCAATCTGGCACTCCAATCTAGACCATAGGACTTAGCCCAAGCCTGTACTACTTTTTTTTCTAATATATAACATGTGCTACGCACCAGGTACAATATTTTATAGGTGGTGGGGCGGGGCACCCGGATTATAAGGGTTCCATTTATCAAGACACCGTATGAACATTTGATTAAACTTCCTCGGGTTAAATTTCCTCAAATTGGGTGATGATGCTTTTCAACTCGCTTTCAACAAAGTCGGTAACTTCCATATAATGGCCATTCGAATTAAGATATTTTTTGCGCATATAGAAGTAAGTTGCCTATGCACCTACTAAAAGGAAGATCCATCACCATCCCCACGAAACACCAGCGTAGACTAATGCTCAAAATCTGTTATGCAGAAACATGTAATTTATGCTCCCTCCGTTTTTGGAAAAATGTTACTTTCACTTTTTCAATTTGACCTATTTTTAGGCTAAAATAAAAAAGTCCAAATTAAAAAAAAAATGAAAGTAACACTTTTCCAAAAACTGAGGTAGTAATACAATATCAAACCAGTAGAAAAGTCTAATTTCAAGTCTGTTTACTTAATTAATAAGAAACGGGTAACTTATAATACAATATCAAACCATTAGAAAAGTCTAACTTCAATTCTGCTTACTTAATTATGAATAGGATTATTGAGGATGAAGATACGCTTACCAATATCCTATGTATATATTCAATGCACTGTAATCATGTCATCCGGTAATCATACACCTGCAGATGGATCGGTGTGTTGTTCATAGTTAACGCTAACACGATTGACAGGGAATGCCCCTTAAAATTGCATTTGTAAAATTAAGTACCTCAAAGGTATGTATTACTATGTTTGCTCAAAACATCAAAACATTAAGCACCTCAAGGTAGATATGTGGTTTTATCTTCTCAGAAAAGTAGCAATTGTTAAGAGTTCTCGAAAAACATTAAGTACCATAAGGTAGATAACGTCATGTTGGAAATATGGGCACCCATTGTATATGTGCATGCCCAAAGTCCATCTTGGGTGGATGAGTAAAGTCATATACTTGACTTTATCAAAGGGAAAATCCTTCACCAACTAACCAAGCCATGGTGAAACATGTGTCTTGTTTTTTTGCCACCATGTATTTACATGAAGCTAACAAGTGTTTGATCACTTACTCCATGTGTTTACTCCATGCTAAAAGAGTGTTAGAACTTGCTCCAAGTGTTTGGTTCTTCCTTGACACTTGCCAAGAGAGGATACTTGAAGTTTGAGTATAAATAGGCTTCTAGTTTCATTTGTTGAAACAAGAATAAGAAATAGAAAATACTACAACTCAATATTAGTGAGTTTAGCTAGAGATAAACCAAGTATGGAGATTAAGCTAGAGAGTTCTATGTGAGCACTCAAGTTAGTGAGTAAGTCTTCTAGTATTCAAACATTAGTTGTGAAGAACACCCAAATCCCTTAGTGTCTTTTAGAGAGAAAATTGAAGTTCTATACGGTATTTAGTATGTGGAAATATAGTTCGTGCTCAATTTTGTGGCACCTACTCACCGTCGAGTTTGGAGGTTCAAGAACGTGAAACGCAAGTGATCCGTTGGTTCGACGTCATCCTCATTTGGAGCGATTACAAGGTACAAACTAATAACCCGCTTCCGCATTTGATTTGTTCAATTTACATATATATTCGTTATATATGACCAACATTGGCATCAAAACCTTTTATGCGTTTTCGTTATTTTTTGAACCATGGACTAAACGGCAATTCCCTGAAAGGACTATGACCTAAAATTAATTATATGGAGCCATCACCTTTGTGGGTCAATGTGTTCCAAATTCTAGCCTTACACCGATCATCCAAAGGATCATGGACTAAACGGCCTCTGCCCGAAAGGACTACGACCTTAAATTAATTATGTGGAATCATCACTTTTGTGGTTGATTTAATTAATTTCATATAAATACAACATGCATGATATTAAATTTTTTTTAAATATGATTAGTTTGTTGAATCATGTTGTTTAATTTAATATCATTAGTGTCTTGCTCAACAAAATACTTAGTGTATGTGTTTGCGAAAATATATATTACTCTGTGTATTTTCAGAATTTTAGAAAAATCTAAAAGTGGATTTTTTTTCTTCTGAAACGGGACATATTTTTATTTTATTTTTCATTAGTTGAAAAATAATTTACTTCATTTATTTTCATTAGTTGAAAATAATTTCAATAATATATGTTTCCGAAACAGTGCATATTTTTGCTTTATTTTCGTTAGTTGAAAATAATTCGTGAGCGAGATATTTTGAAAATTAGTAGCAAGAAACTCCTGATTTCGTGTCCGTTTTCCACATGATGTACTTTGTAGCTTATTTATCTCTATTGATAGATAACTAATCATCATATGTTGGTTGATTTTAAGTGGTTTTATTGGCTTAAGTTATGTGCTTTACCAATATTTATTAGTCCAAATTAATTGATAGAGGTTATATTAAAATGCATATTTGGGTGATGATTATGAGCCTAGCGAAATTTTCGATCTCGAATTTGTGTGTGGATATGATTTTATCAATTAGATTTTGAGACAATATAGTGAGTGTACACATAATAATAATGTCCAACTTTGTGCAACAAACGTGTAGAAATGGCTAGCAACAATGTGATTGCTGATCTCAATAAGGGTGACAAACTTGATGGGAAGAACTATGATGTGTGGCATAGAAAAATCCGATACTTGTTGGATGAAGGAGGAAAAATGGAACTCCTAACAAATGAAAATGTCCGACCCGCAGAGGGTCATACTGCCCAACACCGTCGTGATCTTGAAGCCTACGAAACTTGGGTTAAGAAAGATCGTAGTGCACGCCACACTATGTTGAGTAGCATGCACAATGATATAATTGGAGAATATGAGGATTTTCCTACTGCCAAGCAAATGTGGGACCAGCTAAAATTTGACTTTGGTGGTACGTCCACCACTAGACTTCGCAGCTTAGTGCTGAAATTTGAGGTCTACCGAAAGGATCCCAAGCATTCAATGACAGAACATCTAAGAAGGATGTCGTCAATGATTTGTGAGTTGAAATATGTTGGGAATGTTCTAAGTGATGAACAACAAGTTTTAGCTGTGATAAGGTCATTGCCTGATTCTTGGGTGCATATGAAGCAAATTCTGACTCATAATGAAAGCATCAAGAATTTCTCTGACATCTCTCGACACGTTGAGCTTGAAGATGAGCGCCAAGAGGCGACACGTGTGGCTACCTTGTATGCTCAAGGTGAGCGCAAACCACAAGGGAAGCGCAAGAAAAATTGCCAAAGGGATGCTCAAAAGGCAGAAAAACCAGCTAAGCGCCGTCGTGAAAAGCGTGCTGGAAAAAGAGACAAATCTAAGATGAAATGCTATAACTGTGGAAACAAAGGACACTTTGGCCGTGAGTGCACTGATCCGAAAAAGGTACTTTGTTCATTTAACTCTTTTTACACATCTGTGTGTTCACATGTAATGATTGCTCACTCTCTCCCTGAATGGATTGTAGGTACGGGAGCAACAAAACATGTAGCTCGAGATCGAGCGGGGTTCGTAGATTATCGACGTATTTCACGTGGTACATATAGAGTTTATATGGTCAATGGCACATGTGAGGATGCTATGGGAATTGGCACATATCAGCTCTCTATGCGCTATGGGCGCATTTTAACACTTCACAATGTGTTATACGTACCAGGAATCCATCATAATCTACTTTCAGTTATTTCTCTTCTTAGTTTAGGGTACTCTTTTAAAATAGAAGACGGTAGGTTGGACATCTTCTTTTATGGTACTTTGTTTGGACATGGTTATTTATGTAATAATTTCTTTAAATTAGACTTTTTTAATTCTATTTCTTCTGAGACTTTACTGTCTGATGCTAGCAGTAGTAGTAGTGTTATTGACTGTGTGACTTGGCATGCTAGACTAGGACATATCGGGCAAGATAGGATGACTCGGTTAGCTCGAGAAGGCCATCTTGTCTCACTCGCTAAAGTTTCCTTACCCGTATGTGAACCTTGTCTAAAAGGAAAAGCTTGTAGAAAACCTTTTGGTAAGGCCAAACGTGATGCTCAACCTCTTGAGTTGATACATTCTAATATTTGTGGACCTATGAATGTTAAAGCTAGACATGGTTATTCTTATTTTCTCACATTTATTGATAATTATACGCGATTTGGTTATGTATATTTGATTGCTCACCGCTACGAAGCCTTGGATTGTTTCAAGCGCTTTGTTGCAGAAGTTGAGAATCAAACTGGGAAGAGTTTGAAGACTCTCCGTACTGACCGTGGACGCGAATATTTATCCGATATGTTCAGGGAATTTTGTGAGACTAAGGGAATAACTAGACAGCTTACTATTCCAAATACTCTGCAACAAAATGGTGTTGCAGATAGAAGGAATATGACATTATTAGATATGGTTAGATCAATGATGGCGCAAGCCAACCTCCCAATATCTTTCTGGGTGGATGCTATTATAATTGCGGCCTACATTTTGAACCGTGTCCCAACTCAATCGGTTTCTTCTGCGCCATATGAACTTTGGAAAGGCGAAAAACCTAATTTAGGTAATTTGCGCCCATGGGGTTCAGTTGGTTATGTTCACAACGCTTCTCATGTGTATGGAAAGTTAGGTCCTAGAGCAAGAAAGCTTGTCTTTATAAGATATTCTGATTGCTCAAAAGGATATGTGATGTATGGTGAACATCCAAGTGGAGGGATGACTGAGATAGAGTCCAGAGATATTGTTTCCATTGAAAATGATTTTCCTCGAATCAGCAACATTAACAAAAACTTGGAACTCTTTGAAATAGAAGAGAGTGAAGATATCTTACCATCTTCGAGCGAAGGTAGAGAATTAGTTTCTCAACTTATAATCGCTGAAGATAGTGGGAGTGGTCTACATCCTAGTGGGAGTGAACCGCTAGAGACACGAGTTTTTGAACCACGCAGAAGTGAGCGTGGAAAAGTACCCTGTCATCACTTTGAGATTGAAGGGGGAATATTAATGTATGCTGCAAGTATTGAAGATGAGCCTACTTCTTTTAGAGAAGCCATCTCTTCAGTTGATTGCAATAAATGGATTTTTGCAATGCAAGAGGAAATTAAATCAATGGATAAGAATGACGTTTTGGAGTTGGTTGATCTTCCACCTGGGCGAAAGGCCATTGGAAACAAATGGGTCTTTAAAATTAAACGCAAAGCGGATGGTTCAATCAAAAAATACAAAGCTCGTCTAGTGGCAAAAGGATATACTCAACAAGAGGGTATTGACTATGAGGAAACCTTCTCTCATGTGGTAAGGTTTGCCTCAATTCGCCTCGTCCTTGCTATTGTTGCATATTTGGATTTAGAATTGTTCCAGATGGATGTTAAAACTGCATTCCTTAACGGGGAACTAGACGAAGATATTTACATGTCTCAACCAACGGGTTTTCAGGTCAAAGGACAAGAGCGCAAAGTTTTCCGTCTCAAACATTCCATTTATGGCCTTAAACAATCGTCTGGACAATGGTATATGCGTTTCCATCAATCTATCACCTCTGCTGGTTATGAAATGATTGAGGAAGACCATTGTGTGTACATAAATCGATCCCAGGAAAGCATTCTTATCCTAGCCTTATATGTCGATGACATTCTATTAGCGGGTAATGATCTAGAAGGAATTGTCGCCACTAAGAGGTGGTTGTCCTCTAATTTTGAAATGACGGACATGGATGAAGCTAATCATGTATTAGGTGTTAAGATCACGCGAGACCGCTCAAGAAAGACTCTTAGTTTGTCTCAAGAGACTTACATAAAAAAGATACTTGAGCGCTTTCGAATGCATGATTGCAAACCCATTGACACTCCTATGGACAAAGCATGTGTCCTAAGTAACGACCAATGCCCTAAGAATGAAAAAGAAAATAAATACATGTCCAATGTACCATATGCATCTGCGGTTGGGAGTCTTATGTACGCTATGTTGTGTACTACACCCGACATCAGTTTTGCAGTAGGGATGGTAAGTCGTTACCAAAGTAACCCTTGACCAGATCATTGGAAAGCAGTTAAAAGGATATTTCGTTATCTTAAAGGGACTGCTAATCTCCCTATTTGTTACCATGGCGAAGACATTAGACTCAGAGGATTTAGCGATGCCGATTGGAGCAACGATAGAGATGAGTTTAAATCCACTTCAGGATACGTTTTTAAACTTGGAGGTGGTGCAATCACTTGGTGTAGTCAGAAACAAAAGTGTATTGCTCTAATGGAAGCAGAGTATGTTGCACTTGCGGCAGCCGTCCAAGAAGCTGTCTGGTTGAGGAGATTTCTTAAGAGACTCGGTGTTTCGGAACACGCAAAAGAAGCGGTGTTGCTTCATAGTGATAGCACATCAGCTCTAGCATATGTGAAAGATCCTAAATACCATGGAAAAACCAAACACATTGGTAGGAGATTCCACTTTATACGCGGTATGGTTGCACGAAGAAAGGTTTTTCTTAGACATACGTCCACAAATAGAATGTTGGCTGACCCTTTGACTAAGCCCATTCCGAAAATTGCTTTTCAATCTCACGTAGAGAACATGGGACTAAACATGATTTGATATGTAGAACATGTGATGATGACATTATTATTATAAGTATTAATGCTTTCTTAAATGAATATGTTTTTATAGAAACCATATACTTTTGATGTGTACACGGATATTAAAGTTGTCAGCAGGCAAGAATCGGCTTACTCACACAGGTGATTCGCCTTGGCGCTTCGAATAGCGAGCAAGATGAGACAAAGAAGAGACGTTTTCCGGAATATATGTTTTTCGGAAAACCACGTGCTTTTAATGGCAAACTTTTCTATACAACTAGAAGTCGCCTTAATATGTTTAAGATGAGATCTTACAAAGAGATCGATCATTAAATGTAACCACCATTTAATGAAGCCTGTTATACAACCAGATGTGATTTTCTGAACAATTACTATGTGAATGACTGTTGGAACAGAAAGTCAAGTTAGGCGCTTAAATGGCGACTAGACTAAGATCTGTATGGCGTATGCTTTTTATGCTGGACATGCCCATTTGAGTGGGAGAAACACCATAGCATACACTTTGTGATGTATATGCTAAGTCGACCGATTGTGAGAGCGATGAATGATTCCCTGCTTCATTGTTGTGTGATCCACTGGATTAATATCCAATTCATTTACCTCTTTGACTTTAGTTTATGTCATGAAGAGGATACTTAATGATGCTACTTTAGCATGTTTTCTAATACGATGCAACTTCCCGTATGATGATACATGTCTAGGAAAGTTGTTAAGTTGAATTAGAACGATATGAATTTCTTGGAAGAAAATTTGATGATACACCATGAATTGTGACTCATAGCTGGGCATCGTTTTTCGTCTGTCGAAAATCATGAGTACAATTGATAAAATGTACATGGGTGCAATACTGCTTGCTAGAGGGATTAAGAGTATTGTGTCAGGTGTGGTCAAATTATCTGAGGTAATGAGATACGAACATTCTTTGTGAAGGGTTGATGTCTCCATGCTGACTCGTAATGAGGTTCTAATATGGATCTCCTAAAATGAAGGTATCTCGGCGGTCGCACAAACTATTTACTAATATGAACATTTTTCTCTTAGTACTTTGATTAGGAAGCATGTTGGCGTTACACACACTATGTGTGAGTGGGAGATGTTGGAAATATGGGCACCCATTGTGTATGTGCATGCCCAAAGTCCATTTTGGGTGGATGAGTAAAGTCATATGCTTGACTTTATCAAAGGGAAAATCCTTCTCCAACTAACCAAGCCATGGTGAAACATGTGTCTTGTTTTTTTGCCACCATGTATTTGCATGAAGCTAACAAGTGTTTGATCACTTACTCCATGTGTTTACTCCATGCTAAAAGAGTGTTAGAACTTGCTCCAAGTGTTTGGTCTTCCTTGACACTTGCCAAGAGAGGATACTTGAAGTTTGAATATAAATAGGCTTCTAGTTTCATTTGTTGAAACAAGAATAAGAAGTAGAAAATACTACAACTCAATATTAGTGAGTTTAGCTAGAGATAAACCAAGTATGGAGATTAAGCTAGAGAGTTCTGTGTGAGCACTCAAGTTAGTGAGCAAGTCTTCTAGTATTCAAACATTAGTTGTGAAGAACATCCAAATCCCTTAGTGTCTTTTAGAGAGAAAATTGAAATTCTATACGGTATTTAGTCTGTGGAAATATAGTTTGTGCTCCATTTTGTGGCACCTACTCACCGTCGAGTTTGGAGGTTCAAGAACGTGAAACGCAAGTGATCCGTTGGTTAGACGTCATCCTCATTTGGAGCGATTACAAGATACGAACTTATAACCCGCTTCCGCATTTGATTTGTTCAATTTACATATATATTCGTTATATATGACCAACAGTCCATTCATGCGGAAACTCTGAAATGTATGTAATATTAGTTATAGATAACGTCCATTCATGCAGAAACTCTTTGTAACATCCTTTGTGTTGATTGAATAAACATTACTGGCAGAGACACCTACATACATGCATATAGTTGAAACTGGGATGCAACACAATAATTGCATAATTTTCTCTCCATCCTTTCTTCGAGTACAGATCATGAAATGATTTGGCATAGGTGTTCAAGATATTCTACTGATAATGAAGATAAAAAAGAAAAGAAAAAGAAAAAAAGCGCAGTAACAACGACCATACCTCCCATGTTTGTTGCGTTCCAAACTCTTTATACCTTTTAATTTCCCACAACACATCCCAATCTAATTTGGAAGGAAACTCGTGAAATCCATTGTTATCCTTTGAATTCCATTTACAGAGTTGAGGCTGGAAAATTTCACGTTCTACTGTATGTGTATGAAACTTGATTCTAATTTCTTCATAAGGACAAAAAAACGGAGCAAAAGCTTCCTTCGTTATGAAACCTTAAAAAAAAGGCTTGAGAAAATAACTATTGAATGGTAAGAAAATCTAAGAAGTGATAAACATGATAAGTACTGAGTAGATTCAAATTTCAAATATCTATAAATCCAACAATGAAAAACCTCACCTTCATGCATGAATGTTCCTTGCAAAACTCTCCCAATTCAGTAATTCTACAATCTGAAGATGATATTCCTTTTGTAGATGTTTCCAGATGACTTTGAGGCAGCAAACTTTTATTGCACTAAGTCAAGGTGCTGATTTAGAAGCTTCCAGCTCCATGCTCATGCCCAATGTTTTTCGAAGTTTTGAAACCTCGACTAACTTAGCCTCTAGGCATCTGGACTGCAAAATTGTATGACCAAAGACACATTTAACATAAATAGTTATTGTTTTGTTACCCACACAGACAGTAACTACCTGGTCCATCGCAACAACTGGATAACACAGTGTTTATGCATACACACAGATTGAAACTTCCAAGTCAGCGAATCTTTAATTCCCCAGCTGCAATTACCATGCGAGATCTTCCTATTCTTTTTCAAGCCTATTCATTGGCTTTGCTGAGCACAATACACCATCTTCATTTGCTTCCTACATATAATGTAAATATTATGATAAGCAGAAACAGAACATGCATGAGTCATTAGGGTAATTTTTTCTTGTAAATAAAATAATAGCAGAATGCCCTCCTTACATACCCGTTTAAGCCTTCAATTTATTTGTTTTGCAAGATTTTGCCTCAGTTGGCTGTTTTTGAATTGTGATAGAGTTGGTAATGAATAGGACTTGAACACCCTCTACTGAATATCACCAATAAAAGAACTAAAAAAAAAAAAAAATTAGTTCAATTCATTAACAAAACTGATCACCATAACTTGGGTTACAATGAGAAAAAACATCTAAGAGAGCATTGAGGTGGTGGAGAAAGATCCATACCTGTCAACATTGTTTACTGCAGAGTTGCGCATATAGATACTACCACAGGCCGAAGATCCTCTCGTATAGAACAAATTTCTCAGATTACCTATAGAATATAGTTTGGTGGAAATCTTATCCAAGCATGTGACCTAAAACTTAATAACGCTAAAAATTACAACCACACAGAAGAAGAAAAAAATCCAAAACAATAATAAAATAATGGGCTATTTAACGGTTGGTACCCAACAAATGACCAACATCTTAGTTTGGTACCCAACATTTCAAAAATTAAGGGACGGTACCTAGACCCAACTGTTTGAACTGGGAAAGTCTATGTTTGACTGATTTTTATTCATTTTTTTATATTATTATTAAAATATAATATCATTTTGCAATTTTACCCTTACCTTCTTCCCATCTTCTTCTATTCCGTTCATTTATACTGGATTAGTTCTGCCAGAAGATCTTCGTTATCAAATCTAAAGTAAGGTCCTAAAACTTACCTTCGCCCTAAAATTAGCCCTAAAACTTCCCTTTTTATTCTCCTAAGCTAATTTTTAGCCTTTTTATTTCCGCCCGTTTCACACTTGAAGCTCGCAAATGAAAGCCCGAATACTTACCCTAGCCCTTAAATTGCGTTAATGTCAACCTTCTCTGCTCAAAATCTTTTCAATCACGATGTTATCGGGAATTAATAGAATACAGGATGGAAAGAATTACTGATACCACATTTTAACTAAACTCCACCAATAGAACTCGAAGATTGTGGATTAGAACTACACTCAAAACCCGGGAAAGGACTAAGGAGCAAAACCTAATTACTTTACTGTTTGTTTCGGATTGAGAAATTAAATACATACAGGAGAAAACAAATAAAATAGAGAAAAGGAGTTAACAAAGTGAGATAGGATGACTGATTTTACCTGGTATACTTCTCCATCAAAAACGATGGCAGGATCTCCAACTACATCTGTAATGCAAGCAAAAATACACAAAAGTGATATTTTAGCCAAAAATCAAGGAATTTTTTTTATTAGAGAAACAGCTCACCGGGTAGCATATTTTCGTCGCCTAAAATTGGCATTAGATTTTTACACAAAAATTATCATGAATAGCCCAGTTTAATTGGGCGCCATAACTTCTAATTGGGGGTCATGGAATTTTGTTTGCCCTCAAAATTTTTAGGAATGTAAATATCGCAATATGAATATAATATTTTACCCTTCACTAATTGAAAATCAGTTTCACTAATTAGCTACCCTAATTAAGGCCCCTAATCTATATACCCTAATTAAATCAAAGAGAAAATCAGTTTCTTTTTTCATCTTCTTCTTTCTCTCCCCTTGCTCTTCTCCACCTCCAATTAGAGGGTACGTGAACTTAAACCCACCTCCTATTCGATGTTTTGGTTGTTTTTTGATTGTGTAATCGAGATTGATAACTGAAAAATAAAAGTTACAGAATGAGAGTCGTTAGTATCGAAGAAATAATACCCTAACGACTCTTACATTGCATGCTTTTTCTATGAAAAAACGTTAACATGTTAGTGTAAATATTAGGTTGAAGATGACGACTGTAGTTTGACGACCCCAAATCGTTAACATGTTATAATAGAGTCGTCGCCATATTAAGTTGAAGATGATGATTGTAGTTTGACGACCCCAAATTAGTGCGTAACGACTCTGGGTTGAACTTGAACTGCCTTCTGTTGGAGAAAACGATAGAGTCGTCAGTAGTATATAATCCCTAGACTAGAGTCGGCAACATTAAAAGAAAAAATACTAACGACTCTGCGTGACCTAGCTGAAAGAGTCGTCAATGTTCATCAAACAACGCTAACGATTTTTCATAACATGTAAAAGTTGCAGGTGAAAGTCGTCAAAATAATCTCAAAAAGGCTGACGACTACATAGAGTCGTTAGTTTATCCTACACCCGACTATAATGACCCTAACACTGGATGTTTCAATGGTGGTCTTCCTCTATTCTATTTCCGTCAGTTTCAAAATTGTGTCCAGAATCTGTTTATAGGCATATTATTTCAATAAACTCTCTATTATAGCCTTTAATTTTTTATATTTATAAATGTATATTAATGGGAATTAATCTAAAATATTAAAGAAATTTGTACAATTAAAGAAACAAATATATTCTTCATTCATTTTAAAAGAAAATATATTTGGCTCTAAGAATTAAATTCCCTAAAGAGTCTATACTCCATAAATTCGATATCTTTTAATTTTTCATCTTTATTTCCTATTTACAATCCTCTTAACAATTTAAGTCAATTTTTAATAACCGCACTACGAAGTCCTAAACAGAAATATTGTACTTGAACATATTGATTGACACACCGATAGCGATGATCCCTAAACAGAGTTGTAGCTAGGAGGTGCAAAACGAATGAACAGAAACTAAATATATTAAATGCACTGTATTACTTGCCTTGCCTGAAGCTAAGGCTTTCTTTGCAATTGTGTTCACCTGAAAATCATTTTTATTCATTGACAGCATACTTGACCTTTGAAATTCAAGAGGGAGATTGGGAAGCTACTCAGCTGTTGATTTTCTAAAGAATACGATGAGGAAATCCAGTACTTGACCTTGTTCCTTATAATTTTGAGTTCATTGCACAACCACAGTTTGGTCCCGACTGCAATAATGTACGAAAAAGAGTTTTGTTAGCTTGTTGCAAAAACTATTGTATTCAATTTTTCTTATCATATTGTGCAGCCAAGAAAGTTCAGACTCTGTACATAATCTCAACAAAGAAAAGACTCAATTCCTCAAGGTAAATGGTTCGTACGGAAAAAAGGCAAAAGCTACAGATTATCCATTTGAAATTTAAAACTGTAAAATACTCAGTTCAATCCTCACACCCAGCTTCTTATATAAAAATAATACTAACTGCTTAGAACTCCATTATGAGGAAAGCTGGGTAAGAAGTGATAGCATAGATGGCCAAAATTGGTCAGTAGATTTTTTAAGGGAATAATTTTATGTTGTGTTGATCATCCTCAAGGTCATTGTTGCATCTGCTAATCAGTGTATACAAAATCAAATAAACATGCAAAAAGGATTAAAAGTAAGTAACAATCCAAAAATCAAAACAGCACAGAGAAAAGAAGAAAACCTCAATCCCTGTCTGTTCCAAATTGAAATATCCTCACCTAAAACATCAAAATAACTTTGATCAGAGTTTAAGTTGGATCAACTTTTCTATCTCCTTGGCCTTCAGCTTTTCCTCTACTCTCATCGGAAGTGTGGTCTTCCAAGAGTCCTGCATTCACGAAAAGACCCATAAAAACATGATTAATCATTTGTTTGTTTGTTTTTTATCTTGATTCCTAAGACTATTTCATGTCAAATGACTGAACTGAAAATGCAAGCATTTCAAAAAAACTATTCAGAAGAGCGACTTTGACAACATTAGAAAACTTCTGGGCATCTTCCTCATCTAAAACCCAAAATATCATCAAAATAAAAAAGAAAGAAAGAACATACCCGATTCCCCTTTTTGCTCGATTAACATACCCGATTCCCATCTGTTTGGTTTGCATAGCTGGACCTTTACCTACAAAATCAAAACAATCAAAAGTTCAAAACGCAATAATAAGTGAAATCAATAATAATATCTAGATGAAAACGAATCTCAACAATTAAAATAGTAAATAAAAAACAACTAAAAACATTAAATTGTTATGCATGCAACTGAAGAGAGGCGATTAGGGTTCTAGAGTCAAGGAATAAGAAATGCCCCCAAAAATTGTTATGCATGTGGAAAAGGATTTTCTTTTGCCAAAATTGGCATTTTTTTTTTGTTGGCATAAGTTGCCATTGAAAGAATCCCTGAATTTTGGCGTAAGATATGGTATAACATCTCTAGATTTTTTTCCGAAAATATATCAAACTATTCTTGTGAGCACACAAACCACGAGGGGGTCCGAACGCTCACAATCAATCATTATCGTCTAAAGAGATTATGATGATGGTACCCTGGTGTTGATTCATTGGCTCAAAACCTTCGGGTTTATCATGGCCTCATCCAACAACTCCATGCGTGGCGTTTGTGGATGGGATATAAGTATTAAGGAAAACAAAACATATAAGTAAACATGCACGGAGCTAAATGAATGTAAAGTGCTAAAATGTAAATAAGACCAAGGTTTACGTGGTTCAGCACTAAGGCCTACATCCACGGGGTTTGTTGTTTTACTATGTTCTTCACGGTTACACGAATAGTTGAATGACTTTTGGGGTTTACATGTTTCTCTCCTCTAAGGGATTAACTTACCCTTACTATTTTTGTCTCTCTCTCTCCTTCCCTTCCTGATATTTTCGATCCCCTTTCCTCTTGGTGGAGATTGGGTATTTATAAGGTTAGAACGTGGGACCCATCTCTGAAGACCGTTGGAACCTTATCTTCTTGTGTCCTTGCGTCCATCACGCGGAGGTCTGCGTTTGCCCCTTGATCCCGCAGAGGCATCCTCGCTCGTTCCACAGGTTGGTCGACACGTACACTGCTCAGAGTGTTTAATGTGGGTAGTTGAGGGGTCTGCTCGTGTCAGACAAGTGTCTTCTGCCCCTGTCAGTCCGTGTCAGCTAACTTTCTCTCCACCGTTGATCTTAGATCCTCTTTTGGGGATGAGATAAAGTAACTCCTCGGGGTTTATTTGGTGTTTCGTGACGCATCATGTTTTGATGTTTTGGCCTGCATGCTTTCCACGTACCTTTTTATATACACGTGTCTGATAGTGAGATATATGTGTACACAATTTGCCCCTTTTCTTCGGGCTTGAATGACTAATGGGTGCCTTGAAGAAAAACTATCGTCGCATATTCTTCTCACTCCTAATAACTTCTCCTAGATACTTGGGCACGTCTTTTATTCGTGCATTAACTGCTTATTTAACGGGCACGTTTCCCATTCGTCCCTTAATTTCCTTCTCTTTCTTTCGGGTATTTTAAGGATAGAAAGAAAATTTAATTTCATTCTTCCTAAACACTCTCTCAGTTTTCATTCTTTTTTCAGCCTTTAAATTTTCTGTCTGTCTTCATTGAACCTGTGACCTTAAATTCTCTGTCAGTCTTCATTGCACCCGTGATCTTAAATTCTCTGTCAGTCTTCATTGCACCTGTGATCTTAAATTCTCTCCACCTTAGCATTAATCACGCCCGCTTCTCCTGTTTGTTTCTTCTACTGCTGTTTTTGCCGGTAAGTTTTTCTTTTCTTTATTTCCACCGTTTTATGCTGTGTTGATTTGTGAATTCTCTGCTACTGTTGTTCCTTGTTTGTGATGAAGAACTTTTTCTGATGCTCGCATACTAGTTTGCCCCTGTTCTTCATCTTAAATTAAGGAAGCCATTACTTCGAGGGTGAAATTTTGAGCATGTATACTAATTTTAGGGTTGCTGCGTTATCGTGGTTGTATTGCTATGGATGTGTTTTTTGATCTTTGGTAATGTTTTTTGATTGTGTGTAACTTGTTCTTGATTTTATTCTTTTCGCAGCCATGTCTGACCGTCCGCGGCCTACTTATCAGTCTCCTGATTCTGGGTTATCGAGATCTCCTCCGCGTCGAGAGTCTTAAGATGATGTTCGTCGGAGTCGAGTTTCTTCTTGGAAGAGATTCCTCCGATAATTCCGTCTGGTTCTCGAAGAGTCTTTGATCACTCAGCGGCTCGTCGTCGTGATGATACTAGGAGTACGCAGGTTCCGCCCCGCGCTGTTGCTTTTGACATTCCTCCTCTACGTTCGTTAGTGCCCGAGCATCATCTACGGTCTTCTCCAACTTTTAAAGGGAATAATACGAAGGGTGTAGCTCCTAGGGTTGAATCTTCAAAGAATCCCCCCATGAAGAGAAAAGCTTCGGAAGCGTTCGTTAGTTCATCCGGCCCCGCCGAGGAGGATGAGGCTGCTCCCTTGATACGCAGTGTCTCTGTTAGCAGGAAAAAAGTAACCTTCAAGCATATCGATCTTGAAATATTCCAGGAAAAGCATGAGCTTCAAGCCTTCGGGGTTCGTTTCTATGCCCCTGAGGATGATATTACGTATGAGCTTATCTCCAAGTATGAGTTCGATGAATTTCATTTGTTAACGACGGTTGGGGCATTCGAAGCTGGTCTCATGATGCCGTTGTACAAATCAGGTGATTCCTTCTACTACGACGTGCTCGCTAGTCGTGAGGGCTCTTCCACCAATACTCACAGCCGTTCCGTATCCCAACTATCGGGGAATTATCTCCGCGCCCTGAAGGAATGCTATCTGGGAGTAAGGGGGGGGTCGATGACTTGTTACGTCCCCAATCCCATGGAGAAGGAATGGTATACTCCTGAGAATTTCAATAACTCCTTCGGTGATTACGTCAATAGTAGGAATCGCAAGCCGTGGAGTGTCAGCCTTCGGAATCTCCCTGCTCCTCGGGCGAGATTCGTCTGTTAAATGAGGTCAGCGATGCCAAGCTGAAGTATGTTCCTGGCACGGAGGCGTCCAGTCGTCGGAAACTCTTCCCCGCGCGAGAGAGGATCAAGCGCGATCATGACTACGAGTGGCACGCCACCGTTATCGAGATAGTTGGTCCGTGGGCTTACGGTTGGATTCCTGGTCCCCGCGGTTGGCGGCCTACCGAGAATAGTAAGCCGCGCGAATCTCCTCCTGTTCGCTATGGAGATTTCTGCCCCTGGCGTCTGAACTTTGCGGGCATGAATTTTCCTTATGCCCTGGACGTCGTAGAGGGAGACGAGGAGGATGGTTCCGGTGCTATACTCCCACCGAAGAATATCTCAGCTGCTCAGGTACGCAGATTCTAGCTGCGCTTCTTTTTTAGAACTTCCATCAGACGGGAAAAATAATTCTTTTTGTGGTGTTGGTTTCAGGTTGAAGAAGAAAAAGATTAGGCCGAAGCAGTCTTCTACTACGGTGATGGGCGAGGTTGAAGCCCAAGAAGAAGTTACTAGTCCAGTGAACGAAGAGTTTGCTGAGGACGAGATTACAGATGGGGAGGAACGTACTGGTACCTCCCCTATCAATGTCGAAGAAGAGGTCTTCGCTGGTCATGCTGGTGATGAAGGAAGGAACAAAGTGGTGGCTGATGACGTTGTTATCGGGGATGTTTCCGTCCCTGCTGGTGATGTCGCGGATACCCTTCCCACTTCTCAAGAATTTTCTTTTGATCGGATGTATTCCACGGGGGAGTTCTTTGACGAAGCCCTCGATTTTCCCGAGGACTTCTCTTTACTTTCCCCCAATGATGATTGGGATGTTCTTGGTGGTGATGGTAATGGGGATGCTACTGTAGAAGATGTTGGTGCGGAGGAGCCTGCTGTGCATGTAGGCGCGGAGGAGCATGCCAACATTGTGCTGAGGGGGTCGTGTCAGAGAAGGAAAATCTGTCGTTGATGCGCCTGCCGATATCTTCCCCAGTCGCCGACGTCTGAGGGTGAGGACGCCATCATGGATTGGTTTAAGGAAAAGAATCTTTTTGTCTCTCATCCCGCTCCTGTTGTTGGGGGAAAAGGAATCAACCGCGTATACCCGTCGCATGATGGAGATGTCTTCTAAGGCGCAGGTGTCTGAAGCCTGGGGAAAAAGGTTGACTGTTCCCGAAGCTACCCTGTGCCGGAGCCTCCTACTTCCGTTGCCGATATGATGGCCATCGCCGACGGGTATCAATATGGCTTTCCGCAGCAGCGTGTGCTGGAGGTAAATTTTCGTACTTCTACGTGACGATCAGACGCTTCGGTGAAATAATGTTTTGTCATCTTGATGTGTAGATGATGAGGAGCGAGCATTGTAACCACGTGCTGTATCAGTTCTTCAAAGCGAAATCTCTGAAGCTCGAGGCTAAGCTTCGTCACGAGAAAAGGAATTATCTGCGGCTGAGGTGGAAATAGAAGAGCTGAAGAAAAGCCTTAAGGAGAAAGAAAAGCTGGGTGAAGCAGAGGCTGATCTTCGTTCAGAACTTGTTGCAGTGCGCGCTGAGTTAGAGCAAACTCGTAGCCAAGTTTCCACTTTCACAGGTTTGGTTCTTTTCCCTCGCCGTATGTCGTCATTCTTTTATCTCTTAGTTGTTCTGTCTGAGTCTCCCCACCCTATCTCCAGTGGGTGGCGTCCCCGAGCTGATATGGCTTCGAAACGAAAGAGCTCGGCAAAAATCTCGTATTAGAGATTTGGTTGAGAAAATTAAGAGTGAAGCTAAGAAATGGGATGCTCGGGCTGAGGTATGGCGCGCGCGGCATGTTCAGATGGTCGACATGCAAAATCTGTACAACCATGATCGTGCTTTATTTAATGGCACACTGCTGTGGACCCGTGATAATCTGCGGGAAGCCCGTGAGCGTACTTCCTTGTTGGAATCTAGGATTCAGCTGTTGGAAGAAGAATTACAGACGGCTCGATCCATTCCTCTTTCAGGGGTCCAGGATAATATGCTCTGTCTTGCCAGAGAAAGAGATGATGCTCGTGCTGAAGTCTACGCTCTCAGCAATGCTCTTTCCGCGTCTCGTGCCGACGTAGCTCGTCATGCTGAGTCTGAGAGGAATTGAAGTGTGCATGTACAGACTCAGCAAAGGGGTCTCAGAGATAAATAAAGAGGTCGACCACCTTCGTCATATGGACTCGATGAAGCAGGTAGAATTAGATGCCTGTCAATTTACTCTCACCAACCTTCAACTAGACTATAAGAAATTATCCGCGGAATATGATCATCTTGATGAAGCGCGAGATGCGGTTGTTAATGAGTATGAAGAGGCTTCGGCTTGTGTCGAAGGTATAATCCCATTTCATCGAGTGTGACCTTGTTTTTTTTCTACGCTAACTCCGTGGTGTTGTCTTTTTCAGAGCTCGAGGGACGCCTTCGCGTCACAAATGAAAAACTTGAAAAGGCTCAATCTTCCTTAGCGCAGCAGGAAGAACAGACCAATCACTTCAAGAATTTAGCAGCAACCCGCGAGGAGGCCGTTGGTGCTGCTTCTAGAGAAGTGAATCGGCTATCTTCGTTATTATCCCAAGCCCAACAGCGGACAACAGTTATTAAACACAAGGCTCGTTGTCAATTGGCTGAGGAGACGAACAAGATGCTGGAGAGGATAGAACTTGGCCTAAGGAATGAACATGGTCTCGTGAAGAACTATCCTCGTTCCCGTTCCTTCTGCCTTGCCCAGCTCCTCGGGCCCCTCTTCTGGTGGGAGCGTCCCATCAAGTCTTCGGAATAATCCTGCCGATGGGGCCGCCACTAGGTAGAGATCGCAGCGTTTGTAGGTCCGCGGCATCATTATACTTTTTGTAATCATGTAACAAGGATATTTTTTGCTGATGATCCTGTAAAAGGAATATTTTTTGATTGTGTATCCTTGACTTTGGCCTTTCACTTCTTGTAATCACCCTTTATGAAATGAATCCTCTTCTTGATATACCTACAATGTTGTTTTGTTTTTATTTTAAGTATTTGTGAAAAACAAAACAAAAGTTTTTAAGTGTTTTTGAGTGCGATACTGAAGGAAGGTACCTTCGTGATCGTCTTGAGACCTGTCACCCCGCTGGCGAATCCTGGGCCAGAGGATTCCCAGACGGTGGGGGCCGGGGCAACGTTCTAGGATATGGGATTAAAATATTTACACACCCATTCCGTCGACCCGTTGCCTTAAGATTGGTTGGGTATCTCTTTCTGCTGGGTGCCTTCCCCCTGGTCCTACACTTATGGACACTGATGGGGGAGCCCTGAGAGATTGTAGATTAACTACTTTCCCCAATATTGTAGGTAGATTCCACTGACTTGATAATTTGAAAGCTTGTTTGATTGATAAGTTGAGGTCTGCAATTCCTCTTCCAGAGATAGAAACATGTGGAGCGGTCAGGCTCCCTTCTTCTTCTGGTACACTCCAAGCAGATTCAAATCTGCGTTGCTTCTATGGGAAGTATGGTTTGAGCCATTTAGCATTCCAAGGATGCCGGAGGACCTCGCCTTTTAGATTACGAAGTAGTAGTAGGAACCGTTACCCGCAATGTCGTGGATCATAAAAGGTCCTCCCCATGTAGGTGCTAACTTTCCCCATTTCTTTTCTTGCTGATACCGTGGGATTGTTCTCAACACATACTGTCCCTCTACAAAATTCCGTAGCTTTACCTTTTTGTTGTACTCCCTTGCTAGTCTTCGTTGATAATTTTCCATCTTTTGCAATGCTACTTCCCTTCTTCCTTCCAAGTCGTCCAACCTTTCTAACATCATATCTGTTGTGAGGTTTTTCTCCCAAGCTTCGGTCTTCGTGGTTGGCATGAGGATTTCCGTAGGTATGACTGCTTCAGCTCCATAAGTTAGAAGAAACGGGGATTCCCCGGTAGCGGATCTTCGTGTTGTCCTGTATGCCCATAAGACATTGTGCAGTTGTTCGCACCATCTTCCCTTATGCTCGTCTAATTGTTTTTTGAGTATAAGGGCGAGGGTCTTGTTGGTAGCTTCCGCTTGTCCGTTGCTTTGAGGGTATAGGGGGTGGACTTGTTCTTTCTTATTTTGAAAGTCGAAGAGCATGTCTATATTTTTTCCCTGTAATTGCTTGCCGTTATCAGATACAATTTCAGCAGGTATACCAAATCTGCAAATGATGTTCTGGAATATGAAAGTGAACACATCCGCGTCTCTGATCCTGGCCAAGGCCTTAGCCTCCACCCATTTACTGAAGTAGTCCGTGGCTACTATCAAAAATCGTCTCTTCCCTGATCCTTCGATGAAAGGCCCGACGATGTCTACGCCCCATTTTGCAAATGGCCACGGGCTATCGACAGAGTTTAACATTGTTGCCGGCGCGTGGATTTTTTCGCGAAGCGCTGACATTCTTCACATCGTCGGGACATCCTCGCGGCATCTTGTATCATGTCGGCCAGTAATATCCTTGCGTTTTTGCTTTGTCAGCTAGTGATCTCATGCCGCTATGATTCCCCGCGTCACCATAATGGATATCATTTAGAATTCGATGCCCCTCTTTCCGGGACAAGCAGCGTAGTAATGGTCCAAGGAAGGATTTCTATACAGGACCCCTCCCGAAGATCATATCTTCCCACTTTGGAGAGTATCTTCCTAGCTTGTTTCCGATCCGCAGGTAAGCTTCCTTTTTCGAGAAAGGCATGTATTGTCACCCTCCAGTCATCTTCGTTGCTGAAGTCTTCGTCTTGATTTGCTCTTGACAGGATGTCCTCTTCATCAAAGTCATTATGGATGTCTTCTCCTACCTGGTCTTCGATATTTTCTTCCATCACATCTTGATTGGTAGCGAAGGAGAATTGAGATGCAATCGAAGGCTCGTATACCCTTGCTATTTTAATACCTTCGGCATTTTTATCCCTCAGCATGGATGATATATATGCTAGGGCATCCGCGTGCCTGAGGTCCCTTCTGCATAAGTGCCGGAACTTAATGTTCGGGATTTGTGATGCCAATGTTTGGACCAAGGCCATGTAAGCTGAAAGGGTGTCATCGTACACATTATACTCGAGCCCTATTGCCGTATGACAAGCTGCGAATCACTTGTCAGCCTTACATCGGTTACCCCCATCTCTATTATTATACGTAGGGCATGTACGACAGCTTCGTATTCAACAATGTTGTTGGTATGCTCTTTGAATTCCAATCTAAGTGCCTGTATAATCCTTTCTCCAGTTGGGGTGATAATGACAATACCTATTCCTGCTCCTTCCTTATTTTTAGATCCGTCGACAAAGACTTCCCATTGTCTATGACTCGCAGGTTCGAGGATATCCATTGGATCCTTGATTTCTTCCTCGGCTTCTGGTATTCCCTTAATCTCTTCGTCGTTGTCAAGGGGGAGGTCTGCTAAGAAATCTGCCAGCACTTGGGACTTCTGAGAATGTTGAATTTCATGAATGATGTTGAATTGGTCCAGATGGGTGTTCCATTTGGCTATTCGGCCCACTTTTCCCGTGCTTTTGAGGACTGCTTCCAATGGTGCTTTGCATGGTACCCTGACGAGGTGAGTTAGGAAGTAGGTTCTCAGTTTTTGGGTAGCCCATACCAGTGCGAGGATGAGTTGTTCAATCTTAGTATAATTTCTTTCCGCGGAATTGAGTGTCTTGCTGACGTAATAGATAGGCTGTTCTACCTTTGTATTGGTTTTGACTAATACCGCGCTGACTGCGTCCTCCGTTGCTGCTATGTACAGTGCCAAAACTTCATCAGGGTCTGGCTTCTGCAGGATCGGGATTGAAGCTAGATGTTCTTTGATTTTTTGGAATGCTTCCTCGCATTCGGCGGTCCATTCGAACCTGCTCCCTTTTTTAAGAATATTGAAGAAATGTTTGCATTTGTCCGAAGACCGTGCAATAAATCTGCCCAACGCTGCTATAGACCCATTGAGCTTCTGCACTTCCTTCAGATTCTTTGGGGACGGCATCTCTACTATGGCTTGAATCTTGCTGGGTCTACCTCGATGCCCCTTTTCGTCACCAGATACCCGAGGAACTTCCCCGAGGTGACACCGAAAGTACATTTCTCCGGATTCACTTTCATGTGATGCTGTCTCATTGCTTCGAAGATATTCCTCAGGTCCTGGTGGTGATTTTTACGCAGCTTGCTTTTGACGAGCATGTCGTCCACGTAGACTTCTAGGGTTCCTCCAATCCATGGCTTGAAGATAGCATCGACCATCCTTTGGTATGTTGCCCCTGCGTTTCGGAGCCCGAAAGGCATTCTGGTATAGCAATAAAGGCCATGTGGGGTATAGAACGCTGTGTGTGGCTGATCTTCTTCTGCCAGGGCTACTTGGTTGTAACCAGAATGTCCATCCATGAATGACAGTTCTTCGTATCCTTCAACTGCTTCAACCAGTTGTCTATGCTCGGTAGGGGATAGCTGTCCTTTGGACATGCCTTGTTGAGATTAGTAAAGTCGATGCATATTCTAACCCCTCCATTTTTCTTAGGAACAATGACCATGTTGGAGATCCAGGTAGGGTACTTGACTTCCTTGATAAATCCTGCTCTAGTAGCTTCCGAAGTTCTGTTTCTACGCCTCATGATATTCTGGAGCCACTTTTCGTATTTTCTGCCTGAACGGGGGCGTGCCCGGTTTGATGCGTAGTTCATGTTGGATTACTTTTGGGTCAATCCCCGGCATATCTCCTAACTTCCAGGCGAACACATCCGCATATTCCTTAAGTAATTTGGTTAAGGAATGTTCTCTTCCTTCGTCCATGATGGTCCCAATTTTGACCATCTTCGGGTCTTCTTCCGTTCCTATGTTGATTTCCTTTACGGGTTCTACTGGTGTGAACACAGGCTTCGGGTTTCCGAGGACTGGGGCGCTCTTTAATTGCTATTTAGTGTTTGTTCTTCGCTGGTTGAGGTACTTGTTTCCGAGCCTTGGACATTACCATCTTTCGTCAAGCCTTTTCCTGTAGTTTCCTTAAGGAATAGGTCTACGGCTTCTCTTTCGCGGTTTCTTGATTTCTTACTCTTCGGATTTTTCGCTGCTCTTCTTGCTCATTGTTGATATGATCCTGAGTGGCCTGGCACTCTCGCGTAGCGATTCGATCTCCCTTGATCTCCATTATTCCCTCAGGTGTTGGAAATCTGAGGTATTGGTGGTATGTTGCCGCAACTCCTTTGAGCTTGTGTACCCATTTCGTCCAATAATGGCGTTGTAGGGGGAAGGGGTGTCCACCACACTGAATCGGGTATCCAGTTTCATGGGCCCTGCGTTAACCTGTAACACGATGTCTCCCAAGGGCTTCGTGGCTGCTCCATTGAATCCGTAGATGGTGTGATAAGAGGTCATAACTGTTCATCATGGAGCTTCATCCGTTTGAATGCATCATAGAATAGGACATTTACAGAGCTTCCCCCGTCTATGAGGATCTTTTTGAGGTTACATCCAGCTACTGGTAATGTTAGGACCAAGGGATCGTTATGGTCTTCCATATCTTCTTCGATATCCTCGGCATCGAAGATGATAGGAGATTCCATCCATTCTTCGTGTTCGTCCACCGCTATCCCATCGACCTTATATAACTCGCAGCGGTCTTCGAATTGCTTCCGTAACCTTTTTCCAATCTGCGCTGTGAGTGAGGGTCCTGTGGCTTCGGAACACGAGATGGTGTTGATTGTTCGGTTTTCTTCCGGAAGTTGGACTGGTTTGGTTCGTTTGGATCTGTCCTCGGTAACTCCTTTCGTATGTAATGTTTGAGCTCTCCCGCATCAATTAATTTTTGGATCATTATTTTAAGGTTCTTGCATTTTTCGGTCTGGTGTCCGTTGAAACAGTGATACTCACAGTAATCTTTAGACTTCTCGGATCTCGGGGGCTGCTTTCCCTTAGACCATGGCCACTCTAAGTTTTCCCTCCCTTTGATCTCTCGTAGGATACGAGCATAGCTAGCGTTGAGTTTCGTGTAAACTTGATCTTCGAATTTTCGGTCGCCTGTTCTTCGTTCATCCCTCCGTTCCTTCCTATCTTCGTGAGGTCTCTCATCTGAGCAACCCCTTTTGGCCCCATTGGTTTGTTCCGCTGAATTGGTGCGGTGAGACCTCTGCGGATATGCCCTCGGGTTTTCCCGTTGAATTTCTTCAAGTCGAGCGTGCTTTCGATAATTATTCGGAGATCTCCTTCTGTCTTGGGCACGCTCCCGTGAATTTCAACAAATAGGGGACTCATTCGGTCTAAGCCCCATTTGTAGCAGTTGATGCTTACCACTGGGTCCACGCCCTATGGCTTGGCAGATCTTATGCCATCTGTTTGTGTACTCCCTCGTGGTTTCCTTGTAGCCAATTGCTAGTGAAAAGAGCTTATCCATCCCGGTGTTTACAGTCTTGTTGTACATGTATGTTCTTAAGAATTTCTCTGCGAGTTGGTCGTATGAGTGGATGGAGTTTGGTGGCAGATTATCAAACCATGATAACGCCGATCCCTTCAAGCTTGACGGGAAGTATCTACAGAGTACGGCGTCGTTCTGACCCCATCTAGCTAAGACACGGTTGTAGTACCGAACATGTGCAGCAGGGTCGCTGGATCCATCATAGCATTCGAACGTCGGGACAGGGCATTTCAGTGGAATAGGGGTGTTGGCCAAGCGATGCGTTAAGGGCGTGGAGTTAGCTTCTCTCATGACCTCTTCTAACCTTCCCCCACCTTGTTTATTTTTTAATTGCCTGATCTCGCCATCATCTCATCTCGTAGTTCCTCCATTGCGCGTTGGTGCTCTAAATTCTTCAGCTCATTACCGTCTGACTCTCCATCGTCATAATCCGGGTCGGATACGCTACGTCTCCTTGTCGCGTCTTCATTAGCCGCTAGGACGACTCTACAGTCTTGGTTTGGCTCTGGTGCTTTGGAGCTTGCTTCATCAAGTTGTTGGCTGGTCTTCGTGCTTAGAGCAATCCGCTCCTTTAAATCTTGATTTTCTCTGGCCAACAGAGCTACAGCTTCTGCGTAAACCTGCTGGTTCTTCCTCAGTTCCTCAAGCTCAGCCATTAGTGTGTGATTGGTTGGACCCCTGATTGGGAGTCCCAGCGCGTGCCGCTACAGCCGTGGTGCCGCCCTCCTCCATGGTCTGTACTAAAGGTGGCAGGGGTTCAGCTTCGGTTGCTGGTGTTTCCAAATTGGAGTGAGCGCCCCTCTGCGGTGCCAGAGCCGCCGGTATGGTTTGATTCTGATTATTTGTTAGCGGCATTCCAAAGGTTAGAAGGTGCGCGGGTTGGAATGTTCTGGATTCATCCACCCTTTCTCTTGGTTGATTAAGTTGACTCATGGCGAAGGTATTGCTAGCCTCCGCAGCCTTCGGGACTACCGCAGCCTCCCCGTACTTTATCGTTGCTGCTCTGAGAGCCGCCGCTGCAACTGAATTAGCGTTCATGGGTGAAGTGATTTCGCAGTATCTTGCCTTCGATTGGTCATTTTAGCTTTATCTCCTTTCTGCTTGCTTCGGGTGATGATCGGGGTTGTCCTGGGTGTTTCTTTTGACAAAGCTTTGGATTTTCCTGCTTCCTGCGTCTTTTCCATCACGTGCCCTTTTGTTGATAATGAAATCTCGCGTAAACTTGCCTTCTTTACTCACAACACGTTCTCTCTGCATAAGTTATTTCAAACAACAGAAACGGGAATATCCACGTGAAGCGGGTTAGTTGGCGAAATACAATTTTTCAAGAGGGAATTAATACCCGCAGGCTATAAAATACGGGTCAAAGTTTTATTAAAGGAGATCCTTAGTATAAAAACTACGAAAATTGTAAATCCGACGGATTAGAACAATAACCCGCTTAGAACAATAACTCTTATCGAAGATCAAAGGTGGGTTTTTGAACATAATACAGTTAACGAATGATCTATACGGTCCGAGCTGATAAATCACAGCAATCATATGCCAATTTAAAATGAAATCACAAGACAAGATAAATCTTTTACCGGGACGAAGTCCCTGTTTCTAGCGCCAAATTGTGAGCACACAAACCACGAGGGGGTCCGAACGCTCACAATCAATCATTATCGTCTAAAGAGATTATGATGATGGTACCCTGGTGTTGATTCATTGGCTCAAAACCTCCGGTTTTATCATGGCCTCATCCAACAACTCCATGCGTGGCGTTTGTGGATGGGACATAAGTATTAAGGAAAACAAAACATATAAGTAAACATGCACGGAGCTAAATGAATGTAAAGTGCTGAAATGTAAATAAGACCAAGGTTTACGTGGTTCAGCACTAAGGCCTACATCCACGGGGTTTGTTGTTTTACTATGTTCTTCACGGTTACACGAATAGTTGAATGACTTTTGGGGTTTACATGTTTCTCTCCTCTAAGGGATTAACTTACCCTTACTATTTTTGTCTCTCTCTCTCCTTCCCTTCCTGATATTTTCGATCCCCTTTCCTCTTGGTGGAGATTGGGTATTTATAAGGTTAGAACGTGGGACCCATCTCTGAAGACCGTTGGAACCTTATCTTCTTGTGTCCTTGCGTCCATCACGCGGAGGTCTGCGTTTGCCCCTTGATCCCGCAGAGGCATCCTCGCTCGTTCCACAGGTTGGTCGACACGTACACTGCTCAGAGTGTTTAATGTGGGTAGTTGAGGGGTCTGCTCGTGTCAGACAAGTGTCTTCTGCCCCTGTCAGTCCGTGTCAGCTAACTTTCTCTCCACCGTTGATCTTAGCTCCTCTTTTGGGGATGAGATAAAGTAACTCCTCGGGGTTTATTTGGTGTTTCGTGACGCATCATGTTTTGATGTTTTGGCCTGCATGCTTTCCACGTACCTTTTTATATACACGTGTCTGATAGTGAGATATATGTGTACACAATTCTTAGCCTTAATATAAATATAAATGGAACAACAGGTGCTAAAGATTCGATCTTAGATTCTTAATATTTTCTTTCCGATAGTTCAAGTGTTTATTAAGAAAAAAATAAGATAAAAAAGGTTAATAAAACTTATAGTTAAAGAGAAAATATTTATGTGTAGTTTCCACAAATTTCCTAAACGTCTTAGTAATTAACATATTTGAAAAAAAGATCCCAAAAATATCGAAACAGTTTTGGGAAAAAATATCAAAAAAATATTTCTGCAAATCTCGGCTTAAAAAATAAATAATCTAATCTTAGTAGCTCACATGTTACAAATCCAACGTTCCGGATTTTATTTAAATCATGTAAACGTGGTGTAAGAATATAAATAATATTTCAACCAATCAGGATCAAGGGTTTTGTCGACTTCCAACACAAAAAGAGGGTGAACACTGCCGTTCAATTTGGGGCATTAGATTGAATCACTTCGATTTACAATTAACGGCCACGAAATGTAAGGGGGCTAACTTTGATTCCGGCCAATCAGGAGTGAGGCTTATGTTCACCGTCCAATGGGAAGGGAGGTGAGCACAACTCTCGATTTGGTGTGAGAGATGTGATTGGGTGTTTAGGTTGTTGATAGTTTGGCGTTATAAAGATGAGTATTTGCGGAAACCTACACAAGATGATATTAATAGGTTATTGAAGGAGAACGAAGCAAGGGGTTTTCCAGGGATGCTTAGGAGTGTAGATTGCATGCACTGGACTTGGAAAAATTGTCCTTCGTCTTGGGCTGGGTATTATCTATCTTACAAAGGTGTACCGACAATTGTTTCAGAAGCAGTTGATTCTTATGATTTGTGATTTTGGCATGCATATTTCTGGCCACCGGGTTCAAACAATCATCTTAATGTACTCAACAACTCTCGATTGTTCGATGTATTTTTAATAGAAGAGCCCCAAAAGTTGATTTCCAAGTAAGTGGTTCAATATTTGATATGTGTTACTACTTGGCGGTTGGTATCTACCCAAAGTTACCGACTATTATTCTAGCTTATAAACAACCTGCCAACTTGGCACAAAGTTCCTTTAAAGGAAAATTGGGAAAATGCCCCAACATTAAAAAAAAGTTGGAAAAATGTCCCATTCCGTTAACTTTGACATCCAACCCAGTTAAGTCACATGTGTAAGGCCACTATCACCACCAGGACCACTACAAAAACCACCATCGTCACCATTTGAACCTTAAACCCCGAACCCTCAACCTGAATCCTGAATTTTAAACCCTGAAACTTGAATTTTGAAAGGGTTTTTTTCGCGTGTGAGAGCTTACACATGTGACTTAACTGAGGTTTTGACAGAATGGGGCATTTTTCCAAATTTTTAAATGTTGGGAAAGATTTCCAACGTTACACCCCGTGTTGGGGCATTTTCCCAATTTTTCCTTGCTTTAAAAGGATGCAAGAAGGGTCTCGAGAAGATGTTGAGCGTACATTTGGTGTTCTATAAGCAAAATGGAATATTTTAAGAGGTCCGGTGGAATATTGGAATGAAAAAGACTTAAAATTCATAATGTTGGTTTGTGTGATCATGCATAACACGATAATCCAACATGAGAGGCGAGACCGGACATGGAGAACATTTGGAGATGAAGGCTATCGTGTTTTTCGTGAGTCATGATAAACACCCGGGATACGACAAGGCATCAACTATCATGAGTTAAGACACGAACCCATGTATAACCATCTCCGTGAATGCTTGACAAAGAAATTCGGTACAGAAGTAGCGCCGCAACAACCTCTCCAGTAGAAGAAAGGTAAATTTTCTGCTGTCGGTTTTTTCTTTTTTTTCTTTTATGCATGGATCTTTTATATACCACTCATAAAAAAATTACTCACCAGATAAAGCATGTATAGAGAAATTACTTATATGAACATTGTCTCACAGATCCAAACTGCAAAAAAAAAAAAACACGATATCCAGTCGTGTAACAAAGCATAGCGTCATGGGTTAATAAACATTGTCTAGACTGTATGCACAATATCAACATTGTAAATTGGTGAGTAGCTAACTGCAATTAGGTCCACTAGTACAATTAGTTTATGAGAAATCCGTTCACTGAGATTTAGACAAAAACTGCTACTCCATAAGTCAGAAACTCTGTATTTGAAAAGTACAGAGCGTGTATCTATGACTTTGAGTATACTATCCTTGGACACCTTGATCTCCTTTTACTGCTATTGGAACCCCATTTGCTGTTAAGCCTCTCATGTTGAATGCCTCTCTCTCTATTTGAGTTATTTATGTTTCTGGTGTTTTGCTGGTGTAATCCAGTACAGTTTACTTAGGAGCATTACTTAGAACCAACGGTTTGCTGAATTTTAACGTTGCTGGCGAAAATTCATTTTGTACTAAACGTTACTTTTACATTGTGGAGATTTATGTGTGGTTGAATGTGTAAAGGTTTCGATCCCATACAATAGTAGATGTTGTGGTGGTGGTGGATCTATAAACTCTTGTTTAAACATCAAAAATCCCTTTCTGAGTTAGTTTAGTACTTGTACTTTTCTATTTCACAACTGTTATTTATCCTTGTTGAATTGATGTCGTAACTAAGAACGTAGCATGGATTGTTTAATAACCTAAACCAGGATTTTGTCATCAAACTTTGAAAACCATGAGATAACTCTGACTGCAATGATTTTGCACTAATTTTTCGTAGTAAATCTTCTGTGCAAAATACAAGCTTATTGGACTGGAAGTCACATTGGTACTCATTGATGTAATAAGACATACACCAGATAGTCATTGTCAACCAGGCGGAAGGATATACGTCATTTGCAGTCTGAATCGTAGTAAGTCAGCACCAGTTGCTGGAAATATAAAATTGATTTTTTTTCATTTCTATTAGACAAATGCTATCCCGCACCGTTTTGCGGGAAGTTATCCCGCTCAAGCGGGCTTCTTTACCGTTAGATGATCAAATCAACGGTTAGATTCGCATTTAGGAAATGACCCACCATTTTCAGGAAAAGACCCACCATTTTCCCTAAAGAGTTCAAGGCTGTTAGATCTGGATTTTAGCGTGATCTAACGGTAAAGAAGCAAATCCTATTGTACTCCCGAAAACAACTGATTAGAACCAATTTCTTTTCATTGAAATAGCAAAGAAGACAACTACAATTTAGGGAAAATTAAATCTTAATTTGAAAACAACCAATTATTACTCCCTACTCTTACTTTGTTGATTCTTCTCAAGTATTTCTCGTTGTTTTTCTTCAAGCCAAATCTGGCCGGCGGGAGATAGCTTATCCCAATCGGCCATCATCAATTTATCTTCCCTGCATTTTCAAGCATTTCATTTTCTTCTTTCAACTGTAGTGAGAGAGCTCGGTCTTGACCTTTGAAATATGCTAAGAGTTTTTCACTGCTTTCAACAGAATCCAAGGAGTCGCTTGAAGTTCCGTCTAGATATTGTGCTTGTTTTTGAGCTTTGAGTTTCTTCTTCACGGGTCCTCGTTGCTTTTTGGTAGGAGTATCGTCTTCCTTCTCGACATATTGTGCTTCATCATCATCCTTGTCCACATTTTGAACTGCGGTTGGTGGGGGTTGTGGTGGAGCATCGGTACACTTCTCATAATCGTAATCGGATTCATGCTTGTACAACTCATAACACTCGTCAAGAGTGAAAGGTTTATTTATGAATCTTCGAGTACTCAATTCGAGCATGCACCATCTATAATATAAACACATAAAATTATTACGATTCATTGTAAATAAAAATGATCAAATTTCTTTTTCGAGAAAATCCTTACCAAGTCTTCAGGTCCCCAACCACTTTTTCCCCTATGTAATTTGCCAAGGATTGAAACGAGTTGTTTGATTTCTTTTTTGATGGTGCATATTCTATTTTCAAGACTTTCTTTGTTTCTATCATTTGGATTTCCATTCATCTTCTCTACAAATAGTGGAACTATTCTACCCAATATCGATTTTTGCGTTGACCCGTAGCAACACTACCATCTCCCGTTATTGTTTTATGTGCTTCACAAAGTGCGACATCTTCATTTGTAGTGAAATTCACTTGTTTCTTTCTAGTTTTTTTTTTATTTTGATTTTGAAGTAGACATGATATAGTAAAAGATATAGACATTTGGGATGAAGAAATAAAATTGGATTGAGTAGAGAAGAAAAAAGAATGAGAAGAGAAGAAAGAAAATGGAAATGAACATAAAGGATTGAGAGAAGGGATTTATATAGATGTTTGAAACTTGAAAGCTGTATAACGGCTACTTTTATCTTTTTCCTTTACAGAAAACGGTCGCCTCTCTTGAAATATCCGTTGGAGAAGAACTTGCAACGGGAAGGAGATGTTTAAAATTGTTAGGGTTCTAAACCTTTGCACTGGAATTGGTTGCAAGAATACTTAAAAACAGGGGATAAAAGCCCTTTGATCTGGGGCGAGCAGCCTCTACCTTTGAGAATAAACTTTAACCAACTTCTTAATATTGATTGATTGATTAAAACAACTTACGGCCAGGCTATTTATAGCTTCAAAGCCTTGGTAAACAAGAAAAGAACTTCGAGTTTAATAACTATCTAAACTGAGAAACTAAGCAAGGATAAACATGGTAGTTCTAAATAGGAAAATAGATACACAAGTGGTGTTGGTGTAGTAACATCCCACCCTTCTCAAAAAATGGGTTGTCCTCAAGCCTGAAATTCTGGAAATGCGCGCGGCTTGTATTCTCCATAGAATTCTCTTAAGCTACTAGTACATCTTACCACGATCGAACACAAAACTCAGATCATTAGTGATTGTATTTGAATCCACCATGCGAGCAGCAACCACAAGCATAGAAAATTGTTCCCTAAAATTCTGAGCTACACCTTTGAACGTGCATTCAATTGATTCTTTCGTCAGCTGGTCCACGAAATAGAGTAGGCAGGCAGAAATGATTCTCAAAATCATTAGGATATATATGTCTAGACTTCCCGCGATCAAACCACAATTAAATCACGTAGTTCCTTGCTCCTTTTGTTCGCACTTACAACATCCATGAACTGTCCATTACTTTTGTTGATGATTTCCTTTGGTCTTCCCTAGCTATTGAGATACTGACTTGAACCGTGGTAGTTGCAATTATTACAACCACGTAGTGAAATTAAGTTAGATGGTCTAAAAAAACCAGTGATCCAAACAAATGCAAAGACTTCACTTCTAACATATAAAACTAGTTCTTCATCCTTTAATCTAACCAGATATGTCCACTTAGTCAAGGATAAAACCAGAGTTGCTCCATCTTTTAATTCGTTAAATGGGATCGGAATAGAAATGCCATCACTTATTAATTTAGTATGAAGAAGGGTCGGTTGTCAGTTTGAAAAAACAATTCTTTTGCTTTGATGTCAGTACCTAACAAGTACTAGAAAAAATCACCAACCTTAGAAGCATTTTCCTGCGCAATCAGGCATTACTTGCTGAACTTTAAAATTTCTTTACCTCTCTCGAAGTAATTACTGAAGTGATCCGGAAAAGCGAAGTCGTATAGAGCTGTTGGAATACTAGCGAACTCCGAAAATAGAAAACCACCATCTTCTAGAACACTACAAGGGAGCTGAATCCGAGCCAAAGATAATGTACGGGTTTCATATTCCACTTAAAAAATCTCTACAATTTCAGAAATTGTAAGTTGTCGTTCTTCATTGCATTTCTTATTATCAGTCAAAGCACCAATAAGCTGCAGTTCCTTGTGTTTGCTGTAATACTTGGTAACATTTCCAAATTCAAGTGGTTTATTTCTTGTGACACCCGGTGTTTGGAAAGAAACGATATTCAAATATTTAGTACCAACCTTGGAAACTAAATTAAACACCAATAGCTTTGCCTATTCTAGAATACCTTCTTTGAGCTTCTTTAAAAAATACATGTTTGGAGCTGCATGAAAGAGTATTCTCAATACTTGATAATCAAATTGTCCATATTTCATAAGATAGTTACTAAGCAAAAATTCTGATTGACCATCAATACAGCCCGACACTAGAAGCATATGTAACTGTTGGCCATTTATCCAAATCATTTTAGTTCCTGCTAATGGATGTATGTAGCAGAGAAACATATTCAAGACCATTAACTTTTGTTGCAGCAAGGAAGCAATTTTCTTAAACTTTGTCTGACGATGATCATGCTGCCACCCTGGATTAATTATTAAAGCCTCTCCATATACTGCACAATACGAACCTCCACAGCTATAAGTAGAATGAAAAGTAGGATACCCAGTTAAATGAGAAGTACCCATATACTTTACTGCATAGACTCTTTTTGAGCAAAATTTCATCACAACTTCATCTTTCTTTGCAGAATTAACGTCAACCCATCAGAAACATAGTGGATTAATTTCTTGAACAGACTGGATATAAAAATCCAAGAGGTGAAAAAAATTAACAACATTTGATTATCAACTTCTACATGAATCAGAACTTGTTTTCTAAACAACTTGTTTAGATGTAGAAAATTGACGGAATTGAGATTGAGATTCTTTGCTGCATCCATCGGTATATTATCGTTCCACATGACATCAAGAATAACAGCACCAATAATTTCAGTACTGGAGTGAAAAACACGCAACACTCCGCGTGCCTTATTACAATTACCAGAAGAGCTTAATGTGCAATGGTAATCGAGTAGACCAAGAGGATTCCCAAGAGTGAACTTTAGTGGAGCTGTGTGATTATCTAGAAAGTCTTTCAACTTATCATCATCTGGTGTATGTGTTGACCCCAAATAATCCTTTCCTGTTGGAAATATCTTGGAAATTATTTTATCCGCCAAAAACTCCAATGTGATACCCAAATATAATATAACTTTGCCAAGTTTTAGTGGACTTTTATCAATCCATCATAAATGAGCAATGTTAAAGAATTTTGAGAAGTATACTGGTCCAGGACACTCTCGAGCAAGGAACGGTTCCAATCATTTTTTGACTTGGAAAACGTTGGCTATGACGAGGGGAAAATATTGGTAATCACTACAGAAGCTCCGAATTTGCATTAACTTGGAGTGCATCTCGACCAGTGGCGTCACAAATTTATTGGCTCCTGAAATTTTGATAAATGGAGTAATATCACGAGAAAAGCATGAACTAAGGAATATATATTCTCTTCCAGTTACCACTTGTACTCTCTGCAATCGATAATCGGCATAATCATCTCCACAACCCCACTTGTTAGCATCCAACGTATGAGGGAAAACCGTAGAATTACTGTAGTAGCACACGTCGCCAAGTCCCCCTATCTTCAAATTAGGTTGACGAAAATTGCTTTCTTCTGACAACTGAAAAATTGTCTTCTTAGTGGCAGTTGGAGGAATAGTTATAACATGAATCATCTCAACCCAACCAGCATAGTATCGAAAAAGTGTAAGCTTGAATGAATCTTAGCACCAGCCATAGGTATATCTCCAAACTGTTGTATACCCATTAATTTTCTTGCCAACCACAATAATCCAGTATTTCCAACCACAATCCAGGTGAAGACCTTTGTACAGGAGAAAAAGTTGTGAAGATAGTCTTCACAGAATTGTGTTCTAACAAAGAAAAAGAGCCGGCAGTTGAATGTTTTTGCATGAACTCTTTTATAGTTCTAGCTTCGCACCAGGTGACAGAAACAACAATTATTCCATCAGGTCCGAAAACAAATCTAATGACGGAAATCTTTTTTCTTAATTTTAATTTTAAAACTTGTGCTAATGATACTCTCTCAGCGTTTGAAAATATTCGACCACGAATTTTTCCGGTGTTGTTCTTAGTAGTTATATCCTCGAGAGAATGAAAAGCACATCTATAGAGAAACGAATAAAACAATGGCTGATAATTAATTGTTCTATACGAACATATCACAAAAGAATTCCAATGAGGTAACTCAACAAGTTGAGTCTTGCTAGGGTTTTCATGCAATACCGTTCTTGTATCCAAAGGATAAATAATTTGATTATTCACAATAGTAGATATAGCATTATCAGGAATTTCCAAATTGATAATTTTGTTAAACTTAAAACACTCACCGATAAACTCCCGGGAATCATGCGAAACCTGGAGCTGATTTTCATCCTCCTGTTGAGATGTAGGTTTGAGCTCTTCCTGGCCAACAGATGTAGCTGAAACATCTCCAGTACCCAAAGATGACGATTAATCCCTTTGAGTTGATGAAGAATCTGTTTGCTTTGTTGTAGAAGCAACGTCACATGAGTCAATATGCTTGTGGGAACCGAATCGAGAACGAAGTAAAGAACACAATTCTTCCCACGTAGTTACTGAAGTCGTGGTCGTGGACGTCCTCCAACGATACCAAACATAGGTGATGAGTGCTAAAAAGTGCATATTTCTATATATTTTTCTTGGCATTTAACTCATCTTTTGTGCATTAATTCTACATTTTATCCCATATTCTGTATTTTCATTGTTTTCAAGAATAAATACTTTTCTTAATTAATTTTGCATTTTTAGGTACTAAATAAATCCTGGTTAACTCACGGAGCGAAAAGAACAAAGAAACGGCAAAGACTCCCGCAGAAAGGCAGCGAAGAATGATGTTTGCAAGAGCCGGATCAACTGGAAGTGGGCTTGAAGAGGAAGAATTGTCCTTAAATAAGAATGGGCTTGGCATACCCAAGGCCCAAAACCCTCACCCAAACCCATTTCCAATATCCATACCCGTCTCATTCGCCAGTCGTCAGATTGGATCACATCTGAATCCAATGGTCGCATCATCGCCAGTACATCAAAGTCTGAAGCTCCTGTCTAACACTACAGCACCTAACTCCATCTTGAGACGTCAGTTTCGTGGTATTAGAAATCCGACGGACGATACCAGTCTCTTCACTTGTAGCCGTTAGATCAATCTATCATTTCCGCATCCCACGGCTCAGCTTCGCGAATCATCGAGACTTGATGCAACCGCTCAACACCCTAATACCCAATTCTATACCCATTAGCCATACATGCCTTAACCCTAAAACTATCGATCCAAACTTTCTTCTTCCATCTTCTTCACCCATTCCCTCCCATGCCGTCGCTGCCAATACCACCAACTCCGTCTGCAGCCTCTCAACCACCACCATCCTTCATCATAACACACCAACCCTAAAACCCATCATCACTACCACTTTCACCAACTCTATAGACTTCTATTCCACCAATTTCACGCCTCACCAATCTCATGAACCCTAGATGTGAAATTGGTAGAATAGGTTGAAATAGAGTTGTAATTAGAGCATGGGTAGACGTAGGAGAAGGAATAAAGGCATGGGTCGAAGAAGATTGAGTGATTTCAGAGAGTTAGGTATGTCAATTTTGCTTTTTGTAAAAACCCTAATTTCAACTGTTTCATTTGGGGATTTGGGGATTTTCTCTGTAAACCCTAATTGATTAATTTGGGTATAAATATGGGTTGTGGGTGTGTGTTGTAACGATGCCTGGGCTAGCCAGAGCTTCACCCAAGAGGACTGGACTAGCCAGTTCCTCAACTGTCTTCAGTTCATGTTTTGTTTGAATGCAATGTTGTTTCAAGTGTAATTTCCATGTTCTAAGCTCATAACTAGGGTGATGAGGAAACCCTTTGAGCCATTGCTAAGTTTCATTCAGTTATAAACATAATTCTTGTTGTGCTTGAAATGTTTAGGATAGTCTTAATCAAAGCACTTTACATTTTGCTCTCACAGTGCATATCATGTATGCATTGTAGTTAGAACACCACCATGTGATTGTGCTACAGCTCATGCTTAATTGTCTGTTATGAATCCTCTGACTAGTTGTACTCTAAATCAGAAAATTAGTACTTAGGATGAATACTTTAGTTGTGATTAGAACATCCTTTAGGTTGTTAAAACACCTAAGTGGCTTCTCTGTGGGTAGTTGCAGTGTGAGAGCCCCAACTACTACTAGGATTAGAATTATCTTAGTGCCTTTAGCTTCCTTTCTAACCCAACCCTTTGATGAGCAGCAGGCATAGAACCTCCACTGCCATCTAGTTAGTCAGTTGAGCCAAGAATCTCACTGATAACTATACAAGGGACAAGATTTATGTGGAACTAGGATAACTTAGTCTAGGTGAAATGGTGGAATCTAATCCCTAGTATTCACCCAAAATCCCTCTTTCCTTTACTGTTTCTTGTTTTTATTTGATTCCCTTTACTTCTTTGCTGTCACTTCACTTCCTTAGGCTCATTGCCTTTGTTTCATTAGCTCATTGCCACTGCTACACTTAGAGATCTAGCTTAGCTAGGAAACCTTCAATCATACACACCTAGTCTCTGTGGTTCGACCCTGACTTGCACACATCTACTACAACAGACCCTGTGCACTTGCAGGTATAACAAGTAGGCTTCTTTCTTATTCTCTTATTTCATACATCTTTCCAAGCCTACCAAGTTTTTGGCGCCGTTGCCGGGGACTTGGCATTGTGTGGTTGCTGTTTTTCCTTGCTTTCTTTTGCTGCTATTCACTTGCATATCTTGCATTTAGTATAATCATTTAGTGTAAGCATTTATCTCATCATAACTTGCATTCATTACTGCATATTCATCTTTGCATTGCATACTCATTGCATCTTGTTGTCCTGATTGCATATCATATTTGCATATTAGTCATCTTTACATTCTTGCAGTCAATCTTGTGTTACAGTTCTTGTTCAATGCCTTTCTTTGTTGTCCTTGACATTTTTGTTGAGTGACCAGGTACTGTGACCTTGTTGTGAGTCTGAGAACAAACCTCTGGTGTTGTTGTGCTGTTGTGAAGCCCAAATAGAGCTGCTACTGCTAAGCCTGCAACATTGCCCCTGTTCAGCTACTGCTTGTGGTGCTGCTGAACTTGTGGTGCTGCTGTTGCTGCTGAGCTGCTTCTCCTGCTGCTGCTCCTGGTCCTGCTGCTGTGCCTCAGCTGTTGCTGCTGTGCAAAGGCAAGCTGCTGCTACCTCCTGCTGGAGCTGCTGTTGCTGTGATCCAAAGCCCAACTGGGCTTTTGCAACCAAACTGAACAGCTGGGCTGTGCTTCAAAGGTAAGTCTAAACCCATTAAGAGAACCCAAACTGTGGGCTTCCATTTTTCTTGTGGGCCTGTAATATTAAACCCAATGTTTGGGCGTATATTTTCTGTTGGGTTTGTAATTAATTACCTGTGGGCTTGACCCAACAACATTTGTAAAACGTTTTCAAAAGCCCAAGTGGGCCTTGTCCTTCAACAAACTGAGAGCCCAACAGCCAAAAACCCAGTTGGGCCTCACCCTTCAGTCACTGAAAACCCAGAACCCAGCTGAACTCAGCTGGGCTTTGTTAGTTTCTGGGCTTGCTGAAGTCGTTAGTGGGCCGTGTACCCAAACTCTAGGCCGAGAGTTGGGCCCTGTTTCACAACAATTTTTCCAAAACCCAACAGTGGGCTTGGCCTTTTATCCCATAAAACCAAAGTTTTCAAAACCCAATAAACCAAAGTGTTTTCTTTTCCCATTAAGTCCAAATTTTCTAAAACCCATTAAAAACCAAATTTCTTTTTCCAACCCGACAAAACCAAATGTTACCCATAAAAACCAAATTTTTCCCAAAAATCCAAACCCATTAAAAACCAAATTTTGGGCTTTGTAATATAGTTACTTAGCTTTTGAGCCCAATCATGTCTAGATCTTGGTCTACAGTTGGGGAATACAACAAATCCCTTAGAGAACTTGCGTATGGACATACTTCACGTCATGAGCCTCCCATAGACCATGATGCCAATAGTTATAGGAATTATTATGGACGTTTTCAAAGTCCCGAGCTTCAATACATGAACCCTACTGACTATTCGCACATGCATCGTTCGCCACAACGTGAAAATGAACATTTTGCTAATGCCTCACTCACACAATCATCTCTTGTGGATCAATTAGAAGCTCGAATCGCAGCTTTAGAAATGCAATCACACGAGGAATCTGTCACATCTAATTTTCTTAGGCAACCTGAAATTTATGCATGTCCCGCATGTGGTAGTTTAGACCACCCTGTTGAGAATTGTCATATTTTGCAATCTAGAAAAAATCCAAGGTATGAAATGCCCATAAATTGTGAGGCTGGTAGTCATTGGAACCATAATCAAACCTTTGAGGGTTGCGATCAATCTTTTATAAACCCTAATGACCATGCACACATGTACCAATCACCACAATTTGAACATGAAGAATTTTGTACTACCATGAATTTAGACTCCACCACAGAAGCTTTCAGACTCAGTGAGCAAAACTTCGATAGATCTACATCACGAATTCAGGCATATTTAGATCAGATTTTGCTTCACCTACAAAATGAGGAAATTCATGAGGAAATGTATGTTGTCCCTAATGAAGTGTCTAGTCCCATTCATGTAAATGATGTTGAGTATGAACCTAATTTAGAGGAACATGAATCGACTAATGACACCACCACTGTTAATGAGGACCAATATGCATGCTACCATGATGATGATTATGATGATATGTTAGAAGAACATGAAAATATTGTGGAACCTGTTGGTTCAATAACATATGGCTTCTCGCCCTCGACCTTCATGAATGTTGTTTTTTCTAATACTCATTGTAATTCATATGATTTTGATATTGACATGGGATTCGTACAATTATTCTGTGAAGATGAGCATGACATAGGAATAGTTGAATCTTCTGTAGACACTAATGTTATTATGCATGAAAATATATTTGATGTGTCTGATTCTCCACCTAGGTCACATTGTGATATTTCTCCTGATTTGCCGATGCATGAGAATAAATCTGTTGATGATGTTGATTCTGATTGTGGGCTTGCTAATTTATTTGATGAATGTGAGCATGTTGTGACACTTGTAGAAGACTTAGGAGATATTGATTTGATTAATAATGATGTGCCTATCGTCCTGCCTGAGTCACAATCTAATGGCCTTCCACCCAACCTAGATTTGGTTTGTACCGATATTGTCAAACCAACTTTTCTGAAAATTCCCAACCTAGGTTTGGAACTGTGTGCTTCCCAAGTCCTTTTGGACTATTTTGCATCTAAGTATAATATCTTTGAGGAGCCACAGTTGGAATTAGCATGTTTGCCCGTCCCTAGCAAAGTTCATTTCGAGCTAGACCTTGTGCATGATGAACCCCCAAAACTGCGAGATTTTGTATCCAAAATTTTATCTGTTGAAAAATCCAGGTTTGGGGGTAGCTCATTTTGTTTCACAGCTTCACTTGCATGCCTATCATATTATTATTGTGTGAAGCTGTTGAAATCTACACTTCGTCTTTTGGGTTGATCCTCAACTCTTTAGATTGTTAGTGTATGGTGAATTTTTTGTATATAATCCAGTAGATAAAAATTTTAAAAACCTTTTGTTCCTTTTGTATATATTTTGCTAATCCAATATGATCTCGGCTGAAATATGTTGGATTTTTTCCTTGAATAACGGAGTTTAATCTTGCTTTCGCCGACATCCGGGTATTCTCTTTCCTTTTTCTCTACTCAGCATGGTCCTATTCGTATGTTGTATAATTTTTTATCATCTTTTGAAACATTGAGGACAATGTTTAGTTTAGGTTTGGGGGTATAGAGTAGATACCACGATAACATGCTATAATTAAAAACAGAACTCCTTTTTGAAAAAAAAAAAAAAAAAAAAAATGAAAAAAATGAAAAAAAAATCATAAAAATGGAGCTCATTTACCTTGAAATGTTGACTCTTGTGCATGTAGTAAACATAGGATTCTTAGTCTAGATATTTAGGCACCCTGATTCTAGCACAATTCACATAGTGATAAGAAACTTGCACGCGCACGATCTACCAATACATGTATAGCCTCATCCTTGAGGTGTTCTATCGGAAGTCAGATTGCCAATCACTTTAGAATACTGAACGAAACTTGACTAGCTTGTTCTTTGGTTGGTTGGGATAGAAGGTGGAGGTTACATTAAGAAAGACAACCATCGAATTTAATGGGTGCATCAAAAAGGGCTACCTCTTGCAAGAGTCATGTAATTTTTTGTTTCTTTTGTTATGTATCAAAAGTGTTAGCATGTTAAAAAAAAAAAAAAAAAAAACGATGTATAATTCAGAAAAAAAAAAAATATCAAAAAAAAAAATCAAGTATTTATCAATTCCATCCTCTCTTGTTCCAAAAATAAAAGAGAGTAGTCAATGTAAATAAAAGTCATGTAAAGAGTCATCTTTTGTTGTATTATAGTAAGCAAGGAAGGGTGCATGCCAGTGATGTACAACGCGAGTAATTGTGAAATACCTCAAACTCATTCACAATTCTCGTAAAGTCCGGACAGCTATCTAGATTTCGACCTCGGTTCTTAGCCTGAGAAACTATCTCTTGGTGATTAGTAGTCATAACATCTGATCTTTCTTTACGCATGTGTAGATACACTTTACACTCTTATCACATGTCTTTATTTGTTATCCGTGCTAGGATTGTGCCTTTGATAGCTAGATTGACATCTCCATTTTGCTGTGAGCTTCTACTGTCTTGCACATGTCACATTTCATGGAATCTGAGCTTATATTTTGTCCTAGAACTTTGTAGGTACGTTCTAAGCAAACCTTCACGATACTTCACTCGTCCACTAGGGACACTTAGTGATTTAAAAGGCTTAGTGCATACGCTAAATGCATTCGAGAGACCAGCGACAGTGGTATAGGTAGGATTTCCTTAGTTTTGTTTTACTTGAGGACAAGTAAAATTCAGGTTTGGGGGTATTTGATGAGTGCTAAAAAGTGCATATTTCTATATATTTTTCTTGGCATTTAACTCATCTTTTGTGCATTAATTCTACATTTTATCCCATATTCTGTATTTTAATTGTTTTCAAGAATAAATACTTTTCTTAATTAATTTTGCATTTTTAGGTACTAAATAAAGCCTGGTTAACTCACGGAGCGAAAAGAACAAAGAAACGGCAAAGACTCCCGCAGAAAGGCAGCGAAGAATGATGTTTGCAAGAGCCGGATCAACTGGAAGTGGGCTTGAAGAGGAAGAATTGTCCTTAAATAAGATATGGGCTTGGCATACCCAAGGCCCAAAACCCTCACCCAAACCCATTTCCAATATCCATACCCGTCTCATTCACCAGCCGTCAGATTGGATCACATCTGAATCCAATGGTCGCATCATCGCCAGTACATCAAAGTCTGAAGCTCCTGTCTAACACTACAGCACCTAACTCCATCTTGAGCCGTCAGTTTCGGTGTATTAGAAATCCGACGGTCGATACCAGTCTATTCACTTGTAGCCGTTAGATCAATCTATCATTTCCGCATCCCACGGCTCAGCTTCGCGAATCATCGAGACTTGATGCAACCGCTCAACACCCTAATACCCAATTCTATACCCATTAGCCATACATGCCTTAACCCTAAAACTATCGATCCAAACTTTCTTCTTCCATCTTCTTCACCCATTCCCTCCCATGCCGTCGCTGCCAATACCACCAACTCCGTCTGCAGCCTCTCAACCACCACCATCCTTCATCATAACACACCAACCCTAAAACCCATCATCACTACCACTTTCACCAACTCTATAGACTTATATTCCACCAATTTCACGCCTCACCAATCTCATGAACCCTAGATGTGAAATTGGTAGAATAGGTTGAAATAGAGTTGTAATTAGAGCATGGGTAGACGTAGGAGAAGGAATAAAGGCATGGGTCGAAGAAGATTGAGTGATTTCATAGAGTTAGGTATGTCAATTTTGCTTTTTGTAAAAACCCTAATTTCAACTGTTTAATTTGGGGATTTGGGGATTTTCTCTGTAAACCCTAATTGATTAATTTGGGTATAAATATGGGTTGTGGGTGTGTGTTGTAACGATGCCTGGGCTAGCCAGAGCTTCACCCAAGAGGACTGGACTAGCCAGTTCCTCAACTGTCTTCAGTTCATGTTTTGTTTGAATGCAATGTTGTTTCAAGTGTAATTTCCATGTTCTAAGCTCATAACTAGGGTGATGAGGAAACCCTTTGAGCCATTGCTAAGTTTCATTCAGTTATAAACATAATTCTTGTTGTGCTTGAAATGTTTAGGATAGTCTTAATCGAAGCACTTTACATTTTGCTCTCACAGTGCATATCATGTATGCATTGTAGTTAGAACACCACCATGTGATTGTGATACAGCTCATGCTTAATTGTCTGTTATGAATCCTCTGACTAGTTGTACTCTAAATCAGGCAATTAGTACTTAGGATGAATACTTTATTTGTGATTAGAGCATCCTTTAGGTTGTTAAAACACCTAAGTGGCTTCTCTGTGGGTAGTTGCAGTGTGAGAGCCCCAACTACTACTAGGATTAGAATTATCTTAGTGCCTTTATCTTCCTTTCTAACCCAACCCTTTGATGAGCAGCAGGCATAGAACCTCCACTGCCATCTAGTTAGTCAGTTGAGCCAAGAAGCTCACTGATAACTATACAAGGGACAAGATTTATGTGGAACTAGGATAACTTAGTCTAGGTGAAATGTGGAATCTAATCCCTAGTCTTCACCCAAAATCCCTCTTTCCTTTACTGTTTCTTGTTTTTATTTGATTCCCTTTACTTCTTTGTTGTCACTTCACTGCCTTAGGCTCATTGCCTTTGTTTCATTAGCTCACTGCCACTGCTACACTTAGAGATCTAGCTTAGATAGGAAACCTTCAATCACACACACCTAGTCTCTGTGGTTCGACCCCGACTTGCACACATCTACTACAACAGACCCTGTGCACTTGCAGGTATAACAAGTAGGCTTCTTTCTTGCTCTTATTTTACACTCTTAAAATCCTACCAATAGGCATCACCTTTAAGATGTGCAATAGAGATTGCAATCTTCATAGAATTAGCGGTAGCATGCAAAACGAAATATTGGTCAGCCTGAAGTATCCAACCCTCAGGGTCACCTCCATCAAAAATAGGAAACTGCAAACTAATAACTCCATCATGAATATTGGTTTCAAGAATTCCATCACCATTATTGGGGTAAGAAATACGCTGATCGAATGACTGAAAACCAGTAATATGGGAATAAGTTGAGGAAGAAATTCACGAAACACATTACATAAAGAATTTGTGATTTCTGTGCTTAAAGTGTTTTCCAGATCTTCGGTATGCTTAGCTAGATTCAACAGCTGATTAGTTCTATCCTCAAGGCGCAACATTGTAGATAAAGAAAAATTTAGGTGAAATTTAGGTATGATCTAAACCGGCGCTGATCCAGGTGTTAGGGTTCTAAACCTTTGCACTGGAATTGGTTGCAAGAATACTTAAAAACAAGGGATAAAAGCCCTTTGATCTGGGGCGAGCAGCCTTTGCCTTTGAGAATAAACTTTAACAAACTTCTTAATATTGATTGATTGATTAAAACAACTTAAGGTCAGGCTATTTATAGCTTCCAAGCCTTGGTAAACAAGAAAAGAACTTCGAGTTTAATAACTATCTAAACTGAGAAACTAAGCAAGGCTAAATATGGTAGTTCTAAATAGGGAAATAGATACACAAGTGGTGTTGGTGTCGTAACAAAAATCCATACATATACGACATACTTTTTGCCGTATAAAGTTCATAAATGTACATACGGGGAATTAAAAGCCGTTTGAAGAGAATAACAGTTTAAATGTTGAACGGTTCCCCTTTTATTTACATTTTACTTATTCCCGGCAAACCATTTGCCGTTTTTTTTTTTGTATTTATTACAAACGGGGAATTGTCACCCTATAGGGAAGACTTTCATGCACTCTTTCTGACGAACGAGAAGCTGATTGAGTTTGGGGTGAATGAGGGTTACCCTCTACCCAAAGTATGGCCAAATTCGATCAACTCTTTCATTTTGAAAGAGGCTCTCAACCCCGATAGCCCTTGTTCTAAGAGCATCTCCAATGACAATGCAGTGTGCTATCCTATGTGTTAGAGCATCTCCAACGGGACTCTTTAAAATTCTTATTTTCACGGCCACATAGGATATATTCTGATTTTCACTAAAATCATTCTCCAACGGAAGCGTGGGCCAGGATGTGAAGATGAGTTGGACAGACGGTTAGAACAATATCCTTTAACTCATCCTCTAGATTTAGAGGTTCACTTCAACGATGTGAAGATCACGTGTTATCAATTTTTTCCTAATTTTTTGGATAATTAATTTTTGCCAACCAATCATTTTTTTTTTTTGAAAGATAGAAATTATTTATTAAGAAACCGAACTTACATATTTGGAATATCAAAATGGTTCTTAACTCCTAACAACCTAAGAGGTAAGGACTGTAGTTGAGTGATATCCTCTTTTTGGTTAGAGACCTTTGTCGGTTTTTCCATGTTTAGCTTACCTAAGTTATATATAAACATGTTGGTGCTTAAGAACTTCTCTAGCTTGTTGGTGATATGCGACTGCCTGGTTGTATGACACACCCGACTTCTTCTTGATTCCGATGTCAGCTGCTTGTTGAAGGTGCGGTAATACACTCTACTTCAAGAGTGGTAGAAGGTGAAGGCTAAGATTATTAACACTTCTTGAATGACTACCCATAAGAGCATCCCAAAATTTTCAGGACGCAACGGTTCCGAGACTTTGTCATCCCTAATTGGCAAACGAAGTACCCGTCGGAGATAACCAACCCCAGTTTCCTCGCGGTCATCATCCCTAGTTGGTAAACTAAGTACCCGCCAGAGAAAGTCCTCGTGGAGAGAGGGATCACTTGGAGCTGAAGCTGAGTATGGCCTATGTACAGGTTGTTGTGGAAGCACGCTGATGTAGAATCTTTTCCGGAGTCGAATGGATCTTAAACCTCCAGAGTAGCAAGTTGTCTGACCAAATTTCCTATCTTCACCTAGAACTAGATTTTCATAGTAATTGTTACACATAAACTCAGACATGTTTACGGACATAGTTACTAAGACAGACATAGACACGAAACAACTAAATGACACATAAACTAAAAGAGACACATATTGGAAGCAACTAAAGGGGTTTAACTTCACCTCCTTATTTATATACATGACATGAGGAGTTGATCTAACATTACTCTGTAGTTCATGAGTAATTTGGACTGTCAAAACTGGAGTTTTCTTTGACAGTCCTCCCAGCTATTACTCATTTTGCATGCGGGAGTTGGGTCCTGCCAACATCTCACATTTCTCCACAAAGTGACCCAGCAAACCTCTTTCCAGTGATTGAGAAGTCGCATCCAGGTTGTGATCGCCTCTGAATTGGTTTGTTCGGGGTACTAACGGTGCCTTGACTTTCAAATTACCGTTAGTTGTAGGTATTGTTTTTATAGGGTAAAAAAAAGCAACGTGGTCAGGGGATTTTTGTCCCATCTTTTTCTGTTCAAATGTTTCTACGTATCGTCCCATAAGACCTTTATCCCTTACTTTGTCAGAAACATTAACAGAGATAGGGACAGGTTCTCTTCCCAAAACAATATCTATCCCCGTTGGAGAAATTGTGACCCGAATTCATTTCATACCGTTTCGAAACGCATGGGTCTTCCCCAATGATATTCTTTCCGATTCCATAACCTAGGTTTCCATCGACTCGGCCAAACTGCTCGGCGAAGAAAGTGAAAAAAACGAGGAAGAAGAGAGTAGTATCATCTTCCCTGTGAAACACTTAACTAGGAGTGGGATTTCCTTGATACATCCAGATTGAGCCGATCTTTGAGGATGAATTCCTCCGATTCTTTGAAGGTGCAGATCGATTCCCAAGGCTTTCCGACCGCCACCGATTTGCAGACGGAATACTACCCAATAAACTGTTTTCTCTTCCAGTTGTTCTACCAAACTAACATCTCTGTGTGGATTAAAGATCTTCTTTGGTTGATGATTTACCAGGCCCTATTTAGCCATAACTTTAATCCTTTTCATCTGTAACGTCTTGGAGATCCAGATGCGGATCCTTTTGAGGAACATATGTTTATGATAAACTCATCAAACATTAACCGGTAGATATAAGGGATAGTATGATGGAAGCAAGAAAACAAGTTGTGAGGTGATCTAGCCGATGTTAATTGAGATTTGATCAGATTAGTTGTGACTGTTGAAATAGCCTGGACTGATTTTGGCATAGGAAAGTAAGAAGATTTACATAAAAAGGAAGAACTTTGAATGAACAGAGACTCGAGGTAATATTGTTTTTAATATCTTCTGCTAAATATGAGAACCATAAACAGACCACATGCGAACTAAACTGAAAAAAAAAGGTCTGATGCTTAGAAATTTGAGGATACTTACAGGAGGAAAAACAGAGGACGATTCCAAGAACTCAACCCAGTTTCCGACTTCTGGTAGAATCAAATTTTCATCTACTCAACCAAATACAATCCAAAAACTCAAGAGGTATGAAGAATACATATCTTCTGATTCCATCAATTGCAGAGCTATCCCAATTCAATCGACATCAAATTGAAAAACCATTTTGATTCAGGTTCGAATTAGTTGATTTGTGAATATGGAAGATCAGACAAAGAAGAAGAGGATGATAATGGTGGATCGGTTACAAACTCTCAAACCGACCGAGTCGCAGAGCAAACTCGGAAGAGAGAGAAAATTTTGCAACTTTCTTGTATATGGTTTAACCAATCATATTTATACAGCAAAACAACTAGATTGTTTTGAAAAGACCCCATTGGAGATGAAATTCTAATTCCTATTATCCTATTATTAAGGAAATTTTGTTGCCACATCGTACGAGAATGTCTTCCCAAAACTACCAGAGCAATGTCTCGTTGGAGATGCTCTTAGGTTTTTATTTTCTTTTAATGGATGTGAGATTAAAATCTCCTTAAATTAAGGAGTCAAAAGAAAAATATCTCCAACCGTAAACATCTTTCAATTGACGGGGAACATTTAAAACCGTTCATTTTAAAAAAATCGTCCCGTTGATTTTTTTTTGTGAGATTTAAAACTTCTTTCAATTGGTTTGTGTAACCACTGTACACGTCACCTTAACATTCAATCTAAACATCCCGTTGGAGAAGGATTCCGTTAAAAGTTAAATAAATCCTAAGTGGATAGGAAATTGAGAATGTTTCATTGGGAGATGCTCTAAGAAAACGTTTCACAATTAACAAAAATTTCTAAAGGAACCGTGAAATAAAACCACGGCAAAACCACCTCGTCACATTCATCGAAACAATGGGCCCAAAAGTTGCCCCAACTAATCCCAAAAACGCGGGTCCAAACAATAATGCGAGGATGCGGTTTTTTTCTTAGTTTTTGTTAACGGTTTGTTTGGCTAAGAACAAGTTTTCATTTAAAAAAGAAAGAAAGGTTTGTCTGGTTAACAAGTTTTCATTTTAAAAAAAGAAAAGAAAATGAGCAGAAGGATGATGTATCATATCCAGTGCCATGGGCCCATGCATTTATTACATGCAAGCCAAATTGTACTATCTACTATGGAATCGAAGTACGGAACTACGAAGCTATGACCCATTGGATCATAAATGTGTGCTTTCTTTAAACCATTTTCCATCTTTTGAAGCGTGCGTTGCTTCACAATTCACATGCATCCGTCAAGATGTTTCCTTAAAAGAGTCTGTCAATCTTTATGCCTAACTTTATATCCCTACCCTCTCTGGAGAAATGACAAAAACTATATGCCAATCTTACAAGTTACGACATGACAATACCATTTTTTCATCAGTAGTATACGGACGATACCATTACTTTTTTGTTTCAATGCGTCTAACCACTAATCAGAACCCTGCTTCGATTATCTCTATAGTGATAAACATACAATATGTACTCACCATAACTTAAATATTCAAGTTATCACCTCATAGCTTCACACCATTACAACCAGAGAATGAGAGAGAGAGCGAGAGATACAATGGAAGACATCATGAATGGGAAATGGAAAGATGCTCTCACGGATTGGAAATCTATGGCTTCTATGTATGCATCACTTACATTACTAAGAGGTGCTGTTAGAGATTTAGTACCTCCTGAAGTATATCAACTTGCAAAATCTTCATACTCTTACTTCTTCTCTAAAGTTCAACCCAAGTTATTTACAATACATATTCAACAATATGAAAAGGATTGTCATAACACCATTTTCGAAGCAGTTGAATGTTATCTTAGTACCAAGTGTTATGCATCTTCTTCTGATTTGCTGAGACTATCAAAAATCAAGAATGCAAAGAACCACAGTTACACCATGGTTCCAAAGCAAGTAATCCAAGATAACTTCAATGGAATCCAGTTCACTTGGGTTTTGTTAGAGAATGAGGATACCAAACAGTACAAAAATGCTAGAGGATATTATTTGGAGGTTTCTTTCGAAATCAAATATAAGGAGGTTGTGAATTCAGCTTATCTTCCTCATATAATCAAAGAAGCTGAACTTTTCAAATTCCACAACAGAGGGAAGAAACTATACACCAATCGGTACGGAGGTTGGTCACAGGTCTGTCTTTTCAGCCATCCTTCTACTTTTGATACACTTGCGCTTGACCCTTGTCTTAAAAAAGAGATTCAAGATGATTTAAAGAGATTTGTTAGCAGAAGTGAGTTTTATGCTAGAGTTGGAAAAGCATGGAAAAGAGGTTACCTTCTCTATGGTCCTCCTGGAACAGGAAAAACAAGTTTGATTGCTGCCATTGCTAATTACTTGGAATTTGATGTATATGACATGGAATTAACTTCTGTTAGTAGTAATGAGGTTTTAAGGGAGCTGTTAATAAACACTTCAAGCAAATCAATCATTGTGGTCGAAGATATTGATTGTTCGATACACATTGAGAATCGAGAAAAGAAAAACAAGCCCAGAAGGAACAGAGGTAACTCTGTGAGCTTGTCTGGTCTTTTGAACTTTGTTGATGGACTTTGGTCACCTTGTGCCGGAGAAAGGTTGATTATATTTACTACAAATCATAAGGAGAAACTCGATCCGGCTTTGCTGAGGTCAGGTCGAATGGACAAACATATTTTGCTTTCTTATTGTAACATGGAATCGTTTAAGGTTTTGGCCAAGAACTATCTCAAAGTTGAAGAACATGAGTTGATGAAAGAAGTTGAAGAACTGTTGGGCTTACTTGAGATTACACCAGCTGATGTTGCCGAGTGTTTCATGAGTTATGATGAAGATCCAGACATGGGTATGAGAAATGTGGTTGAACAGCTGAAGAAGAGATTGGATTCCAAGAACAAAAACAAGGAAAAGAAGACATCAGCATCTGATAATATCAAAGAAAAAGAAAAGGCCAAGAAGAAAAAAGAAAATATGAAGAAAGAAGAAGAGCATGAATCGGATTATTCTGATGAGTCTGATCAATCGAATAGCTCAGATGACTCGGATAGCTCTGACGAGTCAACTGGCTCAGATGATTCAGATGGTTATAAGACAGCTGAATCGGCTGAACCAGATGATAAATCAGATGGACTGCATTTTACCGATGAAACGATGATGGCGATAAATATGATGATGATATGAAATTGAAGCTGAACTATCAGGAAACTAAGTAGAGTATATAGTCCGAGTCTTGAAAATTCTAGTAGTTTTAAGTTTTTCTTATTCCAAGATCGTTTAGTTCCCGGTCCTTTTTATCAACAAATTAGCAAAAACTACGTAGGCAGCCATTGGATTTAGTGAGCCAATGCCTCCTAAGAAGATAACAATCTTGACTTGAGAGAATCTTGCATACGAGCCGAGAGGAAAAATTAGAGAAGAAAAGCTTGAGGGAAAATTTTCAAATTTTTTTTTGAGATATCGGTGATTGCTTTGAGTTGTCTTTGGGTACCAGCTCGCGGAAGGTGCTTCCTCGTTAATTTATCTTGGTCTAAGTAACACTGCGTCTATCTTTTGCGAAAACAGGTGAGGAGCACTGAAACCTTTGTAAAAATGCTTGTATGATGGATAATGGGTATGCCCTAATTATGATGAATGGTTTTGGTGTATCAATTTATTAAAGACTTCTTTTCTATTTCTTTCTTTTTTTCTTTCGATTTTCCATTAAAGTGTTCTGATATCACATGTAAGGATCTATTGTTGGAGAAAATGAGTTTTAATTAAAAAGATTTTATGGTCTTGGTATGGTTTGATATAATGATCTAAGAGCAACTGCAGTGGTGCGATCAAAACCAAAGATCAAAGATCAAAAAAAAGACCAAAATTTGGGTTTAGTCCGTGTTGTGACGCAACGGTACATGATTAAAATTTCATCAGGCGGACTTTAAAAGTCCGCCCCATTTTTTTTTTGTAAAATTTCATCAGGCGGACTTTAAAAGTCCGCCCCATTTTTTGTAAATTTCATCGGGCGGACTTTAAAAGTCCGCCCCATTAAAATTTCATCAGGCGGACTTTAAAAGTCCGCCCCATTCTTTGCAACTTTCATCAGGCTCATTCTTTTTTTTTTTTATTTAATTAAAATTTCATCGGGCGTAATTTAAATCTCCGCCCGTTAACAAGCATACTTTAAATTTACGCCCAGCAACAAGCGTACTTTAAATTTACGCCTGACTATATTAGAATTTGGGATTTGGTCGCGACCATATTTGGTCTGGAATTTGATCTTTGGTTGGGATTTGATCTTTACTCCGTCCCACTGTGTTACGATCTCATCCCAAATTTTTGGTTATACTCGCCCACTGTGGATGCTCTAAGGGTCTAAGGATACTCACTCATTTTTGGGTGAATGAAGTGGAACCTTTAGTCCCACATTGTGGAAAACTAAAGAGGAGTTCCACTATATAATCATACACTTATGTATGAATTGTAAAACGTGGGTGGGCAAAAATACATATTTTGACCCATGCGATATACGCGTATACCATGCACCAAGTCCCTTTCCTACACGGATTTATTTTTGGGAGAATTTTTTCTTTAGGAATTTAATTCCAAAATTATTTTTTAAGAGTTTTATTTGTGGGAAATTCCTTTTACGAGTTTTACTTGTTTTTGAAGAAAACAAAAAACCTAACTTGATTTGCAAGTATCTCATCCTATAAATATGACTCGAAATTCTGTTTTAAAAACATACAAGCAGCGACTATCTCTAGGTCTACTTTTCTTCTTCTTCTTATATTTTGTGCGGCGTTTTGCTTCCATCCCTGTTGCTGAGTTCAAGAGTGGGTAACTTGCGTTGTGCTAACTCAAGTTATATCGGGCAGTCTTATCCTAGACACATCTTCGCACGTTGGGGTTTAGCATTACTTCAGAGTATACCCGCGAACTAACGTGTTAAGGACAGCTTGTTGAACCTGTGATTCTGCCCTCATCAATTTGTTCGTGGTAGAGTTGTTTGATACTGTTCTTTATATTTATTGTTTGATACATCTGACGTTTCTTCAATTGTTGCAAGATTTCAACAATCTTAACACATTAATATTCCTTGTAACAATGGGAAAGAACGATGTTGAAAGACCACAGAAGTTTAACGGAAAGGATTTCAAGAGATGGCAATCCAAGATGCTATTTTATCTAAGCCATCATGAACTGGATTATGTACTTGTTCCACATGCTGAATTGATGAATGCTGAAGGTTTAACTGAGGAGGCGATCGAGTATAACAAGAGGTGTAATTTTCTGGCGAAAAATCATATCATGAATGGTTTGGAAGATGCGATGTATGATTTTTACAATGCTAAATAAAATTTTAGTGCTTATGATTTGTGGACTGCGTTAGAAGCAAAGTATCAAGCGGAGACTGCAGGGAGCAAGAAATTTCTGGTGGCGAAGTTTATGGACTTCAAGATGACGAATGATAAACCTGTTGTTGATCAATTTCTCGAATTTCAACAGATCATTAATGAGATTCTTGCTGAAGGTATGGTCATTGATGAGACGTTTCAAGTATCTGCGGTAATTGAGAAGTTACCATCTTCTTGGTCTGAATACAAGAAAAAGCTAAGACATGAAACTGGCGAGATCAACATGGTTGAATTAGGAAAGAAAATTCAAGTGGAAGAGATGTGTGCACCAAGGATAAGAACGTGTCTTCTGCAAGGGACATGAGTAACAAAGCTCATATGACTGAACACAGATCTTCCAAAGCTGGAAAAGGTGAGAGTAACAATCGTAACTCTAAGCGTGGTCCTCCCAAGAAAGGTATGTTTCGAAAACCAGAGTCTAGCATTACTAAAATTAAGGGTGCTTGTTATGCGTGTGGAGTTACTGGACATATGGCAGTTCACTGTAGACATCGTAAGGACAAAAAGGATAGTGCTAACTTGGTTGAAAAGAACAAGGACGAGTTTTCTGCAGTAGTGTCTGAAGTTAATTTGGTGACCAATGTGATGGACTGGTGGGTAGACTCTGGAGCTACCAAGCATGTTTGTGGGAACAGAGACCTGTTCACCTCCTACCAGAGGGTAGGGGAAGGCGAGAAACTCTATATGGGTAACTCATCTGCATCAGAGGTTGCAGGAAAAGGAAAGGTCGGTCTGAAGCTCACATCTGGCAAGACTCTCACATTGAATGAAGTTCTTCATGTTCCAGACATCTGCAAAAATCTTGTTTCTTGTTCTGTTTTAGATGATAAGGGTTTTAAAGTTTCAATTGAGTCTGGAAAACTTATAGTAACTAAGGGCAATGATGTGGGTAAGGGTTATAAGACTGGAGGTCTTTACAAACTTAATGTAACCTGTCCTGAAGTGAAATTGAATGATTCTTCTGCTTACATGTGTGTGTCATCGAATGTTTGGCATGGTAGACTTGGTCATGTAAATTACAAATCAATGCATAAACTGGCTAGCGTAGGCTGCATACCCAAATTCACTTTGGATAAAAGTTATAAGTGTGAGATTTGCGTAGAATCTAAGCATGCTAAGAAATCATTCAGGAAGAATGTCCAGAGAAACACTAAACCCTTAGAATTGATTCATTCAGACGTAGTTGACATGAAGTCAGTTCAAACTAGAGGTGGTAAGAAATGGTTTGTCACTTTTATAGATGATTGTACGAGGTACTGTCAGGTTTATTTGCTTAGAGGGAAGGACAATGCCTTAGAAGCCTTTAAGATATATAAACGTGAAGTTGAAAACCAATTGAATGCTACCATTAAAACTTTTAGGTCTGACCGTGGTGGTGAGTATCTAATTCCTATTGGAGATTTCTGTGAAGAACATGGGATAATACATGAAACTACAGCCCCTTATTCACCTCAATCCAATGGTGTAGCTGAACGAAAGAACCGTACCCTTAAGGATATGATGAATGCCATGTTGATTAGTTCAGGATTACCTTCGAATTTGTGGGGGGAGGCTATCCTCTCAGCCAATTACATCCTGAACAGAGTACCCTTTAAAGGATCAGATAAAAGTCCATATGAGTTATGGAAAAGTAAACAACCATCTTATGATTACTTCAAAGTGTGGGGGTGCTTGGCAAAGGTGGCCATCCCTCCTCCTAAGACAAATAAGATAGGACCCAAAACCGTTGATTGTGTTTTTATAGGGTATCCTGAGCATTCTAGTGCTCATAGGTTTATGGTTGTGAGTTCTGAAATTTCTGACATAGGGTTGAATACTATCATGGAGTCTAGGGATGCTGAGTTCTTTGAGAATGTTTTTCCTATGAAACGTGATTCTCGAAAGAGATGTTTAGATGATCCCCTAGAATTTACATCATCCAGTCAGTCATTACCTTTAGAGGAAGATGAACCAGAAATAGAACCTAGAAGAGGTAAAAGGGTTAAAACTATGAAAACCTATCCTGGTTGCATTACATACCTAGCCGAGTCTGATCCTCAGACTTACAAAGAAGCCATGACTTGTCCTGAAGCTCCGTGGTGGAAAGAAGCTTCAATTAGTGAAATGGATTCCATTCGAGAAAACGGTACTTTTGAACTTGTAGATTTACCTCCAGGGTCTAAGGCCATAGGTTGTAAATGGATTTTCAAGAGAAAACGTAATATAAATGGAACTATTGAAAAATACAAGGCTAGGTTGGTAGCGAAAGGCTATAAACAGATAGAAGGTATAGACTTCTTTGATACATATTCACCAGTAAGTAGAATTAGCTCCATTAGGATGTTAATTGCTATAGCTTCTGTCCATAACCTACAGATACATCAAATGGATGTAAAGACAGCGTTTTTGAATGGTGAATTAGATGAAGAAATTTATATGGAACAACCCGAAGGATTTGTAGTTAAAGGTTGTGAGAAGAAGGTTTGTAAACTGAAGAAATCTTTGTATGGATTGAAACAAGCACCTAAACAGTGGCATGAGAAATTTGATCATGTGATGATTTCTAGTGGTTTTAGAATTAATGAATCTGATAAGTGTGTTTATACTAAACTTGTCAAGGATGCCTGTGTGATTGTATGCTTGTATGTTGATGATATGCTTATACTAGGTACAAACATGGATGTTATTAATACCACTAAGAAAATGTTGAATGAGAACTTTGACATGAAAGACTTAGGCCCCGCTGATGTCATATTAGGGATGAAGATTAGAAAAACTTCTAATGGCTATAGTCTGAGTCAGTCTCATTATGTTGAATCCATACTTAAGAAATATAATCAGTTTGACTGTAAACCTGTTTGCACTCCATATGATTCTTCTTGCAAACTCATGAAGAATAAGGGTGTAGGTGTTAACCAACTTGAATACTCAAGAGTCATAGGAAGTCTGATGTATTTGATGAATTGTACGAGACCAGACATTGCTTATGCTGTGAGTAGGTTAAGCAGGTATACTTGTAATCCAGGGCAGAAACATTGGGATGCACTTAATAGAGTGCTAAAGTACTTGAAGTACACAATGACCTTTTGTTTGAATTACGAAGGGTATCCGGCCGTCCTTGAGGGATTTTGCGATGCGAACTGGATAGCAGACTCAGAGGAGTCTAAGTCTACGAGTGGATATGTATTCACTCTAGCAGGTGCGTCTGTATCTTGGAAGAGTTCCAAACAGACATGTATAGCTCGCTCAACTATGGAGTCGGAGTTTATTGCGTTAGATAAAGCAGGAGAGGAGGCCGAATGGCTAAGAAACTTTTTAGAAGATATTCCTCTCTGGCATAGGCCTGTGCCAGCTATATCTATACATTGTGACAGCAAATCTGCAATAGGTAGAGCAAAAAATAGCTTCTACAATGGAAAGTCTATACATATGCGTAGAAGACATGATTCTTTGAAATTACTAATCTCAACAGGCGTTATTTCCATAGATTGGACAAGGTCCAAGGATATATCGCGGACCCTTTGACGAAAGGCTTGTCCAAGGATATAGTTAGTAAAGCATCGAAGGGGATGGGGCTTAGGCTCAAATAATTAAACTTGCCATGAAGGATACTCAACCTTGCTGACTGGAGATTCCAAGATCAAGGTTTCGAATAAGACAACTAATTGTGGTAGTTGAAGGTAAACACTATCAGATAATTTTATTATCTGTCCCTTCCCTATGGTGTTGATGTGATAGTGTGACTGCATGTGGAGGATTGATGAGTGCGAAAAAGTGCATGATTCTATATATTTTTCTTGGCATTTAACTCATCTTTTGTGCATTAATTCTACATTTTATCCCATATTCTGTACTTTCTTTGTTTTCAAGAATAAATATTTTTATTAATTAATTTTGCATTTTTAGGTAATAAATAAAGACTAGATGAGTTGCGGAGCGAAAAGTGCAAAGACACGGAGAAAGCCGGCGGAAACTCTAGAGGAAAAGAAGTGCAGAATGCGGTATGGAAGACTCAAGGATGAAAATGGGCTCACAAAGGAAGAAATTGTTCTTAAAGAAGAAGTGGGCTCAAGATTGTTTAAGCTCAAACCCATTTCCTAAACCCAAACCCATTTTCTAAGCCTAAAATCAATACCCAAACCCGTTTCTCTCCTTCACCGTCAGATTGAATCCATTCCATCATCCAATGGTCGCTCCATCAGAGTCCATCGAGTTTTGATGTTCCTGTCTAACACTATAGCACCTAACTCCATCTCAGACCGTCAGTTTTGATGTATCCCAGATCCAAAGGTCGCTTCATATCCATTTCCATCGAGCCGTTGGATCATTCCTTCATCTTTTCATCCAACATCTTCGCTTCGCTAAACATCAAAATTTTCTGCACCCGCTCAACACCACAATACCTAACCCTACCCAAAACAGAACCAAACGCACCCCAACCTAATTCCCATCGATTTTCCTTCTTCTCCATCTCTTCTCCCTCACCCCCGATGCAGAACCCATTTCCACCACCTGCTCCGCCACCAACTCTTTGCCACTACCACAACCACCACTAACTCCACTTACCACCAACCCTAAGTCCATCATTACCTCTATGTCTCTCAACTAGCCTTTTCAATTTCACATCTCCCCAAACCCTAGCCGTTTGTGTGTGAAATTGGAGAGAATAGTTGGTAGGCATCAATGGACAAATTGAAGGCATGGGAAGACACAAAAGACGCAATAGAAGAATGGGTCGACGTTATTGAGTGTTTTCAGAAAGTAGATATGATTTAATTTTGATTTCTTTGAAACCCTAATTTTGATATTTTTGGGATTCTAGGGTTAGACGTGTGCAACTATAAATTGAGACCTTGGGTTGTTGTAATGGGCATGCCTGGACTAGCCAGAGCACCACCAAGAGGCCTGGAATAGCCAGGACCTCAACTGTTAATTTTGTTTTCAATATCAGTTCATTTTAAATTTCAGTTGTTCAATTCATCATGTTCTAGTTTAATTGCTAAGGGGGAGATGAAACCATGATGCTTCTGTTAATTCAATCCAAGCTAGATATTGTGCTTGTTGTGCTGAAATGTTCAGGATAGTATTTAATCAAAGAACATCCTTTAGGTTGTTAAAACACCTAAGTGGCTTCTCTGCGGGTAGTTGCAGTGTGAGAGCCCCAACTATCACAAGGTTTAGAATTATCTTAGTGCCTTTAGCCTCCTTTCTAACCCAACCCTTTGATGAGCAGCAGGCATAGAACCTCCACTGCCATCTAGTTAGTCAGAAAGCCTAGAAGCTGACTGATAACTAACAAGGGACAAGAGCAGTATTGAACTGAGATTGCCTTAGCATAGGTAAAATGGTGGATTTGAAGCCTTAGTACCCTGCCACTGTTACCTTTACTTTCTGTCACTATTTTAGTCACATACCAAAACAGCTCAGTTGTGTTTCAACACAACACAAAATTCATTCCCACTGTCACTAGAAAAGTAGAAACAACATTTGCACCCTCCAAGTCCCTGAGGACTTTCCCTTTCTTCCCATCACTAGCTACATTCGACCATGTATACTTGCAGGTGTAGTTGTAGGCTTTCTTAAAAACCTACCAAGTTTTTGGCGCCGCTGCCGGGGAATCGGTAGCGGTGCCATTGTTGTTTTTTTTTTTCTTTACTTTACCCTGTACATATTTTGTTTAGTTTTTTCTTTTCAGTCATTGCTAGTGTAACTTAGTGTAACTTACTTTTGTATCTTTAGCTGTAATTTTTGATTTTTAGTTTCTGCACTTTGTGACTTAGTGTAACTTCTGCCATTTGCATACTAGTATCACCTGCCATATCACATAGTTTTCATAGTTTAATTTATTTTGTAGCATACTACTGCAACTGTGTAGTTCTGCATCATTTGCATACTACTTGTATATATGTGTTAGCTGTACTTTTAGTTGTAGTTTTAGCTCTTCAGTCAATTGCATCATTGTTTTATCTCACATTTAGTTTAAGTCACCTGCATCATAAGTCCTGTGAGTATCTTTAGCATATCTGTTAATTTTTCTTGTGTTTTCTTTCATCTTGCATCTCATGCTGTAGATTTTAGTGAAGCCAATGTCCTGTAACACATTGTTTTCTTAGTAGTGTTAAAAGTTGTGAAGCCATTGTTCTCTTACTGTCTTGACTGCCATCCTGTAGTTGTATCTTATAGTAGCTGCATCTTAGACATACTTTTTAAGCTGCATCAATTCATACATCTTGTCCTGTTTTTTTTATTGTAGTGTAACTGAAGTTCATATCCATCATTTCCCTTTTTCTGTTCTAGTAGTTGTAAGTATTTTGTTGTGTGTCTTGTTTTGCTAGGTCACTTCTCTTTTGCACTTTATCCATAACTGCATATTGTGTCAACCCCTTTGTCAGTCCAAATAACTCATTTCCATGCAGTAAAGTACTCTTAGTTGCTTACTGGTATCAATATTGTTTGAAACTGTCTCAATTCCAAATTTTTGAGAACTCATTCTCTTCTTTGAGTCACCAGGTACCTGTGTTGCTGCTGCTATTGCTGCTGTGCTCCTGTTGCTGTTCCCTGTTCCTGTTGCTGCTGCCAGCCTCTGCTGCTGCCAAGACTGCTGCTGCTGCTGTGCTGCTGCATGTTGCTGCTGCTGAGTGCTGTGTAGCCCTGCTGTTCCTGGTGCTACTGTGCTGCTGAGGAGAAAATCACAAGCCCAACTGGGCCTGCTGAAGTTGCTGCCAAGCTTAACAAGTTGAGCCAAGCCCAACTGGGCCTGAACAAAGACAAAAGCTTAGGATGATCCAAAGCCCAACTGGGATTTTGCAACCAAACTGAGCAGCTGGGCTGTGCTTAAGCAAGTAAGCCTAAACCCATTAAGAGAACCCAACCTGTGGGCTTCCATTTTTAATTTGTGGGCTTGTAATAATTTTTTCCATTTTTCTGTTGGGTTTGTAATTAATTTCTTGTGGGCTTGTTTGTTTAATTTCTTGTGGGCTTGTGGTGTTAGATTGATTTGGGCCTGTAGTTTTAAATTAGAAAAACTGAACCTTTGAAAGCCCAACTGTGCCTCAGACCAAACAAGCAACAGTTGGGCTATTTCAAAAGCTACATTGGGCTTCAGTTTGCATACATATTGTGGGCTTAGTTCACCTTCCCTTGGCAAAGCAATTTCTCCCACCAATGTGGGCTTGCTCCCAATACTAAAACCAAAATTTTTGCTCCCAATTAAAAACCAAATTTTTCCACCTCTTTAAAACCAAAATTTTCCCATAAAAAACCAAATAGTGGGCTTTGTGTCTTTTCAATATGGGCCAACCTCGTGCTCTCCATGAATACATGTATCCCATAATAAAAATTCCATTATCATGTATTGTCTTACCTCGAACCAATAACCCTTTTAAAATAAATGCAAGCATGATACAAATACTTCCTATATTTCGAGGGTTCGATTCTGAGAATCCCTATACTCATGTAAGAGAGTTTGAACAAATTTGTCGGACTATGCAACCTGATCATATGTCCGAAGACTCTCTGAAATTGCGTTTGTTTACATTTTCTCTAAAGGAAAGGGCCAAAACATGGTTTTACGGTTTGAGACCACAATCAATCAACACTTGGGACCAACTCACAGATCTATTTTTCAAAAAATTCTTTCCACATCATAGGACCATCGCTATTCGTCGAAGTATCAATTGTTTTGTCCAATTGGATGAGGAAACTGTTTTTCACTATTTTGAACGTTTTAATGATTTGTTGAGCGAATTTCCGCACCATGGATTTGAGAAGTGGAGACTTGTCGTCATCCTCTATGAGGGACTAGACTTTAAATCTCGAACCATGGTTGAGTCTATGTGTAATGGTAAATTTATTGATAAATCTGTGGATGATGCATGGAAATTTTTAGCTGAAATTGCAGAGAAAACCCATCAATGGGAATCTGTTAGGGAAACAGGGACAACGCCACATGGTATGACTCACCCCCATGAGTTAGAGTCTTATTCTTGTGATAGCTCCGACCTTAGGATTGAAAATTATCCTAGATTGCAAAATCCCTATCATGATGATGATGATGATTATGATGTTATGTTAGAAGAACATGTCTATACTGAAAATGTTATGGAACCTTTGGGTTCAAATACATTAGGCTTCTCTGCCTCGACCTTCATGAATGATGTTTCTTCTAGTATTCCATATACATGTGATGTTGATACAGATTTTGAGCATGTGCATCTGTCCTATGAAGATGACTTAGGTAATATAGAATCTTCTGTTGACACTAATATGCATGAAAATATAATTGTTGTGTCTGATTCTCTACCTGGGTCACGTTGTGATGTTTCCACTGATTTGCCGATGCATGAGAATAATTCTTCTGATGATGTTGATGATTCTGATTTGTGTGAGCATGGTGAGCATGTTGTGACACTTGTAGAAGACTTAGGAGATGTTGATGTGATTAATAATGATGTGCCTATCGTCCTACATAAGTGACAATCTGATGGCCTTCCACCCAACCTAGATTTGGTTTGTACCGATATTGTCAAACCAATTTTTCTGAGAATGCCCAACCTAGGTTTGGAACTGTGTGCTTCCCAATTCCTTTTGGACTATTTTGCATCTAAGTATAATATATTTCAGGAGACACAGTTGGAATTAGCATGTTTGCCCGTCCCTAGCAAAGGTCATTTCGAGCTAGACCTTGTGCATGATGAACCCCCAAAACTACGAGATTTTGTATCTAAAATTTTATCTGTTGAAACATCCAGGTTTGGGGGTAGCTCATTTTGTTTCACAGCTTCACTTGCATGCCTATCATATTATTATTGTGTGAAGCTGTTGAAATGTTTACATTTCGTCTTTTGGGTTGATCCTCAACTCTTTAGACTGTATGTATATAGTGAATTGTTTGTATATAATCCGGTAGGTAATGTTTAGTGGAATCATATGTTTCTTGTATATATTGTGTTAACCCAATGTGAATTCAGTTGAGTTACTGTTGGGTTTTGCCTTGAATAATGGAGTTCAAAACTTGCTTTCGCCAATATCCGGTAATCTCTTTCCTTTTTCTACACTTAGCATCGTTCTCATGGTATGTGTTATAATCATGTTTATCTTTTGAAACATTGAGGACAATGTTTAGTTTAGGTTTGGGGGTGAAAAGTAGATACTTTGATAACATGCTATAATCGAAAAATAGAACTCATTATTTTTGGAAAAAAAAAATGAAAAAATCAAAATAAAAAATTGAAAAATTGAAAAAAAAAACATAAAAATGGAGCTCATTTACCTTGAAATGTTGACTCTTGTGCATGTATGTAAACATAAGGATTCTTAGTCTAGATATTTAGGCACCCTGATTCTAGCACAATTCACATGTGATAAGAAACTTGCACGCGCACGATCTACCAATACATGTATATCCTCGATCTTCAAGGTGTTTGATAGGAAGTTAGATTGCCAATCACTTTAGAATACTGAATGAGACTTGACTAGCTTGTTCTTTGGTTGGCTGGGATAGAAGTTGGAGGATACGTTAAGAAAAGCAACCATAGAATTTGACCGGATGCATTCGATAAGGGCCACCTCTTGCTAAGGGTCATGTAATTATGTTTTTCTTTTTGTTCATGTATCAAAAGCGTCACTATGTTGTAAAGATCAAAGTTATTTCATCAAAAAATAAAAAATAAAATAAAATAAAATAAAATAAAAATCAATCAAGTATTTATTTATTCCATGTTTTGTCATGTTAAAGACAATAGTTCTCTCTTGTTCCAAAAATAAAAGAGAGTAATCAATGTAAATAAGAGTCATGTAAAGAGTCATCTTTTTGTTGTAAATAGTCTTGTAATAAGCAAGGAGGGTGCAGCCATCGATGTATAACGCGGGTAAACTGAAATATCACCAACTCATTGGGTGAACATTCACAATTCTCGTAAAGCCGGACAGTTAGCTTGGCTTAGAATTCGGTTCTTAGCCTAAAAACTATCTCTTGGTGATTAGTAGTCATAACTTCAGGTCATTCTAGAAACATGTGTAGATACACTTTACACTCTTATCACGTGTCTTTAGTTGTTATCAGTGCTAGGATTGTGCCTTTGATTGCTAGATTGACATCTCCATTTTGTTGTGAGCTTCTACTGTCTTGCACATGTCACATTTGATGGAATCTGAGCTTATATTTTGTCCTAGAACTTTGTAGGTACGTTCTAAGCAAACCTTCACGAGACTTCACTCGTCCACTAGGGGAACTTAGTGGTTTAAAAGGCTTAGTGCATACGCTAAATGCATTCGAGAGACCAGCGACAGTGGTATAGGTAGGATTTCCTTAGTTTTGTTTTACTTGAGGACAAGTAAAATTCAGGTTTGGGGGTATTTGATGAGTGCGAAAAAGTGCATGATTCTATATATTTTTCTTGGCATTTAACTCATCTTTTGTGCATTAATTCTACATTTTATCCCATATTCTGTACTTTCTTTGTTTTCAAGAATAAATATTTTTATTAATTAATTTTGCATTTTTAGGTAATAAATAAAGACTAGATGAGTTGCGGAGCGAAAAGTGCAAAGACACGGAGAAAGCCGGCGGAAACTCTAGAGGAAAAGAAGTGCAGAATGCGGTATGGAAGACTCAAGGATGAAAATGGGCTCACAAAGGAAGAAATTGTTCTTAAAGAAGAAGTGGGCTCAAGATTGTTTAAGCTCAAACCCATTTCCTAAACCCAAACCCATTTTCTAAGCCTAAAATCAATACCCAAACCCGTTTCTCTCCTTCACCGTCAGATTGAATCCATTCCATCATCCAATGGTCGCTCCATCAGAGTCCATCGAGTTTTGATGTTCCTGTCTAACACTATAGCACCTAACTCCATCTCAGACCGTCAATTTTGATGTATCCCAGATCCAAAGGTCGCTTCATATCCATTTCCATCGAGCCGTTGGATCATTCCTTCATCTTTTCATCCAACATCTTCGCTTCGCTAAACATCAAAATTTTCTGCACCCGCTCAACACCACAATACCTAACCCTACCCAAAACAGAACCAAACGTACCCCAACCTAATTCCCATCGAGTTTCCTTCTTCTCCATCTCTTCTCCCTCACCCCCGATGCAGAACCCATTTCCACCACCTGCTCCGCCACCAACTCTCTGCCACTACCACAACCACCACTAACTCCACTTACCACCAACCCTAAGTCCATCATCACCTCTATGTCTCTCAACTAGCCTTTTCAATTTCACATCTCCCCAAACCCTAGCCGTTTGTGTGTGAAATTGGATAGAATAGTTGGTAGGCATCAATGGACAAATTGAAGGCATGGGAAGACACAAAATACGCAATAGAAGAATGGGTCGACGTTATTGAGTGTTTTCAGAAAGTAGGTATGATTTAATTTTGATTTCTTTGAAACCCTAATTTTGATATTTTGGGGATTCTAGGGTTAGACGTGTGCAACTATAAATTGAGACCTTGGGTTGTTGTAATGGGCATGCCTGGACTAGCCAGAGCACCACCAAGAGGCCTGGAATAGCCAGGACCTCAACTGTTAATTTTGTTTTCAATATCAGTTCATTTTAAATTTCAGTTGTTCAATTCATCATGTTCTAGTTTAATTGCTAAGGGGGAGATGAAATCATGATGCTTCTGCTAATTTAATCCAAGCTAGATATTGTGCTTGTTGTGCTGAAATGTTTAGGATAGTCTTAATCAAAGAACATCCTTTAGGTTGTTAAAACACCTAAGTGGCTTCTCTGCGGGTAGTTGCAGTGTGAGAGCCCCAACTATCACAAGGTTTAGAATTATCTTAGTGCCTTTAGCCTCCTTTCTAACCCAACCCTTTGATGAGCAGCAGGCATAGAACCTCCACTGCCATCTAGTTAGTCATAAAGCCTAGAAGCTGACTGATAACTAACAAGGGACAAGAGCAGTATTGAACTGAGATTGCCTTAGCATAGGTAAAATGGTGGATTTGAAGCCTTAGTACCCTGCCACTGTTACCTTTACTTTCTGTCACTATTTCAGTCACATACCAAAACAGCTCAGTTGTGTTTCAACACAACACAAAATTCATTCCCACTGTCACTAGAAAAGTAGAAACAACATTTGCACCCTCCAAGTCCCTGAGGACTTTCCCTTTCTTCCCATCACTAGCTACATTCGACCCTGTATACTTGCAGGTGTAGTTGTAGGCTTTCTTAAAAACCTACCAAGGATGACTTTTAATTAAGTCTTAATGAGTTCTATAGTTTCAATTTAAGATTGAAGTGGGGTGTAGCAGTAAACACTCTTGATGGAACTCACCTATCTGAATTAGGAAGTGGGTCGCTTCCTATGAGAATGGAGCCAATTCTTTAGAGCATTCTGAGAAACAGGATATGTCCAGGGCCAAAATGGACAAAATGGCACGAACTTAGCAACACTTGGAGGATATCATGCGTGGATATTATTTGAACTACAACAAACGCTAGCAGTTCAAGACATCGCGTTCACTGTTTAGCTAGTAGTTCCGGTAACTTCTCACTAAGCAAGGTTCAAGACCTCATCGACACCTTTGCCTAAATGGTATTTTCCTTACTCTGATTTTTCGTTTTCCGACATTTCATTCATGTGGGGGATTGTTGGAGAAAATGAGTTTTAATTAAAAATATTTTATGGTCTTGGTATGGTTTGATCTAATGACCTAAGGGTCTAAGGATACTCACTCATTTTTGGGTGAATGAAGTGGAACCTTTAGTCCCACATTGTGGAAAACTAAAGAGGAGTTCCACTATATAAACATACACTTATGTATGAATTGTAAAACGTGGGTGGAGCGGGTGGGCAAAAATACATATTTTGACCCATGCGATATACGCGTATACCATGCACCAAGTCCCTTTCCTACGGATTTATTTTTGGAGAATTTTTTCTTTAGGAATTTAATTCCAAAATTATTTTTTAAGAGTTTTATTTGTGGGAAATTCCTTTTACGAGTTTTACTTGTTTTTGAAGAAAACAAAAAACCTAACTTGATTTGCAAGTATCTCATCCTATAAATATGACTCGAAATTCTGTTTTTAAAAACACACAAGCAGCGACTATCTCTAGGTCTACTTTTCTTCTTCTTCTTCTATATTTTGTGCGGCGTTTTGCTTCCATCCCTGTTGCTGAGTTCAAGAGTGGGTAACTTGCGTTGTGCTAACTCAAGTTATATCGGGCAGTCTTATCCTGGACACATCTTCGCACGTTGGGGTTTAGCATTACTTCAGAGTATACCCGCGAACTAATGTGTTAAGGACAGCTTGTTGAACCTGTGATTCTGCCCTCATCAATTTGTTCGTGGTAGAGTTGTTTGATACTGTTCTTTATATTTTGTTTGATACATCTGACGTTTCTTCAATTGTTGCAAGATTCCAACAATCTTAACACATTAATATTCCTTGTAACAATGGGAAAGAACGATGTTGAAAGACCACAGAAGTTTAACGGAAAGGATTTCAAGAGATGGCAATCCAAGATGCTATTTTATCTAAGCCATCATGAACTGGATTATGTACTTGTTCCACATGCTGAATTGATGAATGCTGAAGGTTTAACTGAGGAGGCGATCGAGTATAACAAGAGGTGTAATTTTCTGGCGAAAAATCATATCATGAATGGTTTGGAAGATGCGATGTATGATTTTTACAATGCTAAAGAAAATTTCAGTGCTTATGATTTGTGGACTGCGTTAGAAGCAAAGTATCAAGCGGAGACTGCAGGGAGCAAGAAATTTCTGGTGGCGAAGTTTATGGACTTCAAGATGACGAATGATAAACCTGTTGTTGATCAATTTCTCGAATTTCAACAGATCATTAATGAGATTCTTGCTGAAGGTATGGTCATTGATGAGACGTTTCAAGTATCTGCGGTAATTGAGAAGTTACCATCTTCTTGGTCTGAATACAAGAAAAAGCTAAGACATGAAACTGGCGAGATCAACATGGTTGAATTAGGAAAGAAAATTCAAGTGGAAGAGATGCTTGCACCAAGGATAAGAACGTGTCTTCTGCAAGGGACATGAGTAACAAAGCTCATATGACTGAACACAGATCTTCCAAAGCTGGAAAAGGTGAGAGTAACAATCGTAACTCTAAGCGTGGTCCTCCCAAGAAAGGTATGTTTCGAAAACCAGAGTCTAGCATTACTAAAATTAAGGGTGCTTGTTATGCGTGTGGAGTTACTGGACATATGGCAGTTCACTGTAGACATCGTAAGGACAAAAAGGATAGTGCTAACTTGGTTGAAAAGAACAAGGACGAGTTTTCTGCAGTAGTGTCTGAAGTTAATTTGGTGACCAATGTGATGGACTGGTGGTAGACTCTGGAGCTACCAAGCATGTTTGTGGGAACAGAGACCTGTTCACCTCCTACCAGAGGGTAGGGGAAGGCGAGAAACTCTATATGGGTAACTCATCTGCATCAGAGGTTGCAGGAAAAGGAAAGGTCGGTCTGAAGCTCACATCTGGCAAGACTCTCACATTGAATGAAGTTCTTCATGTTCCAGACATCTGCAAAAATCTTGTTTCTTGTTCTGTTTTAGATGATAAGGGTTTTAAAGTTTCAATTGAGTCTGGAAAACTTATAGTAACTAAGGGCAATGATTATGTGGGTAAGGGTTATAAGACTGGAGGTCTTTACAAACTTAATGTAACCTGTCCTGAAGTGAAATTGAATGATTCTTCTGCTTACATGTGTGTGTCATCGAATGTTTGGCATGGTAGACTTGGTCATGTAAATTACAAATCAATGCATAAACTGGCTAGCGTAGGCTGCATACCCAAATTCACTTTATAAAAGTCATAAGTGTGAGATTTGCGTAGAATCTAAGCATGCTAAGAAATCATTCAGGAAGAATGTCCAGAGAAACACTAAACCCTTAGAATTGATTCATTCAGACGTAGTTGACATGAAGTCAGTTCAAACTAGAGGTGGTAAGAAATGGTTTGTCACTTTTATAGATGATTGTACGAGGTACTGTCAGGTTTATTTGCTTAGAGGGAAGGACAATGCCTTAGAAGCCTTTAAGATATATAAACGTGAAGTTGAAAACCAATTGAATGCTACCATTAAAACTTTTAGGTCTGACCGTGGTGGTGAGTATCTAATTCCTATTGGAGATTTCTGTGAAGAACATGGGATAATACATGAAACTACAGCCCCTTATTCACCCTCAATCCAATGGTGTAGCTGAACGAAAGAACCGTACCCTTAAGGATATGATGAATGCCATGTTGATTAGTTCAGGATTACCTTCGAATTTGTGGGGGGAGGCTATCCTCTCAGCCAATTACATCCTGAACAGAGTACCCTTTAAAGGATCAGATAAAAGTCCATATGAGTTATGGAAAAGTAAACAACCATCTTATGATTACTTCAAAGTGTGGGGGTGCTTGGCAAAGGTGGCCATCCCTCCTCCTAAGACAAATAAGATAGGACCCAAAACCGTTGATTGTGTTTTTATAGGGTATCCTGAGCATTCTAGTGCTCATAGGTTTATGGTTGAGTTCTGAAATTTCTGACATAGGGTTGAATACTATCATGGAGTCTAGGGATGCTGAGTTCTTTGAGAATGTTTTTCCTATGAAACGTGATTCTCGAAAGAGATGTTTAGATGATCCCCTAGAATTTACATCATCCAGTCAGTCATTACCTTTAGAGGAAGATGAACCAGAAATAGAACCTAGAAGAGGTAAAAGGGTTAAAACTATGAAAACCTATCCTGGTTGCATTACATACCTAGCCGAGTCTGATCCTCAGACTTACAAAGAAGCCATGACTTGTCCTGAAGCTCCGTGGTGGAAAGAAGCTTCAATTAGTGAAATGGATTCCATTCGAGAAAACGGTACTTTTGAACTTGTAGATTTACCTCCAGGGTCTAAGGCCATAGGTTGTAAATGGATTTTCAAGAGAAAACGTAATATAAATGGAACTATTGAAAAATACAAGGCTAGGTTGGTAGCGAAAGGCTATAAACAGATAGAAGGTATAGACTTCTTTGATACATATTCACCAGTAAGTAGAATTAGCTCCATTAGGATGTTAATTGCTATAGCTTCTGTCCATAACCTACAGATACATCAAATGGATGTAAAGACAGCGTTTTTGAATGGTGAATTAGATGAAGAAATTTATATGGAACAACCCGAAGGATTTGTAGTTAAAGGTTGTGAGAAGAAGGTTTGTAAACTGAAGAAATCTTTGTATGGATTGAAACAAGCACCTAAACAGTGGCATGAGAAATTTGATCATGTGATGATTTCTAGTGGTTTTAGAATTAATGAATCTGATAAGTGTGTTTATACTAAACTTGTCAAGGATGCCTGTGTGATTGTATGCTTGTATGTTGATGATATGCTTATACTAGGTACAAACATGGATGTTATTAATACCACTAAGAAAATGTTGAATGAGAACTTTGACATGAAAGACTTAGGCCCCGCTGATGTCATATTAGGGATGAAGATTAGAAAAACTTCTAATGGCTATAGTCTGAGTCAGTCTCATTATGTTGAATCCATACTTAAGAAATATAATCAGTTTGACTGTAAACCTGTTTGCACTCCATATGATTCTTCTTGCAAACTCATGAAGAATAAGGGTGTAGGTGTTAACCAACTTGAATACTCAGAGTCATAGGAAGTCTGATGTATTTGATGAATTGTACGAGACCAGACATTGCTTATGCTGTGAGTAGGTTAAGCAGGTATACTTGTAATCCAGGGCAGAAACATTGGGATGCACTTAATAGAGTGCTAAAGTACTTGAAGTACACAATGACCTTTTGTTTGAATTACGAAGGGTATCCGGCCGTCCTTGAGGGATTTTGCGATGCGAACTGGATAGCAGACTCAGAGGAGTCTAAGTCTACGAGTGGATATGTATTCACTCTAGCAGGTGCGTCTGTATCTTGGAAGAGTTCCAAACAGACATGTATAGCTCGCTCAACTATGGAGTCGGAGTTTATTGCGTTAGATAAAGCAGGAGAGGAGGCCGAATGGCTAAGAAACTTTTTAGAAGATATTCCTCTCTGGCATAGGCCTGTGCCAGCTATATCTATACATTGTGACAGCAAATCTGCAATAGGTAGAGCTAAAAATAGCTTCTACAATGGAAAGTCTATACATATGCGTAGAAGACATGATTCTTTGAAATTACTAATCTCAACAGGCGTTATTTCCATAGATTGGACAAGGTCCAAGGAGAATATCGCGGACCCTTTGACGAAAGGCTTGTCCAAGGAGATAGTTAGTAAAGCATCGAAGGGGATGGGGCTTAGGCTCAAATAATTAAACTTGCCATGAAGGATACTCAACCTTGCTGACTGGAGATTCCAAGATCAAGGTTTCGAATGAGACAACTAATTTGTGGTAGTTAAAGGTAAACACTATCAGATAATTTTATTATCTGTCCCTTCCCTATGGTGTTGATGTGATAGTGTGACTGCATGTGGAGGATTGATGAGTGCGAAAAAGTGCATGATTCTATATATTTTTCTTGGCATTTAACTCATCTTTTGTGCATTAATTCTACATTTTATCCCATATTCTGTACTTTCTTTGTTTTCAAGAATAAATATTTTTATTAATTAATTTTGCATTTTTAGGTAATAAATAAAGACTAGATGAGTTGCGGAGCGAAAAGTGCAAAGACACGGAGAAAGCCGGCGGAAACTCTAGAGGAAAAGAAGTGCAGAATGCGGTATGGAAGACTCAAGGATGAAAATGGGCTCACAAAGGAAGAAATTGTTCTTAAAGAAGAAGTGGGCTCAAGATTGTTTAAGCTCAAACCCATTTCCTAAACCCAAACCCATTTTCTAAGCCTAAAATCAATACCCAAACCCGTTTCTCTCCTTCACCGTCAGATTGAATCCATTCCATCATCCAATGGTCGCTCCATCAGAGTCCATCGAGTTTTGATGTTCCTGTCTAACACTATAGCACCTAACTCCATCTCAGACCGTCAATTTTGATGTATCCCAGATCCAAAGGTCGCTTCATATCCATTTCCATCGAGCCGTTGGATCATTCCTTCATCTTTTCATCCAACATCTTCGCTTCGCTAAACATCAAAATTTTCTGCACCCGCTCAACACCACAATACCTAACCCTACCCAAAACAGAACCAAACGCCCCAACCTAATTCCCATCGAGTTTCCTTCTTCTCCATCTCTTCTCCCTCACCCCCGATGCAGAACCCATTTCCACCACCTGCTCCGCCACCAACTCTGCCACTACCACAACCACCACTAACTCCACTTACCACCAACCCTAAGTCCATCATCACCTCTATGTCTCTCAACTAGCCTTTCAATTTCACATCTCCCCAAACCCTAGCCGTTTGTGTGTGAAATTGGATAGAATAGTTGGTAGGCATCAATGGACAAATTGAAGGCATGGGAAGACACAAAATACGCAATAGAAGAATGGGTCGACGTTATTGAGTGTTTTCAGAAAGTAGGTATGATTTAATTTTGATTTCTTTGAAACCCTAATTTTGATATTTTGGGATTCTAGGGTTAGACGTGTGCAACTATAAATTGAGACCTTGGGTTGTTGTAATGGGCATGCCTGGACTAGCCAGAGCACCACCAAGAGGCCTGGAATAGCCAGGACCTCAACTGTTAATTTTGTTTTCAATATCAGTTCATTTTAAATTTCAGTTGTTCAATTCATCATGTTCTAGTTTAATTGCTAAGGGGGAGATGAAACATGATGCTTCTGCTAATTTAATCCAAGCTAGATATTGTGCTTGTTGTGCTGAAATGTTAGGATAGTCTTAATCAAAGAACATCCTTTAGGTTGTTAAAACACCTAAGTGGCTTCTCTGCGGGTAGTTGCAGTGTGAGAGCCCCAACTATCACAAGGTTTAGAATTATCTTAGTGCCTTTAGCCTCCTTTCTAACCCAACCCTTTGATGAGCAGCAGGCATAGAACCTCCACTGCCATCTAGTTAGTCATAAAGCCTAGAAGCTGACTGATAACTAACAAGGGACAAGAGCAGTATTGAACTGAGATTGCCTTAGCATAGGTAAAATGGTGGATTTGAAGCCTTAGTACCCTGCCACTGTTACCTTTACTTTCTGTCACTATTTCAGTCACATACCAAAACAGCTCAGTTGTGTTTCAACACAACACAAAATTCATTCCCACTGTCACTAGAAAAGTAGAAACAACATTTGCACCCTCCAAGTCCCTGAGGACTTTCCCTTTCTTCCCATCACTAGCTACATTCGACCCTGTATACTTGCAGGTGTAGTTGTAGGCTTTCTTAAAAACCTACCAAGTTTTTGGCGCCGCTGCCGGGGACTCGGTAGCGGTGCCATTGTTGTTTTCTTTTTCTTTACTTTACCCTGTACATATTTTGTTTAGTTTTTTCTTTTCAGTCATTGCTAGTGTAACTTAGTGTAACTTACTTTTATATCTTTAGCTGTAATTTTTGATTTTTAGTTTCTGCACTTTGTGACTTAGTGTAACTTCTGCCATTTGCATATTAGTATCACCTGCCATATCACATAGTTTTCATAGTTTAATTTATTTTGTAGCATACTACTGCAACTGTGTAGTTCTGCATTATTTGCATACTACTTGTATATATGTGTTAGCTGTACTTTTAGTTGTAGTTTTAGCTCTTCAGTCAATTGCATCATTGTTTTATCTCACATTTAGTTTAAGTCACCTGCATCATAAGTCCTGTGAGTATCTTTAGCATATCTGTTAATTTTTCTTGTGTTTTCTTTCATCTTGCATCTCATGCTGTAGATTTTAGTGAAGCCAATGTCCTGTAACACATTGTTTTCTTAGTAGTGTTAAAAGTTGTGAAGCCATTGTTCTCTTACTGTCTTGACTGCCATCCTGTAGTTGTATCTTATAGTAGCTGCATCTTAGACATACTTTTTAAGCTGCATCAATTCATACATCTTGTCCTGTTTTTTTTTATTGTAGTGTAACTGAAGTTCATATCCATCATTTCCCTTTTTCTGTTCTAGTAGTTGTAAGTATTTTGTTGTGTGTCTTGTTTTGCTAGGTCACTTCTCTTTTGCACTTTATCCATAACTGCATATTGTGTCAACCCATTTGTCAGTCCAAATAACTCATTGCCATGCAGTAAATTACTCTTAGTTGCTTACTGGTATCAATATTGTTTGAAATTGTCTCAATTCCAAATTTTTGAGAACTCATTCTCTTCTTTGAGTCACCAGGTACCTGTGTTGCTGCTGCTATTGCTGCTGTGCTCCTGTTGTTGTTCCCTGTTCCTGTTGCTGCTGCCAGCCTCTGCTGCTGCCAAGACTGCTGCTGCTGCTGTGCTGCTGCATGTTGCTGCTGCTGAGTGTTGTGTAGCCCTGCTGTTGCTGGTGCTACTGTGCTGCTGAGGAGAAAATCACAAGCCCAACTGGGCCTGCTGAAGTTGCTGTCAAGCTTAACAAGTTGAGCCAAGCCCAACTGGGCCTGAACAAAGACAAAAGCTTAGGATGATCCAAAGCCCAACTGGGCTTTTGCAACCAAACTGAGCAGCTGGGCTGTGCTTAAGCAAGTAAGCCTAAACCCATTAAGAGAACCCAACCTGTGGGCTTCCATTTTTAATTTGTGGGCTTGTAATAATTTTTTCCATTTTTCTGTTGGGTTTGTAATTAATTTCTTGTGGGCTTGTTTGTTTAATTTCTTGTGGGCTTGTGGTGTTAGATTGATTTGGGCCTGTAGTTTTAAATTAGAAAAGCTGAACTTTTGAAAGCCCAACTGTGCCTCAGACCAAACAAGCAACAGTTGGGCTATTTCAAAAGCTACATTGGGCTTCAGTTTGCATACACATTGTGGGCTTAGTTCACCTTCCCTTGGCAAAGCAATTTATCCCACCAATGTGGGCTTGCTCCCAATACTAAAACCAAAATTTTTGCTCCCAATTAAAAACCAAATTTTTCTACCTCTTTAAAACCAAAATTTTCCCATAAAAAACCAAATAGTGGGCTTTGTGTCTTTTCAATATGGGCCAACCTCGTGCTCTCCATGAATACATGTATCCCACAATAAAAATTACATTATCATGTATTGTCTTACCTCGAACCAATAACCCTTTTAAAATAAATGCAAGCATGATACAAATACTTCCTATATTTCGAGGGTTCGATTCTGAGAATCCGTATACTCATGTAAGAGAGTTTGAACAAATTTGTCGGACTATGCAACCTGATCATATGTCCGAAGACTCTCTGAAATTGCGTTTGTTTACATTTTCTCTAAAGGAAAGGGCCAAAACATGGTTTTACGGTTTGAGACCACAATCAATCAACATTTGGGACCAACTCACAGATCTATTTTTCAAAAAATTCTTTCCACATCATAGGACCATCGCTATTCGTCAAAGTATCAATTGTTTTGTCCAATTGGATGAGGAAACTGTTTTTCACTATTTTGAACGTTTTAATGATTTGTTGAGCGAATGTTCGCACCATGGATTTGAGAAGTGGAGACTTGTCGTCATCCTCTATGAGGGACTAGACTTTAAATCTCGAACCATGGTTGAGTCTATGTGTAATGGTAAATTTATTGATAAATCTGTGGATGATGCATGGAAATTTTTAGCTGAAATTGCAGAGAAAGCCCATCAATGGGAATCTGTTAGGGAAACAGGGACAACGCCACATGGTATGAGTCACCTCCATGAGTTAGAGTATTATTCTTGTGATAGCTCCGACCTTAGGATTGAAAATTATCCTAGATTGCAAAATCCCTATCATGATGATGATGATGATTATGATGTTATGTTAGAAGAACATGTCTATACTGAAAATGTTATGGAACCTTTGGGTTCAAATACATTAGGCTTCTCTGCCTCGACCTTCATGAATGATGTTTCTTCTAGTATTCCATATACATGTGATGTTGATACTGATTTTGAGCATGTGCATCTGTCCTATGAAGATGACTTAGGTAATATAGAATCTTCTGTTGACACTAATATGCATGAAAATATAATTGTTGTGTCTGATTCTCTACCTGGGTCACGTTTTGATGTTTCCACTGATTTGCTGATGCATGAGAATAATTCTTCTGATGATGTTGATGATTCTGATTTGTGTGAGCATGGTGAGCATGTTGTGACACTTGTAGAAGACTTAGGAGATGTTGATGTGATTAATAATGATGTTCCTATCGTCCTACATAAGTCACAATCTGATGGCCTTCCACCCAACCTAGATTTGGTTTGTACCGATATTGTCAGACCAATTTTTCTGAGAATGCCCAACCTAGGTTTGGAACTGTATGCTTCCCAATTCCTTTTGGACTATTTTGCATCTAAGTATAATATCTTTGAGGAGCCACAGTTGGAATTAGCATGTTTTCCCGTCCCTAGCAAAGGTCATTTCGAGCTAGACCTTGTGCATGATGAACCCCCAAAACTGCGAGATTTTGTATCCAAAATTTTATCTGTTGAAACATCCAGGTTTGGGGGTAGCTCATTTTGTTTCACAGCTTCACTTGCATGCCTATCATATTATTATTGTGTGAAGCTGTTGAAATGTCTACATTTCGTCTTTTGGGTTGATCCTCAACTCTTTAGACTGTATGTATATAGTGAATTGTTTGTATATAATCCGGTAGGTAATGTTTAGTGGAATCATATGTTTCTTGTATATATTGTGTTAACCCAATGTGAATTCAGTTGAGTTACTGTTGGGTTTTGCCTTGAATAATGGAGTTCAAAACTTGCTTTCGCCAATATCCGGTAATCTCTTTCCTTTTTCTACACTTAGCATC